>NW_028246511.1:0-1286000 GCF_964263255.1 Lissotriton vulgaris
GCTAAAAAGTTGATTTAAATATCGTTTTTGGATAAGGGTGATTGCAATATTTCAATAAGTTAATTGAAATTTTCTTGGAAGATTAGGGAGAGTGGGTGCCTAGAAAGATGTTTTTTTAATTAGTTTTAGGTTTCAGAGAGTAGATTCCTGAAATAAATGTGTTTGTTTTATGAAAAATGTGAGGGTGTTACTGTTAAAAAGTTGATTTAAATTTCGTTTTTGAATAAGGGTGATTGCAATATTTCAACAAGTCAATTGAAATTTTCTTGCACGATTAGGGACAGTGGATGCCTAGAAAGATATTTTTTTTAAATTAGTTTTAGGTTTCAGAGAGTAGATTCCTGAAAAAAATGTGTTTGTTTTATGAAAAATGTGAGTGTGTTACTGCTAAAAAGTTGATTTAAATTTCGTTTTTGGATAAGGGTGATTGCAATATTTCAACAAGTCAATTGAAATTTTCTTGCACGATTAGGGACAGTGGATGCCTAGAAAGATGTTTTTTTAAAATTAGTTTTAGGTTCCAGAGAGTAGATTCCTGAAAAAAATGTGTTTGTTTTATGAAAAATGTGAGTGTGTTACTGCTAAAAAGTTGTTTTAAATATCGTTTTTGGATAAGGGTGATTGCAATATTTCAATAAGTTAATTGAAATTTTCTTGGAAGATTAGGGAGAGTGGATGCCTAGAAAGATGTTTTTTTTAATTAGTTTTAGGGTTCAGAGAGTAGATTCCTGAAAAAAATGTGTTTGTTTTATGAAAAATGTGAGGGTGTTACTGCTAAAAAGTTGATTTAAATTTCGTTTTTGAATAAGGGTGATTGCAATATTTCAACAAGTCAATTGAAATTTTCTTGCACGATTAGGGACAGTGGATGCCTAGAAAGATGTTTTTTTAAAATAAGTTTTAGGTTTCAGAGAGTAGATTCCTGAAAAAAATGTGTGTGTTTTATGAAAAATGTGAGTGTGTTACTGCAAAAAAGTTGATTTAAATATCGTTTTTGGATAAGGGTGATTGCAATATTTCAATAAGTTAATTGACATTTTCTTGGAAGATTAGGGAGAGTGGATGCCTAGAAAGATGTTTTTTTTAGTTAGTTTTAGGTTTCAGAGAGTAGATTCCTGAAATAAATGTGTTTGTTTTATGAAAAATGTGAGGGTGTTACTGCTAAAAAGTTGATTTAAATTTCGTTTTTGAATAAGGGTGATTGCAATATTTCAACAAGTCAATTGAAATTTTCTTGCACGATTAGGGACAGTGGATGCCTAGAAAGATATTTTTTTTAAATTAGTTTTAGGTTTCAGAGAGTAGATTCCTGAAAAAAATGTGTTTGTTTTATGAAAAATGTGAGTGTTACTGCTAAAAAGATGATTTAAATTTCGTTTTTGGATAAGGGTGATTGCAATATTTCAACAAGTCAATTGAAATTTTCTTGCACGATTAGAGACAGTGGATGCCTAGAAAGATGTTTTTTTAAAATTAGTTTTAGGTTCCAGAGAGTAGATTCCTGAAAAAAATGTGTTTGTTTAATGAAAAATGTGAGTGTGTTACTGCTAAAAAGTTGTTTTAAATATCGTTTTTGGATAAGGGTGATTGCAATATTTCAATAAGTTAACTGAAATTTTCTTGGAAGATTAGGGAGAGTGGATGCCTAGAAAGATGTTTTTTTAATTAGTTTTAGGTTTCAGAGAGTAGATTCCTGAAAAAAATGTGTTTGTTTTATGAAAAATGTGTGTTACTATTAAAAAGTTGATTTAAATTTCGTTTTTGGATAAGGGTGATTGCAATATTTCAACAAGTCAATTGAAATTTTCTTGCACGATTAGGGACAGTGGATGCCTAGAAAGATGTTTTTTTAAAATTAGTTTTAGGTTCCAGAGAGTAGATTCCTGAAAAAAATGTGTTTGTTTAATGAAAAATGTGAGTGTGTTACTGCTAAAAAGTTGTTTTAAATATCGTTTTTGGATAAGGGTGATTGCAATATTTCAATAAGTTAATTGAAATTTTCTTGGAAGATTAGGGAGAGTGGATGCCTAGAAAGATGTTTTTTTAATTAGTTTTAGGTTTCAGAGAGTAGATTCCTGAAAACAATGTGTTTGTTTTATGAAAAATGTGAGTGTGTTACTGCTAAAAAGTTGATTTAAATTTCGTTTTTGGATAAGGGTGATTGCAATATTTCAACAAGTCAATTGAAATTTTCTTGCACGATTAGGGACAGTGGATGCCTAGAAAGATGTTTTTTTAAAATTAGTTTTAGGTTTCAGAGAGTAGATTCCTGAAAAAAAATGTGTTTGTTTTATGAAAAATGTGAGTGTGTTACTGCTAAAAAGTTGATTTAAATGTCGTTTTTGGATAAGGGTGATTGCAATACTTCAACAAGTCAATTGAAATTTTCTTGCACGATTAGGGACAGTGGATGCCTAGAAAGATGTTTTTTTAAAATTAGTTTTAGGTTCCAGAGAGTAGATTCCTGAAAAAAATGTGTTTGTTTAATGAAAAATGTGAGTGTGTTACTGCTAAAAAGTTGTTTTAAATATCGTTTTTGGATAAGGGTGATTGCAATATTTCAATAAGTCAATTGAAATTTTCTTGCACGATTAGGGACAGTGGATGCCTAGAAAGATATTTTTTTCAAATTAGTTTTAGGTTTCAGAGAGTAGATTCCTGAAAAAAATGTGTTTGTTTTATGAAAAATGTGTGTTACTATTAAAAAGTTGATTTAAATTTCGTTTTTGGATAAGGGTGATTGCAATATTTCAACAAGTCAATTGAAATTTTCTTGCACGATTAGGGACAGTGGATGCCTAGAAAGATGTTTTTTTAAAATTAGTTTTAGGTTCCAGAGAGTAGATTCCTGAAAAAAATGTGTTTGTTTAATGAAAAATGTGAGTGTGTTACTGCTAAAAAGTTGTTTTAAATTTCGTTTTTGGATAAGGGTGATTGCAATATTTCAACAAGTCAATTGAAATTTTCTTGCACGATTAGGGACAGTGGATGCCTAGAAAGATGTTTTTTTAAAATTAGTTTTAGGTTCCAGAGAGTAGATTCCTGAAAAAAATGTGTTTGTTTAATGAAAAATGTGAGTGTGTTACTGCTAAAAAGTTGTTTTAAATATCGTTTTTGGATAAGGGTGATTGCAATATTTCAATAAGTTAATTGAAATTTTCTTGGAAGATTAGGGAGAGTGGATGCCTAGAAAGATGTTTTTTTAATTAGTTTTAGGTTTCAGAGAGTAGATTCCTGAAAAAAATGTGTTTGTTTTATGAAAAATGTGAGGGTGTTACTGCTAAAAAGTTGATTTAAATTTCGTTTTTGGATAAGGGTGATTGCAATATTTCAACAAGTCAATTGAAATTTTCTTGCACGATTAGGGACAGTGGATGCCTAGAAAGATGTTTTTTTAAAATTAGTTTTAGGTTCCAGAGAGTAGATTCCTGAAAAAAATGTGTTTGTTTAATGAAAAATGTGAGTGTGTTACTGCTAAAAAGTTGTTTTAAATATCGTTTTTGGATAAGGGTGATTGCAATATTTCAATAAGTTAATTGAAATTTTCTTGGAAGATTAGGGAGAGTGGATGCCTAGAAAGATGTTTTTTTAATTAGTTTTAGGTTTCAGAGAGTAGATTCCTGAAAAAAATTTGTTTGTTTTATGAAAAATGTGAGTGTGTTACTGCTAAAAAGTTGATTTAAATTTCGTTTTTGGATAAGGGTGATTGCAATATTTCAACAAGTCAATTGAAATTTTCTTGCACGATTAGGGACAGTGGATGCCTAGAAAGATGTTTTTTTAAAATTAGTTTTAGGTTTCAGAGAGTAGATTCCTGAAAAAAAATGTGTTTGTTTTATGAAAAATGTGAGTGTGTTACTGCTAAAAAGTTGATTTAAATGTCGTTTTTGGATAAGGGTGATTGCAATACTTCAACAAGTCAATTGAAATTTTCTTGCACGATTAGGGACAGTGGATGCCTAGAAAGATGTTTTTTTAAAATTAGTTTTAGGTTCCAGAGAGTAGATTCCTGAAAAAAATGTGTTTGTTTTATGAAAAATGTGAGGGTGTTACTGCTAAAAAGTTGATTTAAATTTCGTTTTTGAATAAGGGTGATTGCAATATTTCAACAAGTCAATTGAAATTTTCTTGCACGATTAGGGACAGTGGATGCCTAGAAATATCTTTTTTTAAAATTAGCTTTAGGTTCCAGAGAGTAGATTGCTGAAAAAAATGTGTTTGTTTTATGAAAAATGTGAGTGTGTTACTGCTAAAAAGTTGATTTAAATTTCATTTTTGGATAAGGGTGATTGCAATATTTCAACAAGTCAATTGAAATTTTCTTGCACGATTAGGGACAGTGGATGCCTAGAAAGATGTTTTTTTAAAATTAGTTTTAGGTTCCAGAGAGTAGATTCCTGAAAAAAATGTGTTTGTTTTATGAAAAATGTGAGTGTGTTACTGCTAAAAAGTTGATTTAAATATCGTTTTTGGATAAGGGTGATTGCAATATTTCAATAAGTTAATTGAAATTTTCTTGGAAGATTAGGGAGAGTGGGTGCCTAGAAAGATGTTTTTTTAATTAGTTTTAGGTTTCAGAGAGTAGATTCCTGAAATAAATGTGTTTGTTTTATGAAAAATGTGAGGGTGTTACTGTTAAAAAGTTGATTTAAATTTCGTTTTTGAATAAGGGTGATTGCAATATTTCAACAAGTCAATTGAAATTTTCTTGCACGATTAGGGACAGTGGATGCCTAGAAAGATATTTTTTTTAAATTAGTTTTAGGTTTCAGAGAGTAGATTCCTGAAAAAAATGTGTTTGTTTTATGAAAAATGTGAGTGTGTTACTGCTAAAAAGTTGATTTAAATTTCGTTTTTGGATAAGGGTGATTGCAATATTTCAACAAGTCAATTGAAATTTTCTTGCACGATTAGGGACAGTGGATGCCTAGAAAGATGTTTTTTTAAAATTAGTTTTAGGTTCCAGAGAGTAGATTCCTGAAAAAAATGTGTTTGTTTTATGAAAAATGTGAGTGTGTTACTGCTAAAAAGTTGTTTTAAATATCGTTTTTGGATAAGGGTGATTGCAATATTTCAATAAGTTAATTGAAATTTTCTTGGAAGATTAGGGAGAGTGGATGCCTAGAAAGATGTTTTTTTTAATTAGTTTTAGGGTTCAGAGAGTAGATTCCTGAAAAAAATGTGTTTGTTTTATGAAAAATGTGAGGGTGTTACTGCTAAAAAGTTGATTTAAATTTCGTTTTTGAATAAGGGTGATTGCAATATTTCAACAAGTCAATTGAAATTTTCTTGCACGATTAGGGACAGTGGATGCCTAGAAAGATGTTTTTTTAAAATAAGTTTTAGGTTTCAGAGAGTAGATTCCTGAAAAAAATGTGTGTGTTTTATGAAAAATGTGAGTGTGTTACTGCAAAAAAGTTGATTTAAATATCGTTTTTGGATAAGGGTGATTGCAATATTTCAATAAGTTAATTGACATTTTCTTGGAAGATTAGGGAGAGTGGATGCCTAGAAAGATGTTTTTTTTAGTTAGTTTTAGGTTTCAGAGAGTAGATTCCTGAAATAAATGTGTTTGTTTTATGAAAAATGTGAGGGTGTTACTGCTAAAAAGTTGATTTAAATTTCGTTTTTGAATAAGGGTGATTGCAATATTTCAACAAGTCAATTGAAATTTTCTTGCACGATTAGGGACAGTGGATGCCTAGAAAGATATTTTTTTTAAATTAGTTTTAGGTTTCAGAGAGTAGATTCCTGAAAAAAATGTGTTTGTTTTATGAAAAATGTGAGTGTTACTGCTAAAAAGATGATTTAAATTTCGTTTTTGGATAAGGGTGATTGCAATATTTCAACAAGTCAATTGAAATTTTCTTGCACGATTAGGGACAGTGGATGCCTAGAAAGATGTTTTTTTAAAATTAGTTTTAGGTTCCAGAGAGTAGATTCCTGAAAAAAATGTGTTTGTTTAATGAAAAATGTGAGTGTGTTACTGCTAAAAAGTTGTTTTAAATATCGTTTTTGGATAAGGGTGATTGCAATATTTCAATAAGTTAACTGAAATTTTCTTGGAAGATTAGGGAGAGTGGATGCCTAGAAAGATGTTTTTTTAATTAGTTTTAGGTTTCAGAGAGTAGATTCCTGAAAAAAATGTGTTTGTTTTATGAAAAATGTGTGTTACTATTAAAAAGTTGATTTAAATTTCGTTTTTGGATAAGGGTGATTGCAATATTTCAACAAGTCAATTGAAATTTTCTTGCACGATTAGGGACAGTGGATGCCTAGAAAGATGTTTTTTTAAAATTAGTTTTAGGTTCCAGAGAGTAGATTCCTGAAAAAAATGTGTTTGTTTAATGAAAAATGTGAGTGTGTTACTGCTAAAAAGTTGTTTTAAATATCGTTTTTGGATAAGGGTGATTGCAATATTTCAATAAGTTAATTGAAATTTTCTTGGAAGATTAGGGAGAGTGGATGCCTAGAAAGATGTTTTTTTAATTAGTTTTAGGTTTCAGAGAGTAGATTCCTGAAAAAAATGTGTTTGTTTTATGAAAAATGTGAGTGTGTTACTGCTAAAAAGTTGATTTAAATTTCGTTTTTGGATAAGGGTGATTGCAATATTTCAACAAGTCAATTGAAATTTTCTTGCACGATTAGGGACAGTGGATGCCTAGAAAGATGTTTTTTTAAAATTAGTTTTAGGTTTCAGAGAGTAGATTCCTGAAAAAAAATGTGTTTGTTTTATGAAAAATGTGAGTGTGTTACTGCTAAAAAGTTGATTTAAATGTCGTTTTTGGATAAGGGTGATTGCAATACTTCAACAAGTCAATTGAAATTTTCTTGCACGATTAGGGACAGTGGATGCCTAGAAAGATGTTTTTTTAAAATTAGTTTTAGGTTCCAGAGAGTAGATTCCTGAAAAAAATGTGTTTGTTTTATGAAAAATGTGAGTGTGTTACTGCTAAAAAGTTGATTTAAATATCGTTTTTGGATAAGGGTGATTGCAATATTTCAATAAGTTAATTGAAATTTTCTTGGAAGATTAGGGAGAGTGGATGCCTAGAAAGATGTTTTTTTAATTAGTTTTAGGTTTCAGAGAGTAGATTCCTGAAATAAATGTGTTTGTTTTATGAAAAATGTGAGTGTGTTACTGCTAAAAAGTTGATTTAAATTTCGTTTTTGGATAAGGGTGATTGCAATATTTCAACAAGTCAATTGAAATTTTCTTGCACGATTAGGGACAGTGGATGCCTAGAAAGATGTTTTTTTAAAATTAGTTTTAGGTTTCAGAGAGTAGATTCCTGAAAAAAAATGTGTTTGTTTTATGAAAAATGTGAGTGTGTTACTGCTAAAAAGTTGATTTAAATGTCGTTTTTGGATAAGGGTGATTGCAATACTTCAACAAGTCAATTGAAATTTTCTTGCACGATTAGGGACAGTGGATGCCTAGAAAGATGTTTTTTTAAAATTAGTTTTAGGTTCCAGAGAGTAGATTCCTGAAAAAAATGTGTTTGTTTTATGAAAAATGTGAGGGTGTTACTGCTAAAAAGTTGATTTAAATTTCGTTTTTGAATAAGGGTGATTGCAATATTTCAACAAGTCAATTGAAATTTTCTTGCACGATTAGGGACAGTGGATGCCTAGAAATATCTTTTTTTAAAATTAGTTTTAGGTTCCAGAGAGTAGATTGCTGAAAAAAATGTGTTTGTTTTATGAAAAATGTGAGTGTGTTACTGCTAAAAAGTTGATTTAAATTTCATTTTTGGATAAGGGTGATTGCAATATTTCAACAAGTCAATTGAAATTTTCTTGCACGATTAGGGACAGTGGATGCCTAGAAAGATGTTTTTTTAAAATTAGTTTTAGGTTCCAGAGAGTAGATTCCTGAAAAAAATGTGTTTGTTTTATGAAAAATGTGAGTGTGTTACTGCTAAAAAGTTGATTTAAATATCGTTTTTGGATAAGGGTGATTGCAATATTTCAATAAGTTAATTGAAATTTTCTTGGAAGATTAGGGAGAGTGGGTGCCTAGAAAGATGTTTTTTTAATTAGTTTTAGGTTTCAGAGAGTAGATTCCTGAAATAAATGTGTTTGTTTTATGAAAAATGTGAGGGTGTTACTGTTAAAAAGTTGATTTAAATTTCGTTTTTGAATAAGGGTGATTGCAATATTTCAACAAGTCAATTGAAATTTTCTTGCACGATTAGGGACAGTGGATGCCTAGAAAGATATTTTTTTTAAATTAGTTTTAGGTTTCAGAGAGTAGATTCCTGAAAAAAATGTGTTTGTTTTATGAAAAATGTGAGTGTGTTACTGCTAAAAAGTTGATTTAAATTTCGTTTTTGGATAAGGGTGATTGCAATATTTCAACAAGTCAATTGAAATTTTCTTGCACGATTAGGGACAGTGGATGCCTAGAAAGATGTTTTTTTAAAATTAGTTTTAGGTTCCAGAGAGTAGATTCCTGAAAAAAATGTGTTTGTTTTATGAAAAATGTGAGTGTGTTACTGCTAAAAAGTTGTTTTAAATATCGTTTTTGGATAAGGGTGATTGCAATATTTCAATAAGTTAATTGAAATTTTCTTGGAAGATTAGGGAGAGTGGATGCCTAGAAAGATGTTTTTTTTAATTAGTTTTAGGGTTCAGAGAGTAGATTCCTGAAAAAAATGTGTTTGTTTTATGAAAAATGTGAGGGTGTTACTGCTAAAAAGTTGATTTAAATTTCGTTTTTGAATAAGGGTGATTGCAATATTTCAACAAGTCAATTGAAATTTTCTTGCACGATTAGGGACAGTGGATGCCTAGAAAGATGTTTTTTTAAAATAAGTTTTAGGTTTCAGAGAGTAGATTCCTGAAAAAAATGTGTTTGTTTTATGAAAAATGTGAGTGTGTTACTGCAAAAAAGTTGATTTAAATATCGTTTTTGGATAAGGGTGATTGCAATATTTCAATAAGTTAATTGACATTTTCTTGGAAGATTAGGGAGAGTGGATGCCTAGAAAGATGTTTTTTTTAGTTAGTTTTAGGTTTCAGAGAGTAGATTCCTGAAATAAATGTGTTTGTTTTATGAAAAATGTGAGGGTGTTACTGCTAAAAAGTTGATTTAAATTTCGTTTTTGAATAAGGGTGATTGCAATATTTCAACAAGTCAATTGAAATTTTCTTGCACGATTAGGGACAGTGGATGCCTAGAAAGATATTTTTTTTAAATTAGTTTTAGGTTTCAGAGAGTAGATTCCTGAAAAAAATGTGTTTGTTTTATGAAAAATGTGAGTGTTACTGCTAAAAAGATGATTTAAATTTCGTTTTTGGATAAGGGTGATTGCAATATTTCAACAAGTCAATTGAAATTTTCTTGCACGATTAGGGACAGTGGATGCCTAGAAAGATGTTTTTTTAAAATTAGTTTTAGGTTCCAGAGAGTAGATTCCTGAAAAAAATGTGTTTGTTTAATGAAAAATGTGAGTGTGTTACTGCTAAAAAGTTGTTTTAAATATCGTTTTTGGATAAGGGTGATTGCAATATTTCAATAAGTTAACTGAAATTTTCTTGGAAGATTAGGGAGAGTGGATGCCTAGAAAGATGTTTTTTTAATTAGTTTTAGGTTTCAGAGAGTAGATTCCTGAAAAAAATGTGTTTGTTTTATGAAAAATGTGAGGGTGTTACTGCTAAAAAGTTGATTTAAATTTCGTTTTTGAATAAGGGTGATTGCAATATTTCAACAAGTCAATTGAAATTTTCTTGCACGATTAGGGACAGTGGATGCCTAGAAAGATGATTTTTAAAATTAGTTTTAGGTTTCAGAGAGTAGATTCCTGAAAAAAATGTGTTTGTTTTATGAAAAATGTGAGAGTGTTACTGCTAAAAAGTTGATTTAAATTTCGTTTTTGGATAAGGGTGATTGCAATATTTCAACAAGTCAATTGAAATTTTCTTGCACGATTAGGGACAGTGGATGCCTAGAAAGATGTGTTTTTTAAAATTAGTTTCAGGTTCCAGAGAGTAGATTCCAGAAAAAAATGTGTTTGTTTTATGAAAAATGTGAGTGTGTTACTGCTAAAAAGTTGATTTAAATGTCGTTTTTGGATAAGGGTGATTGCAATACTTCAACAAGTCAATTGAAATTTTCTTGCACGATTAGGGACAGTGGATGCCTAGAAAGATCTTTTTTTAAAATTAGTTTTAGGTTCCAGAGAGTAGATTCCTGAAAAAAATGTGTTTGTTTTATGAAAAATGTGAGGGTGTTACTGCTAAAAAGTTGATTTAAATTTTGTTTTTGAATAAGGGTGATTGCAATATTTCAACAAGTCAATTGAAATTTTCTTGCACGATTAGGGACAGTGGATGCCTAGAAATATCTTTTTTTAAAATTAGTTTTAGGTTCCAGAGAGTAGATTGCTGAAAAAAATGTGTTTGTTTTATGAAAAATGTGAGTGTGTTACTGCTAAAAAGATGATTTAAATTTCATTTTTGGATAAGGGTGATTGCAATATTTCAACAAGTCAATTGAAATTTTCTTGCACGATTAGGGACAGTGGATGCCTAGAAAGATGTTTTTTTAAAATTAGTTTTAGGTTCCAGAGAGTAGATTCCTGAAAAAAATGTGTTTGTTTTATGAAAAATGTGAGTGTGTTACTGCTAAAAAGTTGATTTAAATATCGTTTTTGGATAAGGGTGATTGCAATATTTCAATAAGTTAATTGAAATTTTCTTGGAAGATTAGGGAGAGTGGGTGCCTAGAAAGATGTTTTTTTAATTAGTTTTAGGTTTCAGAGAGTAGATTCCTGAAATAAATGTGTTTGTTTTATGAAAAATGTGAGGGTGTTACTGTTAAAAAGTTGATTTAAATTTCGTTTTTGAATAAGGGTGATTGCAATATTTCAACAAGTCAATTGAAATTTTCTTGCACGATTAGGGACAGTGGATGCCTAGAAAGATATTTTTTTTAAATTAGTTTTAGGTTTCAGAGAGTAGATTCCTGAAAAAAATGTGTTTGTTTTATGAAAAATGTGAGTGTGTTACTGCTAAAAAGTTGATTTAAATTTCGTTTTTGGATAAGGGTGATTGCAATATTTCAACAAGTCAATTGAAATTTTCTTGCACGATTAGGGACAGTGGATGCCTAGAAAGATGTTTTTTTAAAATTAGTTTTAGGTTCCAGAGAGTAGATTCCTGAAAAAAATGTGTTTGTTTTATGAAAAATGTGAGTGTGTTACTGCTAAAAAGTTGTTTTAAATATCGTTTTTGGATAAGGGTGATTGCAATATTTCAATAAGTTAATTGAAATTTTCTTGGAAGATTAGGGAGAGTGGATGCCTAGAAAGATGTTTTTTTTAATTAGTTTTAGGGTTCAGAGAGTAGATTCCTGAAAAAAATGTGTTTGTTTTATGAAAAATGTGAGGGTGTTACTGCTAAAAAGTTGATTTAAATTTCGTTTTTGAATAAGGGTGATTGCAATATTTCAACAAGTCAATTGAAATTTTCTTGCACGATTAGGGACAGTGGATGCCTAGAAAGATGTTTTTTTAAAATTAGTTTTAGGTTTCAGAGAGTAGATTCCTGAAAAAAATGTGTTTGTTTTATGAAAAATGTGAGTGTGTTACTGCAAAAAAGTTGATTTAAATATCGTTTTTGGATAAGGGTGATTGCAATATTTCAATAAGTTAATTGACATTTTCTTGGAAGATTAGGGAGAGTGGATGCCTAGAAAGATGTTTTTTTTAGTTAGTTTTAGGTTTCAGAGAGTAGATTCCTGAAATAAATGTGTTTGTTTTATGAAAAATGTGAGGGTGTTACTGCTAAAAAGTTGATTTAAATTTCGTTTTTGAATAAGGGTGATTGCAATATTTCAACAAGTCAATTGAAATTTTCTTGCACGATTAGGGACAGTGGATGCCTAGAAAGATATTTTTTTTAAATTAGTTTTAGGTTTCAGAGAGTAGATTCCTGAAAAAAATGTGTTTGTTTTATGAAAAATGTGAGTGTTACTGCTAAAAAGATGATTTAAATTTCGTTTTTGGATAAGGGTGATTGCAATATTTCAACAAGTCAATTGAAATTTTCTTGGAAGATTAGGGACAGTGGATGCCTAGAAAGATGTTTTTTTAAAATTAGTTTTAGGTTCCAGAGAGTAGATTCCTGAAAAAAATGTGTTTGTTTAATGAAAAATGTGAGTGTGTTACTGCTAAAAAGTTGTTTTAAATATCGTTTTTGGATAAGGGTGATTGCAATATTTCAATAAGTTAACTGAAATTTTCTTGGAAGATTAGGGAGAGTGGATGCCTAGAAAGATGTTTTTTTAATTAGTTTTAGGTTTCAGAGAGTAGATTCCTGAAAAAAATGTGTTTGTTTTATGAAAAATGTGAGGGTGTTACTGCTAAAAAGTTGATTTAAATTTCGTTTTTGAATAAGGGTGATTGCAATATTTCAACAAGTCAATTGAAATTTTCTTGCACGATTAGGGACAGTGGATGCCTAGAAAGATGATTTTTAAAATTAGTTTTAGGTTTCAGAGAGTAGATTCCTGAAAAAAATGTGTTTGTTTTATGAAAAATGTGAGTGTGTTACTGCTAAAAAGTTGATTTAAATTTCGTTTTTGGATAAGGGTGATTGCAATATTTCAACAAGTCAATTGAAATTTTCTTGCACGATTAGGGACAGTGGATGCCTAGAAAGATGTTTTTTTAAAATTAGTTTCAGGTTCCAGAGAGTAGATTCCTGAAAAAAATGTGTTTGTTTTATGAAAAATGTGAGTGTGTTACTGCTAAAAAGTTGATTTAAATTTCGTTTTTGGATAAGGGTGATTGCAATATTTCAACAAGTTAATTGAAATTTTCTTGCAAGATTAGGGAGAGTGGATGCCTAGAAAGATGTTTTTTTTAATTAGTTTTAGGTTTCAGAGAGTAGATTCCTGAAATAAATGTGTTTGTTTTATGAAAAATGTGAGGGTGTTACTGCTAAAAAGTTGATTTAAATTTCGTTTTTGAATAAGGGTGATTGCAATATTTCAACAAGTCAATTGAAATTTTCTTGCACGATTAGGGACAGTGGATGCCTAGAAAGATATTTTTTTTTAATTAGTTTTAGGTTTCAGAGAGTAGATTCCTGAAAAAAATGTGTTTGTTTTATGAAAAATGTGAGTGAGTTACTGCTAAAAAGTTGATTTAAATTTCGTTTTTGGATAAGGGTGATTGCAATATTTCAACAAGTCAATTGAAATTTTCTTGCACGATTAGGGACAGTGGATGCCTAGAAAGATATTTTTTTTAAATTAGTTTTAGGTTCCAGAGAGTAAATTCCTGAAAAAAATGTGTTTGTTTTATGAAAAATGTGAGTGTGTTACTGCTAAAAAGTTGTTTTAAATATCGTTTTTGGATAAGGGTGATTGCAATATTTCAATAAGTTAATTGAAATTTTCTTGGAAGATTAGGGAGAGTGGATGCCTAGAAAGATGTTTTTTTTAATTAGTTTTAGGTTTCAGAGAGTAGATTCCTGAAAAAAATGTGTTTGTTTTATGAAAAATGTGAGGGTGTTACTGCTAAAAAGTTGATTTAAATTTCGTTTTTGAATAAGGGTGATTGCAATATTTCAACAAGTCAATTGAAATTTTCTTGCACGATTAGGGACAGTGGATGCCTAGAAAGATGTTTTTTTAAAATTAGTTTTAGGTTTCAGAGAGTAGATTCCTGAAAAAAATGTGTTTGTTTTATGAAAAATGTGAGTGTGTTACTGCAAAAAAGTTGATTTAAATATCGTTTTTGGATAAGGGTACTTGCAATATTTCAATAAGTTAATTGAAATTTTCTTGGAAGATTAGGGAGAGTGGATGCCTAGAAAGATGTTTTTTTTTAATTAGTTTTAGGTTTCAGAGAGTAGATTCCTGAAAAAAATGTGTTTGTTTTATGAAAAATGTGAGGGTGTTACTGCTAAAAAGTTGATTTAAATTTCGTTTTTGAATAAGGGTGATTGCAATATTTCAATAAGTCAATTGAAATCTTCTTGCACGATTAGGGACAGTGGATGCCTAGAAAGATGTTTTTTTAAAAATAGTTTTAGGTTTCAGAGAGTAGATTCCTGAAAAAAATGTGTTTGTTTTATGAAAAATGTGAGTGTGTTACTGCTAAAAAGTTGATTTAAATTTCGTTTTTGGATAAGGGTGATTGCAATATTTCAACAAGTCAATTGAAATTTTCTTGCACGATTAGGGACAGTGGATGCCTAGAAAGATGTTTTTTTAAAATTAGTTTTAGGTTCCAGAGGGTAGATTCCTGAAAAAAAATGTTTGTTTTATGAAAAATGTGAGTGTGTTACTGCTAAAAAGTTGATTTAAATTTCATTTTTGGATAAGGGTGATTGCAATACTTCAACAAGTCAATTGAAATTTTCTTGCACGATTAGGGACAGTGGATGCCTAGAAAGATGTTTTTTTAAAATTAGTTTTAGGTTCCAGAGAGTAGATTCCTGAAAAAAATGTGTTTGTTTTATGAAAAATGTGAGGGTGTTACTGCTAAAAAGTTGATTTAAATTTCGTTTTTGAATAAGGGTGATTGCAATATTTCAACAAGTCAATTGAAATTTTCTTGCACGATTAGGGACAGTGGATGCCTAGAAAGATGTTTTTTTAAAATTAGTTTTAGGTTCCAGAGAGTAGATTCCTGAAATAAATGTGTTTGTTTTATGAAAAATGTGAGGGTGTTACTGTTAAAAAGTTGATTTAAATTTCGATTTTGAATAAGGGTGATTGCAATATTTCAACAAGTCAATTGAAATTTTCTTGCACGATTAGGGACAGTGGATGCCTAGAAAGATATTTTTTTTAAATTAGTTTTAGGTTTCAGAGAGTAGATTCCTGAAAAAAATGTGTTTGTTTTATGAAAAATGTGAGTGTGTTACTGCTAAAAAGTTGATTTAAATTTCGTTTTTGGATAAGGGTGATTGCAATATTTCAACAAGTCAATTGAAATTTTCTTGCACGATTAGGGACAGTGGATGCCTAGAAAGATCTTTTTTTAAAATTAGTTTTAGGTTCCAGAGAGTAGATTCCTGAAAAAAATGTGTTTGTTTTATGAAAAATGTGAGTGTGTTACTGCTAAAAAGTTGATTTAAATATCGTTTTTGGATAAGGGTGATTGCAATATTTCAATAAGTTAATTGAAATTTTCTTGGAAGATTAGGGAGAGTGGGTGCCTAGAAAGATGTTTTTTTAATTAGTTTTAGGTTTCAGAGAGTAGATTCCTGAAATAAATGTGTTTGTTTTATGAAAAATGTGAGGGTGTTACTGTTAAAAAGTTGATTTAAATTTCGTTTTTGAATAAGGGTGATTGCAATATTTCAACAAGTCAATTGAAATTTTCTTGCACGATTAGGGACAGTGGATGCCTAGAAAGATATTTTTTTTAAATTAGTTTTAGGTTTCAGAGAGTAGATTCCTGAAAAAAATGTGTTTGTTTTATGAAAAATGTGAGTGTGTTACTGCTAAAAAGTTGATTTAAATTTCGTTTTTGGATAAGGGTGATTGCAATATTTCAACAAGTCAATTGAAATTTTCTTGCACGATTAGGGACAGTGGATGCCTAGAAAGATGTTTTTTTAAAATTAGTTTTAGGTTCCAGAGAGTAGATTCCTGAAAAAAATGTGTTTGTTTTATGAAAAATGTGAGTGTGTTACTGCTAAAAAGTTGTTTTAAATATCGTTTTTGGATAAGGGTGATTGCAATATTTCAATAAGTTAATTGAAATTTTCTTGGAAGATTAGGGAGAGTGGATGCCTAGAAAGATGTTTTTTTAATTAGTTTTAGGGTTCAGAGAGTAGATTCCTGAAAAAAATGTGTTTGTTTTATGAAAAATGTGAGGGTGTTACTGCTAAAAAGTTGATTTAAATTTCGTTTTTGAATAAGGGTGATTGCAATATTTCAACAAGTCAATTGAAATTTTCTTGCACGATTAGGGACAGTGGATGCCTAGAAAGATGTTTTTTTAAAATTAGTTTTAGGTTTCAGAGAGTAGATTCCTGAAAAAAATGTGTTTGTTTTATGAAAAATGTGAGTGTGTTACTGCAAAAAAGTTGATTTAAATATCGTTTTTGGATAAGGGTGATTGCAATATTTCAATAAGTTAATTGACATTTTCTTGGAAGATTAGGGAGAGTGGATGCCTAGAAAGATGTTTTTTTTAGTTAGTTTTAGGTTTCAGAGAGTAGATTCCTGAAATAAATGTGTTTGTTTTATGAAAAATGTGAGGGTGTTACTGCTAAAAAGTTGATTTAAATTTCGTTTTTGAATAAGGGTGATTGCAATATTTCAACAAGTCAATTGAAATTTTCTTGCACGATTAGGGACAGTGGATGCCTAGAAAGATATTTTTTTTAAATTAGTTTTAGGTTTCAGAGAGTAGATTCCTGAAAAAAATGTGTTTGTTTTATGAAAAATGTGAGTGTTACTGCTAAAAAGATGATTTAAATTTCGTTTTTGGATAAGGGTGATTGCAATATTTCAACAAGTCAATTAAAATTTTCTTGCACGATTAGGGACAGTGGATGCCTAGAAAGATGTTTTTTTAAAATTAGTTTTAGGTTCCAGAGAGTAGATTCCTGAAAAAAATGTGTTTGTTTAATGAAAAATGTGAGTGTGTTACTGCTAAAAAGTTGTTTTAAATATCGTTTTTGGATAAGGGTGATTGCAATATTTCAATAAGTTAACTGAAATTTTCTTGGAAGATTAGGGAGAGTGGATGCCTAGAAAGATGTTTTTTTAATTAGTTTTAGGTTTCAGAGAGTAGATTCCTGAAAAAAATGTGTTTGTTTTATGAAAAATGTGAGGGTGTTACTGCTAAAAAGTTGATTTAAATTTCGTTTTTGAATAAGGGTGATTGCAATATTTCAACAAGTCAATTGAAATTTTCTTGCACGATTAGGGACAGTGGATGCCTAGAAAGATGTTTTTTTAAAATTAGTTTCAGGTTCCAGAGAGTAGATTCCTGAAAAAAATGTGTTTGTTTTATGAAAAATGTGAGTGTGTTACTGCTAAAAAGTTGATTTAAATGTCGTTTTTGGATAAGGGTGATTGCAATACTTCAACAAGTCAATTGAAATTTTCTTGCACGATTAGGGACAGTGGATGCCTAGAAAGATTTTTTTTTAAATTAGTTTTAGGTTCCAGAGAGTAGATTCCTGAAAAAAATGTGTTTGTTTTATGAAAAATGTGAGTGAGTTACTGCTAAAAAGTTGATTTAAATTTCGTTTTTGGATAAGGGTGATTGCAATATTTCAACAAGTCAATTGAAATTTTCTTGCACGATTAGGGACAGTGGATGCCTAGAAAGATATTTTTTTAAAATTAGTTTTAGGTTCCAGAGAGTAAATTCCTGAAAAAAATGTGTTTGTTTTATGAAAAATGTGAGTGTGTTACTGCTAAAAAGTTGTTTTAAATATCGTTTTTGGATAAGGGTGATTGCAATATTTCAATAAGTTAAATGAAATTTTCTTGGAAGATTAGGGAGAGTGGATGCCTAGAAAGATGTTTTTTTTAATTAGTTTTAGGTTTCAGAGAGTAGATTCCTGAAAAAAATGTGTTTGTTTTATGAAAAATGTGAGGGTGTTACTGCTAAAAAGTTGATTTAAATTTCGTTTTTGAATAAGGGTGATTGCAATATTTCAACAAGTCAATTGAAATTTTCTTGCACGATTAGGGACAGTGGATGCCTAGAAAGATGTTTTTTTTAAATTAGTTTTAGGTTTCAGAGAGTAGATTCCTGAAAAAATGTGTTTGTTTTATGAAAAATGTGAATGTGTTACTGCAAAAAAGTTGATTTAAATATCGTTTTTGGATAAGGGTGATTGCAATATTTCAATAAGTTAATTGAAATTTTCTTGGAAGATTAGGGAGAGTGGATGCCTAGAAAGATGTTTTTTTTTAATTAGTTTTAGGTTTCAGAGAGTAGATTCCTGAAAAAAATGTGTTTGTTTTATGAAAAATGTGAGGGTGTTACTGCTAAAAAGTTGATTTAAATTTCGTTTTTGAATAAGGGTGATTGCAATATTTCAATAAGTCAATTGAAATTTTCTTGCACGATTAGGGACAGTGGATGCCTAGAAAGATGTTTTTTTAAAAATAGTTTTAGGTTTCAGAGAGTAGATTCCTGAAAAAAATGTGTTTGTTTTATGAAAAATGTGAGTGTGTTACTGCTAAAAAGTTGATTTAAATTTCGTTTTTGGATAAGGGTGATTGCAATATTTCAACAAGTCAATTGAAATTTTCTTGCACGATTAGTGACAGTGGATGCCTAGAAAGATGTTTTTTTAAAATTAGTTTTAGGTTCCAGAGGGTAGATTCCTGAAAAAAAATGTTTGTTTTATGAAAAATGTGAGTGTGTTACTGCTAAAAAGTTTATTTAAATTTCGTTTTTGGATAAGGGTGATTGCAATACTTCAACAAGTCAATTGAAATTTTCTTGCACGATTAGGGACAGTGGATGCCTAGAAAGATGTTTTTTTAAAATTAGTTTTAGGTTCCAGAGAGTAGATTCCTGAAAAAAATGTGTTTGTTTTATGAAAAATGTGAGGGTGTTACTGCTAAAAAGTTGATTTAAATTTCGTTTTTGAATAAGGGTGATTGCAATATTTCAACAAGTCAATTGAAATTTTCTTGCACGATTAGGGACAGTGGATGCCTAGAAAGATGTTTTTTTAAAATTAGTTTTAGGTTCCAGAGAGTAGATTCCTGAAAAAAATGTGTTTGTTTTATGAAAAATGTGAGTGTGTTACTGCTAAAAAGTTGATTTAAATTTCATTTTTGGATAAGGGTGATTGCAATATTTCAACAAGTCAATTGAAATTTTCTTGCACGATTAGGGACAATGGATGCCTAGAAAGATTTTTTTTTTAAATTAGTTTTAGGTTCCAGAGAGTAGATTCCTGAAAAAAATGTGTTTGTTTTATGAAAAATGTGAGTGTGTTACTGCTAAAAAGTTGATTTAAATATCGTTTTTGGATAAGGGTGATTGCAATATTTCAATAAGTTAATTGAAATTTTCTTGGAAGATTAGGGAGAGTGGATGCCTAGAAAGATGTTTTTTTTAATTAGTTTTAGGTTTCAGAGAGTAGATTCCTGAAATAAATGTGTTTGTTTATGAAAAATGTGAGGGTGTTACTGCTAAAAAGTTGATTTAAATTTCGTTTTTGGATAAGGGTGATTGCAATATTTCAACAAGTCAATTGAAATTTTCTTGCACGATTAGGGACAGTGGATGCCTAGAAAGATATTTTTTTAAAATTAGTTTTAGGTTCCAGAGAGTAGATTCCTGAAAAAAATGTGTTTGTTTTATGAAAAATGTGAGTGTGTTACTGCTAAAAAGTTGTTTTAAATATCGTTTTTGGATAAGGGTGATTGCAATATTTCAATAAGTTAATTGAAATTTTCTTGGAAGATTAGGGAGAGTGGATGCCTAGAAAGATGTTTTTTTTAATTAGTTTTAGGGTTCAGAGAGTAGATTCCTGAAAAAAATGTGTTTGTTTTATGAAAAATGTGAGGGTGTTACTGCTAAAAAGTTGATTTAAATTTCGTTTTTGAATAAGGGTGATTGCAATATTTCAACAAGTCAATTGAAATTTTCTTGCACGATTAGGGACAGTGGATGCCTAGAAAGATGTTTTTTTAAAATTAGTTTTAGGTTTCAGAGAGTAGATTCCTGAAAAAAATGTGTTTGTTTTATGAAAAATGTGAGTGTGTTACTGCAAAAAAGTTGATTTAAATATCGTTTTTGGATAAGGGTGATTGCAATATTTCAATAAGTTAATTGACATTTTCTTGGAAGATTAGGGAGAGTGGATGCCTAGAAAGATGTTTTTTTTAGTTAGTTTTAGGTTTCAGAGAGTAGATTCCTGAAATAAATGTGTTTGTTTTATGAAAAATGTGAGGGTGTTACTGCTAAAAAGTTGATTTAAATTTCGTTTTTGAATAAGGGTGATTGCAATATTTCAACAAGTCATTTGAAATTTTCTTGCACGATTAGGGACAGTGGATGCCTAGAAAGATATTTTTTTTAAATTAGTTTTAGGTTTCAGAGAGTAGATTCCTGAAAAAAATGTGTTTGTTTTATGAAAAATGTGAGTGTTACTGCTAAAAAGATGATTTAAATTTCGTTTTTGGATAAGGGTGATTGCAATATTTCAACAAGTCAATTGAAATTTTCTTGCACGATTAGGGACAGTGGATGCCTAGAAAGATGTTTTTTTAAAATTAGTTTTAGGTTCCAGAGAGTAGATTCCTGAAAAAAATGTGTTTGTTTAATGAAAAATGTGAGTGTGTTACTGCTAAAAAGTTGTTTTAAATATCGTTTTTGGATAAGGGTGATTGCAATATTTCAATAAGTTAACTGAAATTTTCTTGGAAGATTAGGGAGAGTGGATGCCTAGAAAGATGTTTTTTTAATTAGTTTTAGGTTTCAGAGAGTAGATTCCTGAAAAAAATGTGTTTGTTTTATGAAAAATGTGAGGGTGTTACTGCTAAAAAGTTGATTTAAATTTCGTTTTTGAATAAGGGTGATTGCAATATTTCAACAAGTCAATTGAAATTTTCTTGCACGATTAGGGACAGTGGATGCCTAGAAAGATGATTTTTAAAATTAGTTTTAGGTTTCAGAGAGTAGATTCCTGAAAAAAATGTGTTTGTTTTATGAAAAATGTGAGTGTGTTACTGCTAAAAAGTTGATTTAAATTTCGTTTTTGGATAAGGGTGATTGCAATATTTCAACAAGTCAATTGAAATTTTCTTGCACGATTAGGGACAGTGGATGCCTAGAAAGATGTTTTTTTAAAATTAGTTTCAGGTTCCAGAGAGTAGATTCCTGAAAAAAATGTGTTTGTTTTATGAAAAATGTGAGTGTGTTACTGCTAAAAAGTTGATTTAAATTTCGTTTTTGGATAAGGGTGATTGCAATATTTCAACAAGTTAATTGAAATTTTCTTGCAAGATTAGGGAGAGTGGATGCCTAGAAAGATGTTTTTTTTAATTAGTTTTAGGTTTCAGAGAGTAGATTCCTGAAATAAATGTGTTTGTTTTATGAAAAATGTGAGGGTGTTACTGCTAAAAAGTTGATTTAAATTTCGTTTTTGAATAAGGGTGATTGCAATATTTCAACAAGTCAATTGAAATTTTCTTGCACGATTAGGGACAGTGGATGCCTAGAAAGATATTTTTTTTAAATTAGTTTTAGGTTTCAGAGAGTAGATTCCTGAAAAAAATGTGTTTGTTTTATGAAAAATGTGAGTGAGTTACTGCTAAAAAGTTGATTTAAATTTCGTTTTTGGATAAGGGTGATTGCAATATTTCAACAAGTCAATTGAAATTTTCTTGCACGATTAGGGACAGTGGATGCCTAGAAAGATATTTTTTTTAAATTAGTTTTAGGTTCCAGAGAGTAAATTCCTGAAAAAAATGTGTTTGTTTTATGAAAAATGTGAGTGTGTTACTGCTAAAAAGTTGTTTTAAATATCGTTTTTGGATAAGGGTGATTGCAATATTTCAATAAGTTAATTGAAATTTTCTTGGAAGATTAGGGAGAGTGGATGCCTAGAAAGATGTTTTTTTTAATTAGTTTTAGGTTTCAGAGAGTAGATTCCTGAAAAAAATGTGTTTGTTTTATGAAAAATGTGAGGGTGTTACTGCTAAAAAGTTGATTTAAATTTCGTTTTTGAATAAGGGTGATTGCAATATTTCAACAAGTCAATTGAAATTTTCTTGCACGATTAGGGACAGTGGATGCCTAGAAAGATGTTTTTTTAAAATTAGTTTTAGGTTTCAGAGAGTAGATTCCTAAAAAAAATGTGTTTGTTTTATGAAAAATGTGAGTGTGTTACTGCAAAAAAAGTTGATTTAAATATCGTTTTTGGATAAGGGTACTTGCAATATTTCAATAAGTTAATTGAAATTTTCTTGGAAGATTAGGGAGAGTGGATGCCTAGAAAGATGTTTTTTTAATTAGTTTTAGGTTTCAGAGAGTAGATTCCTGAAAAAAATGTGTTTGTTTTATGAAAAATGTGAGGGTGTTACTGCTAAAAAGTTGATTTAAATTTCGTTTTTGAATAAGGGTGATTGCAATATTTCAATAAGTCAATTGAAATTTTCTTGCACGATTAGGGACAGTGGATGCCTAGAAAGATGTTTTTTTAAAAATAGTTTTAGGTTTCAGAGAGTAGATTCCTGAAAAAAATGTGTTTGTTTTATGAAAAATGTGAGTGTGTTACTGCTAAAAAGTTGATTTAAATTTCGTTTTTGGATAAGGGTGATTGCAATATTTCAACAAGTCAATTGAAATTTTCTTGCACGATTAGGGACAGTGGATGCCTAGAAAGATGTTTTTTTAAAATTAGTTTTAGGTTCCAGAGGGTAGATTCCTGAAAAAAAATGTTTGTTTTATGAAAAATGTGAGTGTGTTACTGCTAAAAAGTTGATTTAAATTTCATTTTTGGATAAGGGTGATTGCAATACTTCAACAAGTCAATTGAAATTTTCTTGCACGATTAGGGACAGTGGATGCCTAGAAAGATGTTTTTTTAAAATTAGTTTTAGGTTCCAGAGAGTAGATTCCTGAAAAAAATGTGTTTGTTTTATGAAAAATGTGAGGGTGTTACTGCTAAAAAGTTGATTTAAATTTCGTTTTTGAATAAGGGTGATTGCAATATTTCAACAAGTCAATTGAAATTTTCTTGCACGATTAGGGACAGTGGATGCCTAGAAAGATGTTTTTTTTAAATTAGTTTTAGGTTCCAGAGAGTAGAGTCCTGAAATAAATGTGTTTGTTTTATGAAAAATGTGAGGGTGTTACTGTTAAAAAGTTGATTTAAATTTCGATTTTGAATAAGGGTGATTGCAATATTTCAACAAGTCAATTGAAATTTTCTTGCACGATTAGGGACAGTGGATGCCTAGAAAGATATTTTTTTTAAATTAGTTTTAGGTTTCAGAGAGTAGATTCCTGAAAAAAATGTGTTTGTTTTATGAAAAATGTGAGTGTGTTACTGCTAAAAAGTTGATTTAAATTTCGTTTTTGGATAAGGGTGATTGCAATATTTCAACAAGTCAATTGAAATTTTCTTGCACGATTAGGGACAGTGGATGCCTAGAAAGATCTTTTTTTAAAATTAGTTTTAGGTTTCAGAGAGTAGATTCCTAAAAAAAATGTGTTTGTTTTATGAAAAATGTGAGTGTGTTACTGCAAAAAAAGTTGATTTAAATATCGTTTTTGGATAAGGGTACTTGCAATATTTCAATAAGTTAATTGAAATTTTCTTGGAAGATTAGGGAGAGTGGATGCCTAGAAAGATGTTTTTTTTTAATTAGTTTTAGGTTTCAGAGAGTAGATTCCTGAAAAAAATGTGTTTGTTTTATGAAAAATGTGAGGGTGTTACTGCTAAAAAGTTGATTTAAATTTCGTTTTTGAATAAGGGTAATTGCAATATTTCAATAAGTCAATTGAAATTTTCTTGCACGATTAGGGACAGTGGATGCCTAGAAAGATGTTTTTTTAAAAATAGTTTTAGGTTTCAGAGAGTAGATTCCTGAAAAAAATGTGTTTGTTTTATGAAAAATGTGAGTGTGTTACTGCTAAAAAGTTGATTTAAATTTCGTTTTTGGATAAGGGTGATTGCAATATTTCAACAAGTCAATTGAAATTTTCTTGCACGATTAGGGACAGTGGATGCCTAGAAAGATGTTTTTTTAAAATTAGTTTTAGGTTCCAGAGGGTAGATTCCTGAAAAAAAATGTTTGTTTTATGAAAAATGTGAGTGTGTTACTGCTAAAAAGTTGATTTAAATTTCATTTTTGGATAAGGGTGATTGCAATACTTCAACAAGTCAATTGAAATTTTCTTGCACGATTAGGGACAGTGGATGCCTAGAAAGATGTTTTTTTAAAATTAGTTTTAGGTTCCAGAGAGTAGATTCCTGAAAAAAATGTGTTTGTTTTATGAAAAATGTGAGGGTGTTACTGCTAAAAAGTTGATTTAAATTTCGTTTTTGAATAAGGGTGATTGCAATATTTCAACAAGTCAATTGAAATTTTCTTGCACGATTAGGGACAGTGGATGCCTAGAAAGATATTTTTTTTAAAATTAGTTTTAGGTTTCAGAGAGTAGATTCCTGAAAAAAATGTGTTTGTTTTATGAAAAATGTGAGTGTGTTACTGCTAAAAAGTTGATTTAAATTTCGTTTTTGGATAAGGGTGATTGCAATATTTCAACAAGTCAATTGAAATTTTCTTGCACGATTAGGGACAGTGGATGCCTAGAAAGATCTTTTTTTAAAATTAGTTTTAGGTTCCAGAGAGTAGATTCCTGAAAAAAATGTGTTTGTTTTATGAAAAATGTGAGTGTGTTACTGCTAAAAAGTTGTTTTAAACATCGTTTTTGGATAAGGGTGATTGCAATATTTCAATAAGTTAATTGAAATTTTCTTGGAAGATTAGGGAGAGTGGGTGCCTAGAAAGATGTTTTTTTAATTAGTTTTAGGTTTCAGAGAGTAGATTCCTGAAATAAATGTGTTTGTTTTATGAAAAATGTGAGGGTGTTACTGTTAAAAAGTTGATTTAAATTTCGATTTTGAATAAGGGTGATTGCAATATTTCAACAAGTCAATTGAAATTTTCTTGCACGATTAGGGACAGTGGATGCCTAGAAAGATATTTTTTTTAACTTAGTTTTAGGTTTCAGAGAGTAGATTCCTGAAAAAAATTTGTTTGTTTTATGAAAAATGTGAGTGTGTTACTGCTAAAAAGTTGATTTAAATTTCGTTTTTGGATAAGGGTGATTGCAATATTTCAACAAGTCAATTGAAATTTTCTTGCACGATTAGGGACAGTCGATGCCTAGAAAGATATTTTTTTTAAATTAGTTTTAGGTTTCAGAGAGTAGATTCCTGAAAAAAATGTGTTTGTTTTATGAAAAATGTGAGTGTGTTACTGCTAAAAAGTTGATTTAAATTTCGTTTTTGGATAAGGGTGATTGCAATATTTCAACAAGTCAATTGAAATTTTCTTGCACGATTAGGGACAGTGGATGCCTAGAAAGATGTTTTTTTAAAATTAGTTTTAGGTTCCAGAGAGTAGATTCCTGAAAAAAATGTGTTTGTTTTATGAAAAATGTGAGTGTGTTACTGCTAAAAAGTTGTTTTAAATATCGTTTTTGGATAAGGGTGATTGCAATATTTCAATAAGTTAATTGAAATTTTCTTGGAAGATTAGGGAGAGTGGATGCCTAGAAAGATGTTTTTTTTAATTAGTTTTAGGGTTCAGAGAGTAGATTCCTGAAAAAAATGTGTTTGTTTTATGAAAAATGTGAGGGTGTTACTGCTAAAAAGTTGATTTAAATTTCGTTTTTGAATAAGGGTGATTGCAATATTTCAACAAGTCAATTGAAATTTTCTTGCACGATTAGGGACAGTGGATGCCTAGAAAGATGTTTTTTTAAAATTAGTTTTAGGTTTCAGAGAGTAGATTCCTGAAAAAAATGTGTTTGTTTTATGAAAAATGTGAGTGTGTTACTGCAAAAAAGTTGATTTAAATATCGTTTTTGGATAAGGGTGATTGCAATATTTCAATAAGTTAATTGACATTTTCTTGGAAGATTAGGGAGAGTGGATGCCTAGAAAGATGTTTTTTTTAGTTAGTTTTAGGTTTCAGAGAGTAGATTCCTGAAATAAATGTGTTTGTTTTATGAAAAATGTGAGGGTGTTACTGCTAAAAAGTTGATTTAAATTTCGTTTTTGAATAAGGGTGATTGCAATATTTCAACAAGTCAATTGAAATTTTCTTGCACGATTAGGGACAGTGGATGCCTAGAAAGATATTTTTTTTAAATTAGTTTTAGGTTTCAGAGAGTAGATTCCTGAAAAAAATGTGTTTGTTTTATGAAAAATGTGAGTGTTACTGCTAAAAAGATGATTTAAATTTCGTTTTTGGATAAGGGTGATTGCAATATTTCAACAAGTCAATTGAAATTTTCTTGCACGATTAGGGACAGTGGATGCCTAGAAAGATGTTTTTTTAAAATTAGTTTTAGGTTCCAGAGAGTAGATTCCTGAAAAAAATGTGTTTGTTTAATGAAAAATGTGAGTGTGTTACTGCTAAAAAGTTGTTTTAAATATCGTTTTTGGATAAGGGTGATTGCAATATTTCAATAAGTTAACTGAAATTTTCTTGGAAGATTAGGGAGAGTGGATGCCTAGAAAGATGTTTTTTTAATTAGTTTTAGGTTTCAGAGAGTAGATTCCTGAAAAAAATGTGTTTGTTTTATGAAAAATGTGAGGGTGTTACTGCTAAAAAGTTGATTTAAATTTCGTTTTTGAATAAGGGTGATTGCAATATTTCAACAAGTCAATTGAAATTTTCTTGCACGATTAGGGACAGTGGATGCCTAGAAAGATGATTTTTAAAATTAGTTTTAGGTTTCAGAGAGTAGATTCCTGAAAAAAATGTGTTTGTTTTATGAAAAATGTGAGTGTGTTACTGCTAAAAAGTTGATTTAAATTTCGTTTTTGGATAAGGGTGATTGCAATATTTCAACAAGTCAATTGAAATTTTCTTGCACGATTAGGGACAGTGGATGCCTAGAAAGATGTTTTTTTAAAATTAGTTTCAGGTTCCAGAGAGTAGATTCCTGAAAAAAATGTGTTTGTTTTATGAAAAATGTGAGTGTGTTACTGCTAAAAAGTTGATTTAAATGTCGTTTTTGGATAAGGGTGATTGCAATACTTCAACAAGTCAATTGAAATTTTCTTGCACGATTAGGGACAGTGGATGCCTAGAAAGATGTTTTTTTAAAATTAGTTTTAGGTTCCAGAGAGTAGATTCCTGAAAAAAATGTGTTTGTTTTATGAAAAATGTGAGTGAGTTACTGCTAAAAAGTTGATTTAAATTTCGTTTTTGGATAAGGGTGATTGCAATATTTCAACAAGTCAATTGAAATTTTCTTGCACGATTAGGGACAGTGGATGCCTAGAAAGATATTTTTTTAAAATTAGTTTTAGGTTCCAGAGAGTAAATTCCTGAAAAAAATGTGTTTGTTTTATGAAAAATGTGAGTGTGTTACTGCTAAAAAGTTGTTTTAAATATCGTTTTTGGATAAGGGTGATTGCAATATTTCAATAAGTTAAATGAAATTTTCTTGGAAGATTAGGGAGAGTGGATGCCTAGAAAGATGTTTTTTTTTTAATTAGTTTTAGGTTTCAGAGAGTAGATTCCTGAAAAAAATGTGTTTGTTTTATGAAAAATGTGAGTGTGTTACTGCAAAAAAAGTTGATTTAAATATCGTTTTTGGATAAGGGTACTTGCAATATTTCAATAAGTTAATTGAAATTTTCTTGGAAGATTAGGGAGAGTGGATGCCTAGAAAGATGTTTTTTTTTAATTAGTTTTAGGTTTCAGAGAGTAGATTCCTGAAAAAAATGTGTTTGTTTTATGAAAAATGTGAGGGTGTTACTGCTAAAAAGTTGATTTAAATTTCGTTTTTGAATAAGGGTGATTGCAATATTTCAATAAGTCAATTGAAATTTTCTTGCACGATTAGGGACAGTGGATGCCTAGAAAGATGTTTTTTTAAAAATAGTTTTAGGTTTCAGAGAGTAGATTCCTGAAAAAAATGTGTTTGTTTTATGAAAAATGTGAGTGTGTTACTGCTAAAAAGTTGATTTAAATTTCGTTTTTGGATAAGGGTGATTGCAATATTTCAACAAGTCAATTGAAATTTTCTTGCACGATTAGGGACAGTGGATGCCTAGAAAGATGTTTTTTTAAAATTAGTTTTAGGTTCCAGAGGGTAGATTCCTGAAAAAAAATGTTTGTTTTATGAAAAATGTGAGTGTGTTACTGCTAAAAAGTTGATTTAAATTTCATTTTTGGATAAGGGTGATTGCAATACTTCAACAAGTCAATTGAAATTTTCTTGCACGATTAGGGACAGTGGATGCCTAGAAAGATGTTTTTTTAAAATTAGTTTTAGGTTCCAGAGAGTAGATTCCTGAAAAAAATGTGTTTGTTTTATGAAAAATGTGAGGGTGTTACTGCTAAAAAGTTGATTTAAATTTCGTTTTTGAATAAGGGTGATTGCAATATTTCAACAAGTCAATTGAAATTTTCTTGCACGATTAGGGACAGTGGATGCCTAGAAAGATGTTTTTTTTAAATTAGTTTTAGGTTCCAGAGAGTAGATTCCTGAAATAAATGTGTTTGTTTTATGAAAAATGTGAGGGTGTTACTGTTAAAAAGTTGATTTAAATTTCGATTTTGAATAAGGGTGATTGCAATATTTCAACAAGTCAATTGAAATTTTCTTGCACGATTAGGGACAGTGGATGCCTAGAAAGATATTTTTTTTAAAATTAGTTTTAGGTTTCAGAGAGTAGATTCCTGAAAAAAATGTGTTTGTTTTATGAAAAATGTGAGTGTGTTACTGCTAAAAAGTTGATTTAAATTTCGTTTTTGGATAAGGGTGATTGCAATATTTCAACAAGTCAATTGAAATTTTCTTGCACGATTAGGGACAGTGGATGCCTAGAAAGATCTTTTTTTAAAATTAGTTTTAGGTTCCAGAGAGTAGATTCCTGAAAAAAATGTGTTTGTTTTATGAAAAATGTGAGTGTGTTACTGCTAAAAAGTTGTTTTAAACATCGTTTTTGGATAAGGGTGATTGCAATATTTCAATAAGTTAATTGAAATTTTCTTGGAAGATTAGGGAGAGTGGGTGCCTAGAAAGATGTTTTTTTAATTAGTTTTAGGTTTCAGAGAGTAGATTCCTGAAATAAATGTGTTTGTTTTATGAAAAATGTGAGGGTGTTACTGTTAAAAAGTTGATTTAAATTTCGATTTTGAATAAGGGTGATTGCAATATTTCAACAAGTCAATTGAAATTTTCTTGCACGATTAGGGACAGTGGATGCCTAGAAAGATATTTTTTTTAACTTAGTTTTAGGTTTCAGAGAGTAGATTCCTGAAAAAAATGTGTTTGTTTTATGAAAAATGTGAGTGTGTTACTGCTAAAAAGTTGATTTAAATTTCGTTTTTGGATAAGGGTGATTGCAATATTTCAACAAGTCAATTGAAATTTTCTTGCACGATTAGGGACAGTCGATGCCTAGAAAGATATTTTTTTTAAATTAGTTTTAGGTTTCAGAGAGTAGATTCCTGAAAAAAATGTGTTTGTTTTATGAAAAATGTGAGTGTGTTACTGCTAAAAAGTTGATTTAAATTTCGTTTTTGGATAAGGGTGATTGCAATATTTCAACAAGTCAATTGAAATTTTCTTGCACGATTAGGGACAGTGGATGCCTAGAAAGATGTTTTTTTAAAATTAGTTTTAGGTTCCAGAGAGTAGATTCCTGAAAAAAATGTGTTTGTTTTATGAAAAATGTGAGTGTGTTACTGCTAAAAAGTTGTTTTAAATATCGTTTTTGGATAAGGGTGATTGCAATATTTCAATAAGTTAATTGAAATTTTCTTGGAAGATTAGGGAGAGTGGATGCCTAGAAAGATGTTTTTTTTAATTAGTTTTAGGGTTCAGAGAGTAGATTCCTGAAAAAAATGTGTTTGTTTTATGAAAAATGTGAGGGTGTTACTGCTAAAAAGTTGATTTAAATTTCGTTTTTGAATAAGGGTGATTGCAATATTTCAACAAGTCAATTGAAATTTTCTTGCACGATTAGGGACAGTGGATGCCTAGAAAGATGTTTTTTTAAAATTAGTTTTAGGTTTCAGAGAGTAGATTCCTGAAAAAAATGTGTTTGTTTTATGAAAAATGTGAGTGTGTTACTGCAAAAAAGTTGATTTAAATATCGTTTTTGGATAAGGGTGATTGCAATATTTCAATAAGTTAATTGACATTTTCTTGGAAGATTAGGGAGAGTGGATGCCTAGAAAGATGTTTTTTTTAGTTAGTTTTAGGTTTCAGAGAGTAGATTCCTGAAATAAATGTGTTTGTTTTATGAAAAATGTGAGGGTGTTACTGCTAAAAAGTTGATTTAAATTTCGTTTTTGAATAAGGGTGATTGCAATATTTCAACAAGTCAATTGAAATTTTCTTGCACGATTAGGGACAGTGGATGCCTAGAAAGATATTTTTTTTAAATTAGTTTTAGGTTTCAGAGAGTAGATTCCTGAAAAAAATGTGTTTGTTTTATGAAAAATGTGAGTGTTACTGCTAAAAAGATGATTTAAATTTCGTTTTTGGATAAGGGTGATTGCAATATTTCAACAAGTCAATTGAAATTTTCTTGCACGATTAGGGACAGTGGATGCCTAGAAAGATGTTTTTTTAAAATTAGTTTTAGGTTCCAGAGAGTAGATTCCTGAAAAAAATGTGTTTGTTTAATGAAAAATGTGAGTGTGTTACTGCTAAAAAGTTGTTTTAAATATCGTTTTTGGATAAGGGTGATTGCAATATTTCAATAAGTTAACTGAAATTTTCTTGGAAGATTAGGGAGAGTGGATGCCTAGAAAGATGTTTTTTTAATTAGTTTTAGGTTTCAGAGAGTAGATTCCTGAAAAAAATGTGTTTGTTTTATGAAAAATGTGAGGGTGTTACTGCTAAAAAGTTGATTTAAATTTCGTTTTTGAATAAGGGTGATTGCAATATTTCAACAAGTCAATTGAAATTTTCTTGCACGATTAGGGACAGTGGATGCCTAGAAAGATGATTTTTAAAATTAGTTTTAGGTTTCAGAGAGTAGATTCCTGAAAAAAATGTGTTTGTTTTATGAAAAATGTGAGTGTGTTACTGCTAAAAAGTTGATTTAAATTTCGTTTTTGGATAAGGGTGATTGCAATATTTCAACAAGTCAATTGAAATTTTCTTGCACGATTAGGGACAGTGGATGCCTAGAAAGATGTTTTTTTAAAATTAGTTTCAGGTTCCAGAGAGTAGATTCCTGAAAAAAATGTGTTTGTTTTATGAAAAATGTGAGTGTGTTACTGCTAAAAAGTTGATTTAAATGTCGTTTTTGGATAAGGGTGATTGCAATACTTCAACAAGTCAATTGAAATTTTCTTGCACGATTAGGGACAGTGGATGCCTAGAAAGATGTTTTTTTAAAATTAGTTTTAGGTTCCAGAGAGTAGATTCCTGAAAAAAATGTGTTTGTTTTATGAAAAATGTGAGTGAGTTACTGCTAAAAAGTTGATTTAAATTTCGTTTTTGGATAAGGGTGATTGCAATATTTCAACAAGTCAATTGAAATTTTCTTGCACGATTAGGGACAGTGGATGCCTAGAAAGATATTTTTTTAAAATTAGTTTTAGGTTCCAGAGAGTAAATTCCTGAAAAAAATGTGTTTGTTTTATGAAAAATGTGAGTGTGTTACTGCTAAAAAGTTGTTTTAAATATCGTTTTTGGATAAGGGTGATTGCAATATTTCAATAAGTTAAATGAAATTTTCTTGGAAGATTAGGGAGAGTGGATGCCTAGAAAGATGTTTTTTTTAATTAGTTTTAGGTTTCAGAGAGTAGATTCCTGAAAAAAATGTGTTTGTTTTATGAAAAATGTGAGGGTGTTACTGCTAAAAAGTTGATTTAAATTTCGTTTTTGAATAAGGGTGATTGCAATATTTCAACAAGTCAATTGAAATTTTCTTGCACGATTAGGGACAGTGGATGCCTAGAAAGATGTTTTTTTAAAATTAGTTTTAGGTTTCAGAGAGTAGATTCCTGAAAAAATGTGTTTGTTTTATGAAAAATGTGAGTGTGTTACTGCAAAAAAGTTGATTTAAATATCGTTTTTGGATAAGGGTGATTGCAATATTTCAATAAGTTAATTGAAATTTTCTTGGAAGATTAGGGAGAGTGGATGCCTAGAAAGATGTTTTTTTTTTAATTAGTTTTAGGTTTCAGAGAGTAGATTCCTGAAAAAAATGTGTTTGTTTTATGAAAAATGTGAGGGTGTTACTGCTAAAAAGTTGATTTAAATTTCGTTTTTGAATAAGGGTGATTGCAATATTTCAATAAGTCAATTGAAATTTTCTTGCACGATTAGGGACAGTGGATGCCTAGAAAGATGTTTTTTTAAAAATAGTTTTAGGTTTCAGAGAGTAGATTCCTGAAAAATATTTGTGTTTGTTTTATGAAAAATGTGAGTGTGTTACTGCTAAAAAGTTGATTTAAATTTCGTTTTTGGATAAGGGTGATTGCAATATTTCAACAAGTCAATTGAAATTTTCTTGCACGATTAGTGACAGTGGATGCCTAGAAAGATGTTTTTTTAAAATTAGTTTTAGGTTCCAGAGGGTAGATTCCTGAAAAAAAATGTTTGTTTTATGAAAAATGTGAGTGTGTTACTGCTAAAAAGTTTATTTAAATTTCGTTTTTGGATAAGGGTGATTGCAATACTTCAACAAGTCAATTGAAATTTTCTTGCACGATTAGGGACAGTGGATGCCTAGAAAGATGTTTTTTTAAAATTAGTTTTAGGTTCCAGAGAGTAGATTCCTGAAAAAAATGTGTTTGTTTTATGAAAAATGTGAGGGTGTTACTGCTAAAAAGTTGATTTAAATTTCGTTTTTGAATAAGGGTGATTGCAATATTTCAACAAGTCAATTGAAATTTTCTTGCACGATTAGGGACAGTGGATGCCTAGAAAGATGTTTTTTTAAAATTAGTTTTAGGTTCCAGAGAGTAGATTCCTGAAAAAAATTTGTTTGTTTTATGAAAAATGTGAGTGTGTTACTGCTAAAAAGTTGATTTAAATTTCATTTTTGGATAAGGGTGATTGCAATATTTCAACAAGTCAATTGAAATTTTCTTGCACGATTAGGGACAGTGGATGCCTAGAAAGATGTTTTTTTTAAATTAGTTTTAGGTTCCAGAGAGTAGATTCCTGAAAAAAATGTGTTTGTTTTATGAAAAATGTGAGTGTGTTACTGCTAAAAAGTTGATTTAAATATCGTTTTTGGATAAGGGTGATTGCAATATTTCAATAAGTTAATTGAAATTTTCTTGGAAGATTAGGGAGAGTGGATGCCTAGAAAGATGTTTTTTTTAATTAGTTTTAGGTTTCAGAGAGTAGATTCCTGAAATAAATGTGTTTGTTTATGAAAAATGTGAGGGTGTTACTGCTAAAAAGTTGATTTAAATTTCGTTTTTGGATAAGGGTGATTGCAATATTTCAACAAGTCAATTGAAATTTTCTTGCACGATTAGGGACAGTGGATGCCTAGAAAGATATTTTTTTAAAATTAGTTTTAGGTTCCAGAGAGTAGATTCCTGAAATAAATGTGTTTGTTTTATGAAAAATGTGAGTGTGTTACTGCTAAAAAGTTGTTTTAAATATCGTTTTTGGATAAGGGTGATTGCAATATTTCAATAAGTTAACTGAAATTTTCTTGGAAGATTAGGGAGAGTGGATGCCTAGAAAGATGTTTTTTTAATTAGTTTTAGGTTTCAGAGAGTAGATTCCTGAAAAAAATGTGTTTGTTTTATGAAAAATGTGAGGGTGTTACTGCTAAAAAGTTGATTTAAATTTCGTTTTTGAATAAGGGTGATTGCAATATTTCAACAAGTCAATTGAAATTTTCTTGCACGATTAGGGACAGTGGATGCCTAGAAAGATGATTTTTAAAATTAGTTTTAGGTTTCAGAGAGTAGATTCCTGAAAAAAATGTGTTTGTTTTATGAAAAATGTGAGTGTGTTACTGCTAAAAAAGTTGATTTAAATTTCGTTTTTGGATAAGGGTGATTGCAATATTTCAACAAGTCAATTGAAATTTTCTTGCACGATTAGGGACAGTGGATGCCTAGAAAGATGTTTTTTTAAAATTAGTTTCAGGTTCCAGAGAGTAGATTCCTGAAAAAAATGTGTTTGTTTTATGAAAAATGTGAGTGTGTTACTGCTAAAAAGTTGATTTAAATGTCGTTTTTGGATAAGGGTGATTGCAATACTTCAACAAGTCAATTGAAATTTTCTTGCACGATTAGGGACAGTGGATGCCTAGAAAGATGTTTTTTTAAAATTAGTTTTAGGTTCCAGAGAGTAGATTCCTGAAAAAAATGTGTTTGTTTTATGAAAAATGTGAGTGAGTTACTGCTAAAAAGTTGATTTAAATTTCGTTTTTGGATAAGGGTGATTGCAATATTTCAACAAGTCAATTGAAATTTTCTTGCACGATTAGGGACAGTGGATGCCTAGAAAGATATTTTTTTAAAATTAGTTTTAGGTTCCAGAGAGTAAATTCCTGAAAAAAATGTGTTTGTTTTATGAAAAATGTGAGTGTGTTACTGCTAAAAAGTTGTTTTAAATATCGTTTTTGGATAAGGGTGATTGCAATATTTCAATAAGTTAAATGAAATTTTCTTGGAAGATTAGGGAGAGTGGATGCCTAGAAAGATGTTTTTTTTAATTAGTTTTAGGTTTCAGAGAGTAGATTCCTGAAAAAAATGTGTTTGTTTTATGAAAAATGTGAGGGTGTTACTGCTAAAAAGTTGATTTAAATTTCGTTTTTGAATAAGGGTGATTGCAATATTTCAACAAGTCAATTGAAATTTTCTTGCACGATTAGGGACAGTGGATGCCTAGAAAGATGTTTTTTTAAAATTAGTTTTAGGTTTCAGAGAGTAGATTCCTGAAAAAATGTGTTTGTTTTATGAAAAATGTGAGTGTGTTACTGCAAAAAAGTTGATTTAAATATCGTTTTTGGATAAGGGTGATTGCAATATTTCAATAAGTTAATTGAAATTTTCTTGGAAGATTAGGGAGAGTGGATGCCTAGAAAGATGTTTTTTTTTTAATTAGTTTTAGGTTTCAGAGAGTAGATTCCTGAAAAAAATGTGTTTGTTTTATGAAAAATGTGAGGGTGTTACTGCTAAAAAGTTGATTTAAATTTCGTTTTTGAATAAGGGTGATTGCAATATTTCAATAAGTCAATTGAAATTTTCTTGCACGATTAGGGACAGTGGATGCCTAGAAAGATGTTTTTTTAAAAATAGTTTTAGGTTTCAGAGAGTAGATTCCTGAAAAATATTTGTGTTTGTTTTATGAAAAATGTGAGTGTGTTACTGCTAAAAAGTTGATTTAAATTTCGTTTTTGGATAAGGGTGATTGCAATATTTCAACAAGTCAATTGAAATTTTCTTGCACGATTAGTGACAGTGGATGCCTAGAAAGATGTTTTTTTAAAATTAGTTTTAGGTTCCAGAGGGTAGATTCCTGAAAAAAAATGTTTGTTTTATGAAAAATGTGAGTGTGTTACTGCTAAAAAGTTTATTTAAATTTCGTTTTTGGATAAGGGTGATTGCAATACTTCAACAAGTCAATTGAAATTTTCTTGCACGATTAGGGACAGTGGATGCCTAGAAAGATGTTTTTTTTAAATTAGTTTTAGGTTCCAGAGAGTAGATTCCTGAAAAAAATGTGTTTGTTTTATGAAAAATGTGAGGGTGTTACTGCTAAAAAGTTGATTTAAATTTCGTTTTTGAATAAGGGTGATTGCAATATTTCAACAAGTCAATTGAAATTTTCTTGCACGATTAGGGACAGTGGATGCCTAGAAAGATGTTTTTTTAAAATTAGTTTTAGGTTCCAGAGAGTAGATTCCTGAAAAAAATTTGTTTGTTTTATGAAAAATGTGAGTGTGTTACTGCTAAAAAGTTGATTTAAATTTCATTTTTGGATAAGGGTGATTGCAATATTTCAACAAGTCAATTGAAATTTTCTTGCACGATTAGGGACAGTGGATGCCTAGAAAGATGTTTTTTTTAAATTAGTTTTAGGTTCCAGAGAGTAGATTCCTGAAAAAAATGTGTTTGTTTTATGAAAAATGTGAGTGTGTTACTGCTAAAAAGTTGATTTAAATATCGTTTTTGGATAAGGGTGATTGCAATATTTCAATAAGTTAATTGAAATTTTCTTGGAAGATTAGGGAGAGTGGATGCCTAGAAAGATGTTTTTTTTAATTAGTTTTAGGTTTCAGAGAGTAGATTCCTGAAATAAATGTGTTTGTTTATGAAAAATGTGAGGGTGTTACTGCTAAAAAGTTGATTTAAATTTCGTTTTTGGATAAGGGTGATTGCAATATTTCAACAAGTCAATTGAAATTTTCTTGCACGATTAGGGACAGTGGATGCCTAGAAAGATATTTTTTTAAAATTAGTTTTAGGTTCCAGAGAGTAGATTCCTGAAAAAAATGTGTTTGTTTTATGAAAAATGTGAGTGTGTTACTGCTAAAAAGTTGATTTAAATTTCGTTTTTGGATAAGGGTGATTGCAATACTTCAAAAAGTCAATTGAAATTTTCTTGCACGATTAGGGACAGTGGATGCATAGAAAGATTTCTTTTTTAAATTAGTATTAGGTTTCAGAGAGTAGATTCCTGAAAAAAATGTGTTTGTTTCATGAAAAATGTGAGGGTGTTACTGCTAAAAAGTTGATTTAAATTTCGTTTTTGAATAAGGGTGATTGCAATATTTCAATAAGTCAATTGAAATTTTCTTGCACGATTAGGGACAGTGGATGCCTAGAAAGATGTTTTTTTAAAATTAGTTTTAGGTTTCAGAGAGTAGATTCCTGAAAAAAATGTGTTTGTTTTATGAAAAATGTGAGTGTGTTACTGCTAAAAAGTTGATTTAAATTTCATTTTTGGATAAGGGTGATTGCAATATTTCAACAAGTCAATTGAAATTTTCTTGCACGATTAGGGACAGTGGATGCCTAGAAAGATGTTTTTTTAAAATTAGTTTTAGGTTCCAGAGAGTAGATTCCTGAAAAAAATGTGTTTGTTTTATGAAAAATGTGAGTGTGTTACTGCTAAAAAGTTGATTTAAATATCGTTTTTGGATAAGGGTGATTGCAATATTTCAATAAGTTAATTGAAATTTTCTTGGAAGATTAGGGAGAGTGGATGCCTAGAAAGATGTTTTTTTTAATTAGTTTTAGGTTTCAGAGAGTAGATTCCTAAAAAAAAATGTGTTTGTTTTATGAAAAATGTGAGGGTGTTACTGCTAAAAAGTTGATTTAAATTACGTTTTTGAATAAGGGTGATTGCAATATTTCAACAAGTCAATTGAAATTTTCTTGCACGATTAGGGACAGTGGATGCCTAGAAAGATATTTTTTTAAAATTAGTTTTAGGTTTCAGAGAGTAGATTCCTGAAAAAAATGTGTTTGTTTTATGAAAAATGTGAGTGTGTTACTGCTAAAAAGTTGATTTAAATTTCATTTTTGGATAAGGGTGATTGCAATATTTCAACAAGTCAATTGAAATTTTCTTGCACGATTAGGGACAGTGGATGCCTAGAAAGATGTTTTTTTAAAATTAGTTTTAGGTTCCAGAGAGTAGATTCCTGAAAAAAATGTGTTTGTTTTATGAAAAATGTGAGTGTGTTACTGCTAAAAAGTTGATTTAAATTTCATTTTTGGATAAGGGTGATTGCAATATTTCAACAAGTCAATTGAAATTTTCTTGCACGATTAGGGACAGTGGATGCCTAGAAAGATGTTTTTTTAAAATTAGTTTTAGGTTCCAGAGAGTAGATTCCTGAAAAAAATGTGTTTGTTTTATGAAAAATGTGAGTGTGTTACTGCTAAAAAGTTGATTTAAATATCGTTTTTGGATAAGGGTGATTGCAATATTTCAATAAGTTAATTGAAATTTTCTTGGAAGATTAGGGAGAGTGGATGCCTAGAAAGATGTTTTTTTTAATTAGTTTTAGGTTTCAGAGAGTAGATTCCTAAAAAAAAATGTGTTTGTTTTATGAAAAATGTGAGGGTGTTACTGCTAAAAAGTTGATTTAAATTACGTTTTTGAATAAGGGTGATTGCAATATTTCAACAAGTCAATTGAAATTTTCTTGCACGATTAGGGACAGTGGATGCCTAGAAAGATATTTTTTTAAAATTAGTTTTAGGTTTCAGAGAGTAGATTCCTGAAAAAAATGTGTTTGTTTTATGAAAAATGTGAGTGTGTTACTGCTAAAAAGTTGATTTAAATTTCGTTTTTGGATAAGGGTGATTGCAATATTTCAACAAGTCAATTGAAATTTTCTTGCACGATTAGGGACAGTGGATGCCTAGAAAGATGTTTTTTTTAAATTAGTTTTAGGTTCCAGAGAGTAAATTCCTGAAAAAAATGTGTTTGTTTTATGAATAATGTGAGTGTGTTACTGCTAAAAAGTTGATTTAAATTTCGTTTTTGGATAAGGGTGATTGCAATATTTCAACAAGTTAATTGAAATTTTCTTGCAAGATTAGGGAGAGTGGATGCCTAGAAAGATGTTTTTTACAAATTCGTTATAGGTTCCAGAGAGTGGATTCCTGAAAAAAAAATTATTTGTTTCATGAAAAATGTGAGTGTGTTACTGCAAAAAAGTTGATTTAAATTTAGTTTCAGGATAGGTGTGAATGCATCATTTAACAAGTCAATTGAAATTTTCTTGCAAGATTGGGGACAATGGATGCCTAGAAAGATGTTTTTTTTAAATTAGTTTTAGGTTTCAGAGAGTAGATTCCTGAAAAAAATGTGTTTGTTTTATGAAAAATGTGAGTGTGTTACTGCAAAAAAGTTGATTTAAATATCGTTTTTGGATAAGGGTGATTGCAACATTTCAATAAGTTAATTGAAATTTTCTTGGAAGATTAGGGAGAGTGGATGCCTAGAAAGATGTTTTTTTTTAATTAGTTTTAGGTTTCAGAGAGTAGATTCCTGAAAAAAATGTGTTTGTTTTATGAAAAATGTGAGGGTGTTACTGCTAAAAAGTTGATTTAAATTTCGTTTTTGAATAAGGGTGATTGCAATATTTCAATAAGTCAATTGAAAGTTTCTTGCACGATTAGGGACAGTGGATGCCTAGAAAGATGTTTTTTTAAAATTAGTTTTAGGTTCCAGAGAGTAGATTCCTGAAAAAAATGTGTTTGTTTTATGAAAAATGTGAGTGTGTTACTGCTAAAAAGTTGATTTAAATATCGTTTTTGGATAAGGGTGATTGCAATATTTCAATAAGTTAATTGAAATTTTCTTGGAAGATTAGGGAGAGTGGGTGCCTAGAAAGATGTTTTTTTAATTAGTTTTAGGTTTCAGAGAGTAGATTCCTGAAATAAATGTGTTTGTTTTATGAAAAATGTGAGGGTGTTACTGTTAAAAAGTTGATTTAAATTTCGTTTTTGAATAAGGGTGATTGCAATATTTCAACAAGTCAATTGAAATTTTCTTGCACGATTAGGGACAGTGGATGCCTAGAAAGATATTTTTTTTAAATTAGTTTTAGGTTTCAGAGAGTAAAATTCCTGAAAAAAATGTGTTTGTTTTATGAAAAATGTGAGTGTGTTACTGCTAAAAAGTTGATTTAAATTTCGTTTTTGGATAAGGGTGATTGCAATATTTCAACAAGTCAATTGAAATTTTCTTGCACGATTAGGGACAGTGGATGCCTAGAAAGATGTTTTTTTAAAATTAGTTTTAGGTTCCAGAGAGTAGATTCCTGAAAAAAATGTGTTTGTTTTATGAAAAATGTGAGTCTGTTACTGCTAAAAAGTTGTTTTAAATATTGTTTTTGGATAAGGGTGATTGCAATATTTCAATAAGTTAATTGAAATTTTCTTGGAAGATTAGGGAGAGTGGATGCATAGAAAGATGTTTTTTTTAATTAGTTTTAGGTTTCAGAGAGTAGATTCCTGAAAAAAATGTGTTTGTTTTATGAAAAATGTGAGGGTGTTACTGCTAAAAAGTTGATTTAAATTTCGTTTTTGAATAAGGGTGATTGCAATATTTCAACAAGTCAATTGAAATTTTCTTGCACGATTAGGGACAGTGGATGCCTAGAAAGATGTTTTTTTAAAATTAGTTTTAGGTTTCAGAGAGTAGATTCCTGAAAAAAATGTGTTTGTTTTATGAAAAATGTGAGTGTGTTACTGCAAAAAAGTTGATTTAAATATCGTTTTTGGATAAGGGTGATTGCAATATTTCAATAAGTTAATTGAAATTTTCTTGGAAGATTAGGGAGAGTGGATGCCTAGAAAGATGTTTTTTTTAATTAGTTTTAGGTTTCAGAGAGTAGATTCCTGAAATAAATGTGTTTGTTTTATGAAAAATGTGAGGGTGTTACTGCTAAAAAGTTGATTTAAATTTCGTTTTTGAATAAGGGTGATTGCAATATTTCAACAAGTCAATTGAAATTTTCTTGCACGATTAGGGACAGTGGATGCCTAGAAAGATATTTTTTTTAAATTAGTTTTAGGTTTCAGAGAGTAGATTCCTGAAAAAAATGTGTTTGTTTTATGAAAAATGTGAGTGTTACTGCTAAAAAGATGATTTAAATTTCGTTTTTGGATAAGGGTGATTGCAATATTTCAACAAGTCAATTGAAATTTTCTTGCACGATTAGGGACAGTGGATGCCTAGAAAGATGTTTTTTTAAAATTAGTTTTAGGTTCCAGAGAGTAGATTCCTGAAAAAAATGTGTTTGTTTAATGAAAAATGTGAGTGTGTTACTGCTAAAAAGTTGTTTTAAATATCGTTTTTGGATAAGGGTGATTGCAATATTTCAATAAGTTAACTGAAATTTTCTTGGAAGATTAGGGAGAGTGGATGCCTAGAAGGATGTTTTTTTAATTAGTTTTAGGTTTCAGAGAGTAGATTCCTGAAAAAAATGTGTTTGTTTTATGAAAAATGTGAGGGTGTTACTGCTAAAAAGTTGATTTAAATTTCGTTTTTGAATAAGGGTGATTGCAATATTTCAACAAGTCAATTGAAATTTTCTTGCACGATTAGGGACAGTGGATGCCTAGAAAGATGATTTTTAAAATTAGTTTTAGGTTTCAGAGAGTAGATTCCTGAAAAAAATGTGTTTGTTTTATGAAAAATGTGAGTGTGTTACTGCTAAAAAGTTGATTTAAATTTCGTTTTTGGATAAGGGTGATTGCAATATTTCAACAAGTCAATTGAAATTTTCTTGCACGATTAGGGACAGTGGATGCCTAGAAAGATGTTTTTTTAAAATTAGTTTCAGGTTCCAGAGAGTAGATTCCTGAAAAAAATGTGTTTGTTTTATGAAAAATGTGAGTGTGTTACTGCTAAAAAGTTGATTTAAATTTCGTTTTTGAATAAGGGTGATTGCAATATTTCAACAAGTCAATTGAAATTTTCTTGCACGATTAGGGACAGTGGATGCCTAGAAAGATGTTTTTTTAAAATTAGTTTTAGGTTTCAGAGAGTAGATTCCTGAAAAAAATGTGTTTGTTTTATGAAAAATGTGAGTGTGTTACTGCAAAAAAGTTGATTTAAATATCGTTTTTGGATAAGGGTGATTGCAATATTTCAATAAGTTAATTGAAATTTTCTTGGAAGATTAGGGAGAGTGGATGCCTAGAAAGATGTTTTTTTTAATTAGTTTTAGGTTTCAGAGAGTAGATTCCTGAAATAAATGTGTTTGTTTTATGAAAAATGTGAGGGTGTTACTGCTAAAAAGTTGATTTAAATTTCGTTTTTGAATAAGGGTGATTGCAATATTTCAACAAGTCAATTGAAATTTTCTTGCACGATTAGGGACAGTGGATGCCTAGAAAGATATTTTTTTTAAATTAGTTTTAGGTTTCAGAGAGTAGATTCCTGAAAAAAATGTGTTTGTTTTATGAAAAATGTGAGTGTTACTGCTAAAAAGATGATTTAAATTTCGTTTTTGGATAAGGGTGATTGCAATATTTCAACAAGTCAATTGAAATTTTCTTGCACGATTAGGGACAGTGGATGCCTAGAAAGATGTTTTTTTAAAATTAGTTTTAGGTTCCAGAGAGTAGATTCCTGAAAAAAATGTGTTTGTTTAATGAAAAATGTGAGTGTGTTACTGCTAAAAAGTTGTTTTAAATATCGTTTTTGGATAAGGGTGATTGCAATATTTCAATAAGTTAACTGAAATTTTCTTGGAAGATTAGGGAGAGTGGATGCCTAGAAGGATGTTTTTTTAATTAGTTTTAGGTTTCAGAGAGTAGATTCCTGAAAAAAATGTGTTTGTTTTATGAAAAATGTGAGGGTGTTACTGCTAAAAAGTTGATTTAAATTTCGTTTTTGAATAAGGGTGATTGCAATATTTCAACAAGTCAATTGAAATTTTCTTGCACGATTAGGGACAGTGGATGCCTAGAAAGATGATTTTTAAAATTAGTTTTAGGTTTCAGAGAGTAGATTCCTGAAAAAAATGTGTTTGTTTTATGAAAAATGTGAGTGTGTTACTGCTAAAAAGTTGATTTAAATTTCGTTTTTGGATAAGGGTGATTGCAATATTTCAACAAGTCAATTGAAATTTTCTTGCACGATTAGGGACAGTGGATGCCTAGAAAGATGTTTTTTTAAAATTAGTTTCAGGTTCCAGAGAGTAGATTCCTGAAAAAAATGTGTTTGTTTTATGAAAAATGTGAGTGTGTTACTGCTAAAAAGTTGATTTAAATTTCGTTTTTGGATAAGGGTGATTGCAATATTTCAACAAGTTAATTGAAATTTTCTTGCAAGATTAGGGAGAGTGGATGCCTAGAAAGATGTTTTTTTTAATTAGTTTTAGGTTTCAGAGAGTAGATTCCTGAAAAAAATGTGTTTGTTTTATGAAAAATGTGAGGGTGTTACTGCTAAAAAGTTGATTTAAATTTCGTTTTTGAATAAGGGTGATTGCAATATTTCAACAAGTCAATTGAAATTTTCTTGCACGATTAGGGACAGTGGATGCCTAGAAAGATCTTTTTTTAAAATTAGTTTTAGGTTCCAGAGAGTAGATTCCTGAAAAAAATGTGTTTGTTTTATGAAAAATGTGAGTGTGTTACTGCTAAAAAGTTGATTTAAATTTCATTTTTGGATAAGGGTGATTGAAATATTTCAACAAGTCAATTGAAATTTTCTTGCACGATTAGGGACAGTGGATGCCTAGAAAGATGTTTTTTTAAAATTAGTTTTAGGTTCCAGAGAGTAGATTCCTGAAAAAAATGTGTTTGTTTTATGAAAAATGTGAGTGTGTTACTGCTAAAAAGTTGATTTAAATATCGTTTTTGGATAAGGGTGATTGCAATATTTCAATAAGTTAATTGAAATTTTCTTGGAAGATTAGGGAGAGTGGGTGCCTAGAAAGATGTTTTTTTAATTAGTTTTAGGTTTCAGAGAGTAGATTCCTGAAATAAATGTGTTTGTTTTATGAAAAATGTGAGGGTGTTACTGTTAAAAAGTTGATTTAAATTTCGATTTTGAATAAGGGTGATTGCAATATTTCAACAAGTCAATTGAAATTTTCTTGCACGATTAGGGACAGTGGATGCCTAGAAAGATATTTTTTTTAAATTAGTTTTAGGTTTCAGAGAGTAGATTCCTGAAAAAAATGTGTTTGTTTTATGAAAAATGTGAGTGTGTTACTGCTAAAAAGTTGATTTAAATTTCGTTTTTGGATAAGGGTGATTGCAATATTTCAACAAGTCAATTGAAATTTTCTTGCACCATTAGGGACAGTGGATGCCTAGAAAGATCTTTTTTTAAAATTAGTTTTAGGTTCCAGAGAGTAGATTCCTGAAAAAAATGTGTTTGTTTTATGAAAAATGTGAGTGTGTTACTGCTAAAAAGTTGTTTTAAATATCGTTTTTGGATAAGGGTGATTGCAATATTTCAATAAGTTAATTGAAATTTTCTTGGAAGATTAGGGAGAGTGGGTGCCTAGAAAGATGTTTTTTTAATTAGTTTTAGGTTTCAGAGAGTAGATTCCTGAAATAAATGTGTTTGTTTTATGAAAAATGTGAGGGTGTTACTGTTAAAAAGTTGATTTAAATTTCGATTTTGAATAAGGGTGATTGCAATATTTCAACAAGTCAATTGAAATTTTCTTGCACGATTAGGGACAGTGGATGCCTAGAAAGATATTTTTTTTAAATTAGTTTTAGGTTTCAGAGAGTAGATTCCTGAAAAAAATGTGTTTGTTTTATGAAAAATGTGAGTGTGTTACTGCTAAAAAGTTGATTTAAATTTCGTTTTTGGATAAGGGTGATTGCAATATTTCAACAAGTCAATTGAAATTTTCTTGCACGATTAGGGACAGTGGATGCCTAGAAAGATCTTTTTTTAAAATTAGTTTTAGGTTTCAGAGAGTAGATTCCTGAAAAAAATGTGTTTGTTTTATGAAAAATGTGAGGGTGTTACTGCTAAAAAGTTGATTTAAATTTCGTTTTTGAATAAGGGTGATTGCAATATTTCAACAAGTCAATTGAAATTTTCTTGCACGATTAGGGACAGTGGATGCCTAGAAAGATGTTTTTTTAAAATTAGTTTTAGGTTTCAGAGAGTAGATTCCTGAAAAAAATGTGTTTGTTTTATGAAAAATGTGAGTGTGTTACTGCAAAAAAGTTGATTTAAATATCGTTTTTGGATAAGGGTGATTGCAATATTTCAATAAGTTAATTGAAATTTTCTTGGAAGATTAGGAAGAGTGGATGCCTAGAAAGATGTTTTTTTTAATTAGTTTTAGGTTTCAGAGAGTAGATTCCTGAAATAAATGTGTTTGTTTTATGAAAAATGTGAGGGTGTTACTGCTAAAAAGTTGATTTAAATTTCGTTTTTGAATAAGGGTGATTGCAATATTTCAACAAGTCAATTGAAATTTTCTTGCACGATTAGGGACAGTGGATGCCTAGAAAGATATTTTTTTCAAATTAGTTTTAGGTTTCAGAGAGTAGATTCCTGAAAAAAATGTGTTTGTTTTATGAAAAATGTGTGTTACTATTAAAAAGTTGATTTAAATTTCGTTTTTGGATAAGGGTGATTGCAATATTTCAACAAGTCAATTGAAATTTTCTTGCACGATTAGGGACAGTGGATGCCTAGAAAGATGTTTTTTTAAAATTAGTTTTAGGTTCCAGAGAGTAGATTCCTGAAAAAAATGTGTTTGTTTAATGAAAAATGTGAGTGTGTTACTGCTAAAAAGTTGTTTTAAATATCGTTTTTGGATAAGGGTGATTGCAATATTTCAATAAGTTAATTGAAATTTTCTTGGAAGATTAGGGAGAGTGGATGCCTAGAAAGATGTTTTTTTAATTAGTTTTAGGTTTCAGAGAGTAGATTCCTGAAAAAAATGTGTTTGTTTTATGAAAAATGTGAGGGTGTTACTGCTAAAAAGTTGATTTAAATTTCGTTTTTGGATAAGGGTGATTGCAATATTTCAACAAGTCAATTGAAATTTTCTTGCACGATTAGGGACAGTGGATGCCTAGAAAGATGTTTTTTTAAAATTAGTTTTAGGTTCCAGAGAGTAGATTCCTGAAAAAAATGTGTTTGTTTAATGAAAAATGTGAGTGTGTTACTGCTAAAAAGTTGTTTTAAATATCGTTTTTGGATAAGGGTGATTGCAATATTTCAATAAGTTAATTGAAATTTTCTTGGAAGATTAGGGAGAGTGGATGCCTAGAAAGATGTTTTTTTAATTAGTTTTAGGTTTCAGAGAGTAGATTCCTGAAAAAAATGTGTTTGTTTTATGAAAAATGTGAGTGTGTTACTGCTAAAAAGTTGATTTAAATTTCGTTTTTGGATAAGGGTGATTGCAATATTTCAACAAGTCAATTGAAATTTTCTTGCACGATTAGGGACAGTGGATGCCTAGAAAGATGTTTTTTTAAAATTAGTTTTAGGTTTCAGAGAGCAGATTCCTGAAAAAAAATGTGTTTGTTTTATGAAAAATGTGAGTGTGTTACTGCTAAAAAGTTGATTTAAATGTCGTTTTTGGATAAGGGTGATTGCAATACTTCAACAAGTCAATTGAAATTTTCTTGCACGATTAGGGACAGTGGATGCCTAGAAAGATGTTTTTTTAAAATTAGTTTTAGGTTCCAGAGAGTAGATTCCTGAAAAAAATGTGTTTGTTTTATGAAAAATGTGAGGGTGTTACTGCTAAAAAGTTGATTTAAATTTCGTTTTTGAATAAGGGTGATTGCAATATTTCAACAAGTCAATTGAAATTTTCTTGCACGATTAGGGACAGTGGATGCCTAGAAATATCTTTTTTTAAAATTAGTTTTAGGTTCCAGAGAGTAGATTGCTGAAAAAAATGTGTTTGTTTTATGAAAAATGTGAGTGTGTTACTGCTAAAAAGTTGATTTAAATTTCATTTTTGGATAAGGGTGATTGCAATATTTCAACAAGTCAATTGAAATTTTCTTGCACGATTAATGACAGTGGATGCCTAGAAAGATGTTTTTTTAAAATTAGTTTTAGGTTCCAGAGAGTAGATTCCTGAAAAAAATGTGTTTGTTTTATGAAAAATGTGAGTGTGTTACTGCTAAAAAGTTGATTTAAATATCGTTTTTGGATAAGGGTGATTGCAATATTTCAATAAGTTAATTGAAATTTTCTTGGAAGATTAGGGAGAGTGGGTGCCTAGAAAGATGTTTTTTTAATTAGTTTTAGGTTTCAGAGAGTAGATTCCTGAAATAAATGTGTTTGTTTTATGAAAAATGTGAGGGTGTTACTGTTAAAAAGTTGATTTAAATTTCGTTTTTGAATAAGGGTGATTGCAATATTTCAACAAGTCAATTGAAATTTTCTTGCACGATTAGGGACAGTGGATGCCTAGAAAGATATTTTTTTTAAATTAGTTTTAGGTTTCAGAGAGTAGATTCCTGAAAAAAATGTGTTTGTTTTATGAAAAATGTGAGTGTGTTACTGCTAAAAAGTTGATTTAAATTTCGTTTTTGGATAAGGGTGATTGCAATATTTCAACAAGTCAATTGAAATTTTCTTGCACGATTAGGGACAGTGGATGCCTAGAAAGATGTTTTTTTAAAATTAGTTTTAGGTTCCAGAGAGTAGATTCCTGAAAAAAATGTGTTTGTTTTATGAAAAATGTGAGTGTGTTACTGCTAAAAAGTTGTTTTAAATATCGTTTTTGGATAAGGGTGATTGCAATATTTCAATAAGTTAATTGAAATTTTCTTGGAAGATTAGGGAGAGTGGATGCCTAGAAAGATGTTTTTTTTAATTAGTTTTAGGTTTCAGAGAGTAGATTCCTGAAAAAAATGTGTTTGTTTTATGAAAAATGTGAGGGTGTTACTGCTAAAAAGTTGATTTAAATTTCGTTTTTGAATAAGGGTGATTGCAATATTTCAACAAGTCAATTGAAATTTTCTTGCACGATTAGGGACAGTGGATGCCTAGAAAGATCTTTTTTTAAAATTAGTTTTAGGTTCCAGAGAGTAGATTCCTGAAAAAAATGTGTTTGTTTTATGAAAAATGTGAGTGTGTTACTGCTAAAAAGTTGATTTAAATTTCATTTTTGGATAAGGGTGATTGAAATATTTCAACAAGTCAATTGAAATTTTCTTGCACGATTAGGGACAGTGGATGCCTAGAAAGATGTTTTTTTTAAATTAGTTTTAGGTTCCAGAGAGTAGATTCCTGAAAAAAATGTGTTTGTTTTATGAAAAATGTGAGTGTGTTACTGCTAAAAAGTTGATTTAAATATCGTTTTTGGATAAGGGTGATTGCAATATTTCAATAAGTTAATTGAAATTTTCTTGGAAGATTAGGGAGAGTGGGTGCCTAGAAAGATGTTTTTTTAATTAGTTTTAGGTTTCAGAGAGTAGATTCCTGAAATAAATGTGTTTGTTTTATGAAAAATGTGAGGGTGTTACTGTTAAAAAGTTGATTTAAATTTCGATTTTGAATAAGGGTGATTGCAATATTTCAACAAGTCAATTGAAATTTTCTTGCACGATTAGGGACAGTGGATGCCTAGAAAGATATTTTTTTTAAATTAGTTTTAGGTTTCAGAGAGTAGATTCCTGAAAAAAATGTGTTTGTTTTATGAAAAATGTGAGTGTGTTACTGCTAAAAAGTTGATTTAAATTTCGTTTTTGGATAAGGGTGATTGCAATATTTCAACAAGTCAATTGAAATTTTCTTGCACGATTAGGGACAGTGGATGCCTAGAAAGATCTTTTTTTAAAATTAGTTTTAGGTTCCAGAGAGTAGATTCCTGAAAAAAATGTGTTTGTTTTATGAAAAATGTGAGTGTGTTACTGCTAAAAAGTTGTTTTAAATATCGTTTTTGGATAAGGGTGATTGCAATATTTCAATAAGTTAATTGAAATTTTCTTGGAAGATTAGGGAGAGTGGGTGCCTAGAAAGATGTTTTTTTAATTAGTTTTAGGTTTCAGAGAGTAGATTCCTGAAATAAATGTGTTTGTTTTATGAAAAATGTGAGGGTGTTACTGTTAAAAAGTTGATTTAAATTTCGATTTTGAATAAGGGTGATTGCAATATTTCAACAAGTCAATTGAAATTTTCTTGCACGATTAGGGACAGTGGATGCCTAGAAAGATATTTTTTTTAAATTAGTTTTAGGTTTCAGAGAGTAGATTCCTGAAAAAAATGTGTTTGTTTTATGAAAAATGTGAGTGTGTTACTGCTAAAAAGTTGATTTAAATTTCGTTTTTGGATAAGGGTGATTGCAATATTTCAACAAGTCAATTGAAATTTTCTTGCACGATTAGGGACAGTGGATGCCTAGAAAGATCTTTTTTTTAAATTAGTTTTAGGTTTCAGAGAGTAGATTCCTGAAAAAAATGTGTTTGTTTTATGAAAAATGTGAGGGTGTTACTGCTAAAAAGTTGATTTAAATTTCGTTTTTGAATAAGGGTGATTGCAATATTTCAACAAGTCAATTGAAATTTTCTTGCATGATTAGGGACAGTGGATGCCTAGAAAGATGTTTTTTAAAAATTAGTTTTAGGTTTCAGAGAGTAGATTCCTGAAAAAAATGTGTTTGTTTTATGAAAAATGTGAGTGTGTTACTGCAAAAAAGTTGATTTAAATATCGTTTTTGGATAAGGGTGATTGCAATATTTCAATAAGTTAATTGAAATTTTCTTGGAAGATTAGGAAGAGTGGATGCCTAGAAAGATGTTTTTTTTAATTAGTTTTAGGTTTCAGAGAGTAGATTCCTGAAATAAATGTGTTTGTTTTATGAAAAATGTGAGGGTGTTACTGCTAAAAAGTTGATTTAAATTTCGTTTTTGAATAAGGGTGATTGCAATATTTCAACAAGTCAATTGAAATTTTCTTGCACGATTAGGGACAGTGGATGCCTAGAAAGATATTTTTTTCAAATTAGTTTTAGGTTTCAGAGAGTAGATTCCTGAAAAAAATGTGTTTGTTTTATGAAAAATGTGTGTTACTATTAAAAAGTTGATTTAAATTTCGTTTTTGGATAAGGGTGATTGCAATATTTCAACAAGTCAATTGAAATTTTCTTGCACGATTAGGGACAGTGGATGCCTAGAAAGATATTTTTTTAAAATTAGTTTTAGGTTTCAGAGAGTAGATTCCTGAAAAAAATGTGTTTGTTTTATGAAAAATGTGAGTGTGTTACTGCTAAAAAGTTGATTTAAATTTCATTTTTGGATAAGGGTGATTGCAATATTTCAACAAGTCAATTGAAATTTTCTTGCACGATTAGGGACAGTGGATGCCTAGAAAGATGTTTTTTTAAAATTAGTTTTAGGTTCCAGAGAGTAGATTCCTGAAAAAAATGTGTTTGTTTTATGAAAAATGTGAGTGTGTTACTGCTAAAAAGTTGATTTAAATTTCATTTTTGGATAAGGGTGATTGCAATATTTCAACAAGTCAATTGAAATTTTCTTGCACGATTAGGGACAGTGGATGCCTAGAAAGATGTTTTTTTAAAATTAGTTTTAGGTTCCAGAGAGTAGATTCCTGAAAAAAATGTGTTTGTTTTATGAAAAATGTGAGTGTGTTACTGCTAAAAAGTTGATTTAAATATCGTTTTTGGATAAGGGTGATTGCAATATTTCAATAAGTTAATTGAAATTTTCTTGGAAGATTAGGGAGAGTGGATGCCTAGAAAGATGTTTTTTTTAATTAGTTTTAGGTTTCAGAGAGTAGATTCCTAAAAAAAAATGTGTTTGTTTTATGAAAAATGTGAGGGTGTTACTGCTAAAAAGTTGATTTAAATTACGTTTTTGAATAAGGGTGATTGCAATATTTCAACAAGTCAATTGAAATTTTCTTGCACGATTAGGGACAGTGGATGCCTAGAAAGATATTTTTTTAAAATTAGTTTTAGGTTTCAGAGAGTAGATTCCTGAAAAAAATGTGTTTGTTTTATGAAAAATGTGAGTGTGTTACTGCTAAAAAGTTGATTTAAATTTCGTTTTTGGATAAGGGTGATTGCAATATTTCAACAAGTCAATTGAAATTTTCTTGCATGATTAGGGACAGTGGATGCCTAGAAAGATGTTTTTTTTAAATTAGTTTTAGGTTCCAGAGAGTAAATTCCTGAAAAAAATGTGTTTGTTTTATGAATAATGTGAGTGTGTTACTGCTAAAAAGTTGATTTAAATTTCGTTTTTGGATAAGGGTGATTGCAATATTTCAACAAGTTAATTGAAATTTTCTTGCAAGATTAGGGAGAGTGGATGCCTAGAAAGATGTTTTTTACAAATTCGTTATAGGTTCCAGAGAGTGGATTCCTGAAAAAAAAATTATTTGTTTCATGAAAAATGTGAGTGTGTTACTGCAAAAAAGTTGATTTAAATTTAGTTTCAGGATAGGTGTGAATGCATCATTTAACAAGTCAATTGAAATTTTCTTGCAAGATTGGGGACAATGGATGCCTAGAAAGATGTTTTTTTTAAATTAGTTTTAGGTTTCAGAGAGTAGATTCCTGAAAAAAATGTGTTTGTTTTATGAAAAATGTGAGTGTGTTACTGCAAAAAAGTTGATTTAAATATCGTTTTTGGATAAGGGTGATTGCAACATTTCAATAAGTTAATTGAAATTTTCTTGGAAGATTAGGGAGAGTGGATGCCTAGAAAGATGTTTTTTTTAATTAGTTTTAGGTTTCAGAGAGTAGATTCCTGAAAAAAATGTGTTTGTTTTATGAAAAATGTGAGGGTGTTACTGCTAAAAAGTTGATTTAAATTTCGTTTTTGAATAAGGGTGATTGCAATATTTCAATAAGTCAATTGAAAGTTTCTTGCACGATTAGGGACAGTGGATGCCTAGAAAGATGTTTTTTTTAAATTAGTTTTAGGTTCCAGAGAGTAGATTCCTGAAAAAAATGTGTTTGTTTTATGAAAAATGTGAGTGTGTTACTGCTAAAAAGTTGATTTAAATTTCATTTTTGGATAAGGGTGATTGCAATATTTCAACAAGTCAATTGAAATTTTCTTGCACGATTAGGGACAGTGGATGCCTAGAAAGATGTTTTTTTAAAATTAGTTTTAGGTTCCAGAGAGTAGATTCCTGAAAAAAATGTGTTTGTTTTATGAAAAATGTGAGTGTGTTACTGCTAAAAAGTTGATTTAAATATTGTTTTTGGATAAGGGTGATTGCAATATTTCAATAAGTTAATTGAAATTTTCTTGGAAGATTAGGGAGAGTGGGTGCCTAGAAAGATGTTTTTTTAATTAGTTTTAGGTTTCAGAGAGTAGATTCTTGAAATAAATGTGTTTGTTTTATGAAAAATGTGAGGGTGTTACTGTTAAAAAGTTGATTTAAATTTCGTTTTTGAATAAGGGTGATTGCAATATTTCAACAAGTCAATTGAAATTTTCTTGCACGATTAGGGACAGTGGATGCCTAGAAAGATATTTTTTTTAAATTAGTTTTAGGTTTCAGAGAGTAGATTCCTGAAAAAAATGTGTTTGTTTTATGAAAAATGTGAGTGTGTTACTGCTAAAAAGTTGATTTAAATTTCGTTTTTGGATAAGGGTGATTGCAATATTTCAACAAGTCAATTGAAATTTTCTTGCACGATTAGGGACAGTGGATGCCTAGAAAGATGTTTTTTTAAAATTAGTTTTAGGTTCCAGAGAGTAGATTCCTGAAAAAAATGTGTTTGTTTTATGAAAAATGTGAGTCTGTTACTGCTAAAAAGTTGTTTTAAATATTGTTTTTGGATAAGGGTGATTGCAATATTTCAATAAGTTAATTGAAATTTTCTTGGAAGATTAGGGAGAGTGGATGCCTAGAAAGATGTTTTTTTTAATTAGTTTTAGGTTTCAGAGAGTAGATTCCTGAAAAAAATGTGTTTGTTTTATGAAAAATGTGAGGGTGTTACTGCTAAAAAGTTGATTTAAATTTCGTTTTTGAATAAGGGTGATTGCAATATTTCAACAAGTCAATTGAAATTTTCTTGCACGATTAGGGACAGTGGATGCCTAGAAAGATGTTTTTTTAAAATTAGTTTTAGGTTTCAGAGAGTAGATTCCTGAAAAAAATGTGTTTGTTTTATGAAAAATGTGAGTGTGTTACTGCAAAAAAGTTGATTTAAATATCGTTTTTGGATAAGGGTGATTGCAATATTTCAATAAGTTAATTGAAATTTTCTTGGAAGATTAGGGAGAGTGGATGCCTAGAAAGATGTTTTTTTTAATTAGTTTTAGGTTTCAGAGAGTAGATTCCTGAAATAAATGTGTTTGTTTTATGAAAAATGTGAGGGTGTTACTGCTAAAAAGTTGATTTAAATTTCGTTTTTGAATAAGGGTGATTGCAATATTTCAACAAGTCAATTGAAATTTTCTTGCACGATTAGGGACAGTGGATGCCTAGAAAGATATTTTTTTTAAATTAGTTTTAGGTTTCAGAGAGTAGATTCCTGAAAAAAATGTGTTTGTTTTATGAAAAATGTGAGTGTTACTGCTAAAAAGATGATTTAAATTTCGTTTTTGGATAAGGGTGATTGCAATATTTCAACAAGTCAATTGAAATTTTCTTGCACGATTAGGGACAGTGGATGCCTAGAAAGATGTTTTTTTAAAATTAGTTTTAGGTTCCAGAGAGTAGATTCCTGAAAAAAATGTGTTTGTTTAATGAAAAATGTGAGTGTGTTACTGCTAAAAAGTTGTTTTAAATATCGTTTTTGGATAAGGGTGATTGCAATATTTCAATAAGTTAACTGAAATTTTCTTGGAAGATTAGGGAGAGTGGATGCCTAGAAGGATGTTTTTTTAATTAGTTTTAGGTTTCAGAGAGTAGATTCCTGAAAAAAATGTGTTTGTTTTATGAAAAATGTGAGGGTGTTACTGCTAAAAAGTTGATTTAAATTTCGTTTTTGAATAAGGGTGATTGCAATATTTCAACAAGTCAATTGAAATTTTCTTGCACGATTAGGGACAGTGGATGCCTAGAAAGATGATTTTTAAAATTAGTTTTAGGTTTCAGAGAGTAGATTCCTGAAAAAAATGTGTTTGTTTTATGAAAAATGTGAGTGTGTTACTGCTAAAAAGTTGATTTAAATTTCGTTTTTGGATAAGGGTGATTGCAATATTTCAACAAGTCAATTGAAATTTTCTTGCACGATTAGGGACAGTGGATGCCTAGAAAGATGTTTTTTTAAAATTAGTTTCAGGTTCCAGAGAGTAGATTCCTGAAAAAAATGTGTTTGTTTTATGAAAAATGTGAGTGTGTTACTGCTAAAAAGTTGATTTAAATTTCGTTTTTGGATAAGGGTGATTGCAATATTTCAACAAGTTAATTGAAATTTTCTTGCAAGATTAGGGAGAGTGGATGCCTAGAAAGATGTTTTTTTTAATTAGTTTTAGGTTTCAGAGAGTAGATTCCTGAAAAAAATGTGTTTGTTTTATGAAAAATGTGAGGGTGTTACTGCTAAAAAGTTGATTTAAATTTCGTTTTTGAATAAGGGTGATTGCAATATTTCAACAAGTCAATTGAAATTTTCTTGCACGATTAGGGACAGTGGATGCCTAGAAAGATCTTTTTTTAAAATTAGTTTTAGGTTCCAGAGAGTAGATTCCTGAAAAAAATGTGTTTGTTTTATGAAAAATGTGAGTGTGTTACTGCTAAAAAGTTGATTTAAATTTCATTTTTGGATAAGGGTGATTGAAATATTTCAACAAGTCAATTGAAATTTTCTTGCACGATTAGGGACAGTGGATGCCTAGAAAGATGTTTTTTTAAAATTAGTTTTAGGTTCCAGAGAGTAGATTCCTGAAAAAAATGTGTTTGTTTTATGAAAAATGTGAGTGTGTTACTGCTAAAAAGTTGATTTAAATATCGTTTTTGGATAAGGGTGATTGCAATATTTCAATAAGTTAATTGAAATTTTCTTGGAAGATTAGGGAGAGTGGGTGCCTAGAAAGATGTTTTTTTAATTAGTTTTAGGTTTCAGAGAGTAGATTCCTGAAATAAATGTGTTTGTTTTATGAAAAATGTGAGGGTGTTACTGTTAAAAAGTTGATTTAAATTTCGATTTTGAATAAGGGTGATTGCAATATTTCAACAAGTCAATTGAAATTTTCTTGCACGATTAGGGACAGTGGATGCCTAGAAAGATATTTTTTTTAAATTAGTTTTAGGTTTCAGAGAGTAGATTCCTGAAAAAAATGTGTTTGTTTTATGAAAAATGTGAGTGTGTTACTGCTAAAAAGTTGATTTAAATTTCGTTTTTGGATAAGGGTGATTGCAATATTTCAACAAGTCAATTGAAATTTTCTTGCACGATTAGGGACAGTGGATGCCTAGAAAGATCTTTTTTTAAAATTAGTTTTAGGTTCCAGAGAGTAGATTCCTGAAAAAAATGTGTTTGTTTTATGAAAAATGTGAGTGTGTTACTGCTAAAAAGTTGTTTTAAATATCGTTTTTGGATAAGGGTGATTGCAATATTTCAATAAGTTAATTGAAATTTTCTTGGAAGATTAGGGAGAGTGGGTGCCTAGAAAGATGTTTTTTTAATTAGTTTTAGGTTTCAGAGAGTAGATTCCTGAAAAAAATGTGTTTGTTTTATGAAAAATGTGAGGGTGTTACTGCTAAAAAGTTGATTTAAATTTCGTTTTTGGATAAGGGTGATTGCAATATTTCAACAAGTCAATTGAAATTTTCTTGCACGATTAGGGACAGTGGATGCCTAGAAAGATGTTTTTTTAAAATTAGTTTTAGGTTCCAGAGAGTAGATTCCTGAAAAAAATGTGTTTGTTTAATGAAAAATGTGAGTGTGTTACTGCTAAAAAGTTGTTTTAAATATCGTTTTTGGATAAGGGTGATTGCAATATTTCAATAAGTTAATTGAAATTTTCTTGGAAGATTAGGGAGAGTGGATGCCTAGAAAGATGTTTTTTTAATTAGTTTTAGGTTTCAGAGAGTAGATTCCTGAAAAAAATTTGTTTGTTTTATGAAAAATGTGAGTGTGTTACTGCTAAAAAGTTGATTTAAATTTCGTTTTTGGATAAGGGTGATTGCAATATTTCAACAAGTCAATTGAAATTTTCTTGCACGATTAGGGACAGTGGATGCCTAGAAAGATGTTTTTTTAAAATTAGTTTTAGGTTTCAGAGAGCAGATTCCTGAAAAAAAATGTGTTTGTTTTATGAAAAATGTGAGTGTGTTACTGCTAAAAAGTTGATTTAAATGTCGTTTTTGGATAAGGGTGATTGCAATACTTCAACAAGTCAATTGAAATTTTCTTGCACGATTAGGGACAGTGGATGCCTAGAAAGATGTTTTTTTAAAATTAGTTTTAGGTTCCAGAGAGTAGATTCCTGAAAAAAATGTGTTTGTTTTATGAAAAATGTGAGGGTGTTACTGCTAAAAAGTTGATTTAAATTTCGTTTTTGAATAAGGGTGATTGCAATATTTCAACAAGTCAATTGAAATTTTCTTGCACGATTAGGGACAGTGGATGCCTAGAAATATCTTTTTTTAAAATTAGTTTTAGGTTCCAGAGAGTAGATTGCTGAAAAAAATGTGTTTGTTTTATGAAAAATGTGAGTGTGTTACTGCTAAAAAGTTGATTTAAATTTCATTTTTGGATAAGGGTGATTGCAATATTTCAACAAGTCAATTGAAATTTTCTTGCACGATTAGGGACAGTGGATGCCTAGAAAGATGTTTTTTTAAAATTAGTTTTAGGTTCCAGAGAGTAGATTCCTGAAAAAAATGTGTTTGTTTTATGAAAAATGTGAGGGTGTTACTGCTAAAAAGTTGATTTAAATTTCGTTTTTGAATAAGGGTGATTGCAATATTTCAACAAGTCAATTGAAATTTTCTTGCACGATTAGGGACAGTGGATGCCTAGAAATATCTTTTTTTAAAATTAGTTTTAGGTTCCAGAGAGTAGATTGCTGAAAAAAATGTGTTTGTTTTATGAAAAATGTGAGTGTGTTACTGCTAAAAAGTTGATTTAAATTTCATTTTTGGATAAGGGTGATTGAAATATTTCAACAAGTCAATTGAAATTTTCTTGCACGATTAGGGACAGTGGATGCCTAGAAAGATGTTTTTTTAAAATTAGTTTTAGGTTCCAGAGAGTAGATTCCTGAAAAAAATGTGTTTGTTTTATGAAAAATGTGAGTGTGTTACTGCTAAAAAGTTGATTTAAATATCGTTTTTGGATAAGGGTGATTGCAATATTTCAATAAGTTAATTGAAATTTTCTTGGAAGATTAGGGAGAGTGGGTGCCTAGAAAGATGTTTTTTTAATTAGTTTTAGGTTTCAGAGAGTAGATTCCTGAAATAAATGTGTTTGTTTTATGAAAAATGTGAGGGTGTTACTGTTAAAAAGTTGATTTAAATTTCGATTTTGAATAAGGGTGATTGCAATATTTCAACAAGTCAATTGAAATTTTCTTGCACGATTAGGGACAGTGGATGCCTAGAAAGATATTTTTTTTAAATTAGTTTTAGGTTTCAGAGAGTAGATTCCTGAAAAAAATGTGTTTGTTTTATGAAAAATGTGAGTGTGTTACTGCTAAAAAGTTGATTTAAATTTCGTTTTTGGATAAGGGTGATTGCAATATTTCAACAAGTCAATTGAAATTTTCTTGCACGATTAGGGACAGTGGATGCCTAGAAAGATCTTTTTTTAAAATTAGTTTTAGGTTCCAGAGAGTAGATTCCTGAAAAAAATGTGTTTGTTTTATGAAAAATGTGAGTGTGTTACTGCTAAAAAGTTGTTTTAAATATCGTTTTTGGATAAGGGTGATTGCAATATTTCAATAAGTTAATTGAAATTTTCTTGGAAGATTAGGGAGAGTGGGTGCCTAGAAAGATGTTTTTTTAATTAGTTTTAGGTTTCAGAGAGTAGATTCCTGAAATAAATGTGTTTGTTTTATGAAAAATGTGAGGGTGTTACTGTTAAAAAGTTGATTTAAATTTCGATTTTGAATAAGGGTGATTGCAATATTTCAACAAGTCAATTGAAATTTTCTTGCACGATTAGGGACAGTGGATGCCTAGAAAGATATTTTTTTTAAATTAGTTTTAGGTTTCAGAGAGTAGATTCCTGAAAAAAATGTGTTTGTTTTATGAAAAATGTGAGTGTGTTACTGCTAAAAAGTTGATTTAAATTTCGTTTTTGGATAAGGGTGATTGCAATATTTCAACAAGTCAATTGAAATTTTCTTGCACGATTAGGGACAGTGGATGCCTAGAAAGATCTTTTTTTAAAATTAGTTTTAGGTTTCAGAGAGTAGATTCCTGAAAAAATGTGTTTGTTTTATGAAAAATGTGAGGGTGTTACTGCTAAAAAGTTGATTTAAATTTCGTTTTTGAATAAGGGTGATTGCAATATTTCAACAAGTCAATTGAAATTTTCTTGCATGATTAGGGACAGTGGATGCCTAGAAAGATGTTTTTTTAAAATTAGTTTTAGGTTTCAGAGAGTAGATTCCTGAAAAAAATGTGTTTGTTTTATGAAAAATGTGAGTGTGTTACTGCAAAAAAGTTGATTTAAATATCGTTTTTGGATAAGGGTGATTGCAATATTTCAATAAGTTAATTGAAATTTTCTTGGAAGATTAGGAAGAGTGGATGCCTAGAAAGATGTTTTTTTTAATTAGTTTTAGGTTTCAGAGAGTAGATTCCTGAAATAAATGTGTTTGTTTTATGAAAAATGTGAGGGTGTTACTGCTAAAAAGTTGATTTAAATTTCGTTTTTGAATAAGGGTGATTGCAATATTTCAACAAGTCAATTGAAATTTTCTTGCACGATTAGGGACAGTGGATGCCTAGAAAGATATTTTTTTCAAATTAGTTTTAGGTTTCAGAGAGTAGATTCCTGAAAAAAATGTGTTTGTTTTATGAAAAATGTGTGTTACTATTAAAAAGTTGATTTAAATTTCGTTTTTGGATAAGGGTGATTGCAATATTTCAACAAGTCAATTGAAATTTTCTTGCACGATTAGGGACAGTGGATGCCTAGAAAGATATTTTTTTAAAATTAGTTTTAGGTTTCAGAGAGTAGATTCCTGAAAAAAATGTGTTTGTTTTATGAAAAATGTGAGTGTGTTACTGCTAAAAAGTTGATTTAAATTTCATTTTTGGATAAGGGTGATTGCAATATTTCAACAAGTCAATTGAAATTTTCTTGCACGATTAGGGACAGTGGATGCCTAGAAAGATGTTTTTTTAAAATTAGTTTTAGGTTCCAGAGAGTAGATTCCTGAAAAAAATGTGTTTGTTTTATGAAAAATGTGAGTGTGTTACTGCTAAAAAGTTGATTTAAATTTCATTTTTGGATAAGGGTGATTGCAATATTTCAACAAGTCAATTGAAATTTTCTTGCACGATTAGGGACAGTGGATGCCTAGAAAGATGTTTTTTTAAAATTAGTTTTAGGTTCCAGAGAGTAGATTCCTGAAAAAAATGTGTTTGTTTTATGAAAAATGTGAGTGTGTTACTGCTAAAAAGTTGATTTAAATATCGTTTTTGGATAAGGGTGATTGCAATATTTCAATAAGTTAATTGAAATTTTCTTGGAAGATTAGGGAGAGTGGATGCCTAGAAAGATGTTTTTTTTAATTAGTTTTAGGTTTCAGAGAGTAGATTCCTAAAAAAAAATGTGTTTGTTTTATGAAAAATGTGAGGGTGTTACTGCTAAAAAGTTGATTTAAATTACGTTTTTGAATAAGGGTGATTGCAATATTTCAACAAGTCAATTGAAATTTTCTTGCACGATTAGGGACAGTGGATGCCTAGAAAGATATTTTTTTAAAATTAGTTTTAGGTTTCAGAGAGTAGATTCCTGAAAAAAATGTGTTTGTTTTATGAAAAATGTGAGTGTGTTACTGCTAAAAAGTTGATTTAAATTTCGTTTTTGGATAAGGGTGATTGCAATATTTCAACAAGTCAATTGAAATTTTCTTGCATGATTAGGGACAGTGGATGCCTAGAAAGATGTTTTTTTTAAATTAGTTTTAGGTTCCAGAGAGTAAATTCCTGAAAAAAATGTGTTTGTTTTATGAATAATGTGAGTGTGTTACTGCTAAAAAGTTGATTTAAATTTCGTTTTTGGATAAGGGTGATTGCAATATTTCAACAAGTTAATTGAAATTTTCTTGCAAGATTAGGGAGAGTGGATGCCTAGAAAGATGTTTTTTACAAATTCGTTATAGGTTCCAGAGAGTGGATTCCTGAAAAAAAAATTATTTGTTTCATGAAAAATGTGAGTGTGTTACTGCAAAAAAGTTGATTTAAATTTAGTTTCAGGATAGGTGTGAATGCATCATTTAACAAGTCAATTGAAATTTTCTTGCAAGATTGGGGACAATGGATGCCTAGAAAGATGTTTTTTTTTAAATTAGTTTTAGGTTTCAGAGAGTAGATTCCTGAAAAAAATGTGTTTGTTTTATGAAAAATGTGAGTGTGTTACTGCAAAAAAGTTGATTTAAATATCGTTTTTGGATAAGGGTGATTGCAACATTTCAATAAGTTAATTGAAATTTTCTTGGAAGATTAGGGAGAGTGGATGCCTAGAAAGATGTTTTTTTTTAATTAGTTTTAGGTTTCAGAGAGTAGATTCCTGAAAAAAATGTGTTTGTTTTATGAAAAATGTGAGGGTGTTACTGCTAAAAAGTTGATTTAAATTTCGTTTTTGAATAAGGGTGATTGCAATATTTCAATAAGTCAATTGAAAGTTTCTTGCACGATTAGGGACAGTGGATGCCTAGAAAGATGTTTTTTTTAAATTAGTTTTAGGTTCCAGAGAGTAGATTCCTGAAAAAAATGTGTTTGTTTTATGAAAAATGTGAGTGTGTTACTGCTAAAAAGTTGATTTAAATTTCATTTTTGGATAAGGGTGATTGCAATATTTCAACAAGTCAATTGAAATTTTCTTGCACGATTAGGGACAGTGGATGCCTAGAAAGATGTTTTTTTAAAATTAGTTTTAGGTTCCAGAGAGTAGATTCCTGAAAAAAATGTGTTTGTTTAATGAAAAATGTGAGTGTGTTACTGCTAAAAAGTTGTTTTAAATATCGTTTTTGGATAAGGGTGATTGCAATATTTCAATAAGTTAACTGAAATTTTCTTGGAAGATTAGGGAGAGTGGATGCCTAGAAAGATGTTTTTTTAATTAGTTTTAGGTTCCAGAGAGTAGATTCCTGAAAAAAATGTGTTTGTTTTATGAAAAATGTGAGTGTGTTACTGCTAAAAAGTTGATTTAAATTTCATTTTTGGATAAGGGTGATTGAAATATTTCAACAAGTCAATTGAAATTTTCTTGCACGATTAGGGACAGTGGATGCCTAGAAAGATGTTTTTTTAAAATTAGTTTTAGGTTCCAGAGAGTAGATTCCTGAAAAAAATGTGTTTGTTTTATGAAAAATGTGAGTGTGTTACTGCTAAAAAGTTGATTTAAATATCGTTTTTGGATAAGGGTGATTGCAATATTTCAATAAGTTAATTGAAATTTTCTTGGAAGATTAGGGAGAGTGGGTGCCTAGAAAGATGTTTTTTTAATTAGTTTTAGGTTTCAGAGAGTAGATTCCTGAAATAAATGTGTTTGTTTTATGAAAAATGTGAGGGTGTTACTGTTAAAAAGTTGATTTAAATTTCGATTTTGAATAAGGGTGATTGCAATATTTCAACAGGTCAATTGAAATTTTCTTGCACGATTAGGGACAGTGGATGCCTAGAAAGATATTTTTTTTAAATTAGTTTTAGGTTTCAGAGAGTAGATTCCTGAAAAAAATGTGTTTGTTTTATGAAAAATGTGAGTGTGTTACTGCTAAAAAGTTGATTTAAATTTCGTTTTTGGATAAGGGTGATTGCAATATTTCAACAAGTCAATTGAAATTTTCTTGCACGATTAGGGACAGTGGATGCCTAGAAAGATCTTTTTTTAAAATTAGTTTTAGGTTCCAGAGAGTAGATTCCTGAAAAAAATGTGTTTGTTTTATGAAAAATGTGAGTGTGTTACTGCTAAAAAGTTGTTTTAAATATCGTTTTTGGATAAGGGTGATTGCAATATTTCAATAAGTTAATTGAAATTTTCTTGGAAGATTAGGGAGAGTGGGTGCCTAGAAAGATGTTTTTTTAATTAGTTTTAGGTTTCAGAGAGTAGATTCCTGAAATAAATGTGTTTGTTTTATGAAAAATGTGAGGGTGTTACTGTTAAAAAGTTGATTTAAATTTCGATTTTGAATAAGGGTGATTGCAATATTTCAACAAGTCAATTGAAATTTTCTTGCACGATTAGGGACAGTGGATGCCTAGAAAGATATTTTTTTTAAATTAGTTTTAGGTTTCAGAGAGTAGATTCCTGAAAAAAATGTGTTTGTTTTATGAAAAATGTGAGTGTGTTACTGCTAAAAAGTTGATTTAAATTTCGTTTTTGGATAAGGGTGATTGCAATATTTCAACAAGTCAATTGAAATTTTCTTGCATGATTAGGGACAGTGGATGCCTAGAAAGATGTTTTTTTAAAATTAGTTTTAGGTTTCAGAGAGTAGATTCCTGAAAAAAATGTGTTTGTTTTATGAAAAATGTGAGTGTGTTACTGCAAAAAAGTTGATTTAAATATCGTTTTTGGATAAGGGTGATTGCAATATTTCAATAAGTTAATTGAAATTTTCTTGGAAGATTAGGAAGAGTGGATGCCTAGAAAGATGTTTTTTTTAATTAGTTTTAGGTTTCAGAGAGTAGATTCCTGAAATAAATGTGTTTGTTTTATGAAAAATGTGAGGGTGTTACTGCTAAAAAGTTGATTTAAATTTCGTTTTTGAATAAGGGTGATTGCAATATTTCAACAAGTCAATTGAAATTTTCTTGCACGATTAGGGACAGTGGATGCCTAGAAAGATATTTTTTTCAAATTAGTTTTAGGTTTCAGAGAGTAGATTCCTGAAAAAAATGTGTTTGTTTTATGAAAAATGTGTGTTACTATTAAAAAGTTGATTTAAATTTCGTTTTTGGATAAGGGTGATTGCAATATTTCAACAAGTCAATTGAAATTTTCTTGCACGATTAGGGACAGTGGATGCCTAGAAAGATATTTTTTTAAAATTAGTTTTAGGTTTCAGAGAGTAGATTCCTGAAAAAAATGTGTTTGTTTTATGAAAAATGTGAGTGTGTTACTGCTAAAAAGTTGATTTAAATTTCATTTTTGGATAAGGGTGATTGCAATATTTCAACAAGTCAATTGAAATTTTCTTGCACGATTAGGGACAGTGGATGCCTAGAAAGATGTTTTTTTAAAATTAGTTTTAGGTTCCAGAGAGTAGATTCCTGAAAAAAATGTGTTTGTTTTATGAAAAATGTGAGTGTGTTACTGCTAAAAAGTTGATTTAAATTTCATTTTTGGATAAGGGTGATTGCAATATTTCAACAAGTCAATTGAAATTTTCTTGCACGATTAGGGACAGTGGATGCCTAGAAAGATGTTTTTTTAAAATTAGTTTTAGGTTCCAGAGAGTAGATTCCTGAAAAAAATGTGTTTGTTTTATGAAAAATGTGAGTGTGTTACTGCTAAAAAGTTGATTTAAATATCGTTTTTGGATAAGGGTGATTGCAATATTTCAATAAGTTAATTGAAATTTTCTTGGAAGATTAGGGAGAGTGGATGCCTAGAAAGATGTTTTTTTTAATTAGTTTTAGGTTTCAGAGAGTAGATTCCTAAAAAAAAATGTGTTTGTTTTATGAAAAATGTGAGGGTGTTACTGCTAAAAAGTTGATTTAAATTACGTTTTTGAATAAGGGTGATTGCAATATTTCAACAAGTCAATTGAAATTTTCTTGCACGATTAGGGACAGTGGATGCCTAGAAAGATATTTTTTTAAAATTAGTTTTAGGTTTCAGAGAGTAGATTCCTGAAAAAAATGTGTTTGTTTTATGAAAAATGTGAGTGTGTTACTGCTAAAAAGTTGATTTAAATTTCGTTTTTGGATAAGGGTGATTGCAATATTTCAACAAGTCAATTGAAATTTTCTTGCATGATTAGGGACAGTGGATGCCTAGAAAGATGTTTTTTTTAAATTAGTTTTAGGTTCCAGAGAGTAAATTCCTGAAAAAAAAATTATTTGTTTCATGAAAAATGTGAGTGTGTTACTGCAAAAAAGTTGATTTAAATTTAGTTTCAGGATAGGTGTGAATGCATCATTTAACAAGTCAATTGAAATTTTCTTGCAAGATTGGGGACAATGGATGCCTAGAAAGATGTTTTTTTTAAATTAGTTTTAGGTTTCAGAGAGTAGATTCCTGAAAAAAATGTGTTTGTTTTATGAAAAATGTGAGTGTGTTACTGCAAAAAAGTTGATTTAAATATCGTTTTTGGATAAGTGTGATTGCAACATTTCAATAAGTTAATTGAAATTTTCTTGGAAGATTAGGGAGAGTGGATGCCTAGAAAGATGTTTTTTTTTAATTAGTTTTAGGTTTCAGAGAGTAGATTCCTGAAAAAAATGTGTTTGTTTTATGAAAAATGTGAGGGTGTTACTGCTAAAAAGTTGATTTAAATTTCGTTTTTGAATAAGGGTGATTGCAATATTTCAATAAGTCAATTGAAAGTTTCTTGCACGATTAGGGACAGTGGATGCCTAGAAAGATGTTTTTTTTAAATTAGTTTTAGGTTCCAGAGAGTAGATTCCTGAAAAAAATGTGTTTGTTTTATGAAAAATGTGAGTGTGTTACTGCTAAAAAGTTGATTTAAATTTCATTTTTGGATAAGGGTGATTGCAATATTTCAACAAGTCAATTGAAATTTTCTTGCACGATTAGGGACAGTGGATGCCTAGAAAGATGTTTTTTTAAAATTAGTTTTAGGTTCCAGAGAGTAGATTCCTGAAAAAAATGTGTTTGTTTTATGAAAAATGTGAGTGTGTTACTGCTAAAAAGTTGATTTAAATATCGTTTTTGGATAAGGGTGATTGCAATATTTCAATAAGTTAATTGAAATTTTCTTGGAAGATTAGGGAGAGTGGGTGCCTAGAAAGATGTTTTTTTAATTAGTTTTAGGTTTCAGAGAGTAGATTCCTGAAATAAATGTGTTTGTTTTATGAAAAATGTGAGGGTGTTACTGTTAAAAAGTTGATTTAAATTTCGTTTTTGAATAAGGGTGATTGCAATATTTCAACAAGTCAATTGAAATTTTCTTGCACGATTAGGGACAGTGGATGCCTAGAAAGATATTTTTTTTAAATTAGTTTTAGGTTTCAGAGAGTAGATTCCTGAAAAAAATGTGTTTGTTTTATGAAAAATGTGAGTGTGTTACTGCTAAAAAGTTGATTTAAATTTCGTTTTTGGATAAGGGTGATTGCAATATTTCAACAAGTCAATTGAAATTTTCTTGCACGATTAGGGACAGTGGATGCCTAGAAAGATGTTTTTTTAAAATTAGTTTTAGGTTCCAGAGAGTAGATTCCTGAAAAAAATGTGTTTGTTTTATGAAAAATGTGAGTCTGTTACTGCTAAAAAGTTGTTTTAAATATTGTTTTTGGATAAGGGTGATTGCAATATTTCAATAAGTTAATTGAAATTTTCTTGGAAGATTAGGGAGAGTGGATGCCTAGAAAGATGTTTTTTTTAATTAGTTTTAGGTTTCAGAGAGTAGATTCCTGAAAAAAATGTGTTTGTTTTATGAAAAATGTGAGGGTGTTACTGCTAAAAAGTTGATTTAAATTTCGTTTTTGAATAAGGGTGATTGCAATATTTCAACAAGTCAATTGAAATTTTCTTGCACGATTAGGGACAGTGGATGCCTAGAAAGATGTTTTTTTAAAATTAGTTTTAGGTTTCAGAGAGTAGATTCCTGAAAAAAATGTGTTTGTTTTATGAAAAATGTGAGTGTGTTACTGCAAAAAAGTTGATTTAAATATCGTTTTTGGATAAGGGTGATTGCAATATTTCAATAAGTTAATTGAAATTTTCTTGGAAGATTAGGGAGAGTGGATGCCTAGAAAGATGTTTTTTTTAATTAGTTTTAGGTTTCAGAGAGTAGATTCCTGAAATAAATGTGTTTGTTTTATGAAAAATGTGAGGGTGTTACTGCTAAAAAGTTGATTTAAATTTCGTTTTTGAATAAGGGTGATTGCAATATTTCAACAAGTCAATTGAAATTTTCTTGCACGATTAGGGACAGTGGATGCCTAGAAAGATATTTTTTTTAAATTAGTTTTAGGTTTCAGAGAGTAGATTCCTGAAAAAAATGTGTTTGTTTTATGAAAAATGTGAGTGTTACTGCTAAAAAGATGATTTAAATTTCGTTTTTGGATAAGGGTGATTGCAATATTTCAACAAGTCAATTGAAATTTTCTTGCACGATTAGGGACAGTGGATGCCTAGAAAGATGTTTTTTTAAAATTAGTTTTAGGTTCCAGAGAGTAGATTCCTGAAAAAAATGTGTTTGTTTAATGAAAAATGTGAGTGTGTTACTGCTAAAAAGTTGTTTTAAATATCGTTTTTGGATAAGGGTGATTGCAATATTTCAATAAGTTAACTGAAATTTTCTTGGAAGATTAGGGAGAGTGGATGCCTAGAAGGATGTTTTTTTAATTAGTTTTAGGTTTCAGAGAGTAGATTCCTGAAAAAAATGTGTTTGTTTTATGAAAAATGTGAGGGTGTTACTGCTAAAAAGTTGATTTAAATTTCGTTTTTGAATAAGGGTGATTGCAATATTTCAACAAGTCAATTGAAATTTTCTTGCACGATTAGGGACAGTGGATGCCTAGAAAGATGATTTTTAAAATTAGTTTTAGGTTTCAGAGAGTAGATTCCTGAAAAAAATGTGTTTGTTTTATGAAAAATGTGAGTGTGTTACTGCTAAAAAGTTGATTTAAATTTCGTTTTTGGATAAGGGTGATTGCAATATTTCAACAAGTCAATTGAAATTTTCTTGCACGATTAGGGACAGTGGATGCCTAGAAAGATGTTTTTTTAAAATTAGTTTCAGGTTCCAGAGAGTAGATTCCTGAAAAAAATGTGTTTGTTTTATGAAAAATGTGAGTGTGTTACTGCTAAAAAGTTGATTTAAATTTCGTTTTTGGATAAGGGTGATTGATATATTTCAACAAGTTAATTGAAATTTTCTTGCAAGATTAGGGAGAGTGGATGCCTAGAAAGATGTTTTTTTTAATTAGTTTTAGGTTTCAGAGAGTAGATTCCTGAAAAAAATGTGTTTGTTTTATGAAAAATGTGAGGGTGTTACTGCTAAAAAGTTGATTTAAATTTCGTTTTTGAATAAGGGTGATTGCAATATTTCAACAAGTCAATTGAAATTTTCTTGCACGATTAGGGACAGTGGATGCCTAGAAAGATCTTTTTTTAAAATTAGTTTTAGGTTCCAGAGAGTAGATTCCTGAAAAAAATGTGTTTGTTTTATGAAAAATGTGAGTGTGTTACTGCTAAAAAGTTGATTTAAATTTCATTTTTGGATAAGGGTGATTGAAATATTTCAACAAGTCAATTGAAATTTTCTTGCACGATTAGGGACAGTGGATGCCTAGAAAGATGTTTTTTTAAAATTAGTTTTAGGTTCCAGAGAGTAGATTCCTGAAAAAAATGTGTTTGTTTTATGAAAAATGTGAGTGTGTTACTGCTAAAAAGTTGATTTAAATATCGTTTTTGGATAAGGGTGATTGCAATATTTCAATAAGTTAATTGAAATTTTCTTGGAAGATTAGGGAGAGTGGGTGCCTAGAAAGATGTTTTTTTAATTAGTTTTAGGTTTCAGAGAGTAGATTCCTGAAATAAATGTGTTTGTTTTATGAAAAATGTGAGGGTGTTACTGTTAAAAAGTTGATTTAAATTTCGATTTTGAATAAGGGTGATTGCAATATTTCAACAAGTCAATTGAAATTTTCTTGCACGATTAGGGACAGTGGATGCCTAGAAAGATATTTTTTTTAAATTAGTTTTAGGTTTCAGAGAGTAGATTCCTGAAAAAAATGTGTTTGTTTTATGAAAAATGTGAGTGTGTTACTGCTAAAAAGTTGATTTAAATTTCGTTTTTGGATAAGGGTGATTGCAATATTTCAACAAGTCAATTGAAATTTTCTTGCACGATTAGGGACAGTGGATGCCTAGAAAGATCTTTTTTTAAAATTAGTTTTAGGTTCCAGAGAGTAGATTCCTGAAAAAAATGTGTTTGTTTTATGAAAAATGTGAGTGTGTTACTGCTAAAAAGTTGTTTTAAATATCGTTTTTGGATAAGGGTGATTGCAATATTTCAATAAGTTAATTGAAATTTTCTTGGAAGATTAGGGAGAGTGGGTGCCTAGAAAGATGTTTTTTTAATTAGTTTTAGGTTTCAGAGAGTAGATTCCTGAAATAAATGTGTTTGTTTTATGAAAAATGTGAGGGTGTTACTGTTAAAAAGTTGATTTAAATTTCGATTTTGAATAAGGGTGATTGCAATATTTCAACAAGTCAATTGAAATTTTCTTGCACGATTAGGGACAGTGGATGCCTAGAAAGATATTTTTTTTAAATTAGTTTTAGGTTTCAGAGAGTAGATTCCTGAAAAAAATGTGTTTGTTTTATGAAAAATGTGAGTGTGTTACTGCTAAAAAGTTGATTTAAATTTCGTTTTTGGATAAGGGTGATTGCAATATTTCAACAAGTCAATTGAAATTTTCTTGCACGATTAGGGACAGTGGATGCCTAGAAAGATCTTTTTTTAAAATTAGTTTTAGGTTTCAGAGAGTAGATTCCTGAAAAAAATGTGTTTGTTTTATGAAAAATGTGAGGGTGTTACTGCTAAAAAGTTGATTTAAATTTCGTTTTTGAATAAGGGTGATTGCAATATTTCAACAAGTCAATTGAAATTTTCTTGCACGATTAGGGACAGTGGATGCCTAGAAAGATGTTTTTTTAAAATTAGTTTTAGGTTTCAGAGAGTAGATTCCTGAAAAAAATGTGTTTGTTTTATGAAAAATGTGAGTGTGTTACTGCAAAAAAGTTGATTTAAATATCGTTTTTGGATAAGGGTGATTGCTATATTTCAATAAGTTAATTGAAATTTTCTTGGAAGATTAGGAAGAGTGGATGCCTAGAAAGATGTTTTTTTTAATTAGTTTTAGGTTTCAGAGAGTAGATTCCTGAAATAAATGTGTTTGTTTTATGAAAAATGTGAGGGTGTTACTGCTAAAAAGTTGATTTAAATTTCGTTTTTGAATAAGGGTGATTGCAATATTTCAACAAGTCAATTGAAATTTTCTTGCACGATTAGGGACAGTGGATGCCTAGAAAGATATTTTTTTCAAATTAGTTTTAGGTTTCAGAGAGTAGATTCCTGAAAAAAATGTGTTTGTTTTATGAAAAATGTGTGTTACTATTAAAAAGTTGATTTAAATTTCGTTTTTGGATAAGGGTGATTGCAATATTTCAACAAGTCAATTGAAATTTTCTTGCACGATTAGGGACAGTGGATGCCTAGAAAGATGTTTTTTTAAAATTAGTTTTAGGTTCCAGAGAGTAGATTCCTGAAAAAAATGTGTTTGTTTAATGAAAAATGTGAGTGTGTTACTGCTAAAAAGTTGTTTTAAATATCGTTTTTGGATAAGGGTGATTGCAATATTTCAATAAGTTAATTGAAATTTTCTTGGAAGATTAGGGAGAGTGGATGCCTAGAAAGATGTTTTTTTAATTAGTTTTAGGTTTCAGAGAGTAGATTCCTGAAAAAAATTTGTTTGTTTTATGAAAAATGTGAGGGTGTTACTGCTAAAAAGTTGATTTAAATTTCGTTTTTGGATAAGGGTGATTGCAATATTTCAACAAGTCAATTGAAATTTTCTTGCACGATTAGGGACAGTGGATGCCTAGAAAGATGTTTTTTTAAAATTAGTTTTAGGTTCCAGAGAGTAGATTCCTGAAAAAAATGTGTTTGTTTAATGAAAAATGTGAGTGTGTTACTGCTAAAAAGTTGTTTTAAATATCGTTTTTGGATAAGGGTGATTGCAATATTTCAATAAGTTAATTGAAATTTTCTTGGAAGATTAGGGAGAGTGGATGCCTAGAAAGATGTTTTTTTAATTAGTTTTAGGTTTCAGAGAGTAGATTCCTGAAAAAAATTTGTTTGTTTTATGAAAAATGTGAGTGTGTTACTGCTAAAAAGTTGATTTAAATTTCGTTTTTGGATAAGGGTGATTGCAATATTTCAACAAGTCAATTGAAATTTTCTTGCACGATTAGGGACAGTGGATGCCTAGAAAGATGTTTTTTTAAAATTAGTTTTAGGTTTCAGAGAGTAGATTCCTGAAAAAAAATGTGTTTGTTTTATGAAAAATGTGAGTGTGTTACTGCTAAAAAGTTGATTTAAATGTCGTTTTTGGATAAGGGTGATTGCAATACTTCAACAAGTCAATTGAAATTTTCTTGCACGATTAGGGACAGTGGATGCCTAGAAAGATGTTTTTTTAAAATTAGTTTTAGGTTCCAGAGAGTAGATTCCTGAAAAAAATGTGTTTGTTTTATGAAAAATGTGAGGGTGTTACTGCTAAAAAGTTGATTTAAATTTCGTTTTTGAATAAGGGTGATTGCAATATTTCAACAAGTCAATTGAAATTTTCTTGCACGATTAGGGACAGTGGATGCCTAGAAATATCTTTTTTTAAAATTAGTTTTAGGTTCCAGAGAGTAGATTGCTGAAAAAAATGTGTTTGTTTTATGAAAAATGTGAGTGTGTTACTGCTAAAAAGTTGATTTAAATTTCATTTTTGGATAAGGGTGATTGCAATATTTCAACAAGTCAATTGAAATTTTCTTGCACGATTAGGGACAGTGGATGCCTAGAAAGATGTTTTTTTAAAATTAGTTTTAGGTTCCAGAGAGTAGATTCCTGAAAAAAATGTGTTTGTTTTATGAAAAATGTGAGTGTGTTACTGCTAAAAAGTTGATTTAAATATCGTTTTTGGATAAGGGTGATTGCAATATTTCAATAAGTTAATTGAAATTTTCTTGGAAGATTAGGGAGAGTGGGTGCCTAGAAAGATGTTTTTTTAATTAGTTTTAGGTTTCAGAGAGTAGATTCCTGAAATAAATGTGTTTGTTTTATGAAAAATGTGAGGGTGTTACTGTTAAAAAGTTGATTTAAATTTCGTTTTTGAATAAGGGTGATTGCAATATTTCAACAAGTCAATTGAAATTTTCTTGCACGATTAGGGACAGTGGATGCCTAGAAAGATATTTTTTTTAAATTAGTTTTAGGTTTCAGAGAGTAGATTCCTGAAAAAAATGTGTTTGTTTTATGAAAAATGTGAGTGTGTTACTGCTAAAAAGTTGATTTAAATTTCGTTTTTGGATAAGGGTGATTGCAATATTTCAACAAGTCAATTGAAATTTTCTTGCACGATTAGGGACAGTGGATGCCTAGAAAGATGTTTTTTTAAAATTAGTTTTAGGTTCCAGAGAGTAGATTCCTGAAAAAAATGTGTTTGTTTTATGAAAAATGTGAGTGTGTTACTGCTAAAAAGTTGTTTTAAATATCGTTTTTGGATAAGGGTGATTGCAATATTTCAATAAGTTAATTGAAATTTTCTTGGAAGATTAGGGAGAGTGGATGCCTAGAAAGATGTTTTTTTTAATTAGTTTTAGGTTTCAGAGAGTAGATTCCTGAAAAAAATGTGTTTGTTTTATGAAAAATGTGAGGGTGTTACTGCTAAAAAGTTGATTTAAATTTCGTTTTTGAATAAGGGTGATTGCAATATTTCAACAAGTCAATTGAAATTTTCTTGCATGATTAGGGACAGTGGATGCCTAGAAAGATCTTTTTTTAAAATTAGTTTTAGGTTCCAGAGAGTAGATTCCTGAAAAAAATGTGTTTGTTTTATGAAAAATGTGAGTGTGTTACTGCTAAAAAGTTGATTTAAATTTCATTTTTGGATAAGGGTGATTGAAATATTTCAACAAGTCAATTGAAATTTTCTTGCACGATTAGGGACAGTGGATGCCTAGAAAGATGTTTTTTTAAAATTAGTTTTAGGTTCCAGAGAGTAGATTCCTGAAAAAAATGTGTTTGTTTTATGAAAAATGTGAGTGTGTTACTGCTAAAAAGTTGATTTAAATATCGTTTTTGGATAAGGGTGATTGCAATATTTCAATAAGTTAATTGAAATTTTCTTGGAAGATTAGGGAGAGTGGGTGCCTAGAAAGATGTTTTTTTAATTAGTTTTAGGTTTCAGAGAGTAGATTCCTGAAATAAATGTGTTTGTTTTATGAAAAATGTGAGGGTGTTACTGTTAAAAAGTTGATTTAAATTTCGATTTTGAATAAGGGTGATTGCAATATTTCAACAAGTCAATTGAAATTTTCTTGCACGATTAGGGACAGTGGATGCCTAGAAAGATATTTTTTTTAAATTAGTTTTAGGTTTCAGAGAGTAGATTCCTGAAAAAAATGTGTTTGTTTTATGAAAAATGTGAGTGTGTTACTGCTAAAAAGTTGATTTAAATTTCGTTTTTGGATAAGGGTGATTGCAATATTTCAACAAGTCAATTGAAATTTTCTTGCACGATTAGGGACAGTGGATGCCTAGAAAGATCTTTTTTTAAAATTAGTTTTAGGTTCCAGAGAGTAGATTCCTGAAAAAAATGTGTTTGTTTTATGAAAAATGTGAGTGTGTTACTGCTAAAAAGTTGTTTTAAATATCATTTTTGGATAAGGGTGATTGCAATATTTCAATAAGTTAATTGAAATTTTCTTGGAAGATTAGGGAGAGTGGGTGCCTAGAAAGATGTTTTTTTAATTAGTTTTAGGTTTCAGAGAGTAGATTCCTGAAATAAATGTGTTTGTTTTATGAAAAATGTGAGGGTGTTACTGTTAAAAAGTTGATTTAAATTTCGATTTTGAATAAGGGTGATTGCAATATTTCAACAAGTCAATTGAAATTTTCTTGCACGATTAGGGACAGTGGATGCCTAGAAAGATATTTTTTTTAAATTAGTTTTAGGTTTCAGAGAGTAGATTCCTGAAAAAAATGTGTTTGTTTTATGAAAAATGTGAGTGTGTTACTGCTAAAAAGTTGATTTAAATTTCGTTTTTGGATAAGGGTGATTGCAATATTTCAACAAGTCAATTGAAATTTTCTTGCACGATTAGGGACAGTGGATGCCTAGAAAGATCTTTTTTTAAAATTATTTTTAGGTTTCAGAGAGTAGATTCCTGAAAAAAATGTGTTTGTTTTATGAAAAATGTGAGGGTGTTACTGCTAAAAAGTTGATTTAAATTTCGTTTTTGAATAAGGGTGATTGCAATATTTCAACAAGTCAATTGAAATTTTCTTGCATGATTAGGGACAGTGGATGCCTAGAAAGATGTTTTTTTAAAATTAGTTTTAGGTTTCAGAGAGTAGATTCCTGAAAAAAATGTGTTTGTTTTATGAAAAATGTGAGTGTGTTACTGCAAAAAAGTTGATTTAAATATCGTTTTTGGATAAGGGTGATTGCAATATTTCAATAAGTTAATTGAAATTTTCTTGGAAGATTAGGAAGAGTGGATGCCTAGAAAGATGTTTTTTTTAATTAGTTTTAGGTTTCAGAGAGTAGATTCCTGAAATAAATGTGTTTGTTTTATGAAAAATGTGAGGGTGTTACTGCTAAAAAGTTGATTTAAATTTCGTTTTTGAATAAGGGTGATTGCAATATTTCAACAAGTCAATTGAAATTTTCTTGCACGATTAGGGACAGTGGATGCCTAGAAAGATATTTTTTTCAAATTAGTTTTAGGTTTCAGAGAGTAGATTCCTGAAAAAAATGTGTTTGTTTTATGAAAAATGTGTGTTACTATTAAAAAGTTGATTTAAATTTCGTTTTTGGATAAGGGTGATTGCAATATTTCAACAAGTCAATTGAAATTTTCTTGCACGATTAGGGACAGTGGATGCCTAGAAAGATGTTTTTTTAAAATTAGTTTTAGGTTCCAGAGAGTAGATTCCTGAAAAAAATGTGTTTGTTTAATGAAAAATGTGAGTGTGTTACTGCTAAAAAGTTGTTTTAAATATCGTTTTTGGATAAGGGTGATTGCAATATTTCAATAAGTTAATTGAAATTTTCTTGGAAGATTAGGGAGAGTGGATGCCTAGAAAGATGTTTTTTTAATTAGTTTTAGGTTTCAGAGAGTAGATTCCTGAAAAAAATGTGTTTGTTTTATGAAAAATGTGAGGGTGTTACTGCTAAAAAGTTGATTTAAATTTCGTTTTTGGATAAGGGTGATTGCAATATTTCAACAAGTCAATTGAAATTTTCTTGCACGATTAGGGACAGTGGATGCCTAGAAAGATGTTTTTTTAAAATTAGTTTTAGGTTCCAGAGAGTAGATTCCTGAAAAAAATGTGTTTGTTTAATGAAAAATGTGAGTGTGTTACTGCTAAAAAGTTGTTTTAAATATCGTTTTTGGATAAGGGTGATTGCAATATTTCAATAAGTTAATTGAAATTTTCTTGGAAGATTAGGGAGAGTGGATGCCTAGAAAGATGTTTTTTTAATTAGTTTTAGGTTTCAGAGAGTAGATTCCTGAAAAAAATTTGTTTGTTTTATGAAAAATGTGAGTGTGTTACTGCTAAAAAGTTGATTTAAATTTCGTTTTTGGATAAGGGTGATTGCAATACTTCAACAAGTCAATTGAAATTTTCTTGCACGATTAGGGACAGTGGATGCCTAGAAAGATGTTTTTTTAAAATTAGTTTTAGGTTCCAGAGAGTAGATTCCTGAAAAAAATGTGTTTGTTTTATGAAAAATGTGAGGGTGTTACTGCTAAAAAGTTGATTTAAATTTCGTTTTTGAATAAGGGTGATTGCAATATTTCAACAAGTCAATTGAAATTTTCTTGGAAGATTAGGGAGAGTGGATGCCTAGAAGGATGTTTTTTTAATTAGTTTTAGGTTTCAGAGAGTAGATTCCTGAAAAAAATGTGTTTGTTTTATGAAAAATGTGAGGGTGTTACTGCTAAAAAGTTGATTTAAATTTCGTTTTTGAATAAGGGTGATTGCAATATTTCAACAAGTCAATTGAAATTTTCTTGCACGATTAGGGACAGTGCATGCCTAGAAAGATGATTTTTAAAATTAGTTTTAGGTTTCAGAGAGTAGATTCCTGAAAAAAATGTGTTTGTTTTATGAAAAATGTGAGTGTGTTACTGCTAAAAAGTTGATTTAAATTTCGTTTTTGGATAAGGGTGATTGCAATATTTCAACAAGTCAATTGAAATTTTCTTGCACGATTAGGGACAGTGGATGCCTAGAAAGATGTTTTTTTAAAATTAGTTTCAGGTTCCAGAGAGTAGATTCCTGAAAAAAATGTGTTTGTTTTATGAAAAATGTGAGTGTGTTACTGCTAAAAATTTGATTTAAATTTCGTTTTTGGATAAGGGTGATTGCAATATTTCAACAAGTTAATTGAAATTTTCTTGCAAGATTAGGGAGAGTGGATGCCTAGAAAGATGTTTTTTTTAATTAGTTTTAGGTTTCAGAGAGTAGATTCCTGAAAAAAATTTGTTTGTTTTATGAAAAATGTGAGGGTGTTACTGCTAAAAAGTTGATTTAAATTTCGTTTTTGAATAAGGGTGATTGCAATATTTCAACAAGTCAATTGAAATTTTCTTGCACGATTAGGGACAGTGGATGCCTAGAAAGATCTTTTTTTAAAATTAGTTTTAGGTTCCAGAGAGTAGATTCCTGAAAAAAATGTGTTTGTTTTATGAAAAATGTGAGTGTGTTACTGCTAAAAAGTTGATTTAAATTTCATTTTTGGATAAGGGTGATTGAAATATTTCAACAAGTCAATTGAAATTTTCTTGCACGATTAGGGACAGTGGATGCCTAGAAAGATGTTTTTTTAAAATTAGTTTTAGGTTCCAGAGAGTAGATTCCTGAAAAAAATGTGTTTGTTTTATGAAAAATGTGAGTGTGTTACTGCTAAAAAGTTGATTTAAATATCGTTTTTGGATAAGGGTGATTGCAATATTTCAATAAGTTAATTGAAATTTTCTTGGAAGATTAGGGAGAGTGGGTGCCTAGAAAGATGTTTTTTTAATTAGTTTTAGGTTTCAGAGAGTAGATTCCTGAAATAAATGTGTTTGTTTTATGAAAAATATGAGGGTGTTACTGTTAAAAAGTTGATTTAAATTTCGATTTTGAATAAGGGTGATTGCAATATTTCAACAAGTCAATTGAAATTTTCTTGCACGATTAGGGACAGTGGATGCCTAGAAAGATATTTTTTTTAAATTAGTTTTAGGTTTCAGAGAGTAGATTCCTGAAAAAAATGTGTTTGTTTTATGAAAAATGTGAGTGTGTTACTGCTAAAAAGTTGATTTAAATTTCGTTTTTGGATAAGGGTGATTGCAATATTTCAACAAGTCAATTGAAATTTTCTTGCACGATTAGGGACAGTGGATGCCTAGAAAGATCTTTTTTTAAAATTAGTTTTAGGTTCCAGAGAGTAGATTCCTGAAAAAAATGTGTTTGTTTTATGAAAAATGTGAGTGTGTTACTGCTAAAAAGTTGTTTTAAATATCGTTTTTGGATAAGGGTGATTGCAATATTTCAATAAGTTAATTGAAATTTTCTTGGAAGATTAGGGAGAGTGGGTGCCTAGAAAGATGTTTTTTTAATTAGTTTTAGGTTTCAGAGAGTAGATTCCTGAAATAAATGTGTTTGTTTTATGAAAAATGTGAGGGTGTTACTGTTAAAAAGTTGATTTAAATTTCGATTTTGAATAAGGGTGATTGCAATATTTCAACAAGTCAATTGAAATTTTCTTGCACGATTAGGGACAGTGGATGCCTAGAAAGATATTTTTTTTAAATTAGTTTTAGGTTTCAGAGAGTAGATTCCTGAAAAAAATGTGTTTGTTTTATGAAAAATGTGAGTGTGTTACTGCTAAAAAGTTGATTTAAATTTCGTTTTTGGATAAGGGTGATTGCAATATTTCAACAAGTCAATTGAAATTTTCTTGCACGATTAGGGACAGTGGATGCCTAGAAAGATCTTTTTTTTAAATTAGTTTTAGGTTTCAGAGAGTAGATTCCTGAAAAAAATGTGTTTGTTTTATGAAAAATGTGAGGGTGTTACTGCTAAAAAGTTGATTTAAATTTCGTTTTTGAATAAGGGTGATTGCAATATTTCAACAAGTCAATTGAAATTTTCTTGCACGATTAGGGACAGTGGATGCCTAGAAAGATGTTTTTTTAAAATTAGTTTTAGGTTTCAGAGAGTAGATTCCTGAAAAAAATGTGTTTGTTTTATGAAAAATGTGAGTGTGTTACTGCAAAAAAGTTGATTTAAATATCGTTTTTGGATAAGGGTGATTGCAATATTTCAATAAGTTAATTGAAATTTTCTTGGAAGATTAGGAAGAGTGGATGCCTAGAAAGATGTTTTTTTAATTAGTTTTAGGTTTCAGAGAGTAGATTCCTGAAATAAATGTTTTTGTTTTATGAAAAATGTGAGGGTGTTACTGCTAAAAAGTTGATTTAAATTTCGTTTTTGAATAAGGGTGATTGCAATATTTCAACAAGTCAATTGAAATTTTCTTGCACGATTAGGGACAGTGGATGCCTAGAAAGATATTTTTTTCAAATTAGTTTTAGGTTTCAGAGAGTAGATTCCTGAAAAAAATGTGTTTGTTTTATGAAAAATGTGTGTTACTATTAAAAAGTTGATTTAAATTTCGTTTTTGGATAAGGGTGATTGCAATATTTCAACAAGTCAATTGAAATTTTCTTGCACGATTAGGGACAGTGGATGCCTAGAAAGATGTTTTTTTTAAATTAGTTTTAGGTTCCAGAGAGTAGATTCCTGAAAAAAATGTGTTTGTTTAATGAAAAATGTGAGTGTGTTACTGCTAAAAAGTTGTTTTAAATATCGTTTTTGGATAAGGGTGATTGCAATATTTCAATAAGTTAATTGAAATTTTCTTGGAAGATTAGGGAGAGTGGATGCCTAGAAAGATGTTTTTTTAATTAGTTTTAGGTTTCAGAGAGTAGATTCCTGAAAAAAATGTGTTTGTTTTATGAAAAATGTGAGGGTGTTACTGCTAAAAAGTTGATTTAAATTTCGTTTTTGGATAAGGGTGATTGCAATATTTCAACAAGTCAATTGAAATTTTCTTGCACGATTAGGGACAGTGGATGCCTAGAAAGATGTTTTTTTAAAATTAGTTTTAGGTTCCAGAGAGTAGATTCCTGAAAAAAATGTGTTTGTTTAATGAAAAATGTGAGTGTGTTACTGCTAAAAAGTTGTTTTAAATATCGTTTTTGGATAAGGGTGATTGCAATATTTCAATAAGTTAATTGAAATTTTCTTGGAAGATTAGGGAGAGTGGATGCCTAGAAAGATGTTTTTTTAATTAGTTTTAGGTTTCAGAGAGTAGATTCCTGAAAAAAATGTGTTTGTTTTATGAAAAATGTGAGTGTGTTACTGCTAAAAAGTTGATTTAAATTTCGTTTTTGGATAAGGGTGATTGCAATATTTCAACAAGTCAATTGAAATTTTCTTGCACGATTAGGGACAGTGGATGCCTAGAAAGATGTTTTTTTAAAATTAGTTTTAGGTTTCAGAGAGTAGATTCCTGAAAAAAAATGTGTTTGTTTTATGAAAAATGTGAGTGTGTTACTGCTAAAAAGTTGATTTAAATGTCGTTTTTGGATAAGGGTGATTGCAATACTTCAACAAGTCAATTGAAATTTTCTTGCACGATTAGGGACAGTGGATGCCTAGAAAGATGTTTTTTTAAAATTAGTTTTAGGTTCCAGAGAGTAGATTCCTGAAAAAAATGTGTTTGTTTTATGAAAAATGTGAGGGTGTTACTGCTAAAAAGTTGATTTAAATTTCGTTTTTGAATAAGGGTGATTGCAATATTTCAACAAGTCAATTGAAATTTTCTTGCACGATTAGGGACAGTGGATGCCTAGAAATATCTTTTTTTAAAATTAGTTTTAGGTTCCAGAGAGTAGATTGCTGAAAAAAATGTGTTTGTTTTATGAAAAATGTGAGTGTGTTACTGCTAAAAAGTTGATTTAAATTTCGTTTTTGGATAAGGGTGATTGCAATATTTCAACAAGTCAATTGAAATTTTCTTGCACGATTAGGGACAGTGGATGCCTAGAAAGATGTTTTTTTAAAATTAGTTTTAGGTTCCAGAGAGTAGATTCCTGAAAAAAATGTGTTTGTTTAATGAAAAATGTGAGTGTGTTACTGCTAAAAAGTTGTTTTAAATATCGTTTTTGGATAAGGGTGATTGCAATATTTCAATAAGTTAATTGAAATTTTCTTGGAAGATTAGGGAGAGTGGATGCCTAGAAAGATGTTTTTTTAATTAGTTTTAGGTTTCAGAGAGTAGATTCCTGAAAAAAATGTGTTTGTTTTATGAAAAATGTGAGGGTGTTACTGCTAAAAAGTTGATTTAAATTTCGTTTTTGGATAAGGGTGATTGCAATATTTCAACAAGTCAATTGAAATTTTCTTGCACGATTAGGGACAGTGGATGCCTAGAAAGATGTTTTTTTAAAATTAGTTTTAGGTTCCAGAGAGTAGATTCCTGAAAAAAATGTGTTTGTTTAATGAAAAATGTGAGTGTGTTACTGCTAAAAAGTTGTTTTAAATATCGTTTTTGGATAAGGGTGATTGCAATATTTCAATAAGTTAATTGAAATTTTCTTGGAAGATTAGGGAGAGTGGATGCCTAGAAAGATGTTTTTTTAATTAGTTTTAGGTTTCAGAGAGTAGATTCCTGAAAAAAATTTGTTTGTTTTATGAAAAATGTGAGTGTGTTACTGCTAAAAAGTTGATTTAAATTTCGTTTTTGGATAAGGGTGATTGCAATACTTCAACAAGTCAATTGAAATTTTCTTGCACGATTAGGGACAGTGGATGCCTAGAAAGATGTTTTTTTAAAATTAGTTTTAGGTTCCAGAGAGTAGATTCCTGAAAAAAATGTGTTTGTTTTATGAAAAATGTGAGGGTGTTACTGCTAAAAAGTTGATTTAAATTTCGTTTTTGAATAAGGGTGATTGCAATATTTCAACAAGTCAATTGAAATTTTCTTGCACGATTAGGGACAGTGGATGCCTAGAAATATCTTTTTTTAAAATTAGTTTTAGGTTCCAGAGAGTAGATTGCTGAAAAAAATGTGTTTGTTTTATGAAAAATGTGAGTGTGTTACTGCTAAAAAGTTGATTTAAATTTCATTTTTGGATAAGGGTGATTGCAATATTTCAACAAGTCAATTGAAATTTTCTTGCACGATTAGGGACAGTGGATGCCTAGAAAGATGTTTTTTTAAAATTAGTTTTAGGTTCCAGAGAGTAGATTCCTGAAAAAAATGTGTTTGTTTTATGAAAAATGTGAGTGTGTTACTGCTAAAAAGTTGATTTAAATATCGTTTTTGGATAAGGGTGATTGCAATATTTCAACAAGTCAATTGAAATTTTCTTGCACGATTAGGGACAGTGGATGCCTAGAAAGATGTTTTTTTAAAATTAGTTTTAGGTTCCAGAGAGTAGATTCCTGAAAAAAAATGTGTTTGTTTTATGAAAAATGTGAGTGTGTTACTGCTAAAAAGTTGATTTAAATATCGTTTTTGGATAAGGGTGATTGCAATATTTCAATAAGTTAATTGAAATTTTCTTGGAAGATTAGGGAGAGTGGATGCCTAGAAAGATGTTTTTTTTAATTAGTTTTAGGTTTCAGAGAGTAGATTCCTAAAAAAAAATGTGTTTGTTTTATGAAAAATGTGAGGGTGTTACTGCTAAAAAGTTGATTTAAATTACGTTTTTGAATAAGGGTGATTGCAATATTTCAACAAGTCAATTGAAATTTTCTTGCACGATTAGGGACAGTGGATGCCTAGAAAGATATTTTTTTAAAATTAGTTTTAGGTTTCAGAGAGTAGATTCCTGAAAAAAATGTGTTTGTTTTATGAAAAATGTGAGTGTGTTACTGCTAAAAAGTTGATTTAAATTTCGTTTTTGGATAAGGGTGATTGCAATATTTCAACAAGTCAATTGAAATTTTCTTGCACGATTAGGGACAGTGGATGCCTAGAAAGATGTTTTTTTTAAATTAGTTTTAGGTTCCAGAGAGTAAATTCCTGAAAAAAATGTGTTTGTTTTATGAATAATGTGAGTGTGTTACTGCTAAAAAGTTGATTTAAATTTCGTTTTTGGATAAGGGTGATTGCAATATTTCAACAAGTTAATTGAAATTTTCTTGCAAGATTAGGGAGAGTGGATGCCTAGAAAGATGTTTTTTACAAATTCGTTATAGGTTCCAGAGAGTGGATTCCTGAAAAAAAAATTATTTGTTTCATGAAAAATGTGAGTGTGTTACTGCAAAAAAGTTGATTTAAATTTAGTTTCAGGATAGGTGTGAATGCATCATTTAACAAGTCAATTGAAATTTTCTTGCAAGATTGGGGACAATGGATGCCTAGAAAGATGTTTTTTTTAAATTAGTTTTAGGTTTCAGAGAGTAGATTCCTGAAAAAAATGTGTTTGTTTTATGAAAAATGTGAGTGTGTTACTGCAAAAAAGTTGATTTAAATATCGTTTTTGGATAAGGGTGATTGCAACATTTCAATAAGTTAATTGAAATTTTCTTGGAAGATTAGGGAGAGTGGATGCCTAGAAAGATGTTTTTTTTTAATTAGTTTTAGGTTTCAGAGAGTAGATTCCTGAAAAAAATGTGTTTGTTTTATGAAAAATGTGAGGGTGTTACTGCTAAAAAGTTGATTTAAATTTCGTTTTTGAATAAGGGTGATTGCAATATTTCAATAAGTCAATTGAAAGTTTCTTGCACGATTAGGGACAGTGGATGCCTAGAAAGATGTTTTTTTTAAATTAGTTTTAGGTTCCAGAGAGAAGATTCCTGAAAAAAATGTGTTTGTTTTATGAAAAATGTGAGTGTGTTACTGCTAAAAAGTTGATTTAAATTTCATTTTTGGATAAGGGTGATTGCAATATTTCAACAAGTCAATTGAAATTTTCTTGCACGATTAGGGACAGTGGATGCCTAGAAAGATGTTTTTTTAAAATTAGTTTTAGGTTCCAGAGAGTAGATTCCTGAAAAAAATGTGTTTGTTTTATGAAAAATGTGAGTGTGTTACTGCTAAAAAGTTGATTTAAATATCGTTTTTGGATAAGGGTGATTGCAATATTTCAATAAGTTAATTGAAATTTTCTTGGAAGATTAGGGAGAGTGGGTGCCTAGAAAGATGTTTTTTTAATTAGTTTTAGGTTTCAGAGAGTAGATTCCTGAAATAAATGTGTTTGTTTTATGAAAAATGTGAGGGTGTTACTGTTAAAAAGTTGATTTAAATTTCGTTTTTGAATAAGGGTGATTGCAATATTTCAACAAGTCAATTGAAATTTTCTTGCACGATTAGGGACAGTGGATGCCTAGAAAGATATTTTTTTTAAATTAGTTTTAGGTTTCAGAGAGTAGATTCCTGAAAAAAATGTGTTTGTTTTATGAAAAATGTGAGTGTGTTACTGCTAAAAAGTTGATTTAAATTTCGTTTTTGGATAAGGGTGATTGCAATATTTCAACAAGTCAATTGAAATTTTCTTGCACGATTAGGGACAGTGGATGCCTAGAAAGATGTTTTTTTAAAATTAGTTTTAGGTTCCAGAGAGTAGATTCCTGAAAAAAATGTGTTTGTTTTATGAAAAATGTGAGTCTGTTACTGCTAAAAAGTTGTTTTAAATATTGTTTTTGGATAAGGGTGATTGCAATATTTCAATAAGTTAATTGAAATTTTCTTGGAAGATTAGGGAGAGTGGATGCCTAGAAAGATGTTTTTTTTAATTAGTTTTAGGTTTCAGAGAGTAGATTCCTGAAAAAAATGTGTTTGTTTTATGAAAAATGTGAGGGTGTTACTGCTAAAAAGTTGATTTAAATTTCGTTTTTGAATAAGGGTGATTGCAATATTTCAACAAGTCAATTGAAATTTTCTTGCACGATTAGGGACAGTGGATGCCTAGAAAGATGTTTTTTTAAAATTAGTTTTAGGTTTCAGAGAGTAGATTCCTGAAAAAAATGTGTTTGTTTTATGAAAAATGTGAGTGTGTTACTGCAAAAAAGTTGATTGAAATATCGTTTTTGGATAAGGGTGATTGCAATATTTCAATAAGTTAATTGAAATTTTCTTGGAAGATTAGGGAGAGTGGATGCCTAGAAAGATGTTTTTTTTAATTAGTTTTAGGTTTCAGAGAGTAGATTCCTGAAATAAATGTGTTTGTTTTATGAAAAATGTGAGGGTGTTACTGCTAAAAAGTTGATTTAAATTTCGTTTTTGAATAAGGGTGATTGCAATATTTCAACAAGTCAATTGAAATTTTCTTGCACGATTAGGGACAGTGGATGCCTAGAAAGATATTTTTTTTAAATTAGTTTTAGGTTTCAGAGAGTAGATTCCTGAAAAAAATGTGTTTGTTTTATGAAAAATGTGAGTGTTACTGCTAAAAAGATGATTTAAATTTCGTTTTTGGATAAGGGTGATTGCAATATTTCAACAAGTCAATTGAAATTTTCTTGCACGATTAGGGACAGTGGATGCCTAGAAAGATGTTTTTTTAAAATTAGTTTTAGGTTCCAGAGAGTAGATTCCTGAAAAAAATGTGTTTGTTTAATGAAAAATGTGAGTGTGTTACTGCTAAAAAGTTGTTTTAAATATCGTTTTTGGATAAGGGTGATTGCAATATTTCAATAAGTTAACTGAAATTTTCTTGGAAGATTAGGGAGAGTGGATGCCTAGAAGGATGTTTTTTTAATTAGTTTTAGGTTTCAGAGAGTAGATTCCTGAAAAAAATGTGTTTGTTTTATGAAAAATGTGAGGGTGTTACTGCTAAAAAGTTGATTTAAATTTCGTTTTTGAATAAGGGTGATTGCAATATTTCAACAAGTCAATTGAAATTTTCTTGCACGATTAGGGACAGTGGATGCCTAGAAAGATGATTTTTAAAATTAGTTTTAGGTTTCAGAGAGTAGATTCCTGAAAAAAATGTGTTTGTTTTATGAAAAATGTGAGTGTGTTACTGCTAAAAAGTTGATTTAAATTTCGTTTTTGGATAAGGGTGATTGCAATATTTCAACAAGTCAATTGAAATTTTCTTGCACGATTAGGGACAGTGGATGCCTAGAAAGATGTTTTTTTAAAATTAGTTTCAGGTTCCAGAGAGTAGATTCCTGAAAAAAATGTGTTTGTTTTATGAAAAATGTGAGTGTGTTACTGCTAAAAAGTTGATTTAAATTTCGTTTTTGGATAAGGGTGATTGCAATATTTCAACAAGTTAATTGAAATTTTCTTGCAAGATTAGGGAGAGTGGATGCCTAGAAAGATGTTTTTTTTAATTAGTTTTAGGTTTCAGAGAGTAGATTCCTGAAAAAAATGTGTTTGTTTTATGAAAAATGTGAGGGTGTTACTGCTAAAAAGTTGATTTAAATTTCGTTTTTGAATAAGGGTGATTGCAATATTTCAACAAGTCAATTGAAATTTTCTTGCACGATTAGGGACAGTGGATGCCTAGAAAGATCTTTTTTTAAAATTAGTTTTAGGTTCCAGAGAGTAGATTCCTGAAAAAAATGTGTTTGTTTAATGAAAAATGTGAGTGTGTTACTGCTAAAAAGTTGTTTTAAATATCGTTTTTGGATAAGGGTGATTGCAATATTTCAATAAGTTAATTGAAATTTTCTTGGAAGATTAGGGAGAGTGGATGCCTAGAAAGATGTTTTTTTAATTAGTTTTAGGTTTCAGAGAGTAGATTCCTGAAAAAAATGTGTTTGTTTTATGAAAAATGTGAGTGTGTTACTGCTAAAAAGTTGATTTAAATTTCGTTTTTGGATAAGGGTGATTGCAATATTTCAACAAGTCAATTGAAATTTTCTTGCACGATTAGGGACAGTGGATGCCTAGAAAGATGTTTTTTTAAAATTAGTTTTAGGTTTCAGAGAGTAGATTCCTGAAAAAAAATGTGTTTGTTTTATGAAAAATGTGAGTGTGTTACTGCTAAAAAGTTGATTTAAATGTCGTTTTTGGATAAGGGTGATTGCAATACTTCAACAAGTCAATTGAAATTTTCTTGCACGATTAGGGACAGTGGATGCCTAGAAAGATGTTTTTTTAAAATTAGTTTTAGGTTCCAGAGAGTAGATTCCTGAAAAAAATGTGTTTGTTTTATGAAAAATGTGAGGGTGTTACTGCTAAAAAGTTGATTTAAATTTCGTTTTTGAATAAGGGTGATTGCAATATTTCAACAAGTCAATTGAAATTTTCTTGCACGATTAGGGACAGTGGATGCCTAGAAATATCTTTTTTTAAAATTAGTTTTAGGTTCCAGAGAGTAGATTGCTGAAAAAAATGTGTTTGTTTTATGAAAAATGTGAGTGTGTTACTGCTAAAAAGTTGATTTAAATTTCGTTTTTGGATAAGGGTGATTGCAATATTTCAACAAGTCAATTGAAATTTTCTTGCACGATTAGGGACAGTGGATGCCTAGAAAGATGTTTTTTTAAAATTAGTTTTAGGTTCCAGAGAGTAGATTCCTGAAAAAAATGTGTTTGTTTAATGAAAAATGTGAGTGTGTTACTGCTAAAAAGTTGTTTTAAATATCGTTTTTGGATAAGGGTGATTGCAATATTTCAATAAGTTAATTGAAATTTTCTTGGAAGATTAGGGAGAGTGGATGCCTAGAAAGATGTTTTTTTAATTAGTTTTAGGTTTCAGAGAGTAGATTCCTGAAAAAAATGTGTTTGTTTTATGAAAAATGTGAGGGTGTTACTGCTAAAAAGTTGATTTAAATTTCGTTTTTGGATAAGGGTGATTGCAATATTTCAACAAGTCAATTGAAATTTTCTTGCACGATTAGGGACAGTGGATGCCTAGAAAGATGTTTTTTTAAAATTAGTTTTAGGTTCCAGAGAGTAGATTCCTGAAAAAAATGTGTTTGTTTAATGAAAAATGTGAGTGTGTTACTGCTAAAAAGTTGTTTTAAATATCGTTTTTGGATAAGGGTGATTGCAATATTTCAATAAGTTAATTGAAATTTTCTTGGAAGATTAGGGAGAGTGGATGCCTAGAAAGATGTTTTTTTAATTAGTTTTAGGTTTCAGAGAGTAGATTCCTGAAAAAAATTTGTTTGTTTTATGAAAAATGTGAGTGTGTTACTGCTAAAAAGTTGATTTAAATTTCGTTTTTGGATAAGGGTGATTGCAATACTTCAACAAGTCAATTGAAATTTTCTTGCACGATTAGGGACAGTGGATGCCTAGAAAGATGTTTTTTTAAAATTAGTTTTAGGTTCCAGAGAGTAGATTCCTGAAAAAAATGTGTTTGTTTTATGAAAAATGTGAGGGTGTTACTGCTAAAAAGTTGATTTAAATTTCGTTTTTGAATAAGGGTGATTGCAATATTTCAACAAGTCAATTGAAATTTTCTTGCACGATTAGGGACAGTGGATGCCTAGAAATATCTTTTTTTAAAATTAGTTTTAGGTTCCAGAGAGTAGATTGCTGAAAAAAATGTGTTTGTTTTATGAAAAATGTGAGTGTGTTACTGCTAAAAAGTTGATTTAAATTTCATTTTTGGATAAGGGTGATTGCAATATTTCAACAAGTCAATTGAAATTTTCTTGCACGATTAGGGACAGTGGATGCCTAGAAAGATGTTTTTTTAAAATTAGTTTTAGGTTCCAGAGAGTAGATTCCTGAAAAAAATGTGTTTGTTTTATGAAAAATGTGAGTGTGTTACTGCTAAAAAGTTGATTTAAATATCGTTTTTGGATAAGGGTGATTGCAATATTTCAACAAGTCAATTGAAATTTTCTTGCACGATTAGGGACAGTGGATGCCTAGAAAGATGTTTTTTTAAAATTAGTTTTAGGTTCCAGAGAGTAGATTCCTGAAAAAAAATGTGTTTGTTTTATGAAAAATGTGAGTGTGTTACTGCTAAAAAGTTGATTTAAATATCGTTTTTGGATAAGGGTGATTGCAATATTTCAATAAGTTAATTGAAATTTTCTTGGAAGATTAGGGAGAGTGGATGCCTAGAAAGATGTTTTTTTTAATTAGTTTTAGGTTTCAGAGAGTAGATTCCTAAAAAAAAATGTGTTTGTTTTATGAAAAATGTGAGGGTGTTACTGCTAAAAAGTTGATTTAAATTACGTTTTTGAATAAGGGTGATTGCAATATTTCAACAAGTCAATTGAAATTTTCTTGCACGATTAGGGACAGTGGATGCCTAGAAAGATATTTTTTTAAAATTAGTTTTAGGTTTCAGAGAGTAGATTCCTGAAAAAAATGTGTTTGTTTTATGAAAAATGTGAGTGTGTTACTGCTAAAAAGTTGATTTAAATTTCGTTTTTGGATAAGGGTGATTGCAATATTTCAACAAGTCAATTGAAATTTTCTTGCACGATTAGGGACAGTGGATGCCTAGAAAGATGTTTTTTTTAAATTAGTTTTAGGTTCCAGAGAGTAAATTCCTGAAAAAAATGTGTTTGTTTTATGAATAATGTGAGTGTGTTACTGCTAAAAAGTTGATTTAAATTTCGTTTTTGGATAAGGGTGATTGCAATATTTCAACAAGTTAATTGAAATTTTCTTGCAAGATTAGGGAGAGTGGATGCCTAGAAAGATGTTTTTTACAAATTCGTTATAGGTTCCAGAGAGTGGATTCCTGAAAAAAAAATTATTTGTTTCATGAAAAATGTGAGTGTGTTACTGCAAAAAAGTTGATTTAAATTTAGTTTCAGGATAGGTGTGAATGCATCATTTAACAAGTCAATTGAAATTTTCTTGCAAGATTGGGGACAATGGATGCCTAGAAAGATGTTTTTTTTAAATTAGTTTTAGGTTTCAGAGAGTAGATTCCTGAAAAAAATGTGTTTGTTTTATGAAAAATGTGAGTGTGTTACTGCAAAAAAGTTGATTTAAATATCGTTTTTGGATAAGGGTGATTGCAACATTTCAATAAGTTAATTGAAATTTTCTTGGAAGATTAGGGAGAGTGGATGCCTAGAAAGATGTTTTTTTTTAATTAGTTTTAGGTTTCAGAGAGTAGATTCCTGAAAAAAATGTGTTTGTTTTATGAAAAATGTGAGGGTGTTACTGCTAAAAAGTTGATTTAAATTTCGTTTTTGAATAAGGGTGATTGCAATATTTCAATAAGTCAATTGAAAGTTTCTTGCACGATTAGGGACAGTGGATGCCTAGAAAGATGTTTTTTTTAAATTAGTTTTAGGTTCCAGAGAGAAGATTCCTGAAAAAAATGTGTTTGTTTTATGAAAAATGTGAGTGTGTTACTGCTAAAAAGTTGATTTAAATTTCATTTTTGGATAAGGGTGATTGCAATATTTCAACAAGTCAATTGAAATTTTCTTGCACGATTAGGGACAGTGGATGCCTAGAAAGATGTTTTTTTAAAATTAGTTTTAGGTTCCAGAGAGTAGATTCCTGAAAAAAATGTGTTTGTTTTATGAAAAATGTGAGTGTGTTACTGCTAAAAAGTTGATTTAAATATCGTTTTTGGATAAGGGTGATTGCAATATTTCAATAAGTTAATTGAAATTTTCTTGGAAGATTAGGGAGAGTGGGTGCCTAGAAAGATGTTTTTTTAATTAGTTTTAGGTTTCAGAGAGTAGATTCCTGAAATAAATGTGTTTGTTTTATGAAAAATGTGAGGGTGTTACTGTTAAAAAGTTGATTTAAATTTCGTTTTTGAATAAGGGTGATTGCAATATTTCAACAAGTCAATTGAAATTTTCTTGCACGATTAGGGACAGTGGATGCCTAGAAAGATATTTTTTTTAAATTAGTTTTAGGTTTCAGAGAGTAGATTCCTGAAAAAAATGTGTTTGTTTTATGAAAAATGTGAGTGTGTTACTGCTAAAAAGTTGATTTAAATTTCGTTTTTGGATAAGGGTGATTGCAATATTTCAACAAGTCAATTGAAATTTTCTTGCACGATTAGGGACAGTGGATGCCTAGAAAGATGTTTTTTTAAAATTAGTTTTAGGTTCCAGAGAGTAGATTCCTGAAAAAAATGTGTTTGTTTTATGAAAAATGTGAGTCTGTTACTGCTAAAAAGTTGTTTTAAATATTGTTTTTGGATAAGGGTGATTGCAATATTTCAATAAGTTAATTGAAATTTTCTTGGAAGATTAGGGAGAGTGGATGCCTAGAAAGATGTTTTTTTTAATTAGTTTTAGGTTTCAGAGAGTAGATTCCTGAAAAAAATGTGTTTGTTTTATGAAAAATGTGAGGGTGTTACTGCTAAAAAGTTGATTTAAATTTCGTTTTTGAATAAGGGTGATTGCAATATTTCAACAAGTCAATTGAAATTTTCTTGCACGATTAGGGACAGTGGATGCCTAGAAAGATGTTTTTTTAAAATTAGTTTTAGGTTTCAGAGAGTAGATTCCTGAAAAAAATGTGTTTGTTTTATGAAAAATGTGAGTGTGTTACTGCAAAAAAGTTGATTGAAATATCGTTTTTGGATAAGGGTGATTGCAATATTTCAATAAGTTAATTGAAATTTTCTTGGAAGATTAGGGAGAGTGGATGCCTAGAAAGATGTTTTTTTTAATTAGTTTTAGGTTTCAGAGAGTAGATTCCTGAAATAAATGTGTTTGTTTTATGAAAAATGTGAGGGTGTTACTGCTAAAAAGTTGATTTAAATTTCGTTTTTGAATAAGGGTGATTGCAATATTTCAACAAGTCAATTGAAATTTTCTTGCACGATTAGGGACAGTGGATGCCTAGAAAGATATTTTTTTTAAATTAGTTTTAGGTTTCAGAGAGTAGATTCCTGAAAAAAATGTGTTTGTTTTATGAAAAATGTGAGTGTTACTGCTAAAAAGATGATTTAAATTTCGTTTTTGGATAAGGGTGATTGCAATATTTCAACAAGTCAATTGAAATTTTCTTGCACGATTAGGGACAGTGGATGCCTAGAAAGATGTTTTTTTAAAATTAGTTTTAGGTTCCAGAGAGTAGATTCCTGAAAAAAATGTGTTTGTTTAATGAAAAATGTGAGTGTGTTACTGCTAAAAAGTTGTTTTAAATATCGTTTTTGGATAAGGGTGATTGCAATATTTCAATAAGTTAACTGAAATTTTCTTGGAAGATTAGGGAGAGTGGATGCCTAGAAGGATGTTTTTTTAATTAGTTTTAGGTTTCAGAGAGTAGATTCCTGAAAAAAATGTGTTTGTTTTATGAAAAATGTGAGGGTGTTACTGCTAAAAAGTTGATTTAAATTTCGTTTTTGAATAAGGGTGATTGCAATATTTCAACAAGTCAATTGAAATTTTCTTGCACGATTAGGGACAGTGGATGCCTAGAAAGATGATTTTTAAAATTAGTTTTAGGTTTCAGAGAGTAGATTCCTGAAAAAAATGTGTTTGTTTTATGAAAAATGTGAGTGTGTTACTGCTAAAAAGTTGATTTAAATTTCGTTTTTGGATAAGGGTGATTGCAATATTTCAACAAGTCAATTGAAATTTTCTTGCACGATTAGGGACAGTGGATGCCTAGAAAGATGTTTTTTTAAAATTAGTTTCAGGTTCCAGAGAGTAGATTCCTGAAAAAAATGTGTTTGTTTTATGAAAAATGTGAGTGTGTTACTGCTAAAAAGTTGATTTAAATTTCGTTTTTGGATAAGGGTGATTGCAATATTTCAACAAGTTAATTGAAATTTTCTTGCAAGATTAGGGAGAGTGGATGCCTAGAAAGATGTTTTTTTTAATTAGTTTTAGGTTTCAGAGAGTAGATTCCTGAAAAAAATGTGTTTGTTTTATGAAAAATGTGAGGGTGTTACTGCTAAAAAGTTGATTTAAATTTCGTTTTTGAATAAGGGTGATTGCAATATTTCAACAAGTCAATTGAAATTTTCTTGCACGATTAGGGACAGTGGATGCCTAGAAAGATCTTTTTTTAAAATTAGTTTTAGGTTCCAGAGAGTAGATTCCTGAAAAAAATGTGTTTGTTTTATGAAAAATGTGAGTGTGTTACTGCTAAAAAGTTGATTTAAATTTCATTTTTGGATAAGGGTGATTGAAATATTTCAACAAGTCAATTGAAATTTTCTTGCACGATTAGGGACAGTGGATGCCTAGAAAGATGTTTTTTTAAAATTAGTTTTAGGTTCCAGAGAGTAGATTCCTGAAAAAAATGTGTTTGTTTTATGAAAAATGTGAGTGTGTTACTGCTAAAAAGTTGATTTAAATATCGTTTTTGGATAAGGGTGATTGCAATATTTCAATAAGTTAATTGAAATTTTCTTGGAAGATTAGGGAGAGTGGGTGCCTAGAAAGATGTTTTTTTAATTAGTTTTAGGTTTCAGAGAGTAGATTCCTGAAATAAATGTGTTTGTTTTATGAAAAATGTGAGGGTGTTACTGTTAAAAAGTTGATTTAAATTTCGATTTTGAATAAGGGTGATTGCAATATTTCAACAAGTCAATTGAAATTTTCTTGCACGATTAGGGACAGTGGATGCCTAGAAAGATATTTTTTTTAAATTAGTTTTAGGTTTCAGAGAGTAGATTCCTGAAAAAAATGTGTTTGTTTTATGAAAAATGTGAGTGTGTTACTGCTAAAAAGTTGATTTAAATTTCGTTTTTGGATAAGGGTGATTGCAATATTTCAACAAGTCAATTGAAATTTTCTTGCACGATTAGGGACAGTGGATGCCTAGAAAGATCTTTTTTTAAAATTAGTTTTAGGTTCCAGAGAGTAGATTCCTGAAAAAAATGTGTTTGTTTTATGAAAAATGTGAGTGTGTTACTGCTAAAAAGTTGTTTTAAATATCGTTTTTGGATAAGGGTGATTGCAATATTTCAATAAGTTAATTGAAATTTTCTTGGAAGATTAGGGAGAGTGGGTGCCTAGAAAGATGTTTTTTTAATTAGTTTTAGGTTTCAGAGAGTAGATTCCTGAAATAAATGTGTTTGTTTTATGAAAAATGTGAGGGTGTTACTGTTAAAAAGTTGATTTAAATTTCGATTTTGAATAAGGGTGATTGCAATATTTCAACAAGTCAATTGAAATTTTCTTGCACGATTAGGGACAGTGGATGCCTAGAAAGATATTTTTTTTAAATTAGTTTTAGGTTTCAGAGAGTAGATTCCTGAAAAAAATGTGTTTGTTTTATGAAAAATGTGAGTGTGTTACTGCTAAAAAGTTGATTTAAATTTCGTTTTTGGATAAGGGTGATTGCAATATTTCAACAAGTCAATTGAAATTTTCTTGCACGATTAGGGACAGTGGATGCCTAGAAAGATCTTTTTTTAAAATTAGTTTTAGGTTTCAGAGAGTAGATTCCTGAAAAAAATGTGTTTGTTTTATGAAAAATGTGAGGGTGTTACTGCTAAAAAGTTGATTTAAATTTCGTTTTTGAATAAGGGTGATTGCAATATTTCAACAAGTCAATTGAAATTTTCTTGCACGATTAGGGACAGTGGATGCCTAGAAAGATGTTTTTTTAAAATTAGTTTTAGGTTTCAGAGAGTAGATTCCTGAAAAAAATGTGTTTGTTTTATGAAAAATGTGAGTGTGTTACTGCAAAAAAGTTGATTTAAATATCGTTTTTGGATAAGGGTGATTGCAATATTTCAATAAGTTAATTGAAATTTTCTTGGAAGATTAGGAAGAGTGGATGCCTAGAAAGATGTTTTTTTAAATAGTTTTAGGTTTCAGAGAGTAGATTCCTGAAATAAATGTGTTTGTTTTATGAAAAATGTGAGGGTGTTACTGCTAAAAAGTTGATTTAAATTTCGTTTTTGAATAAGGGTGATTGCAATATTTCAACAAGTCAATTGAAATTTTCTTGCACGATTAGGGACAGTGGATGCCTAGAAAGATATTTTTTTCAAATTAGTTTTAGGTTTCAGAGAGTAGATTCCTGAAAAAAATGTGTTTGTTTTATGAAAAATGTGTGTTACTATTAAAAAGTTGATTTAAATTTCGTTTTTGGATAAGGGTGATTGCAATATTTCAACAAGTCAATTGAAATTTTCTTGCACGATTAGGGACAGTGGATGCCTAGAAAGATGTTTTTTTAAAATTAGTTTTAGGTTCCAGAGAGTAGATTCCTGAAAAAAATGTGTTTGTTTAATGAAAAATGTGAGTGTGTTACTGCTAAAAAGTTGTTTTAAATATCGTTTTTGGATAAGGGTGATTGCAATATTTCAATAAGTTAATTGAAATTTTCTTGGAAGATTAGGGAGAGTGGATGCCTAGAAAGATGTTTTTTTAATTAGTTTTAGGTTTCAGAGAGTAGATTCCTGAAAAAAATGTGTTTGTTTTATGAAAAATGTGAGGGTGTTACTGCTAAAAAGTTGATTTAAATTTCGTTTTTGGATAAGGGTGATTGCAATATTTCAACAAGTCAATTGAAATTTTCTTGCACGATTAGGGACAGTGGATGCCTAGAAAGATGTTTTTTTAAAATTAGTTTTAGGTTCCAGAGAGTAGATTCCTGAAAAAAATGTGTTTGTTTAATGAAAAATGTGAGTGTGTTACTGCTAAAAAGTTGTTTTAAATATCGTTTTTGGATAAGGGTGATTGCAATATTTCAATAAGTTAATTGAAATTTTCTTGGAAGATTAGGGAGAGTGGATGCCTAGAAAGATGTTTTTTTAATTAGTTTTAGGTTTCAGAGAGTAGATTCCTGAAAAAAATTTGTTTGTTTTATGAAAAATGTGAGTGTGTTACTGCTAAAAAGTTGATTTAAATTTCGTTTTTGGATAAGGGTGATTGCAATATTTCAACAAGTCAATTGAAATTTTCTTGCACGATTAGGGACAGTGGATGCCTAGAAAGATGTTTTTTTAAAATTAGTTTTAGGTTTCAGAGAGTAGATTCCTGAAAAAAAATGTGTTTGTTTTATGAAAAATGTGAGTGTGTTACTGCTAAAAAGTTGATTTAAATGTCGTTTTTGGATAAGGGTGATTGCAATACTTCAACAAGTCAATTGAAATTTTCTTGCACGATTAGGGACAGTGGATGCCTAGAAAGATGTTTTTTTAAAATTAGTTTTAGGTTCCAGAGAGTAGATTCCTGAAAAAAATGTGTTTGTTTTATGAAAAATGTGAGGGTGTTACTGCTAAAAAGTTGATTTAAATTTCGTTTTTGAATAAGGGTGATTGCAATATTTCAACAAGTCAATTGAAATTTTCTTGCACGATTAGGGACAGTGGATGCCTAGAAATATCTTTTTTTAAAATTAGTTTTAGGTTCCAGAGAGTAGATTGCTGAAAAAAATGTGTTTGTTTTATGAAAAATGTGAGTGTGTTACTGCTAAAAAGTTGATTTAAATTTCATTTTTGGATAAGGGTGATTGCAATATTTCAACAAGTCAATTGAAATTTTCTTGCACGATTAGGGACAGTGGATGCCTAGAAAGATGTTTTTTTAAAATTAGTTTTAGGTTCCAGAGAGTAGATTCCTGAAAAAAATGTGTTTGTTTTATGAAAAATGTGAGTGTGTTACTGCTAAAAAGTTGATTTAAATATCGTTTTTGGATAAGGGTGATTGCAATATTTCAATAAGTTAATTGAAATTTTCTTGGAAGATTAGGGAGAGTGGGTGCCTAGAAAGATGTTTTTTTAATTAGTTTTAGGTTTCAGAGAGTAGATTCCTGAAATAAATGTGTTTGTTTTATGAAAAATGTGAGGGTGTTACTGTTAAAAAGTTGATTTAAATTTCGTTTTTGAATAAGGGTGATTGCAATATTTCAACAAGTCAATTGAAATTTTCTTGCACGATTAGGGACAGTGGATGCCTAGAAAGATATTTTTTTTAAATTAGTTTTAGGTTTCAGAGAGTAGATTCCTGAAAAAAATGTGTTTGTTTTATGAAAAATGTGAGTGTGTTACTGCTAAAAAGTTGATTTAAATTTCGTTTTTGGATAAGGGTGATTGCAATATTTCAACAAGTCAATTGAAATTTTCTTGCACGATTAGGGACAGTGGATGCCTAGAAAGATGTTTTTTTAAAATTAGTTTTAGGTTCCAGAGAGTAGATTCCTGAAAAAAATGTGTTTGTTTTATGAAAAATGTGAGTGTGTTACTGCTAAAAAGTTGTTTTAAATATCGTTTTTGGATAAGGGTGATTGCAATATTTCAATAAGTTAATTGAAATTTTCTTGGAAGATTAGGGAGAGTGGATGCCTAGAAAGATGTTTTTTTTAATTAGTTTTAGGTTTCAGAGAGTAGATTCCTGAAAAAAATGTGTTTGTTTTATGAAAAATGTGAGGGTGTTACTGCTAAAAAGTTGATTTAAATTTCGTTTTTGAATAAGGGTGTTTGCAATATTTCAACAAGTCAATTGAAATTTTCTTGCACGATTAGGGACAGTGGATGCCTAGAAAGATCTTTTTTTAAAATTAGTTTTAGGTTCCAGAGAGTAGATTCCTGAAAAAAATGTGTTTGTTTTATGAAAAATGTGAGTGTGTTACTGCTAAAAAGTTGATTTAAATTTCATTTTTGGATAAGGGTGATTGAAATATTTCAACAAGTCAATTGAAATTTTCTTGCACGATTAGGGACAGTGGATGCCTAGAAAGATGTTTTTTTAAAATTAGTTTTAGGTTCCAGAGAGTAGATTCCTGAAAAAAATGTGTTTGTTTTATGAAAAATGTGAGTGTGTTACTGCTAAAAAGTTGATTTAAATATCGTTTTTGGATAAGGGTGATTGCAATATTTCAATAAGTTAATTGAAATTTTCTTGGAAGATTAGGGAGAGTGGGTGCCTAGAAAGATGTTTTTTTAATTAGTTTTAGGTTTCAGAGAGTAGATTCCTGAAATAAATGTGTTTGTTTTATGAAAAATGTGAGGGTGTTACTGTTAAAAAGTTGATTTAAATTTCGATTTTGAATAAGGGTGATTGCAATATTTCAACAAGTCAATTGAAATTTTCTTGCACGATTAGGGACAGTGGATGCCTAGAAAGATATTTTTTTTAAATTAGTTTTAGGTTTCAGAGAGTAGATTCCTGAAAAAAATGTGTTTGTTTTATGAAAAATGTGAGTGTGTTACTGCTAAAAAGTTGATTTAAATTTCGTTTTTGGATAAGGGTGATTGCAATATTTCAACAAGTCAATTGAAATTTTCTTGCACGATTAGGGACAGTGGATGCCTAGAAAGATCTTTTTTTAAAATTAGTTTTAGGTTCCAGAGAGTAGATTCCTGAAAAAAATGTGTTTGTTTTATGAAAAATGTGAGTGTGTTACTGCTAAAAAGTTGTTTTAAATATCGTTTTTGGATAAGGGTGATTGCAATATTTCAATAAGTTAATTGAAATTTTCTTGGAAGATTAGGGAGAGTGGGTGCCTAGAAAGATGTTTTTTTAATTAGTTTTAGGTTTCAGAGAGTAGATTCCTGAAATAAATGTGTTTGTTTTATGAAAAATGTGAGGGTGTTACTGTTAAAAAGTTGATTTAAATTTCGATTTTGAATAAGGGTGATTGCAATATTTCAACAAGTCAATTGAAATTTTCTTGCACGATTAGGGACAGTGGATGCCTAGAAAGATATTTTTTTTAAATTAGTTTTAGGTTTCAGAGAGTAGATTCCTGAAAAAAATGTGTTTGTTTTATGAAAAATGTGAGTGTGTTACTGCTAAAAAGTTGATTTAAATTTCGTTTTTGGATAAGGGTGATTGCAATATTTCAACAAGTCAATTGAAATTTTCTTGCACGATTAGGGACAGTGGATGCCTAGAAAGATCTTTTTTTAAAATTAGTTTTAGGTTTCAGAGAGTAGATTCCTGAAAAAAATGTGTTTGTTTTATGAAAAATGTGAGGGTGTTACTGCTAAAAAGTTGATTTAAATTTCGTTTTTGAATAAGGGTGATTGCAATATTTCAACAAGTCAATTGAAATTTTCTTGCACGATTAGGGACAGTGGATGCCTAGAAAGATGTTTTTTTAAAATTAGTTTTAGGTTTCAGAGAGTAGATTCCTGAAAAAAATGTGTTTGTTTTATGAAAAATGTGAGTGTGTTACTGCAAAAAAGTTGATTTAAATATCGTTTTTGGATAAGGGTGATTGCAATATTTCAATAAGTTAATTGAAATTTTCTTGGAAGATTAGGAAGAGTGGATGCCTAGAAAGATGTTTTTTTTAATTAGTTTTAGGTTTCAGAGAGTAGATTCCTGAAATAAATGTGTTTGTTTTATGAAAAATGTGAGGGTGTTACTGCTAAAAAGTTGATTTAAATTTCGTTTTTGAATAAGGGTGATTGCAATATTTCAACAAGTCAATTGAAATTTTCTTGCACGATTAGGGACAGTGGATGCCTAGAAAGATATTTTTTTCAAATTAGTTTTAGGTTTCAGAGAGTAGATTCCTGAAAAAAATGTGTTTGTTTTATGAAAAATGTGTGTTACTATTAAAAAGTTGATTTAAATTTCGTTTTTGGATAAGGGTGATTGCAATATTTCAACAAGTCAATTGAAATTTTCTTGCACGATTAGGGACAGTGGATGCCTAGAAAGATGTTTTTTTAAAATTAGTTTTAGGTTCCAGAGAGTAGATTCCTGAAAAAAATGTGTTTGTTTAATGAAAAATGTGAGTGTGTTACTGCTAAAAAGTTGTTTTAAATATCGTTTTTGGATAAGGGTGATTGCAATATTTCAATAAGTTAATTGAAATTTTCTTGGAAGATTAGGGAGAGTGGATGCCTAGAAAGATGTTTTTTTAATTAGTTTTAGGTTTCAGAGAGTAGATTCCTGAAAAAAATGTGTTTGTTTTATGAAAAATGTGAGGGTGTTACTGCTAAAAAGTTGATTTAAATTTCGTTTTTGGATAAGGGTGATTGCAATATTTCAACAAGTCAATTGAAATTTTCTTGCACGATTAGGGACAGTGGATGCCTAGAAAGATGTTTTTTTAAAATTAGTTTTAGGTTCCAGAGAGTAGATTCCTGAAAAAAATGTGTTTGTTTAATGAAAAATGTGAGTGTGTTACTGCTAAAAAGTTGTTTTAAATATCGTTTTTGGATAAGGGTGATTGCAATATTTCAATAAGTTAATTGAAATTTTCTTGGAAGATTAGGGAGAGTGGATGCCTAGAAAGATGTTTTTTTAATTAGTTTTAGGTTTCAGAGAGTAGATTCCTGAAAAAAATTTGTTTGTTTTATGAAAAATGTGAGTGTGTTACTGCTAAAAAGTTGATTTAAATTTCGTTTTTGGATAAGGGTGATTGCAATATTTCAACAAGTCAATTGAAATTTTCTTGCACGATTAGGGACAGTGGATGCCTAGAAAGATGTTTTTTTAAAATTAGTTTTAGGTTTCAGAGAGTAGATTCCTGAAAAAAAATGTGTTTGTTTTATGAAAAATGTGAGTGTGTTACTGCTAAAAAGTTGATTTAAATGTCGTTTTTGGATAAGGGTGATTGCAATACTTCAACAAGTCAATTGAAATTTTCGTGCACGATTAGGGACAGTGGATGCCTAGAAAGATGTTTTTTTAAAATTAGTTTTAGGTTCCAGAGAGTAGATTCCTGAAAAAAATGTGTTTGTTTTATGAAAAATGTGAGGGTGTTACTGCTAAAAAGTTGATTTAAATTTCGTTTTTGAATAAGGGTGATTGCAATATTTCAACAAGTCAATTGAAATTTTCTTGCACGATTAGGGACAGTGGATGCCTAGAAATATCTTTTTTTTAAATTAGTTTTAGGTTCCAGAGAGTAGATTGCTGAAAAAAATGTGTTTGTTTTATGAAAAATGTGAGTGTGTTACTGCTAAAAAGTTGATTTAAATTTCATTTTTGGATAAGGGTGATTGCAATATTTCAACAAGTCAATTGAAATTTTCTTGCACGATTAGGGACAGTGGATGCCTAGAAAGATGTTTTTTTAAAATTAGTTTTAGGTTCCAGAGAGTAGATTCCTGAAAAAAATGTGTTTGTTTTATGAAAAATGTGAGTGTGTTACTGCTAAAAAGTTGATTTAAATATCGTTTTTGGATAAGGGTGATTGCAATATTTCAATAAGTTAATTGAAATTTTCTTGGAAGATTAGGGAGAGTGGGTGCCTAGAAAGATGTTTTTTTAATTAGTTTTAGGTTTCAGAGAGTAGATTCCTGAAATAAATGTGTTTGTTTTATGAAAAATGTGAGGGTGTTACTGTTAAAAAGTTGATTTAAATTTCGTTTTTGAATAAGGGTGATTGCAATATTTCAACAAGTCAATTGAAATTTTCTTGCACGATTAGGGACAGTGGATGCCTAGAAAGATATTTTTTTTAAATTAGTTTTAGGTTTCAGAGAGTAGATTCCTGAAAAAAATGTGTTTGTTTTATGAAAAATGTGAGTGTGTTACTGCTAAAAAGTTGATTTAAATTTTGTTTTTGGATAAGGGTGATTGCAATATTTCAACAAGTCAATTGAAATTTTCTTGCACGATTAGGGACAGTGGATGCCTAGAAAGATGTTTTTTTAAAATTAGTTTTAGGTTCCAGAGAGTAGATTCCTGAAAAAAATGTGTTTGTTTTATGAAAAATGTGAGTGTGTTACTGCTAAAAAGTTGTTTTAAATATCGTTTTTGGATAAGGGTGATTGCAATATTTCAATAAGTTAATTGAAATTTTCTTGGAAGATTAGGGAGAGTGGATGCCTAGAAAGATGTTTTTTTTAATTAGTTTTAGGGTTCAGAGAGTAGATTCCTGAAAAAAATGTGTTTGTTTTATGAAAAATGTGAGGGTGTTACTGCTAAAAAGTTGATTTAAATTTCGTTTTTGAATAAGGGTGATTGCAATATTTCAACAAGTCAATTGAAATTTTCTTGCACGATTAGGGACAGTGGATGCCTAGAAAGATGTTTTTTTAAAATAAGTTTTAGGTTTCAGAGAGTAGATTCCTGAAAAAAATGTGTTTGTTTTATGAAAAATGTGAGTGTGTTACTGCAAAAAAGTTGATTTAAATATCGTTTTTGGATAAGGGTGATTGCAATATTTCAATAAGTTAATTGACATTTTCTTGGAAGATTAGGGAGAGTGGATGCCTAGAAAGATGTTTTTTTTAGTTAGTTTTAGGTTTCAGAGAGTAGATTCCTGAAATAAATGTGTTTGTTTTATGAAAAATGTGAGTGTGTTACTGCTAAAAAGTTGATTTAAATTTCGTTTTTGGATAAGGGTGATTGCAATATTTCAACAAGTCAATTGAAATTTTCTTGCACGATTAGGGACAGTGGATGCCTAGAAAGATGTTTTTTTAAAATTAGTTTTAGGTTTCAGAGAGTAGATTCCTGAAAAAAATGTGTTTGTTTTATGAAAAATGTGAGTGTGTTACTGCTAAAAAGTTGATTTAAATGTCGTTTTTGGATAAGGGTGATTGCAATACTTCAACAAGTCAATTGAAATTTTCTTGCACGATTAGGGACAGTGGATGCCTAGAAAGATGTTTTTTTAAAATTAGTTTTAGGTTCCAGAGAGTAGATTCCTGAAAAAAATGTGTTTGTTTTATGAAAAATGTGAGGGTGTTACTGCTAAAAAGTTGATTTAAATTTCGTTTTTGAATAAGGGTGATTGCAATATTTCAACAAGTCAATTGAAATTTTCTTGCACGATTAGGGACAGTGGATGCCTAGAAATATCTTTTTTTAAAATTAGTTTTAGGTTCCAGAGAGTAGATTGCTGAAAAAAATGTGTTTGTTTTATGAAAAATGTGAGTGTGTTACTGCTAAAAAGTTGATTTAAATTTCATTTTTGGATAAGGGTGATTGCAATATTTCAACAAGTCAATTGAAATTTTCTTGCACGATTAGGGACAGTGGATGCCTAGAAAGATGTTTTTTTAAAATTAGTTTTAGGTTCCAGAGAGTAGATTCCTGAAAAAAAATGTGTTTGTTTTATGAAAAATGTGAGTGTGTTACTGCTAAAAAGTTGATTTAAATATCGTTTTTGGATAAGGGTGATTGCAATATTTCAATAAGTTAATTGAAATTTTCTTGGAAGATTAGGGAGAGTGGGTGCCTAGAAAGATGTTTTTTTAATTAGTTTTAGGTTTCAGAGAGTAGATTCCTGAAATAAATGTGTTTGTTTTATGAAAAATGTGAGGGTGTTACTGTTAAAAAGTTGATTTAAATTTCGTTTTTGAATAAGGGTGATTGCAATATTTCAACAAGTCAATTGAAATTTTCTTGCACGATTAGGGACAGTGGATGCCTAGAAAGATATTTTTTTTAAATTAGTTTTAGGTTTCAGAGAGTAGATTCCTGAAAAAAATGTGTTTGTTTTATGAAAAATGTGAGTGTGTTACTGCTAAAAAGTTGATTTAAATTTTGTTTTTGGATAAGGGTGATTGCAATATTTCAACAAGTCAATTGAAATTTTCTTGCACGATTAGGGACAGTGGATGCCTAGAAAGATGTTTTTTTAAAATTAGTTTTAGGTTCCAGAGAGTAGATTCCTGAAAAAAATGTGTTTGTTTTATGAAAAATGTGAGTGTGTTACTGCTAAAAAGTTGTTTTAAATATCGTTTTTGGATAAGGGTGATTGCAATATTTCAATAAGTTAATTGAAATTTTCTTGGAAGATTAGGGAGAGTGGATGCCTAGAAAGATGTTTTTTTTAATTAGTTTTAGGGTTCAGAGAGTAGATTCCTGAAAAAAATGTGTTTGTTTTATGAAAAATGTGAGGGTGTTACTGCTAAAAAGTTGATTTAAATTTCGTTTTTGAATAAGGGTGATTGCAATATTTCAACAAGTCAATTGAAATTTTCTTGCACGATTAGGGACAGTGGATGCCTAGAAAGATGTTTTTTTAAAATAAGTTTTAGGTTTCAGAGAGTAGATTCCTGAAAAAAATGTGTTTGTTTTATGAAAAATGTGAGTGTGTTACTGCAAAAAAGTTGATTTAAATATCGTTTTTGGATAAGGGTGATTGCAATATTTCAATAAGTTAATTGACATTTTCTTGGAAGATTAGGGAGAGTGGATGCCTAGAAAGATGTTTTTTTTAGTTAGTTTTAGGTTTCAGAGAGTAGATTCCTGAAATAAATGTGTTTGTTTTATGAAAAATGTGAGGGTGTTACTGCTAAAAAGTTGATTTAAATTTCGTTTTTGAATAAGGGTGATTGCAATATTTCAACAAGTCAATTGAAATTTTCTTGCACGATTAGGGACAGTGGATGCCTAGAAAGATATTTTTTTTAAATTAGTTTTAGGTTTCAGAGAGTAGATTCCTGAAAAAAATGTGTTTGTTTTATGAAAAATGTGAGTGTTACTGCTAAAAAGATGATTTAAATTTCGTTTTTGGATAAGGGTGATTGCAATATTTCAACAAGTCAATTGAAATTTTCTTGCACGATTAGGGACAGTGGATGCCTAGAAAGATGTTTTTTTAAAATTAGTTTTAGGTTCCAGAGAGTAGATTCCTGAAAAAAATGTGTTTGTTTAATGAAAAATGTGAGTGTGTTACTGCTAAAAAGTTGTTTTAAATATCGTTTTTGGATAAGGGTGATTGCAATATTTCAATAAGTTAACTGAAATTTTCTTGGAAGATTAGGGAGAGTGGATGCCTAGAAAGATGTTTTTTTAATTAGTTTTAGGTTTCAGAGAGTAGATTCCTGAAAAAAATGTGTTTGTTTTATGAAAAATGTGTGTTACTATTAAAAAGTTGATTTAAATTTCGTTTTTGGATAAGGGTGATTGCAATATTTCAACAAGTCAATTGAAATTTTCTTGCACGATTAGGGACAGTGGATGCCTAGAAAGATGTTTTTTTAAAATTAGTTTTAGGTTCCAGAGAGTAGATTCCTGAAAAAAATGTGTTTGTTTAATGAAAAATGTGAGTGTGTTACTGCTAAAAAGTTGTTTTAAATATCGTTTTTGGATAAGGGTGATTGCAATATTTCAATAAGTTAATTGAAATTTTCTTGGAAGATTAGGGAGAGTGGATGCCTAGAAAGATGTTTTTTTAATTAGTTTTAGGTTTCAGAGAGTAGATTCCTGAAAAAAATGTGTTTGTTTTATGAAAAATGTGAGGGTGTTACTGCTAAAAAGTTGATTTAAATTTCGTTTTTGGATAAGGGTGATTGCAATATTTCAACAAGTCAATTGAAATTTTCTTGCACGATTAGGGACAGTGGATGCCTAGAAAGATGTTTTTTTAAAATTAGTTTTAGGTTCCAGAGAGTAGATTCCTGAAAAAAATGTGTTTGTTTAATGAAAAATGTGAGTGTGTTACTGCTAAAAAGTTGTTTTAAATATCGTTTTTGGATAAGGGTGATTGCAATATTTCAATAAGTTAATTGAAATTTTCTTGGAAGATTAGGGAGAGTGGATGCCTAGAAAGATGTTTTTTTAATTAGTTTTAGGTTTCAGAGAGTAGATTCCTGAAAAAAATGTGTTTGTTTTATGAAAAATGTGAGTGTGTTACTGCTAAAAAGTTGATTTAAATTTCGTTTTTGGATAAGGGTGATTGCAATATTTCAACAAGTCAATTGAAATTTTCTTGCACGATTAGGGACAGTGGATGCCTAAAAAGATGTTTTTTTTAAATTAGTTTTAGGTTTCAGAGAGTAGATTCCTGAAAAAAAATGTGTTTGTTTTATGAAAAATGTGAGTGTGTTACTGCTAAAAAGTTGATTTAAATGTCGTTTTTGGATAAGGGTGATTGCAATACTTCAACAAGTCAATTGAAATTTTCTTGCACAATTAGGGACAGTGGATGCATAGAAAGATGTTTTTTTTAAAATTAGTTTTAGGTTCCAGAGAGTAGATTCCTGAAAAAAATGTGTTTGTTTTATGAAAAATGTGAGGGTGTTACTGCTAAAAAGTTGATTTAAATTTCGTTTTTGAATAAGGGTGATTGCAATATTTCAACAAGTCAATTGAAATTTTCTTGCACGATTAGGGACAGTGGATGCCTAGAAATATCTTTTTTTAAAATTAGTTTTAGGTTCCAGAGAGTAGATTGCTGAAAAAAATGTGTTTGTTTTATGAAAAATGTGAGTGTGTTACTGCTAAAAAGTTGATTTAAATTTCATTTTTGGATAAGGGTGATTGCAATATTTCAACAAGTCAATTGAAATTTTCTTGCACGATTAGGGACAGTGGATGCCTAGAAAGATGTTTTTTTAAAATTAGTTTTAGGTTCCAGAGAGTAGATTCCTGAAAAAAATGTGTTTGTTTTATGAAAAATGTGAGTGTGTTACTGCTAAAAAGTTGATTTAAATATCGTTTTTGGATAAGGGTGATTGCAATATTTCAATAAGTTAATTGAAATTTTCTTGGAAGATTAGGGAGAGTGGGTGCCTAGAAAGATGTTTTTTTAATTAGTTTTAGGTTTCAGAGAGTAGATTCCTGAAATAAATGTGTTTGTTTTATGAAAAATGTGAGGGTGTTACTGTTAAAAAGTTGATTTAAATTTCGTTTTTGAATAAGGGTGATTGCAATATTTCAACAAGTCAATTGAAATTTTCTTGCACGATTAGGGACAGTGGATGCCTAGAAAGATATTTTTTTTAAATTAGTTTTAGGTTTCAGAGAGTAGATTCCTGAAAAAAATGTGTTTGTTTTATGAAAAATGTGAGTGTGTTACTGCTAAAAAGTTGATTTAAATTTTGTTTTTGGATAAGGGTGATTGCAATATTTCAACAAGTCAATTGAAATTTTCTTGCACGATTAGGGACAGTGGATGCCTAGAAAGATGTTCTTTTAAAATTAGTTTTAGGTTCCAGAGAGTAGATTCCTGAAAAAAATGTGTTTGTTTTATGAAAAATGTGAGTGTGTTACTGCTAAAAAGTTGTTTTAAATATCGTTTTTGGATAAGGGTGATTGCAATATTTCAATAAGTTAATTGAAATTTTCTTGGAAGATTAGGGAGAGTGGATGCCTAGAAAGATGTTTTTTTTAATTAGTTTTAGGGTTCAGAGAGTAGATTCCTGAAAAAAATGTGTTTGTTTTATGAAAAATGTGAGGGTGTTACTGCTAAAAAGTTGATTTAAATTTCGTTTTTGAATAAGGGTGATTGCAATATTTCAACAAGTCAATTGAAATTTTCTTGCACGATTAGGGACAGTGGATGCCTAGAAAGATGTTTTTTTAAAATAAGTTTTAGGTTTCAGAGAGTAGATTCCTGAAAAAAATGTGTTTGTTTTATGAAAAATGTGAGTGTGTTACTGCAAAAAAGTTGATTTAAATATCGTTTTTGGATAAGGGTGATTGCAATATTTCAATAAGTTAATTGACATTTTCTTGGAAGATTAGGGAGAGTGGATGCCTAGAAAGATGTTTTTTTTAGTTAGTTTTAGGTTTCAGAGAGTAGATTCCTGAAATAAATGTGTTTGTTTTATGAAAAATGTGAGGGTGTTACTGCTAAAAAGTTGATTTAAATTTCGTTTTTGAATAAGGGTGATTGCAATATTTCAACAAGTCAATTGAAATTTTCTTGCACGATTAGGGACAGTGGATGCCTAGAAAGATGATTTTTAAAATTAGTTTTAGGTTTCAGAGAGTAGATTCCTGAAAAAAATGTGTTTGTTTTATGAAAAATGTGAGTGTGTTACTGCTAAAAAGTTGATTTAAATTTCGTTTTTGGATAAGGGTGATTGCAATATTTCAACAAGTCAATTGAAATTTTCTTGCACGATTAGGGACAGTGGATGCCTAGAAAGATGTGTTTTTTAAAATTAGTTTCAGGTTCCAGAGAGTAGATTCCAGAAAAAAATGTGTTTGTTTTATGAAAAATGTGAGTGTGTTACTGCTAAAAAGTTGATTTAAATGTCGTTTTTGGATAAGGGTGATTGTAATACTTCAACAAGTCAATTGAAATTTTCTTGCACGATTAGGGACAGTGGATGCCTAGAAAGATCTTTTTTTAAAATTAGTTTTAGGTTCCAGAGAGTAGATTCCTGAAAAAAATGTGTTTGTTTTATGAAAAATGTGAGGGTGTTACTGCTAAAAAGTTGATTTAAATTTCGTTTTTGAATAAGGGTGATTGCAATATTTCAACAAGTCAATTGAAATTTTCTTGCACGATTAGGGACAGTGGATGCCTAGAAATATCTTTTTTTAAAATTAGTTTTAGGTTCCAGAGAGTAGATTGCTGAAAAAAATGTGTTTGTTTTATGAAAAATGTGAGTGTGTTACTGCTAAAAAGATGATTTAAATTTCATTTTTGGATAAGGGTGATTGCAATATTTCAACAAGTCAATTGAAATTTTCTTGCACGATTAGGGACAGTGGATGCCTAGAAAGATGTTTTTTTAAAATTAGTTTTAGGTTCCAGAGAGTAGATTCCTGAAAAAAATGTGTTTGTTTTATGAAAAATGTGAGTGTGTTACTGCTAAAAAGTTGATTTAAATATCGTTTTTGGATAAGGGTGATTGCAATATTTCAATAAGTTAATTGAAATTTTCTTGGAAGATTAGGGAGAGTGGGTGCCTAGAAAGATGTTTTTTTAATTAGTTTTAGGTTTCAGAGAGTAGATTCCTGAAATAAATGTGTTTGTTTTATGAAAAATGTGAGGGTGTTACTGTTAAAAAGTTGATTTAAATTTCGTTTTTGAATAAGGGTGATTGCAATATTTCAACAAGTCAATTGAAATTTTCTTGCACGATTAGGGACAGTGGATGCCTAGAAAGATATTTTTTTTAAATTAGTTTTAGGTTTCAGAGAGTAGATTCCTGAAAAAAATGTGTTTGTTTTATGAAAAATGTGAGTGTGTTACTGCTAAAAAGTTGATTTAAATTTCGTTTTTGGATAAGGGTGATTGCAATATTTCAACAAGTCAATTGAAATTTTCTTGCACGATTAGGGACAGTGGATGCCTAGAAAGATGTTTTTTTAAAATTAGTTTTAGGTTCCAGAGAGTAGATTCCTGAAAAAAATGTGTTTGTTTTATGAAAAATGTGAGTGTGTTACTGCTAAAAAGTTGTTTTAAATATCGTTTTTGGATAAGGGTGATTGCAATATTTCAATAAGTTAATTGAAATTTTCTTGGAAGATTAGGGAGAGTGGATGCCTAGAAAGATGTTTTTTTTAATTAGTTTTAGGGTTCAGAGAGTAGATTCCTGAAAAAAATGTGTTTGTTTTATGAAAAATGTGAGGGTGTTACTGCTAAAAAGTTGATTTAAATTTCGTTTTTGAATAAGGGTGATTGCAATATTTCAACAAGTCAATTGAAATTTTCTTGCACGATTAGGGACAGTGGATGCCTAGAAAGATGTTTTTTTAAAATTAGTTTTAGGTTTCAGAGAGTAGATTCCTGAAAAAAATGTGTTTGTTTTATGAAAAATGTGAGTGTGTTACTGCAAAAAAGTTGATTTAAATATCGTTTTTGGATAAGGGTGATTGCAATATTTCAATGAGTTAATTGACATTTTCTTGGAAGATTAGGGAGAGTGGATGCCTAGAAAGATGTTTTTTTTAGTTAGTTTTAGGTTTCAGAGAGTAGATTCCTGAAATAAATGTGTTTGTTTTATGAAAAATGTGAGGGTGTTACTGCTAAAAAGTTGATTTAAATTTCGTTTTTGAATAAGGGTGATTGCAATATTTCAACAAGTCAATTGAAATTTTCTTGCACGATTAGGGACAGTGGATGCCTAGAAAGATATTTTTTTTAAATTAGTTTTAGGTTTCAGAGAGTAGATTCCTGAAAAAAATGTGTTTGTTTAATGAAAAATGTGAGTGTGTTACTGCTAAAAAGTTGTTTTAAATATCGTTTTTGGATAAGGGTGATTGCAATATTTCAATAAGTTAACTGAAATTTTCTTGGAAGATTAGGGAGAGTGGATGCCTAGAAAGATGTTTTTTTAATTAGTTTTAGGTTTCAGAGAGTAGATTCCTGAAAAAAATGTGTTTGTTTTATGAAAAATGTGAGGGTGTTACTGCTAAAAAGTTGATTTAAATTTCGTTTTTGAATAAGGGTGATTGCAATATTTCAACAAGTCAATTGAAATTTTCTTGCACGATTAGGGACAGTGGATGCCTAGAAAGATGATTTTTAAAATTAGTTTTAGGTTTCAGAGAGTAGATTCCTGAAAAAAATGTGTTTGTTTTATGAAAAATGTGAGTGTGTTACTGCTAAAAAGTTGATTTAAATTTCGTTTTTGGATAAGGGTGATTGCAATATTTCAACAAGTCAATTGAAATTTTCTTGCACGATTAGGGACAGTGGATGCCTAGAAAGATGTTTTTTTAAAATTAGTTTCAGGTTCCAGAGAGTAGATTCCTGAAAAAAATGTGTTTGTTTTATGAAAAATGTGAGTGTGTTACTGCTAAAAAGTTGATTTAAATTTCGTTTTTGGATAAGGGTGATTGCAATATTTCAACAAGTTAATTGAAATTTTCTTGCAAGATTAGGGAGAGTGGATGCCTAGAAAGATGTTTTTTTAATTAGTTTTAGGTTTCAGAGAGTAGATTCCTGAAATAAATGTGTTTGTTTTATGAAAAATGTGAGGGTGTTACTGCTAAAAAGTTGATTTAAATTTCGTTTTTGAATAAGGGTGATTGCAATATTTCAACAAGTCAATTGAAATTTTCTTGCACGATTAGGGACAGTGGATGCCTAGAAAGATATTTTTTTTAAATTAGTTTTAGGTTTCAGAGAGTAGATTCCTGAAAAAAATGTGTTTGTTTTATGAAAAATGTGAGTGAGTTACTGCTAAAAAGTTGATTTAAATTTCGTTTTTGGATAAGGGTGATTGCAATATTTCAACAAGTCAATTGAAATTTTCTTGCACGATTAGGGACAGTGGATGCCTAGAAAGATATTTTTTTTAAATTAGTTTTAGGTTCCAGAGAGTAAATTCCTGAATAAAATGTGTTTGTTTTATGAAAAATGTGAGTGTGTTACTGCTAAAAAGTTGTTTTAAATATCGTTTTTGGATAAGGGTGATTGCAATATTTCAATAAGTTAATTGAAATTTTCTTGGAAGATTAGGGAGAGTGGATGCCTAGAAAGATGTTTTTTTTAATTAGTTTTAGGTTTCAGAGAGTAGATTCCTGAAAAAAATGTGTTTGTTTTATGAAAAATGTGAGGGTGTTACTGCTAAAAAGTTGATTTAAATTTCGTTTTTGAATAAGGGTGATTGCAATATTTCAACAAGTCAATTGAAATTTTCTTGCACGATTAGGGACAGTGGATGCCTAGAAAGATGTTTTTTTAAAATTAGTTTTAGGTTTCAGAGAGTAGATTCCTGAAAAAAATGTGTTTGTTTTATGAAAAATGTGAGTGTGTTACTGCAAAAAAGTTGATTTAAATATCGTTTTTGGATAAGGGTACTTGCAATATTTCAATAAGTTAATTGAAATTTTCTTGGAAGATTAGGGAGAGTGGATGCCTAGAAAGATGTTTTTTTTTAATTAGTTTTAGGTTTCAGAGAGTAGATTCCTGAAAAAAATGTGTTTGTTTTATGAAAAATGTGAGGGTGTTACTGCTAAAAAGTTGATTTAAATTTCGTTTTTGAATAAGGGTGATTGCAATATTTCAATAAGTCAATTGAAATCTTCTTGCACGATTAGGGACAGTGGATGCCTAGAAAGATGTTTTTTTAAAAATAGTTTTAGGTTTCAGAGAGTAGATTCCTGAAAAAAATGTGTTTGTTTTATGAAAAATGTGAGTGTGTTACTGCTAAAAAGTTGATTTAAATTTCGTTTTTGGATAAGGGTGATTGCAATATTTCAACAAGTCAATTGAAATTTTCTTGCACGATTAGGGACAGTGGATGCCTAGAAAGATGTTTTTTTAAAATTAGTTTTAGGTTCCAGAGGGTAGATTCCTGAAAAAAAATGTTTGTTTTATGAAAAATGTGAGTGTGTTACTGCTAAAAAGTTGATTTAAATTTCGTTTTTGAATAAGGGTGATTGCAATATTTCAACAAGTCAATTGAAATTTTCTTGCACGATTAGGGACAGTGGATGCCTAGAAAGATGTTTTTTTAAAATTAGTTTTAGGTTCCAGAGAGTAGATTCCTGAAATAAATGTGTTTGTTTTATGAAAAATGTGAGGGTGTTACTGTTAAAAAGTTGATTTAAATTTCGATTTTGAATAAGGGTGATTGCAATATTTCAACAAGTCAATTGAAATTTTCTTGCACGATTAGGGACAGTGGATGCCTAGAAAGATATTTTTTTTAAATTAGTTTTAGGTTTCAGAGAGTAGATTCCTGAAAAAAATGTGTTTGTTTTATGAAAAATGTGAGTGTGTTACTGCTAAAAAGTTGATTTAAATTTCGTTTTTGGATAAGGGTGATTGCAATATTTCAACAAGTCAATTGAAATTTTCTTGCACGATTAGGGACAGTGGATGCCTAGAAAGATCTTTTTTTAAAATTAGTTTTAGGTTCCAGAGAGTAGATTCCTGAAAAAAATGTGTTTGTTTTATGAAAAATGTGAGTGTGTTACTGCTAAAAAGTTGATTTAAATATCGTTTTTGGATAAGGGTGATTGCAATATTTCAATAAGTTAATTGAAATTTTCTTGGAAGATTAGGGAGAGTGGGTGCCTAGAAAGATGTTTTTTTAATTAGTTTTAGGTTTCAGAGAGTAGATTCCTGAAATAAATGTGTTTGTTTTATGAAAAATGTGAGGGTGTTACTGTTAAAAAGTTGATTTAAATTTCGTTTTTGAATAAGGGTGATTGCAATATTTCAACAAGTCAATTGAAATTTTCTTGCACGATTAGGGACAGTGGATGCCTAGAAAGATATTTTTTTTAAATTAGTTTTAGGTTTCAGAGAGTAGATTCCTGAAAAAAATGTGTTTGTTTTATGAAAAATGTGAGTGTGTTACTGCTAAAAAGTTGATTTAAATTTCGTTTTTGGATAAGGGTGATTGCAATATTTCAACAAGTCAATTGAAATTTTCTTGCACGATTAGGGACAGTGGATGCCTAGAAAGATGTTTTTTTAAAATTAGTTTTAGGTTCCAGAGAGTAGATTCCTGAAAAAAATGTGTTTGTTTTATGAAAAATGTGAGTGTGTTACTGCTAAAAAGTTGTTTTAAATATCGTTTTTGGATAAGGGTGATTGCAATATTTCAATAAGTTAATTGAAATTTTCTTGGAAGATTAGGGAGAGTGGATGCCTAGAAAGATGTTTTTTTTAATTAGTTTTAGGGTTCAGAGAGTAGATTCCTGAAAAAAATGTGTTTGTTTTATGAAAAATGTGAGGGTGTTACTGCTAAAAAGTTGATTTAAATTTCGTTTTTGAATAAGGGTGATTGCAATATTTCAACAAGTCAATTGAAATTTTCTTGCACGATTAGGGACAGTGGATGCCTAGAAAGATGTTTTTTTAAAATTAGTTTTAGGTTTCAGAGAGTAGATTCCTGAAAAAAATGTGTTTGTTTTATGAAAAATGTGAGTGTGTTACTGCAAAAAAGTTGATTTAAATATCGTTTTTGGATAAGGGTGATTGCAATATTTCAATAAGTTAATTGACATTTTCTTGGAAGATTAGGGAGAGTGGATGCCTAGAAAGATGTTTTTTTTAGTTAGTTTTAGGTTTCAGAGAGTAGATTCCTGAAATAAATGTGTTTGTTTTATGAAAAATGTGAGGGTGTTACTGCTAAAAAGTTGATTTAAATTTCGTTTTTGAATAAGGGTGATTGCAATATTTCAACAAGTCAATTGAAATTTTCTTGCACGATTAGGGACAGTGGATGCCTAGAAAGATATTTTTTTTAAATTAGTTTTAGGTTTCAGAGAGTAGATTCCTGAAAAAAATGTGTTTGTTTTATGAAAAATGTGAGTGTTACTGCTAAAAAGATGATTTAAATTTCGTTTTTGGATAAGGGTGATTGCAATATTTCAACAAGTCAATTAAAATTTTCTTGCACGATTAGGGACAGTGGATGCCTAGAAAGATGTTTTTTTAAAATTAGTTTTAGGTTCCAGAGAGTAGATTCCTGAAAAAAATGTGTTTGTTTAATGAAAAATGTGAGTGTGTTACTGCTAAAAAGTTGTTTTAAATATCGTTTTTGGATAAGGGTGATTGCAATATTTCAATAAGTTAACTGAAATTTTCTTGGAAGATTAGGGAGAGTGGATGCCTAGAAAGATGTTTTTTTAATTAGTTTTAGGTTTCAGAGAGTAGATTCCTGAAAAAAATGTGTTTGTTTTATGAAAAATGTGAGGGTGTTACTGCTAAAAAGTTGATTTAAATTTCGTTTTTGAATAAGGGTGATTGCAATATTTCAACAAGTCAATTGAAATTTTCTTGCACGATTAGGGACAGTGGATGCCTAGAAAGATGATTTTTAAAATTAGTTTTAGGTTTCAGAGAGTAGATTCCTGAAAAAAATTTGTTTGTTTTATGAAAAATGTGAGTGTGTTACTGCTAAAAAGTTGATTTAAATTTCGTTTTTGGATAAGGGTGATTGCAATATTTCAACAAGTCAATTGAAATTTTCTTGCACGATTAGGGACAGTGGATGCCTAGAAAGATGTTTTTTTAAAATTAGTTTCAGGTTCCAGAGAGTAGATTCCTGAAAAAAATGTGTTTGTTTTATGAAAAATGTGAGTGTGTTACTGCTAAAAAGTTGATTTAAATGTCGTTTTTGGATAAGGGTGATTGCAATACTTCAACAAGTCAATTGAAATTTTCTTGCACGATTAGGGACAGTGGATGCCTAGAAAGATGTTTTTTTAAAATTAGTTTTAGGTTCCAGAGAGTAGATTCCTGAAAAAAATGTGTTTGTTTTATGAAAAATGTGAGTGAGTTACTGCTAAAAAGTTGATTTAAATTTCGTTTTTGGATAAGGGTGATTGCAATATTTCAACAAGTCAATTGAAATTTTCTTGCACGATTAGGGACAGTGGATGCCTAGAAAGATATTTTTTTAAAATTAGTTTTAGGTTCCAGAGAGTAAATTCCTGAAAAAAATGTGTTTGTTTTATGAAAAATGTGAGTGTGTTACTGCTAAAAAGTTGTTTTAAATATCGTTTTTGGATAAGGGTGATTGCAATATTTCAATAAGTTAAATGAAATTTTCTTGGAAGATTAGGGAGAGTGGATGCCTAGAAAGATGTTTTTTTTAATTAGTTTTAGGGTTCAGAGAGTAGATTCCTGAAAAAAATGTGTTTGTTTTATGAAAAATGTGAGTGTGTTACTGCTAAAAAGTTGATTTAAATTTCGTTTTTGGATAAGGGTGATTGCAATATTTCAACAAGTCAATTGAAATTTTCTTGCACGATTAGGGACAGTGGATGCCTAGAAAGATGTTTTTTTAAAATTAGTTTTAGGTTCCAGAGGGTAGATTCCTGAAAAAAAATGTTTGTTTTATGAAAAATGTGAGTGTGTTACTGCTAAAAAGTTGATTTAAATTTCGTTTTTGAATAAGGGTGATTGCAATATTTCAACAAGTCAATTGAAATTTTCTTGCACGATTAGGGACAGTGGATGCCTAGAAAGATGTTTTTTTAAAATTAGTTTTAGGTTCCAGAGAGTAGATTCCTGAAATAAATGTGTTTGTTTTATGAAAAATGTGAGGGTGTTACTGTTAAAAAGTTGATTTAAATTTCGATTTTGAATAAGGGTGATTGCAATATTTCAACAAGTCAATTGAAATTTTCTTGCACGATTAGGGACAGTGGATGCCTAGAAAGATATTTTTTTTAAATTAGTTTTAGGTTTCAGAGAGTAGATTCCTGAAAAAAATGTGTTTGTTTTATGAAAAATGTGAGTGTGTTACTGCTAAAAAGTTGATTTAAATTTCGTTTTTGGATAAGGGTGATTGCAATATTTCAACAAGTCAATTGAAATTTTCTTGCACGATTAGGGACAGTGGATGCCTAGAAAGATCTTTTTTTAAAATTAGTTTTAGGTTCCAGAGAGTAGATTCCTGAAAAAAATGTGTTTGTTTTATGAAAAATGTGAGTGTGTTACTGCTAAAAAGTTGATTTAAATATCGTTTTTGGATAAGGGTGATTGCAATATTTCAATAAGTTAATTGAAATTTTCTTGGAAGATTAGGGAGAGTGGGTGCCTAGAAAGATGTTTTTTTAATTAGTTTTAGGTTTCAGAGAGTAGATTCCTGAAATAAATGTGTTTGTTTTATGAAAAATGTGAGGGTGTTACTGTTAAAAAGTTGATTTAAATTTCGTTTTTGAATAAGGGTGATTGCAATATTTCAACAAGTCAATTGAAATTTTCTTGCACGATTAGGGACAGTGGATGCCTAGAAAGATATTTTTTTTAAATTAGTTTTAGGTTTCAGAGAGTAGATTCCTGAAAAAAATGTGTTTGTTTTATGAAAAATGTGAGTGTGTTACTGCTAAAAAGTTGATTTAAATTTCGTTTTTGGATAAGGGTGATTGCAATATTTCAACAAGTCAATTGAAATTTTCTTGCACGATTAGGGACAGTGGATGCCTAGAAAGATGTTTTTTTAAAATTAGTTTTAGGTTCCAGAGAGTAGATTCCTGAAAAAAATGTGTTTGTTTTATGAAAAATGTGAGTGTGTTACTGCTAAAAAGTTGTTTTAAATATCGTTTTTGGATAAGGGTGATTGCAATATTTCAATAAGTTAATTGAAATTTTCTTGGAAGATTAGGGAGAGTGGATGCCTAGAAAGATGTTTTTTTTAATTAGTTTTAGGGTTCAGAGAGTAGATTCCTGAAAAAAATGTGTTTGTTTTATGAAAAATGTGAGGGTGTTACTGCTAAAAAGTTGATTTAAATTTCGTTTTTGAATAAGGGTGATTGCAATATTTCAACAAGTCAATTGAAATTTTCTTGCACGATTAGGGACAGTGGATGCCTAGAAAGATGTTTTTTTAAAATTAGTTTTAGGTTTCAGAGAGTAGATTCCTGAAAAAAATGTGTTTGTTTTATGAAAAATGTGAGTGTGTTACTGCAAAAAAGTTGATTTAAATATCGTTTTTGGATAAGGGTGATTGCAATATTTCAATAAGTTAATTGACATTTTCTTGGAAGATTAGGGAGAGTGGATGCCTAGAAAGATGTTTTTTTTAGTTAGTTTTAGGTTTCAGAGAGTAGATTCCTGAAATAAATGTGTTTGTTTTATGAAAAATGTGAGGGTGTTACTGCTAAAAAGTTGATTTAAATTTCGTTTTTGAATAAGGGTGATTGCAATATTTCAACAAGTCAATTGAAATTTTCTTGCACGATTAGGGACAGTGGATGCCTAGAAAGATATTTTTTTTAAATTAGTTTTAGGTTTCAGAGAGTAGATTCCTGAAAAAAATGTGTTTGTTTTATGAAAAATGTGAGTGTTACTGCTAAAAAGATGATTTAAATTTCGTTTTTGGATAAGGGTGATTGCAATATTTCAACAAGTCAATTAAAATTTTCTTGCACGATTAGGGACAGTGGATGCCTAGAAAGATGTTTTTTTAAAATTAGTTTTAGGTTCCAGAGAGTAGATTCCTGAAAAAAATGTGTTTGTTTAATGAAAAATGTGAGTGTGTTACTGCTAAAAAGTTGTTTTAAATATCGTTTTTGGATAAGGGTGATTGCAATATTTCAATAAGTTAACTGAAATTTTCTTGGAAGATTAGGGAGAGTGGATGCCTAGAAAGATGTTTTTTTAATTAGTTTTAGGTTTCAGAGAGTAGATTCCTGAAAAAAATGTGTTTGTTTTATGAAAAATGTGAGGGTGTTACTGCTAAAAAGTTGATTTAAATTTCGTTTTTGAATAAGGGTGATTGCAATATTTCAACAAGTCAATTGAAATTTTCTTGCACGATTAGGGACAGTGGATGCCTAGAAAGATGATTTTTAAAATTAGTTTTAGGTTTCAGAGAGTAGATTCCTGAAAAAAATGTGTTTGTTTTATGAAAAATGTGAGTGTGTTACTGCTAAAAAGTTGATTTAAATTTCGTTTTTGGATAAGGGTGATTGCAATATTTCAACAAGTCAATTGAAATTTTCTTGCACGATTAGGGACAGTGGATGCCTAGAAAGATGTTTTTTTAAAATTAGTTTCAGGTTCCAGAGAGTAGATTCCTGAAAAAAATGTGTTTGTTTTATGAAAAATGTGAGTGTGTTACTGCTAAAAAGTTGATTTAAATGTCGTTTTTGGATAAGGGTGATTGCAATACTTCAACAAGTCAATTGAAATTTTCTTGCACGATTAGGGACAGTGGATGCCTAGAAAGATGTTTTTTTAAAATTAGTTTTAGGTTCCAGAGAGTAGATTCCTGAAAAAAATGTGTTTGTTTTATGAAAAATGTGAGTGAGTTACTGCTAAAAAGTTGATTTAAATTTCGTTTTTGGATAAGGGTGATTGCAATATTTCAACAAGTCAATTGAAATTTTCTTGCACGATTAGGGACAGTGGATGCCTAGAAAGATATTTTTTTAAAATTAGTTTTAGGTTCCAGAGAGTAAATTCCTGAAAAAAATGTGTTTGTTTTATGAAAAATGTGAGTGTGTTACTGCTAAAAAGTTGTTTTAAATATCGTTTTTGGATAAGGGTGATTGCAATATTTCAATAAGTTAAATGAAATTTTCTTGGAAGATTAGGGAGAGTGGATGCCTAGAAAGATGTTTTTTTTAATTAGTTTTAGGTTTCAGAGAGTAGATTCCTGAAAAAAATGTGTTTGTTTTATGAAAAATGTGAGGGTGTTACTGCTAAAAAGTTGATTTAAATTTCGTTTTTGAATAAGGGTGATTGCAATATTTCAACAAGTCAATTGAAATTTTCTTGCACGATTAGGGACAGTGGATGCCTAGAAAGATGTTTTTTTAAAATTAGTTTTAGGTTTCAGAGAGTAGATTCCTGAAAAAATGTGTTTGTTTTATGAAAAATGTGAGTGTGTTACTGCAAAAAAGTTGATTTAAATATCGTTTTTGGATAAGGGTGATTGCAATATTTCAATAAGTTAATTGAAATTTTCTTGGAAGATTAGGGAGAGTGGATGCCTAGAAAGATGTTTTTTTTTAATTAGTTTTAGGTTTCAGAGAGTAGATTCCTGAAAAAAATGTGTTTGTTTTATGAAAAATGTGAGGGTGTTACTGCTAAAAAGTTGATTTAAATTTCGTTTTTGAATAAGGGTGATTGCAATATTTCAATAAGTCAATTGAAATTTTCTTGCACGATTAGGGACAGTGGATGCCTAGAAAGATGTTTTTTTAAAAATAGTTTTAGGTTTCAGAGAGTAGATTCCTGAAAAAAATGTGTTTGTTTTATGAAAAATGTGAGTGTGTTACTGCTAAAAAGTTGATTTAAATTTCGTTTTTGGATAAGGGTGATTGCAATATTTCAACAAGTCAATTGAAATTTTCTTGCACGATTAGTGACAGTGGATGCCTAGAAAGATGTTTTTTTAAAATTAGTTTTAGGTTCCAGAGGGTAGATTCCTGAAAAAAAATGTTTGTTTTATGAAAAATGTGAGTGTGTTACTGCTAAAAAGTTTATTTAAATTTCGTTTTTGGATAAGGGTGATTGCAATACTTCAACAAGTCAATTGAAATTTTCTTGCACGATTAGGGACAGTGGATGCCTAGAAAGATGTTTTTTTAAAATTAGTTTTAGGTTCCAGAGAGTAGATTCCTGAAAAAAATGTGTTTGTTTTATGAAAAATGTGAGGGTGTTACTGCTAAAAAGTTGATTTAAATTTCGTTTTTGAATAAGGGTGATTGCAATATTTCAACAAGTCAATTGAAATTTTCTTGCACGATTAGGGACAGTGGATGCCTAGAAAGATGTTTTTTTAAAATTAGTTTTAGGTTCCAGAGAGTAGATTCCTGAAAAAAATGTGTTTGTTTTATGAAAAATGTGAGTGTGTTACTGCTAAAAAGTTGATTTAAATTTTATTTTTGGATAAGGGTGATTGCAATATTTCAACAAGTCAATTGAAATTTTCTTGCACGATTAGGGACAGTGGATGCCTAGAAAGATTTTTTTTTAAAATTAGTTTTAGGTTCCAGAGAGTAGATTCCTGAAAAAAATGTGTTTGTTTTATGAAAAATGTGAGTGTGTTACTGCTAAAAAGTTGATTTAAATATCGTTTTTGGATAAGGGTGATTGCAATATTTCAATAAGTTAATTGAAATTTTCTTGGAAGATTAGGGAGAGTGGATGCCTAGAAAGATGTTTTTTTTAATTAGTTTTAGGTTTCAGAGAGTAGATTCCTGAAATAAATGTGTTTGTTTATGAAAAATGTGAGGGTGTTACTGCTAAAAAGTTGATTTAAATTTCGTTTTTGGATAAGGGTGATTGCAATATTTCAACAAGTCAATTGAAATTTTCTTGCACGATTAGGGACAGTGGATGCCTAGAAAGATATTTTTTTAAAATTAGTTTTAGGTTCCAGAGAGTAGATTCCTGAAAAAAATGTGTTTGTTTTATGAAAAATGTGAGTGTGTTACTGCTAAAAAGTTGTTTTAAATATCGTTTTTGGATAAGGGTGATTGCAATATTTCAATAAGTTAATTGAAATTTTCTTGGAAGATTAGGGAGAGTGGATGCCTAGAAAGATGTTTTTTTTAATTAGTTTTAGGGTTCAGAGAGTAGATTCCTGAAAAAAATGTGTTTGTTTTATGAAAAATGTGAGGGTGTTACTGCTAAAAAGTTGATTTAAATTTCGTTTTTGAATAAGGGTGATTGCAATATTTCAACAAGTCAATTGAAATTTTCTTGCACGATTAGGGACAGTGGATGCCTAGAAAGATGTTTTTTTAAAATTAGTTTTAGGTTTCAGAGAGTAGATTCCTGAAAAAAATGTGTTTGTTTTATGAAAAATGTGAGTGTGTTACTGCAAAAAAGTTGATTTAAATATCGTTTTTGGATAAGGGTGATTGCAATATTTCAATAAGTTAATTGACATTTTCTTGGAAGATTAGGGAGAGTGGATGCCTAGAAAGATGTTTTTTTTAGTTAGTTTTAGGTTTCAGAGAGTAGATTCCTGAAATAAATGTGTTTGTTTTATGAAAAATGTGAGGGTGTTACTGCTAAAAAGTTGATTTAAATTTCGTTTTTGAATAAGGGTGATTGCAATATTTCAACAAGTCAATTGAAATTTTCTTGCACGATTAGGGACAGTGGATGCCTAGAAAGATATTTTTTTTAAATTAGTTTTAGGTTTCAGAGAGTAGATTCCTGAAAAAAATGTGTTTGTTTTATGAGAAATGTGAGTGTTACTGCTAAAAAGATGATTTAAATTTCGTTTTTGGATAAGGGTGATTGCAATATTTCAACAAGTCAATTGAAATTTTCTTGCACGATTAGGGACAGTGGATGCCTAGAAAGATGTTTTTTTAAAATTAGTTTTAGGTTCCAGAGAGTAGATTCCTGAAAAAAATGTGTTTGTTTAATGAAAAATGTGAGTGTGTTACTGCTAAAAAGTTGTTTTAAATATCGTTTTTGGATAAGGGTGATTGCAATATTTCAATAAGTTAACTGAAATTTTCTTGGAAGATTAGGGAGAGTGGATGCCTAGAAAGATGTTTTTTTAATTAGTTTTAGGTTTCAGAGAGTAGATTCCTGAAAAAAATGTGTTTGTTTTATGAAAAATGTGAGGGTGTTACTGCTAAAAAGTTGATTTAAATTTCGTTTTTGAATAAGGGTGATTGCAATATTTCAACAAGTCAATTGAAATTTTCTTGCACGATTAGGGACAGTGGATGCCTAGAAAGATGATTTTTAAAATTAGTTTTAGGTTTCAGAGAGTAGATTCATGAAAAAAATGTGTTTGTTTTATGAAAAATGTGAGTGTGTTACTGCTAAAAAGTTGATTTAAATTTCGTTTTTGGATAAGGGTGATTGCAATATTTCAACAAGTCAATTGAAATTTTCTTGCACGATTAGGGACAGTGGATGCCTAGAAAGATGTTTTTTTAAAATTAGTTTCAGGTTCCAGAGAGTAGATTCCTGAAAAAAATGTGTTTGTTTTATGAAAAATGTGAGTGTGTTACTGCTAAAAAGTTGATTTAAATTTCGTTTTTGGATAAGGGTGATTGCAATATTTCAACAAGTTAATTGAAATTTTCTTGCAAGATTAGGGAGAGTGGATGCCTAGAAAGATGTTTTTTTTAATTAGTTTTAGGTTTCAGAGAGTAGATTCCTGAAATAAATGTGTTTGTTTTATGAAAAATGTGAGGGTGTTACTGCTAAAAAGTTGATTTAAATTTCGTTTTTGAATAAGGGTGATTGCAATATTTCAACAAGTCAATTGAAATTTTCTTGCACGATTAGGGACAGTGGATGCCTAGAAAGATATTTTTTTTAAATTAGTTTTAGGTTTCAGAGAGTAGATTCCTGAAAAAAATGTGTTTGTTTTATGAAAAATGTGAGTGAGTTACTGCTAAAAAGTTGATTTAAATTTCGTTTTTGGATAAGGGTGATTGCAATATTTCAACAAGTCAATTGAAATTTTCTTGCACGATTAGGGACAGTGGATGCCTAGAAAGATATTTTTTTTAAATTAGTTTTAGGTTCCAGAGAGTAAATTCCTGAAAAAAATGTGTTTGTTTTATGAAAAATGTGAGTGTGTTACTGCTAAAAAGTTGTTTTAAATATCGTTTTTGGATAAGGGTGATTGCAATATTTCAATAAGTTAATTGAAATTTTCTTGGAAGATTAGGGAGAGTGGATGCCTAGAAAGATGTTTTTTTTAATTAGTTTTAGGTTTCAGAGAGTAGATTCCTGAAAAAAATGTGTTTGTTTTATGAAAAATGTGAGGGTGTTACTGCTAAAAAGTTGATTTAAATTTCGTTTTTGAATAAGGGTGATTGCAATATTTCAACAAGTCAATTGAAATTTTCTTGCACGATTAGGGACAGTGGATGCCTAGAAAGATGTTTTTTTAATTAGTTTTAGGTTTCAGAGAGTAGATTCCTAAAAAAAATGTGTTTGTTTTATGAAAAATGTGAGTGTGTTACTGCAAAAAAAGTTGATTTAAATTACGTTTTTGAATAAGGGTGATTGCAATATTTCAACAAGTCAATTGAAATTTTCTTGCACGATTAGGGACAGTGGATGCCTAGAAAGATATTTTTTTAAAATTAGTTTTAGGTTTCAGAGAGTAGATTCCTGAAAAAAATGTGTTTGTTTTATGAAAAATGTGAGTGTGTTACTGCTAAAAAGTTGATTTAAATTTCGTTTTTGGATAAGGGTGATTGCAATATTTCAACAAGTCAATTGAAATTTTCTTGCACGATTAGGGACAGTGGATGCCTAGAAAGATGTTTTTTTAAAATTAGTTTTAGGTTCCAGAGAGTAGATTCCTGAAAAAAATGTGTTTGTTTTATGAAAAATGTGAGTGTGTTACTGCTAAAAAGTTGATTTAAATTTCATTTTTGGATAAGGGTGATTGCAATATTTCAACAAGTCAATTGAAATTTTCTTGCACGATTAGGGACAGTGGATGCCTAGAAAGATGTTTTTTTAAAATTAGTTTTAGGTTCCAGAGAGTAGATTCCTGAAAAAAATGTGTTTGTTTTATGAAAAATGTGAGTGTGTTACTGCTAAAAAGTTGATTTAAATATCGTTTTTGGATAAGGGTGATTGCAATATTTCAATAAGTTAATTGAAATTTTCTTGGAAGATTAGGGAGAGTGGATGCCTAGAAAGATGTTTTTTTTAATTAGTTTTAGGTTTCAGAGAGTAGATTCCTAAAAAAAAATGTGTTTGTTTTATGAAAAATGTGAGTGTGTTACTGCTAAAAAGTTGTTTTAAACATCGTTTTTGGATAAGGGTGATTGCAATATTTCAATAAGTCAATTGAAATTTTCTTGCACGATTAGGGACAGTGGATGCCTAGAAAGATATTTTTTTAAAATTAGTTTTAGGTTTCAGAGAGTAGATTCCTGAAAAAAATGTGTTTGTTTTATGAAAAATGTGAGGGTGTTACTGTTAAAAAGTTGATTTAAATTTCGATTTTGAATAAGGGTGATTGCAATATTTCAACAAGTCAATTGAAATTTTCTTGCACGATTAGGGACAGTGGATGCCTAGAAAGATATTTTTTTTAACTTAGTTTTAGGTTTCAGAGAGTAGATTCCTGAAAAAAATGTGTTTGTTTTATGAAAAATGTGAGTGTGTTACTGCAAAAAAGTTGATTTAAATTTCGTTTTTGGATAAGGGTGATTGCAATATTTCAACAAGTCAATTGAAATTTTCTTGCACGATTAGGGACAGTCGATGCCTAGAAAGATATTTTTTTTAAATTAGTTTTAGGTTTCAGAGAGTAGATTCCTGAAAAAAATGTGTTTGTTTTATGAAAAATGTGAGTGTGTTACTGCTAAAAAGTTGATTTAAATTTCGTTTTTGGATAAGGGTGATTGCAATATTTCAATAAGTCAATTGAAAGTTTCTTGCACGATTAGGGACAGTGGATGCCTAGAAAGATGTTTTTTTTAAATTAGTTTTAGGTTCCAGAGAGTAGATTCCTGAAAAAAATGTGTTTGTTTTATGAAAAATGTGAGTGTGTTACTGCTAAAAAGTTGTTTTAAATATCGTTTTTGGATAAGGGTGATTGCAATATTTCAATAAGTTAATTGAAATTTTCTTGGAAGATTAGGGAGAGTGGATGCCTAGAAAGATGTTTTTTTTAATTAGTTTTAGGGTTCAGAGAGTAGATTCCTGAAAAAAATGTGTTTGTTTTATGAAAAATGTGAGGGTGTTACTGCTAAAAAGTTGATTTAAATTTCGTTTTTGAATAAGGGTGATTGCAATATTTCAACAAGTCAATTGAAATTTTCTTGCACGATTAGGGACAGTGGATGCCTAGAAAGATGTTTTTTTAAAATTAGTTTTAGGTTTCAGAGAGTAGATTCCTGAAAAAAATGTGTTTGTTTTATGAAAAATGTGAGTGTGTTACTGCAAAAAAGTTGATTTAAATATCGTTTTTGGATAAGGGTGATTGCAATATTTCAATAAGTTAATTGACATTTTCTTGGAAGATTAGGGAGAGTGGATGCCTAGAAAGATGTTTTTTTTAGTTAGTTTTAGGTTTCAGAGAGTAGATTCCTGAAATAAATGTGTTTGTTTTATGAAAAATGTGAGGGTGTTACTGCTAAAAAGTTGATTTAAATTTCGTTTTTGAATAAGGGTGATTGCAATATTTCAACAAGTCAATTGAAATTTTCTTGCACGATTAGGGACAGTGGATGCCTAGAAAGATATTTTTTTTAAATTAGTTTTAGGTTTCAGAGAGTAGATTCCTGAAAAAAATGTGTTTGTTTTATGAAAAATGTGAGTGTTACTGCTAAAAAGATGATTTAAATTTCGTTTTTGGATAAGGGTGATTGCAATATTTCAACAAGTCAATTGAAATTTTCTTGCACGATTAGGGACAGTGGATGCCTAGAAAGATGTTTTTTTAAAATTAGTTTTAGGTTCCAGAGAGTAGATTCCTGAAAAAAATGTGTTTGTTTTATGAAAAATGTGAGTGTGTTACTGCTAAAAAGTTGTTTTAAATATCGTTTTTGGATAAGGGTGATTGCAATATTTCAATAAGTTAATTGAAATTTTCTTGGAAGATTAGGGAGAGTGGATGCCTAGAAAGATGTTTTTTTTAATTAGTTTTAGGGTTCAGAGAGTAGATTCCTGAAAAAAATGTGTTTGTTTTATGAAAAATGTGAGGGTGTTACTGCTAAAAAGTTGATTTAAATTTCGTTTTTGAATAAGGGTGATTGCAATATTTCAACAAGTCAATTGAAATTTTCTTGCACGATTAGGGACAGTGGATGCCTAGAAAGATGTTTTTTTAAAATTAGTTTTAGGTTTCAGAGAGTAGATTCCTGAAAAAAATGTGTTTGTTTTATGAAAAATGTGAGTGTGTTACTGCAAAAAAGTTGATTTAAATATCGTTTTTGGATAAGGGTGATTGCAATATTTCAATAAGTTAATTGACATTTTCTTGGAAGATTAGGGAGAGTGGATGCCTAGAAAGATGTTTTTTTTAGTTAGTTTTAGGTTTCAGAGAGTAGATTCCTGAAATAAATGTGTTTGTTTTATGAAAAATGTGAGGGTGTTACTGCTAAAAAGTTGATTTAAATTTCGTTTTTGAATAAGGGTGATTGCAATATTTCAACAAGTCAATTGAAATTTTCTTGCACGATTAGGGACAGTGGATGCCTAGAAAGATATTTTTTTTAAATTAGTTTTAGGTTTCAGAGAGTAGATTCCTGAAAAAAATGTGTTTGTTTTATGAGAAATGTGAGTGTTACTGCTAAAAAGATGATTTAAATTTCGTTTTTGGATAAGGGTGATTGCAATATTTCAACAAGTCAATTGAAATTTTCTTGCACGATTAGGGACAGTGGATGCCTAGAAAGATGTTTTTTTAAAATTAGTTTTAGGTTCCAGAGAGTAGATTCCTGAAAAAAATGTGTTTGTTTAATGAAAAATGTGAGTGTGTTACTGCTAAAAAGTTGTTTTAAATATCGTTTTTGGATAAGGGTGATTGCAATATTTCAATAAGTTAACTGAAATTTTCTTGGAAGATTAGGGAGAGTGGATGCCTAGAAAGATGTTTTTTTAATTAGTTTTAGGTTTCAGAGAGTAGATTCCTGAAAAAAATGTGTTTGTTTTATGAAAAATGTGAGGGTGTTACTGCTAAAAAGTTGATTTAAATTTCGTTTTTGAATAAGGGTGATTGCAATATTTCAACAAGTCAATTGAAATTTTCTTGCACGATTAGGGACAGTGGATGCCTAGAAAGATGATTTTTAAAATTAGTTTTAGGTTTCAGAGAGTAGATTCATGAAAAAAATGTGTTTGTTTTATGAAAAATGTGAGTGTGTTACTGCTAAAAAGTTGATTTAAATTTCGTTTTTGGATAAGGGTGATTGCAATATTTCAACAAGTCAATTGAAATTTTCTTGCACGATTAGGGACAGTGGATGCCTAGAAAGATGTTTTTTTAAAATTAGTTTCAGGTTCCAGAGAGTAGATTCCTGAAAAAAATGTGTTTGTTTTATGAAAAATGTGAGTGTGTTACTGCTAAAAAGTTGATTTAAATTTCGTTTTTGGATAAGGGTGATTGCAATATTTCAACAAGTTAATTGAAATTTTCTTGCAAGATTAGGGAGAGTGGATGCCTAGAAAGATGTTTTTTTTAATTAGTTTTAGGTTTCAGAGAGTAGATTCCTGAAATAAATGTGTTTGTTTTATGAAAAATGTGAGGGTGTTACTGCTAAAAAGTTGATTTAAATTTCGTTTTTGAATAAGGGTGATTGCAATATTTCAACAAGTCAATTGAAATTTTCTTGCACGATTAGGGACAGTGGATGCCTAGAAAGATATTTTTTTTAAATTAGTTTTAGGTTTCAGAGAGTAGATTCCTGAAAAAAATGTGTTTGTTTTATGAAAAATGTGAGTGAGTTACTGCTAAAAAGTTGATTTAAATTTCGTTTTTGGATAAGGGTGATTGCAATATTTCAACAAGTCAATTGAAATTTTCTTGCACGATTAGGGACAGTGGATGCCTAGAAAGATATTTTTTTTAAATTAGTTTTAGGTTCCAGAGAGTAAATTCCTGAAAAAAATGTGTTTGTTTTATGAAAAATGTGAGTGTGTTACTGCTAAAAAGTTGTTTTAAATATCGTTTTTGGATAAGGGTGATTGCAATATTTCAATAAGTTAATTGAAATTTTCTTGGAAGATTAGGGAGAGTGGATGCCTAGAAAGATGTTTTTTTTAATTAGTTTTAGGTTTCAGAGAGTAGATTCCTGAAAAAAATGTGTTTGTTTTATGAAAAATGTGAGGGTGTTACTGCTAAAAAGTTGATTTAAATTTCGTTTTTGAATAAGGGTGATTGCAATATTTCAACAAGTCAATTGAAATTTTCTTGCACGATTAGGGACAGTGGATGCCTAGAAAGATGTTTTTTTAATTAGTTTTAGGTTTCAGAGAGTAGATTCCTAAAAAAAATGTGTTTGTTTTATGAAAAATGTGAGTGTGTTACTGCAAAAAAAGTTGATTTAAATTACGTTTTTGAATAAGGGTGATTGCAATATTTCAACAAGTCAATTGAAATTTTCTTGCACGATTAGGGACAGTGGATGCCTAGAAAGATATTTTTTTAAAATTAGTTTTAGGTTTCAGAGAGTAGATTCCTGAAAAAAATGTGTTTGTTTTATGAAAAATGTGAGTGTGTTACTGCTAAAAAGTTGATTTAAATTTCGTTTTTGGATAAGGGTGATTGCAATATTTCAACAAGTCAATTGAAATTTTCTTGCACGATTAGGGACAGTGGATGCCTAGAAAGATGTTTTTTTAAAATTAGTTTTAGGTTCCAGAGAGTAGATTCCTGAAAAAAATGTGTTTGTTTTATGAAAAATGTGAGTGTGTTACTGCTAAAAAGTTGATTTAAATTTCATTTTTGGATAAGGGTGATTGCAATATTTCAACAAGTCAATTGAAATTTTCTTGCACGATTAGGGACAGTGGATGCCTAGAAAGATGTTTTTTTAAAATTAGTTTTAGGTTCCAGAGAGTAGATTCCTGAAAAAAATGTGTTTGTTTTATGAAAAATGTGAGTGTGTTACTGCTAAAAAGTTGATTTAAATATCGTTTTTGGATAAGGGTGATTGCAATATTTCAATAAGTTAATTGAAATTTTCTTGGAAGATTAGGGAGAGTGGATGCCTAGAAAGATGTTTTTTTTAATTAGTTTTAGGTTTCAGAGAGTAGATTCCTAAAAAAAAATGTGTTTGTTTTATGAAAAATGTGAGTGTGTTACTGCTAAAAAGTTGTTTTAAACATCGTTTTTGGATAAGGGTGATTGCAATATTTCAATAAGTCAATTGAAATTTTCTTGCACGATTAGGGACAGTGGATGCCTAGAAAGATATTTTTTTAAAATTAGTTTTAGGTTTCAGAGAGTAGATTCCTGAAAAAAATGTGTTTGTTTTATGAAAAATGTGAGGGTGTTACTGTTAAAAAGTTGATTTAAATTTCGATTTTGAATAAGGGTGATTGCAATATTTCAACAAGTCAATTGAAATTTTCTTGCACGATTAGGGACAGTGGATGCCTAGAAAGATATTTTTTTTAACTTAGTTTTAGGTTTCAGAGAGTAGATTCCTGAAAAAAATGTGTTTGTTTTATGAAAAATGTGAGTGTGTTACTGCAAAAAAGTTGATTTAAATTTCGTTTTTGGATAAGGGTGATTGCAATATTTCAACAAGTCAATTGAAATTTTCTTGCACGATTAGGGACAGTCGATGCCTAGAAAGATATTTTTTTTAAATTAGTTTTAGGTTTCAGAGAGTAGATTCCTGAAAAAAATGTGTTTGTTTTATGAAAAATGTGAGTGTGTTACTGCTAAAAAGTTGATTTAAATTTCGTTTTTGGATAAGGGTGATTGCAATATTTCAATAAGTCAATTGAAAGTTTCTTGCACGATTAGGGACAGTGGATGCCTAGAAAGATGTTTTTTTTAAATTAGTTTTAGGTTCCAGAGAGTAGATTCCTGAAAAAAATGTGTTTGTTTTATGAAAAATGTGAGTGTGTTACTGCTAAAAAGTTGTTTTAAATATCGTTTTTGGATAAGGGTGATTGCAATATTTCAATAAGTTAATTGAAATTTTCTTGGAAGATTAGGGAGAGTGGATGCCTAGAAAGATGTTTTTTTTAATTAGTTTTAGGGTTCAGAGAGTAGATTCCTGAAAAAAATGTGTTTGTTTTATGAAAAATGTGAGGGTGTTACTGCTAAAAAGTTGATTTAAATTTCGTTTTTGAATAAGGGTGATTGCAATATTTCAACAAGTCAATTGAAATTTTCTTGCACGATTAGGGACAGTGGATGCCTAGAAAGATGTTTTTTTAAAATTAGTTTTAGGTTTCAGAGAGTAGATTCCTGAAAAAAATGTGTTTGTTTTATGAAAAATGTGAGTGTGTTACTGCAAAAAAGTTGATTTAAATATCGTTTTTGGATAAGGGTGATTGCAATATTTCAATAAGTTAATTGACATTTTCTTGGAAGATTAGGGAGAGTGGATGCCTAGAAAGATGTTTTTTTTAGTTAGTTTTAGGTTTCAGAGAGTAGATTCCTGAAATAAATGTGTTTGTTTTATGAAAAATGTGAGGGTGTTACTGCTAAAAAGTTGATTTAAATTTCGTTTTTGAATAAGGGTGATTGCAATATTTCAACAAGTCAATTGAAATTTTCTTGCACGATTAGGGACAGTGGATGCCTAGAAAGATATTTTTTTTTAATTAGTTTTAGGTTTCAGAGAGTAGATTCCTGAAAAAAATGTGTTTGTTTTATGAAAAATGTGAGTGTTACTGCTAAAAAGATGATTTAAATTTCGTTTTTGGATAAGGGTGATTGCAATATTTCAACAAGTCAATTGAAATTTTCTTGCACGATTAGGGACAGTGGATGCCTAGAAAGATGTTTTTTTAAAATTAGTTTTAGGTTCCAGAGAGTAGATTCCTGAAAAAAATGTGTTTGTTTAATGAAAAATGTGAGTGTGTTACTGCTAAAAAGTTGTTTTAAATATCGTTTTTGGATAAGGGTGATTGCAATATTTCAATAAGTTAACTGAAATTTTCTTGGAAGATTAGGGAGAGTGGATGCCTAGAAAGATGTTTTTTTAATTAGTTTTAGGTTTCAGAGAGTAGATTCCTGAAAAAAATGTGTTTGTTTTATGAAAAATGTGAGGGTGTTACTGCAAAAAAGTTGATTTAAATTTCGTTTTTGAATAAGGGTGATTGCAATATTTCAACAAGTCAATTGAAATTTTCTTGCACGATTAGGGACAGTGGATGCCTAGAAAGATGATTTTTAAAATTAGTTTTAGGTTTCAGAGAGTAGATTCCTGAAAAAAATGTGTTTGTTTTATGAAAAATGTGAGTGTGTTACTGCTAAAAAGTTGATTTAAATTTCGTTTTTGGATAAGGGTGATTGCAATATTTCAATAAGTCAATTGAAAGTTTCTTGCACGATTAGGGACAGTGGATGCCTAGAAAGATGTTTTTTTAAAATTAGTTTCAGGTTCCAGAGAGTAGATTCCTGAAAAAAATGTGTTTGTTTTATGAAAAATGTGAGTGTGTTACTGCTAAAAAGTTGATTTAAATGTCGTTTTTGGATAAGGGTGATTGCAATACTTCAACAAGTCAATTGAAATTTTCTTGCACGATTAGGGACAGTGGATGCCTAGAAAGATGTTTTTTTAAAATTAGTTTTAGGTTCCAGAGAGTAGATTCCTGAAAAAAATGTGTTTGTTTTATGAAAAATGTGAGTGTGTTACTGCAAAAAAGTTGATTTAAATATCGTTTTTGGATAAGGGTGATTGCAATATTTCAATAAGTTAATTGAAATTTTCTTGGAAGATTAGGGAGAGTGGATGCTTAGAAAGATGTTTTTTTTTAATTAGTTTTAGGTTTCAGAGAGTAGATTCCTGAAAAAAATGTGTTTGTTTTATGAAAAATGTGAGGGTGTTACTGCTAAAAAGTTGATTCAAATTTCGTTTTTGAATAAGGGTGATTGCAATATTTCAATAAGTCAATTGAAATTTTCTTGCACGATTAGGGACAGTGGATGCCTAGAAAGATGTTTTTTTAAAAATAGTTTTAGGTTTCAGAGAGTAGATTCCTGAAAAAAATGTGTTTGTTTTATGAAAAATGTGAGTGTGTTACTGCTAAAAAGTTGATTTAAATTTTGTTTTTGGATAAGGGTGATTGCAATATTTCAACAAGTCAATTGAAATTTTCTTGCACGATTAGTGACAGTGGATGCCTAGAAAGATGTTTTTTTAAAAATAGTTTTAGGTTTCAGAGAGTAGATTCCTGAAAAAAATGTGTTTGTTTTATGAAAAATGTGAGTGTGTTACTGCTAAAAAGTTGATTTAAATTTCGTTTTTGGATAAGGGTGATTGCAATATTTCAACAAGTCAATTGAAATTTTCTTGCACGATTAGTGACAGTGGATGCCTAGAAAGATGTTTTTTTTAAATTAGTTTTAGGTTCCAGAGGGTAGATTCCTGAAAAAAAATGTTTGTTTTATGAAAAATGTGAGTGTGTTACTGCTAAAAAGTTTATTTAAATTTCGTTTTTGGATAAGGGTGATTGCAATACTTCAACAAGTCAATTGAAATTTTCTTGCACGATTAGGGACAGTGGATGCCTAGAAAGATGTTTTTTTAAAATTAGTTTTAGGTTCCAGAGAGTAGATTCCTGAAAAAAATGTGTTTGTTTTATGAAAAATGTGAGGGTGTTACTGCTAAAAAGTTGATTTAAATTTCGTTTTTGAATAAGGGTGATTGCAATATTTCAACAAGTCAATTGAAATTTTCTTGCACGATTAGGGACAGTGGATGCCTAGAAAGATGTTTTTTTAAAATTAGTTTTAGGTTCCAGAGAGTAGATTCCTGAAAAAAATGTGTTTGTTTTATGAAAAATGTGAGTGTGTTACTGCTAAAAAGTTGATTTAAATATCGTTTTTGGATAAGGGTGATTGCAATATTTCAATAAGTTAATTGAAATTTTCTTGGAAGATTAGGGAGAGTGGATGCCTAGAAAGATGTTTTTTTAAATTAGTTTTAGGTTTCAGAGAGTAGATTCCTGAAATAAATGTGTTTGTTTATGAAAAATGTGAGGGTGTTACTGCTAAAAAGTTGATTTAAATTTCGTTTTTGGATAAGGGTGATTGCAATATTTCAACAAGTCAATTGAAATTTTCTTGCACGATTAGGGACAGCGGATGCCTAGAAAGATATTTTTTTTAAATTAGTTTTAGGTTCCAGAGAGTAGATTCCTGAAAAAAATGTGTTTCTTTTATGAAAAATGTGAGTGTGTTACTGCTAAAAAGTTGATTTAAATTTCGTTTTTGGATAAGGGTGATTGCAATACTTCAACAAGTCAATTGAAATTTTCTTGCACGATTAGGGACAGTGGATGCATAGAAAGATTTCTTTTTTAAATTAGTATTAGGTTTCAGAGAGTAGATTCCTGAAAAAAATGTGTTTGTTTCATGAAAAATGTGAGGGTGTTACTGCTAAAAAGTTGATTTAAATTTCGTTTTTGAATAAGGGTGATTGCAATATTTCAATAAGTCAATTGAAATTTTCTTGCACGATTAGGGACAGTGGATGCCTAGAAAGATGTTTTTTTAAAATTAGTTTTAGGTTTCAGAGAGTAGATTCCTGAAAAAAATGTGTTTGTTTTATAAAAAATGTGAGTGTGTTACTGCTAAAAAGTTGATTTAAATTTCATTTTTGGATAAGGGTGATTGCAATATTTCAACAAGTCAATTGAAATTTTCTTGCACGATTAGGGACAGTGGATGCCTAGAAAGATGTTTTTTTAAAATTAGTTTTAGGTTCCAGAGAGTAGATTCCTGAAAAAAATGTGTTTGTTTTATGAAAAATGTGAGTGTGTTACTGCTAAAAAGTTGATTTAAATATCGTTTTTGGATAAGGGTGATTGCAATATTTCAATAAGTTAATTGAAATTTTCTTGGAAGATTAGGGAGAGTGGATGCCTAGAAAGATGTTTTTTTTAATTAGTTTTAGGTTTCAGAGAGTAGATTCCTAAAAAAAAATGTGTTTGTTTTATGAAAAATGTGAGGGTGTTACTGCTAAAAAGTTGATTTAAATTACGTTTTTGAATAAGGGTGATTGCAATATTTCAACAAGTCAATTGAAATTTTCTTGCACGATTAGGGACAGTGGATGCCTAGAAAGATATTTTTTTAAAATTAGTTTTAGGTTTCAGAGAGTAGATTCCTGAAAAAAATGTGTTTGTTTTATGAAAAATGTGAGTGTGTTACTGCTAAAAAGTTGATTTAAATTTCGTTTTTGGATAAGGGTGATTGCAATATTTCAACAAGTCAATTGAAATTTTCTTGCACGATTAGGGACAGTGGATGCCTAGAAAGATGTTCTTTTAAAATTAGTTTTAGGTTCCAGAGAGTAGATTCCTGAAAAAAATGTGTTTGTTTTATGAATAATGTGAGTGTGTTACTGCTAAAAAGTTGATTTAAATTTCGTTTTTGGATAAGGGTGATTGCAATATTTCAACAAGTTAATTGAAATTTTCTTGCAAGATTAGGGAGAGTGGATGCCTAGAAAGATGTTTTTTACAAATTCGTTATAGGTTCCAGAGAGTGGATTCCTGAAAAAAAAATTATTTGTTTCATGAAAAATGTGAGTGTGTTACTGCAAAAAAGTTGATTTAAATTTAGTTTCAGGATAGGTGTGAATGCATCATTTAACAAGTCAATTGAAATTTTCTTGCAAGATTGGGGACAATGGATGCCTAGAAAGATGTTTTTTTTAAATTAGTTTTAGGTTTCAGAGAGTAGATTCCTGAAAAAAATGTGTTTGTTTTATGAAAAATGTGAGTGTGTTACTGCAAAAAAGTTGATTTAAATATCGTTTTTGGATAAGGGTGATTGCAACATTTCAATAAGTTAATTGAAATTTTCTTGGAAGATTAGGGAGAGTGGATGCCTAGAAAGATGTTTTTTTTTAATTAGTTTTAGGTTTCAGAGAGTAGATTCCTGAAAAAAATGTGTTTGTTTTATGAAAAATGTGAGGGTGTTACTGCTAAAAAGTTGATTTAAATTTCGTTTTTGAATAAGGGTGATTGCAATATTTCAATAAGTCAATTGAAAGTTTCTTGCACGATTAGGGACAGTGGATGCCTAGAAAGATGTTTTTTTTAAATTAGTTTTAGGTTCCAGAGAGTAGATTCCTGAAAAAAATGTGTTTGTTTTATGAAAAATGTGAGTGTGTTACTGCTAAAAAGTTGATTTAAATTTCGTTTTTGGATAAGGGTGATTGCAATATTTCAACAAGTCAATTGAAATTTTCTTGCACGATTAGGGACAGTGGATGCCTAGAAAGATGTTTTTTTAAAATTAGTTTTAGGTTCCAGAGAGTAGATTCCTGAAAAAAATGTGTTTGTTTTATGAAAAATGTGAGTGTGTTACTGCTAAAAAGTTGATTTAAATTTCGTTTTTGGATAAGGGTGATTGCAATATTTCAACAAGTTAATTGAAATTTTCTTGCAAGATTAGGGAGAGTGGATGCCTAGAAAGATGTTTTTTACAAATTCGTTATAGGTTCCAGAGAGTGGATTCCTGAAAAAAATGTGTTTGTTTTATGAAAAATGTGAGTGTGTTACTGCAAAAAAGTTGATTTAAATATCGTTTTTGGATAAGGGTGATTGCAACATTTCAATAAGTTAATTGAAATTTTCTTGGAAGATTAGGGAGAGTGGATGCCTAGAAAGATGTTTTTTTTTAATTAGTTTTAGGTTTCAGAGAGTAGATTCCTGAAAAAAATGTGTTTGTTTTATGAAAAATGTGAGTGTGTTACTGCTAAAAAGTTGATTTAAATTTCATTTTTGGATAAGGGTGATTGCAATATTTCAACAAGTCAATTGAAATTTTCTTGCACGATTAGGGACAGTGGATGCCTAGAAAGATGTTTTTTTAAAATTAGTTTTAGGTTCCGGAGAGTAGATTCCTGAAAAAAATGTGTTTGTTTTATGAAAAATGTGAGTGTGTTACTGCAAAAAAGTTGATTTAAATATCGTTTTTGGATAAGGGTGATTGCAACATTTCAATAAGTTAATTGAAATTTTCTTGGAAGATTAGGGAGAGTGGATGCCTAGAAAGATGTTTTTTTTTAATTAGTTTTAGGTTTCAGAGAGTAGATTCCTGAAAAAAATGTGTTTGTTTTATGAAAAATGTGAGTGTGTTACTGCTAAAAAGTTGATTTAAATTTCATTTTTGGATAAGGGTGATTGCAATATTTCAACAAGTCAATTGAAATTTTCTTGCACGATTAGGGACAGTGGATGCCTAGAAAGATGTTTTTTTAAAATTAGTTTTAGGTTCCGGAGAGTAGATTCCTGAAAAAAATGTGTTTGTTTTATGAAAAATGTGAGTGTGTTACTGCTAAAAAGTTGATTTAAATATCGTTTTTGGATAAGGGTGATTGCAATATTTCAATAAGTTAATTGAAATTTTCTTGGAAGATTAGGGAGGGTGGGTGCCTAGAAAGATGTTTTTTTAATTAGTTTTAGGTTTCAGAGAGTAGATTCCTGAAATAAATGTGTTTGTTTTATGAAAAATGTGAGGGTGTTACTGTTAAAAAGTTGATTTAAATTTCGTTTTTGAATAAGGGTGATTGCAATATTTCAACAAGTCAATTGAAATTTTCTTGCACGATTAGGGACAGTGGATGCCTAGAAAGATGTTTTTTTAAAATTAGTTTTAGGTTTCAGAGAGTAGATTCCTGAAAAAAATGTGTTTGTTTTATGAAAAATGTGAGTGTGTTACTGCAAAAAAGTTGATTTAAATATCGTTTTTGGATAAGGGTGATTGCAATATTTCAATAAGTTAATTGAAATTTTCTTGGAAGATTAGGGAGAGTGGATGCCTAGAAAGATGTTTTTTTTAATTAGTTTTAGGTTTCAGAGAGTAGATTCCTGAAATAAATGTGTTTGTTTTATGAAAAATGTGAGGGTGTTACTGCTAAAAAGTTGATTTAAATTTCGTTTTTGAATAAGGGTGATTGCAATATTTCAACAAGTCAATTGAAATTTTCTTGCACGATTAGGGACAGTGGATGCCTAGAAAGATATTTTTTTTAAATTAGTTTTAGGTTTCAGAGAGTAGATTCCTGAAAAAAATGTGTTTGTTTTATGAAAAATGTGAGTGTTACTGCTAAAAAGATGATTTAAATTTCGTTTTTGGATAAGGGTGATTGCAATATTTCAACAAGTCAATTGAAATTTTCTTGCACGATTAGGGACAGTGGATGCCTAGAAAGATGTTTTTTTAAAATTAGTTTTAGGTTCCAGAGAGTAGATTCCTGAAAAAAATGTGTTTGTTTAATGAAAAATGTGAGTGTGTTACTGCTAAAAAGTTGTTTTAAATATCGTTTTTGGATAAGGGTGATTGCAATATTTCAATAAGTTAACTGAAATTTTCTTGGAAGATTAGGGAGAGTGGATGCCTAGAAGGATGTTTTTTTAATTAGTTTTAGGTTTCAGAGAGTAGATTCCTGAAAAAAATGTGTTTGTTTTATGAAAAATGTGAGGGTGTTACTGCTAAAAAGTTGATTTAAATTTCGTTTTTGAATAAGGGTGATTGCAATATTTCAACAAGTCAATTGAAATTTTCTTGCACGATTAGGGACAGTGGATGCCTAGAAAGATGATTTTTAAAATTAGTTTTAGGTTTCAGAGAGTAGATTCCTGAAAAAAATGTGTTTGTTTTATGAAAAATGTGAGTGTGTTACTGCTAAAAAGTTGATTTAAATTTCGTTTTTGGATAAGGGTGATTGCAATATTTCAACAAGTCAATTGAAATTTTCTTGCACGATTAGGGACAGTGGATGCCTAGAAAGATGTTTTTTTAAAATTAGTTTCAGGTTCCAGAGAGTAGATTCCTGAAAAAAATGTGTTTGTTTTATGAAAAATGTGAGTGTGTTACTGCTAAAAAGTTGATTTAAATTTCGTTTTTGGATAAGGGTGATTGCAATATTTCAACAAGTTAATTGAAATTTTCTTGCAAGATTAGGGAGAGTGGATGCCTAGAAAGATGTTTTTTTTAATTAGTTTTAGGTTTCAGAGAGTAGATTCCTGAAATAAATGTGTTTGTTTTATGAAAAATGTGAGGGTGTTACTGCTAAAAAGTTGATTTAAATTTCGTTTTTGAATAAGGGTGATTGCAATATTTCAACAAGTCAATTGAAATTTTCTTGCACGATTAGGGACAGTGGATGCCTAGAAAGATATTTTTTTTAAATTAGTTTTAGGTTTCAGAGAGTAGATTCCTGAAAAAAATGTGTTTGTTTTATGAAAAATGTGAGTGAGTTACTGCTAAAAAGTTGATTTAAATTTCGTTTTTGGATAAGGGTGATTGCAATATTTCAACAAGTCAATTGAAATTTTCTTGCACGATTAGGGACAGTGGATGCCTAGAAAGATATTTTTTTAAAATTAGTTTTAGGTTCCAGAGAGTAAATTCCTGAAAAAAATGTGTTTGTTTTATGAAAAATGTGAGTGTGTTACTGCTAAAAAGTTGTTTTAAATATCGTTTTTGGATAAGGGTGATTGCAATATTTCAATAAGTTAATTGAAATTTTCTTGGAAGATTAGGGAGAGTGGATGCCTAGAAAGATGTTTTTTTTAATTAGTTTTAGGTTTCAGAGAGTAGATTTCTGAAAAAAATGTGTTTGTTTTATGAAAAATGTGAGGGTGTTACTGCTAAAAAGTTGATTTAAATTTCGTTTTTGAATAAGGGTGATTGCAATATTTCAACAAGTCAATTGAAATTTTCTTGCACGATTAGGGACAGTGGATGCCTAGAAAGATGTTTTTTTAAAATTAGTTTTAGGTTTCAGAGAGTAGATTCCTGAAAAAAATGTGTGTGTTTTATGAAAAATGTGAGTGTGTTACTGCAAAAAAGTTGATTTAAATATCGTTTTTGGATAAGGGTGATTGCAATATTTCAATAAGTTAATTGAAATTTTCTTGGAAGATTAGGGAGAGTGGATGCCTAGAAAGATGTTTTTTTTAATTAGTTTTAGGTTTCAGAGAGTAGATTCCTGAAAAAAATGTGTTTGTTTTATGAAAAATGTGAGGGTGTTACTGCTAAAAAGTTGATTTAAATTTCGTTTTTGAATAAGGGTGATTGCAATATTTCAATAAGTCAATTGAAATTTTCTTGCACGATTAGGGACAGTGGATGCCTAGAAAGATGTTTTTTTAAAAATAGTTTTAGGTTTCAGAGAGTAGATTCCTGAAAAAAATGTGTTTGTTTTATGAAAAATGTGAGTGTGTTACTGCTAAAAAGTTGATTTAAATTTCGTTTTTGGATAAGGGTGATTGCAATATTTCAACAAGTCAATTGAAATTTTCTTGCACGATAAGGGAGAGTGGATGCCTAGAAAGATGTTTTTTTAAAATTAGTTTTAGGTTCCAGAGGGTAGATTCCTGAAAAAAAATGTTTGTTTTATGAAAAATGTGAGTGTGTTACTGCTAAAAAGTTGATTTAAATTTCGTTTTTGGATAAGGGTGATTGCAATACTTCAACAAGTCAATTGAAATTTTCTTGCACGATTAGGGACAGTGGATGCCTAGAAAGATGTTTTTTTAAAATTAGTTTTAGGTTCCAGAGAGTAGATTCCTGAAAAAAATTTGTTTGTTTTATGAAAAATGTGAGGGTGTTACTGCTAAAAAGTTGATTTAAATTTCGTTTTTGAATAAGGGTGATTGCAATATTTCAACAAGTCAATTGAAATTTTCTTACACGATTAGGGACAGTGGATGCCTAGAAAGATGTTTTTTTAAAATTAGTTTTAGGTTCCAGAGAGTAGATTCCTGAAAAAAATGTATTTGTTTTATGAAAAATGTGAGTGTGTTACTGCTAAAAAGTTGATTTCAATTTCATTTTTGGATAAGGGTGATTGCAATATTTCAACAAGTCAATTGAAATTTTCTTGCACGATTAGGGACAGTGGATGCCTAGAAAGATGTTTTTTTAAAATTAGTTTTAGGTTCCAGAGAGTAGATTCCTGAAAAAAATGTGTTTGTTTTATGAAAAATGTGAGTGTGTTACTGCTAAAAAGTTGATTCAAATATCGTTTTTGGATAAGGGTGATTGCAATATTTCAATAAGTTAATTGAAATTTTCTTGGAAGATTAGGGAGAGTGGATGCCTAGAAAGATGTTTTTTTTAATTAGTTTTAGGATTCAGAGAGTAGATTCCTGAAATAAATGTGTTTGTTTTATGAAAAATGTGAGGGTGTTACTGCTAAAAAGTTGATTTAAATATCGTTTTTGGATAAGGGTGATTGCAACATTTCAATAAGTTAATTGAAATTTTCTTGGAAGATTAGGGAGAGTGGATGCCTAGAAAGATGTTTTTTTTTTATTAGTTTTAGGTTTCAGAGAGTAGATTCCTGAAAAAAATGTGTTTGTTTTATGAAAAATGTGAGGGTGTTACTGCTAAAAAGTTGATTTAAATTTCGTTTTTGAATAAGGGTGATTGCAATATTTCAACAAGTCAATTGAAATTTTCTTGCACGATTAGGGACAGTGGATGCCTAGAAAGATATTTTTTTTAAATTAGTTTTAGGTTTCAGAGAGTAGATTCCTGAAAAAAATGTGTTTGTTTTATGAAAAATGTGAGTGTGTTACTGCTAAAAAGTTGATTTAAATTTCGTTTTTGGATAAGGGTGATTGCAATATTTCAACAAGTCAATTGAAATTTTCTTGCACGATTAGGGACAGTGGATGCCTAGAAAGATGTTTTTTTAAAATTAGTTTTAGGTTCCAGAGAGTAGATTCCTGAAAAAAATGTGTTTGTTTTATGAAAAATGTGAGTCTGTTACTGCTAAAAAGTTGTTTTAAATATTGTTTTTGGATAAGGGTGATTGCAATATTTCAATAAGTTAATTGAAATTTTCTTGGAAGATTAGGGAGAGTGGATGCCTAGAAAGATGTTTTTTTTAATTAGTTTTAGGTTTCAGAGAGTAGATTCCTGAAAAAAATGTGTTTGTTTTATGAAAAATGTGAGGGTGTTACTGCTAAAAAGTTGATTTAAATTTCGTTTTTGAATAAGGGTGATTGCAATATTTCAACAAGTCAATTGAAATTTTCTTGCACGATTAGGGACAGTGGATGCCTAGAAAGATGTTTTTTTAAAATTAGTTTTAGGTTTCAGAGAGTAGATTCCTGAAAAAAATGTGTTTGTTTTATGAAAAATGTGAGTGTGTTACTGCAAAAAAGTTGATTTAAATATCGTTTTTGGATAAGGGTGATTGCAATATTTCAATAAGTTAATTGAAATTTTCTTGGAAGATTAGGGAGAGTGGATGCCTAGAAAGATGTTTTTTTTAATTAGTTTTAGGTTTCAGAGAGTAGATTCCTGAAATAAATGTGTTTGTTTTATGAAAAATGTGAGGGTGTTACTGCTAAAAAGTTGATTTAAATTTCGTTTTTGAATAAGGGTGATTGCAATATTTCAACAAGTCAATTGAAATTTTCTTGCACGATTAGGGACAGTGGATGCCTAGAAAGATATTTTTTTTAAATTAGTTTTAGGTTTCAGAGAGTAGATTCCTGAAAAAAATGTGTTTGTTTTATGAAAAATGTGAGTGTTACTGCTAAAAAGATGATTTAAATTTCGTTTTTGGATAAGGGTGATTGCAATATTTCAACAAGTCAATTGAAATTTTCTTGTACGATTAGGGACAGTGGATGCCTAGAAAGATGTTTTTTTAAAATTAGTTTTAGGTTCCAGAGAGTAGATTCCTGAAAAAAATGTGTTTGTTTAATGAAAAATGTGAGTGTGTTACTGCTAAAAAGTTGTTTTAAATATCGTTTTTGGATAAGGGTGATTGCAATATTTCAATAAGTTAACTGAAATTTTCTTGGAAGATTAGGGAGAGTGGATGCCTAGAAGGATGTTTTTTTAATTAGTTTTAGGTTTCAGAGAGTAGATTCCTGAAAAAAATGTGTTTGTTTTATGAAAAATGTGAGGGTGTTACTGCTAAAAAGTTGATTTAAATTTCGTTTTTGAATAAGGGTGATTGCAATATTTCAACAAGTCAATTGAAATTTTCTTGCACGATTAGGGACTGTGGATGCCTAGAAAGATGATTTTTAAAATTAGTTTTAGGTTTCAGAGAGTAGATTCCTGAAAAAAATGTGTTTGTTTTATGAAAAATGTGAGTGTGTTACTGCTAAAAAGTTGATTTAAATTTCGTTTTTGGATAAGGGTGATTGCAATATTTCAACAAGTCAATTGAAATTTTCTTGCACGATTAGGGACAGTGGATGCCTAGAAAGATGTTTTTTTAAAATTAGTTTCAGGTTCCAGAGAGTAGATTCCTGAAAAAAATGTGTTTGTTTTATGAAAAATGTGAGTGTGTTACTGCTAAAAAGTTGATTTAAATTTCGTTTTTGGATAAGGGTGATTGCAATATTTCAACAAGTTAATTGAAACTTTCTTGCAAGATTAGGGAGAGTGGATGCCTAGAAAGATGTTTTTTTAAATTAGTTTTAGGTTTCAGAGAGTAGATTCCTGAAATAAATGTGTTTGTTTTATGAAAAATGTGAGGGTGTTACTGCTAAAAAGTTGATTTAAATTTCGTTTTTGAATAAGGGTGATTGCAATATTTCAACAAGTCAATTGAAATTTTCTTGCACGATTAGGGACAGTGGATGCCTAGAAAGATATTTTTTTTAAATTAGTTTTAGGTTTCAGAGAGTAGATTCCTGAAAAAAATGTGTTTGTTTTATGAAAAATGTGAGTGAGTTACTGCTAAAAAGTTGATTTAAATTTCGTTTTTGGATAAGGGTGATTGCAATATTTCAACAAGTCAATTGAAATTTTCTTGCACGATTAGGGACAGTGGATGCCTAGAAAGATATTTTTTTTAAATTAGTTTTAGGTTCCAGAGAGTAAATTCCTGAAAAAAATGTGTTTGTTTTATGAAAAATGTGAGTGTGTTACTGCTAAAAAGTTGTTTTAAATATCGTTTTTGGATAAGGGTGATTGCAATATTTCAATAAGTTAATTGAAATTTTCTTGGAAGATTAGGGAGAGTGGATGCCTAGAAAGATGTTTTTTTTAATTAGTTTTAGGTTTCAGAGAGTAGATTCCTGAAAAAAATGTGTTTGTTTTATGAAAAATGTGAGGGTGTTACTGCTAAAAAGTTGATTTAAATTTCGTTTTTGAATAAGGGTGATTGCAATATTTCAACAAGTCAATTGAAATTTTCTTGCACGATTAGGGACAGTGGATGCCTAGAAAGATGTTTTTTTAAAATTAGTTGTAGGTTTCAGAGAGTAGATTCCTGAAAAAAATGTGTGTGTTTTATGAAAAATGTGAGTGTGTTACTGCAAAAAAGTTGATTTAAATATCGTTTTTGGATAAGGGTGATTGCAATATTTCAATAAGTTAATTGAAATTTTCTTGGAAGATTAGGGAGAGTGGATGCCTAGAAAGATGTTTTTTTTTAATTAGTTTTAGGTTTCAGAGAGTAGATTCCTGAAAAAAATGTGTTTGTTTTATGAAAAATGTGAGGGTGTTACTGCTAAAAAGTTGATTTAAATTTCGTTTTTGAATAAGGGTGATTGCAATATTTCAATAAGTCAATTGAAATGTTCTTGCACGATTAGGGACTGTGGATGCCTAGAAAGATGATTTTTAAAATTAGTTTTAGGTTTCAGAGAGTAGATTCCTGAAAAAAATGTGTTTGTTTTATGAAAAATGTGAGTGTGTTACTGCTAAAAAGTTGATTTAAATTTCGTTTTTGGATAAGGGTGATTGCAATATTTCAACAAGTCAATTGAAATTTTCTTGCACGATTAGGGACAGTGGATGCCTAGAAAGATGTTTTTTTAAAATTAGTTTCAGGTTCCAGAGAGTAGATTCCTGAAAAAAATGTGTTTGTTTTATGAAAAATGTGAGTGTGTTACTGCTAAAAAGTTGATTTAAATTTCGTTTTTGGATAAGGGTGATTGCAATATTTCAACAAGTTAATTGAAACTTTCTTGCAAGATTAGGGAGAGTGGATGCCTAGAAAGATGTTTTTTTTAATTAGTTTTAGGTTTCAGAGAGTAGATTCCTGAAATAAATGTGTTTGTTTTATGAAAAATGTGAGGGTGTTACTGCTAAAAAGTTGATTTAAATTTCGTTTTTGAATAAGGGTGATTGCAATATTTCAACAAGTCAATTGAAATTTTCTTGCACGATTAGGGACAGTGGATGCCTAGAAAGATATTTTTTTTAAATTAGTTTTAGGTTTCAGAGAGTAGATTCCTGAAAAAAATGTGTTTGTTTTATGAAAAATGTGAGTGAGTTACTGCTAAAAAGTTGATTTAAATTTCGTTTTTGGATAAGGGTGATTGCAATATTTCAACAAGTCAATTGAAATTTTCTTGCACGATTAGGGACAGTGGATGCCTAGAAAGATATTTTTTTTAAATTAGTTTTAGGTTCCAGAGAGTAAATTCCTGAAAAAAATGTGTTTGTTTTATGAAAAATGTGAGTGTGTTACTGCTAAAAAGTTGTTTTAAATATCGTTTTTGGATAAGGGTGATTGCAATATTTCAATAAGTTAATTGAAATTTTCTTGGAAGATTAGGGAGAGTGGATGCCTAGAAAGATGTTTTTTTTAATTAGTTTTAGGTTTCAGAGAGTAGATTCCTGAAAAAAATGTGTTTGTTTTATGAAAAATGTGAGGGTGTTACTGCTAAAAAGTTGATTTAAATTTCGTTTTTGAATAAGGGTGATTGCAATATTTCAACAAGTCAATTGAAATTTTCTTGCACGATTAGGGACAGTGGATGCCTAGAAAGATGTTTTTTTAAATTTAGTTGTAGGTTTCAGAGAGTAGATTCCTGAAAAAAATGTGTGTGTTTTATGAAAAATGTGAGTGTGTTACTGCAAAAAAGTTGATTTAAATATCGTTTTTGGATAAGGGTGATTGCAATATTTCAATAAGTTCATTGAAATTTTCTTGGAAGATTAGGGAGAGTGGATGCCTAGAAAGATGTTTTTTTTTAATTAGTTTTAGGTTTCAGAGAGTAGATTCCTGAAAAAAATGTGTTTGTTTTATGAAAAATGTGAGGGTGTTACTGCTAAAAAGTTGATTTAAATTTCGTTTTTGAATAAGGGTGATTGCAATATTTCAATAAGTCAATTGAAATGTTCTTGCACGATTAGGGACAGTGGATGCCTAGAAAGATGTTTTTTTAAAAATAGTTTTAGGTTTCAGAGAGTAGATTCCTGAAAAAAATGTGTTTGTTTTATGAAAAATGTGAGTGTGTTACTGCTAAAAAGTTGATTTAAATTTCGTTTTTGGATAAGGGTGATTGCAATATTTCAACAAGTCAATTGAAATTTTCTTGCACGATTAGGGACAGTGGATGCCTAGTAAGATGTTTTTTTAAAATTAGTTTTAGGTTCCAGAGGGTAGATTCCTGAAAAAAAATGTTTGTTTTATGAAAAATGTGAGTGTGTTACTGCTAAAAAGTTGATTTAAATTTCGTTTTTGGATAAGGGTGATTGCAATACTTCAACAAGTCAATTGAAATTTTCTTGCACGATTAGGGACAGTGGATGCCTAGAAAGATGTTTTTTTAAAATTAGTTTTAGGTTCCAGAGAGTAGATTCCTGAAAAAAATGTGTTTGTTTTATGAAAAATGTGAGGGTGTTACTGCTAAAAAGTTGATTTAAATTTCGTTTTTGAATAAGGGTGATTGCAATATTTCAACAAGTCAATTGAAATTTTCTTACACGATTAGGGACAGTGGATGCCTAGAAAGATGTTTTTTTAAAATTAGTTTTAGGTTCCAGAGAGTAGATTCCTGAAAAAAATGTATTTGTTTTATGAAAAATGTGAGTGTGTTACTGCTAAAAAGTTGATTTCAATTTCATTTTTGGATAAGGGTGATTGCAATATTTCAACAAGTCAATTGAAATTTTCTTGCACGATTAGGGACAGTGGATGCCTAGAAAGATGTTTTTTTAAAATTAGTTTTAGGTTCCAGAGAGTAGATTCCTGAAAAAAATGTGTTTGTTTTATGAAAAATGTGAGTGTGTTACTGCTAAAAAGTTGATTTAAATATCGTTTTTGGATAAGGGTGATTGCAATATTTCAATAAGTTAATTGAAATTTTCTTGGAAGATTAGGGAGAGTGGATGCCTAGAAAGATGTTTTTTTTAATTAGTTTTAGGTTTCAGAGAGTAGATTCCTGAAATAAATGTGTTTGTTTTATGAAAAATGTGAGGGTGTTACTGCTAAAAAGTTGATTTAAATATCGTTTTTGGATAAGGGTGATTGCAACATTTCAATAAGTTAATTGAAATTTTCTTGGAAGATTAGGGAGAGTAGATGCCTAGAAAGATGTTTTTTTTTTATTAGTTTTAGGTTTCAGAGAGTAGATTCCTGAAAAAAATGTGTTTGTTTTATGAAAAATGTGAGGGTGTTACTGCTAAAAAGTTGATTTAAATTTCGTTTTTGAATAAGGGTGATTGCAATATTTCAATAAGTCAATTGAAAGTTTCTTGCACGATTAGGGACAGTGGATGCCTAGAAAGATGTTTTTTTTAAATTAGTTTTAGGTTCCAGAGAGTAGATTCCTGAAAAAAATGTGTTTGTTTTATGAAAAATGTGAGTGTGTTACTGCTAAAAAGTTGATTTAAATTTCATTTTTGGATAAGGGTGATTGCAATATTTCAACAAGTCAATTGAAATTTTCTTGCACGATTAGGGACAGTGGATGCCTAGAAAGATGTTTTTTTAAAATTAGTTTTAGGTTCCAGAGAGTAGATTCCTGAAAAAAATGTGTTTGTTTTATGAAAAATGTGAGTGTGTTACTGCTAAAAAGTTGATTTAAATATCGTTTTTGGATAAGGGTGATTGCAATATTTCAATAAGTTAATTGAAATTTTCTTGGAAGATTAGGGAGGGTGGGTGCCTAGAAAGATGTTTTTTTAATTAGTTTTAGGTTTCAGAGAGTAGATTCCTGAAATAAATGTGTTTGTTTTATGAAAATGTGAGGGTGTTACTGTTAAAAAGTTGATTTAAATTTCGTTTTTGAATAAGGAATAAGGGTGATTGCAATATTTCAACAAGTCAATTGAAATTTTCTTGCACGATTAGGGACAGTGGATGCCTAGAAAGATATTTTTTTTAAATTAGTTTTAGGTTTCAGAGAGTAGATTCCTGAAAAAAATGTGTTTGTTTTATGAAAAATGTGAGTGTGTTACTGCTAAAAAGTTGATTTAAATTTCGTTTTTGGATAAGGGTGATTGCAATATTTCAACAAGTCAATTGAAATTTTCTTGCACGATTAGGGACAGTGGATGCCTAGAAAGATGTTTTTTTAAAATTAGTTTTAGGTTCCAGAGAGTAGATTCCTGAAAAAAATGTGTTTGTTTTATGAAAAATGTGAGTCTGTTACTGCTAAAAAGTTGTTTTAAATATTGTTTTTGGATAAGGGTGATTGCAATATTTCAATAAGTTAATTGAAATTTTCTTGGAAGATTAGGGAGAGTGGATGCCTAGAAAGATGTTTTTTTTAATTAGTTTTAGGTTTCAGAGAGTAGATTCCTGAAAAAAATGTGTTTGTTTTATGAAAAATGTGAGGGTGTTACTGCTAAAAAGTTGATTTAAATTTCGTTTTTGAATAAGGGTGATTGCAATATTTCAACAAGTCAATTGAAATTTTCTTGCACGATTAGGGACAGTGGATGCCTAGAAAGATGTTTTTTTAAAATTAGTTTTAGGTTTCAGAGAGTAGATTCCTGAAAAAAATGTGTTTGTTTTATGAAAAATGTGAGTGTGTTACTGCAAAAAAGTTGATTTAAATATCGTTTTTGGATAAGGGTGATTGCAATATTTCAATAAGTTAATTGAAATTTTCTTGGAAGATTAGGGAGAGTGGATGCCTAGAAAGATGTTTTTTTTAATTAGTTTTAGGTTTCAGAGAGTAGATTCCTGAAATAAATGTGTTTGTTTTATGAAAAATGTGAGGGTGTTACTGCTAAAAAGTTGATTTAAATTTCGTTTTTGAATAAGGGTGATTGCAATATTTCAACAAGTCAATTGAAATTTTCTTGCACGATTAGGGACAGTGGATGCCTAGAAAGATATTTTTTTTAAATTAGTTTTAGGTTTCAGAGAGTAGATTCCTGAAAAAAATGTGTTTGTTTTATGAAAAATGTGAGTGTTACTGCTAAAAAGATGATTTAAATTTCGTTTTTGGATAAGGGTGATTGCAATATTTCAACAAGTCAATTGAAATTTTCTTGCACGATTAGGGACAGTGGATGCCTAGAAAGATGTTTTTTTAAAATTAGTTTTAGGTTCCAGAGAGTAGATTCCTGAAAAAAATGTGTTTGTTTAATGAAAAATGTGAGTGTGTTACTGCTAAAAAGTTGTTTTAAATATCGTTTTTGGATAAGGGTGATTGCAATATTTCAATAAGTTAACTGAAATTTTCTTGGAAGATTAGGGAGAGTGGATGCCTAGAAGGATGTTTTTTTAATTAGTTTTAGGTTTCAGAGAGTAGATTCCTGAAAAAAATGTGTTTGTTTTATGAAAAATGTGAGGGTGTTACTGCTAAAAAGTTGATTTAAATTTCGTTTTTGAATAAGGGTGATTGCAATATTTCAACAAGTCAATTGAAATTTTCTTGCACGATTAGGGACAGTGGATGCCTAGAAAGATGATTTTTAAAATTAGTTTTAGGTTTCAGAGAGTAGATTCCTGAAAAAAATGTGTTTGTTTTATGAAACATGTGAGTGTGTTACTGCTAAAAAGTTGATTTAAATTTCGTTTTTGGATAAGGGTGATTGCAATATTTCAACAAGTCAATTGAAATTTTCTTGCACGATTAGGGACAGTGGATGCCTTGAAAGATGTTTTTTTAAAATTAGTTTCAGGTTCCAGAGAGTAGATTCCTGAAAAAAATGTGTTTGTTTTATGAAAAATGTGAGTGTGTTACTGCTAAAAAGTTGATTTAAATTTCGTTTTTGGATAAGGGTGATTGCAATATTTCAACAAGTTAATTGAAATTTTCTTGCAAGATTAGGGAGAGTGGATGCCTAGAAAGATGTTTTTTTTAATTAGTTTTAGGTTTCAGAGAGTAGATTCCTGAAATAAATGTGTTTGTTTTATGAAAAATGTGAGGGTGTTACTGCTAAAAAGTTGATTTAAATTTCGTTTTTGAATAAGGGTGATTGCAATATTTCAACAAGTCAATTGAAATTTTCTTGCACGATTAGGGACAGTGGATGCCTAGAAAGATATTTTTTTTAAATTAGTTTTAGGTTTCAGAGAGTAGATTCCTGAAAAAATCGTGTTTGTTTTATGAAAAATGTGAGTGAGTTACTGCTAAAAAGTTGATTTAAATTTCGTTTTTGGATAAGGGTGATTGCAATATTTCAACAAGTCAATTGAAATTTTCTTGCACGATTAGGGACAGTGGATGCCTAGAAAGATATTTTTTTTAAATTAGTTTTAGGTTCCAGAGAGTAAATTCCTGAAAAAAATGTGTTTGTTTTATGAAAAATGTGAGTGTGTTACTGCTAAAAAGTTGTTTTAAATATCGTTTTTGGATAAGGGTGATTGCAATATTTCAATAAGTTAATTGAAATTTTCTTGGAAGATTAGGGAGAGTGGATGCCTAGAAAGATGTTTTTTTTTATTAGTTTTAGGTTTCAGAGAGTAGATTCCTGAAAAAAATGTGTTTGTTTTATGAAAAATGTGAGGGTGTTACTGCTAAAAAGTTGATTTAAATTTCGTTTTTGAATAAGGGTGATTGCAATATTTCAACAAGTCAATTGAAATTTTCTTGCACGATTAGGGACAGTGGATGCCTAGAAAGATGTTTTTTTAAAATTAGTTTTAGGTTTCAGAGAGTAGATTCCTGAAAAAAATGTGTGTGTTTTATGAAAAATGTGAGTGTGTTACTGCAAAAAAGTTGATTTAAATATCGTTTTTGGATAAGGGTGATTGCAATATTTCAATAAGTTAATTGAAATTTTCTTGGAAGATTAGGGAGAGTGGATGCCTAGAAAGATGTTTTTTTTTAATTAGTTTTAGGTTTCAGAGAGTAGATTCCTGAAAAAAATGTGTTTGTTTTGTGAAAAATGTGAGTGTGTTACTGCTAAAAAGTTGATTTAAATTTCGTTTTTGGATAAGGGTGATTGCAATATTTCAACAAGTCAATTGAAATTTTCTTGCACGATTAGGGACAGTGGATGCCTAGAAAGATGTTTTTTTAAAATTAGTTTTAGGTTCCAGAGGGTAGATTCCTGAAAAAAAATGTTTGTTTTATGAAAAATGTGAGTGTGTTACTGCTAAAAAGTTGATTTAAATTTCGTTTTTGGATAAGGGTGATTGCAATACTTCAACAAGTCAATTGAAATTTTCTTGCACGATTAGGGACAGTGGATGCCTAGAAAGATGTTTTTTTAAAATTAGTTTTAGGTTCCAGAGAGTAGATTCCTGAAAAAAAATTGTTTGTTTTATGAAAAATGTGAGGGTGTTACTGCTAAAAAGTTGATTTAAATTTCGTTTTTGAATAAGGGTGATTGCAATATTTCAACAAGTCAATTGAAATTTTCTTACACGATTAGGGACAGTGGATGCCTAGAAAGATGTTTTTTTTAATTAGTTTTAGGTTTCAGAGAGTAGATTCCTGAAATAAATGTGTTTGTTTTATGAAAAATGTGAGGGTGTTACTGCTAAAAAGTTGATTTAAATTTCGTTTTTGAATAAGGGTGATTGCAATATTTCAACAAGTCAATTGAAATTTTCTTGCACGATTAGGGACAGTGGATGCCTAGAAAGATATTTTTATTAAATTAGTTTTAGGTTTCAGAGAGTATATTCCTGAAAAAAATGTGTTTGTTTTATGAAAAATGTGAGTGAGTTACTGCTAAAAAGTTGATTTAAATTTCGTTTTTGGATAAGGGTGATTGCAATATTTCAACAAGTCAATTGAAATTTTCTTGCACGATTAGGGACAGTGGATGCCTAGAAAGATATTTTTTTAAAATTAGTTTTAGGTTCCAGAGAGTAAATTCCTGAAAAAAATGTGTTTGTTTTATGAAAAATGTGAGTGTGTTACTGCTAAAAAGTTGTTTTAAATATCGTTTTTGGATAAGGGTGATTGCAATATTTCAATAAGTTAATTGACATTTTCTTGGAAGATTAGGGAGAGTGGATGCCTAGAAAGATGTTTTTTTTAATTAGTTTTAGGTTTCAGAGAGTAGATTCCTGAAAAAAATGTGTTTGTTTTATGAAATATGTGAGGGTGTTACTGCTAAAAAGTTGATTTAAATTTCGTTTTTGAATAAGGGTGATTGCAATATTTCAACAAGTCAATTGAAATTTTCTTGCACGATTAGGGACAGTGGATGCCTAGAAAGATGTTTTTTTAAAATTAGTTTTAGGTTTCAGAGAGTAGATTCCTGAAAAAAATGTGTTTGTTTTATGAAAAATGTGAGTGTGTTACTGCAAAAAAGTTGATTTAAATATCGTTTTTGGATAAGGGTGATTGCAATATTTCAATAAGTTAATTGAAATTTTCTTGGAAGATTAGGGAGAGTGGATGCCTAGAAAGATGTTTTTTTTTAATTAGTTTTAGGTTTCAGAGAGTAGATTCCTGAAAAAAATGTGTTTGTTTTATGAAAAATGTGAGGGTGTTACTGCTAAAAAGTTGATTTAAATTTCGTTTTTGAATAAGGGTGATTGCAATATTTCAATAAGTCAATTGAAATTTTCTTGCACGATTAGGGACAGTGGATGCCTAGAAAGATGTTTTTTTAAAAATAGTTTTAGGTTTCAGAGAGTAGATTCCTGAAAAAAATGTGTTTGTTTTATGAAAAATGTGAGTGTGTTACTGCTAAAAAGTTGATTTAAATTTCGTTTTTGGATAAGGGTGATTGCAATATTTCAACAAGTCAATTGAAATTTTCTTGCACAATTAGTGACAGTGGATGCCTAGAAAGATGTTTTTTTAAAATTAGTTTTAGGTTCCAGAGGGTAGATTCCTGAAAAAAAATGTTTGTTTTATGAAAAATGTGAATGTGTTACTGCTAAAAAGTTTATTTAAATTTCGTTTTTGGATAAGGGTGATTGCAATATTTCAATAAGTTAATTGAAATTTTCTTGGAAGATTAGGGAGAGTGGATGCCTAGAAAGATGTTTTTTTTAATTAGTTTTAGGTTTCAGAGAGTAGATTCCTGAAATAAATGTGTTTGTTTATGAAAAATGTGAGGGTGTTACTGCTAAAAAGTTGATTTAAATTTCGTTTTTGGATAAGGGTGATTGCAATATTTCAACAAGTCAATTGAAATTTTCTTGCACGATTAGGGACAGTGGATGCCTAGAAAGATATTTTTTTAAAATTAGTTTTAGGTTCCAGAGAGTAGATTCCTGAAAAAAATGTGTTTGTTTTATGAAAAATGTGAGTGTGTTACTGCTAAAAAGTTGATTTAAATTTCGTTTTTGGATAAGGGTGATTGCAATACTTCAACAAGTCAATTGAAATTTTCTTGCACGATTAGGGACAGTGGATGCCTAGAAAGATGTTTTTTTAAAATTAGTTTCAGGTTCCAGAGAGTAGATTCCTGAAAAAAATGTGTTTGTTTTATGAAAAATGTGAGTGTGTTACTGCTAAAAAGTTGATTTAAATTTCGTTTTTGGATAAGGGTGATTGCAATATTTCAACAAGTTAATTGAAATTTTCTTGCAAGATTAGGGAGAGTGGATGCCTAGAAAGATGTTTTTTTTAATTAGTTTTAGGTTTCAGAGAGTAGATTCCTGAAATAAATGTGTTTGTTTTATGAAAAATGTGAGGGTGTTACTGCTAAAAAGTTGATTTAAATTTCGTTTTTGAATAAGGGTGATTGCAATATTTCAACAAGTCAATTGAAATTTTCTTGCACGATTAGGGACAGTGGATGCCTAGAAAGATATTTTTTTTAAATTAGTTTTAGGTTTCAGAGAGTAGATTCCTGAAAAAAATGTGTTTGTTTTATGAAAAATGTGAGTGAGTTACTGCTAAAAAGTTGATTTAAATTTCGTTTTTGGATAAGGGTGATTGCAATATTTCAACAAGTCAATTGAAATTTTCTTGCACGATTAGGGACAGTGGATGCCTAGAAAGATATTTTTTTTAAATTAGTTTTAGGTTCCAGAGAGTAAATTCCTGAAAAAAATGTGTTTGTTTTATGAAAAATGTGAGTGTGTTACTGCTAAAAAGTTGATTTAAATTTCGTTTTTGGATAAGGGTGATTGCAATATTTCAACAAGTCAATTGAAATTTTCTTGCACGATTAGGGACAGTGGATGCCTAGAAAGATATTTTTTTTAAATTAGTTTTAGGTTTCAGAGAGTAGATTCCTGAAAAAAATGTGTTTGTTTTATGAAAAATGTGAGGGTGTTACTGCTAAAAAGTTGATTTAAATTTCGTTTTTGAATAAGGGTGATTGCAATATTTCAACAAGTCAATTGAAATTTTCTTGCACGATTAGGGACAGTGGATGCCTAGAAAGATGTTTTTTTAAAATTAGTTTTAGGTTTCAGAGAGTAGATTCCTGAAAAAAATGTGTGTGTTTTATGAAAAATGTGAGTGTGTTACTGCAAAAAAGTTGATTTAAATATCGTTATTGGATAAGGGTGATTGCAATATTTCAATACGTTAATTGAAATTTTCTTGGAAGATTAGGGAGAGTGGATGCCTAGAAAGATGTTTTTTTTTAATTAGTTTTAGGTTTCAGAGAGTAGATTCCTGAAAAAAATGTGTTTGTTTTATGAAAAATGTGAGGGTGTTACTGCTAAAAAGTTGATTTAAATTTCGTTTTTGAATAAGGGTGATTGCAATATTTCAATAAGTCAATTGAAATGTTCTTGCACGATTAGGGACAGTGGATGCCTAGAAAGATGTTTTTTTAAAAATAGTTTTAGGTTTCAGAGAGTAGATTCCTGAAAAAAATGTGTTTGTTTTATGAAAAATGTGAGTGTGTTACTGCTAAAAAGTTGATTTAAATTTCGTTTTTGGATAAGGGTGATTGCAATATTTCAACAAGTCAATTGAAATTTTCTTGCACGATTAGGGACAGTGGATGCCTAGAAAGATGTTTTTTTAAAATTAGTTTTAGGTTCCAGAGGGTAGATTCCTGAAAAAAAATGTTTGTTTTATGAAAAATGTGAGTGTGTTACTGCTAAAAAGTTGATTTAAATTTCGTTTTTGGATAAGGGTGATTGCAATACTTCAACAAGTCAATTGAAATTTTCTTGCACGATTAGGGACAGTGGATGCCTAGAAAGATGTTTTTTTAAAATTAGTTTTAGGTTCCAGAGAGTAGATTCCTGAAAAAAATGTGTTTGTTTTATGAAAAATGTGAGGGTGTTACTGCTAAAAAGTTGATTTAAATTTCGTTTTTGAATAAGGGTGATTGCAATATTTCAACAAGTCAATTGAAATTTTCTTACACGATTAGGGACAGTGGATGCCTAGAAAGATGTTTTTTTAAAATTAGTTTTAGGTTCCAGAGAGTAGATTCCTGAAAAAAATGTATTTGTTTTATGAAAAATGTGAGGGTGTTACTGCTAAAAAGTTGATTTAAATTTCGTTTTTGAATAAGGGTGATTGCAATATTTCAACAAGTCAATTGAAATTTTCTTACACGATTAGGGACAGTGGATGCCTAGAAAGATGTTTTTTTAAAATTAGTTTTAGGTTCCAGAGAGTAGATTCCTGAAAAAAATGTGTTTGTTTTATGAAAAATGTGAGTCTGTTACTGCTAAAAAGTTGTTTTAAATATTGTTTTTGGATAAGGGTGATTGCAATATTTCAATAAGTTAATTGAAATTTTCTTGGAAGATTAGGGAGAGTGGATGCCTAGAAAGATGTTTTTTTTAATTAGTTTTAGGTTTCAGAGAGTAGATTCCTGAAAAAAATGTGTTTGTTTTATGAAAAATGTGAGGGTGTTACTGCTAAAAAGTTGATTTAAATTTCGTTTTTGAATAAGGGTGATTGCAATATTTCAACAAGTCAATTGAAATTTTCTTGCACGATTAGGGACAGTGGATGCCTAGAAAGATGTTTTTTTAAAATTAGTTTTAGGTTTCAGAGAGTAGATTCCTGAAAAAAATGTGTTTGTTTTATGAAAAATGTGAGTGTGTTACTGCAAAAAAGTTGATTTAAATATCGTTTTTGGATAAGGGTGATTGCAATATTTCAATAAGTTAATTGAAATTTTCTTGGAAGATTAGGGAGAGTGGATGCCTAGAAAGATGTTTTTTTTAATTAGTTTTAGGTTTCAGAGAGTAGATTCCTGAAATAAATGTGTTTGTTTTATGAAAAATGTGAGGGTGTTACTGCTAAAAAGTTGATTTAAATTTCGTTTTTGAATAAGGGTGATTGCAATATTTCAACAAGTCAATTGAAATTTTCTTGCACGATTAGGGACAGTGGATGCCTAGAAAGATATTTTTTTTAAATTAGTTTTAGGTTTCAGAGAGTAGATTCCTGAAAAAAATGTGTTTGTTTTATGAAAAATGTGAGTGTTACTGCTAAAAAGATGATTTAAATTTCGTTTTTGGATAAGGGTGATTGCAATATTTCAACAAGTCAATTGAAATTTTCTTGCACGATTAGGGACAGTGGATGCCTAGAAAGATGTTTTTTTAAAATTAGTTTTAGGTTCCAGAGAGTAGATTCCTGAAAAAAATGTGTTTGTTTAATGAAAAATGTGAGTGTGTTACTGCTAAAAAGTTGTTTTAAATATCGTTTTTGGATAAGGGTGATTGCAATATTTCAATAAGTTAACTGAAATTTTCTTGGAAGATTAGGGAGAGTGGATGCCTAGAAGGATGTTTTTTTAATTAGTTTTAGGTTTCAGAGAGTAGATTCCTGAAAAAAATGTGTTTGTTTTATGAAAAATGTGAGGGTGTTACTGCTAAAAAGTTGATTTAAATTTCGTTTTTGAATAAGGGTGATTGCAATATTTCAACAAGTCAATTGAAATTTTCTTGCACGATTAGGGACAGTGGATGCCTAGAAAGATGATTTTTAAAATTAGTTTTAGGTTTCAGAGAGTAGATTCCTGAAAAAAATGTGTTTGTTTTATGAAAAATGTGAGTGTGTTACTGCTAAAAAGTTGATTTAAATTTCGTTTTTGGATAAGGGTGATTGCAATATTTCAACAAGTCAATTGAAATTTTCTTGCACGATTAGGGACAGTGGATGCCTTGAAAGATGTTTTTTTAAAATTAGTTTCAGGTTCCAGAGAGTAGATTCCTGAAAAAAATGTGTTTGTTTTATGAAAAATGTGAGTGTGTTACTGCTAAAAAGTTGATTTAAATTTCGTTTTTGGATAAGGGTGATTGCAATATTTCAACAAGTTAATTGAAATTTTCTTGCAAGATTAGGGAGAGTGGATGCCTAGAAAGATGTTTTTTTTAATTAGTTTTAGGTTTCAGAGAGTAGATTCCTGAAATAAATGTGTTTGTTTTATGAAAAATGTGAGGGTGTTACTGCTAAAAAGTTGATTTAAATTTCGTTTTTGAATAAGGGTGATTGCAATATTTCAACAAGTCAATTGAAATTTTCTTGCACGATTAGGGACAGTGGATGCCTAGAAAGATATTTTTTTTAAATTAGTTTTAGGTTTCAGAGAGTAGATTCCTGAAAAAATCGTGTTTGTTTTATGAAAAATGTGAGTGAGTTACTGCTAAAAAGTTGATTTAAATTTCGTTTTTGGATAAGGGTGATTGCAATATTTCAACAAGTCAATTGAAATTTTCTTGCACGATTAGGGACAGTGGATGCCTAGAAAGATATTTTTTTAAAATTAGTTTTAGGTTCCAGAGAGTAAATTCCTGAAAAAAATGTGTTTGTTTTATGAAAAATGTGAGTGTGTTACTGCTAAAAAGTTGTTTTAAATATCGTTTTTGGATAAGGGTGATTGCAATATTTCAATAAGTTAATTGAAATTTTCTTGGAAGATTAGGGAGAGTGGATGCCTAGAAAGATGTTTTTTTTTATTAGTTTTAGGTTTCAGAGAGTAGATTCCTGAAAAAAATGTGTTTGTTTTATGAAAAATGTGAGGGTGTTACTGCTAAAAAGTTGATTTAAATTTCGTTTTTGAATAAGGGTGATTGCAATATTTCAACAAGTCAATTGAAATTTTCTTGCACGATTAGGGACAGTGGATGCCTAGAAAGATGTTTTTTTAAAATTAGTTTTAGGTTTCAGAGAGTAGATTCCTGAAAAAAATGTGTGTGTTTTATGAAAAATGTGAGTGTGTTACTGCAAAAAAGTTGATTTAAATATCGTTTTTGGATAAGGGTGATTGCAATATTTCAATAAGTTAATTGAAATTTTCTTGGAAGATTAGGGAGAGTGGATGCCTAGAAAGATTTTTTTTTAATTAGTTTTAGGTTTCAGAGAGTAGATTCCTGAAAAAAATGTGTTTGTTTTATGAAAAATGTGAGTGTGTTACTGCTAAAAAGTTGATTTAAATTTCGTTTTTGGATAAGGGTGATTGCAATATTTCAACAAGTCAATTGAAATTTTCTTGCACGATTAGGGACAGTGGATGCCTAGAAAGATGTTTTTTTAAAATTAGTTTTAGGTTCCAGAGGGTAGATTCCTGAAAAAAAATGTTTGTTTTATGAAAAATGTGAGTGTGTTACTGCTAAAAAGTTGATTTAAATTTCGTTTTTGGATAAGGGTGATTGCAATACTTCAACAAGTCAATTGAAATTTTCTTGCACGATTAGGGACAGTGGATGCCTAGAAAGATGTTTTTTTAAAATTAGTTTTAGGTTCCAGAGAGTAGATTCCTGAAAAAAATTTGTTTGTTTTATGAAAAATGTGAGGGTGTTACTGCTAAAAAGTTGATTTAAATTTCGTTTTTGAATAAGGGTGATTGCAATATTTCAACAAGTCAATTGAAATTTTCTTACACGATTAGGGACAGTGGATGCCTAGAAAGATGTTTTTTTTAATTAGTTTTAGGTTTCAGAGAGTAGATTCCTGAAATAAATGTGTTTGTTTTATGAAAAATGTGAGGGTGTTACTGCTAAAAAGTTGATTTAAATTTCGTTTTTGAATAAGGGTGATTGCAATATTTCAACAAGTCAATTGAAATTTTCTTGCACGATTAGGGACAGTGGATGCCTAGAAAGATATTTTTATTAAATTAGTTTTAGGTTTCAGAGAGTAGATTCCTGAAAAAAATGTGTTTGTTTTATGAAAAATGTGAGTGAGTTACTGCTAAAAAGTTGATTTAAATTTCGTTTTTGGATAAGGGTGATTGCAATATTTCAACAAGTCAATTGAAATTTTCTTGCACGATTAGGGACAGTGGATGCCTAGAAAGATATTTTTTTAAAATTAGTTTTAGGTTCCAGAGAGTAAATTCCTGAAAAAAATGTGTTTGTTTTATGAAAAATGTGAGTGTGTTACTGCTAAAAAGTTGTTTTAAATATCGTTTTTGGATAAGGGTGATTGCAATATTTCAATAAGTTAATTGACATTTTCTTGGAAGATTAGGGAGAGTGGATGCCTAGAAAGATGTTTTTTTTAATTAGTTTTAGGTTTCAGAGAGTAGATTCCTGAAAAAAATGTGTTTGTTTTATGAAATATGTGAGGGTGTTACTGCTAAAAAGTTGATTTAAATTTCGTTTTTGAATAAGGGTGATTGCAATATTTCAACAAGTCAATTGAAATTTTCTTGCACGATTAGGGACAGTGGATGCCTAGAAAGATGTTTTTTTAAAATTAGTTTTAGGTTTCAGAGAGTAGATTCCTGAAAAAAATGTGTTTGTTTTATGAAAAATGTGAGTGTGTTACTGCAAAAAAGTTGATTTAAATATCGTTTTTGGATAAGGGTGATTGCAATATTTCAATAAGTTAATTGAAATTTTCTTGGAAGATTAGGGAGAGTGGATGCCTAGAAAGATGTTTTTTTTTAATTAGTTTTAGGTTTCAGAGAGTAGATTCCTGAAAAAAATGTGTTTGTTTTATGAAAAATGTGAGGGTGTTACTGCTAAAAAGTTGATTTAAATTTCGTTTTTGAATAAGGGTGATTGCAATATTTCAATAAGTCAATTGAAATTTTCTTGCACGATTAGGGACAGTGGATGCCTAGAAAGATTTTTTTTTAAAAATAGTTTTAGGTTTCAGAGAGTAGATTCCTGAAAAAAATGTGTTTGTTTTATGAAAAATGTGAGTGTGTTACTGCTAAAAAGTTGATTTAAATTTCGTTTTTGGATAAGGGTGATTGCAATATTTCAACAAGTCAATTGAAATTTTCTTGCACAATTAGTGACAGTGGATGCCTAGAAAGATGTTTTTTTAAAATTAGTTTTAGGTTCCAGAGGGTAGATTCCTGAAAAAAAATGTTTGTTTTATGAAAAATGTGAATGTGTTACTGCTAAAAAGTTTATTTAAATTTCGTTTTTGGATAAGGGTGATTGCAATATTTCAATAAGTTAATTGAAATTTTCTTGGAAGATTAGGGAGAGTGGATGCCTAGAAAGATGTTTTTTTAATTAGTTTTAGGTTTCAGAGAGTAGATTCCTGAAATAAATGTGTTTGTTTATGAAAAATGTGAGGGTGTTACTGCTAAAAAGTTGATTTAAATTTCGTTTTTGGATAAGGGTGATTGCAATATTTCAACAAGTCAATTGAAATTTTCTTGCACGATTAGGGACAGTGGATGCCTAGAAAGATATTTTTTTAAAATTAGTTTTAGGTTCCAGAGAGTAGATTCCTGAAAAAAATGTGTTTGTTTTATGAAAAATGTGAGTGTGTTACTGCTAAAAAGTTGATTTAAATTTCGTTTTTGGATAAGGGTGATTGCAATACTTCAACAAGTCAATTGAAATTTTCTTGCACGATTAGGGACAGTGGATGCCTAGAAAGATGTTTTTTTAAAATTAGTTTCAGGTTCCAGAGAGTAGATTCCTGAAAAAAATGTGTTTGTTTTATGAAAAATGTGAGTGTGTTACTGCTAAAAAGTTGATTTAAATTTCGTTTTTGGATAAGGGTGATTGCAATATTTCAACAAGTTAATTGAAATTTTCTTGCAAGATTAGGGAGAGTGGATGCCTAGAAAGATGTTTTTTTTAATTAGTTTTAGGTTTCAGAGAGTAGATTCCTGAAATAAATGTGTTTGTTTTATGAAAAATGTGAGGGTGTTACTGCTAAAAAGTTGATTTAAATTTCGTTTTTGAATAAGGGTGATTGCAATATTTCAACAAGTCAATTGAAATTTTCTTGCACGATTAGGGACAGTGGATGCCTAGAAAGATATTTTTTTTAAATTAGTTTTAGGTTTCAGAGAGTAGATTCCTGAAAAAAATGTGTTTGTTTTATGAAAAATGTGAGTGAGTTACTGCTAAAAAGTTGATTTAAATTTCGTTTTTGGATAAGGGTGATTGCAATATTTCAACAAGTCAATTGAAATTTTCTTGCACGATTAGGGACAGTGGATGCCTAGAAAGATATTTTTTTTAAATTAGTTTTAGGTTCCAGAGAGTAAATTCCTGAAAAAAATGTGTTTGTTTTATGAAAAATGTGAGTGTGTTACTGCTAAAAAGTTGTTTTAAATATCGTTTTTGGATAAGGGTGATTGCAATATTTCAATAAGTTAATTGAAATTTTCTTGGAAGATTAGGGAGAGTGGATGCCTAGAAAGATGTTTTTTTTAATTAGTTTTAGGTTTCAGAGAGTAGATTCCTGAAAAAAATGTGTTTGTTTTATGAAAAATGTGAGGGTGTTACTGCTAAAAAGTTGATTTAAATTTCGTTTTTGAATAAGGGTGATTGCAATATTTCAACAAGTCAATTGAAATTTTCTTGCACGATTAGGGACAGTGGATGCCTAGAAAGATGTTTTTTTAAAATTAGTTTTAGGTTTCAGAGAGTAGATTCCTGAAAAAAATGTGTGTGTTTTATGAAAAATGTGAGTGTGTTACTGCAAAAAAGTTGATTTAAATATCGTTATTGGATAAGGGTGATTGCAATATTTCAATAAGTTAATTGAAATTTTCTTGGAAGATTAGGGAGAGTGGATGCCTAGAAAGATGTTTTTTTTTAATTAGTTTTAGGTTTCAGAGAGTAGATTCCTGAAAAAAATGTGTTTGTTTTATGAAAAATGTGAGGGTGTTACTGCTAAAAAGTTGATTTAAATTTCGTTTTTGAATAAGGGTGATTGCAATATTTCAATAAGTCAATTGAAATGTTCTTGCACGATTAGGGACAGTGGATGCCTAGAAAGATGTTTTTTTAAAAATAGTTTTAGGTTTCAGAGAGTAGATTCCTGAAAAAAATGTGTTTGTTTTATGAAAAATGTGAGTGTGTTACTGCTAAAAAGTTGATTTAAATTTCGTTTTTGGATAAGGGTGATTGCAATATTTCAACAAGTCAATTGAAATTTTCTTGCACGATTAGGGACAGTGGATGCCTAGAAAGATGTTTTTTTAAAATTAGTTTTAGGTTCCAGAGGGTAGATTCCTGAAAAAAAATGTTTGTTTTATGAAAAATGTGAGTGTGTTACTGCTAAAAAGTTGATTTAAATTTCGTTTTTGGATAAGGGTGATTGCAATACTTCAACAAGTCAATTGAAATTTTCTTGCACGATTAGGGACAGTGGATGCCTAGAAAGATGTTTTTTTAAAATTAGTTTTAGGTTCCAGAGAGTAGATTCCTGAAAAAAATGTGTTTGTTTTAATAAAAATGTGAGGGTGTTACTGCTAAAAAGTTGATTTAAATTTCGTTTTTGAATAAGGGTGATTGCAATATTTCAACAAGTCAATTGAAATTTTCTTACACGATTAGGGACAGTGGATGCCTAGAAAGATGTTTTTTTAAAATTAGTTTTAGGTTCCAGAGAGTAGATTCCTGAAAAAAATGTATTTGTTTTATGAAAAATGTGAGTGTGTTACTGCTAAAAAGTTGATTTCAATTTCATTTTTGGATAAGGGTGATTGCAATATTTCAACAAGTCAATTGAAATTTTCTTGCACGATTAGGGACAGTGGATGCCTAGAAAGATGTTTTTTTAAAATTAGTTTTAGGTTCCAGAGAGTAGATTCCTGAAAAAAATGTGTTTGTTTTATGAAAAATGTGAGTGTGTTACTGCTAAAAAGTTGATTTAAATATCGTTTTTGGATAAGGGTGATTGCAATATTTCAATAAGTTAATTGAAATTTTCTTGGAAGATTAGGGAGAGTGGATGCCTAGAAAGATGTTTTTTTTAATTAGTTTTAGGTTTCAGAGAGTAGATTCCTGAAATAAATGTGTTTGTTTTATGAAAAATGTGAGGGTGTTACTGCTAAAAAGTTGATTTAAATATCGTTTTTGGATAAGGGTGATTGCAACATTTCAATAAGTTAATTGAAATTTTCTTGGAAGATTAGGGAGAGTGGATGCCTAGAAAGATGTTTTTTTTTTATTAGTTTTAGGTTTCAGAGAGTAGATTCCTGAAAAAAATGTGTTTGTTTTATGAAAAATGTGAGTGTGTTACTGCAAAAAAGTTGATTTAAATATCGTTTTTGGATAAGGGTGATTGCAATATTTCAATAAGTTAATTGAAATTTTCTTGGAAGATTAGGGAGAGTGGATGCCTAGAAAGATGTTTTTTTTAATTAGTTTTAGGTTTCAGAGAGTAGATTCCTGAAATAAATGTGTTTGTTTTATGAAAAATGTGAGGGTGTTACTGCTAAAAAGTTGATTTAAATTTCGTTTTTGAATAAGGGTGATTGCAATATTTCAACAAGTCAATTGAAATTTTCTTGCACGATTAGGGACAGTGGATGCCTAGAAAGATATTTTTTTTAAATTAGTTTTAGGTTTCAGAGAGTAGATTCCTGAAAAAAATGTGTTTGTTTTATGAAAAATGTGAGTGTTACTGCTAAAAAGATGATTTAAATTTCGTTTTTGGATAAGGGTGATTGCAATATTTCAACAAGTCAATTGAAATTTTCTTGCACGATTAGGGACAGTGGATGCCTAGAAAGATGTTTTTTTAAAATTAGTTTTAGGTTCCAGAGAGTAGATTCCTGAAAAAAATGTGTTTGTTTAATGAAAAATGTGAGTGTGTTACTGCTAAAAAGTTGTTTTAAATATCGTTTTTGGATAAGGGTGATTGCAATATTTCAATAAGTTAACTGAAATTTTCTTGGAAGATTAGGGAGAGTGGATGCCTAGAAGGATGTTTTTTTAATTAGTTTTAGGTTTCAGAGAGTAGATTCCTGAAAAAAATGTGTTTGTTTTATGAAAAATGTGAGGGTGTTACTGCTAAAAAGTTGATTTAAATTTCGTTTTTGAATAAGGGTGATTGCAATATTTCAACAAGTCAATTGAAATTTTCTTGCACGATTAGGGACAGTGGATGCCTAGAAAGATGATTTTTAAAATTAGTTTTAGGTTTCAGAGAGTAGATTCCTGAAAAAAATGTGTTTGTTTTATGAAAAATGTGAGTGTGTTACTGCTAAAAAGTTGATTTAAATTTCGTTTTTGGATAAGGGTGATTGCAATATTTCAACAAGTCAATTGAAATTTTCTTGCACGATTAGGGACAGTGGATGCCTTGAAAGATGTTTTTTTAAAATTAGTTTCAGGTTCCAGAGAGTAGATTCCTGAAAAAAATGTGTTTGTTTTATGAAAAATGTGAGTGTGTTACTGCTAAAAAGTTGATTTAAATTTCGTTTTTGGATAAGGGTGATTGCAATATTTCAACAAGTTAATTGAAATTTTCTTGCAAGATTAGGGAGAGTGGATGCCTAGAAAGATGTTTTTTTTAATTAGTTTTAGGTTTCAGAGAGTAGATTCCTGAAATAAATGTGTTTGTTTTATGAAAAATGTGAGGGTGTTACTGCTAAAAAGTTGATTTAAATTTCGTTTTTGAATAAGGGTGATTGCAATATTTCAACAAGTCAATTGAAATTTTCTTGCACGATTAGGGACAGTGGATGCCTAGAAAGATATTTTTTTTAAATTAGTTTTAGGTTTCAGAGAGTAGATTCCTGAAAAAATCGTGTTTGTTTTATGAAAAATGTGAGTGAGTTACTGCTAAAAAGTTGATTTAAATTTCGTTTTTGGATAAGGGTGATTGCAATATTTCAACAAGTCAATTGAAATTTTCTTGCACGATTAGGGACAGTGGATGCCTAGAAAGATATTTTTTTAAAATTAGTTTTAGGTTCCAGAGAGTAAATTCCTGAAAAAAATGTGTTTGTTTTATGAAAAATGTGAGTGTGTTACTGCTAAAAAGTTGTTTTAAATATCGTTTTTGGATAAGGGTGATTGCAATATTTCAATAAGTTAATTGAAATTTTCTTGGAAGATTAGGGAGAGTGGATGCCTAGAAAGATGTTTTTTTTTATTAGTTTTAGGTTTCAGAGAGTAGATTCCTGAAAAAAATGTGTTTGTTTTATGAAAAATGTGAGGGTGTTACTGCTAAAAAGTTGATTTAAATTTCGTTTTTGAATAAGGGTGATTGCAATATTTCAACAAGTCAATTGAAATTTTCTTGCACGATTAGGGACAGTGGATGCCTAGAAAGATGTTTTTTTAAAATTAGTTTTAGGTTTCAGAGAGTAGATTCCTGAAAAAAATGTGTGTGTTTTATGAAAAATGTGAGTGTGTTACTGCAAAAAAGTTGATTTAAATATCGTTTTTGGATAAGGGTGATTGCAATATTTCAATAAGTTAATTGAAATTTTCTTGGAAGATTAGGGAGAGTGGATGCCTAGAAAGATGTTTTTTTTTAATTAGTTTTAGGTTTCAGAGAGTAGATTCCTGAAAAAAATGTGTTTGTTTTATGAAAAATGTGAGTGTGTTACTGCTAAAAAGTTGATTTAAATTTCGTTTTTGGATAAGGGTGATTGCAATATTTCAACAAGTCAATTGAAATTTTCTTGCACGATTAGGGACAGTGGATGCCTAGAAAGATGTTTTTTTAAAATTAGTTTTAGGTTCCAGAGGGTAGATTCCTGAAAAAAAATGTTTGTTTTATGAAAAATGTGAGTGTGTTACTGCTAAAAAGTTGATTTAAATTTCGTTTTTGGATAAGGGTGATTGCAATACTTCAACAAGTCAATTGAAATTTTCTTGCACGATTAGGGACAGTGGATGCCTAGAAAGATGTTTTTTTAAAATTAGTTTTAGGTTCCAGAGAGTAGATTCCTGAAAAAAATGTGTTTGTTTTATGAAAAATGTGAGGGTGTTACTGCTAAAAAGTTGATTTAAATTTCGTTTTTGAATAAGGGTGATTGCAATATTTCAACAAGTCAATTGAAATTTTCTTACACGATTAGGGACAGTGGATGCCTAGAAAGATGTTTTTTTTAATTAGTTTTAGGTTTCAGAGAGTAGATTCCTGAAATAAATGTGTTTGTTTTATGAAAAATGTGAGGGTGTTACTGCTAAAAAGTTGATTTAAATTTCGTTTTTGAATAAGGGTGATTGCAATATTTCAACAAGTCAATTGAAATTTTCTTGCACGATTAGGGACAGTGGATGCCTAGAAAGATATTTTTATTAAATTAGTTTTAGGTTTCAGAGAGTAGATTCCTGAAAAAAATGTGTTTGTTTTATGAAAAATGTGAGTGAGTTACTGCTAAAAAGTTGATTTAAATTTCGTTTTTGGATAAGGGTGATTGCAATATTTCAACAAGTCAATTGAAATTTTCTTGCACGATTAGGGACAGTGGATGCCTAGAAAGATATTTTTTTAAAATTAGTTTTAGGTTCCAGAGAGTAAATTCCTGAAAAAAATGTGTTTGTTTTATGAAAAATGTGAGTGTGTTACTGCTAAAAAGTTGTTTTAAATATCGTTTTTGGATAAGGGTGATTGCAATATTTCAATAAGTTAATTGACATTTTCTTGGAAGATTAGGGAGAGTGGATGCCTAGAAAGATGTTTTTTTTAATTAGTTTTAGGTTTCAGAGAGTAGATTCCTGAAAAAAATGTGTTTGTTTTATGAAATATGTGAGGGTGTTACTGCTAAAAAGTTGATTTAAATTTCGTTTTTGAATAAGGGTGATTGCAATATTTCAACAAGTCAATTGAAATTTTCTTGCACGATTAGGGACAGTGGATGCCTAGAAAGATGTTTTTTTAAAATTAGTTTTAGGTTTCAGAGAGTAGATTCCTGAAAAAAATGTGTTTGTTTTATGAAAAATGTGAGTGTGTTACTGCAAAAAAGTTGATTTAAATATCGTTTTTGGATAAGGGTGATTGCAATATTTCAATAAGTTAATTGAAATTTTCTTGGAAGATTAGGGAGAGTGGATGCCTAGAAAGATGTTTTTTTTTAATTAGTTTTAGGTTTCAGAGAGTAGATTCCTGAAAAAAATGTGTTTGTTTTATGAAAAATGTGAGGGTGTTACTGCTAAAAAGTTGATTTAAATTTCGTTTTTGAATAAGGGTGATTGCAATATTTCAATAAGTCAATTGAAATTTTCTTGCACGATTAGGGACAGTGGATGCCTAGAAAGATGTTTTTTTAAAAATAGTTTTAGGTTTCAGAGAGTAGATTCCTGAAAAAAATGTGTTTGTTTTATGAAAAATGTGAGTGTGTTACTGCTAAAAAGTTGATTTAAATTTCGTTTTTGGATAAGGGTGATTGCAATATTTCAACAAGTCAATTGAAATTTTCTTGCACAATTAGTGACAGTGGATGCCTAGAAAGATGTTTTTTTAAAATTAGTTTTAGGTTCCAGAGGGTAGATTCCTGAAAAAAAATGTTTGTTTTATGAAAAATGTGAATGTGTTACTGCTAAAAAGTTTATTTAAATTTCGTTTTTGGATAAGGGTGATTGCAATATTTCAATAAGTTAATTGAAATTTTCTTGGAAGATTAGGGAGAGTGGATGCCTAGAAAGATGTTTTTTTTAATTAGTTTTAGGTTTCAGAGAGTAGATTCCTGAAATAAATGTGTTTGTTTATGAAAAATGTGAGGGTGTTACTGCTAAAAAGTTGATTTAAATTTCGTTTTTGGATAAGGGTGATTGCAATATTTCAACAAGTCAATTGAAATTTTCTTGCACGATTAGGGACAGTGGATGCCTAGAAAGATATTTTTTTAAAATTAGTTTTAGGTTCCAGAGAGTAGATTCCTGAAAAAAATGTGTTTGTTTTATGAAAAATGTGAGTGTGTTACTGCTAAAAAGTTGATTTAAATTTCGTTTTTGGATAAGGGTGATTGCAATACTTCAACAAGTCAATTGAAATTTTCTTGCACGATTAGGGACAGTGGATGCCTAGAAAGATGTTTTTTTAAAATTAGTTTCAGGTTCCAGAGAGTAGATTCCTGAAAAAAATGTGTTTGTTTTATGAAAAATGTGAGTGTGTTACTGCTAAAAAGTTGATTTAAATTTCGTTTTTGGATAAGGGTGATTGCAATATTTCAACAAGTTAATTGAAATTTTCTTGCAAGATTAGGGAGAGTGGATGCCTAGAAAGATGTTTTTTTTAATTAGTTTTAGGTTTCAGAGAGTAGATTCCTGAAATAAATGTGTTTGTTTTATGAAAAATGTGAGGGTGTTACTGCTAAAAAGTTGATTTAAATTTCGTTTTTGAATAAGGGTGATTGCAATATTTCAACAAGTCAATTGAAATTTTCTTGCACGATTAGGGACAGTGGATGCCTAGAAAGATATTTTTTTTAAATTAGTTTTAGGTTTCAGAGAGTAGATTCCTGAAAAAAATGTGTTTGTTTTATGAAAAATGTGAGTGAGTTACTGCTAAAAAGTTGATTTAAATTTCGTTTTTGGATAAGGGTGATTGCAATATTTCAACAAGTCAATTGAAATTTTCTTGCACGATTAGGGACAGTGGATGCCTAGAAAGATATTTTTTTTAAATTAGTTTTAGGTTCCAGAGAGTAAATTCCTGAAAAAAATGTGTTTGTTTTATGAAAAATGTGAGTGTGTTACTGCTAAAAAGTTGTTTTAAATATCGTTTTTGGATAAGGGTGATTGCAATATTTCAATAAGTTAATTGAAATTTTCTTGGAAGATTAGGGAGAGTGGATGCCTAGAAAGATGTTTTTTTTAATTAGTTTTAGGTTTCAGAGAGTAGATTCCTGAAAAAAATGTGTTTGTTTTATGAAAAATGTGAGGGTGTTACTGCTAAAAAGTTGATTTAAATTTCGTTTTTGAATAAGGGTGATTGCAATATTTCAACAAGTCAATTGAAATTTTCTTGCACGATTAGGGACAGTGGATGCCTAGAAAGATGTTTTTTTAAAATTAGTTTTAGGTTTCAGAGAGTAGATTCCTGAAAAAAATGTGTGTGTTTTATGAAAAATGTGAGTGTGTTACTGCAAAAAAGTTGATTTAAATATCGTTATTGGATAAGGGTGATTGCAATATTTCAATAAGTTAATTGAAATTTTCTTGGAAGATTAGGGAGAGTGGATGCCTAGAAAGATGTTTTTTTTTAATTAGTTTTAGGTTTCAGAGAGTAGATTCCTGAAAAAAATGTGTTTGTTTTATGAAAAATGTGAGGGTGTTACTGCTAAAAAGTTGATTTAAATTTCGTTTTTGAATAAGGGTGATTGCAATATTTCAATAAGTCAATTGAAATGTTCTTTTTTTTTTTTTTTTTTTTTTTTTTTTTTTTTTTTTTATCCTCATTTGCCTGGCCACCTCTTATTTAGCCTCCAGCTGCCAACCACTCTTTCCAGGTGCAGAGTTTCCTCTGCATCTTGTATTGTGTTAGGTGGAATTTGGCAATAGATGGCCCGAAGAGTATCGTGGAAAAAGACTCCAAACTTGAAGTTCTATTCAGTTGAACTAGCCATTCTGAGCCGACTGGGGGGAGGCCTAGTTCTTGGAGTTTCAAGGCATAATCATAGGACCGGGGGAAAAAAAAAAAAAAAAAAAAAAAAAAAAAAAAACCCCGGTTATTGTCTCCAACGAACCAGAACGTCCCAAAAGATACGACTACGCTCACCGCCTGATCTCCTCATGTCAGTTTTAGAGGTTGCGTAGAGAGACGACAGCCAGCTTGCATGGGATGGTGCTGAATTTTCAATCCAAACCTTACATATCTCTCTTCTTGCAAGCAATATGGCGAAGAACAGAAATGTCCTAGCGTGGCCCTTTATGTTATTGTCCCAACCAAATATAATCAAGGAAAGTGTGATGGAGATTGAAGTATTAAGGATGGAGTCTAGGGTTGCTTTAACTTCATTCCAAAATTGTAAAATGTTGGGGCATTCTTTAAACATGTGGACGTCTGAGGCTGCGATATGGCCACATTTATTGCATTTCTTCCCTGGGATAAATTTAGAAAGTTTTAGCGGGGTAAAATATGCACGGTGAATTGTAAAAAAGTGATTGCGTCTTAGCCATGCAGGTTTGACACACTTATATAATAGGGTACAGGAATTCTGCCAGGTTTCGATGCTCTGGGCCCCCAGATCTGAGCCCCATAGTTGTTCCGGGAGGATGAAATCTCCATCTATCTCTTCTAGCAGGCACCAGTACCATATCGAAACCTCTTTACCCCCTGCAAGTTGCGCTACCAATTTCTCTTCGGTGGAACTATGCTTCCCTAAAGGAGGCCCAGATCTATTTGTTGCCTTAGCCCAACTATTTAATTGTAAATACTTAAACCTCGAGAGCTCTATCCCCCGCTGCTCCCGCAAAACCTCCCAGGGCCTCAGAGAATCACCTGTCAACACATCGCCCCATGTTAGTATCCCTCCTACTCTCAGCGGAGTAGTAAGCCGATCATCCCAGCATGAAGGGAGCCCTGGGGAGTCCCAAATGGGCGCAAGGTTGGAGTAGTATGACAAGCCCAGGTTCCTCCTTATATGTGACCATAGCTTCGCTTGGGACATAAGAATTTTTAATTTAACTTTCTTGAAGTATTTCTGTTCTCCAAACTTGAACATGAAGCCGTTAGTTGGTAAGCCAGCACCAATCAGCATTGCCATAAACATGAGGCCTATTGATGTATTGGATGGCACTTTTAAGAGCATCCTCGAATGGGAAAGTTGGAATGCCCACGCATAGTATTGTAAATCTGAAATGTTCTTGCACGATTAGGGACAGTGGATGCCTAGAAAGATGTTTTTTTAAAAATAGTTTTAGGTTTCAGAGAGTAGATTCCTGAAAAAAATGTGTTTGTTTTATGAAAAATGTGAGTGTGTTACTGCTAAAAAGTTGATTTAAATTTCGTTTTTGGATAAGGGTGATTGCAATATTTCAACAAGTCAATTGAAATTTTCTTGCACGATTAGGGACAGTGGATGCCTAGAAAGATGTTTTTTTAAAATTAGTTTTAGGTTCCAGAGGGTAGATTCCTGAAAAAAAATGTTTGTTTTATGAAAAATGTGAGTGTGTTACTGCTAAAAAGTTGATTTAAATTTCGTTTTTGGATAAGGGTGATTGCAATACTTCAACAAGTCAATTGAAATTTTCTTGCACGATTAGGGACAGTGGATGCCTAGAAAGATGTTTTTTTAAAATTAGTTTTAGGTTCCAGAGAGTAGATTCCTGAAAAAAATGTGTTTGTTTTAATAAAAATGTGAGGGTGTTACTGCTAAAAAGTTGATTTAAATTTCGTTTTTGAATAAGGGTGATTGCAATATTTCAACAAGTCAATTGAAATTTTCTTACACGATTAGGGACAGTGGATGCCTAGAAAGATGTTTTTTTAAAATTAGTTTTAGGTTCCAGAGAGTAGATTCCTGAAAAAAATGTATTTGTTTTATGAAAAATGTGAGTGTGTTACTGCTAAAAAGTTGATTTCAATTTCATTTTTGGATAAGGGTGATTGCAATATTTCAACAAGTCAATTGAAATTTTCTTGCACGATTAGGGACAGTGGATGCCTAGAAAGATGTTTTTTTAAAATTAGTTTTAGGTTCCAGAGAGTAGATTCCTGAAAAAAATGTGTTTGTTTTATGAAAAATGTGAGTGTGTTACTGCTAAAAAGTTGATTTAAATATCGTTTTTGGATAAGGGTGATTGCAATATTTCAATAAGTTAATTGAAATTTTCTTGGAAGATTAGGGAGAGTGGATGCCTAGAAAGATGTTTTTTTTAATTAGTTTTAGGTTTCAGAGAGTAGATTCCTGAAATAAATGTGTTTGTTTTATGAAAAATGTGAGGGTGTTACTGCTAAAAAGTTGATTTAAATATCGTTTTTGGATAAGGGTGATTGCAACATTTCAATAAGTTAATTGAAATTTTCTTGGAAGATTAGGGAGAGTGGATGCCTAGAAAGATGTTTTTTTTTATTAGTTTTAGGTTTCAGAGAGTAGATTCCTGAAAAAAATGTGTTTGTTTTATGAAAAATGTGAGTGTGTTACTGCAAAAAAGTTGATTTAAATATCGTTTTTGGATAAGGGTGATTGCAATATTTCAATAAGTTAATTGAAATTTTCTTGGAAGATTAGGGAGAGTGGATGCCTAGAAAGATGTTTTTTTTAATTAGTTTTAGGTTTCAGAGAGTAGATTCCTGAAATAAATGTGTTTGTTTTATGAAAAATGTGAGGGTGTTACTGCTAAAAAGTTGATTTAAATTTCGTTTTTGAATAAGGGTGATTGCAATATTTCAACAAGTCAATTGAAATTTTCTTGCACGATTAGGGACAGTGGATGCCTAGAAAGATATTTTTTTTAAATTAGTTTTAGGTTTCAGAGAGTAGATTCCTGAAAAAAATGTGTTTGTTTTATGAAAAATGTGAGTGTTACTGCTAAAAAGATGATTTAAATTTCGTTTTTGGATAAGGGTGATTGCAATATTTCAACAAGTCAATTGAAATTTTCTTGCACGATTAGGGACAGTGGATGCCTAGAAAGATGTTTTTTTAAAATTAGTTTTAGGTTCCAGAGAGTAGATTCCTGAAAAAAATGTGTTTGTTTAATGAAAAATGTGAGTGTGTTACTGCTAAAAAGTTGTTTTAAATATCGTTTTTGGATAAGGGTGATTGCAATATTTCAATAAGTTAACTGAAATTTTCTTGGTAGATTAGGGAGAGTGGATGCCTAGAAGGATGTTTTTTTAATTAGTTTTAGGTTTCAGAGAGTAGATTCCTGAAAAAAATGTGTTTGTTTTATGAAAAATGTGAGGGTGTTACTGCTAAAAAGTTGATTTAAATTTCGTTTTTGAATAAGGGTGATTGCAATATTTCAACAAGTCAATTGAAATTTTCTTGCACGATTAGGGACAGTGGATGCCTAGAAAGATGATTTTTAAAATTAGTTTTAGGTTTCAGAGAGTAGATTCCTGAAAAAAATGTGTTTGTTTTATGAAAAATGTGAGTGTGTTACTGCTAAAAAGTTGATTTAAATTTCGTTTTTGGATAAGGGTGATTGCAATATTTCAACAAGTCAATTGAAATTTTCTTGCACGATTAGGGACAGTGGATGCCTTGAAAGATGTTTTTTTAAAATTAGTTTCAGGTTCCAGAGAGTAGATTCCTGAAAAAAATGTGTTTGTTTTATGAAAAATGTGAGTGTGTTACTGCTAAAAAGTTGATTTAAATTTCGTTTTTGGATAAGGGTGATTGCAATATTTCAACAAGTTAATTGAAATTTTCTTGCAAGATTAGGGAGAGTGGATGCCTAGAAAGATGTTTTTTTTAATTAGTTTTAGGTTTCAGAGAGTAGATTCCTGAAATAAATGTGTTTGTTTTATGAAAAATGTGAGGGTGTTACTGCTAAAAAGTTGATTTAAATTTCGTTTTTGAATAAGGGTGATTGCAATATTTCAACAAGTCAATTGAAATTTTCTTGCACGATTAGGGACAGTGGATGCCTAGAAAGATATTTTTTTTAAATTAGTTTTAGGTTTCAGAGAGTAGATTCCTGAAAAAATCGTGTTTGTTTTATGAAAAATGTGAGTGAGTTACTGCTAAAAAGTTGATTTAAATTTCGTTTTTGGATAAGGGTGATTGCAATATTTCAACAAGTCAATTGAAATTTTCTTGCACGATTAGGGACAGTGGATGCCTAGAAAGATATTTTTTTAAAATTAGTTTTAGGTTCCAGAGAGTAAATTCCTGAAAAAAATGTGTTTGTTTTATGAAAAATGTGAGTGTGTTACTGCTAAAAAGTTGTTTTAAATATCGTTTTTGGATAAGGGTGATTGCAATATTTCAATAAGTTAATTGAAATTTTCTTGGAAGATTAGGGAGAGTGGATGCCTAGAAAGATGTTTTTTTTTATTAGTTTTAGGTTTCAGAGAGTAGATTCCTGAAAAAAATGTGTTTGTTTTATGAAAAATGTGAGGGTGTTACTGCTAAAAAGTTGATTTAAATTTCGTTTTTGAATAAGGGTGATTGCAATATTTCAACAAGTCAATTGAAATTTTCTTGCACGATTAGGGACAGTGGATGCCTAGAAAGATGTTTTTTTAAAATTAGTTTTAGGTTTCAGAGAGTAGATTCCTGAAAAAAATGTGTGTGTTTTATGAAAAATGTGAGTGTGTTACTGCAAAAAAGTTGATTTAAATATCGTTTTTGGATAAGGGTGATTGCAATATTTCAATAAGTTAATTGAAATTTTCTTGGAAGATTAGGGAGAGTGGATGCCAAGAAAGATGTTTTTTTTTAATTAGTTTTAGGTTTCAGAGAGTAGATTCCTGAAAAAAATGTGTTTGTTTTATGAAAAATGTGAGTGTGTTACTGCTAAAAAGTTGATTTAAATTTCGTTTTTGGATAAGGGTGATTGCAATATTTCAACAAGTCAATTGAAATTTTCTTGCACGATTAGGGACAGTGGATGCCTAGAAAGATGTTTTTTTAAAATTAGTTTTAGGTTCCAGAGGGTAGATTCCTGAAAAAAAATGTTTGTTTTATGAAAAATGTGAGTGTGTTACTGCTAAAAAGTTGATTTAAATTTCGTTTTTGGATAAGGGTGATTGCAATACTTCAACAAGTCAATTGAAATTTTCTTGCACGATTAGGGACAGTGGATGCCTAGAAAGATGTTTTTTTAAAATTAGTTTTAGGTTCCAGAGAGTAGATTCCTGAAAAAAATTTGTTTGTTTTATGAAAAATGTGAGGGTGTTACTGCTAAAAAGTTGATTTAAATTTCGTTTTTGAATAAGGGTGATTGCAATATTTCAACAAGTCAATTGAAATTTTCTTACACGATTAGGGACAGTGGATGCCTAGAAAGATGTTTTTTTTAATTAGTTTTAGGTTTCAGAGAGTAGATTCCTGAAATAAATGTGTTTGTTTTATGAAAAATGTGAGGGTGTTACTGCTAAAAAGTTGATTTAAATTTCGTTTTTGAATAAGGGTGATTGCAATATTTCAATAAGTCAATTGAAATTTTCTTGCACGATTAGGGACAGTGGATGCCTAGAAAGATGTTTTTTTAAAAATAGTTTTAGGTTTCAGAGAGTAGATTCCTGAAAAAAATGTGTTTGTTTTATGAAAAATGTGAGTGTGTTACTGCTAAAAAGTTGATTTAAATTTCGTTTTTGGATAAGGGTGATTGCAATATTTCAACAAGTCAATTGAAATTTTCTTGCACAATTAGTGACAGTGGATGCCTAGAAAGATGTTTTTTTAAAATTAGTTTTAGGTTCCAGAGGGTAGATTCCTGAAAAAAAATGTTTGTTTTATGAAAAATGTGAATGTGTTACTGCTAAAAAGTTTATTTAAATTTCGTTTTTGGATAAGGGTGATTGCAATATTTCAATAAGTTAATTGAAATTTTCTTGGAAGATTAGGGAGAGTGGATGCCTAGAAAGATGTTTTTTTTAATTAGTTTTAGGTTTCAGAGAGTAGATTCCTGAAATAAATGTGTTTGTTTATGAAAAATGTGAGGGTGTTACTGCTAAAAAGTTGATTTAAATTTCGTTTTTGGATAAGGGTGATTGCAATATTTCAACAAGTCAATTGAAATTTTCTTGCACGATTAGGGACAGTGGATGCCTAGAAAGATATTTTTTTAAAATTAGTTTTAGGTTCCAGAGAGTAGATTCCTGAAAAAAATGTGTTTGTTTTATGAAAAATGTGAGTGTGTTACTGCTAAAAAGTTGATTTAAATTTCGTTTTTGGATAAGGGTGATTGCAATACTTCAACAAGTCAATTGAAATTTTCTTGCACGATTAGGGACAGTGGATGCCTAGAAAGATGTTTTTTTAAAATTAGTTTCAGGTTCCAGAGAGTAGATTCCTGAAAAAAATGTGTTTGTTTTATGAAAAATGTGAGTGTGTTACTGCTAAAAAGTTGATTTAAATTTCGTTTTTGGATAAGGGTGATTGCAATATTTCAACAAGTTAATTGAAATTTTCTTGCAAGATTAGGGAGAGTGGATGCCTAGAAAGATGTTTTTTTTAATTAGTTTTAGGTTTCAGAGAGTAGATTCCTGAAATAAATGTGTTTGTTTTATGAAAAATGTGAGGGTGTTACTGCTAAAAAGTTGATTTAAATTTCGTTTTTGAATAAGGGTGATTGCAATATTTCAACAAGTCAATTGAAATTTTCTTGCACGATTAGGGACAGTGGATGCCTAGAAAGATATTTTTTTTAAATTAGTTTTAGGTTTCAGAGAGTAGATTCCTGAAAAAAATGTGTTTGTTTTATGAAAAATGTGAGTGAGTTACTGCTAAAAAGTTGATTTAAATTTCGTTTTTGGATAAGGGTGATTGCAATATTTCAACAAGTCAATTGAAATTTTCTTGCACGATTAGGGACAGTGGATGCCTAGAAAGATATTTTTTTTAAATTAGTTTTAGGTTCCAGAGAGTAAATTCCTGAAAAAAATGTGTTTGTTTTATGAAAAATGTGAGTGTGTTACTGCTAAAAAGTTGTTTTAAATATCGTTTTTGGATAAGGGTGATTGCAATATTTCAATAAGTTAATTGAAATTTTCTTGGAAGATTAGGGAGAGTGGATGCCTAGAAAGATGTTTTTTTTAATTAGTTTTAGGTTTCAGAGAGTAGATTCCTGAAAAAAATGTGTTTGTTTTATGAAAAATGTGAGGGTGTTACTGCTAAAAAGTTGATTTAAATTTCGTTTTTGAATAAGGGTGATTGCAATATTTCAACAAGTCAATTGAAATTTTCTTGCACGATTAGGGACAGTGGATGCCTAGAAAGATGTTTTTTTAAAATTAGTTTTAGGTTTCAGAGAGTAGATTCCTGAAAAAAATGTGTGTGTTTTATGAAAAATGTGAGTGTGTTACTGCAAAAAAGTTGATTTAAATATCGTTATTGGATAAGGGTGATTGCAATATTTCAATAAGTTAATTGAAATTTTCTTGGAAGATTAGGGAGAGTGGATGCCTAGAAAGATGTTTTTTTTTAATTAGTTTTAGGTTTCAGAGAGTAGATTCCTGAAAAAAATGTGTTTGTTTTATGAAAAATGTGAGGGTGTTACTGCTAAAAAGTTGATTTAAATTTCGTTTTTGAATAAGGGTGATTGCAATATTTCAATAAGTCAATTGAAATGTTCTTGCACGATTAGGGACAGTGGATGCCTAGAAAGATGTTTTTTTAAAAATAGTTTTAGGTTTCAGAGAGTAGATTCCTGAAAAAAATGTGTTTGTTTTATGAAAAATGTGAGTGTGTTACTGCTAAAAAGTTGATTTAAATTTCGTTTTTGGATAAGGGTGATTGCAATATTTCAACAAGTCAATTGAAATTTTCTTGCACGATTAGGGACAGTGGATGCCTAGAAAGATGTTTTTTTAAAATTAGTTTTAGGTTCCAGAGGGTAGATTCCTGAAAAAAAATGTTTGTTTTATGAAAAATGTGAGTGTGTTACTGCTAAAAAGTTGATTTAAATTTCGTTTTTGGATAAGGGTGATTGCAATACTTCAACAAGTCAATTGAAATTTTCTTGCACGATTAGGGACAGTGGATGCCTAGAAAGATGTTTTTTTAAAATTAGTTTTAGGTTCCAGAGAGTAGATTCCTGAAAAAAATGTGTTTGTTTTAATAAAAATGTGAGGGTGTTACTGCTAAAAAGTTGATTTAAATTTCGTTTTTGAATAAGGGTGATTGCAATATTTCAACAAGTCAATTGAAATTTTCTTACACGATTAGGGACAGTGGATGCCTAGAAAGATGTTTTTTTAAAATTAGTTTTAGGTTCCAGAGAGTAGATTCCTGAAAAAAATGTATTTGTTTTATGAAAAATGTGAGTGTGTTACTGCTAAAAAGTTGATTTCAATTTCATTTTTGGATAAGGGTGATTGCAATATTTCAACAAGTCAATTGAAATTTTCTTGCACGATTAGGGACAGTGGATGCCTAGAAAGATGTTTTTTTAAAATTAGTTTTAGGTTCCAGAGAGTAGATTCCTGAAAAAAATGTGTTTGTTTTATGAAAAATGTGAGTGTGTTACTGCTAAAAAGTTGATTTAAATATCGTTTTTGGATAAGGGTGATTGCAATATTTCAATAAGTTAATTGAAATTTTCTTGGAAGATTAGGGAGAGTGGATGCCTAGAAAGATGTTTTTTTTAATTAGTTTTAGGTTTCAGAGAGTAGATTCCTGAAATAAATGTGTTTGTTTTATGAAAAATGTGAGGGTGTTACTGCTAAAAAGTTGATTTAAATATCGTTTTTGGATAAGGGTGATTGCAACATTTCAATAAGTTAATTGAAATTTTCTTGGAAGATTAGGGAGAGTGGATGCCTAGAAAGATGTTTTTTTTTATTAGTTTTAGGTTTCAGAGAGTAGATTCCTGAAAAAAATGTGTTTGTTTTATGAAAAATGTGAGTGTGTTACTGCAAAAAAGTTGATTTAAATATCGTTTTTGGATAAGGGTGATTGCAATATTTCAATAAGTTAATTGAAATTTTCTTGGAAGATTAGGGAGAGTGGATGCCTAGAAAGATGTTTTTTTTAATTAGTTTTAGGTTTCAGAGAGTAGATTCCTGAAATAAATGTGTTTGTTTTATGAAAAATGTGAGGGTGTTACTGCTAAAAAGTTGATTTAAATTTCGTTTTTGAATAAGGGTGATTGCAATATTTCAACAAGTCAATTGAAATTTTCTTGCACGATTAGGGACAGTGGATGCCTAGAAAGATATTTTTTTTAAATTAGTTTTAGGTTTCAGAGAGTAGATTCCTGAAAAAAATGTGTTTGTTTTATGAAAAATGTGAGTGTTACTGCTAAAAAGATGATTTAAATTTCGTTTTTGGATAAGGGTGATTGCAATATTTCAACAAGTCAATTGAAATTTTCTTGCACGATTAGGGACAGTGGATGCCTAGAAAGATGTTTTTTTAAAATTAGTTTTAGGTTCCAGAGAGTAGATTCCTGAAAAAAATGTGTTTGTTTAATGAAAAATGTGAGTGTGTTACTGCTAAAAAGTTGTTTTAAATATCGTTTTTGGATAAGGGTGATTGCAATATTTCAATAAGTTAACTGAAATTTTCTTGGAAGATTAGGGAGAGTGGATGCCTAGAAGGATGTTTTTTTAATTAGTTTTAGGTTTCAGAGAGTAGATTCCTGAAAAAAATGTGTTTGTTTTATGAAAAATGTGAGGGTGTTACTGCTAAAAAGTTGATTTAAATTTCGTTTTTGAATAAGGGTGATTGCAATATTTCAACAAGTCAATTGAAATTTTCTTGCACGATTAGGGACAGTGGATGCCTAGAAAGATGATTTTTAAAATTAGTTTTAGGTTTCAGAGAGTAGATTCCTGAAAAAAATGTGTTTGTTTTATGAAAAATGTGAGTGTGTTACTGCTAAAAAGTTGATTTAAATTTCGTTTTTGGATAAGGGTGATTGCAATATTTCAACAAGTCAATTGAAATTTTCTTGCACGATTAGGGACAGTGGATGCCTTGAAAGATGTTTTTTTAAAATTAGTTTCAGGTTCCAGAGAGTAGATTCCTGAAAAAAATGTGTTTGTTTTATGAAAAATGTGAGTGTGTTACTGCTAAAAAGTTGATTTAAATTTCGTTTTTGGATAAGGGTGATTGCAATATTTCAACAAGTTAATTGAAATTTTCTTGCAAGATTAGGGAGAGTGGATGCCTAGAAAGATGTTTTTTTTAATTAGTTTTAGGTTTCAGAGAGTAGATTCCTGAAATAAATGTGTTTGTTTTATGAAAAATGTGAGGGTGTTACTGCTAAAAAGTTGATTTAAATTTCGTTTTTGAATAAGGGTGATTGCAATATTTCAACAAGTCAATTGAAATTTTCTTGCACGATTAGGGACAGTGGATGCCTAGAAAGATATTTTTTTTAAATTAGTTTTAGGTTTCAGAGAGTAGATTCCTGAAAAAATCGTGTTTGTTTTATGAAAAATGTGAGTGAGTTACTGCTAAAAAGTTGATTTAAATTTCGTTTTTGGATAAGGGTGATTGCAATATTTCAACAAGTCAATTGAAATTTTCTTGCACGATTAGGGACAGTGGATGCCTAGAAAGATATTTTTTTAAAATTAGTTTTAGGTTCCAGAGAGTAAATTCCTGAAAAAAATGTGTTTGTTTTATGAAAAATGTGAGTGTGTTACTGCTAAAAAGTTGTTTTAAATATCGTTTTTGGATAAGGGTGATTGCAATATTTCAATAAGTTAATTGAAATTTTCTTGGAAGATTAGGGAGAGTGGATGCCTAGAAAGATGTTTTTTTTTATTAGTTTTAGGTTTCAGAGAGTAGATTCCTGAAAAAAATGTGTTTGTTTTATGAAAAATGTGAGGGTGTTACTGCTAAAAAGTTGATTTAAATTTCGTTTTTGAATAAGGGTGATTGCAATATTTCAACAAGTCAATTGAAATTTTCTTGCACGATTAGGGACAGTGGATGCCTAGAAAGATGTTTTTTTAAAATTAGTTTTAGGTTTCAGAGAGTAGATTCCTGAAAAAAATGTGTGTGTTTTATGAAAAATGTGAGTGTGTTACTGCAAAAAAGTTGATTTAAATATCGTTTTTGGATAAGGGTGATTGCAATATTTCAATAAGTTAATTGAAATTTTCTTGGAAGATTAGGGAGAGTGGATGCCAAGAAAGATGTTTTTTTTTAATTAGTTTTAGGTTTCAGAGAGTAGATTCCTGAAAAAAATGTGTTTGTTTTATGAAAAATGTGAGTGTGTTACTGCTAAAAAGTTGATTTAAATTTCGTTTTTGGATAAGGGTGATTGCAATATTTCAACAAGTCAATTGAAATTTTCTTGCACGATTAGGGACAGTGGATGCCTAGAAAGATGTTTTTTTAAAATTAGTTTTAGGTTCCAGAGGGTAGATTCCTGAAAAAAAATGTTTGTTTTATGAAAAATGTGAGTGTGTTACTGCTAAAAAGTTGATTTAAATTTCGTTTTTGGATAAGGGTGATTGCAATACTTCAACAAGTCAATTGAAATTTTCTTGCACGATTAGGGACAGTGGATGCCTAGAAAGATGTTTTTTTAAAATTAGTTTTAGGTTCCAGAGAGTAGATTCCTGAAAAAAATTTGTTTGTTTTATGAAAAATGTGAGGGTGTTACTGCTAAAAAGTTGATTTAAATTTCGTTTTTGAATAAGGGTGATTGCAATATTTCAACAAGTCAATTGAAATTTTCTTACACGATTAGGGACAGTGGATGCCTAGAAAGATGTTTTTTTTAATTAGTTTTAGGTTTCAGAGAGTAGATTCCTGAAATAAATGTGTTTGTTTTATGAAAAATGTGAGGGTGTTACTGCTAAAAAGTTGATTTAAATTTCGTTTTTGAATAAGGGTGATTGCAATATTTCAACAAGTCAATTGAAATTTTCTTGCACGATTAGGGACAGTGGATGCCTAGAAAGATATTTTTATTAAATTAGTTTTAGGTTTCAGAGAGTAGATTCCTGAAAAAAATGTGTTTGTTTTATGAAAAATGTGAGTGAGTTACTGCTAAAAAGTTGATTTAAATTTCGTTTTTGGATAAGGGTGATTGCAATATTTCAACAAGTCAATTGAAATTTTCTTGCACGATTAGGGACAGTGGATGCCTAGAAAGATATTTTTTTAAAATTAGTTTTAGGTTCCAGAGAGTAAATTCCTGAAAAAAATGTGTTTGTTTTATGAAAAATGTGAGTGTGTTACTGCTAAAAAGTTGTTTTAAATATCGTTTTTGGATAAGGGTGATTGCAATATTTCAATAAGTTAATTGACATTTTCTTGGAAGATTAGGGAGAGTGGATGCCTAGAAAGATGTTTTTTTTAATTAGTTTTAGGTTTCAGAGAGTAGATTCCTGAAAAAAATGTGTTTGTTTTATGAAATATGTGAGGGTGTTACTGCTAAAAAGTTGATTTAAATTTCGTTTTTGAATAAGGGTGATTGCAATATTTCAACAAGTCAATTGAAATTTTCTTGCACGATTAGGGACAGTGGATGCCTAGAAAGATGTTTTTTTAAAATTAGTTTTAGGTTTCAGAGAGTAGATTCCTGAAAAAAATGTGTTTGTTTTATGAAAAATGTGAGTGTGTTACTGCAAAAAAGTTGATTTAAATATCGTTTTTGGATAAGGGTGATTGCAATATTTCAATAAGTTAATTGAAATTTTCTTGGAAGATTAGGGAGAGTGGATGCCTAGAAAGATGTTTTTTTTTAATTATTTTTAGGTTTCAGAGAGTAGATTCCTGAAAAAAATGTGTTTGTTTTATGAAAAATGTGAGGGTGTTACTGCTAAAAAGTTGATTTAAATTTCGTTTTTGAATAAGGGTGATTGCAATATTTCAATAAGTCAATTGAAATTTTCTTGCACGATTAGGGACAGTGGATGCCTAGAAAGATGTTTTTTTAAAAATAGTTTTAGGTTTCAGAGAGTAGATTCCTGAAAAAAATGTGTTTGTTTTATGAAAAATGTGAGTGTGTTACTGCTAAAAAGTTGATTTAAATTTCGTTTTTGGATAAGGGTGATTGCAATATTTCAACAAGTCAATTGAAATTTTCTTGCACAATTAGTGACAGTGGATGCCTAGAAAGATGTTTTTTTAAAATTAGTTTTAGGTTCCAGAGGGTAGATTCCTGAAAAAAAATGTTTGTTTTATGAAAAATGTGAATGTGTTACTGCTAAAAAGTTTATTTAAATTTCGTTTTTGGATAAGGGTGATTGCAATATTTCAATAAGTTAATTGAAATTTTCTTGGAAGATTAGGGAGAGTGGATGCCTAGAAAGATGTTTTTTTTAATTAGTTTTAGGTTTCAGAGAGTAGATTCCTGAAATAAATGTGTTTGTTTATGAAAAATGTGAGGGTGTTACTGCTAAAAAGTTGATTTAAATTTCGTTTTTGGATAAGGGTGATTGCAATATTTCAACAAGTCAATTGAAATTTTCTTGCACGATTAGGGACAGTGGATGCCTAGAAAGATATTTTTTTTAAATTAGTTTTAGGTTCCAGAGAGTAGATTCCTGAAAAAAATGTGTTTGTTTTATGAAAAATGTGAGTGTGTTACTGCTAAAAAGTTGATTTAAATTTCGTTTTTGGATAAGGGTGATTGCAATACTTCAACAAGTCAATTGAAATTTTCTTGCACGATTAGGGACAGTGGATGCCTAGAAAGATGTTTTTTTAAAATTAGTTTCAGGTTCCAGAGAGTAGATTCCTGAAAAAAATGTGTTTGTTTTATGAAAAATGTGAGTGTGTTACTGCTAAAAAGTTGATTTAAATTTCGTTTTTGGATAAGGGTGATTGCAATATTTCAACAAGTTAATTGAAATTTTCTTGCAAGATTAGGGAGAGTGGATGCCTAGAAAGATGTTTTTTTTAATTAGTTTTAGGTTTCAGAGAGTAGATTCCTGAAATAAATGTGTTTGTTTTATGAAAAATGTGAGGGTGTTACTGCTAAAAAGTTGATTTAAATTTCGTTTTTGAATAAGGGTGATTGCAATATTTCAACAAGTCAATTGAAATTTTCTTGCACGATTAGGGACAGTGGATGCCTAGAAAGATATTTTTTTTAAATTAGTTTTAGGTTTCAGAGAGTAGATTCCTGAAAAAAATGTGTTTGTTTTATGAAAAATGTGAGTGAGTTACTGCTAAAAAGTTGATTTAAATTTCGTTTTTGGATAAGGGTGATTGCAATATTTCAACAAGTCAATTGAAATTTTCTTGCACGATTAGGGACAGTGGATGCCTAGAAAGATATTTTTTTTTAATTAGTTTTAGGTTCCAGAGAGTAAATTCCTGAAAAAAATGTGTTTGTTTTATGAAAAATGTGAGTGTGTTACTGCTAAAAAGTTGTTTTAAATATCGTTTTTGGATAAGGGTGATTGCAATATTTCAATAAGTTAATTGAAATTTTCTTGGAAGATTAGGGAGAGTGGATGCCTAGAAAGATGTTTTTTTTAATTAGTTTTAGGTTTCAGAGAGTAGATTCCTGAAAAAAATGTGTTTGTTTTATGAAAAATGTGAGGGTGTTACTGCTAAAAAGTTGATTTAAATTTCGTTTTTGAATAAGGGTGATTGCAATATTTCAACAAGTCAATTGAAATTTTCTTGCACGATTAGGGACAGTGGATGCCTAGAAAGATGTTTTTTTAAAATTAGTTTTAGGTTTCAGAGAGTAGATTCCTGAAAAAAATGTGTGTGTTTTATGAAAAATGTGAGTGTGTTACTGCAAAAAAGTTGATTTAAATATCGTTATTGGATAAGGGTGATTGCAATATTTCAATAAGTTAATTGAAATTTTCTTGGAAGATTAGGGAGAGTGGATGCCTAGAAAGATGTTTTTTTTTAATTAGTTTTAGGTTTCAGAGAGTAGATTCCTGAAAAAAATGTGTTTGTTTTATGAAAAATGTGAGGGTGTTACTGCTAAAAAGTTGATTTAAATTTCGTTTTTGAATAAGGGTGATTGCAATATTTCAATAAGTCAATTGAAATGTTCTTGCACGATTAGGGACAGTGGATGCCTAGAAAGATGTTTTTTTAAAAATAGTTTTAGGTTTCAGAGAGTAGATTCCTGAAAAAAATGTGTTTGTTTTATGAAAAATGTGAGTGTGTTACTGCTAAAAAGTTGATTTAAATTTCGTTTTTGGATAAGGGTGATTGCAATACTTCAACAAGTCAATTGAAATTTTCTTGCACGATTAGGGACAGTGGATGCCTAGAAAGATGTTTTTTTAAAATTAGTTTTAGGTTCCAGAGAGTAGATTCCTGAAAAAAATGTGTTTGTTTTAATAAAAATGTGAGGGTGTTACTGCTAAAAAGTTGATTTAAATTTCGTTTTTGAATAAGGGTGATTGCAATATTTCAACAAGTCAATTGAAATTTTCTTACACGATTAGGGACAGTGGATGCCTAGAAAGATGTTTTTTTAAAATTAGTTTTAGGTTCCAGAGAGTAGATTCCTGAAAAAAATGTATTTGTTTTATGAAAAATGTGAGTGTGTTACTGCTAAAAAGTTGATTTCAATTTCATTTTTGGATAAGGGTGATTGCAATATTTCAACAAGTCAATTGAAATTTTCTTGCACGATTAGGGACAGTGGATGCCTAGAAAGATGTTTTTTTAAAATTAGTTTTAGGTTCCAGAGAGTAGATTCCTGAAAAAAATGTGTTTGTTTTATGAAAAATGTGAGTGTGTTACTGCTAAAAAGTTGATTTAAATATCGTTTTTGGATAAGGGTGATTGCAATATTTCAATAAGTTAATTGAAATTTTCTTGGAAGATTAGGGAGAGTGGATGCCTAGAAAGATGTTTTTTTTAATTAGTTTTAGGTTTCAGAGAGTAGATTCCTGAAATAAATGTGTTTGTTTTATGAAAAATGTGAGGGTGTTACTGCTAAAAAGTTGATTTAAATATCGTTTTTGGATAAGGGTGATTGCAACATTTCAATAAGTTAATTGAAATTTTCTTGGAAGATTAGGGAGAGTGGATGCCTAGAAAGATGTTTTTTTTTTATTAGTTTTAGGTTTCAGAGAGTAGATTCCTGAAAAAAATGTGTTTGTTTTATGAAAAATGTGAGGGTGTTACTGCTAAAAAGTTGATTTAAATTTCGATTTTGAATAAGGGTGATTGCAATATTTCAATAAGTCAATTGAAAGTTTCTTGCACGATTAGGGACAGTGGATGCCTAGAAAGATGTTTTTTTTAAATTAGTTTTAGGTTCCAGAGAGTAGATTCCTGAAAAAAATGTGTTTGTTTTATGAAAAATGTGAGTGTGTTACTGCTAAAAAGTTGATTTAAATTTCATTTTTGGATAAGGGTGATTGCAATATTTCAACAAGTCAATTGAAATTTTCTTGCACGATTAGGGACAGTGGATGCCTAGAAAGATGTTTTTTTAAAATTAGTTTTAGGTTCCAGAGAGTAGATTCCTGAAAAAAATGTGTTTGTTTTATGAAAAATGTGAGTGTGTTACTGCTAAAAAGTTGATTTAAATATCGTTTTTGGATAAGGGTGATTGCAATATTTCAATAAGTTAATTGAAATTTTCTTGGAAGATTAGGGAGGGTGGGTGCCTAGAAAGATGTTTTTTTAATTAGTTTTAGGTTTCAGAGAGTAGATTCCTGAAATAAATGTGTTTGTTTTATGAAAATGTGAGGGTGTTACTGTTAAAAAGTTGATTTAAATTTCGTTTTTGAATAAGGGTGATTGCAATATTTCAACAAGTCAATTGAAATTTTCTTGCACGATTAGGGACAGTGGATGCCTAGAAAGATATTTTTTTTAAATTAGTTTTAGGTTTCAGAGAGTAGATTCCTGAAAAAAATGTGTTTGTTTTATGAAAAATGTGAGTGTGTTACTGCTAAAAAGTTGATTTAAATTTCGTTTTTGGATAAGGGTGATTGCAATATTTCAACAAGTCAATTGAAATTTTCTTGCACGATTAGGGACAGTGGATGCCTAGAAAGATGTTTTTTTAAAATTAGTTTTAGGTTCCAGAGAGTAGATTCCTGAAAAAAATGTGTTTGTTTTATGAAAAATGTGAGTCTGTTACTGCTAAAAAGTTGTTTTAAATATTGTTTTTGGATAAGGGTGATTGCAATATTTCAATAAGTTAATTGAAATTTTCTTGGAAGATTAGGGAGAGTGGATGCCTAGAAAGATGTTTTTTTTAATTAGTTTTAGGTTTCAGAGAGTAGATTCCTGAAAAAAATGTGTTTGTTTTATGAAAAATGTGAGGGTGTTACTGCTAAAAAGTTGATTTAAATTTCGTTTTTGAATAAGGGTGATTGCAATATTTCAACAAGTCAATTGAAATTTTCTTGCACGATTAGGGACAGTGGATGCCTAGAAAGATGTTTTTTTAAAATTAGTTTTAGGTTTCAGAGAGTAGATTCCTGAAAAAAATGTGTTTGTTTTATGAAAAATGTGAGTGTGTTACTGCAAAAAAGTTGATTTAAATATCGTTTTTGGATAAGGGTGATTGCAATATTTCAATAAGTTAATTGAAATTTTCTTGCAAGATTAGGGAGAGTGGATGCCTAGAAAGATGTTTTTTTTAATTAGTTTTAGGTTTCAGAGAGTAGATTCCTGAAATAAATGTGTTTGTTTTATGAAAAATGTGAGGGTGTTACTGCTAAAAAGTTGATTTAAATTTCGTTTTTGAATAAGGGTGATTGCAATATTTCAACAAGTCAATTGAAATTTTCTTGCACGATTAGGGACAGTGGATGCCTAGAAAGATATTTTTTTTAAATTAGTTTTAGGTTTCAGAGAGTAGATTCCTGAAAAAATCGTGTTTGTTTTATGAAAAATGTGAGTGAGTTACTGCTAAAAAGTTGATTTAAATTTCGTTTTTGGATAAGGGTGATTGCAATATTTCAACAAGTCAATTGAAATTTTCTTGCACGATTAGGGACAGTGGATGCCTAGAAAGATATTTTTTTAAAATTAGTTTTAGGTTCTAGAGAGTAAATTCCTGAAAAAATGTGTTTGTTTTATGAAAAATGTGAGTGTGTTACTGCTAAAAAGTTGTTTTAAATATCGTTTTTGGATAAGGGTGATTGCAATATTTCAATAAGTTAATTGAAATTTTCTTGGAAGATTAGGGAGAGTGGATGCCTAGAAAGATGTTTTTTTTAATTAGTTTTAGGTTTCAGAGAGTAGATTCCTGAAAAAAATGTGTTTGTTTTATGAAAAATGTGAGGGTGTTACTGCTAAAAAGTTGATTTAAATTTCGTTTTTGAATAAGGGTGATTGCAATATTTCAACAAGTCAATTGAAATTTTCTTGCACGATTAGGGACAGTGGATGCCTAGAAAGATGTTTTTTTAAAATTAGTTTTAGGTTTCAGAGAGTAGATTCCTGAAAAAAATGTGTGTGTTTTATGAAAAATGTGAGTGTGTTACTGCAAAAAAGTTGATTTAAATATCGTTTTTGGATAAGGGTGATTGCAATATTTCAATAAGTTAATTGAAATTTTCTTGGAAGATTAGGGAGAGTGGATGCCTAGAAAGATTTTTTTTTTAATTAGTTTTAGGTTTCAGAGAGTAGATTCCTGAAAAAAATGTGTTTGTTTTATGAAAAATGTGAGTGTGTTACTGCTAAAAAGTTGATTTAAATTTCGTTTTTGGATAAGGGTGATTGCAATATTTCAACAAGTCAATTGAAATTTTCTTGCACGATTAGGGACAGTGGATGCCTAGAAAGATGTTTTTTTAAAATTAGTTTTAGGTTCCAGAGGGTAGATTCCTGAAAAAAAATGTTTGTTTTATGAAAAATGTGAGTGTGTTACTGCTAAAAAGTTGATTTAAATTTCGTTTTTGGATAAGGGTGATTGCAATACTTCAACAAGTCAATTGAAATTTTCTTGCACGATTAGGGACAGTGGATGCCTAGAAAGATGTTTTTTTAAAATTAGTTTTAGGTTCCAGAGAGTAGATTCCTGAAAAAAATTTGTTTGTTTTATGAAAAATGTGAGGGTGTTACTGCTAAAAAGTTGATTTAAATTTCGTTTTTGAATAAGGGTGATTGCAATATTTCAACAAGTCAATTGAAATTTTCTTGCACGATTAGGGACAGTGGATGCCTAGAAAGATTTTTTTTTAAAATTAGTTTTAGGTTCCAGAGAGTAGATTCCTGAAAAAAATGTGTTTGTTTTATGAAAAATGTGAGTGTGTTACTGCTAAAAAGTTGATTTAAATATCGTTTTTGGATAAGGGTGATTGCAATATTTCAATAAGTTAATTGAAATTTTCTTGGAAGATTAGGGAGAGTGGATGCCTAGAAAGATGTTTTTTTTAATTAGTTTTAGGTTTCAGAGAGTAGATTCCTGAAATAAATGTGTTTGTTTTATGAAAAATGTGAGGGTGTTACTGCTAAAAAGTTGATTTAAATTTCGTTTTTGAATAAGGGTGATTGCAATATTTCAACAAGTCAATTGAAATTTTCTTGCACGATTAGGGACAGTGGATGCCTAGAAAGATATTTTTATTAAATTAGTTTTAGGTTTCAGAGAGTAGATTCCTGAAAAAAATGTGTTTGTTTTATGAAAAATGTGAGTGAGTTACTGCTAAAAAGTTGATTTAAATTTCGTTTTTGGATAAGGGTGATTGCAATATTTCAACAAGTCAATTGAAATTTTCTTGCACGATTAGGGACAGTGGATGCCTAGAAAGATATTTTTTTAAAATTAGTTTTAGGTTCCAGAGAGTAAATTCCTGAAAAAAATGTGTTTGTTTTATGAAAAATGTGAGTGTGTTACTGCTAAAAAGTTGTTTTAAATATCGTTTTTGGATAAGGGTGATTGCAATATTTCAATAAGTTAATTGAAATTTTCTTGGAAGATTAGGGAGAGTGGATGCCTAGAAAGATGTTTTTTTTAATTAGTTTTAGGTTTCAGAGAGTAGATTCCTGAAAAAAATGTGTTTGTTTTATGAAATATGTGAGGGTGTTACTGCTAAAAAGTTGATTTAAATTTCGTTTTTGAATAAGGGTGATTGCAATATTTCAACAAGTCAATTGAAATTTTCTTGCACGATTAGGGACAGTGGATGCCTAGAAATATGTTTTTTTAAAATTAGTTTTAGGTTTCAGAGAGTAGATTCCTGAAAAAAATGTGTTTGTTTTATGAAAAATGTGAGTGTGTTACTGCAAAAAAGTTGATTTAAATATCGTTTTTGGATAAGGGTGATTGCAATATTTCAATAAGTTAATTGAAATTTTCTTGGAAGATTAGGGAGAGTGGATGCCTAGAAAGATGTTTTTTTTTAATTAGTTTTAGGTTTCAGAGAGTAGATTCCTGAAAAAAATGTGTTTGTTTTATGAAAAATGTGAGGGTGTTACTGCTAAAAAGTTGATTTAAATTTCGTTTTTGAATAAGGGTGATTGCAATATTTCAATAAGTCAATTGAAATTTTCTTGCACGATTAGGGACAGTGGATGCCTAGAAAGATGTTTTTTTAAAAATAGTTTTAGGTTTCAGAGAGTAGATTCCTGAAAAAAATGTGTTTGTTTTATGAAAAATGTGAGTGTGTTACTGCTAAAAAGTTGATTTAAATTTCGTTTTTGGATAAGGGTGATTGCAATATTTCAACAAGTCAATTGAAATTTTCTTGCACAATTAGTGACAGTGGATGCCTAGAAAGATGTTTTTTTAAAATTAGTTTTAGGTTCCAGAGGGTAGATTCCTGAAAAAAAATGTTTGTTTTATGAAAAATGTGAATGTGTTACTGCTAAAAAGTTTATTTAAATTTCGTTTTTGGATAAGGGTGATTGCAATATTTCAATAAGTTAATTGAAATTTTCTTGGAAGATTAGGGAGAGTGGATGCCTAGAAAGATGTTTTTTTTAATTAGTTTTAGGTTTCAGAGAGTAGATTCCTGAAATAAATGTGTTTGTTTATGAAAAATGTGAGGGTGTTACTGCTAAAAAGTTGATTTAAATTTCGTTTTTGGATAAGGGTGATTGCAATATTTCAACAAGTCAATTGAAATTTTCTTGCACGATTAGGGACAGTGGATGCCTAGAAAGATATTTTTTTAAAATTAGTTTTAGGTTCCAGAGAGTAGATTCCTGAAAAAAATGTGTTTGTTTTATGAAAAATGTGAGTGTGTTACTGCAAAAAAGTTGATTTAAATATCGTTTTTGGATAAGGGTGATTGCAATATTTCAATAAGTTAATTGAAATTTTCTTGGAAGATTAGGGAGAGTGGATGCCTAGAAAGATGTTTTTTTTTAATTAGTTTTAGGTTTCAGAGAGTAGATTCCTGAAAAAAATGTGTTTGTTTTATGAAAAATGTGAGGGTGTTACTGCTAAAAAGTTGATTTAAATTTCGTTTTTGAATAAGGGTGATTGCAATATTTCAATAAGTCAATTGAAATTTTCTTGCACGATTAGGGACAGTGGATGCCTAGAAAGATGTTTTTTTTAAAAATAGTTTTAGGTTTCAGAGAGTAGATTCCTGAAAAAAATGTGTTTGTTTTATGAAAAATGTGAGTGTGTTACTGCTAAAAAGTTGATTTAAATTTCGTTTTTGGATAAGGGTGATTGCAATATTTCAACAAGTCAATTGAAATTTTCTTGCACAATTAGTGACAGTGGATGCCTAGAAAGATGTTTTTTTAAAATTAGTTTTAGGTTCCAGAGGGTAGATTCCTGAAAAAAAATGTTTGTTTTATGAAAAATGTGAATGTGTTACTGCTAAAAAGTTTATTTAAATTTCGTTTTTGGATAAGGGTGATTGCAATATTTCAATAAGTTAATTGAAATTTTCTTGGAAGATTAGGGAGAGTGGATGCCTAGAAAGATGTTTTTTTTAATTAGTTTTAGGTTTCAGAGAGTAGATTCCTGAAATAAATGTGTTTGTTTATGAAAAATGTGAGGGTGTTACTGCTAAAAAGTTGATTTAAATTTCGTTTTTGGATAAGGGTGATTGCAATATTTAAACAAGTCAATTGAAATTTTCTTGCACGATTAGGGACAGTGGATGCCTAGAAAGATATTTTTTTAAAATTAGTTTTAGGTTCCAGAGAGTAGATTCCTGAAAAAAATGTGTTTGTTTTATGAAAAATGTGAGTGTGTTACTGCTAAAAAGTTGATTTAAATTTCGTTTTTGGATAAGGGTGATTGCAATACTTCAACAAGTCAATTGAAATTTTCTTGCACGATTAGGGACAGTGGATGCATAGAAAGATTTCTTTTTTAAATTAGTATTAGGTTTCAGAGAGTAGATTCCTGAAAAAAATGTGTTTGTTTCATGAAAAATGTGAGGGTGTTACTGCTAAAAAGTTGATTTAAATTTCGTTTTTGAATAAGGGTGATTGCAATATTTCAATAAGTCAATTGAAATTTTCTTGCACGATTAGGGACAGTGGATGCCTAGAAAGATGTTTTTTTAAAATTAGTTTTAGGTTTCAGAGAGTAGATTCCTGAAAAAAATGTGTTTGTTTTATGAAAAATGTGAGTGTGTTACTGCTAAAAAGTTGATTTAAATTTCATTTTTGGATAAGGGTGATTGCAATATTTCAACAAGTCAATTGAAATTTTCTTGCACGATTAGGGACAGTGGATGCCTAGAAAGATGTTTTTTTAAAATTAGTTTTAGGTTCCAGAGAGTAGATTCCTGAAAAAAATGTGTTTGTTTTATGAAAAATGTGAGTGTGTTACTGCTAAAAAGTTGATTTAAATTTCATTTTTGGATAAGGGTGATTGCAATACTTCAACAAGTCAATTGAAATTTTCTTGCACGATTAGGGACAGTGGATGCATAGAAAGATTTCTTTTTTAAATTAGTATTAGGTTTCAGAGAGTAGATTCCAGAAAAAAATGTGTTTGTTTTATGAAAAATGTGAGGGTGTTACTGCTAAAAAGTTGATTTAAATTTCGTTTTTGAATAAGGGTGATTGCAATATTTCAACAAGTCAATTGAAATTTTCTTGCACGATTAGGGACAGTGGATGCCTAGAAAGATGTTTTTTTAAAATTAGTTTTAGGTTCCAGAGAGTAGATTCCTGAAAAAAATGTGTTTGTTTTATGAAAAATGTGAGTGTGTTACTGCTAAAAAGTTGATTTAAATTTCGTGTTTGAATAAGGGTGATTGCAATATTTCAACAAGTCAATTGAAATTTTCTTGCACGATTAGGGACAGTGGATGCCTAGAAAGATGTTTTTTTTAAATTAGTTTTAGGTTCCAGAGAGTAGATTCCTGAAAAAAATGTGTTTGTTTTATGAAAAATGTGAGTGTGTTACTGCTAAAAAGTTGATTTAAATTTCATTTTTGGATAAGGGTGATTGCAATTTTTCAACAAGTCAATTGAAATTTTCTTGCACGATTAGGGACAGTGGATGCCTAGAAAGATTTTTTTTTAAAATTAGTTTTAGGTTCCAGAGAGTAGATTCCTGAAAAAAATGTGTTTGTTTTATGAAAAATGTGAGTGTGTTACTGCTAAAAAGTTGATTTAAATATCGTTTTTGGATAAGGGTGATTGCAATATTTCAATAAGTTAATTGAAATTTTCTTGGAAGATTAGGGAGAGTGGATGCCTAGAAAGATGTTTTTTTTAATTAGTTTTAGGTTTCAGAGAGTAGATTCCTGAATTAAATGTGTTTGTTTATGAAAAATGTGAGGGTGTTACTGCTAAAAAGTTGATTTAAATTTCGTTTTTGGATAAGGGTGATTGCAATATTTCAACAAGTCAATTGAAATTTTCTTGCACGATTAGGGACAGTGGATGCCTAGAAAGATATTTTTTTAAAATTAGTTTTAGGTTCCAGAGAGTAGATTCCTGAAAAAAATGTGATTGTTTTATGAAAAATGTGAGTGTGTTACTGCTAAAAAGTTGATTTAAATTTCGTTTTTGGATAAGGGTGATTGCAATACTTCAACAAGTCAATTGAAATTTTCTTGCACGATTAGGGACAGTGGATGCATAGAAAGATTTCTTTTTTAAATTAGTATTAGGTGTCAGAGAGTAGATTCCTGAAAAAAATGTGTTTGTTTCATGAAAAATGTGAGGGTGTTACTGCTAAAAAGTTGATTTAAATTTCGTTTTTGAATAAGGGTGATTGCAATATTTCAATAAGTCAATTGAAATTTTCTTGCACGATTAGGGACAGTGGATGCCTAGAAAGATGTTTTTTTAAAATTAGTTTTAGGTTTCAGAGAGTAGATTCCTGAAAAAAATGTGTTTGTTTTATGAAAAATGTGAGTGTGTTACTGCTAAAAAGTTGATTTAAATTTCATTTTTGGATAAGGGTGATTGCAATATTTCAACAAGTCAATTGAAATTTTCTTGCACGATTAGGGACAGTGGATGCCTAGAAAGATGTTTTTTTAAAATTAGTTTTAGGTTCCAGAGAGTAGATTCCTGAAAAAAATGTGTTTGTTTTATGAAAAATGTGAGTGTGTTACTGCTAAAAAGTTGATTTAAATATCGTTTTTGGATAAGGGTGATTGCAATATTTCAATAAGTTAATTGAAATTTTCTTGGAAGATTAGGGAGAGTGGATGCCTAGAAAGATGTTTTTTTTAATTAGTTTTAGGTTTCAGAGAGTAGATTCCTAAAAAAAAGTGTTTGTTTTATGAAAAATGTGAGGGTGTTACTGCTAAAAAGTTGATTTAAATTACGTTTTTGAATAAGGGTGATTGCAATATTTCAACAAGTCAATTGAAATTTTCTTGCACGATTAGGGACAGTGGATGCCTAGAAAGATATTTTTTTAAAATTAGTTTTAGGTTTCAGAGAGTAGATTCCTGAAAAAAATGTGTTTGTTTTATGAAAAATGTGAGTGTGTTACTGCTAAAAAGTTGATTTAAATTTCGTTTTTGGATAAGGGTGATTGCAATATTTCAACAAGTCAATTGAAATTTTCTTGCACGATTAGGGACAGTGGATGCCTAGAAAGATGTTTTTTTAAAATTAGTTTTAGGTTCCAGAGAGTAGATTCCTGAAAAAAATGTGTTTGTTTTATGAATAATGTGAGTGTGTTACTGCTAAAAAGTTGATTTAAATTTCGTTTTTGGATAAGGGTGATTGCAATATTTCAACAAGTTAATTGAAATTTTCTTGCAAGATTAGGGAGAGTGGATGCCTAGAAAGATGTTTTTTACAAATTCGTTATAGGTTCCAGAGAGTGGATTCCTGAAAAAAAAATTATTTGTTTCATGAAAAATGTGAGTGTGTTACTGCAAAAAAGTTGATTTAAATTTAGTTTCAGGATAGGTGTGAATGCATCATTTAACAAGTCAATTGAAATTTTCTTGCAAGATTGGGGACAATGGATGCCTAGAAAGATGTTTTTTTTAAATTAGTTTTAGGTTTCAGAGAGTAGATTCCTGAAAAAAATGTGTTTGTTTTATGAAAAATGTGAGTGTGTTACTGCTAAAAAGTTGATTTAAATTTCATTTTTGGATAAGGGTGATTGCAATATTTCAACAAGTCAATTGAAATTTTCTTGCACGATTAGGGACAGTGGATGCCTAGAAAGATGTTTTTTTAAAATTAGTTTTAGGTTCCAGAGAGTAGATTCCTGAAAAAAATGTGTTTGTTTTATGAAAAATGTGAGTGTGTTACTGCTAAAAAGTTGATTTAAATATCGTTTTTGGATAAGGGTGATTGCAATATTTCAATAAGTTAATTGAAATTTTCTTGGAAGATTAGGGAGAGTGGGTGCCTAGAAAGATGTTTTTTTAATTAGTTTTAGGTTTCAGAGAGTAGATTCCTGAAATAAATGTGTTTGTTTTATGAAAAATGTGAGGGTGTTACTGTTAAAAAGTTGATTTAAATTTCGTTTTTGAATAAGGGTGATTGCAATATTTCAACAAGTCAATTGAAATTTTCTTGCACGATTAGGGACAGTGGATGCCTAGAAAGATATTTTTTTTAAATTAGTTTTAGGTTTCAGAGAGTAGATTCCTGAAAAAAATGTGTTTGTTTTATGAAAAATGTGAGTGTGTTACTGCTAAAAAGTTGATTTAAATTTCGTTTTTGGATAAGGGTGATTGCAATATTTCAACAAGTCAATTGAAATTTTCTTGCACGATTAGGGACAGTGGATGCCTAGAAAGATGTTTTTTTAAAATTAGTTTTAGGTTCCAGAGAGTAGATTCCTGAAAAAAATGTGTTTGTTTTATGAAAAATGTGAGTGTGTTACTGCTAAAAAGTTGTTTTAAATATTGTTTTTGCATAAGGGTGATTGCAATATTTCAATAAGTTAATTGAAATTTTCTTGGAAGACTAGGGAGAGTGGATGCCTAGAAAGATGTTTTTTTTAATTAGTTTTAGGTTTCAGAGAGTAGATTCCTGAAAAAAATGTGTTTGTTTTATGAAAAATGTGAGGGTGTTACTGCTAAAAAGTTGATTTAAATTTCGTTTTTGAATAAGGGTGATTGCAATATTTCAACAAGTCAATTGAAATTTTCTTGCACGATTAGGGACAGTGGATGCCTAGAAAGATGTTTTTTTAAAATTAGTTTTAGGTTTCAGAGAGTAGATTCCTGAAAAAAATGTGTTTGTTTTATGAAAAATGTGAGTGTGTTACTGCAAAAAAGTTGATTTAAATATCGTTTTTGGATAAGGGTGATTGCAATATTTCAATAAGTTAATTGAAATTTTTTGGGAAGATTAGGGAGAGTGGATGCCTAGAAAGATGTTTTTTTTAATTAGTTTTAGGTTTCAGAGAGTAGATTCCTGAAATAAATGTGTTTGTTTTATGAAAAATGTGAGGGTGTTACTGCTAAAAAGTTGATTTAAATTTCGTTTTTGAATAAGGGTGATTGCAATATTTCAACAAGTCAATTGAAATTTTCTTGCACGATTAGGGACAGTGGATGCCTAGAAAGATATTTCTTTTAAATTAGTTTTAGGTTTCAGAGAGTAGATTCCTGAAAAAAATGTGTTTGTTTTATGAAAAATGTGAGTGTTACTGCTAAAAAGATGATTTAAATTTCGTTTTTGGATAAGGGTGATTGCAATATTTCAACAAGTCAATTGAAATTTTCTTGCACGATTAGGGACAGTGGATGCCTAGAAAGATGTTTTTTTTAAATTAGTTTTAGGTTCCAGAGAGTAGATTCCTGAAAAAAATGTGTTTGTTTAATGAAAAATGTGAGTGTGTTACTGCTAAAAAGTTGTTTTAAATATCGTTTTTGGATAAGGGTGATTGCAATATTTCAATAAGTTAACTGAAATTTTCTTGGAAGATTAGGGAGAGTGGATGCCGAGAAAGATGTTTTTTTAATTAGTTTTAGGTTTCAGAGAGTAGATTCCTGAAAAAAATGTGTTTGTTTTATGAAAAATGTGAGGGTGTTACTGCTAAAAAGTTGATTTAAATTTCGTTTTTGAATAAGGGTGATTGCAATATTTCAACAAGTCAATTGAAATTTTCTTGCACGATTAGGGACAGTGGATGCCTAGAAAGATGATTTTTAAAATTAGTTTTAGGTTTCAGAGAGTAGATTACTGAAAAAAATGTTTTTTTTTTAATGAAAAATGTGAGTGTGTTACTGCCAAAAAGTTGATTTAAATATCGTTTTTGGATAAGGGTGATTGCAATATTTCAATAAGTTAATTGAAATTTTCTTGGAAGATTAGGGAGAGTGGATGCCTTGAAAGATGTTTTTTTTAATTAGTTTTAGGTTTCAGAGAGTAGATTCCTGAAATAAATTTGTTTGTTTTATGAAAAATGTGAGTGTGTTACTGCTAAAAAGTTGATTTAAATTTCGTTTTTGGATAAGGGTGATTGCAATATTTCAACAAGTTAATTGAAATTTTCTTGCAAGATTAGGGAGAGTGGATGCCTAGAAAGATGTTTTTTACATATTCGTTATAGGTTCCAGAGAGTGGATTCCGGAAAAAAAAATTATTTGTTTCATGAAAAATGTGAGTGTGTTACTGCAAAAAAGTTGATTTAAATTTAGTTTCAGGATAGGTGTGAATGCATCATTTAACAAGTCAATTGAAATTTTCTTGCAAGATTGGGGACAATGGATGCCTAGAAAGATGTTTTTTTTAAATTAGTTTTAGGTTTCAGAGAGTAGATTCCTGAAAAAAATGTGTTTGTTTTATGAAAAATGTGAGTGTGTTACTGCAAAAAAGTTGATTTAAATATCGTTTTTGGATAAGGGTGATTGCAATATTTCAATAAGTTAATTGAAATTTTCTTGGAAGATTAGGGAGAGTGGATGCCTAGAAAGATGTTTTTTTTTAATTAGTTTTAGGTTTCAGAGAGTAGATTCCTGAAAAAAAGGTGTTTGTTTTATGAAAAATGTGAGGGTGTTACTGCTAAAAAGTTGATTTAAATTTCATTTTTTAAATAAGGGTGATTGCAATATTTCAATAAGTCAATTGAAATTTTCTTGCACGATTAGGGACAGTGGATGCCTAGAAAGATGTTTTTTTAAAATTAGTTTTAGGTTTCAGAGAGTAGATTCCTGAAAAAAATGTGTTTGTTTTATGAAAAATGTGAGTGTGTTACTGCAAAAAAGTTGATTTAAATATCGTTTTTGGATAAGGGTGATTGCAATATTTCAATAAGTTAATTGAAATTTTCTTGGAAGATTAGGGAGAGTGGATGCCTAGAAAGATGTTTTTTTTTAATTAGTTTTAGGTTTCAGAGAGTAGATTCCTGAAAAAAATTTGTTTGTTTTATGAAAAATGTGAGGGTGTTACTGCTAAAAAGTTGATTTAAATTTCGTTTTTGAATAAGGGTGATTGCAATATTTCAATAAGTCAATTGAAATTTTCTTGCACGATTAGGGACAGTGGATGCCTAGAAAGATGTTTTTTTAAAATTAGTCTTAGGTTTCAAAGAGTAGATTCCTGAAAAAAATGTGTTTGTTTTATGAAAAATGTGAGTGTGTTACTGCTAAAAAGTTGATTTAAATTTCGTTTTTGGATAAGGGTGATTGCAATATTTCAACAAGTCAATTGAAATTTTCTTGCACGATTAGGGACAGTGGATGCCTAGAAAGATGTTTTTTTAAAATTAGTTTTAGGTTCCAGAGAGTAGATTCCTGAAAAAAAATGTGTTTGTTTTATGAAAAATGTGAGTGTGTTACTGCTAAAAAGTTGATTTAAATTTCGTTTTTGGATAAGGGTGATTGCAATACTTCAACAAGTCAATTGAAATTTTCTTGCACGATTAGGGACAGTGGATGCCTAGAAAGATGTTTTTTTAAAATTAGTTTTAGGTTCCAGAGAGTAGATTCCTAAAAAAAATGTGTATGTTTTATGAAAAATGTGAGGGTGTTACTGCTCAAAAGTTGATTTAAATTTCATTTTTGGATAAGGGTGATTGCAATATTTCAACAAGTCAATTGAAATTTTCTTGCACGATTAGGGACAGTGGATGCCTAGAAAGATATTTTTTTTAAATTAGTTTTAGGTTCCAGAGAGTAGATTCCTGAAAAAAATGTGTTTGTTTTATGAAAAATGTGAGTGTTTTACTGCTAAAAAGTTGATTTAAATTTCGTTTTTGGATAAGGGTGATTGCAATACTTCAACAAGTCAATTGAAATTTTCTTGCACAATTAGGGACAGTGGATGCATAGAAAGATTTCTTTTTTAAATTAGTATTAGGTTTCAGAGAGTAGATTCCTGAAAAAAATGTGTTTGTTTTATGAAAAATGTGAGGGTGTTACTGCTAAAAAGTTGATTTAAATTTCGTTTTTGAATAAGGGTGATTGCAATATTTCAACAAGTCAATTGAAATTTTCTTGCACGATTAGGGACAGTGGATGCCTAGAAAGATGTTTTTTACAAATTCGTTATAGGTTCCAGAGAGTGGATTCCTGAAAAAAAAATTATTTGTTTCATGAAAAATGTGAGTGTGTTACTGCAAAAAAGTTGATTTAAATTTAGTTTCAGGATAGGTGTGAATGCATCATTTAACAAGTCAATTGAAATTTTCTTGCAAGATTGGGGACAATGGATGCCTAGAAAGATGTTTTTTTTAAATTAGTTTTAGGTTTCAGAGAGTAGATTCCTGAAAAAAATGTGTTTGTTTTATGAAAAATGTGAGTGTGTTACTGCAAAAAAGTTGATTTAAATATCGTTTTTGGATAAGGGTGATTGCAATATTTCAATAAGTTAATTGAAATTTTCTTGGAAGATTAGGGAGAGTGGATGCCTAGAAAGATGTTTTTTTTTAATTAGTTTTAGGTTTCAGAGAGTAGATTCCTGAAAAAAAGGTGTTTGTTTTATGAAAAATGTGAGGGTGTTACTGCTAAAAAGTTGATTTAAATTTCATTTTTTAAATAAGGGTGATTGCAATATTTCAATAAGTCAATTGAAATTTTCTTGCACGATTAGGGACAGTGGATGCCTAGAAAGATGTTTTTTTAAAATTAGTTTTAGGTTTCAGAGAGTAGATTCCTGAAAAAAATGTGTTTGTTTTATGAAAAATGTGAGTGTGTTACTGCAAAAAAGTTGATTTAAATATCGTTTTTGGATAAGGGTGATTGCAATATTTCAATAAGTTAATTGAAATTTTCTTGGAAGATTAGGGAGAGTGGATGCCTAGAAAGATGTTTTTTTTTAATTAGTTTTAGGTTTCAGAGAGTAGATTCCTGAAAAAAATGTGTTTGTTTTATGAAAAATGTGAGGGTGTTACTGCTAAAAAGTTGATTTAAATTTCGTTTTTGAATAAGGGTGATTGCAATATTTCAATAAGTCAATTGAAATTTTCTTGCACGATTAGGGACAGTGGATGCCTAGAAAGATGTTTTTTTAAAATTAGTCTTAGGTTTCAAAGAGTAGATTCCTGAAAAAAATGTGTTTGTTTTATGAAAAATGTGAGTGTGTTACTGCTAAAAAGTTGATTTAAATTTCGTTTTTGGATAAGGGTGATTGCAATATTTCAACAAGTCAATTGAAATTTTCTTGCACGATTAGGGACAGTGGATGCCTAGAAAGATGTTTTTTTAAAATTAGTTTTAGGTTCCAGAGAGTAGATTCCTGAAAAAAAATGTGTTTGTTTTATGAAAAATGTGAGTGTGTTACTGCTAAAAAGTTGATTTAAATTTCGTTTTTGGATAAGGGTGATTGCAATACTTCAACAAGTCAATTGAAATTTTCTTGCACGATTAGGGACAGTGGATGCCTAGAAAGATGTTTTTTTAAAATTAGTTTTAGGTTCCAGAGAGTAGATTCCTGAAAAAAATGTGTATGTTTTATGAAAAATGTGAGGGTGTTACTGCTCAAAAGTTGATTTAAATTTCATTTTTGGATAAGGGTGATTGCAATATTTCAACAAGTCAATTGAAATTTTCTTGCACGATTAGGGACATTGGATGCCTAGAAAGATATTTTTTTTAAATTAGTTTTAGGTTTCAGAGAGTAGATTCCTGAAAAAAATGTGTTTGTTTTATGAAAAATGTGAGTGTGTTACTGCTAAAAAGTTGATTTAAATTTCGTTTTTGGATAAGGGTGATTGGTATATTTCAACAAGTCAATTGAAATTTTCTTGCACGATTAGGGACAGTGGATGCCTAGAAAGATGTTTTTTTAAAATTAGTTTTAGGTTCCAGAGAGTAGATTCCTGAAAAAAATGTGTTTGTTTTATGAAAAATGTGAGTGTGTTACTGCTAAAAAGTTGATTTAAATTTCGTTTTTGGATAAGGGTGATTGCAATATTTCAACAAGTTAATTGAAATTTTCTTGCAAGATTAGGGAGAGTGGATGCCTAGAAAGATGTTTTTTACAAATTCGTTATAGGTTCCAGAGAGTGGATTCCTGAAAAAAAAATTATTTGTTTCATGAAAAATGTGAGTGTGTTACTGCAAAAAAGTTGATTTAAATTTAGTTTCAGGATAGGTGTGAATGCATCATTTCAACAAGTCAATTGAAATTTTCTTGCAAGATTGGGGACAATGGATGCCTAGAAAGATGTTTTTTTTAAATTAGTTTTAGGTTTCAGAGAGTAGATTCCTGAAAAAAATGTGTTTGTTTTATGAAAAATGTGAGTGTGTTACTGCAAAAAAGTTGATTTAAATATCGTTTTTGGATAAGGGTGATTGCAATATTTCAATAAGTTAATTGAAATTTTCTTGGATTAGGGAGAGTGGATGCCTAGAAAGATGTTTTTTTTAATTAGTTTTAGGTTTCAGAGAGTAGATTCCTGAAAAAAATGTGTTTGTTTTATGAAAAATGTGAGGGTGTTACTGCTAAAAAGTTGATTTAAATTTCGTTTTTGAATAAGGGTGATTGCAATATTTCAATAAGTCAATTGAAATTTTCTTGCACGATTAGGGACAGTGGATGCCTAGAAAGATTTTTTTTAAAATTTGTTTTAGGTTTCAGAGAGTAGATTCCTGAAAAAAATGTGTTTGTTTTATGAAAAATGTGAGTGTGTTACTGCTAAAAAGTTGATTTAAATTTCGTTTTTGGATAAGGGTGATTGCAATATTTCAACAAGTCAATTGACATTTTTTTGCACGATTAGGAACAGTGGATGCCTAGAAAGATGTTTTTTTAAAATTAGTTTTAGGTTCCAGAGAGTAGATTCCTGAAAAAAAATGTGTTTGTTTTATGAAAAATGTGAGTGTGTTACTGCTAAAAAGTTGATTTAAATTTCGTTTTTGGATAAGGGTGATTGCAATACTTCAACAAGTCAATTGAAATTTTCTTGCACGATTAGGGACAGTGGATGCCTAGAAAGATGTTTTTTTAAAATTAGTTTTAGGTTCCAGAGAGTAGATTCCTGAAAAAAATTTGTTTTTTTTATGAAAAATGTGAGGGTGTTACTGCTAAAAAGTTGATTTAAATTTTGTTTTTGAATAAGGGTGATTGCAATATTTCAACAAGTCAATTGAAATTTTCTTGCACGATTAGGGACAGTGGATGCCTAGAAAGATGTGTTTTTTTAAAATTAGTTTTAGGTTCCAGAGAGTAGATTCCTGAAAAAAGATGTGTTTGTTTTATGAAAAATGTGAGTGTGTTACTGCTAAAAAGTTGATGTAAATTTCATTTTTGGATAAGGGTGATTGCAATATTTCAACAAGTCAATTGAAATTTTCTTGCACGATTAGGGACAGTGGATGCCTAGAAAGATATTTTTTTAAAATTAGTTTTAGGTTCCAGAGAGTAGATTCCTGAAAAAAGATGTGTTTGTTTTATGAAAAATGTGAGTGTGTTACTGCTAAAAAGTTGATTTAAATATCGTTTTTGGATAAGGGTGATTGCAATATTTCAACAAGTTAATTGAAATTTTCTTGCAAGATTAGGGAGAGTGGATGCCTAGAAAGATGTTTTTCACAAATTCGTTATAGGTTCCAGAGAGTGGATTCCTGAAAAAAAAATTATTTGTTTCATGAAAAATGTGAGTGTGTTACTGCAAAAAAGTTGATTTAAATTTAGTTTCAGGATAGGTGTGAATGCATCATTTCAACAAGTCAATTGAAATTTTCTTGCAAGATTGGGGACAATGGATGCCTAGAAAGATGTTTTTTTTAAATTAGTTTTAGGTTTCAGAGAGTAGATTCCTGAAAAAAATGTGTTTGTTTTATGAAAAATGTGAGTGTGTTACTGCAAAAAAGTTGATTTAAATATCGTTTTTGGATAAGGGTGATTGCAATATTTCAATAAGTTAATTGAAATTTTCTTGGAAGATTAGGGAGAGTGGATGCCTAGAAAGATTTTTTTTTTTAATTAGTTTTAGGTTTCAGAGAGTAGATTCCTGAAAAAAATGTGTTTGTTTTATGAAAAATGTGAGGGTGTTACTGCTAAAAAGTTGATTTAAATTTCGTTTTTGAATAAGGGTGATTGCAATATTTCAATAAGTCAATTGAAATTTTCTTGCACGATTAGGGACAGTGGATGCCTAGAAAGATGTTTTTTTTAAATTAGTTTTAGGTTTCAGAGAGTAGATTCCTGAAAAAAATGTGTTTGTTTTATGAAAAATGTGAGTGTGTTACTGCTAAAAAGTTGATTTAAATTTCGTTTTTGGATAAGGGTGATTGCAATATTTCAACAAGTCAATTGAAATTTTCTTGCACGATTAGGGACAGTGGATGCCTAGAAAGATGTTTTTTTAAAATTAGTTTTAGGTTCCAGAGAGTAGATTCCTGAAAAAAAATGTGTTTGTTTTATGAAAAATGTGAGTGTGTTACTGCTAAAAAGTTGTTTAAATTTCGTTTTTGGATAAGGGTGATTGCAATACTTCAACAAGTCAATTGAAATTTTCTTGCACGATTACGGACAATGGATCCCTAGAAAGATGTTTTTTTAAAATTAGTTTTAGGTTCCAGAGAGTAGATTCCTGAAAAAAAATGTGTTTGTTTTATGAAAAATGTGAGGGTGTTACTGCTAAAAAGTTGATTTAAATTTCGTTTTTGAATAAGGGTGATTGCAATATTTCAACAAGTCAATTGAAATTTTCTTGCACGATTAGGGACAGTGGATGCCTAGAAAGATTTTTTTTTAAATTAGTTTTAGGTTCCAGAGAGTAGATTCCTGAAAAAAAGTGTGTTTGTTTTATGAAAAATGTGAGTGTGTTACTGCTAAAAAGTTGATTTAAATTTCATTTTTGGATAAGGGTGATTGCAATATTTCAACAAGTCAATTGAAATTTTCTTGCACGATTAGGGACAGTGGATGCCTAGAAAGATGTTTTTTTAAAATTAGTTTTAGGTTCCAGAGAGTAGATTCCTGAAAAAAATGTGTTTGTTTTATGAAAAATGTGAGTGTGTTACTGCTAAAAAGTTGATTTAAATATCGTTTTTGGATAAGGGTGATTGCAATATTTCAACAAGTTAATTGAAATTTTCTTGCAAGATTAGGGAGAGTGGATGCCTAGAAAGATGTTTTTTACAAATTCGTTATAGGTTCCAGAGAGTGGATTCCTGAAAAAAAAATTATTTGTTTCATGAAAAATGTGAGTGTGTTACTGCAAAAAAGTTGATTTAAATTTAGTTTCAGGATAGGTGTGAATGCATCATTTCAACAAGTCAATTGAAATTTTCTTGCAAGATTGGGGACAATGGATGCCTAGAAAGTTTTTTTTTTAAATTAGTTTTAGGTTTCAGAGAGTAGATTCCTGAAAAAAATGTGTTTGTTTTATGAAAAATGTGAGTGTGTTACTGCAAAAAAGTTGATTTAAATATCGTTTTTGGATAAGGGTGATTGCAATATTTCAATAAGTTAATTGAAATTTTCTTGGAAGATTAGGGAGAGTGGATGCCTAGAAAGATGTTTTTTTTAATTAGTTTTAGGTTTCAGAGAGTAGATTCCTGAAAAAAATGTGTTTGTTTTATGAAAAATGTGAGGGTGTTACTGCTAAAAAGTTGATTTAAATTTCGTTTTTGAATAAGGGTGATTGCAATATTTCAATAAGTCAATTGAAATTTTCTTGCACGATTAGGGACAGTGGATGCCTAGACAGATGTTTTTTTCAAAATTAGTTTTATGTTTCAGAGAGTAGATTCCTGAAAAAAATGTGTTTGTTTTATGAAAAATGTGAGTGTGTTACTGCTAAAAAGTTGATTTAAATTTCGTTTTTGGATAAGGGTGATTGCAATATTTCAACAAGTCAATTGAAATTTTCTTGCACGATTAGGGACAGTGGATGCCTAGAAAGATGTTTTTTAAAAATTAGTTTTAGGTTCCAGAGAGTAGATTCCTGAAAAAAAATGTGTTTGTTTTATGAAAAATGTGAGTGTGTTACTGCTAAAAAGTTGATTTAAATTTCGTTTTTGGATAAGGGTGATTGCAATATTTCAATAAGTTAATTGAAATTTTCTTGGAAGATTAGGGAGAGTGGATGCCTAGAAAGATGTTTTTTTTAATTAGTTTTAGGTTTCAGAGAGTAGATTCCTGAAAAAAATGTGTTTGTTTTATGAAAAATGTGAGGGTGTTACTGCTAAAAAGTTGATTTAAATTTCGTTTTTGAATAAGGGTGATTGCAATATTTCAACAAGTCAATTGAAATTTTCTTGCACGATTAGGGACAGTGGATGCCTAGAAAGATGTTTTTTTAAAATTAGTTTTAGGTTTCAGAGAGTAGATTCCTGAAAAAAATGTGTTTGTTTTATGAAAAATGTGAGTGTGTTACTGCAAAAAAGTTGATTTAAATATCGTTTTTGGATAAGGGTGATTGCAATATTTCAATAAGTTAATTGAAATTTTCTTGGAAGATTAGGGAGAGTGGATGCCTAGAAAGATATTTTTTTTAAATTAGTTTTAGGTTTCAGAGAGTAGATTCCTGAAAAAAATGTGTTTGTTTTATGAAAAATGTGAGTGTGTTACTGCTAAAAAGTTGATTTAAATTTCGTTTTTGGATAAGGGTGATTGGTATATTTCAACAAGTCAATTGAAATTTTCTTGCACGATTAGGGACAGTGGATGCCTAGAAAGATGTTTTTTTAAAATTAGTTTTAGGTTCCAGAGAGTAGATTCCTGAAAAAAATGTGTTTGTTTTATGAAAAATGTGAGTGTGTTACTGCTAAAAAGTTGATTTAAATTTCGTTTTTGGATAAGGGTGATTGCAATATTTCAACAAGTTAATTGAAATTTTCTTGCAAGATTAGGGAGAGTGGATGCCTAGAAAGATGTTTTTTACAAATTCGTTATAGGTTCCAGAGAGTGGATTCCTGAAAAAAAAATTATTTGTTTCATGAAAAATGTGAGTGTGTTACTGCAAAAAAGTTGATTTAAATTTAGTTTCAGGATAGGTGTGAATGCATCATTTCAACAAGTCAATTGAAATTTTCTTGCAAGATTGGGGACAATGGATGCCTAGAAAGATGTTTTTTTTAAATTAGTTTTAGGTTTCAGAGAGTAGATTCCTGAAAAAAATGTGTTTGTTTTATGAAAAATGTGAGTGTGTTACTGCAAAAAAGTTGATTTAAATATCGTTTTTGGATAAGGGTGATTGCAATATTTCAATAAGTTAATTGAAATTTTCTTGGATTAGGGAGAGTGGATGCCTAGAAAGATGTTTTTTTTAATTAGTTTTAGGTTTCAGAGAGTAGATTCCTGAAAAAAATGTGTTTGTTTTATGAAAAATGTGAGGGTGTTACTGCTAAAAAGTTGATTTAAATTTCGTTTTTGAATAAGGGTGATTGCAATATTTCAATAAGTCAATTGAAATTTTCTTGCACGATTAGGGACAGTGGATGCCTAGAAAGATTTTTTTTAAAATTTGTTTTAGGTTTCAGAGAGTAGATTCCTGAAAAAAATGTGTTTGTTTTATGAAAAATGTGAGTGTGTTACTGCTAAAAAGTTGATTTAAATTTCGTTTTTGGATAAGGGTGATTGCAATATTTCAACAAGTCAATTGAAATTTTTTTGCACGATTAGGAACAGTGGATGCCTAGAAAGATGTTTTTTTAAAATTAGTTTTAGGTTCCAGAGAGTAGATTCCTGAAAAAAAATGTGTTTGTTTTATGAAAAATGTGAGTGTGTTACTGCTAAAAAGTTGATTTAAATTTCGTTTTTGGATAAGGGTGATTGCAATACTTCAACAAGTCAATTGAAATTTTCTTGCACGATTAGTGACAGTGGATGCCTAGAAAGATGTTTTTTTAAAATTAGTTTTAGGTTCCAGAGAGTAGATTCCTGAAAAAAATGTGTTTTTTTATGAAAAATGTGAGGGTGTTACTGCTAAAAAGTTGATTTAAATTTTGTTTTTGAATAAGGGTGATTGCAATATTTCAACAAGTCAATTGAAATTTTCTTGCACGATTAGGGACAGTGGATGCCTAGAAAGATGTTTTTTTTAAAATTAGTTTTAGGTTCCAGAGAGTAGATTCCTGAAAAAAGATGTGTTTGTTTTATGAAAAATGTGAGTGTGTTACTGCTAAAAAGTTGATGTAAATTTCATTTTTGGATAAGGGTGATTGCAATATTTCAACAAGTCAATTGAAATTTTCTTGCACGATTAGGGACAGTGGATGCCTAGAAAGATATTTTTTTAAAATTAGTTTTAGGTTCCAGAGAGTAGATTCCTGAAAAAAGATGTGTTTGTTTTATGAAAAATGTGAGTGTGTTACTGCTAAAAAGTTGATTTAAATATCGTTTTTGGATAAGGGTGATTGCAATATTTCAACAAGTTAATTGAAATTTTCTTGCAAGATTAGGGAGAGTGGATGCCTAGAAAGATGTTTTTTACAAATTCGTTATAGGTTCCAGAGAGTGGATTCCTGAAAAAAAAATTATTTGTTTCATGAAAAATGTGAGTGTGTTACTGCAAAAAAGTTGATTTAAATTTAGTTTCAGGATAGGTGTGAATGCATCATTTCAACAAGTCAATTGAAATTTTCTTGCAAGATTGGGGACAATGGATGCCTAGAAAGATGTTTTTTTTAAATTAGTTTTAGGTTTCAGAGAGTAGATTCCTGAAAAAAATGTGTTTGTTTTAGGAAAAATGTGAGTGTGTTACTGCAAAAAAGTTGATTTAAATATCGTTTTTGGATAAGGGTGATTGCAATATTTCAATAAGTTAATTGAAATTTTCTTGGAAGATTAGGGAGAGTGGATGCCTAGAAAGATGTTTTTTTTTAATTAGTTTTAGGTTTCAGAGAGTAGATTCCTGAAAAAAATGTGTTTGTTTTATGAAAAATGTGAGGGTGTTACTGCTAAAAAGTTGATTTAAATTTCGTTTTTGAATAAGGGTGATTGCAATATTTCAATAAGTCAATTGAAATTTTCTTGCACGATTAGGGACAGTGGATGCCTTGAAAGATGTTTTTTTTAAATTAGTTTTAGGTTTCAGAGAGTAGATTCCTGAAAAAAATGTGTTTGTTTTATGAAAAATGTGAGTGTGTTACTGCTAAAAAGTTGATTTAAATTTCGTTTTTGGATAAGGGTGATTGCAATATTTCAACAAGTCAATTGAAATTTTCTTGCACGATTAGGGACAGTGGATGCCTAGAAAGATGTTTTTTTAAAATTAGTTTTAGGTTCCAGAGAGTAGATTCCTGAAAAAAAATGTGTTTGTTTTATGAAAAATGTGAGTGTGTTACTGCTAAAAAGTTGTTTAAATTTCGTTTTTGGATAAGGGTGATTGCAATACTTCAACAAGTCAATTGAAATTTTCTTGCACGATTAGGGACAGTGGATCCCTAGAAAGATGTTTTTTTTAAATTAGTTTTAGGTTCCAGAGAGTAGATTCCATTAAAAAAGTGTGTTTGTTTTATGAAAAATGTGAGTGTGTTACTGCTAAAAAGTTGATTTAAATTTCATTTTTGGATAAGGGTGATTGCAATATTTCAACAAGTCAATTGAAATTTTCTTGCACGATTAGGGACAGTGGATGCCTAGAAAGATGTTTTTTTAAAATTAGTTTTAGGTTCCAGAGAGTAGATTCCTGAAAAAAATGTGTTTGTTTTATGAAAAATGTGAGTGTGTTACTGCTAAAAAGTTGATTTAAATATTGTTTTTGGATAAGGGTGATTGCAATATTTCAACAAGTTAATTGAAATTTTCTTGCAAGATTAGGGAGAGTGGATGCCTAGAAAGATGTTTTTTACAAATTCGTTATAGGTTCCAGAGAGTGGATTCCTGAAAAAAAAATTATTTGTTCCATGAAAAATGTGAGTGTGTTACTGCAAAAAAGTTGATTTAAATTTAGTTTCAGGATAGGTGTGAATGCATCATTTCAACAAGTCAATTGAAATTTTCTTGCAAGATTGGGGACAATGGATGCCTAGAAAGTTTTTTTTTTTAATTAGTTTTAGGTTTCAGAGAGTAGATTCCTGAAAAAAATGTGTTTGTTTTATGAAAAATGTGAGTGTGTTACTGCAAAAAAGTTGATTTAAATATCGTTTTTAGATAAGGGTGATTGCAATATTTCAATAAGTTAATTGAAATTTTCTTGGAAGATTAGGGAGAGTGGATGCCTAGAAAGATGTTTTTTTTAATTAGTTTTAGGTTTCAGAGAGTAGATTCCTGAAAAAAATGTGTTTGTTTTATGAAAAATGTGAGGGTGTTACTGCTAAAAAGTTGATTTAAATTTCGTTTTTGAATAAGGGTGATTGCAATATTTCAATAAGTCAATTGAAATTTTCTTGCACGATTAGGGACAGTGGATGCCTAGACAGATGTTTTTTTAAAATTAGTTTTATGTTTCAGAGAGTAGATTCCTGAAAAAAATGTGTTTGTTTTATGAAAAATGTGAGTGTGTTACTGCTAAAAAGTTGATTTAAATTTCGTTTTTGGATAAGGGTGATTGCAATATTTCAACAAGTCAATTGAAATTTTCTTGCACGATTAGGGACAGTGGATGCCTAGAAAGATGTTTTTTAAAAATTAGTTTTAGGTTCCAGAGAGTAGATTCCTGAAAAAAAATGTGTTTGTTTTATGAAAAATGTGAGTGTGTTACTGCTAAAAAGTTGATTTAAATTTCGTTTTTGGATAAGGGTGATTGCAATATTTCAATAAGTTAATTGAAATTTTCTTGGAAGATTAGGGAGAGTGGATGCCTAGAAAGATGTTTTTTTTAATTAGTTTTAGGTTTCAGAGAGTAGATTCCTGAAAAAAATGTGTTTGTTTTATGAAAAATGTGAGGGTGTTACTGCTAAAAAGTTGATTTAAATTTCGTTTTTGAATAAGGGTGATTGCAATATTTCAACAAGTCAATTCAAATTTTCTTGCACGATTAGGGACAGTGGATGCCTAGAAAGATGTTTTTTTTAAATTAGTTTTAGGTTTCAGAGAGTAGATTCCTGAAAAAAATGTGTTTGTTTTATGAAAAATGTGAGTGTGTTACTGCAAAAAAGTTGATTTAAATATCGTTTTTGGATAAGGGTGATTGCAATATTTCAATAAGTTAATTGAAATTTTCTTGGAAGATTAGGGAGAGTGGATGCCTAGAAAGATGTTTTTTTTTAATTAGTTTTAGGTTTCAGAGAGTAGATTCCTGAAAAAAATGTGTTTGTTTTATGAAAAATGTGAGGGTGTTACTGCTAAAAAGTTGATTTAAATTTCGTTTTTGAATAAGGGTGATTGCAATATTTCAATAAGTCAATTGAAATTTTCTTGCACGATTAGGGACAGTGGATGCCTAGAAAGATGTTTTTTTAAAAATAGTTTTAGGTTTCAGAAAGTAGATTCCTGAAAAAAATGTGTTTGTTTTATGAAAAATGTGAGTGTGTTACTGCTAAAAAGTTGATTTAAATTTCGTTTTTGTATAAGGGTGATTGCAATATTTCAACAAGTCAATTGAAATTTTCTTGCACGATTAGTGACAGTGGATGCCTAGAAAGATGTTTTTTTTAAATTAGTTTTAGGTTCCAGAGGCTAGATTCCTGAAAAAAATGTTTGTTTTATGAAAAATGTGAGAGTGTTACTGCTAAAAAGTTTATTTAAATTTCGTTTTTGGATAAGGGTGATTGCAATACTTCAACAAGTCAATTGAAATTTTCTTGCACGATTAGGGACAGTGGATGCCTAGAAAGATGTTTTTTTAAAATTAGTTTTAGGTTCCAGAGAGTAGATTCCTGAAAAAAATGTGTTTGTTTTATGAAAAATGTGAGGGTGTTACTGCTAAAAAGTTGATTTAAATTTCGTTTTTGAATAAGGGTGATTGCAATATTTCAACAAGTCAATTGAAATTTTCTTGCACGATTAGGGACAGTGGATGCCTAGAAAGATGTTTTTTTAAAATTAGTTTTAGGTTCCAGAGAGTAGATTCCTGAAAAAAATGTGTTTGTTTTATGAAAAATGTGAGTGTGTTACTGCTAAAAAGTTGATTTAAATTTCATTTTTGGATAAGGGTGATTGCAATATTTCAACAAGTCAATTGAAATTTTCTTGCACGATTAGGGACAGTGGATGCCTAGAAAGATGTTTTTTTAAAATTAGTTTTAGGTTCCAGAGAGTAGATTCCTGAAAAAATGTGTTTGTTTTATGAAAAATGTGAGTGTGTTACTGCTAAAAAGTTGATTTAAATATCGTTTTTGGATAAGGGTGATTGCAATATTTCAATAAGTTAATTGAAATTTTCTTGGAAGATTAGGGAGAGTGGATGCCTAGAAAGATGTTTTTTTTAATTAGTTTTAGGTTTCAGAGAGTAGATTCCTGAAATAAATGTGTTTGTTTATGAAAAATGTGAGGGTGTTACTGCTAAAAAGTTGATTTAAATTTCGTTTTTGAATAAGGGTGATTGCAATATTTCAATAAGTCAATTGAAATTTTCTTGCACGATTAGGGACAGTGGATGCCTAGAAAGATGTTTTTTTAAAAATAGTTTTAGGTTTCAGAAAGTAGATTCCTGAAAAAAATGTGTTTGTTTTATGAAAAATGTGAGTGTGTTACTGCTAAAAAGTTGATTTAAATTTCGTTTTTGTATAAGGGTGATTGCAATATTTCAACAAGTCAATTGAAATTTTCTTGCACGATTAGTGACAGTGGATGCCTAGAAAGATGTTTTTTTAAAATTAGTTTTAGGTTCCAGAGGGTAGATTCCTGAAAAAAATGTTTGTTTTATGAAAAATGTGAGAGTGTTACTGCTAAAAAGTTTATTTAAATTTCGTTTTTGGATAAGGGTGATTGCAATACTTCAACAAGTCAATTGAAATTTTCTTGCACGATTAGGGACAGTGGATGCCTAGAAAGATGTTTTTTTAAAATTAGTTTTAGGTTCCAGAGAGTAGATTCCTGAAAAAAATGTGTTTGTTTTATGAAAAATGTGAGGGTGTTACTGCTAAAAAGTTGATTTAAATTTCGTTTTTGAATAAGGGTGATTGCAATATTTCAACAAGTCAATTGAAATTTTCTTGCACGATTAGGGACAGTGGATGCCTAGAAAGATGTTTTTTTAAAATTAGTTTTAGGTTCCAGAGAGTAGATTCCTGAAAAAAATGTGTTTGTTTTATGAAAAATGTGAGTGTGTTACTGCTAAAAAGTTGATTTAAATTTCATTTTTGGATAAGGGTGATTGCAATATTTCAACAAGTCAATTGAAATTTTCTTGCACGATTAGGGACAGTGGATGCCTAGAAAGATGTTTTTTTAAAATTAGTTTTAGGTTCCAGAGAGTAGATTCCTGAAAAAAATGTGTTTGTTTTATGAAAAATGTGAGTGTGTTACTGCTAAAAAGTTGATTTAAATATCGTTTTTGGATAAGGGTGATTTCAATATTTCAACAAGTTAATTGAAATTTTCTTGCAAGATTAGGGAGAGTGGATGTCTAGAAAGATGTTTTTTACAAATTCGTTATAGGTTCCAGAGAGTGGATTCCTGAAAAAAAAATTATTTGTTTCATGAAAAATGTGAGTGTGTTACTGCAAAAAAGTTGATTTAAATTTAGTTTCAGGATAGGTGTGAATGCATCATTTCAACAAGTCAATTGAAATTTTCTTGCAAGATTGGGGACAATGGATGCCTAGAAAGTTTTTTTTTTAAATTAGTTTTAGGTTTCAGAGAGTAGATTCCTGAAAAAAATGTGTTTGTTTTATGAAAAATGTGAGTGTGTTACTGCAAAAAAGTTGATTTAAATATCGTTTTTGGATAAGGGTGATTGCAATATTTCAATAAGTTAATTGAAATTTTCTTGGAAGATTAGGGAGAGTGGATGCCTAGAAAGATGTTTTTTTTAATTAGTTTTAGGTTTCAGAGAGTAGATTCCTGAAAAAAATGTGTTTGTTTTATGAAAAATGTGAGGGTGTTACTGCTAAAAAGTTGATTTAAATTTCGTTTTTGAATAAGGGTGATTGCAATATTTCAATAAGTCAATTGAAATTTTCTTGCACGATTAGGGACAGTGGATGCCTAGACAGATGTTTTTTTAAAATTAGTTTTATGTTTCAGAGAGTAGATTCCTGAAAAAAATGTGTTTGTTTTATGAAAAATGTGAGTGTGTTACTGCTAAAAAGTTGATTTAAATTTCGTTTTTGGATAAGGGTGATTGCAATATTTCAACAAGTCAATTGAAATTTTCTTGCACGATTAGGGACAGTGGATGCCTAGAAAGATGTTTTTTAAAAATTAGTTTTAGGTTCCAGAGAGTAGATTCCTGAAAAAAAATGTGTTTGTTTTATGAAAAATGTGAGTGTGTTACTGCTAAAAAGTTGATTTAAATTTCGTTTTTGGATAAGGGTGATTGCAATATTTCAATAAGTTAATTGAAATTTTCTTGGAAGATTAGGGAGAGTGGATGCCTAGAAAGATGTTTTTTTTAATTCGTTTTAGGTTTCAGAGAGTAGATTCCTGAAAAAAATGTGTTTGTTTTATGAAAAATGTGAGGGTGTTACTGCTAAAAAGTTGATTTAAATTTCGTTTTTGAATAAGGGTGATTGCAATATTTCAACAAGTCAATTGAAATTTTCTTGCACGATTAGGGACAGTGGATGCCTAGAAAGATGTTTTTTTAAAATTAGTTTTAGGTTTCAGAGAGTAGATTCCTGAAAAAAATGTGTTTGTTTTATGAAAAATGTGAGTGTGTTACTGCAAAAAAGTTGATTTAAATATCGTTTTTGGATAAGGGTGATTGCAATATTTCAATAAGTTAATTGAAATTTTCTTGGAAGATTAGGGAGAGTGGATGCCTAGAAAGATGTTTTTTTTTAATTAGTTTTAGGTTTCAGAGAGTAGATTCCTGAAAAAAATGTGTTTGTTTTATGAAAAATGTGAGGGTGTTACTGCTAAAAAGTTGATTTAAATTTCGTTTTTGAATAAGGGTGATTGCAATATTTCAATAAGTCAATTGAAATTTTCTTGCACGATTAGGGACAGTGGATGCCTAGAAAGATGTTTTTTTAAAAATAGTTTTAGGTTTCAGAAAGTAGATTCCTGAAAAAAATGTGTTTGTTTTATGAAAAATGTGAGTGTGTTACTGCTAAAAAGTTGATTTAAATTTCGTTTTTGTATAAGGGTGATTGCAATATTTCAACAAGTCAATTGAAATTTTCTTGCACGATTAGTGACAGTGGATGCCTAGAAAGATGTTTTTTTAAAATTAGTTTTAGGTTCCAGAGGGTAGATTCCTGAAAAAAATGTTTGTTTTATGAAAAATGTGAGAGTGTTACTGCTAAAAAGTTTATTTAAATTTCGTTTTTGGATAAGGGTGATTGCAATACTTCAACAAGTCAATTGAAATTTTCTTGCACGATTAGGGACAGTGGATGCCTAGAAAGATGTTTTTTTAAAATTAGTTTTAGGTTCCAGAGAGTAGATTCCTGAAAAAAATGTGTTTGTTTTATGAAAAATGTGAGGGTGTTACTGCTAAAAAGTTGATTTAAATTTCGTTTTTGAATAAGGGTGATTGCAATATTTCAACAAGTCAATTGAAATTTTCTTGCACGATTAGGGACAGTGGATGCCTAGAAAGATGTTTTTTTAAAATTAGTTTTAGGTTCCAGAGAGTAGATTCCTGAAAAAAATGTGTTTGTTTTATGAAAAATGTGAGTGTGTTACTGCTAAAAAGTTGATTTAAATTTCATTTTTGGATAAGGGTGATTGCAATATTTCAACAAGTCAATTGAAATTTTCTTGCACGATTAGGGACAGTGGATGCCTAGAAAGATGTTTTTTTAAAATTAGTTTTAGGTTCCAGAGAGTAGATTCCTGAAAAAAATGTGTTTGTTTTATGAAAAATGTGAGTGTGTTACTGCTAAAAAGTTGATTTAAATATCGTTTTTGGATAAGGGTGATTGCAATATTTCAATAAGTTAATTGAAATTTTCTTGGAAGATTAGGGAGAGTGGATGCCTAGAAAGATGTTTTTTTTAATTAGTTTTAGGTTTCAGAGAGTAGATTCCTGAAATAAATGTGTTTGTTTATGAAAAATGTGAGGGTGTTACTGCTAAAAAGTTGATTTAAATTTCGTTTTTGGATAAGGGTGATTGCAATATTTCAACAAGTCAATTGAAATTTTCTTGCACGATTAGGGACAGTGGATGCCTAGAAAGATATTTTTTTAAAATTAGTTTTAGGTTCCAGAGAGTAGATTCCTGAAAAAAATGTGTTTGTTTTATGAAAAATGTGAGTGTGTTACTGCTAAAAAGTTGGTTTAAATTTCGTTTTTGGATAAGGGTGATTGCAATACTTCAACAAGTCAATTGAAATTTTCTTGCACGATTAGGGACAGTGGATGCATAGAAAGATTTCTTTTTTAAATTAGTATTAGGTTTCAGAGAGTAGATTCCTGAAAAAAATGTGTTTGTTTCATGAAAAATGTGAGGGTGTTACTGCTAAAAAGTTGATTTAAATTTCGTTTTTGAATAAGGGTGATTGCAATATTTCAATAAGTCAATTGAAATTTTCTTGCACGATTAGGGACAGTGGATGCCTAGAAAGATGTTTTTTTAAAATTAGTTTTAGGTTTCAGAGAGTAGATTCCTGAAAAAAATGTGTTTGTTTTATGAAAAATGTGAGTGTGTTACTGCTAAAAAGTTGATTTAAATTTCATTTTTGGATAAGGGTGATTGCAATATTTCAACAAGTCAATTGAAATTTTCTTGCACGATTAGGGACAGTGGATGCCTAGAAAGATGTTTTTTTAAAATTAGTTTTAGGTTCCAGAGAGTAGATTCCTGAAAAAAATGTGTTTGTTTTATGAAAAATGTGAGTGTGTTACTGCTAAAAAGTTGATTTAAATATCGTTTTTGGATAAGGGTGATTGCAATATTTCAATAAGTTAATTGAAATTTTCTTGGAAGATTAGGGAGAGTGGATGCCTAGAAAGATGTTTTTTTTAATTAGTTTTAGGTTTCAGAGAGTAGATTCCTAAAAAAAATGTGTTTGTTTTATGAAAAATGTGAGGGTGTTACTGCTAAAAAGTTGATTTAAATTACGTTTTTGAATAAGGGTGATTGCAATTTTTCAACAAGTCAATTGAAATTTTCTTGCACGATTAGGGACAGTGGATGCCTAGAAAGATTTTTTTTTTAAATTAGTTTTAGGTTCCAGAGAGTAGATTCCTGAAAAAAATGTGTTTGTTTTATGAAAAATGTGAGTGTGTTACTGCTAAAAAGTTGATTTAAATATCGTTTTTGGATAAGGGTGATTGCAATATTTCAATAAGTTAATTGAAATTTTCTTGGAAGATTAGGGAGAGTGGATGCCTAGAAAGATGTTTTTTTTAATTAGTTTTAGGTTTCAGAGAGTAGATTCCTGAAATAAATGTGTTTGTTTATGAAAAATGTGAGGGTGTTACTGCTAAAAAGTTGATTTAAATTTCGTTTTTGGATAAGGGTGATTGCAATATTTCAACAAGTCAATTGAAATTTTCTTGCACGATTAGGGACAGTGGATGCCTAGAAAGATGTTTTTTTTAATTAGTTTTAGGTTCCAGAGAGTAGATTCCTGAAAAAAATGTGTTTGTTTTATGAAAAATGTGAGGGTGTTACTGCTAAAAAGTTGATTTAAATTTCGTTTTTGGATAAGGGTGATTGCAATACTTCAACAAGTCAATTGAAATTTTCTTGCACGATTAGGGACAGTGGATGCATAGAAAGATTTCTTTTTTAAATTAGTATTAGGTTTCAGAGAGTAGATTCCTGAAAAAAATGTGTTTGTTTCATGAAAAATGTGAGGGTGTTACTGCTAAAAAGTTGATTTAAATTTCGTTTTTGAATAAGGGTGATTGCAATATTTCAATAAGTCAATTGAAATTTTCTTGCACGATTAGGGACAGTGGATGCCTAGAAAGATGTTTTTTTAAAATTAGTTTTAGGTTTCAGAGAGTAGATTCCTGAAAAAAATGTGTTTGTTTTATGAAAAATGTGAGTGTGTTACTGCTAAAAAGTTGATTTAAATTTCATTTTTGGATAAGGGTGATTGCAATATTTCAACAAGTCAATTGAAATTTTCTTGCACGATTAGGGACAGTGGATGCCTAGAAAGATGTTTTTTTAAAATTAGTTTTAGGTTCCAGAGAGTAGATTCCTGAAAAAAATGTGTTTGTTTTATGAAAAATGTGAGTGTGTTACTGCTAAAAAGTTGATTTAAATATCGTTTTTGGATAAGGGTGATTGCAATATTTCAATAAGTTAATTGAAATTTTCTTGGAAGATTAGGGAGAGTGGATGCCTAGAAAGATGTTTTGTTTAATTAGTTTTAGGTTTCAGAGAGTAGATTCCTAAAAAAAATGTGTTTGTTTTATGAAAAATGTGAGGGTGTTACTGCTAAAAAGTTGATTTAAATTACGTTTTTGAATAAGGGTGATTGCAATATTTCAACAAGTCAATTGAAATTTTCTTGCACGATTAGGGACAGTGGATGCCTAGAAAGATATTTTTTTAAAATTAGTTTTAGGTTTCAGAGAGTAGATTCCTGAAAAAAATGTGTTTGTTTTATGAAAAATGTGAGTGTGTTACTGCTAAAAAGTTGATTTAAATTTCGTTTTTGGATAAGGGTGATTGCAATATTTCAACAAGTCAATTGAAATTTTCTTGCACGATTAGGGACAGTGGATGCCTAGAAAGATGTTTTTTTAAAAGTAGTTTTAGGTTTCAGAGAGTAGATTCCTGAAAAAAATGTGTTTGTTTTATGAAAAATGTGAGTGTGTTACTGCAAAAAAGTTGATTTAAATATCGTTTTTGGATAAGGGTGATTGCAATATTTCAATAAGTTAATTGAAATTTTCTTGGAAGATTAGGGAGAGTGGATGCCTAGAAAGATGTCTTTTTGTAATTAGTTTTAGGTTTCAGAGAGTAGATTCCTGAAAAAAATGTGTTTGTTTTATGAAAAATGTGAGTGTGTTACTGCTAAAAAGTTGATTTAAATTTCGTTTTTGGATAAGGGTGATTGCAATATTTCAACAAGTTAATTGAAATTTTCTTGCAAGATTAGGGAGAGTGGATGCCTAGAAAGATGTTTTTTACAAATTCGTTATAGGTTCCAGAGAGTGGATTCCTGAAAAAAAAAATATTTGTTTCATGAAAAATGTGAGTGTGTTACTGCAAAAAAGTTGATTTAAATTTAGTTTCAGGATAGGTGTGAATGCATCATTTAACAAGTCAATTGAAATTTTCTTGCAAGATTGGGGACAATGGATGCCTAGAAAGATGTTTTTTTTAAATTAGTTTTAGGTTTCAGAGAGTAGATTCCTGAAAAAAATGTGTTTGTTTTATGAAAAATGTGAGTGTGTTACTGCAAAAAAGTTGATTTAAATATCGTTTTTGGATAAGGGTGATTGCAACATTTCAATAAGTTAATTGAAATTTTCTTGGAAGATTAGGGAGAGTGGATGCCTAGAAAGATGTTTTTTTTTAATTAGTTTTAGGTTTCAGAGAGTAGATTCCTGAAAAAAAGGTGTTTGTTTTATGAAAAATGTGAGGGTGTTACTGCTAAAAAGTTGATTTAAATTTCGTTTTTGAATAAGGGTGATTGCAATATTTCAATAAGTCAATTGAAAGTTTCTTGCACGATTAGGGACAGTGGATGCCTAGAAAGATGTTTTTTTTAAATTAGTTTTAGGTTTCAGAGAGTAGATTCCTGAAAAAAATTTGTTTGTTTTATGAAAAATGTGAGTGTGTTACTGCTAAAAAGTTGATTTAAATTTCGTTTTTGGATAAGGGTGATTGCAATATTTCAACAAGTCAATTGAAATTTTCTTGCACGATTAGGGACAGTGGATGCCTAGAAAGATGTTTTTTTTAAATTAGTTTTAGGTTCCAGAGACTAGATTCCTGAAAATAAATGTGTTTGTTTTATGAAAAATGTGAGTGTGTTACTGCTAAAAAGTGGATTTAAATTTCGTTTTTGGATAAGGGTGATTGAAATACTTCAACAAGTCAATTGAAATTTTCTTGCACGATTAGGGACAGTGGATGCCTAGAAAGATGTTTTTTTAAAATTAGTTTTAGGTTCCAGAGAGTAGATTCCTGAAAAAAATGTGTTTGTTTTATGAAAAATGTGAGGGTGTTACTGCTAAAAAGTTGATTTAAATTTCGTTTTTGAATAAGGGTGATTGCAATATTTCAACAAGTCAATTGAAATTTTCTTGCACGATTAGGGACAGTGGATGCCTAGAAAGATCTTTTTTAAAAATTAGTTTTAGGTTCCAGAGAGTAGATTCCTGAAAAAAATGTGTTTGTTTTATGAAAAATGTGAGTGTGTTACTGCTAAAAAGTTGATTTAAATTTCATTTTTGGATAAGGGTGATTGCAATATTTCAACAAGTCAATTGAAATTTTCTTGCACGATTAGGGACAGTGGATGCCTAGAAAGATGTTTTTTTAAAATTAGTTTTAGGTTCCAGAGAGTAGATTCCTGAAAAAAATGTGTTTGTTTTATGAAAAATGTGAGTGTATTACTGCTAAAAAGTTGATTTAAATATCGTTTTTGGATAAGGGTGATTGAAATATTTCAATAAGTTAATTGAAATTTTCTTGGAAGATTAGGGAGAGTGGGTGCCTAGAAAGATGTTTTTTTGATTAGTTTTAGGTTTCAGAGAGTTGATTCCTGAAATAAATGTGTTTGTTTTATGAAAAATGTGAGGGTGTTACTGTTAAAAAGTTGATTTAAATTTCGATTTTGAATAAGGGTGATTGCAATATTTCAACAAGTCAATTGAAATTTTCTTGCACGATTAGGGACAGTGGATGCCTAGAAAGATATTTTTTTTAAATTAGTTTTAGGTTTCAGAGAGTAGATTCCTGAAAAAAATGTGTTTGTTTTATGAAAAATGTGAGTGTGTTACTGCTAAAAAGTTGATTTAAATTTCGTTTTTGGATAAGGGTGATTGCAATATTTCAACAAGTCAATTGAAATTTTCTTGCACGATTAGGGACAGTGGATGCCTAGAAAGATGTTTTTTTAAAATTAGTTTTAGGTTCCAGAGAGTAGATTCCTGAAAAAAATGTGTTTGTTTTATTAAAAATGTGAGTGTGTTACTGCAAAAAAGTTGATTTAAATATCGTTTTTGGATAAGGGTGATTGCAATATTTCAATAAGTTAATTGAAATTTTCTTGGAAGATTAGGAAGAGTGGATGCCTAGAAAGATGTTTTTTTTAATTAGTTTTAGGTTTCAGAGAGTAGATTCCTGAAATAAATGTGTTTGTTTTATGAAAAATGTGAGGGTGTTACTGCTAAAAAGTTGATTTAAATTTCGTTTTTGAATAAGGGTGATTGCAATATTTCAACAAGTCAATTGAAATTTTCTTGCACGATTAGGGACAGTGGATGCCTAGAAAGATATTTTTTTAAAATTAGTTTTAGGTTTCAGAGAGTAGATTCCTGAAAAAAATGTGTTTGTTTTATGAAAAATGTGTGTTACTGCTAAAAAGTTGATTTAAATTTCGTTTTTGGATAAGGGTGATTGCAATATTTCAACAAGTCAATTGAAATTTTCTTGCACGATTAGGGACAGTGGATGCCTAGAAAGATGTTTTTTTTAAATTAGTTTTAGGTTCCAGAGAGTAGATTCCTGAAAAAAATGTGTTTGTTTAATGAAAAATGTGAGTGTGTTACTGCTAAAAAGTTGTTTTAAATATCGTTTTTGGATAAGGGTGATTGCAATATTTCAATAAGTTAATTGAAATTTTCTTGGAAGATTAGGGAGAGTGGATGCCTAGAAAGATGTTTTTTTAATTAGTTTTAGGTTTCAGAGAGTAGATTCCTGAAAAAAATGTGTTTGTTTTATGAAAAATGTGAGGGTGTTACTGCTAAAAAGTTGATTTAAATTTCGTTTTTGAATAAGGGTGATTGCAATATTTCAATAAGTCAATTGAAAGTTTCTTGCACGATTAGGGACAGTGGATGCCTAGAAAGATGTTTTTTTAAAATTAGTTTTAGGTTTCAGAGAGTAGATTCCTGAAAAAAATTTGTTTGTTTTATGAAAAATGTGAGTGTGTTACTGCTAAAAAGTTGATTTAAATTTCGTTTTTGGATAAGGGTGATTGCAATATTTCAACAAGTCAATTGAAATTTTCTTGCACGATTAGGGACAGTGGATGCCTAGAAAGATGTTTTTTTAAAATTAGTTTTAGGTTCCAGAGAGTAGATTCCTGAAAAAAAATGTGTTTGTTTTATGAAAAATGTGAGTGTGTTACTGCTAAAAAGTTGATTTAAATTTCGTTTTTGGATAAGGGTGATTGCAATACTTCAACAAGTCAATTGAAATTTTCTTGCACGATTAGGGACAGTGGATGCCTAGAAAGATGTTTTTTTAAAATTAGTTTTAGGTTCCAGAGAGTAGATTCCTGAAAAAAATGTGTTTGTTTTATGAAAAATGTGAGGGTGTTACTGCTAAAAAGTTGATTTAAATTTCGTTTTTGAATAAGGGTGATTGCAATATTTCAACAAGTCAATTGAAATTTTCTTGCACGATTAGGGACAGTGGATGCCTAGAAAGATCTTTTTTTAAAATTAGTTTTAGGTTCCAGAGAGTAGATTCCTGAAAAAAATGTGTTTGTTTTATGAAAAATGTGAGTGTGTTACTGCTAAAAAGTTGATTTAAATTTCATTTTTGGATAAGGGTGATTGCAATATTTCAACAAGTCAATTGAAATTTTCTTGCACGATTAGGGACAGTGGATGCCTAGAAAGATGTTTTTTTAAAATTAGTTTTAGGTTCCAGAGAGTAGATTCCTGAAAAAAATGTGTTTGTTTTATGAAAAATGTGAGTGTGTTACTGCTAAAAAGTTGATTTAAATATCGTTTTTGGATAAGGGTGATTGCAATATTTCAATAAGTTAATTGAAATTTTCTTGGAAGATTAGGGAGAGTGGGTGCCTAGAAAGATGTTTTTTTAATTAGTTTTAGGTTTCAGAGAGTAGATTCCTGAAATAAATGTGTTTGTTTTATGAAAAATGTGAGGGTGTTACTGTTAAAAAGTTGATTTAAATTTCGTTTTTGAATAAGGGTGATTGCAATATTTCAACAAGTCAATTGAAATTTTCTTGCACGATTAGTGACAGTGGATGCCTAGAAAGATATTTTTTTTAAATTAGTTTTAGGTTTCAGAGAGTAGATTCCTGAAAAAAATGTGTTTGTTTAATGAAAAATGTGAGTGTGTTACTGCTAAAAAGTTGTTTTAAATATCGTTTTTGGATAAGGGTGATTGCAATATTTCAATAAGTTAATTGAAATTTTCTTGGAAGATTAGGGAGAGTGGATGCCTAGAAAGATGTTTTTTTAATTAGTTTTAGGTTTCAGAGAGTAGATTCCTGAAAAAAATGTGTTTGTTTTATGAAAAATGTGAGGGTGTTACTGCTAAAAAGTTGATTTAAATTTCGTTTTTGAATAAGGGTGATTGCAATATTTCAATAAGTCAATTGAAAGTTTCTTGCACGATTAGGGACAGTGGATGCCTAGAAAGATGTTTTTTTAAAATTAGTTTTAGGTTTCAGAGAGTAGATTCCTGAAAAAAATTTGTTTGTTTTATGAAAAATGTGAGTGTGTTACTGCTAAAAAGTTGATTTAAATTTCGTTTTTGGATAAGGGTGATTGCAATATTTCAACAAGTCAATTGAAATTTTCTTGCACGATTAGGGACAGTGGATGCCTAGAAAGATGTTTTTTTAAAATTAGTTTTAGGTTCCAGAGAGTAGATTCCTGAAAAAAAATGTGTTTGTTTTATGAAAAATGTGAGTGTGTTACTGCTAAAAAGTTGATTTAAATTTCGTTTTTGGATAAGGGTGATTGCAATACTTCAACAAGTCAATTGAAATTTTCTTGCACGATTAGGGACAGTGGATGCCTAGAAAGATGTTTTTTTAAAATTAGTTTTAGGTTCCAGAGAGTAGATTCCTGAAAAAAATGTGTTTGTTTTATGAAAAATGTGAGGGTGTTACTGCTAAAAAGTTGATTTAAATTTCGTTTTTGAATAAGGGTGATTGCAATATTTCAACAAGTCAATTGAAATTTTCTTGCACGATTAGGGACAGTGGATGCCTAGAAAGATCTTTTTTTTAAATTAGTTTTAGGTTCCAGAGAGTAGATTCCTGAAAAAAATGTGTTTGTTTTATGAAAAATGTGAGTGTGTTACTGCTAAAAAGTTGATTTAAATTTCATTTTTGGATAAGGGTGATTGCAATATTTCAACAAGTCAATTGAAATTTTCTTGCACGATTAGGGACAGTGGATGCCTAGAAAGATGTTTTTTTTAAATTAGTTTTAGGTTCAAGAGAGTAGATTCCTGAAAAAAATTTGTTTGTTTTATGAAAAATGTGAGTGTGTTACTGCTAAAAAGTTGATTTAAATATCGTTTTTGGATAAGGGTGATTGCAATATTTCAATAAGTTAATTGAAATTTTCTTGGAAGATTAGGGAGAGTGGATGCCTAGAAAGATGTTTTTTTTAATTAGTTTTAGGTTTCAGAGAGTAGATTCCTGAAAAAAATGTGTTTGTTTTATGAAAAATGTGAGGGTGTTACTGCTAAAAAGTTGATTTAAATTTCGTTTTTGAATAAGGGTGATTGCAATATTTCAACAAGTCAATTCAAATTTTCTTGCACGATTAGGGACAGTGGATGCCTAGAAAGATGTTTTTTTTAAATTAGTTTTAGGTTTCAGAGAGTAGATTCCTGAAAAAAATGTGTTTGTTTTATGAAAAATGTGAGTGTGTTACTGCAAAAAAGTTGATTTAAATATCGTTTTTGGATAAGGGTGATTGCAATATTTCAATAAGTTAATTGAAATTTTCTTGGAAGATTAGGGAGAGTGGATGCCTAGAAAGATGTTTTTTTTTAATTAGTTTTAGGTTTCAGAGAGTAGATTCCTGAAAAAAATGTGTTTGTTTTATGAAAAATGTGAGGGTGTTACTGCTAAAAAGTTGATTTAAATTTCGTTTTTGAATAAGGGTGATTGCAATATTTCAATAAGTCAATTGAAATTTTCTTGCACGATTAGGGACAGTGGATGCCTAGAAAGATGTTTTTTTAAAAATAGTTTTAGGTTTCAGAAAGTAGATTCCTGAAAAAAATGTGTTTGTTTTATGAAAAATGTGAGTGTGTTACTGCTAAAAAGTTGATTTAAATTTCGTTTTTGTATAAGGGTGATTGCAATATTTCAACAAGTCAATTGAAATTTTCTTGCACGATTAGTGACAGTGGATGCCTAGAAAGATGTTTTTTTTAAATTAGTTTTAGGTTCCAGAGGCTAGATTCCTGAAAAAAATGTTTGTTTTATGAAAAATGTGAGAGTGTTACTGCTAAAAAGTTTATTTAAATTTCGTTTTTGGATAAGGGTGATTGCAATACTTCAACAAGTCAATTGAAATTTTCTTGCACGATTAGGGACAGTGGATGCCTAGAAAGATGTTTTTTTAAAATTAGTTTTAGGTTCCAGAGAGTAGATTCCTGAAAAAAATGTGTTTGTTTTATGAAAAATGTGAGGGTGTTACTGCTAAAAAGTTGATTTAAATTTCGTTTTTGAATAAGGGTGATTGCAATATTTCAACAAGTCAATTGAAATTTTCTTGCACGATTAGGGACAGTGGATGCCTAGAAAGATGTTTTTTTAAAATTAGTTTTAGGTTCCAGAGAGTAGATTCCTGAAAAAAATGTGTTTGTTTTATGAAAAATGTGAGTGTGTTACTGCTAAAAAGTTGATTTAAATTTCATTTTTGGATAAGGGTGATTGCAATATTTCAACAAGTCAATTGAAATTTTCTTGCACGATTAGGGACAGTGGATGCCTAGAAAGATGTTTTTTTAAAATTAGTTTTAGGTTCCAGAGAGTAGATTCCTGAAAAAATGTGTTTGTTTTATGAAAAATGTGAGTGTGTTACTGCTAAAAAGTTGATTTAAATATCGTTTTTGGATAAGGGTGATTGCAATATTTCAATAAGTTAATTGAAATTTTCTTGGAAGATTAGGGAGAGTGGATGCCTAGAAAGATGTTTTTTTTAATTAGTTTTAGGTTTCAGAGAGTAGATTCCTGAAATAAATGTGTTTGTTTATGAAAAATGTGAGGGTGTTACTGCTAAAAAGTTGATTTAAATTTCGTTTTTGAATAAGGGTGATTGCAATATTTCAATAAGTCAATTGAAATTTTCTTGCACGATTAGGGACAGTGGATGCCTAGAAAGATGTTTTTTTAAAAATAGTTTTAGGTTTCAGAAAGTAGATTCCTGAAAAAAATGTGTTTGTTTTATGAAAAATGTGAGTGTGTTACTGCTAAAAAGTTGATTTAAATTTCGTTTTTGTATAAGGGTGATTGCAATATTTCAACAAGTCAATTGAAATTTTCTTGCACGATTAGTGACAGTGGATGCCTAGAAAGATGTTTTTTTAAAATTAGTTTTAGGTTCCAGAGGGTAGATTCCTGAAAAAAATGTTTGTTTTATGAAAAATGTGAGAGTGTTACTGCTAAAAAGTTTATTTAAATTTCGTTTTTGGATAAGGGTGATTGCAATACTTCAACAAGTCAATTGAAATTTTCTTGCACGATTAGGGACAGTGGATGCCTAGAAAGATGTTTTTTTAAAATTAGTTTTAGGTTCCAGAGAGTAGATTCCTGAAAAAAATGTGTTTGTTTTATGAAAAATGTGAGGGTGTTACTGCTAAAAAGTTGATTTAAATTTCGTTTTTGAATAAGGGTGATTGCAATATTTCAACAAGTCAATTGAAATTTTCTTGCACGATTAGGGACAGTGGATGCCTAGAAAGATGTTTTTTTAAAATTAGTTTTAGGTTCCAGAGAGTAGATTCCTGAAAAAAATGTGTTTGTTTTATGAAAAATGTGAGTGTGTTACTGCTAAAAAGTTGATTTAAATTTCATTTTTGGATAAGGGTGATTGCAATATTTCAACAAGTCAATTGAAATTTTCTTGCACGATTAGGGACAGTGGATGCCTAGAAAGATGTTTTTTTAAAATTAGTTTTAGGTTCCAGAGAGTAGATTCCTGAAAAAAATGTGTTTGTTTTATGAAAAATGTGAGTGTGTTACTGCTAAAAAGTTGATTTAAATATCGTTTTTGGATAAGGGTGATTTCAATATTTCAACAAGTTAATTGAAATTTTCTTGCAAGATTAGGGAGAGTGGATGTCTAGAAAGATGTTTTTTACAAATTCGTTATAGGTTCCAGAGAGTGGATTCCTGAAAAAAAAATTATTTGTTTCATGAAAAATGTGAGTGTGTTACTGCAAAAAAGTTGATTTAAATTTAGTTTCAGGATAGGTGTGAATGCATCATTTCAACAAGTCAATTGAAATTTTCTTGCAAGATTGGGGACAATGGATGCCTAGAAAGTTTTTTTTTTAAATTAGTTTTAGGTTTCAGAGAGTAGATTCCTGAAAAAAATGTGTTTGTTTTATGAAAAATGTGAGTGTGTTACTGCAAAAAAGTTGATTTAAATATCGTTTTTGGATAAGGGTGATTGCAATATTTCAATAAGTTAATTGAAATTTTCTTGGAAGATTAGGGAGAGTGGATGCCTAGAAAGATGTTTTTTTTAATTAGTTTTAGGTTTCAGAGAGTAGATTCCTGAAAAAAATGTGTTTGTTTTATGAAAAATGTGAGGGTGTTACTGCTAAAAAGTTGATTTAAATTTCGTTTTTGAATAAGGGTGATTGCAATATTTCAATAAGTCAATTGAAATTTTCTTGCACGATTAGGGACAGTGGATGCCTAGACAGATGTTTTTTTAAAATTAGTTTTATGTTTCAGAGAGTAGATTCCTGAAAAAAATGTGTTTGTTTTATGAAAAATGTGAGTGTGTTACTGCTAAAAAGTTGATTTAAATTTCGTTTTTGGATAAGGGTGATTGCAATATTTCAACAAGTCAATTGAAATTTTCTTGCACGATTAGGGACAGTGGATGCCTAGAAAGATGTTTTTTAAAAATTAGTTTTAGGTTCCAGAGAGTAGATTCCTGAAAAAAAATGTGTTTGTTTTATGAAAAATGTGAGTGTGTTACTGCTAAAAAGTTGATTTAAATTTCGTTTTTGGATAAGGGTGATTGCAATATTTCAATAAGTTAATTGAAATTTTCTTGGAAGATTAGGGAGAGTGGATGCCTAGAAAGATGTTTTTTTTAATTCGTTTTAGGTTTCAGAGAGTAGATTCCTGAAAAAAATGTGTTTGTTTTATGAAAAATGTGAGGGTGTTACTGCTAAAAAGTTGATTTAAATTTCGTTTTTGAATAAGGGTGATTGCAATATTTCAACAAGTCAATTGAAATTTTCTTGCACGATTAGGGACAGTGGATGCCTAGAAAGATGTTTTTTTAAAATTAGTTTTAGGTTTCAGAGAGTAGATTCCTGAAAAAAATGTGTTTGTTTTATGAAAAATGTGAGTGTGTTACTGCAAAAAAGTTGATTTAAATATCGTTTTTGGATAAGGGTGATTGCAATATTTCAATAAGTTAATTGAAATTTTCTTGGAAGATTAGGGAGAGTGGATGCCTAGAAAGATGTTTTTTTTTAATTAGTTTTAGGTTTCAGAGAGTAGATTCCTGAAAAAAATGTGTTTGTTTTATGAAAAATGTGAGGGTGTTACTGCTAAAAAGTTGATTTAAATTTCGTTTTTGAATAAGGGTGATTGCAATATTTCAATAAGTCAATTGAAATTTTCTTGCACGATTAGGGACAGTGGATGCCTAGAAAGATGTTTTTTTAAAAATAGTTTTAGGTTTCAGAAAGTAGATTCCTGAAAAAAATGTGTTTGTTTTATGAAAAATGTGAGTGTGTTACTGCTAAAAAGTTGATTTAAATTTCGTTTTTGTATAAGGGTGATTGCAATATTTCAACAAGTCAATTGAAATTTTCTTGCACGATTAGTGACAGTGGATGCCTAGAAAGATGTTTTTTTAAAATTAGTTTTAGGTTCCAGAGGGTAGATTCCTGAAAAAAATGTTTGTTTTATGAAAAATGTGAGAGTGTTACTGCTAAAAAGTTTATTTAAATTTCGTTTTTGGATAAGGGTGATTGCAATACTTCAACAAGTCAATTGAAATTTTCTTGCACGATTAGGGACAGTGGATGCCTAGAAAGATGTTTTTTTAAAATTAGTTTTAGGTTCCAGAGAGTAGATTCCTGAAAAAAATGTGTTTGTTTTATGAAAAATGTGAGGGTGTTACTGCTAAAAAGTTGATTTAAATTTCGTTTTTGAATAAGGGTGATTGCAATATTTCAACAAGTCAATTGAAATTTTCTTGCACGATTAGGGACAGTGGATGCCTAGAAAGATGTTTTTTTAAAATTAGTTTTAGGTTCCAGAGAGTAGATTCCTGAAAAAAATGTGTTTGTTTTATGAAAAATGTGAGTGTGTTACTGCTAAAAAGTTGATTTAAATTTCATTTTTGGATAAGGGTGATTGCAATATTTCAACAAGTCAATTGAAATTTTCTTGCACGATTAGGGACAGTGGATGCCTAGAAAGATGTTTTTTTAAAATTAGTTTTAGGTTCCAGAGAGTAGATTCCTGAAAAAAATGTGTTTGTTTTATGAAAAATGTGAGTGTGTTACTGCTAAAAAGTTGATTTAAATATCGTTTTTGGATAAGGGTGATTGCAATATTTCAATAAGTTAATTGAAATTTTCTTGGAAGATTAGGGAGAGTGGATGCCTAGAAAGATGTTTTTTTTAATTAGTTTTAGGTTTCAGAGAGTAGATTCCTGAAATAAATGTGTTTGTTTATGAAAAATGTGAGGGTGTTACTGCTAAAAAGTTGATTTAAATTTCGTTTTTGGATAAGGGTGATTGCAATATTTCAACAAGTCAATTGAAATTTTCTTGCACGATTAGGGACAGTGGATGCCTAGAAAGATATTTTTTTAAAATTAGTTTTAGGTTCCAGAGAGTAGATTCCTGAAAAAAATGTGTTTGTTTTATGAAAAATGTGAGTGTGTTACTGCTAAAAAGTTGGTTTAAATTTCGTTTTTGGATAAGGGTGATTGCAATACTTCAACAAGTCAATTGAAATTTTCTTGCACGATTAGGGACAGTGGATGCATAGAAAGATTTCTTTTTTAAATTAGTATTAGGTTTCAGAGAGTAGATTCCTGAAAAAAATGTGTTTGTTTCATGAAAAATGTGAGGGTGTTACTGCTAAAAAGTTGATTTAAATTTCGTTTTTGAATAAGGGTGATTGCAATATTTCAATAAGTCAATTGAAATTTTCTTGCACGATTAGGGACAGTGGATGCCTAGAAAGATGTTTTTTTAAAATTAGTTTTAGGTTTCAGAGAGTAGATTCCTGAAAAAAATGTGTTTGTTTTATGAAAAATGTGAGTGTGTTACTGCTAAAAAGTTGATTTAAATTTCATTTTTGGATAAGGGTGATTGCAATATTTCAACAAGTCAATTGAAATTTTCTTGCACGATTAGGGACAGTGGATGCCTAGAAAGATGTTTTTTTAAAATTAGTTTTAGGTTCCAGAGAGTAGATTCCTGAAAAAAATGTGTTTGTTTTATGAAAAATGTGAGTGTGTTACTGCTAAAAAGTTGATTTAAATATCGTTTTTGGATAAGGGTGATTGCAATATTTCAATAAGTTAATTGAAATTTTCTTGGAAGATTAGGGAGAGTGGATGCCTAGAAAGATGTTTTTTTTAATTAGTTTTAGGTTTCAGAGAGTAGATTCCTAAAAAAAATGTGTTTGTTTTATGAAAAATGTGAGGGTGTTACTGCTAAAAAGTTGATTTAAATTACGTTTTTGAATAAGGGTGATTGCAATTTTTCAACAAGTCAATTGAAATTTTCTTGCACGATTAGGGACAGTGGATGCCTAGAAAGATTTTTTTTTTAAATTAGTTTTAGGTTCCAGAGAGTAGATTCCTGAAAAAAATGTGTTTGTTTTATGAAAAATGTGAGTGTGTTACTGCTAAAAAGTTGATTTAAATATCGTTTTTGGATAAGGGTGATTGCAATATTTCAATAAGTTAATTGAAATTTTCTTGGAAGATTAGGGAGAGTGGATGCCTAGAAAGATGTTTTTTTTAATTAGTTTTAGGTTTCAGAGAGTAGATTCCTGAAATAAATGTGTTTGTTTATGAAAAATGTGAGGGTGTTACTGCTAAAAAGTTGATTTAAATTTCGTTTTTGGATAAGGGTGATTGCAATATTTCAACAAGTCAATTGAAATTTTCTTGCACGATTAGGGACAGTGGATGCCTAGAAAGATGTTTTTTTTAATTAGTTTTAGGTTCCAGAGAGTAGATTCCTGAAAAAAATGTGTTTGTTTTATGAAAAATGTGAGGGTGTTACTGCTAAAAAGTTGATTTAAATTTCGTTTTTGGATAAGGGTGATTGCAATACTTCAACAAGTCAATTGAAATTTTCTTGCACGATTAGGGACAGTGGATGCATAGAAAGATTTCTTTTTTAAATTAGTATTAGGTTTCAGAGAGTAGATTCCTGAAAAAAATGTGTTTGTTTCATGAAAAATGTGAGGGTGTTACTGCTAAAAAGTTGATTTAAATTTCGTTTTTGAATAAGGGTGATTGCAATATTTCAATAAGTCAATTGAAATTTTCTTGCACGATTAGGGACAGTGGATGCCTAGAAAGATGTTTTTTTAAAATTAGTTTTAGGTTTCAGAGAGTAGATTCCTGAAAAAAATGTGTTTGTTTTATGAAAAATGTGAGTGTGTTACTGCTAAAAAGTTGATTTAAATTTCATTTTTGGATAAGGGTGATTGCAATATTTCAACAAGTCAATTGAAATTTTCTTGCACGATTAGGGACAGTGGATGCCTAGAAAGATGTTTTTTTAAAATTAGTTTTAGGTTCCAGAGAGTAGATTCCTGAAAAAAATGTGTTTGTTTTATGAAAAATGTGAGTGTGTTACTGCTAAAAAGTTGATTTAAATATCGTTTTTGGATAAGGGTGATTGCAATATTTCAATAAGTTAATTGAAATTTTCTTGGAAGATTAGGGAGAGTGGATGCCTAGAAAGATGTTTTGTTTAATTAGTTTTAGGTTTCAGAGAGTAGATTCCTAAAAAAAATGTGTTTGTTTTATGAAAAATGTGAGGGTGTTACTGCTAAAAAGTTGATTTAAATTACGTTTTTGAATAAGGGTGATTGCAATATTTCAACAAGTCAATTGAAATTTTCTTGCACGATTAGGGACAGTGGATGCCTAGAAAGATATTTTTTTAAAATTAGTTTTAGGTTTCAGAGAGTAGATTCCTGAAAAAAATGTGTTTGTTTTATGAAAAATGTGAGTGTGTTACTGCTAAAAAGTTGATTTAAATTTCGTTTTTGGATAAGGGTGATTGCAATATTTCAACAAGTCAATTGAAATTTTCTTGCACGATTAGGGACAGTGGATGCCTAGAAAGATGTTTTTTTAAAAGTAGTTTTAGGTTTCAGAGAGTAGATTCCTGAAAAAAATGTGTTTGTTTTATGAAAAATGTGAGTGTGTTACTGCAAAAAAGTTGATTTAAATATCGTTTTTGGATAAGGGTGATTGCAATATTTCAATAAGTTAATTGAAATTTTCTTGGAAGATTAGGGAGAGTGGATGCCTAGAAAGATGTCTTTTTGTAATTAGTTTTAGGTTTCAGAGAGTAGATTCCTGAAAAAAATGTGTTTGTTTTATGAAAAATGTGAGTGTGTTACTGCTAAAAAGTTGATTTAAATTTCGTTTTTGGATAAGGGTGATTGCAATATTTCAACAAGTTAATTGAAATTTTCTTGCAAGATTAGGGAGAGTGGATGCCTAGAAAGATGTTTTTTACAAATTCGTTATAGGTTCCAGAGAGTGGATTCCTGAAAAAAAAAATATTTGTTTCATGAAAAATGTGAGTGTGTTACTGCAAAAAAGTTGATTTAAATTTAGTTTCAGGATAGGTGTGAATGCATCATTTAACAAGTCAATTGAAATTTTCTTGCAAGATTGGGGACAATGGATGCCTAGAAAGATGTTTTTTTTAAATTAGTTTTAGGTTTCAGAGAGTAGATTCCTGAAAAAAATGTGTTTGTTTTATGAAAAATGTGAGTGTGTTACTGCAAAAAAGTTGATTTAAATATCGTTTTTGGATAAGGGTGATTGCAACATTTCAATAAGTTAATTGAAATTTTCTTGGAAGATTAGGGAGAGTGGATGCCTAGAAAGATGTTTTTTTTTAATTAGTTTTAGGTTTCAGAGAGTAGATTCCTGAAAAAAAGGTGTTTGTTTTATGAAAAATGTGAGGGTGTTACTGCTAAAAAGTTGATTTAAATTTCGTTTTTGAATAAGGGTGATTGCAATATTTCAATAAGTCAATTGAAAGTTTCTTGCACGATTAGGGACAGTGGATGCCTAGAAAGATGTTTTTTTTAAATTAGTTTTAGGTTTCAGAGAGTAGATTCCTGAAAAAAATTTGTTTGTTTTATGAAAAATGTGAGTGTGTTACTGCTAAAAAGTTGATTTAAATTTCGTTTTTGGATAAGGGTGATTGCAATATTTCAACAAGTCAATTGAAATTTTCTTGCACGATTAGGGACAGTGGATGCCTAGAAAGATGTTTTTTTTAAATTAGTTTTAGGTTCCAGAGACTAGATTCCTGAAAATAAATGTGTTTGTTTTATGAAAAATGTGAGTGTGTTACTGCTAAAAAGTGGATTTAAATTTCGTTTTTGGATAAGGGTGATTGAAATACTTCAACAAGTCAATTGAAATTTTCTTGCACGATTAGGGACAGTGGATGCCTAGAAAGATGTTTTTTTAAAATTAGTTTTAGGTTCCAGAGAGTAGATTCCTGAAAAAAATGTGTTTGTTTTATGAAAAATGTGAGGGTGTTACTGCTAAAAAGTTGATTTAAATTTCGTTTTTGAATAAGGGTGATTGCAATATTTCAACAAGTCAATTGAAATTTTCTTGCACGATTAGGGACAGTGGATGCCTAGAAAGATCTTTTTTAAAAATTAGTTTTAGGTTCCAGAGAGTAGATTCCTGAAAAAAATGTGTTTGTTTTATGAAAAATGTGAGTGTGTTACTGCTAAAAAGTTGATTTAAATTTCATTTTTGGATAAGGGTGATTGCAATATTTCAACAAGTCAATTGAAATTTTCTTGCACGATTAGGGACAGTGGATGCCTAGAAAGATGTTTTTTTAAAATTAGTTTTAGGTTCCAGAGAGTAGATTCCTGAAAAAAATGTGTTTGTTTTATGAAAAATGTGAGTGTATTACTGCTAAAAAGTTGATTTAAATATCGTTTTTGGATAAGGGTGATTGAAATATTTCAATAAGTTAATTGAAATTTTCTTGGAAGATTAGGGAGAGTGGGTGCCTAGAAAGATGTTTTTTTGATTAGTTTTAGGTTTCAGAGAGTTGATTCCTGAAATAAATGTGTTTGTTTTATGAAAAATGTGAGGGTGTTACTGTTAAAAAGTTGATTTAAATTTCGATTTTGAATAAGGGTGATTGCAATATTTCAACAAGTCAATTGAAATTTTCTTGCACGATTAGGGACAGTGGATGCCTAGAAAGATATTTTTTTTAAATTAGTTTTAGGTTTCAGAGAGTAGATTCCTGAAAAAAATGTGTTTGTTTTATGAAAAATGTGAGTGTGTTACTGCTAAAAAGTTGATTTAAATTTCGTTTTTGGATAAGGGTGATTGCAATATTTCAACAAGTCAATTGAAATTTTCTTGCACGATTAGGGACAGTGGATGCCTAGAAAGATGTTTTTTTAAAATTAGTTTTAGGTTCCAGAGAGTAGATTCCTGAAAAAAATGTGTTTGTTTTATTAAAAATGTGAGTGTGTTACTGCAAAAAAGTTGATTTAAATATCGTTTTTGGATAAGGGTGATTGCAATATTTCAATAAGTTAATTGAAATTTTCTTGGAAGATTAGGAAGAGTGGATGCCTAGAAAGATGTTTTTTTTAATTAGTTTTAGGTTTCAGAGAGTAGATTCCTGAAATAAATGTGTTTGTTTTATGAAAAATGTGAGGGTGTTACTGCTAAAAAGTTGATTTAAATTTCGTTTTTGAATAAGGGTGATTGCAATATTTCAACAAGTCAATTGAAATTTTCTTGCACGATTAGGGACAGTGGATGCCTAGAAAGATATTTTTTTAAAATTAGTTTTAGGTTTCAGAGAGTAGATTCCTGAAAAAAATGTGTTTGTTTTATGAAAAATGTGTGTTACTGCTAAAAAGTTGATTTAAATTTCGTTTTTGGATAAGGGTGATTGCAATATTTCAACAAGTCAATTGAAATTTTCTTGCACGATTAGGGACAGTGGATGCCTAGAAAGATGTTTTTTTTAAATTAGTTTTAGGTTCCAGAGAGTAGATTCCTGAAAAAAATGTGTTTGTTTAATGAAAAATGTGAGTGTGTTACTGCTAAAAAGTTGTTTTAAATATCGTTTTTGGATAAGGGTGATTGCAATATTTCAATAAGTTAATTGAAATTTTCTTGGAAGATTAGGGAGAGTGGATGCCTAGAAAGATGTTTTTTTAATTAGTTTTAGGTTTCAGAGAGTAGATTCCTGAAAAAAATGTGTTTGTTTTATGAAAAATGTGAGGGTGTTACTGCTAAAAAGTTGATTTAAATTTCGTTTTTGAATAAGGGTGATTGCAATATTTCAATAAGTCAATTGAAAGTTTCTTGCACGATTAGGGACAGTGGATGCCTAGAAAGATGTTTTTTTAAAATTAGTTTTAGGTTTCAGAGAGTAGATTCCTGAAAAAAATTTGTTTGTTTTATGAAAAATGTGAGTGTGTTACTGCTAAAAAGTTGATTTAAATTTCGTTTTTGGATAAGGGTGATTGCAATATTTCAACAAGTCAATTGAAATTTTCTTGCACGATTAGGGACAGTGGATGCCTAGAAAGATGTTTTTTTAAAATTAGTTTTAGGTTCCAGAGAGTAGATTCCTGAAAAAAAATGTGTTTGTTTTATGAAAAATGTGAGTGTGTTACTGCTAAAAAGTTGATTTAAATTTCGTTTTTGGATAAGGGTGATTGCAATACTTCAACAAGTCAATTGAAATTTTCTTGCACGATTAGGGACAGTGGATGCCTAGAAAGATGTTTTTTTAAAATTAGTTTTAGGTTCCAGAGAGTAGATTCCTGAAAAAAATGTGTTTGTTTTATGAAAAATGTGAGGGTGTTACTGCTAAAAAGTTGATTTAAATTTCGTTTTTGAATAAGGGTGATTGCAATATTTCAACAAGTCAATTGAAATTTTCTTGCACGATTAGGGACAGTGGATGCCTAGAAAGATCTTTTTTTAAAATTAGTTTTAGGTTCCAGAGAGTAGATTCCTGAAAAAAATGTGTTTGTTTTATGAAAAATGTGAGTGTGTTACTGCTAAAAAGTTGATTTAAATTTCATTTTTGGATAAGGGTGATTGCAATATTTCAACAAGTCAATTGAAATTTTCTTGCACGATTAGGGACAGTGGATGCCTAGAAAGATGTTTTTTTAAAATTAGTTTTAGGTTCCAGAGAGTAGATTCCTGAAAAAAATGTGTTTGTTTTATGAAAAATGTGAGTGTGTTACTGCTAAAAAGTTGATTTAAATATCGTTTTTGGATAAGGGTGATTGCAATATTTCAATAAGTTAATTGAAATTTTCTTGGAAGATTAGGGAGAGTGGGTGCCTAGAAAGATGTTTTTTTAATTAGTTTTAGGTTTCAGAGAGTAGATTCCTGAAATAAATGTGTTTGTTTTATGAAAAATGTGAGGGTGTTACTGTTAAAAAGTTGATTTAAATTTCGTTTTTGAATAAGGGTGATTGCAATATTTCAACAAGTCAATTGAAATTTTCTTGCACGATTAGTGACAGTGGATGCCTAGAAAGATATTTTTTTTAAATTAGTTTTAGGTTTCAGAGAGTAGATTCCTGAAAAAAATGTGTTTGTTTAATGAAAAATGTGAGTGTGTTACTGCTAAAAAGTTGTTTTAAATATCGTTTTTGGATAAGGGTGATTGCAATATTTCAATAAGTTAATTGAAATTTTCTTGGAAGATTAGGGAGAGTGGATGCCTAGAAAGATGTTTTTTTAATTAGTTTTAGGTTTCAGAGAGTAGATTCCTGAAAAAAATGTGTTTGTTTTATGAAAAATGTGAGGGTGTTACTGCTAAAAAGTTGATTTAAATTTCGTTTTTGAATAAGGGTGATTGCAATATTTCAATAAGTCAATTGAAAGTTTCTTGCACGATTAGGGACAGTGGATGCCTAGAAAGATGTTTTTTTAAAATTAGTTTTAGGTTTCAGAGAGTAGATTCCTGAAAAAAATTTGTTTGTTTTATGAAAAATGTGAGTGTGTTACTGCTAAAAAGTTGATTTAAATTTCGTTTTTGGATAAGGGTGATTGCAATATTTCAACAAGTCAATTGAAATTTTCTTGCACGATTAGGGACAGTGGATGCCTAGAAAGATGTTTTTTTAAAATTAGTTTTAGGTTCCAGAGAGTAGATTCCTGAAAAAAAATGTGTTTGTTTTATGAAAAATGTGAGTGTGTTACTGCTAAAAAGTTGATTTAAATTTCGTTTTTGGATAAGGGTGATTGCAATACTTCAACAAGTCAATTGAAATTTTCTTGCACGATTAGGGACAGTGGATGCCTAGAAAGATGTTTTTTTAAAATTAGTTTTAGGTTCCAGAGAGTAGATTCCTGAAAAAAATGTGTTTGTTTTATGAAAAATGTGAGGGTGTTACTGCTAAAAAGTTGATTTAAATTTCGTTTTTGAATAAGGGTGATTGCAATATTTCAACAAGTCAATTGAAATTTTCTTGCACGATTAGGGACAGTGGATGCCTAGAAAGATCTTTTTTTTAAATTAGTTTTAGGTTCCAGAGAGTAGATTCCTGAAAAAAATGTGTTTGTTTTATGAAAAATGTGAGTGTGTTACTGCTAAAAAGTTGATTTAAATTTCATTTTTGGATAAGGGTGATTGCAATATTTCAACAAGTCAATTGAAATTTTCTTGCACGATTAGGGACAGTGGATGCCTAGAAAGATGTTTTTTTTAAATTAGTTTTAGGTTCAAGAGAGTAGATTCCTGAAAAAAATTTGTTTGTTTTATGAAAAATGTGAGTGTGTTACTGCTAAAAAGTTGATTTAAATATCGTTTTTGGATAAGGGTGATTGCAATATTTCAATAAGTTAATTGAAATTTTCTTGGAAGATTAGGGAGAGTGGGTGCCTAGAAAGATGTTTTTTTAATTAGTTTTAGGTTTCAGAGAGTAGATTCCTGAAATAAATGTGTTTGTTTTATGAAAAATGTGAGGGTGTTACTGTTAAAAAGTTGATTTAAATTTCGTTTTTGAATAAGGGTGATTGCAATATTTCAACAAGTCAATTGAAATTTTCTTGCACGATTAGTGACAGTGGATGCCTAGAAAGATATTTTTTTTAAATTAGTTTTAGGTTTCAGAGAGTAGATTCCTGAAAAAAATGTGTTTGTTTTATGAAAAATGTGAGTGTGTTACTGCTAAAAAGTTGATTTAAATTTCGTTTTTGGATAAGGGTGATTGCAATATTTCAACAAGTCAATTGAAATTTTCTTGCACGATTAGGGACAGTGGATGCCTAGAAAGATGTTTTTTTTAAATTAGTTTTAGGTTCCAGAGAGTAGATTCCTGAAAAAAATGTGTTTGTTTTATGAAAAATGTGAGTGTGTTACTGCTAAAAAGTTGTTTTAAATATCGTTTTTGGATAAGGGTGATTGCAATATTTCAATAAGTTAATTGAAATTTTCTTGGAAGATTAGGGAGAGTGGATGCCTAGAAAGATGTTTTTTTTAATTAGTTTTAGGTTTCAGAGAGTAGATTCCTGAAAAAAATGTGTTTGTTTTATGAAAAATGTGAGGGTGTTACTGCTAAAAAGTTGATTTAAATTTCGTTTTTGAATAAGGGTGATTGCAATATTTCAACAAGTCAATTGAAATTTTCTTGCACGATTAGGGACAGTGGATGCCTAGAAAGATGTTTTTTTAAAATTAGTTTTAGGTTTCAGAGAGTAGATTCCTGAAAAAAATGTGTTTGTTTTATGAAAAATGTGAGTGTGTTACTGCAAAAAAGTTGATTTAAATATCGTTTTTGGATAAGGGTGATTGCAATATTTCAATAAGTTAATTGAAATTTTCTTGGAAGATTAGGGAGAGTGGATGCCTAGAAAGATGTTTTTTTTAATTAGTTTTAGGTTTCAGAGAGTAGATTCCTGAAATAAATGTGTTTGTTTTATGAAAAATGTGAGGGTGTTACTGCTAAAAAGTTGATTTAAATTTCGTTTTTGAATAAGGGTGATTGCAATATTTCAACAAGTCAATTGAAATTTTCTTGCACGATTAGGGACAGTGGATGCCTAGAAAGATATTTTTTTTAAATTAGTTTTAGGTTTCAGAGAGTAGATTCCTGAAAAAAATGTGTTTGTTTTATGAAAAATGTGAGTGTTACTGCTAAAAAGTTGATTTAAATTTCGTTTTTGGATAAGGGTGATTGCAATATTTCAACAAGTCAATTGAAATTTTCTTGCACGATTAGGGACAGTGGATGCCTAGAAAGATGTTTTTTTAAAATTAGTTTTAGGTTCCAGAGAGTAGATTCCTGAAAAAAATGTGTTTGTTTTATGAAAAATGTGAGTGTGTTACTGCTAAAAAGTTGATTTAAATTTCGTTTTTGGATAAGGGTGATTGCAATATTTCAACAGGTTAATTGAAATTTTCTTGCAAGATTAGGGAGAGTGGATGCCTAGAAAGATGTTTTTTACAAATTCGTTATAGGTTCCAGAGAGTGGATTCCTGAAAAAAAAATTATTTGTTTCATGAAAAATGTGAGTGTGTTACTGCAAAAAAGTTGATTTAAATTTAGTTTCAGGATAGGTGTGAATGCATCATTTAACAAGTCAATTGAAATTTTCTTGCAAGATTGGGGACAATGGATGCCTAGAAAGATGTTTTTTTTAAATTAGTTTTAGGTTTCAGAGAGTAGATTCCTGAAAAAAATGTGTTTGTTTTATGAAAAATGTGAGTGTGTTACTGCAAAAAAGTTGATTTAAATATCGTTTTTGGATAAGGGTGATTGCAATATTTCAATAAGTTAATTGAAATTTTCTTGGAAGATTAGGGAGAGTGGATGCCTAGAAAGATGTTTTTTTTAAATTAGTTTTAGGTTTCAGAGAGTAGATTCCTGAAAAAAATGTGTTTGTTTTATGAAAAATGTGAGGGTGTTACTGCTAAAAAGTTGATTTAAATTTCGTTTTTGAATAAGGGTGATTGCAATATTTCAATAAGTCAATTGAAATTTTCTTGCACGATTAGGGACAGTGGATGCCTAGAAAGATGTTTTTTTAAAATTAGTTTTAGGTTTCAGAGAGTAGATTCCTGAAAAAAATGTGTTTGTTTTATGAAAAATGTGAGTGTGTTACTGCTAAAAAGTTGATTTAAATTTCGTTTTTGGATAAGGGTGATTGCAATATTTCAACAAGTCAATTGAAATTTTCTTGCACGTTTAGGGACAGTGGATGCCTAGAAAGATGTTTTTTTAAAATTAGATTAGGTTTCAGAGAGTAGATTCCTGAAAAAAATGTGTTTGTTTTATGAAAAATGTGAGTGTGTTACTGCTAAAAAGTTGTTTTAAATATCGTTTTTGGATAAGGGTGATTGCAATATTTCAATAAGTTAATTGAAATTTTCTTGGAAGATTAGGGAGAGTGGATGCCTAGAAAGATGTTTTTTTAATTAGTTTTAGGTTTCAGAGAGTAGATTCCTGAAAAAAATGTGTTTGTTTTATGAAAAATGTGAGGGTGTTACTGCTAAAAAGTTGATTTAAATTTCGTTTTTGAATAAGGGTGATTGCAATATTTCAACAAGTCAATTGAAATTTTCTTGCACGATTAGGGACAGTGGATGCCTAGAAAGATGTTTTTTTAAAATTAGTTTTAGGTTTCAGAGAGTAGATTCCTGAAAAAAATGTGTTTGTTTTATGAAAAATGTGAGTGTGTTACTGCTAAAAAGTTGATTTAAATTTTGTTTTTGGATAAGGGTGATTGCAATATTTCAACAAGTCAATTGAAATTTTCTTGCACGATTAGGGACAGTGGATGCCTAGAAAGATGTTTTTTTAAAATTAGTTTCAGGTTCCAGAGAGTAGATTCCTGAAAAAAATGTGTTTGTTTTATGAAAAATGTGAGTGTGTTACTGCTAAAAAGTTGATTTAAATTTCGTTTTTGGATAAGGGTGATTGCAATATTTCAACAAGTTAATTGAAATTTTCTTGCAAGATTAGGGAGAGTGGATGCCTAGAAAGATGTTTTTTACAAACTCGTTATAGGTTCCAGAGAGTGGATTCCTGAAAAAAAAATTATTTGTTTCATGAAAAATGTGAGTGTGTTACTGCAAAAAAGTTGATTTAAATTTAGTTTCAGGATAGGTGTGAATGCATCATTTAACAAGTCAATTGAAATTTTCTTGCAAGATTGGGGACAATGGATGCCTAGAAAGATGTTTTTTTTTAATTAGTTTTAGGTTTCAGAGAGTAGATTCCTGAAAAAAATGTGTTTGTTTTATGAAAAATGTGAGTGTGTTACTGCAAAAAAGTTGATTTAAATATCGTTTTTGGATAAGGGTGATTGCAATATTTCAATAAGTTAATTGAAATTTTCTTGGAAGATTAGGGAGAGTGGATGCCTAGAAAGATGTTTTTTTTAAATTAGTTTTAGGTTTCAGAGAGTAGATTCCTGAAAAAAATGTGTTTGTTTTATGAAAAATGTGAGGGTGTTTCTGCTAAAAAGTTGATTTAAATTTCGTTTTTGAATAAGGGTGATTGCAATATTTCAATAAGTCAATTGAAATTTTCTTGCACGATTAGGGACAGTGGATGCCTAGAAAGATGTTTTTTTAAAATTAGTTTTAGGTTTCAGAGAGTAGATTCCTGAAAAAAATGTGTTTGTTTTATGAAAAATGTGAGTGTGTTACTGCTAAAAAGTTGATTTAAATTTCGTTTTTGGATAAGGGTGATTGCAATATTTCAACAAGTCAATTGAAATTTTCTTGCACGATTAGGGACAGTGGATGCCTAGAAAGATGTTTTTTTAAAATTAGTTTTAGGTTCCAGAGAGTAGATTCCTGAAAAAAATGTGTTTGTTTTATGAAAAATGTGAGTGTGTTACTGCTAAAAAGTTGTTTTAAATATCGTTTTTGGATAAGGGTGATTGAAATATTTCAATAAGTTAATTGAAATTTTCTTGGAAGATTAGGGAGAGTGGATGCCTAGAAAGATGTTTTTTTTAATTAGTTTTAGGTTTCAGAGAGTAGATTCCTGAAAAAAAATTGTTTGTTTTATGAAAAATGTGAGGGTGTTACTGCTAAAAAGTTGATTTAAATTTCGTTTTTGAATAAGGGTGATTGCAATATTTCAACAAGTCAATTGAAATTTTCTTGCACGATTAGGGACAGTGGATGCCTAGAAAGATGTTTTCTTAAAATTAGATTAGGTTTCAGAGAGTAGATTCCTGAAAAAAATGTGTTTGTTTTATGAAAAATGTGAGTGTGTTACTGCAAAAAAGTTGATTTAAATATCGTTTTTGGATAAGGGTGATTGCAATATTTCAATAAGTTAATTGAAATTTTCTTGGAAGATTAGGGAGAGTGGATGCCTAGAAAGATGTTTTTTTAATTAGTTTTAGGTTTCAGAGAGTAGATTCCTGAAAAAAATGTGTTTGTTTTATGAAAAATGTGAGGGTGTTACTGCTAAAAAGTTGATTTAAATTTCGTTTTTGAATAAGGGTGATTGCAATATTTCAACAAGTCAATTGAAATTTTCTTGCACGATTAGGGACAGCGGATGCCTAGAAAGATGTTTTTTTAAAATTAGTTTTAGGTTTCAGAGAGTAGATTCCTGAAAAAAATGTGTTTGTTTTATGAAAAATGTGAGTGTGTTACTGCTAAAAAGTTGATTTAAATTTCGTTTTTGGATAAGGGTGATTGCAATATTTCAACAAGTGAATTGAAATTTTCTTGCACGATTAGGGACAGTGGATGCCTAGAAAGATGTTTTTTTAAAATTAGTTTCAGGTTCCAGAGAGTAGATTCCTGAAAAAAATGTGTTTGTTTTATGAAAAATGTGAGTGTGTTACTGCTAAAAAGTTGATTTAAATTTCGTTTTTGGATAAAGGTGATTGCAATATTTCAACAAGTTAATTGAAATTTTCTTGCAAGATTAGGGAGAGTGGATGCCTAGAAAGATGTTTTTTACAAATTCGTTATAGGTTCCAGAGAGTGGATTCCTGAAAAAAAAATTATTTGTTTCATGAAAAATGTGAGTGTGTTACTGCAAAAAAGTTGATTTAAATTTAGTTTCAGGATAGGTGTGAATGCATCATTTAACAAGTCAATTGAAATTTTCTTGCAAGATTGGGGACAATGGATGCCTAGAAAGATGTTTTTTTTAATTAGTTTTAGGTTTCAGAGAGTAGATTCCTGAAAAAAATGTGTTTGTTTTATGAAAAATGTGAGTGTGTTACTGCAAAAAAGTTGATTTATATATCGTTTTTGGATAAGGGTGATTGCAATATTTCAATAAGTTAATTGAAATTTTCTTGGAAGATTAGGGAGAGTGGATGCCTAGAAAGATGTTTTTTTTAATTAGTTTTAGGTTTCAGAGAGTAGATTCCTGAAATAAATGTGTTTGTTTTATGAAAAATGTGAGGGTGTTACTGCTAAAAAGTTGATTTAAATTTCGTTTTTGAATAAGGGTGATTGCAATATTTCAACAAGTCAATTGAAATTTTCTTGCACGATTAGGGACAGTGGATGCCTAGAAAGATGTTTTTTTAATTAGTTTTAGGTTTCAGAGAGTAGATTCCTGAAAAAAATGTGTTTGTTTTATGAAAAATGTGAGGGTGTTACTGTTAAAAAGTTGATTTAAATTTCTTTTTTGAATAAGGGTTATTGCAATATTTCAACAAGTCAATTGAAATTTTCTTGCACTATTAGGGACAGTGGATGCCTAGAAAGATGTTTTTTTAAAATTAGTTTCAGGTTCCAGAGAGTAGATTCCTGAAAAAAATGTGTTTGTTTTATGAAAAATGTGAGTGTGTTACTGCTAAAAAGTTGATTTAAATTTCGTTTTTGGATAAGGGTGATTGCAATATTTCAACAAGTTAATTGAAATTTTCTTGCAAGATTAGGGAGAGTGGATGCCTAGAAAGATGTTTTTTACAAATTCGTTATAGGTTCCAGAGAGTGGATTCCTGAAAAAAAAATTATTTGTTTCATGAAAAATGTGAGTGTGTTACTGCAAAAAAGTTGATTTAAATTTAGTTTCAGGATAGGTGTGGATGCATCATTTAACAAGTCAATTGAAATGTTCTTGCAAGATTGGGGACAATGGATGCCTAGAAAGATGTTTTTTTAAAATTAGTTTTAGGTTTCAGAGAGTAGATTCCTGAAAAAAATTTGTTTGTTTTATGAAAAATGTGAGTGTGTTACTGCAAAAAAGTTGATTTAAATATCGTTTTTGGATAAGGGTGATTGCAATATTTCAAGAAGTTAATTGAAATTTTCTTGGAAGATTAGGGAGAGTGGATGCCTAGAAAGATGTTTTTTTTAATTAGTTTTAGGTTTCAGAGAGTAGATTCCTGAAAAAAATGTATTTGTTTTATGAAAAATGTGAGGGTGTTACTGCTAAAAAGTTGATTTAAATTTCGTTTTTGAATAAGGGTGATTGCAATATTTCAATAAGTCAATTGAAATTTTCTTGCACGATTAGGGACAGTGGATGCCTAGAAAGATGTTTTTTTAAAATTAGTTTTAGGTTTCAGAGAGTAGATTCCTGAAAAAAATGTGTTTGTTTTATGAAAAATGTGAGTGTGTTACTGCTAAAAAGTTGATTTAAATTTCGTTTTTGGATAAGGGTGATTGCAATATTTCAACAAGTCAATTGAAATTTTCTTGCACGATTAGGGACAGTGGATGCCTAGAAAGATGTTTTTTTAAAATTAGTTTTAGGTTCCAGAGGGTAGATTCCTGAAAAAAAATGTTTGTTTTATGAAAAATGTGAGTGTGTTACTGCTAAAAAGTTGATTTAAATTTCGTTTTTGGATAAGGGTGATTGCAATACTTCAACAAGTCAATTGAAATTTTCTTGCACGATTAGGGACAGTGGATGCCTAGAAAGATGTTTTTTTAAAATTAGTTTTAGGTTCCAGAGAGTAGATTCCTGAAAAAAATGTGTTTGTTTTATGAAAAATGTGAGGGTGTTACTGCTAAAAAGTTGATTTAAATTTCGTTTTTGAATAAGGGTGATTGCAATATTTCAACAAGTCAATTGAAATTTTCTTGCACGATTAGGGACAGTGGATGCCTAGAAAGATGTTTTTTTAAAATTAGTTTTAGGTTCCAGAGAGTAGATTCCTGAAAAAAATGTGTTTGTTTTATGAAAAATGTGAGTGTGTTACTGCTAAAAAGTTGATTTAAATTTCATTTTTGGATAAGGGTGATTGCAATATTTCAACAAGTCAATTGAAATTTTCTTGCACGATTAGGGACAGTGGATGCCTAGAAAGATGTTTTTTTAAAATTAGTTTTAGGTTCCAGAGGGTAGATTCCTGAAAAAAAATGTTTGTTTTATGAAAAATGTGAGTGTGTTACTGCTAAAAAGTTGATTTAAATATCGTTTTTGGATAAGGGTGATTGCAATACTTCAACAAGTCAATTGAAATTTTCTTGCACGATTAGGGACAGTGGATGCCTAGAAAGATGTTTTTTTAAAATTAGTTTTAGGTTCCAGAGAGTAGATTCCTGAAAAAAATGTGTTTGTTTTATGAAAAATGTGAGGGTGTTACTGCTAAAAAGTTGATTTAAATTTCGTTTTTGAATAAGGGTGATTGCAATATTTCAACAAGTCAATTGAAATTTTCTTGCACGATTAGGGACAGTGGATGCCTAGAAAGATGTTTTTTTAAAATTAGTTTTAGGTTCCAGAGAGTAGATTCCTGAAAAAAATGTGTTTGTTTTATGAAAAATGTGAGTGTGTTACTGCTAAAAAGTTGATTTAAATTTCATTTTTGGATAAGGGTGATTGCAATATTTCAACAAGTCAATTGAAATTTTCTTGCACGATTAGGGACAGTGGATGCCTAGAAAGATGTTTTTTTAAAATTAGTTTTAGGTTCCAGAGAGTAGATTCCTGAAAAAAATGTGTTTGTTTTATGAAAAATGTGAGTGTGTTACTGCTAAAAAGTTGATTTAAATATCGTTTTTGGATAAGGGTGATTGCAATATTTCAATAAGTTAATTGAAATTTTCTTGGAAGATTAGGGAGAGTGGATGCCTAGAAAGATGTTTTTTTTAATTAGTTTTAGGTTTCAGAGAGTAGATTCCTGAAATAAATGTGTTTGTTTTATGAAAAATGTGAGGGTGTTACTGCTAAAAAGTTGATTTAAATTTCGTTTTTGAATAAGGGTGATTGCAATATTTCAACAAGTCAATTGAAATTTTCTTGCACGATTAGGGACAGTGGATGCCTAGAAAGATATTTTTTTTAAATTAGTTTTAGGTTTCAGAGAGTAGATTCCTGAAAAAAATGTGTTTGTTTTATGAAAAATGTGAGTGTGTTACTGCTAAAAAGTTGATTTAAATTTCGTTTTTGGATAAGGGTGATTGCAATATTTCAACAAGTCAATTGAAATTTTCTTGCACGATTAGGGACAGTGGATGCCTAGAAAGATGTTTTTTTAAAATTAGTTTTAGGTTCCAGAGAGTAAATTCCTGAAAAAAATGTGTTTGTTTTATGAAAAATGTGAGTGTGTTACTGCTAAAAAGTTGTTTTAAATATCGTTTTTGGATAAGGGTGATTGCAATATTTCAATAAGTTAATTGAAATTTTCTTGGAAGATTAGGGAGAGTGGATGCCTAGAAAGATGTTTTTTTTAATTAGTTTTAGGTTTCAGAGAGTAGATTCCTGAAAAAAATGTGTTTGTTTTATGAAAAATGTGAGGGTGTTACTGCTAAAAAGTTGATTTAAATTTCGTTTTTGAATAAGGGTGATTGCAATATTTTAACAAGTCAATTGAAATTTTCTTGCACGATTAGGGACAGTGGATGCCTAGAAAGATGTTTTTTTAAAATTAGTTTTAGGTTTCAGAGAGTAGATTACTGAAAAAAATGTTTTTTTTTTAATGAAAAATGTGAGTGTGTTACTGCAAAAAAGTTGATTTAAATATCGTTTTTGGATAAGGGTGATTGCAATATTTCAATAAGTTAATTGAAATTTTCTTGGAAGATTAGGGAGAGTGGATGCCTTGAAAGATGTTTTTTTTAATTAGTTTTAGGTTTCAGAGAGTAGATTCCTGAAATAAATGTGTTTGTTTTATGAAAAATGTGAGTGTGTTACTGCTAAAAAGTTGATTTAAATTTCGTTTTTGGATAAGGGTGATTGCAATATTTCAACAAGTTAATTGAAATTTTCTTGCAAGATTAGGGAGAGTGGATGCCTAGAAAGATGTTTTTTACAAATTCGTTATAGGTTCCAGAGAGTGGATTCCTGAAAAAAAAATTATTTGTTTCATGAAAAATGTGAGTGTGTTACTGCAAAAAAGTTGATTTAAATTTAGTTTCAGGATAGGTGTGAATGCATCATTTAACAAGTCAATTGAAATTTTCTTGCAAGATTGGGGACAATGGATGCCTAGAAAGATGTTTTTTTTAAATTATTTTTAGGTTTCAGAGAGTAGATTCCTGAAAAAAATGTGTTTGTTTTATGAAAAATGTGAGTGTGTTACTGCAAAAAAGTTGATTTAAATATCGTTTTTGGATAAGGGTGATTGCAATATTTCAATAAGTTAATTGAAATTTTCTTGGAAGATTAGGGAGAGTGGATGCCTAGAAAGATGTTTTTTTTTAATTAGTTTTAGGTTTCAGAGAGTAGATTCCTGAAAAAAAGGTGTTTGTTTTATGAAAAATGTGAGGGTGTTACTGCTAAAAAGTTGATTTAAATTTCGTTTTTGAATAAGGGTGATTGCAATATTTCAATAAGTCAATTGAAATTTTCTTGCACGATTAGGGACAGTGGATGCCTAGAAAGATGTTTTTTTAAAATTAGTTTTAGGTTTCAGAGAGTAGATTCCTGAAAAAAATGTGTTTGTTTTATGAAAAATGTGAGTGTGTTACTGCAAAAAAGTTGATTTAAATATCGTTTTTGGATAAGGGTGATTGCAATATTTCAATAAGTTAATTGAAATTTTCTTGGAAGATTAGGGAGAGTGGATGCCTAGAAAGATGTTTTTTTTTAATTAGTTTTAGGTTTCAGAGAGTAGATTCCTGAAAAAAATGTGTTTGTTTTATGAAAAATGTGAGGGTGTTACTGCTAAAAAGTTGATTTAAATTTCGTTTTTGAATAAGGGTGATTGCAATATTTTAATAAGTCAATTGAAATTTTCTTGCACGATTAGGGACAGTGGATGCCTAGAAAGATGTTTTTTTAAAATTAGTCTTAGGTTTCAGAGAGTAGATTCCTGAAAAAAATGTGTTTGTTTTATGAAAAATGTGAGTGTGTTACTGCTAAAAAGTTGATTTAAATTTCGTTTTTGGATAAGGGTGATTGCAATATTTCAACAAGTCAATTGAAATTTTCTTGCACGATTAGGGACAGTGGATGCCTAGAAAGATGTTTTTTTAAAATTAGTTTTAGGTTCCAGAGAGTAGATTCCTGAAAAAAAATGTGTTTGTTTTATGAAAAATGTGAGTGTGTTACTGCTAAAAAGTTGATTTAAATTTCGTTTTTGGATAAGGGTGATTGCAATACTTCAACAAGTCAATTGAAATTTTCTTGCACGATTAGGGACAGTGGATGCCTAGAAAGATGTTTTTTTAAAATTAGTTTTAGGTTCCAGAGAGTAGATTCCTGAAAAAAATGTGTATGTTTTATGAAAAATGTGAGGGTGTTACTGCTCAAAAGTTGATTTAAATTTCATTTTTGGATAAGGGTGATTGCAATATTTCAACAAGTCAATTGAAATTTTCTTGCACGATTAGGGACAGTGGATGCCTAGAAAGATATTTTTTTTAAATTAGTTTTAGGTTCCAGAGAGTAGATTCCTGAAAAAAATGTGTTTGTTTTATGAAAAATGTGAGTGTGTTACTGCTAAAAAGTTGATTTAAATTTCGTTTTTGGATAAGGGTGATTGCAATACTTCAACAAGTCAATTGAAATTTTCTTGCACAATTAGGGACAGTGGATGCATAGAAAGATTTCTTTTTTAAATTAGTATTAGGTTTCAGAGAGTAGATTCCTGAAAAAAATGTGTTTGTTTTATGAAAAATGTGAGGGTGTTACTGCTAAAAAGTTGATTTAAATTTCGTTTTTGAATAAGGGTGATTGCAATATTTCAACAAGTCAATTGAAATTTTCTTGCACGATTAGGGACAGTGGATGCCTAGAAAGATATTTTTTTAAAAATTAGTTTTAGGTTCCAGAGAGTAGATTCCTGAAAAAAATGTGTTTGTTTTATGAAAAATGTGAGTGTGTTACTGCTAAAAATTTGATTTAAATATCGTTTTTGGATAAGGGTGATTGCAATATTTCAATAAGTTAATTGAAATTTTCTTGGAAGATTAGGGAGAGTGGATGCCTAGAAAGATGTTTTTTTTAATTAGTTTTAGGTTTCAGAGAGTAGATTCCTGAAAAAAATGTGTTTGTTTTATGAAAAATGTGAGGGTGTTACTGCTAAAAAGTTGATTTAAATTACGTTTTTGAATAAGGGTGATTGCAATATTTCAACAAGTCAATTGAAATTTTCTTGCACGATTAGGGACAGTGGATGCCTAGAAAGATATTTTTTTTAAATTAGTTTTAGGTTTCAGAGAGTAGATTCCTGAAAAAAATGTGTTTGTTTTATGAAAAATGTGAGTGTGTTACTGCTAAAAAGTTGATTTAAATTTCGTTTTTGGATAAGGGTGATTGGTATATTTCAACAAGTCAATTGAAATTTTCTTGCACGATTAGGGACAGTGGATGCCTAGAAAGATGTTTTTTTTAAATTAGTTTTAGGTTCCAGAGAGTAGATTCCTGAAAAAAATGTGTTTGTTTTATGAAAAATGTGAGGGTGTTACTGCTAAAAAGTTGATTTAAATTACGTTTTTGAATAAGGGTGATTGCAATATTTCAACAAGTCAATTGAAATTTTCTTGCACGATTAGGGACAGTGGATGCCTAGAAAGATATTTTTTTTAAATTAGTTTTAGGTTTCAGAGAGTAGATTCCTGAAAAAAATGTGTTTGTTTTATGAAAAATGTGAGGGTGTTACTGCTAAAAAGTTGATTTAAATTTCGTTTTTGAATAAGGGTGATTGCAATATTTTAACAAGTCAATTGAAATTTTCTTGCACGATTAGGGACAGTGGATGCCTAGAAAGATGTTTTTTTAAAATTAGTTTTAGGTTTCAGAGAGTAGATTACTGAAAAAAATGTTTTTTTTTTAATGAAAAATGTGAGTGTGTTACTGCAAAAAAGTTGATTTAAATATCGTTTTTGGATAAGGGTGATTGCAATATTTCAATAAGTTAATTGAAATTTTCTTGGAAGATTAGGGAGAGTGGATGCCTTGAAAGATGTTTTTTTTAATTAGTTTTAGGTTTCAGAGAGTAGATTCCTGAAATAAATGTGTTTGTTTTATGAAAAATGTGAGTGTGTTACTGCTAAAAAGTTGATTTAAATTTCGTTTTTGGATAAGGGTGATTGCAATATTTCAACAAGTTAATTGAAATTTTCTTGCAAGATTAGGGAGAGTGGATGCCTAGAAAGATGTTTTTTACAAATTCGTTATAGGTTCCAGAGAGTGGATTCCTGAAAAAAAAATTATTTGTTTCATGAAAAATGTGAGTGTGTTACTGCAAAAAAGTTGATTTAAATTTAGTTTCAGGATAGGTGTGAATGCATCATTTAACAAGTCAATTGAAATTTTCTTGCAAGATTGGGGACAATGGATGCCTAGAAAGATGTTTTTTTAAATTATTTTTAGGTTTCAGAGAGTAGATTCCTGAAAAAAATGTGTTTGTTTTATGAAAAATGTGAGTGTGTTACTGCAAAAAAGTTGATTTAAATATCGTTTTTGGATAAGGGTGATTGCAATATTTCAATAAGTTAATTGAAATTTTCTTGGAAGATTAGGGAGAGTGGATGCCTAGAAAGATGTTTTTTTTTAATTAGTTTTAGGTTTCAGAGAGTAGATTCCTGAAAAAAAGGTGTTTGTTTTATGAAAAATGTGAGGGTGTTACTGCTAAAAAGTTGATTTAAATTTCGTTTTTGAATAAGGGTGATTGCAATATTTCAATAAGTCAATTGAAATTTTCTTGCACGATTAGGGACAGTGGATGCCTAGAAAGATGTTTTTTTAAAATTAGTTTTAGGTTTCAGAGAGTAGATTCCTGAAAAAAATGTGTTTGTTTTATGAAAAATGTGAGTGTGTTACTGCAAAAAAGTTGATTTAAATATCGTTTTTGGATAAGGGTGATTGCAATATTTCAATAAGTTAATTGAAATTTTCTTGGAAGATTAGGGAGAGTGGATGCCTAGAAAGATGTTTTTTTTTAATTAGTTTTAGGTTTCAGAGAGTAGATTCCTGAAAAAAATGTGTTTGTTTTATGAAAAATGTGAGGGTGTTACTGCTAAAAAGTTGATTTAAATTTCGTTTTTGAATAAGGGTGATTGCAATATTTCAATAAGTCAATTGAAATTTTCTTGCACGATTAGGGACAGTGGATGCCTAGAAAGATGTTTTTTTAAAATTAGTCTTAGGTTTCAGAGAGTAGATTCCTGAAAAAAATGTGTTTGTTTTATGAAAAATGTGAGTGTGTTACTGCTAAAAAGTTGATTTAAATTTCGTTTTTGGATAAGGGTGATTGCAATATTTCAACAAGTCAATTGAAATTTTCTTGCACGATTAGGGACAGTGGATGCCTAGAAAGATGTTTTTTTAAAATTAGTTTTAGGTTCCAGAGAGTAGATTCCTGAAAAAAAATGTGTTTGTTTTATGAAAAATGTGAGTGTGTTACTGCAAAAAAGTTGATTTAAATTTCGTTTTTGGATAAGGGTGATTGCAATACTTCAACAAGTCAATTGAAATTTTCTTGCACGATTAGGGACAGTGGATGCCTAGAAAGATGTTTTTTTAAAATTAGTTTTAGGTTCCAGAGAGTAGATTCCTGAAACAAATGTGTTTGTTTTATGAAAAATGTGAGTGTGTTACTGCTAAAAAGTTGATTTAAATTTCGTTTTTGGATAAGGGTGATTGCAATATTTCAACAAGTCAATTGAAATTTTCTTGCACGATTAGGGACAGTGGATGCCTAGAAAGATGTTTTTTTAAAATTAGTTTTAGGTTCCAGAGAGTAGATTCCTGAAAAAAAATGTGTTTGTTTTATGAAAAATGTGAGTGTGTTACTGCTAAAAAGTTGATTTAAATTTCGTTTTTGGATAAGGGTGATTGCAATACTTCAACAAGTCAATTGAAATTTTCTTGCACGATTAGGGACAGTGGATGCCTAGAAAGATGTTTTTTTAAAATTAGTTTTAGGTTCCAGAGAGTAGATTCCTGAAAAAAATGTGTTTGTTTTATGAAAAATGTGAGTGTGTTACTGCAAAAAAGTTGATTTAAATTTCGTTTTTGGATAAGGGTGATTGCAATACTTCAACAAGTCAATTGAAATTTTCTTGCACGATTAGGGACAGTGGATGCCTAGAAAGATGTTTTTTTAAAATTAGTTTTAGGTTCCAGAGAGTAGATTCCTGAAACAAATGTGTTTGTTTTATGAAAAATGTGAGTGTGTTACTGCTAAAAAGTTGATTTAAATTTCGTTTTTGGATAAGGGTGATTGCAATATTTCAACAAGTCAATTGAAATTTTCTTGCACGATTAGGGACAGTGGATGCCTAGAAAGATGTTTTTTTAAAATTAGTTTTAGGTTCCAGAGAGTAGATTCCTGAAAAAAAATGTGTTTGTTTTATGAAAAATGTGAGTGTGTTACTGCTAAAAAGTTGATTTAAATTTCGTTTTTGGATAAGGGTGATTGCAATACTTCAACAAGTCAATTGAAATTTTCTTGCACGATTAGGGACAGTGGATGCCTAGAAAGATGTTTTTTTAAAATTAGTTTTAGGTTCCAGAGAGTAGATTCCTGAAAAAAATGTGTATGTTTTATGAAAAATGTGAGGGTGTTACTGCTCAAAAGTTGATTTAAATTTCATTTTTGGATAAGGGTGATTGCAATATTTCAACAAGTCAATTGAAATTTTCTTGCACGATTAGGGACAGTGGATGCCTAGAAAGATATTTTTTTTAAATTAGTTTTAGGTTCCAGAGAGTAGATTCCTGAAAAAAATGTGTTTGTTTTATGAAAAATGTGAGTGTGTTACTGCTAAAAAGTTGATTTAAATTTCGTTTTTGGATAAGGGTGATTGCAATACTTCAACAAGTCAATTGAAATTTTCTTGCACAATTAGGGACAGTGGATGCATAGAAAGATTTCTTTTTTAAATTAGTATTAGGTTTCAGAGAGTAGATTCCTGAAAAAAATGTGTTTGTTTTATGAAAAATGTGAGGGTGTTACTGCTAAAAAGTTGATTTAAATTTCGTTTTTGAATAAGGGTGATTGCAATATTTCAACAAGTCAATTGAAATTTTCTTGCACGATTAGGGACAGTGGATGCCTAGAAAGATATTTTTTTAAAAATTAGTTTTAGGTTCCAGAGAGTAGATTCCTGAAAAAAATGTGTTTGTTTTATGAAAAATGTGAGTGTGTTACTGCTAAAAATTTGATTTAAATATCGTTTTTGGATAAGGGTGATTGCAATATTTCAATAAGTTAATTGAAATTTTCTTGGAAGATTAGGGAGAGTGGATGCCTAGAAAGATGTTTTTTTTAATTAGTTTTACGTTTCAGAGAGTAGATTCCTGAAAAAAATGTGTTTGTTTTATGAAAAATGTGAGGGTGTTACTGCTAAAAAGTTGATTTAAATTACGTTTTTGAATAAGGGTGATTGCAATATTTCAACAAGTCAATTGAAATTTTCTTGCACGATTAGGGACAGTGGATGCCTAGAAAGATATTTTTTTTAAATTAGTTTTAGGTTTCAGAGAGTAGATTCCTGAAAAAAATGTGTTTGTTTTATGAAAAATGTGAGTGTGTTACTGCTAAAAAGTTGATTTAAATTTCGTTTTTGGATAAGGGTGATTGGTATATTTCAACAAGTCAATTGAAATTTTCTTGCACGATTAGGGACAGTGGATGCCTAGAAAGATGTTTTTTTTTAATTAGTTTTAGGTTCCAGAGAGTAGATTCCTGAAAAAAATGTGTTTGTTTTATGAAAAATGTGAGTGTGTTACTGCAAAAAAGTTGATTTAAATATCGTTTTTGGATAAGGGTGATTGCAATATTTCAACAAGTTAATTGAAATTTTCTTGCAAGATTAGGGAGAGTGGATGCCTAGAAAGATGTTTTTTACAAATTCGTTATAGGTTCCAGAGAGTGGATTCCTGAAAAAAAAATTATTTGTTTCATGAAAAATGTGAGTGTGTTACTGCAAAAAAGTTGATTTAAATTTAGTTTCAGGATAGGTGTGAATGCATCATTTCAACAAGTCAATTGAAATTTTCTTGCAAGATTGGGGACAATGGATGCCTAGAAAGATGTTTTTTTTAAATTAGTTTTAGGTTTCAGAGAGTAGATTCCTGAAAAAAATGTGTTTGTTTTATGAAAAATGTGAGTGTGTTACTGCAAAAAAGTTGATTTAAATATCGTTTTTGGATAAGGGTGATTGCAATATTTCAATAAGTTAATTGAAATTTTCTTGGATTAGGGAGAGTGGATGCCTAGAAAGATGTTTTTTTTAATTAGTTTTAGGTTTCAGAGAGTAGATTCCTGAAAAAAATGTGTTTGTTTTATGAAAAATGTGAGGGTGTTACTGCTAAAAAGTTGATTTAAATTTCGTTTTTGAATAAGGGTGATTGCAATATTTCAATAAGTCAATTGAAATTTTCTTGCACGATTAGGGACAGTGGATGCCTAGAAAGATTTTTTTTTAAATTTGTTTTAGGTTTCAGAGAGTAGATTCCTGAAAAAAATGTGTTTGTTTTATGAAAAATGTGAGTGTGTTACTGCTAAAAAGTTGATTTAAATTTCGTTTTTGGATAAGGGTGATTGCAATATTTCAACAAGTCAATTGAAATTTTTTTGCACGATTAGGAACAGTGGATGCCTAGAAAGATGTTTTTTTAAAATTAGTTTTAGGTTCCAGAGAGTAGATTCCTGAAAAAAAATGTGTTTGTTTTATGAAAAATGTGAGTGTGTTACTGCTAAAAAGTTGATTTAAATTTCGTTTTTGGATAAGGGTGATTGCAATACTTCAACAAGTCAATTGAAATTTTCTTGCACGATTAGGGACAGTGGATGCCTAGAAAGATGTTTTTTTAAAATTAGTTTTAGGTTCCAGAGAGTAGATTCCTGAAAAAAATGTGTTTTTTTTATGAAAAATGTGAGGGTGTTACTGCTAAAAAGTTGATTTAAATTTTGTTTTTGAATAAGGGTGATTGCAATATTTCAACAAGTCAATTGAAATTTTCTTGCACGATTAGGGACAGAAAGATGTTTTTTTTAAAATTAGTTTTAGGTTCCAGAGAGTAGATTCCTGAAAAAAGATGTGTTTGTTTTATGAAAAATGTGAGTGTGTTACTGCTAAAAAAGTTGATGTAAATTTCATTTTTGGATAAGGGTGATTGCAATATTTCAACAAGTCAATTGAAATTTTCTTGCACGATTAGGGACAGTGGATGCCTAGAAAGATATTTTTTTAAAATTAGTTTTAGGTTCCAGAGAGTAGATTCCTGAAAAAAGATGTGTTTGTTTTATGAAAAATGTGAGTGTGTTACTGCTAAAAAGTTGATTTAAATATCGTTTTTGGATAAGGGTGATTGCAATATTTCAACAAGTTAATTGAAATTTTCTTGCAAGATTAGGGAGAGTGGATGCCTAGAAAGATGTTTTTTACAAATTCGTTATAGGTTCCAGAGAGTGGATTCCTGAAAAAAAAATTATTTGTTTCATGAAAAATGTGAGTGTGTTACTGCAAAAAAGTTGATTTAAATTTAGTTTCAGGATAGGTGTGAATGCATCATTTCAACAAGTCAATTGAAATTTTCTTGCAAGATTGGGGACAATGGATGCCTAGAAAGATGTTTTTTTTAAATTAGTTTTAGGTTTCAGAGAGTAGATTCCTGAAAAAAATGTGTTTGTTTTATGAAAAATGTGAGTGTGTTACTGCAAAAAAGTTGATTTAAATATCGTTTTTGGATAAGGGTGATTGCAATATTTCAATAAGTTAATTGAAATTTTCTTGGAAGATTAGGGAGAGTGGATGCCTAGAAAGATGTTTTTTTTTAATTAGTTTTAGGTTTCAGAGAGTAGATTCCTGAAAAAAATGTGTTTGTTTTATGAAAAATGTGAGGGTGTTACTGCTAAAAAGTTGATTTAAATTTCGTTTTTGAATAAGGGTGATTGCAATATTTCAATAAGTCAATTGAAATTTTCTTGCACGATTAGGGACAGTGGATGCCTAGAAAGATGTTTTTTTTAAATTAGTTTTAGGTTTCAGAGAGTAGATTCCTGAAAAAAATGTGTTTGTTTTATGAAAAATGTGAGTGTGTTACTGCTAAAAAGTTGATTTAAATTTCGTTTTTGGATAAGGGTGATTGCAATATTTCAACAAGTCAATTGAAATTTTCTTGCACGATTAGGGACAGTGGATGCCTAGAAAGATGTTTTTTTAAAATTAGTTTTAGGTTCCAGAGAGTAGATTCCTGAAAAAAAATGTGTTTGTTTTATGAAAAATGTGAGTGTGTTACTGCTAAAAAGTTGTTTAAATTTCGTTTTTGGATAAGGGTGATTGCAATACTTCAACAAGTCAATTGAAATTTTCTTGCACGATTAGGGACAGTGGATCCCTAGAAAGATGTTTTTTTAAAATTCGTTTTAGGTTCCAGAGAGTAGATTCCTGAAAAAAATGTGTTTGTTTTATGAAAAATGTGAGGGTGTTACTGCTAAAAAGTTGATTTAAATTTCGTTTTTGAATAAGGGTGATTGCAATATTTCAACAAGTCAATTGAAATTTTCTTGCACGATTAGGGACAGTGGATGCCTAGAAAGATTTTTTTTAAAATTAGTTTTAGGTTCCAGAGAGTAGATTCCTGAAAAAAAGTGTGTTTGTTTTATGAAAAATGTGAGTGTGTTACTGCTAAAAAGTTGATTTAAATTTCATTTTTGGATAAGGGTGATTGCAATATTTCAACAAGTCAATTGAAATTTTCTTGCACGATTAGGGACAGTGGATGCCTAGAAAGATGTTTTTTTAAAATTAGTTTTAGGTTCCAGAGAGTAGATTCCTGAAAAAAATGTGTTTGTTTTATGAAAAATGTGAGTGTGTTACTGCTAAAAAGTTGATTTAAATATCGTTTTTGGATAAGGGTGATTGCAATATTTCAACAAGTTAATTGAAATTTTCTTGCAAGATTAGGTAGAGTGGATGCCTAGAAAGATGTTTTTTACAAATTCGTTATAGGTTCCAGAGAGTGGATTCCTGAAAAAAAATTATTTGTTTCATGAAAAATGTGAGTGTGTTACTGCCAAAAAGTTGATTTAAATTTAGTTTCAGGATAGGTGTGAATGCATCATTTCAACAAGTCAATTGAAATTTTCTTGCAAGATTGGGGACAATGGATGCCTAGAAAGTTTTTTTTTTAAATTAGTTTTAGGTTTCAGAGAGTAGATTCCTGAAAAAAATGTGTTTGTTTTATGAAAAATGTGAGTGTGTTACTGCAAAAAAGTTGATTTAAATATCGTTTTTGGATAAGGGTGATTGCAATATTTCAATAAGTTAATTGAAATTTTCTTGGAAGATTAGGGAGAGTGGATGCCTAGAAAGATGTTTTTTTTAATTAGTTTTAGGTTTCAGAGAGTAGATTCCTGAAAAAAATGTGTTTGTTTTATGAAAAATGTGAGGGTGTTACTGCTAAAAAGTTGATTTAAATTTCGTTTTTGAATAAGGGTGATTGCAATATTTCAATAAGTCAATTGAAATTTTCTTGCACGATTAGGGACAGTGGATGCCTAGACAGATGTTTTTTTAAAATTAGTTTTATGTTTCAGAGAGTAGATTCCTGAAAAAAATGTGTTTGTTTTATGAAAAATGTGAGTGTGTTACTGCTAAAAAGTTGATTTAAATTTCGTTTTTGGATAAGGGTGATTGCAATATTTCAACAAGTCAATTGAAATTTTCTTGCACGATTAGGGACAGTGGATGCCTAGAAAGATGTTTTTTAAAAATTAGTTTTAGGTTCCAGAGAGTAGATTCCTGAAAAAAAATGTGTTTGTTTTATGAAAAATGTGAGTGTGTTACTGCTAAAAAGTTGATTTAAATTTCGTTTTTGAATAAGGGTGATTGCAATATTTCAACAAGTCAATTGAAATTTTCTTGCACGATTGGGGACAGTGGATGCCTAGAAAGATATTTTTTTAAAAATAAGTTTTAGGTTCCAGAGAGTAGATTCCTGAAAAAAATGTGTTTGTTTTATGAAAAATGTGAGTGTGTTACTGCTAAAAAGTTGATTTAAATATCGTTTTTGGATAAGGGTGATTGCAATATTTCAATAAGTTAATTGAAATTTTCTTGGAAGATTAGGGAGAGTGGATGCCTAGAAAGATGTTTTTTTTAATTGGTTTTAGGTTTCAGAGAGTAGATTCCTGAAAAAAATGTGTTTGTTTTATGAAAAATGTGAGGGTGTTACTGCTAAAAAGTTGATTTAAATTTCGTTTTTGGATAAGGGTGATTGCAATATTTCAACAAGTCAATTGAAATTTTCTTGCACGATTAGGGACAGTGGATGCCTAGAAAGATGTTTTTTTAAAATTAGTTTTAGGTTCCAGAGAGTAGATTCCTGAAAAAAATGTGTTTGTTTTATGAAAAATGTGAGTGTGTTACTGCTAAAAAGTTGATTTAAATTTCGTTTTTGGATAAGGGTGATTGCAATATTTCAACAAGTTAATTGAAATTTTCTTGCAAGATTAGGGAGAGTGGATGCCTAGAAAGATGTTTTTTACAAATTCGTTATAGGTTCCAGAGAGTGGATTCCTGAAAAAAAAATATTTGTTTCATGAAAAATGTGAGTGTGTTACTGCAAAAAAGTTGATTTAAATTGAGTTTCAGGATAGGTGTGAATGCATCATTTCAACAAGTCAATTGAAATTTTCTTGCAAGATTGGGGACAATGGATGCCTAGAAAGATGTTTTTTTAAAATTAGTTTTAGGTTCCAGAGGGTAGATTCCTGAAAAAAAATGTTTGTTTTATGAAAAATGTGAGTGTGTTACTGCTAAAAAGTTGATTTAAATTTCGTTTTTGGATAAGGGTGATTGCAATACTTCAACAAGTCAATTGAAATTTTCTTGCACGATTAGGGACAGTGGATGCCTAGAAAGATGTTTTTTTAAAATTAGTTTTAGGTTCCAGAGAGTAGATTCCTGAAAAAAATGTGTTTGTTTTATGAAAAATGTGAGGGTGTTACTGCTAAAAAGTTGATTTAAATTTCGTTTTTGAATAAGGGTGATTGCAATATTTCAACAAGTCAATTGAAATTTTCTTGCACGATTAGGGACAGTGGATGCCTAGAAAGATGTTTTTTTAAAATTAGTTTTAGGTTCCAGAGAGTAGATTCCTGAAAAAAATGTGTTTGTTTTATGAAAAATGTGAGTGTGTTACTGCTAAAAAGTTGATTCAAATTTCATTTTTGGATAAGGGTGATTGCAATATTTCAACAAGTCAATTGAAATTTTCTTGCACGATTAGGGACAGTGGATGCCTAGAAAGATGTTTTTTTAAAATTAGTTTTAGGTTCCAGAGAGTACATTCCTGAAAAAAATGTGTTTGTTTTATGACAAATGTGAGTGTGTTACTGCTAAAAAGTTGATTTAAATATCGTTTTTGGATAAGGGTGATTGCAATATTTCAATAAGTTAATTGAAATTTTCTTGGAAGATTAGGGAGAGTGGATGCCTAGAAAGATGTTTTTTTTAATTAGTTTTAGGTTTCAGAGAGTAGATTCCTGAAATAAATGTGTTTGTTTTATGAAAAATGTGAGGGTGTTACTGCTAAAAAGTTGATTTAAATTTCGTTTTTGAATAAGGGTGATTGCAATATTTCAACAAGTCAATTGAAATTTTCTTGCACGATTAGGGACAGTGGATGCCTAGAAAGATATTTTTTTTAAATTAGTTTTAGGTTTCAGAGAGTAGATTCCTGAAAAAAATGTGTTTGTTTTATGAAAAATGTGAGTGTGTTACTGCTAAAAAGTTGATTTAAATTTCGTTTTTGGATAAGGGTGATTGCAATATTTCAACAAGTCAATTGAAATTTTCTTGCACGATTAGGGACAGTGGATGCCTAGAAAGATGTTTTTTTAAAATTAGTTTTAGGTACCAGAGAGTAAATTCCTGAAAAAAATGTGTTTGTTTTATGAAAAATGTGAGTGTGTTACTGCTAAAAAGTTGTTTTAAATATCGTTTTTGGATAAGGGTGATTGCAATATTTCAATAAGTTAATTGAAATTTTCTTGGAAGATTAGGGAGAGTGGATGCCTAGAAAGATGTTTTTTTTAATTAGTTTTAGGTTTCAGAGAGTAGATTCCTGAAAAAAATGTGTTTGTTTTATGAAAAATGTGAGGGTGTTACTGCTAAAAAGTTGATTTAAATTTCGTTTTTGAATAAGGGTGATTGCAATATTTTAACAAGTCAATTGAAATTTTCTTGCACGATTAGGGACAGTGGATGCCTAGAAAGATGTTTTTTTAAAATTAGTTTTAGGTTTCAGAGAGTAGATTACTGAAAAAAATGTTTTTTTTTTAATGAAAAATGTGAGTGTGTTACTGCAAAAAAGTTGATTTAAATATCGTTTTTGGATAAGGGTGATTGCAATATTTCAATAAGTTAATTGAAATTTTCTTGGAAGATTAGGGAGAGTGGATGCCTTGAAAGATGTTTTTTTTAATTAGTTTTAGGTTTCAGAGAGTAGATTCCTGAAATAAATGTGTTTGTTTTATGAAAAATGTGAGTGTGTTACTGCTAAAAAGTTGATTTAAATTTCGTTTTTGGATAAGGGTGATTGCAATATTTCAACAAGTTAATTGAAATTTTCTTGCAAGATTAGGGAGAGTGGATGCCTAGAAAGATGTTTTTTACAAATTCGTTATAGGTTCCAGAGAGTGGATTCCTGAAAAAAAAAATATTTGTTTCATGAAAAATGTGAGTGTGTTACTGCAAAAAAGTTGATTTAAATTTAGTTTCAGGATAGGTGTGAATGCATCATTTAACAAGTCAATTGAAATTTTCTTGCAAGATTGGGGACAATGGATGCCTAGAAAGATGTTTTTTTTAAATTAGTTTTAGGTTTCAGAGAGTAGATTCCTGACAAAAAATGTGTTTGTTTTATGAAAAATGTGAGTGTGTTACTGCAAAAAAGTTGATTTAAATATCGTTTTTGGATAAGGGTGATTGCAATATTTCAATAAGTTAATTGAAATTTTCTTGGAAGATTAGGGAGAGTGGATGCCTAGAAAGATGTTTTTTTTTAATTAGTTTTAGGTTTCAGAGAGTAGATTCCTGAAAAAAAGGTGTTTGTTTTATGAAAAATGTGAGGGTGTTACTGCTAAAAAGTTGATTTAAATTTCGTTTTTGAATAAGGGTGATTGCAATATTTCAATAAGTCAATTGAAATTTTCTTGCACGATTAGGGACAGTGGATGCCTAGAAAGATGTTTTTTTAAAATTAGTTTTAGGTTTCAGAGAGTAGATTCCTGAAAAAAATGTGTTTGTTTTATGAAAAATGTGAGTGTGTTACTGCAAAAAAGTTGATTTAAATATCGTTTTTGGATAAGGGTGATTGCAATATTTCAATAAGTTAATTGAAATTTTCTTGGAAGATTAGGGAGAGTGGATGCCTAGAAAGATGTTTTTTTTTAATTAGTTTTAGGTTTCAGAGAGTAGATTCCTGAAAAAAATGTGTTTGTTTTATGAAAAATGTGAGGGTGTTACTGCTAAAAAGTTGATTTAAATTTCGTTTTTGAATAAGGGTGATTGCAATATTTCAATAAGTCAATTGAAATTTTCTTGCACGATTAGGGACAGTGGATGCCTAGAAAGATGTTTTTTTAAAATTAGTTTTAGGTTTCAGAGAGTAGATTCCTGAAAAAATGTGTTTGTTTTATGAAAAATGTGAGTGTGTTACTGCTAAAAAGTTGATTTAAATTTCGTTTTTGGATAAGGGTGATTGCAATATTTCAACAAGTCAATTGAAATTTTCTTGCACGATTAGGGACAGTGGATGCCTAGAAAGATGTTTTTTTAAAATTAGTTTTAGGTTCCAGAGAGTAGATTCCTGAAAAAAAATGTGTTTGTTTTATGAAAAATGTGAGTGTGTTACTGCTAAAAAGTTGATTTAAATTTCGTTTTTGGATAAGGGTGATTGCAATACTTCAACAAGTCAATTGAAATTTTCTTGCACGATTAGGGACAGTGGATGCCTAGAAAGATGTTTTTTTTAAATTAGTTTTAGGTTCCAGAGAGTAGATTCCTGAAAAAAATGTGTATGTTTTATGAAAAATGTGAGGGTGTTACTGCTCAAAAGTTGATTTAAATTTCATTTTTGGATAAGGGTGATTGCAATATTTCAACAAGTCAATTGAAATTTTCTTGCACGATTAGGGACAGTGGATGCCTAGAAAGATGTTCTTTTAAAATTAGTTTTAGGTTCCAGAGAGTAGATTCCTGAAAAAAATGTGTTTGTTTTATGAAAAATGTGAGTGTGTTACTGCTAAAAAGTTGATTTAAATTTCGTTTTTGGATAAGGGTGATTGCAATACTTCAACAAGTCAATTGAAATTTTCTTGCACGATTAGGGACAGTGGATGCATAGAAAGATTTCTTTTTTAAATTAGTATTAGGTTTCAGAGAGTAGATTCCTGAAAAAAATGTGTTTGTTTTATGAAAAATGTGAGGGTGTTACTGCTAAAAAGTTGATTTAAATTTCGTTTTTGAATAAGGGTGATTGCAATATTTCAACAAGTCAATTGAAATTTTCTTGCACGATTAGGGACAGTGGATGCCTAGAAAGATATTTTTTTAAAAATTCGTTTTAGGTTCCAGAGAGTAGATTCCTGAAAAAATGTGTTTGTTTTATGAAAAATGTGAGTGTGTTACTGCTAAAAATTTGATTTAAATATCGTTTTTGGATATGGGTGATTGCAATATTTCAATAAGTTAATTGAAATTTTCTTGGAAGATTAGGGAGAGTGGATGCCTAGAAAGATGTTTTTTTTAATTAGTTTTAGGTTTCAGAGAGTAGATTCCTGAAAAAAATGTGTTTGTTTTATGAAAAATGCGAGGGTGTTACTGCTAAAAAGTTGATTTAAATTACGTTTTTGAATAAGGGTGATTGCAATATTTCAACAAGTCAATTGAAATTTTCTTGCACGATTAGGGACAGTGGATGCCTAGAAAGATATTTTTTTTAAATTAGTTTTAGGTTTCAGAGAGTAGATTCCTGAAAAAAATGTGTTTGTTTTATGAAAAATGTGAGTGTGTTACTGCTAAAAAGTTGATTTAAATTTCGTTTTTGGATAAGGGTGATTGGTATATTTCAACAAGTCAATTGAAATTTTCTTGCACGATTAGGGACAGTGGATGCCTAGAAAGATGTTTTTTTAAAATTAGTTTTAGGTTCCAGAGAGTAGATTCCTGAAAAAAATGTGTTTGTTTTATGAAAAATGTGAGTGTGTTACTGCTAAAAAGTTGATTTAAATTTCGTTTTTGGATAAGGGTGATTGCAATATTTCAACAAGTTAATTGAAATTTTCTTGCAAGATTAGGGAGAGTGGATGCCTAGAAAGATGTTTTTTACAAATTCGTTATAGGTTCCAGAGAGTGGATTCCTGAAAAAAAAATTATTTGTTTCATGAAAAATGTGAGTGTGTTACTGCAAAAAAGTTGATTTAAATTTAGTTTCAGGATAGGTGTGAATGCATCATTTCAACAAGTCAATTGAAATTTTCTTGCAAGATTGGGGACAATGGATGCCTAGAAAGATGTTTTTTTTAAATTAGTTTTAGGTTTCAGAGAGTAGATTCCTGTAAAAAATTGTGTTTGTTTTATGAAAAATGTGAGTGTGTTACTGCAAAAAAGTTGATTTAAATATCGTTTTTGGATAAGGGTGATTGCAATATTTCAATAAGTTAATTGAAATTTTCTTGGATTAGGGAGAGTGGATGCCTAGAAAGATGTTTTTTTTAATTAGTTTTAGGTTTCAGAGAGTAGATTCCTGAAAAAAATGTGTTTGTTTTATGAAAAATGTGAGGGTGTTACTGCTAAAAAGTTGATTTAAATTTCGTTTTTGAATAAGGGTGATTGCAATATTTCAATAAGTCAATTGAAATTTTCTTGCACGATTAGGGACAGTGGATGCCTAGAAAGATTTTTTTTTAAATTTGTTTTAGGTTTCAGAGAGTAGATTCCTGAAAAAAATGTGTTTGTTTTATGAAAAATGTGAGTGTGTTACTGCTAAAAAGTTGATTTAAATTTCGTTTTTGGATAAGGGTGATTGCAATATTTCAACAAGTCAATTGAAATTTTTTTGCACGATTAGGGAGAGTGGATGCCTAGAAAGATGTTTTTTTTTAATTAGTTTTAGGTTTCAGAGAGTAGATTCCTGAAAAAAATGTGTTTGTTTTATGAAAAATGTGAGGGTGTTACTGCTAAAAAGTTGATTTAAATTTCGTTTTTGAATAAGGGTGATTGCAATATTTCAATAAGTCAATTGAAATTTTCTTGCACGATTAGGGACAGTGGATGCCTAGAAAGATGTTTTTTTAAAATTAGTTTTAGGTTTCAGACAGTAGATTCCTGAAAAAAATGTGTTTGTTTTATGAAAAATGTGAGTGTGTTACTGCTAAAAAGTTGATTTAAATTTCGTTTTTGGATAAGGGTGATTGCAATATTTCAACAAGTCAATTGAAATTTTCTTGCACGATTAGGGACAGTGGATGCCTAGAAAGATGTTTTTTTAAAATTAGTTTTAGGTTCCAGAGAGTAGATTCCTGAAAAAAAATGTGTTTGTTTTATGAAAAATGTGAGTGTGTTACTGCTAAAAAGTTGATTTAAATTTCGTTTTTGGATAAGGGTGATTGCAATACTTCAACAAGTCAATTGAAATTTTCTTGCACGATTAGGGACAGTGGATGCCTAGAAAGATGTTTTTTTAAAATTAGTTTTAGGTTCCAGAGAGTAGATTCCTGAAAAAAATGTGTATGTTTTATGAAAAATGTGAGGGTGTTACTGCTCAAAAGTTGATTTAAATTTCATTTTTGGATAAGGGTGATTGCAATATTTCAACAAGTCAATTGAAATTTTCTTGCACGATTAGGGACAGTGGATGCCTAGAAAGATGTTCTTTTAAAATTAGTTTTAGGTTCCAGAGAGTAGATTCCTGAAAAAAATGTGTTTGTTTTATGAAAAATGTGAGTGTGTTACTGCTAAAAAGTTGATTTAAATTTCGTTTTTGGATAAGGGTGATTGCAATACTTCAACAAGTCAATTGAAATTTTCTTGCACGATTAGGGACAGTGGATGCATAGAAAGATTTCTTTTTTAAATTAGTATTAGGTTTCAGAGAGTAGATTCCTGAAAAAAATGTGTTTGTTTTATGAAAAATGTGAGGGTGTTACTGCTAAAAAGTTGATTTAAATTTCGTTTTTGAATAAGGGTGATTGCAATATTTCAACAAGTCAATTGAAATTTTCTTGCACGATTAGGGACAGTGGATGCCTAGAAAGATATTTTTTTAAAAATTAGTTTTAGGTTCCAGAGAGTAGATTCCTGAAAAAAATGTGTTTGTTTTATGAAAAATGTGAGTGTGTTACTGCTAAAAATTTGATTTAAATATCGTTTTTGGATAAGGGTGATTGCAATATTTCAACAAGTCAATTGAAATTTTCTTGCACGATTAGGGACAGTGGATGCCTAGAAAGATGTTTTTTTAAAATTAGTTTTAGGTTCCAGAGAGGAGATTCCTGAAAAAAATGTGTTTGTTTTATGAAAAATGTGAGTGTGTTACTGCTAAAAAGTTGATTTAAATTTCGTTTTTGGATAAGGGTGATTGCAATATTTCAACAAGTTAATTGAAATTTTCTTGCAAGATTAGGGAGAGTGGATGCCTAGAAAGATGTTTTTTACAAATTCGTTATAGGTTCCAGAGAGTGGATTCCTGAAAAAAAAATTATTTGTTTCATGAAAAATGTGAGTGTGTTACTGCAAAAAAGTTGATTTAAATTTAGTTTCAGGATAGGTGTGAATGCATCATTTCAACAAGTCAATTGAAATTTTCTTGCAAGATTGGGGACAATGGATGCCTAGAAAGATGTTTTTTTTAAATTAGTTTTAGGTTTCAGAGAGTAGATTCCTGAAAAAAATGTGTTTGTTTTATGAAAAATGTGAGGGTGTTACTGCTAAAAAGTTGATTTAAATTTCGTTTTTGAATAAGGGTGATTGCAATATTTCAATAAGTCAATTGAAATTTTCTTGCACGATTAGGGACAGTGGATGCCTAGAAAGATGTTTTTTTAAAATTAGTTTTAGGTTTCAGAGAGTAGATTCCTGAAAAAATGTGTTTGTTTTATGAAAAATGTGAGTGTGTTACTGCTAAAAAGTTGATTTAAATTTCGTTTTTGGATAAGGGTGATTGCAATATTTCAACAAGTCAATTGAAATTTTCTTGCACGATTAGGGACAGTGGATGCCTAGAAAGATGTTTTTTTAAAATTAGTTTTAGGTTCCAGAGAGTAGATTCCTGAAAAAAAATGTGTTTGTTTTATGAAAAATGTGAGTGTGTTACTGCTAAAAAGTTGATTTAAATTTCGTTTTTGGATAAGGGTGATTGCAATACTTCAACAAGTCAATTGAAATTTTCTTGCACGATTAGGGACAGTGGATGCCTAGAAAGATGTTTTTTTAAAATTAGTTTTAGGTTCCAGAGAGTAGATTCCTGAAAAAAATGTGTATGTTTTATGAAAAATGTGAGGGTGTTACTGCTCAAAAGTTGATTTAAATTTCATTTTTGGATAAGGGTGATTGCAATATTTCAACAAGTCAATTGAAATTTTCTTGCACGATTAGGGACAGTGGATGCCTAGAAAGATGTTCTTTTAAAATTAGTTTTAGGTTCCAGAGAGTAGATTCCTGAAAAAAATGTGTTTGTTTTATGAAAAATGTGAGTGTGTTACTGCTAAAAAGTTGATTTAAATTTCGTTTTTGGATAAGGGTGATTGCAATACTTCAACAAGTCAATTGAAATTTTCTTGCACGATTAGGGACAGTGGATGCATAGAAAGATTTCTTTTTTAAATTAGTATTAGGTTTCAGAGAGTAGATTCCTGAAAAAAATGTGTTTGTTTTATGAAAAATGTGAGGGTGTTACTGCTAAAAAGTTGATTTAAATTTCGTTTTTGAATAAGGGTGATTGCAATATTTCAACAAGTCAATTGAAATTTTCTTGCACGATTAGGGACAGTGGATGCCTAGAAAGATATTTTTTTAAAAATTCGTTTTAGGTTCCAGAGAGTAGATTCCTGAAAAAAATGTGTTTGTTTTATGAAAAATGTGAGTGTGTTACTGCTAAAAATTTGATTTAAATATCGTTTTTGGATAAGGGTGATTGCAATATTTCAATAAGTTAATTGAAATTTTCTTGGAAGATTAGGGAGAGTGGATGCCTAGAAAGATGTTTTTTTTAATTAGTTTTAGGTTTCAGAGAGTAGATTCCTGAAAAAAATGTGTTTGTTTTATGAAAAATGCGAGGGTGTTACTGCTAAAAAGTTGATTTAAATTACGTTTTTGAATAAGGGTGATTGCAATATTTCAACAAGTCAATTGAAATTTTCTTGCACGATTAGGGACAGTGGATGCCTAGAAAGATATTTTTTTTAAATTAGTTTTAGGTTTCAGAGAGTAGATTCCTGAAAAAAATGTGTTTGTTTTATGAAAAATGTGAGTGTGTTACTGCTAAAAAGTTGATTTAAATTTCGTTTTTGGATAAGGGTGATTGGTATATTTCAACAAGTCAATTGAAATTTTCTTGCACGATTAGGGACAGTGGATGCCTAGAAAGATGTTTTTTTTAAATTAGTTTTAGGTTCCAGAGAGTAGATTCCTGAAAAAAATGTGTTTGTTTTATGAAAAATGTGAGTGTGTTACTGCTAAAAAGTTGATTTAAATTTCGTTTTTGGATAAGGGTGATTGCAATATTTCAACAAGTTAATTGAAATTTTCTTGCAAGATTAGGGAGAGTGGATGCCTAGAAAGATGTTTTTTACAAATTCGTTATAGGTTCCAGAGAGTGGATTCCTGAAAAAAAAATTATTTGTTTCATGAAAAATGTGAGTGTGTTACTGCAAAAAAGTTGATTTAAATTTAGTTTCAGGATAGGTGTGAATGCATCATTTCAACAAGTCAATTGAAATTTTCTTGCAAGATTGGGGACAATGGATGCCTAGAAAGATGTTTTTTTTAAATTAGTTTTAGGTTTCAGAGAGTAGATTCCTGTAAAAAATTGTGTTTGTTTTATGAAAAATGTGAGTGTGTTACTGCAAAAAAGTTGATTTAAATATCGTTTTTGGATAAGGGTGATTGCAATATTTCAATAAGTTAATTGAAATTTTCTTGGATTAGGGAGAGTGGATGCCTAGAAAGATGTTTTTTTTAATTAGTTTTAGGTTTCAGAGAGTAGATTCCTGAAAAAAATGTGTTTGTTTTATGAAAAATGTGAGGGTGTTACTGCTAAAAAGTTGATTTAAATTTCGTTTTTGAATAAGGGTGATTGCAATATTTCAATAAGTCAATTGAAATTTTCTTGCACGATTAGGGACAGTGGATGCCTAGAAAGATTTTTTTTTAAATTTGTTTTAGGTTTCAGAGAGTAGATTCCTGAAAAAAATGTGTTTGTTTTATGAAAAATGTGAGTGTGTTACTGCTAAAAAGTTGATTTAAATTTCGTTTTTGGATAAGGGTGATTGCAATATTTCAACAAGTCAATTGAAATTTTTTTGCACGATTAGGGAGAGTGGATGCCTAGAAAGATGTTTTTTTTTAATTAGTTTTAGGTTTCAGAGAGTAGATTCCTGAAAAAAATGTGTTTGTTTTATGAAAAATGTGAGGGTGTTACTGCTAAAAAGTTGATTTAAATTTCGTTTTTGAATAAGGGTGATTGCAATATTTCAATAAGTCAATTGAAATTTTCTTGCACGATTAGGGACAGTGGATGCCTAGAAAGATGTTTTTTTAAAATTAGTTTTAGGTTTCAGACAGTAGATTCCTGAAAAAAATGTGTTTGTTTTATGAAAAATGTGAGTGTGTTACTGCTAAAAAGTTGATTTAAATTTCGTTTTTGGATAAGGGTGATTGCAATATTTCAACAAGTCAATTGAAATTTTCTTGCACGATTAGGGACAGTGGATGCCTAGAAAGATGTTTTTTTAAAATTAGTTTTAGGTTCCAGAGAGTAGATTCCTGAAAAAAAATGTGTTTGTTTTATGAAAAATGTGAGTGTGTTACTGCTAAAAAGTTGATTTAAATTTCGTTTTTGGATAAGGGTGATTGCAATACTTCAACAAGTCAATTGAAATTTTCTTGCACGATTAGGGACAGTGGATGCCTAGAAAGATGTTTTTTTAAAATTAGTTTTAGGTTCCAGAGAGTAGATTCCTGAAAAAAATGTGTATGTTTTATGAAAAATGTGAGGGTGTTACTGCTCAAAAGTTGATTTAAATTTCATTTTTGGATAAGGGTGATTGCAATATTTCAACAAGTCAATTGAAATTTTCTTGCACGATTAGGGACAGTGGATGCCTAGAAAGATGTTCTTTTAAAATTAGTTTTAGGTTCCAGAGAGTAGATTCCTGAAAAAAATGTGTTTGTTTTATGAAAAATGTGAGTGTGTTACTGCTAAAAAGTTGATTTAAATTTCGTTTTTGGATAAGGGTGATTGCAATACTTCAACAAGTCAATTGAAATTTTCTTGCACGATTAGGGACAGTGGATGCATAGAAAGATTTCTTTTTTAAATTAGTATTAGGTTTCAGAGAGTAGATTCCTGAAAAAAATGTGTTTGTTTTATGAAAAATGTGAGGGTGTTACTGCTAAAAAGTTGATTTAAATTTCGTTTTTGAATAAGGGTGATTGCAATATTTCAACAAGTCAATTGAAATTTTCTTGCACGATTAGGGACAGTGGATGCCTAGAAAGATATTTTTTTAAAAATTAGTTTTAGGTTCCAGAGAGTAGATTCCTGAAAAAAATGTGTTTGTTTTATGAAAAATGTGAGTGTGTTACTGCTAAAAATTTGATTTAAATATCGTTTTTGGATAAGGGTGATTGCAATATTTCAACAAGTCAATTGAAATTTTCTTGCACGATTAGGGACAGTGGATGCCTAGAAAGATGTTTTTTTTAAATTAGTTTTAGGTTCCAGAGAGTAGATTCCTGAAAAAAATGTGTTTGTTTTATGAAAAATGTGAGTGTGTTACTGCTAAAAAGTTGATTTAAATTTCGTTTTTGGATAAGGGTGATTGCAATATTTCAACAAGTTAATTGAAATTTTCTTGCAAGATTAGGGAGAGTGGATGCCTAGAAAGATGTTTTTTACAAATTCGTTATAGGTTCCAGAGAGTGGATTCCTGAAAAAAAAATTATTTGTTTCATGAAAAATGTGAGTGTGTTACTGCAAAAAAGTTGATTTAAATTTAGTTTCAGGATAGGTGTGAATGCATCATTTCAACAAGTCAATTGAAATTTTCTTGCAAGATTGGGGACAATGGATGCCTAGAAAGATGTTTTTTTTAAATTAGTTTTAGGTTTCAGAGAGTAGATTCCTGTAAAAAATTGTGTTTGTTTTATGAAAAATGTGAGTGTGTTACTGCAAAAAAGTTGATTTAAATATCGTTTTTGGATAAGGGTGATTGCAATATTTCAATAAGTTAATTGAAATTTTCTTGGATTAGGGAGAGTGGATGCCTAGAAAGATGTTTTTTTTAATTAGTTTTAGGTTTCAGAGAGTAGATTCCTGAAAAAAATGTGTTTGTTTTATGAAAAATGTGAGGGTGTTACTGCTAAAAAGTTGATTTAAATTTCGTTTTTGAATAAGGGTGATTGCAATATTTCAATAAGTCAATTGAAATTTTCTTGCACGATTAGGGACAGTGGATGCCTAGAAAGATTTTTTTTTAAATTTGTTTTAGGTTTCAGAGAGTAGATTCCTGAAAAAAATGTGTTTGTTTTATGAAAAATGTGAGTGTGTTACTGCTAAAAAGTTGATTTAAATTTCGTTTTTGGATAAGGGTGATTGCAATATTTCAACAAGTCAATTGAAATTTTTTTGCACGATTAGGGAGAGTGGATGCCTAGAAAGATGTTTTTTTTTAATTAGTTTTAGGTTTCAGAGAGTAGATTCCTGAAAAAAATGTGTTTGTTTTATGAAAAATGTGAGGGTGTTACTGCTAAAAAGTTGATTTAAATTTCGTTTTTGAATAAGGGTGATTGCAATATTTCAATAAGTCAATTGAAATTTTCTTGCACGATTAGGGACAGTGGATGCCTAGAAAGATGTTTTTTTAAAATTAGTTTTAGGTTTCAGACAGTAGATTCCTGAAAAAAATGTGTTTGTTTTATGAAAAATGTGAGTGTGTTACTGCTAAAAAGTTGATTTAAATTTCGTTTTTGGATAAGGGTGATTGCAATATTTCAACAAGTCAATTGAAATTTTCTTGCACGATTAGGGACAGTGGATGCCTAGAAAGATGTTTTTTTTAAATTAGTTTTAGGTTCCAGAGAGTAGATTCCTGAAAAAAAATGTGTTTGTTTTATGAAAAATGTGAGTGTGTTACTGCTAAAAAGTTGATTTAAATTTCGTTTTTGGATAAGGGTGATTGCAATACTTCAACAAGTCAATTGAAATTTTCTTGCACGATTAGGGACAGTGGATGCCTAGAAAGATGTTTTTTTAAAATTAGTTTTAGGTTCCAGAGAGTAGATTCCTGAAAAAAATGTGTATGTTTTATGAAAAATGTGAGGGTGTTACTGCTCAAAAGTTGATTTAAATTTCATTTTTGGATAAGGGTGATTGCAATATTTCAACAAGTCAATTGAAATTTTCTTGCACGATTAGGGACAGTGGATGCCTAGAAAGATGTTCTTTTAAAATTAGTTTTAGGTTCCAGAGAGTAGATTCCTGAAAAAAATGTGTTTGTTTTATGAAAAATGTGAGTGTGTTACTGCTAAAAAGTTGATTTAAATTTCGTTTTTGGATAAGGGTGATTGCAATACTTCAACAAGTCAATTGAAATTTTCTTGCACGATTAGGGACAGTGGATGCATAGAAAGATTTCTTTTTTAAATTAGTATTAGGTTTCAGAGAGTAGATTCCTGAAAAAAATGTGTTTGTTTTATGAAAAATGTGAGGGTGTTACTGCTAAAAAGTTGATTTAAATTTCGTTTTTGAATAAGGGTGATTGCAATATTTCAACAAGTCAATTGAAATTTTCTTGCACGATTAGGGACAGTGGATGCCTAGAAAGATATTTTTTAAAAAATTAGTTTTAGGTTCCAGAGAGTAGATTCCTGAAAAAAATGTGTTTGTTTTATGAAAAATGTGAGTGTGTTACTGCTAAAAATTTGATTTAAATATCGTTTTTGGATAAGGGTGATTGCAATATTTCAATAAGTTAATTGAAATTTTCTTGGAAGATTAGGGAGAGTGGATGCCTAGAAAGATGTTTTTTTTAATTAGTTTTAGGTTTCAGAGAGTAGATTCCTGAAAAAAATGTGTTTGTTTTATGAAAAATGCAAGGGTGTTACTGCTAAAAAGTTGATTTAAATTTCGTTTTTGGATAAGGGTGATTGGTATATTTCAACAAGTCAATTGAAATTTTCTTGCACGATTAGGGACAGTGGATGCCTAGAAAGATGTTTTTTTAAAATTAGTTTTAGGTTCCAGAGAGTAGATTCCTGAAAAAAATGTGTTTGTTTTATGAAAAATGTGAGTGTGTTACTGCTAAAAAGTTGATTTAAATTTCGTTTTTGGATAAGGGTGATTGCAATATTTCAACAAGTTAATTGAAATTTTCTTGCAAGATTAGGGACAGTGGATGCCTAGAAAGATATTTTTTTTAAATTAGTTTTAGGTTTCAGAGAGTAGATTCCTGAAAAAAATGTGTTTGTTTTATGAAAAATGTGAGTGTGTTACTGCTAAAAAGTTGATTTAAATTTCGTTTTTGGATAAGGGTGATTGGTATATTTCAACAAGTCAATTGAAATTTTCTTGCACGATTAGGGACAGTGGATGCCTAGAAAGATGTTTTTTAAAATTAGTTTTAGGTTCCAGAGAGTAGATTCCTGAAAAAAATGTGTTTGTTTTATGAAAAATGTGAGTGTGTTACTGCTAAAAAGTTGATTTAAATTTCGTTTTTGGATAAGGGTGATTGCAATATTTCAACAAGTTAATTGAAATTTTCTTGCAAGATTAGGGAGAGTGGATGCCTAGAAAGATGTTTTTTACAAATTCGTTATAGGTTCCAGAGAGTGGATTCCTGAAAAAAAAATTATTTGTTTCATGAAAAATGTGAGTGTGTTACTGCAAAAAAGTTGATTTAAATTTAGTTTCAGGATAGGTGTGAATGCATCATTTCAACAAGTCAATTGAAATTTTCTTGCAAGATTGGGGACAATGGATGCCTAGAAAGATTTTTTTTTAAATTAGTTTTAGGTTTCAGAGAGTAGATTCCTGAAAAAAATGTGTTTGTTTTATGAAAAATGTGAGTGTGTTACTGCAAAAAAGTTGATTTAAATATCGTTTTTGGATAAGGGTGATTGCAATATTTCAATAAGTTAATTGAAATTTTCTTGGATTAGGGAGAGTGGATGCCTAGAAAGATGTTTTTTTTAATTAGTTTTAGGTTTCAGAGAGTAGATTCCTGAAAAAAATGTGTTTGTTTTATGAAAAATGTGAGGGTGTTACTGCTAAAAAGTTGATTTAAATTTCGTTTTTGAATAAGGGTGATTGCAATATTTCAATAAGTCAATTGAAATTTTCTTGCACGATTAGGGACAGTGGATGCCTAGAAAGATTTTTTTTTAAATTTGTTTTAGGTTTCAGAGAGTAGATTCCTGAAAAAAATGTGTTTGTTTTATGAAAAATGTGAGTGTGTTACTGCTAAAAAGTTGATTTAAATTTCGTTTTTGGATAAGGGTGATTGCAATATTTCAACAAGTCAATTGAAATTTTTTTGCACGATTAGGGAGAGTGGATGCCTAGAAAGATGTTTTTTTTTAATTAGTTTTAGGTTTCAGAGAGTAGATTCCTGAAAAAAATGTGTTTTTGTTTTATGAAAAATGTGAGGGTGTTACTGCTAAAAAGTTGATTTAAATTTCGTTTTTGAATAAGGGTGATTGCAATATTTCAATAAGTCAATTGAAATTTTCTTGCACGATTAGGGACAGTGGATGCCTAGAAAGATTTTTTTTTAAAATTAGTTTTAGGTTTCAGAGAGTAGATTCCTGAAAAAAATGTGTTTGTTTTATGAAAAATGTGAGTGTGTTACTGCTAAAAAGTTGATTTAAATTTCGTTTTTGGATAAGGGTGATTGCAATATTTCAACAAGTCAATTGAAATTTTCTTGCACGATTAGGGACAGTGGATGCCTAGAAAGATGTTTTTTTTAAATTAGTTTTAGGTTCCAGAGAGTAGATTCCTGAAAAAAAATGTGTTTGTTTTATGAAAAATGTGAGTGTGTTACTGCTAAAAAGTTGATTTAAATTTCGTTTTTGGATAAGGGTGATTGCAATACTTCAACAAGTCAATTGAAATTTTCTTGCACGATTAGGGACAGTGGATGCCTAGAAAGATGTTTTTTTAAAATTAGTTTTAGGTTCCAGAGAGTAGATTCCTGAAAAAAATGTGTATGTTTTATGAAAAATGTGAGGGTGTTACTGCTCAAAAGTTGATTTAAATTTCATTTTTGGATAAGGGTGATTGCAATATTTCAACAAGTCAATTGAAATTTTCTTGCACGATTAGGGACAGTGGATGCCTAGAAAGATGTTCTTTTAAAATTAGTTTTAGGTTCCAGAGAGTAGATTCCTGAAAAAAATGTGTTTGTTTTATGAAAAATGTGAGTGTGTTACTGCTAAAAAGTTGATTTAAATTTCGTTTTTGGATAAGGGTGATTGCAATACTTCAACAAGTCAATTGAAATTTTCTTGCACGATTAGGGACAGTGGATGCATAGAAAGATTTCTTTTTTAAATTAGTATTAGGTTTCAGAGAGTAGATTCCTGAAAAAAATGTGTTTGTTTTATGAAAAATGTGAGTGTGTTACTGCTAAAAAGTTGATTTAAATTTCGTTTTTGGATAAGGGTGATTGGTATATTTCAACAAGTCAATTGAAATTTTCTTGCACGATTAGGGACAGTGGATGCCTAGAAAGATGTTTTTTTAAATTAGTTTTAGGTTTCAGAGAGTAGATTCCTGAAAAAAATGTGTTTGTTTTATGAAAAATGTGAGTGTGTTACTGCTAAAAAGTTGATTTAAATTTCGTTTTTGGATAAGGGTGATTGGTATATTTCAACAAGTCAATTGAAATTTTCTTGCACGATTAGGGACAGTGGATGCCTAGAAAGATGTTTTTTTAAAATTAGTTTTAGGTTCCAGAGAGTAGATTCCTGAAAAAAATGTGTTTGTTTTATGAAAAATGTGAGTGTGTTACTGCTAAAAAGTTGATTTAAATTTCGTTTTTGGATAAGGGTGATTGCAATATTTCAACAAGTTAATTGAAATTTTCTTGCAAGATTAGGGAGAGTGGATGCCTAGAAAGATGTTTTTTACAAATTCGTTATAGGTTCCAGAGAGTGGATTCCTGAAAAAAAAATTATTTGTTTCATGAAAAATGTGAGTGTGTTACTGCAAAAAAGTTGATTTAAATTTAGTTTCAGGATAGGTGTGAATGCATCATTTCAACAAGTCAATTGAAATTTTCTTGCAAGATTGGGGACAATGGATGCCTAGAAAGATGTTTTTTTTAAATTAGTTTTAGGTTTCAGAGAGTAGATTCCTGAAAAAAATGTGTTTGTTTTATGAAAAATGTGAGTGTGTTACTGCAAAAAAGTTGATTTAAATATCGTTTTTGGATAAGGGTGATTGCAATATTTCAATAAGTTAATTGAAATTTTCTTGGATTAGGGAGAGTGGATGCCTAGAAAGATGTTTTTTTTAATTAGTTTTAGGTTTCAGAGAGTAGATTCCTGAAAAAAATGTGTTTGTTTTATGAAAAATGTGAGGGTGTTACTGCTAAAAAGTTGATTTAAATTTCGTTTTTGAATAAGGGTGATTGCAATATTTCAATAAGTCAATTGAAATTTTCTTGCACAATTAGGGACAGTGGATGCCTAGAAAGATTTTTTTTTAAATTTGTTTTAGGTTTCAGAGAGTAGATTCCTGAAAAAAATGTGTTTGTTTTATGAAAAATGTGAGTGTGTTACTGCTAAAAAGTTGATTTAAATTTCGTTTTTGAATGAGGGTGATTGCAATATTTCAACAAGTCAATTGAATTTTTTTTGCACGATTAGGGACAGTGGATGCCTAGAAAGATGTTTTTTTAAAATTAGTTTTAGGTTCCAGAGAGTAGATTCCTGAAAAAAAATGTGTTTGTTTTATGAAAAATGTGAGGGTGTTACTGCTAAAAAGTTGATTTAAATTTCGTTTTTGGATAAGGGTGATTGCAATACTTCAACAAGTCAATTGAAATTTTCTTGCACGATTAGGGACAGTGGATGCCTAGAAAGATGTTTTTTTAAAATTAGTTTTAGGTTCCAGAGAGTAGATTCCTGAAAAAAATGTGGTTTTTTTATGAAAAATGTGAGGGTGTTACTGCTAAAAAGTTGATTTAAATTTTGTTTTTGAATAAGGGTGATTGCAATATTTCAACAAGTCAATTGAAATTTTCTTGCACGATTAGGGACAGTGGATGCCTAGAAAGATGTTTTTTTTAAAATTAGTTTTAGGTTCCAGAGAGTAGATTCCTGAAAAAAGATGTGTTTGTTTTATGAAAAATGTGAGTGTGTTACTGCTAAAAAGTTGATGTAAATTTAATTTTTGGATAAGGGTGATTGCAATATTTCAACAAGTCAATTGAAATTTTCTTGCACGATTAGGGACAGTGGATGCCTAGAAAGATATTTTTTTTAAATTAGTTTTAGGTTCCAGAGAGTAGATTCCTGAAAAAAATGTGTTTTTGTTTTATGAAAAATGTGAGGGTGTTACTGCTAAAAAGTTGATTTAAATTTCGTTTTTGAATAAGGGTGATTGCAATATTTCAATAAGTCAATTGAAATTTTCTTGCACGATTAGGGACAGTGGATGCCTAGAAAGATGTTTTTTTAAAATTAGTTTTAGGTTTCAGAGAGTAGATTCCTGAAAAAAATGTGTTTGTTTTATGAAAAATGTGAGTGTGTTACTGCTAAAAAGTTGATTTAAATTTCGTTTTTGGATAAGGGTGATTGCAATATTTCAACAAGTCAATTGAAATTTTCTTGCACGATTAGGGACAGTGGATGCCTAGAAAGATGTTTTTTTAAAATTAGTTTTAGGTTCCAGAGAGTAGATTCCTGAAAAAAAATGTGTTTGTTTTATGAAAAATGTGAGTGTGTTACTGCTAAAAAGTTGATTTAAATTTCGTTTTTGGATAAGGGTGATTGCAATACTTCAACAAGTCAATTGAAATTTTCTTGCACGATTAGGGACAGTGGATGCCTAGAAAGATGTTTTTTTAAAATTAGTTTTAGGTTCCAGAGAGTAGATTCCTGAAAAAAATGTGTATGTTTTATGAAAAATGTGAGGGTGTTACTGCTCAAAAGTTGATTTAAATTTCATTTTTGGATAAGGGTGATTGCAATATTTCAACAAGTCAATTGAAATTTTCTTGCACGATTAGGGACAGTGGATGCCTAGAAAGATGTTCTTTTAAAATTAGTTTTAGGTTCCAGAGAGTAGATTCCTGAAAAAAATGTGTTTGTTTTATGAAAAATGTGAGTGTGTTACTGCTAAAAAGTTGATTTAAATTTCGTTTTTGGATAAGGGTGATTGCAATACTTCAACAAGTCAATTGAAATTTTCTTGCACGATTAGGGACAGTGGATGCATAGAAAGATTTCTTTTTTAAATTAGTATTAGGTTTCAGAGAGTAGATTCCTGAAAAAAATGTGTTTGTTTTATGAAAAATGTGAGGGTGTTACTGCTAAAAAGTTGATTTAAATTTCGTTTTTGAATAAGGGTGATTGCAATATTTCAACAAGTCAATTGAAATTTTCTTGCACGATTAGGGACAGTGGATGCCTAGAAAGATATTTTTTTTAAAATTAGTTTTAGGTTCCAGAGAGTAGATTCCTGAAAAAAATGTGTTTGTTTTATGAAAAATGTGAGTGTGTTACTGCAAAAAATTTGATTTAAATATCGTTTTTGGATAAGGGTGATTGCAATATTTCAATAAGTTAATTGAAATTTTCTTGGAAGATTAGGGAGAGTGGATGCCTAGAAAGATGTTTTTTTTAATTAGTTTTAGGTTTCAGAGAGTAGATTCCTGAAAAAAATGTGTTTGTTTTATGAAAAATGCGAGGGTGTTACTGCTAAAAAGTTGATTTAAATTACGTTTTTGAATAAGGGTGATTGCAATATTTCAACAAGTCAATTGAAATTTTCTTGCACGATTAGGGACAGTGGATGCCTAGAAAGATATTTTTTTTAAATTAGTTTTAGGTTTCAGAGAGTAGATTCCTGAAAAAAATGTGTTTGTTTTATGAAAAATGTGAGTGTGTTACTGCTAAAAAGTTGATTTAAATTTCGTTTTTGGATAAGGGTGATTGGTATATTTCAACAAGTCAATTGAAATTTTCTTGCACGATTAGGGACAGTGGATGCCTAGAAAGATGTTTTTTTAAAATTAGTTTTAGGTTCCAGAGAGTAGATTCCTGAAAAAAATGTGTTTGTTTTATGAAAAATGTGAGTGTGTTACTGCTAAAAAGTTGATTTAAATTTCGTTTTTGGATAAGGGTGATTGCAATATTTCAACAAGTTAATTGAAATTTTCTTGCAAGATTAGGGAGAGTGGATGCCTAGAAAGATGTTTTTTACAAATTCGTTATAGGTTCCAGAGAGTGGATTCCTGAAAAAAAAATTATTTGTTTCATGAAAAATGTGAGTATGTTACTGCAAAAAAGTTGATTTAAATTTAGTTTCAGGATAGGTGTGAATGCATCATTTCAACAAGTCAATTGAAATTTTCTTGCAAGATTGGGGACAATGGATGCCTAGAAAGATGTTTTTTTTAAATTAGTTTTAGGTTTCAGAGAGTAGATTCCTGAAAAAAATGTGTTTGTTTTATGAAAAATGTGAGTGTGTTACTGCAAAAAAGTTGATTTAAATATCGTTTTTGGATAAGGGTGATTGCAATATTTCAATAAGTTAATTGAAATTTTCTTGGATTAGGGAGAGTGGATGCCTAGAAAGATGTTTTTTTTAATTAGTTTTAGGTTTCAGAGAGTAGATTCCTGAAAAAAATGTGTTTGTTTTATGAAAAATGTGAGGGTGTTACTGCTAAAAAGTTGATTTAAATTTCGTTTTTGAATAAGGGTGATTGCAATATTTCAATAAGTCAATTGAAATTTTCTTGCACGATTAGGGACAGTGGATGCCTAGAAAGATTTTTTTTAAATTTGTTTTAGGTTTCAGAGAGTAGATTCCTGAAAAAAATGTGTTTGTTTTATGAAAAATGTGAGTGTGTTACTGCTAAAAAGTTGATTTAAATTTCGTTTTTGAATGAGGGTGATTGCAATATTTCAACAAGTCAATTGAAATTTTTTTGCACGATTAGGGACAGTGGATGCCTAGAAAGATGTTTTTTTAAAATTAGTTTTAGGTTCCAGAGAGTAGATTCCTGAAAAAAAATGTGTTTGTTTTATGAAAAATGTGAGTGTGTTACTGCTAAAAAGTTGATTTAAATTTCGTTTTTGGATAAGGGTGATTGCAATACTTCAACAAGTCAATTGAAATTTTCTTGCACGATTAGGGACAGTGGATGCCTAGAAAGATGTTTTTTTAAAATTAGTTTTAGGTTCCAGAGAGTAGATTCCTGAAAAAAATGTGGTTTTTTTATGAAAAATGTGAGGGTGTTACTGCTAAAAAGTTGATTTAAATTTTGTTTTTGAATAAGGGTGATTGCAATATTTCAACAAGTCAATTGAAATTTTCTTGCACGATTAGGGACAGTGGATGCCTAGAAAGATGTTTTTTTTTAAATTAGTTTTAGGTTCCAGAGAGTAGATTCCTGAAAAAAGATGTGTTTGTTTTATGAAAAATGTGAGTGTGTTACTGCTAAAAAGTTGATGTAAATTTCATTTTTGGATAAGGGTGATTGCAATATTTCAACAAGTCAATTGAAATTTTCTTGCACGATTAGGGACAGTGGATGCCTAGAAAGATATTTTTTTAAAATTAGTTTTAGGTTCCAGAGAGTAGATTCCTGAAAAAAGATGTGTTTGTTTTATGAAAAATGTGAGTGTGTTACTGCTAAAAAGTTGATTTAAATATCGTTTTTGGATAAGGGTGATTGCAATATTTCAACAAGTTAATTGAAATTTTCTTGCAAGATTAGGGAGAGTGGATGCCTAGAAAGATGTTTTTTACAAATTCGTTATAGGTTCCAGAGAGTGGATTCCTGAAAAAAAAATTATTTGTTTCATGAAAAATGTGAGTGTGTTACTGCAAAAAAGTTGATTTAAATTTAGTTTCAGGATAGGTGTGAATGCATCATTTCAACAAGTCAATTGAAATTTTCTTGCAAGATTGGGGACAATGGATGCCTAGAAAGTTTTTTTTTTTAAATTAGTTTTAGGTTTCAGAGAGTAGATTCCTGAAAAAAATGTGTTTGTTTTATGAAAAATGTGAGTGTGTTACTGCAAAAAAGTTGATTTAAATATCGTTTTTGGATAAGGGTGATTGCAATATTTCAATAAGTTAATTGAAATTTTCTTGGAAGATTAGGGAGAGTGGATGCCTAGAAAGATGTTTTTTTTTAATTAGTTTTAGGTTTCAGAGAGTAGATTCCTGAAAAAAATGTGTTTGTTTTATGAAAAATGTGAGGGTGTTACTGCTAAAAAGTTGATTTAAATTTCGTTTTTGAATAAGGGTGATTGCAATATTTCAATAAGTCAATTGAAATTTTCTTGCACGATTAGGGACAGTGGATGCCTAGAAAGATGTTTTTTTTAAATTAGTTTTAGGTTTCAGAGAGTAGATTCCTGAAAAAAATGTGTTTGTTTTATGAAAAATGTGAGTGTGTTACTGCTAAAAAGTTGATTTAAATTTCGTTTTTGGATAAGGGTGATTGCAATATTTTAACAAGTCAATTGAAATTTTCTTGCACGATTAGGGACAGTGGATGCCTAGAAAGATGTTTTTTTAAGATTAGTTTTAGGTTCCAGAGAGTAGATTCCTGAAAAAAAATGTGTTTGTTTTATGAAAAATGTGAGTGTGTTACTGCTAAAAAGTTGTTTAAATTTCGTTTTTGGATAAGGGTGATTGCAATACTTCAACAAGTCAATTGAAATTTTCTTGCACGATTAGGGACAGTGGATCCCTAGAAAGATGTTTTTTTAAAATTAGTTTTAGGTTCCAGAGAGTAGATTCCTGAAAAAAATGTGTTTGTTTTATGAAAAATGTGAGGGTGTTACTGCTAAAAAGTTGATTTAAATTTCGTTTTTGAATAAGGGTGATTGCAATATTTCAACAAGTCAATTGAAATTTTCTTGCACGATTAGGGACAGTGGATGCCTAGAAAGATGTTTTTTTTAAATTAGTTTTAGGTTCCAGAGAGTAGATTCCTGAAAAAAATGTGTTTGTTTTATGAAAAATGTGAGTGTGTTACTGCTAAAAAGTTGATTTAAATATCGTTTTTGGATAAGGGTGATTGCAATATTTCAACAAGTTAATTGAAATTTTCTTGCAAGATTAGGGAGAGTGGATGCCTAGAAAGATGTTTTTTACAAATTCGTTATAGGTTCCAGAGAGTGGATTCCTGAAAAAAAAATTATTTGTTTCATGAAAAATGTGAGTGTGTTACTGCAAAAAAGTTGATTTAAATTTAGTTTCAGGATAGGTGTGAATGCATCATTTCAACAAGTCAATTGAAATTTTCTTGCAAGATTGGGGACAATGGATGCCTAGAAAGTTTTTTTTTTAAATTAGTTTTAGGTTTCAGAGAGTAGATTCCTGAAAAAAATGTGTTTGTTTTATGAAAAATGTGAGTGTGTTACTGCAAAAAAGTTGATTTAAATATCGTTTTTGGATAAGGGTGATTGCAATATTTCAATAAGTTAATTGAAATTTTCTTGGAAGATTAGGGAGAGTGGATGCCTAGAAAGATGTTTTTTTTAATTAGTTTTAGGTTTCAGAGAGTAGATTCCTGAAAAAAATGTGTTTGTTTTATGAAAAATGTGAGGGTGTTACTGCTAAAAAGTTGATTTAAATTTCGTTTTTGAATAAGGGTGATTGCAATATTTCAATAAGTCAATTGAAATTTTCTTGCACGATTAGGGACAGTGGATGCCTAGACAGATGTTTTTTAAAATTAGTTTTATGTTTCAGAGAGTAGATTCCTGAAAAAAATGTGTTTGTTTTATGAAAAATGTGAGTGTGTTACTGCTAAAAAGTTGATTTAAATTTCGTTTTTGGATAAGGGTGATTGCAATATTTCAACAAGTCAATTGAAATTTTCTTGCACGATTAGGGACAGTGGATGCCTAGAAAGATATTTTTTAAAAATTAGTTTTAGGTTCCAGAGAGTAGATTCCTGAAAAAAATGTGTTTGTTTCATGAAAAATGTGAGTGTGTTACTGCTAAAAAGTTGATTTAAATTTCGTTTTTGAATAAGGGTGATTGCAATATTTCAACAAGTCAATTGAAATTTTCTTGCACGATTGGGGACAGTGGATGCCTAGAAAGATATTTTTTTTAAAATTAGTTTTAGGTTCCAGAGAGTAGATTCCTGAAAAAAATGTGTTTGTTTTATGAAAAATGTGAGTGTGTTACTGCTAAAAAGTTGATTTAAATATCGTTTTTGGATAAGGGTGATTGCAATATTTCAATAAGTTAATTGAAATTTTCTTGGAAGATTAGGGAGAGTGGATGCCTAGAAAGATGTCTTTTTTAATTGGTTTTAGGTTTCAGAGAGTAGATTCCTGAAAAAAATGTGTTTGTTTTATGAAAAATGTGAGGTGTTACTGCTAAAAAGTTGATTTAAATTACGTTTTTGAATAAGGGTGATTGCAATATTTCAACAAGTCAATTGAAATTTTCTTGCACGATTAGGGACAGTGGATGCCTAGAAAGATATTTTTTTTAAATTAGTTTTAGGTTTCAGAGAGTAGATTCCTGAAAAAAATTTGTTTGTTTTATGAAAAATGTGAGTGTGTTGCTGCTAAAAAGTTGATTTAAATTTCGTTTTTGGATAAGGGTGATTGGAATATTTCAACAAGTCAATTGAAATTTTCTTGCACGATTAGGGACAGTGGATGCCTAGAAAGATGTTTTTTTAAAATTAGTTTTAGGTTCCAGAGAGTAGATTCCTGAAAAAAATGTGTTTGTTTTATGAAAAATGTGAGTGTGTTACTGCTAAAAAGTTGATTTAAATTTCGTTTTTGGATAAGGGTGATTGCAATATTTCAACAAGTTAATTGAAATTTTCTTGCAAGATTAGGGAGAGTGGATGCCTAGAAAGATGTTTTTTACAAATTCGTTATAGGTTCCAGAGAGTGGATTCCTGAAAAAAAAATTATTTGTTTCATGAAAAATGTGAGTGTGTTACTGCAAAAAAGTTGATTTAAATTTAGTTTCAGGATAGGTGTGAATGCATCATTTCAACAAGTCAATTGAAATTTTCTTGCAAGATTGGGGACAATGGATGCCTATAAAGATGTTTTTTTAAAATTAGTTTTAGGTTTCAGAGAGTAGATTCCTGAAAAAAATGTGTTTGTTTTATGAAAAATGTGAGTGTGTTACTGCAAAAAAGTTGATTTAAATATCGTTTTTGGATAAGGGTGATTTCAATATTTCAATAAGTTAATTGAAATTTTCTTGGAAGATTAGGGAGAGTGGATGCCTAGAAAGATGTTTTTTTTAATTATTTTTAGGTTTCAGAGAGTAGATTCCTGAAAAAAAATGTGTTTGTTTTATGAAAAATGTGAGGGTGGTACTGCTAAAAAGTTGATTTAAATTTCGTTTTTGAATAAGGGTGATTGCAATATTTCAATAAGTCAATTGAAATTTTCTTGCACGATTAGGGACAGTGGATGCCTAGAAAGATGTTTTTTTTAAAATTAGTTTTAGGTTTCAGAGAGTAGATTCCTGAAAAAAATGTGTTTGTTTTATGAAAAATGTGAGTGTGTTACTGCTAAAAAGTTGATTTAAATTTCGTTTTTGGATAAGGGTGATTGCAATATTTCAACAAGTCAATTGAAATTTTCTTGCACGATTAGGGACAGTGGATGCCTAGAAAGATGTTTTTTTAAAATTAGTTTTAGGTTCCAGAGAGTAGATTCCTGAAAAAAAATGTGTTTGTTTTATGAAAAATGTGAGTGTGTTACTGCTAAAAAGTTGATTTAAATTTCGTTTTTGGATAAGGGTGATTGCAATACTTCAACAAGTCAATTGAAATTTTCTTGCACGATTAGGGACTGTGGCGATTTTGAGATCACGAGGACTGTATTCCAGGTATGCAGAGAAATCAGGAAAACTCATGGAAACTACAAGTCCCAGACTGCCCTGGGATTTCCTAGTGGGATATAAGCACTTCCTTTCCAAGGGGAAAGTGCTTGTCAATTAACCTGGAGGAGAATCGGAAGGGCGGATGGTGTTCCCCGCCGGATCCCAGCGTGAAGATTACAGCCTTTTTGGGAAGCCTGTTTATCCTGGAACCGAGTGCTTGCATGCCGGCTGGTATTGTAACCACTTGCTAAATGTTTGTGAGAAAAGCGCGGGCTCGCCTTTTCTCTCCGTGTATAGAAATCTTGGAACTTCTGATACTTTGTTGCAGATCTTTAGTAATTGTAGGCGCGGTACACTGAGAGGCGCGAGACGCTTCTAACTCAACTTCGAGTTTGTAGAAAGATACATTGTATGTATTTAGCAGGTACTGAACCCAGAAGCCTATCGCCTGCTCTTTTTTCACCAAGACTTTTGTAGTACAATTGAGGATACAGTATCTTATCTTTGTGCCGGAGCCAATTAATCCGGTTGTGGATCTTTCAGCCCCTGCATTGTGAAGGAAACAATCTTAGGGAGCACGAGGGACAGGAAAGTGCCTTTCTTGAAGGGGACTAGTGCTGAGGAGAGGCACGTGTTATTGATATTTAGCCTCCGGACCTGGCATTGTTTGGAGTTCCTGATTTTGGCATAAGTGATAAAAGACTGGGATTACACTGGATAATAAAGGAAGGGAAAAGAGGAATTCTGGTGAGTGAAGGAAAGGCCCTGTCATATATAAGAGAAGGAGGGGTCATTGAGTATATTAGTAATTGTGTGTTTTGTCATCCCACCTACAGCGTTGAAGGTATCCTAGACCCAGCCCAGAGAGTAAAGCAAGTCCCTGTGAGAAAAGGAGGGAACACACCTTCATCCTCTTTCCCTTTTTTCCTCTGTGGCGCGGAGTCTGACAGAGTTGTTTATATTCTCTGTTGGGTTTTTGTGTTGTGAGGAAATAAGGGGCTTAGCATCAGATATCGTCTCTGCTTGGCTACAGGACAAGGTTAGTGGTGTTCATGGTTCTTACACTACTGCCAATCACGACAGGGACAGTGGATGCCTAGAAAGATGTTTTTTTAAAATTAGTTTTAGGTTCCAGAGAGTAGATTCCTGAAAAAAATGTGTTTGTTTTATGAAAAATGTGAGTGTGTTACTGCTAAAAAGTTGATGTAAATTTCATTTTTGGATAAGGGTGATTGCAATATTTCAACAAGTTAATTGAAATTTTCTTGCAAGATTAGGGAGAGTGGATGCCTAGAAAGATGTTTTTTACAAATTAGTTTTAGGTTCCAGAGAGTGGATTCCTGAAAAAAAAATTATTTGTTTCATGAAAAATGTGAGTGTGTTACTGCAAAAAAGTTGATTTAAATTTAGTTTCAGGATAGGTGTGAATGCATCATTTCAACAAGTCAATTGAAATTTTCTTGCAAGATTGGGGACAATGGATGCCTAGAAAGATGTTTTTTTAAAATTAGTTTTAGGTTCCAGAGGGTAGATTCCTGAAAAAAAATGTTTGTTTTATGAAAAATGTGAGTGTGTTACTGCTAAAAAGTTGATTTAAATTTCGTTTTTGGATAAGGGTGATTGCAATACTTCAACAAGTCAATTGAAATTTTCTTGCACGATTAGGGACAGTGGATGCCTAGAAAGATGTTTTTTTAAAATTAGTTTTAGGTTCCAGAGAGTAGATTCCTGAAAAAAATGTGTTTGTTTTATGAAAAATGTGAGGGTGTTACTGCTAAAAAGTTGATTTAAATTTCGTTTTTGAATAAGGGTGATTGCAATATTTCAACAAGTCAATTGAAATTTTCTTGCACGATTAGGGACAGTGGATGCCTAGAAAGATGTTTTTTTAAAATTAGTTTTAGGTTCCAGAGAGTAGATTCCTGAAAAAAATGTGTTTGTTTTATGAAAAATGTGAGTGTGTTACTGCTAAAAAGTTGATTTAAATTTCATTTTTGGATAAGGGTGATTGCAATATTTCAACAAGTCAATTGAAATTTTCTTGCACGATTAGGGACAGTGGATGCCTAGAAAGATGTTTTTTTTAAATTAGTTTTAGGTTCCAGAGAGTAGATTCCTGAAAAAAATGTGTTTGTTTTATGAAAAATGTGAGTGTTACTGCTAAAAAGTTGATTTAAATATCGTTTTTGGATAAGGGTGATTGCAATATTTCAATAAGTTAATTGAAATTTTCTTGGAAGATTAGGGAGAGTGGATGCCTAGAAAGATGTTTTTTTTAATTAGTTTTAGGTTTCAGAGAGTAGATTCCTGAAATAAATGTGTTTGTTTTATGAAAAATGTGAGGGTGTTACTGCTAAAAAGTTGATTTAAATTTCGTTTTTGAATAAGGGTGATTGCAATATTTCAACAAGTCAATTGAAATTTTCTTGCACGATTAGGGACAGTGGATGCCTAGAAAGATATTTTTTTTAAATTAGTTTTAGGTTTCAGAGAGTAGATTCCTGAAAAAAATGTGTTTGTTTTATGAGAAATGTGAGTGTGTTACTGCTAAAAAGTTGATTTAAATTTCGTTTTTGGATAAGGGTGATTGCAATATTTCAACAAGTCAATTGAAATTTTCTTGCACGATTAGGGACATTGGATGCCTAGAAAGATGTTTTTTTAAAATTAGTTTTAGGTTCCAGAGAGTAGATTCCTGAAAAAAAATTTGTTTGTTTTATGAAAAATGTGAGTGTGTTACTGCTAAAAAGTTGATTTAAATTTCGTTTTTGGATAAGGGTGATTGCAATACTTCAACAAGTCAATTGAAATTTTCTTGCACGATTAGGGACAGTGGATGCCTAGAAAGATGTTTTTTTAAAATTAGTTTTAGGTTCCAGAGAGTAGATTCCTGAAAAAAATGTGTATGTTTTATGAAAAATGTGAGGGTGTTACTGCTCAAAAGTTGATTTAAATTTCATTTTTGGATAAGGGTGATTGCAATATTTCAACAAGTCAATTGAAATTTTCTTGCACGATTAGGGACAGTGGATGCCTAGAAAGATGTTTTTTTAAAATTAGTTTTAGGTTCCAGAGAGTAGATTCCTGAAAAAAATGTGTTTGTTTTATGAAAAATGTGAGTGTGTTACTGCTAAAAAGTTGATTTAAATTTTGTTTTTGGATAAGGGTGATTGCAATACTTCAACAAGTCAATTGAAATTTTCTTGCACGATTAGGGACAGTGGATGCATAGAAAGATTTCTTTTTTAAATTAGTATTAGGTTTCAGAGAGTAGATTCCTGAAAAAAATTTGTTTGTTTTATGAAAAATGTGAGGGTGTTACTGCTAAAAAGTTGATTTAAATTTCGTTTTTGAATAAGGGTGATTGCAATATTTCAACAAGTCAATTGAAATTTTCTTGCACGATTAGGGACAGTGGATGCCTAGAAAGATATTTTTTTTTAAATTAGTTTTAGGTTCCAGAGAGTAGATTCCTGAAAAAAATGTGTTTTTTTAATGAAAAATGTGAGTGTGTTACTGCTAAAAATTTGATTTAAATATCGTTTTTGGATAAGGGTGATTGCAATATTTCAATAAGTTAATTGAAATTTTCTTGGAAGATTAGGGAGAGTGGATGCCTAGAAAGATGTTTTTTTTAATTAGTTTTAGGTTTCAGAGAGTAGATTCCTGAAAAAAATGTGTTTGTTTTATGAAAAATGCGAGGGTGTTACTGCTAAAAAGTTGATTTAAATTACGTTTTTGAATAAGGGTGATTGCAATATTTCAACAAGTCAATTGAAATTTTCTTGCACGATTAGGGACAGTGGATGCCTAGAAAGATATTTTTTTTAAATTAGTTTTAGGTTTCAGAGAGTAGATTCCTGAAAAAAATGTGTTTGTTTTATGAAAAATGTGAGTGTGTTACTGCTAAAAAGTTGATTTAAATTTCGTTTTTGGATAAGGGTGATTGGTATATTTCAACAAGTCAATTGAAATTTTCTTGCACGATTAGGGACAGTGGATGCCTAGAAAGATGTTTTTTTTAAAATTAGTTTTAGGTTCCAGAGAGTAGATTCCTAAAAAAAATGTGTTTGTTTTATGAAAAATGTGAGTGTGTTACTGCTAAAAAGTTGATTTAAATTTCGTTTTTGGATAAGGGTGATTGCAATATTTCAACAAGTTAATTGAAATTTTCTTGCAAGATTAGGGAGAGTGGATGCCTAGAAAGATGTTTTTTACAAATTCGTTATAGGTTCCAGAGAGTGGATTCCTGAAAAAGAAAATATTTGTTTCATGAAAAATGTGAGTGTGTTACTGCAAAAAAGTTGATTTAAATTTAGTTTCAGGATAGGTGTGAATGCATCATTTCAACAAGTCAATTGAAATTTTCTTGCAAGATTGGGGACAATGGATGCCTATAAAGATGTTTTTTTAAAATTAGTTTTAGGTTTCAGAGAGTAGATTCCTGAAAAAAATGTGTTTGTTTTATGAAAAATGTGAGTGTGTTACTGCAAAAAAGTTGATTTAAATATCGTTTTTGGATAAGGGTGATTTCAATATTTCAATAAGTTAATTGAAATTTTCTTGGAAGATTAGGGAGAGTGGATGCCTAGAAAGATGTTTTTTTTAATTATTTTTAGGTTTCAGAGAGTAGATTCCTGAAAAAAAATGTGTTTGTTTTATGAAAAATGTGAGGGTGGTACTGCTAAAAAGTTGATTTAAATTTCGTTTTTGAATAAGGGTGATTGCAATATTTCAATAAGTCAATTGAAATTTTCTTGCACGATTAGGGACAGTGGATGCCTAGAAAGATGTTTTTTTTAAAATTAGTTTTAGGTTTCAGAGAGTAGATTCCTGAAAAAAATGTGTTTGTTTTATGAAAAATGTGAGTGTGTTACTGCTAAAAAGTTGATTTAAATTTCGTTTTTGGATAAGGGTGATTGCAATATTTCAACAAGTCAATTGAAATTTTCTTGCACGATTAGGGACAGTGGATGCCTAGAAAGATGTTTTTTTAAAATTAGTTTTAGGTTCCAGAGAGTAGATTCCTGAAAAAAAATGTGTTTGTTTTATGAAAAATGTGAGTGTGTTACTGCTAAAAAGTTGATTTAAATTTCGTTTTTGGATAAGGGTGATTGCAATACTTCAACAAGTCAATTGAAATTTTCTTGCACGATTAGGGACTGTGGCGATTTTGAGATCACGAGGACTGTATTCCAGGTATGCAGAGAAATCAGGAAAACTCATGGAAACTACAAGTCCCAGACTGCCCTGGGATTTCCTAGTGGGATATAAGCACTTCCTTTCCAAGGGGAAAGTGCTTGTCAATTAACCTGGAGGAGAATCGGAAGGGCGGATGGTGTTCCCCGCCGGATCCCAGCGTGAAGATTACAGCCTTTTTGGGAAGCCTGTTTATCCTGGAACCGAGTGCTTGCATGCCGGCTGGTATTGTAACCACTTGCTAAATGTTTGTGAGAAAAGCGCGGGCTCGCCTTTTCTCTCCGTGTATAGAAATCTTGGAACTTCTGATACTTTGTTGCAGATCTTTAGTAATTGTAGGCGCGGTACACTGAGAGGCGCGAGACGCTTCTAACTCAACTTCGAGTTTGTAGAAAGATACATTGTATGTATTTAGCAGGTACTGAACCCAGAAGCCTATCGCCTGCTCTTTTTTCACCAAGACTTTTGTAGTACAATTGAGGATACAGTATCTTATCTTTGTGCCGGAGCCAATTAATCCGGTTGTGGATCTTTCAGCCCCTGCATTGTGAAGGAAACAATCTTAGGGAGCACGAGGGACAGGAAAGTGCCTTTCTTGAAGGGGACTAGTGCTGAGGAGAGGCACGTGTTATTGATATTTAGCCTCCGGACCTGGCATTGTTTGGAGTTCCTGATTTTGGCATAAGTGATAAAAGACTGGGATTACACTGGATAATAAAGGAAGGGAAAAGAGGAATTCTGGTGAGTGAAGGAAAGGCCCTGTCATATATAAGAGAAGGAGGGGTCATTGAGTATATTAGTAATTGTGTGTTTTGTCATCCCACCTACAGCGTTGAAGGTATCCTAGACCCAGCCCAGAGAGTAAAGCAAGTCCCTGTGAGAAAAGGAGGGAACACACCTTCATCCTCTTTCCCTTTTTTCCTCTGTGGCGCGGAGTCTGACAGAGTTGTTTATATTCTCTGTTGGGTTTTTGTGTTGTGAGGAAATAAGGGGCTTAGCATCAGATATCGTCTCTGCTTGGCTACAGGACAAGGTTAGTGGTGTTCATGGTTCTTACACTACTGCCAATCACGACAGGGACAGTGGATGCCTAGAAAGATGTTTTTTTAAAATTAGTTTTAGGTTCCAGAGAGTAGATTCCTGAAAAAAATGTGTTTGTTTTATGAAAAATGTGAGTGTGTTACTGCTAAAAAGTTGATGTAAATTTCATTTTTGGATAAGGGTGATTGCAATATTTCAACAAGTTAATTGAAATTTTCTTGCAAGATTAGGGAGAGTGGATGCCTAGAAAGATGTTTTTTACAAATTAGTTTTAGGTTCCAGAGAGTGGATTCCTGAAAAAAAAATTATTTGTTTCATGAAAAATGTGAGTGTGTTACTGCAAAAAAGTTGATTTAAATTTAGTTTCAGGATAGGTGTGAATGCATCATTTCAACAAGTCAATTGAAATTTTCTTGCAAGATTGGGGACAATGGATGCCTAGAAAGATGTTTTTTTAAAATTAGTTTTAGGTTCCAGAGGGTAGATTCCTGAAAAAAAATGTTTGTTTTATGAAAAATGTGAGTGTGTTACTGCTAAAAAGTTGATTTAAATTTCGTTTTTGGATAAGGGTGATTGCAATACTTCAACAAGTCAATTGAAATTTTCTTGCACGATTAGGGACAGTGGATGCCTAGAAAGATGTTTTTTTAAAATTAGTTTTAGGTTCCAGAGAGTAGATTCCTGAAAAAAATGTGTTTGTTTTATGAAAAATGTGAGGGTGTTACTGCTAAAAAGTTGATTTAAATTTCGTTTTTGAATAAGGGTGATTGCAATATTTCAACAAGTCAATTGAAATTTTCTTGCACGATTAGGGACAGTGGATGCCTAGAAAGATGTTTTTTTAAAATTAGTTTTAGGTTCCAGAGAGTAGATTCCTGAAAAAAATGTGTTTGTTTTATGAAAAATGTGAGTGTGTTACTGCTAAAAAGTTGATTTAAATTTCATTTTTGGATAAGGGTGATTGCAATATTTCAACAAGTCAATTGAAATTTTCTTGCACGATTAGGGACAGTGGATGCCTAGAAAGATGTTTTTTTTAAATTAGTTTTAGGTTCCAGAGAGTAGATTCCTGAAAAAAATGTGTTTGTTTTATGAAAAATGTGAGTGTTACTGCTAAAAAGTTGATTTAAATATCGTTTTTGGATAAGGGTGATTGCAATATTTCAATAAGTTAATTGAAATTTTCTTGGAAGATTAGGGAGAGTGGATGCCTAGAAAGATGTTTTTTTTAATTAGTTTTAGGTTTCAGAGAGTAGATTCCTGAAATAAATGTGTTTGTTTTATGAAAAATGTGAGGGTGTTACTGCTAAAAAGTTGATTTAAATTTCGTTTTTGAATAAGGGTGATTGCAATATTTCAACAAGTCAATTGAAATTTTCTTGCACGATTAGGGACAGTGGATGCCTAGAAAGATATTTTTTTTAAATTAGTTTTAGGTTTCAGAGAGTAGATTCCTGAAAAAAATGTGTTTGTTTTATGAGAAATGTGAGTGTGTTACTGCTAAAAAGTTGATTTAAATTTCGTTTTTGGATAAGGGTGATTGCAATATTTCAACAAGTCAATTGAAATTTTCTTGCACGATTAGGGACATTGGATGCCTAGAAAGATGTTTTTTTAAAATTAGTTTTAGGTTCCAGAGAGTAGATTCCTGAAAAAAAATTTGTTTGTTTTATGAAAAATGTGAGTGTGTTACTGCTAAAAAGTTGATTTAAATTTCGTTTTTGGATAAGGGTGATTGCAATACTTCAACAAGTCAATTGAAATTTTCTTGCACGATTAGGGACAGTGGATGCCTAGAAAGATGTTTTTTTAAAATTAGTTTTAGGTTCCAGAGAGTAGATTCCTGAAAAAAATGTGTATGTTTTATGAAAAATGTGAGGGTGTTACTGCTCAAAAGTTGATTTAAATTTCATTTTTGGATAAGGGTGATTGCAATATTTCAACAAGTCAATTGAAATTTTCTTGCACGATTAGGGACAGTGGATGCCTAGAAAGATGTTTTTTTAAAATTAGTTTTAGGTTCCAGAGAGTAGATTCCTGAAAAAAATGTGTTTGTTTTATGAAAAATGTGAGTGTGTTACTGCTAAAAAGTTGATTTAAATTTTGTTTTTGGATAAGGGTGATTGCAATACTTCAACAAGTCAATTGAAATTTTCTTGCACGATTAGGGACAGTGGATGCATAGAAAGATTTCTTTTTTAAATTAGTATTAGGTTTCAGAGAGTAGATTCCTGAAAAAAATTTGTTTGTTTTATGAAAAATGTGAGGGTGTTACTGCTAAAAAGTTGATTTAAATTTCGTTTTTGAATAAGGGTGATTGCAATATTTCAACAAGTCAATTGAAATTTTCTTGCACGATTAGGGACAGTGGATGCCTAGAAAGATATTTTTTTTTAAATTAGTTTTAGGTTCCAGAGAGTAGATTCCTGAAAAAAATGTGTTTTTTTAATGAAAAATGTGAGTGTGTTACTGCTAAAAATTTGATTTAAATATCGTTTTTGGATAAGGGTGATTGCAATATTTCAATAAGTTAATTGAAATTTTCTTGGAAGATTAGGGAGAGTGGATGCCTAGAAAGATGTTTTTTTTAATTAGTTTTAGGTTTCAGAGAGTAGATTCCTGAAAAAAATGTGTTTGTTTTATGAAAAATGCGAGGGTGTTACTGCTAAAAAGTTGATTTAAATTACGTTTTTGAATAAGGGTGATTGCAATATTTCAACAAGTCAATTGAAATTTTCTTGCACGATTAGGGACAGTGGATGCCTAGAAAGATATTTTTTTTAAATTAGTTTTAGGTTTCAGAGAGTAGATTCCTGAAAAAAATGTGTTTGTTTTATGAAAAATGTGAGTGTGTTACTGCTAAAAAGTTGATTTAAATTTCGTTTTTGGATAAGGGTGATTGGTATATTTCAACAAGTCAATTGAAATTTTCTTGCACGATTAGGGACAGTGGATGCCTAGAAAGATGTTTTTTTTAAAATTAGTTTTAGGTTCCAGAGAGTAGATTCCTAAAAAAAATGTGTTTGTTTTATGAAAAATGTGAGTGTGTTACTGCTAAAAAGTTGATTTAAATTTCGTTTTTGGATAAGGGTGATTGCAATATTTCAACAAGTTAATTGAAATTTTCTTGCAAGATTAGGGAGAGTGGATGCCTAGAAAGATGTTTTTTACAAATTCGTTATAGGTTCCAGAGAGTGGATTCCTGAAAAAGAAAATATTTGTTTCATGAAAAATGTGAGTGTGTTACTGCAAAAAAGTTGATTTAAATTTAGTTTCAGGATAGGTGTGAATGCATCATTTCAACAAGTCGATTGAAATTTTCTTGCAAGATTGGGGACAATGGATGCCTAGAAAGATTTTTTTTTTAAATTAGTTTTAGGTTTCAGAGAGTAGATTCCTGAAAAAAATGTGTTTGTTTTATGAAAAATGTGAGTGTGTTACTGCAAAAAAGTTGATTTAAATATCGTTTTTGGATAAGGGTGATTGCAATATTTCAATAAGTTAATTGAAATTTTCTTGGATTAGGGAGAGTGGATGCCTAGAAAGATGTTTTTTTTAATTAGTTTTAGGTTTCAGAGAGTAGATTCCTGAAAAAAATGTGTTTGTTTTATGAAAAATGTGAGGGTGTTACTGCTAAAAAGTTGATTTAAATTTCGTTTTTGAATAAGGGTGATTGCAATATTTCAATAAGTCAATTGAAATTTTCTTGCACGATTAGGGACAGTGGATGCCTAGAAAGATGTTTTTTTAAAATTAGTTTTAGGTTCCAGAGAGTAGATTCCTGAAAAAAATGTGTTTGTTTTATGAAAAATGTGAGTGTGTTACTGCTAAAAAGTTGATTTAAATATCGTTTTTGGATAAGGGTGATTGCAATATTTCAATAAGTTAATTGAAATTTTCTTGGAAGATTAGGGAGAGTGGATGCCTAGAAAGATGTTTTTTTTAATTAGTTTTAGGTTTCAGAGAGTAGATTCCTGAAATAAATGTGTTTGTTTTATGAAAAATGTGAGGGTGTTACTGCTAAAACGTTGATTTAAATTTCGTTTTTGAATAAGGGTGATTGCAATATTTCAACAAGTCAATTGAAATTTTCTTGCACGATTAGGGACAGTGGATGCCTAGAAAGATATTTTTTTTAAATTAGTTTTAGGTTTCAGAGAGTAGATTCCTGAAAAAAATGTGTTTGTTTTATGAAAAATGTGAGTGTGTTACTGCTAAAAAGTTGATTTAAATTTCGTTTTTGGATAAGGGTGATTGCAATATTTCAACAAGTCAATTGAAATTTTCTTGCACGATTAGGGACATTGGATGCCTAGAAAGATGTTTTTTTAAAATTAGTTTTAGGTTCCAGAGATTAAATTCCTGAAAAAAATGTGTTTGTTTTATGAAAAATGTGAGTGTGTTACTGCTAAAAAGTTGTTTTAAATATCGTTTTTGGATAAGGGTGATTGCAATATTTCAATAAGTTAATTGAAATTTTCTTGGAAGATTAGGGAGAGTGGATGCCTAGAAAGATGTTTTTTTTAATTAGTTTTAGATTTCAGAGAGTAGATTCCTGAAAAAAATGTGTTTGTTTTATGAAAAATGTGAGGGTGTTACTGCTAAAAAGTTGATTTAAATTTCGTTTTTGAATAAGGGTGATTGCAATATTTTAACAAGTCAATTGAAATTTTCTTGCACGATTAGGGACAGTGGATGCCTAGAAAGATGTTTTTTTTAAATTAGTTTTAGGTTTCAGAGAGTAGATTACTGAAAAAAATGTTTTTTTTTTAATGAAAAATGTGAGTGTGTTACTGCAAAAAAGTTGATTTAAATATCGTTTTTGGATAAGGGTGATTGCAATATTTCAATAAGTTAATTGAAATTTTCTTGGAAGATTAGGGAGAGTGGATGCCTTGAAAGATGTTTTTTTTAATTAGTTTTAGGTTTCAGAGAGTAGATTCCTGAAATAAATGTGTTTGTTTTATGAAAAATGTGAGGGTGTTACTGCTAAAAAGTTGATTTAAATTTCGTTTTTGAATAAGGGTGATTGCAATATTTCAACAAGTCAATTGAAATTTTCTTGCACGATTAGGGACAGTGGATGCCTAGAAAGATATGTTTTTTTAAATTAGTTTTAGGTTTCAGAGAGTAGATTCCTGAAAAAAATGTGTTTGTTTTATGAAAAATGTGAGTGTGTTACTGCTAAAAAGTTGATTTAAATTTCGTTTTTGGATAAGGGTGATTGCAATATTTCAACAAGTCAATTGAAATTTTCTTGCACGATTAGGGACATTGGATGCCTAGAAAGATGTTTTTTTAAAATTAGTTTTAGGTTCCAGAGAGTAAATTCCTGAAAAAAATGTGTTTGTTTTATGAAAAATGTGAGTGTGTTACTGCTAAAAAGTTGTTTTAAATATCGTTTTTGGATAAGGGTGATTGCAATATTTCAATAAGTTAATTGAAATTTTCTTGGAAGATTAGGGAGAGTGGATGCCTAGAAAGATGTTTTTTTTAATTAGTTTTAGGTTTCAGAGAGTAGATTCCTGAAAAAAATGTGTTTGTTTTATGAAAAATGTGAGGGTGTTACTGCTAAAAAGTTGATTTAAATTTCGTTTTTGAATAAGGGTGATTGCAATATTTTAACAAGTCAATTGAAATTTTCTTGCACGATTAGGGACAGTGGATGCCTAGAAAGATGTTTTTTTAAAATTAGTTTTAGGTTTCAGAGAGTAGATTACTGAAAAAAATGTTTTTTTTTAATGAAAAATGTGAGTGTGTTACTGCAAAAAAGTTGATTTAAATATCGTTTTTGGATAAGGGTGATTGCAATATTTCAATAAGTTAATTGAAATTTTCTTGGAAGATTAGGGAGAGTGGATGCCTTGAAAGATGTTTTTTTTAATTAGTTTTAGGTTTCAGAGAGTAGATTCCTGAAATAAATGTGTTTGTTTTATGAAAAATGTGAGTGTGTTACTGCTAAAAAGTTGATTTAAATTTCGTTTTTGGATAAGGGTGATTGCAATATTTCAACAAGTTAATTGAAATTTTCTTGCAAGATTAGGGAGAGTGGATGCCTAGAAAGATGTTTTTTACAAATTCGTTATAGGTTCCAGAGAGTGGATTCCTGAAAAAAAAATTATTTGTTTCATGAAAAATGTGAGTGTGTTACTGCAAAAAAGTTGATTTAAATTTAGTTTCAGGATAGGTGTGAATGCATCATTTAACAAGTCAATTGAAATTTTCTTGCAAGATTGGGGACAATGGATGCCTAGAAAGATGTTTTTTTTAAATTAGTTTTAGGTTTCAGAGAGTAGATTCCTGAAAAAAATGTGGTTTTTTTATGAAAAATGTGAGTGTGTTACTGCAAAAAAGTTGATTTAAATATCGTTTTTGGATAAGGGTGATTGCAATATTTCAATAAGTTAATTGAAATTTTCTTGGAAGATTAGGGAGAGTGGATGCCTAGAAAGATGTTTTTTTTAATTAGTTTTAGGTTTCAGAGAGTAGATTCCTGAAAAAAATGTGTTTGTTTTATGAAAAATGCGAGGGTGTTACTGCTAAAAAGTTGATTTAAATTACGTTTTTGAATAAGGGTGATTGCAATATTTCAACAAGTCAATTGAAATTTTCTTGCACGATTAGGGACAGTGGATGCCTAGAAAGATATTTTTTTTAAATTAGTTTTAGGTTTCAGAGAGTAGATTCCTGAAAAAAATGTGTTTGTTTTATGAAAAATGTGAGTGTGTTACTGCTAAAAAGTTGATTTAAATTTCGTTTTTGGATAAGGGTGATTGGTATATTTCAACAAGTCAATTGAAATTTTCTTGCACGATTAGGGACAGTGGATGCCTAGAAAGATGTTTTTTTAAAATTAGTTTTAGGTTCCAGAGAGTAGATTCCTAAAAAAAATGTGTTTGTTTTATGAAAAATGTGAGTGTGTTACTGCTAAAAAGTTGATTTAAATTTCGTTTTTGGATAAGGGTGATTGCAATATTTCAACAAGTTAATTGAAATTTTCTTGCAAGATTAGGGAGAGTGGATGCCTAGAAAGATGTTTTTTACAAATTCGTTATAGGTTCCAGAGAGTGGATTCCTGAAAAAGAAAATATTTGTTTCATGAAAAATGTGAGTGTGTTACTGCAAAAAAGTTGATTTAAATTTAGTTTCAGGATAGGTGTGAATGCATCATTTCAACAAGTCGATTGAAATTTTCTTGCAAGATTGGGGACAATGGATGCCTAGAAAGATTTTTTTTTAAAATTAGTTTTAGGTTTCAGAGAGTAGATTCCTGAAAAAAATGTGTTTGTTTTATGAAAAATGTGAGTGTGTTACTGCAAAAAAGTTGATTTAAATATCGTTTTTGGATAAGGGTGATTGCAATATTTCAATAAGTTAATTGAAATTTTCTTGGATTAGGGAGAGTGGATGCCTAGAAAGATGTTTTTTTTAATTAGTTTTAGGTTTCAGAGAGTAGATTCCTGAAAAAAATGTGTTTGTTTTATGAAAAATGTGAGGGTGTTACTGCTAAAACGTTGATTTAAATTTCGTTTTTGAATAAGGGTGATTGCAATATTTCAACAAGTCAATTGAAATTTTCTTGCACGATTAGGGACAGTGGATGCCTAGAAAGATATTTTTTTTAAATTAGTTTTAGGTTTCAGAGAGTAGATTCCTGAAAAAAATGTGTTTGTTTTATGAAAAATGTGAGTGTGTTACTGCTAAAAAGTTGATTTAAATTTCGTTTTTGGATAAGGGTGATTGCAATATTTCAACAAGTCAATTGAAATTTTCTTGCACGATTAGGGACATTGGATGCCTAGAAAGATGTTTTTTTAAAATTAGTTTTAGGTTCCAGAGATTAAATTCCTGAAAAAAATGTGTTTGTTTTATGAAAAATGTGAGTGTGTTACTGCTAAAAAGTTGTTTTAAATATCGTTTTTGGATAAGGGTGATTGCAATATTTCAATAAGTTAATTGAAATTTTCTTGGAAGATTAGGGAGAGTGGATGCCTAGAAAGATGTTTTTTTTAATTAGTTTTAGGTTTCAGAGAGTAGATTCCTGAAAAAAATGTGTTTGTTTTATGAAAAATGTGAGTGTGTTACTGCTAAAAAGTTGATTTAAATTTCGTTTTTGGATAAGGGTGATTGGTATATTTCAACAAGTCAATTGAAATTTTCTTGCACGATTAGGGACAGTGGATGCCTAGAAAGATGTTTTTTTAAAATTAGTTTTAGGTTCCAGAGAGTAGATTCCTAAAAAAAATGTGTTTGTTTTATGAAAAATGTGAGTGTGTTACTGCTAAAAAGTTGATTTAAATTTCGTTTTTGGATAAGGGTGATTGCAATATTTCAACAAGTTAATTGAAATTTTCTTGCAAGATTAGGGAGAGTGGATGCCTAGAAAGATGTTTTTTACAAATTGGTTATAGGTTCCAGAGAGTGGATTCCTGAAAAAGAAAATATTTGTTTCATGAAAAATGTGAGTGTGTTACTGCAAAAAAGTTGATTTAAATTTAGTTTCAGGATAGGTGTGAATGCATCATTTCAACAAGTCGATTGAAATTTTCTTGCAAGATTGGGGACAATGGATGCCTAGAAAGATTTTTTTTTAAAATTAGTTTTAGGTTTCAGAGAGTAGATTCCTGAAAAAAATGTGTTTGTTTTATGAAAAATGTGAGTGTGTTACTGCAAAAAAGTTGATTTAAATATCGTTTTTGGATAAGGGTGATTGCAATATTTCAATAAGTTAATTGAAATTTTCTTGGATTAGGGAGAGTGGATGCCTAGAAAGATGTTTTTTTTAATTAGTTTTAGGTTTCAGAGAGTAGATTCCTGAAAAAAATGTGTTTGTTTTATGAAAAATGTGAGGGTGTTACTGCTAAAACGTTGATTTAAATTTCGTTTTTGAATAAGGGTGATTGCAATATTTCAACAAGTCAATTGAAATTTTCTTGCACGATTAGGGACAGTGGATGCCTAGAAAGATATTTTTTTTAAATTAGTTTTAGGTTTCAGAGAGTAGATTCCTGAAAAAAATGTGTTTGTTTTATGAAAAATGTGAGTGTGTTACTGCTAAAAAGTTGATTTAAATTTCGTTTTTGGATAAGGGTGATTGCAATATTTCAACAAGTCAATTGAAATTTTCTTGCACGATTAGGGACATTGGATGCCTAGAAAGATGTTTTTTTAAAATTAGTTTTAGGTTCCAGAGATTAAATTCCTGAAAAAAATGTGTTTGTTTTATGAAAAATGTGAGTGTGTTACTGCTAAAAAGTTGTTTTAAATATCGTTTTTGGATAAGGGTGATTGCAATATTTCAATAAGTTAATTGAAATTTTCTTGGAAGATTAGGGAGAGTGGATGCCTAGAAAGATGTTTTTTTTAATTAGTTTTAGGTTTCAGAGAGTAGATTCCTGAAAAAAATGTGTTTGTTTTATGAAAAATGTGAGGGTGTTACTGCTAAAAAGTTGATTTAAATTTCGTTTTTGAATAAGGGTGATTGCAATATTTTAACAAGTCAATTGAAATTTTCTTGCACGATTAGGGACAGTGGATGCCTTGAAAGATGTTTTTTTTAATTAGTTTTAGGTTTCAGAGAGTAGATTCCTGAAATAAATGTGTTTGTTTTATGAAAAATGTGAGGGTGTTACTGCTAAAAAGTTGATTTAAATTTCGTTTTTGAATAAGGGTGATTGCAATATTTCAACAAGTCAATTGAAATTTTCTTGCACGATTAGGGACAGTGGATGCCTAGAAAGATATTTTTTTTAAATTAGTTTTAGGTTTCAGAGAGTAGATTCCTGAAAAAAATGTGTTTGTTTTATGAAAAATGTGAGTGTGTTACTGCTAAAAAGTTGATTTAAATTTCGTTTTTGGATAAGGGTGATTGCAATATTTCAACAAGTCAATTGAAATTTTCTTGCACGATTAGGGACATTGGATGCCTAGAAAGATGTTTTTTTAAAATTAGTTTTAGGTTCCAGAGAGTAAATTCCTGAAAAAAATGTGTTTGTTTTATGAAAAATGTGAGTGTGTTACTGCTAAAAAGTTGTTTTAAATATCGTTTTTGGATAAGGGTGATTGCAATATTTCAATAAGTTAATTGAAATTTTCTTGGAAGATTAGGGAGAGTGGATGCCTAGAAAGATGTTTTTTTTAATTAGTTTTAGGTTTCAGAGAGTAGATTCCTGAAAAAAATGTGTTTGTTTTATGAAAAATGTGAGGGTGTTACTGCTAAAAAGTTGATTTAAATTTCGTTTTTGAATAAGGGTGATTGCAATATTTTAACAAGTCAATTGAAATTTTCTTGCACGATTAGGGACAGTGGATGCCTAGAAAGATGTTTTTTTAAAATTAGTTTTAGGTTTCAGAGAGTAGATTACTGAAAAAAATGTTTTTTTTTAATGAAAAATGTGAGTGTGTTACTGCAAAAAAGTTGATTTAAATATCGTTTTTGGATAAGGGTGATTGCAATATTTCAATAAGTTAATTGAAATTTTCTTGGAAGATTAGGGAGAGTGGATGCCTTGAAAGATGTTTTTTTTAATTAGTTTTAGGTTTCAGAGAGTAGATTCCTGAAATAAATGTGTTTGTTTTATGAAAAATGTGAGTGTGTTACTGCTAAAAAGTTGATTTAAATTTCGTTTTTGGATAAGGGTGATTGCAATATTTCAACAAGTTAATTGAAATTTTCTTGCAAGATTAGGGAGAGTGGATGCCTAGAAAGATGTTTTTTACAAATTCGTTATAGGTTCCAGAGAGTGGATTCCTGAAAAAAAAATTATTTGTTTCATGAAAAATGTGAGTGTGTTACTGCAAAAAAGTTGATTTAAATTTAGTTTCAGGATAGGTGTGAATGCATCATTTAACAAGTCAATTGAAATTTTCTTGCAAGATTGGGGACAATGGATGCCTAGAAAGATGTTTTTTTTAAATTAGTTTTAGGTTTCAGAGAGTAGATTCCTGAAAAAAATGTGTTTGTTTTATGAAAAATGTGAGTGTGTTACTGCAAAAAAGTTGATTTAAATATCGTTTTTGGATAAGGGTGATTGCAATATTTCAATAAGTTAATTGAAATTTTCTTGGATTAGGGAGAGTGGATGCCTAGAAAGATGTTTTTTTTAATTAGTTTTAGGTTTCAGAGAGTAGATTCCTGAAAAAAATGTGTTTGTTTTATGAAAAATGTGAGGGTGTTACTGCTAAAAAGTTGATTTAAATTTCGTTTTTGAATAAGGGTGATTGCAATATTTCAATAAGTCAATTGAAATTTTCTTGCACGATTAGGGACAGTGGATGCCTAGAAAGATGTTTTTTTAAAATTAGTTTTAGGTTCCAGAGAGTAGATTCCTGAAAAAAATGTGTTTGTTTTATGAAAAATGTGAGTGTGTTACTGCTAAAAAGTTGATTTAAATATCGTTTTTGGATAAGGGTGATTGCAATATTTCAATAAGTTAATTGAAATTTTCTTGGAAGATTAGGGAGAGTGGATGCCTAGAAAGATGTTTTTTTTAATTAGTTTTAGGTTTCAGAGAGTAGATTCCTGAAATAAATGTGTTTGTTTTATGAAAAATGTGAGGGTGTTACTGCTAAAAAGTTGATTTAAATTTCGTTTTTGAATAAGGGTGATTGCAATATTTCAACAAGTCAATTGAAATTTTCTTGCACGATTAGGGACAGTGGATGCCTAGAAAGATATTTTTTTTAAATTAGTTATAGGTTTCAGAGAGTAGATTCCTGAAAAAAAATGTGTTTGTTTTATGAAAAATGTGAGTGTGTTACTGCTAAAAAGTTGATTTAAATTTCGTTTTTGGATAAGGGTGATTGCAATATTTCAACAAGTCAATTGAAATTTTCTTGCACGATTAGGGACATTGGATGCCTAGAAAGATGTTTTTTTAAAATTAGTTTTAGGTTCCAGAGAGTAAATTCCTGAAAAAAATGTGTTTGTTTTATGAAAAATGTGAGTGTGTTACTGCTAAAAAGTTGTTTTAAATATCGTTTTTGGATAAGGGTGATTGCAATATTTCAATAAGTTAATTGAAATTTTCTTGGAAGATTAGGGAGAGTGGATGCCTAGAAAGATGTTTTTTTTAATTAGTTTTAGGTTTCAGAGAGTAGATTCCTGAAAAAAATGTGTTTGTTTTATATGGCTGAGATACCCGCCACCCCCTCTCAACACAATCCCCAAAAGGAGGGAAACCGGAAACTGTTCTTGAAGTTTTTTTTTTTGGAAGTGGGAGGGAGTGACCCTCCCGGCCGTATTTATTAAAACAAAATTAAAACATTAAACGTTTCATGTTATGTACAATTTCATTACCACATTGCGATGTTTGGCTAACCTTAACATAATCTCTAATACAGAGGTTCTCCTAGCCGAACTAGCATCCTCCAAAACATTCTCTAGAAATACTGAAATTGTACATCCTAACGTTTAAGGGCCAACGGCAAGGTCATAACCGGTGTCAAGATCCCTAACCAGACTTACCCCTCCCACTTGGGAGGGGCGACAGCACAGAGGCTTACCTCAAGTGCAACTACTAACAATTTCCCTTGACTTGACGGGGGCACTTAAGACTCGACGCCATTTAAAGGTCGTTCGAAGACTCGTGTGAGGTATCTAGAAGGTAGCGTGGACCTCCCCCCACCCCACACAACTTACAGCATCTGCCGTCGCAGATGACACTGGCCCCGGGAAATTCACCAGGAGGGGGCTGTAACCCCTCCTACAAAGGAAGGGGCCTTGACCGCCTTTCCTTTACTTCCGGCGACCCATCCTTAGACGGGACCGCCTCCCCATTGAGGGGCCAATGGCCACCTCTCCCGAGCGCTCCCATCCGTGTTGGGTGACGCCCACTCATAGGGATCTTCTAATTAGTGCTCACCGATCATGACCTTACCGCCTACCAAAAATAAATACGACAATTCTACTCAAATTTATGAATACATTGGTCGCTACGACCGACAGAGCATGCTCAACAAATGCAACACCATATCGAATCATTTTAATCGAAAAACCTACACAAAATGCACCATCCTTTATTATGATCAACATAAAATGACACCATCACAACCTGTAAACGAAAACGGAAAAACATACTTATAAATTCACTTTATCATAAATCAACTGGCTGTCCTCAGGGGCTGGTGGGTGGGTCAAAATTGGCTCTTCGTTCTGTCCCGAGCTCACGTGTAGCGAGGAGGTGCAGCTTCGGAGCACAAGAACAAGAGGACGTCTTCTGGTCTTGCGTCCCTTTTTACCTTTTTATCCGTCTTCAGGGCGGGCGTAAACCCGCCCCTGCCTGCCCTGAGGGCGTGGCTGGCTACGTCGGTGTCTAGGCCAGCCCACTCTAGGGCGGGAACAAGCGCGCCCCGGCTACGCCGCTTCGGGCATACCAGCCGAGACGCGCTTCCCGCCCAAAAATGGCTTCCCGGGGGGATCGAGGCACTCCGCCATACGTTCGGGGGGACCGAGTGGTCGCCCCTTTCCATATGGCTGAGATACCCGCCACCCCCTCTCAACACAATCCCCAAAAGGAGGGAAACCGGAAACTGTTCTTGAAGTTTTTTTTTTTGGAAGTGGGAGGGAGTGACCCTCCCGGCCGTATTTATTAAAACAAAATTAAAACATTAAACGTTTCATGTTATGTACAATTTCATTACCACATTGCGATGTTTGGCTAACCTTAACATAATCTCTAATACAGAGGTTCTCCTAGCCGAACTAGCATCCTCCAAAACATTCTCTAGAAATACTGAAATTGTACATCCTAACGTTTAAGGGCCAACGGCAAGGTCATAACCGGTGTCAAGATCCCTAACCAGACTTACCCCTCCCACTTGGGAGGGGCGACAGCACAGAGGCTTACCTCAAGTGCAACTACTAACAATTTCCCTTGACTTGACGGGGGCACTTAAGACTCGACGCCATTTAAAGGTCGTTCGAAGACTCGTGTGAGGTATCTAGAAGGTAGCGTGGACCTCCCCCCACCCCACACAACTTACAGCATCTGCCGTCGCAGATGACACTGGCCCCGGGAAATTCACCAGGAGGGGGCTGTAACCCCTCCTACAAAGGAAGGGGCCTTGACCGCCTTTCCTTTACTTCCGGCGACCCATCCTTAGACGGGACCGCCTCCCCATTGAGGGGCCAATGGCCACCTCTCCCGAGCGCTACCATCCGTGTTGGGTGACGCCCACTCATAGGGATCTTCTAATTAGTGCTCACCGATCATGACCTTACCGCCACAGGTCCGGATAGTTGACCGGCTATCCGGACCCCCCACAAAACTCCTACCTAAAGGTCATGTTTTAACGTTTTCAACCAAGCCAAGAAGTCTCCAATGAGTAACTCATTTCCCAACCTCGACAAATGCACACCATCCCCCAAATACATACTGTCATCGTTAATACAACTATGTGGGATCGAATGCAAAGTCTTGGAACGGAACAACCTACTTACTTTGTTATTAAGTTTTCTAACAGAATGATTCAAAGCAGGGATCGAGATAGCCCCCCGCCACACTTTTCGCGGAATCATATGAGACCACGCAATTATGCACCCCGGAACTTTCCTAGCTAACCAACTTACCGTGGACAGCATTGCCTCTAGGAGAAGTCGTCTACCGGTGGTGACCAAATCATTGCCCCCTAAATGTACTATGACTATAGACGGCGGTGACCTTGTCCGCCCTAACAAACCCTCAAAGAACGCTTGAAACTGGTCAATACAGAGACCGCCTCTTCCGTAGAAGGACACTCTGTACCCGTATTCCCCAGGTACGTGAATCAAGTCACCTGCTTTGAATACGTCTGCGGCACGTCTCACGTATGAGTGGCCCACGACCCACACCTCCTGTCTCACAGCCGGTGATGTCTGACCGCTGGCCTGGTGTTGGGTCGACTGCATAGTCCGCCCTGCCTCGTAGGCTTGCGCAACTGAAAACCAAACAAAAAACAAGAAGCGTGAGTACATTATTACAGCTTCACAACATGTGCAACCGCACATATCTCTTATAACAATTGGAGGACCATCGCCCCACTCTTTTCACTTGTTCTACGTTAAGACCCCTGGCTGTAGCTTCAGTGGCAGCCCCTATACGAAAGGAATGGGTCCCGAATTCGCCCGGGTCCAAGCCTGCTGCGGCAATGGCCATTGCAAGCACCCGCTGGAACTGAAACCTCGTCAGTGGGGTGGCGTCTGCATGCCTCAACAATGTCCCCCCCCATGATGCCCCCCTTCGTGCTAGGTAATCTTCTAAACACTGAACCGGACACATGGAGGACCCGGGGATCCTGCGAATGATCGTGCAGTCCCCCCTCCCATCTTGGTCGGTCTTGGACCTGAGAAAGGAGACAATCATTGCATCACCCCTGTTCTGAACGTGTTCCCGGCACAACCCCCCCACCACATCCTGTTTGTTCCTTGCAACCAGCTCACTTATCCTCGTAGCCCCGTGAAACGCCAGCGTAAATGCAGTCCGGAACAAACACGTCTCGAAAGGAGACGAGCATGTGGTAGGGAGTGTGGCCAGCAACTGGGACAACCTATCCAGACCTATCGGTCGTCTCTCATCTATTCTGCGACCCTCCATGCGTTGCCACCCACGCAGCGCCTTCTGCACTACAAAAGACGCTGTCGGGTCCTGGATGTTATGGGCCCTGGCAACAAAGGAAATGGCGGCACGATGCCTTTGGGCCGTTGCCACCGACTTCCCTGCCTTACGTAAGGACATCAGAAAAAGTACAACCCACTCCTCTTCACCCCAAAGTCCCTCTCTCTCAGTCCCCAAAAAGGCTAAATAGGCCCGAAACGCCCCTTCATATGCCTTCCTCGTCCTGGGTGCTAGACTCTCTCCCACGAGGTAACGTAGTTCGGGGCACCGAGAGACCAGAGAGCTTCGGGGAAGGGTGCCGGCTCTGGGTCCGCTGAGGGAAGGAAACCCGAGAAAGCCTGCATGTGAAAACGAGACAGTGCATCAGCAGCCTGATTCATCACCCCTGGGACATGCTTTGCTCTGAATATCACGTTCAGTTGCATACACAACAAGACAATTTCTTTGAGCAGCCTCAAAATCAGTCTACAACGGGCTGCCTGACTGTTGATGCATTCTACCACGGTCATATTGTCAGACCAGAACACGACATAATGATCTTTAAACCCTTCGGGCCAGGTTCTCAGGGCCACCAGAATGGGAAACAGTTCAAGGAAAGCAATATTACTCGTCAGCCCCTCCTCATGCCACCATGGGGGCCACCTTTGTGCCGTCCATTTTGTGCCGAAGATGGCGCCAAAACCTATGCCTCCCGCTGAATCCGTCCATAGACCAAGCTCTTCAGAGGACACGGCTGGTTTATTCCAGACGACTCGACCATTGAAATCCGCCAAAAATGCTAACCAAATACGCATGTCTTGGCGGACCTCGGCCGATAACCTCGTGCGATGATGGCCCTCTTTTAGGCCAACCATCGCTTGTGCAATTGAACGGGAAAAGGGGCGGGCCATTGGGATCACCCTCAAGGCAAAGTTCAACTTCCCCACCAATTGTTGCAACTGATGCAGTGTGACCTTAGATGCGTTTAAACATACTTGCAGGGCTGCCCTGAATTTCGACACTTTGCTAGCCGGTAGACGGAAACAGCCCTCACTAGAGTCCAACTCGATCCCCAAAAACTCGAGGCAAGTCGTGGGACCCACGGTTTTACCTGGTGCCAATGGCACGCCAAATTGACCCATTAACACACCAAATTCAGCCAAGGCCTGGGCACATTCGGAATTACCGGCGGGTCCAAGAAACAGAAAGTCATCAAGGTAATGCATCACATTTCGGAAACCTGTTTTCTTCGTGAACACCCATTGCAAAAACGTGCTGAATCTCTCAAAATATGCACACGATATAGAGCATCCCATTGGCATACACCTATCCATGTAATATGATCCCTGAAACATGAATCCCAGAAGACGCTGGTCGTCTGGGTGTACCGGGAGCAACCGGAAGGCTGACTCGATATCTGATTTTGCCATCAACGTCCCGTGCCCCAGGCGATTTAAAATGGCTACTGCCTCATCGAATGATGTATACTGCACCGAACATACCTCTGGATCAATTGCATCGTTTACCGAAAGGCCCCGTGGGGCCGACAGATTATGGATTAATCGGAACTCACCTGGGTCCTTCTTGGGGACCACCCCTAACGGAGAACAGACAAAATACGTTACCGGGGGCACAATAAACGGCCCGGCGACCCGTCCCCTGCTAACCTCCTTTTGGATCTTATCTTGCACTACAGATGTATGGTGCAAGACGGAAAGTTGATTTCTGCACGTCCCGATACCCTGAAAGTCCCCCACCGGGATGCGGAAACCATATAAAAAACCGTTCCGCAGCACCCCAGCAGAAGTACGATCCGGGTACTCGTTGAGCCAAGGAGTCATCGCCAAGGTATCAATCGGGGTTGGTAAAGGCGCCCCTCGGCCTATATTAAGCTTGTTTGGCGCCTCCTTTACCCCCATTCTCACTCGTTCTGGCTCTACACAAGGACTCAGGATGGGACGACCCACAATTGCTACATTCGTGCTTGAATTTACATGATCCCGGAGGCCTGGTACATTTTCCTTTGTTGAAATTAAAACAGAAACCCTTTTTACCTGTGTTGCCGGCAGGTTTCGGGTAATCGTCAGTGCCCGTACCTGACCGAAAGGGCGTCCCCACATTTTGGCGGGAGTGATCAACAACATTGCTTCCTACCAATGGCATTTTTAACATTCCAGACTCTTTCATTTTATCCCATGTCACAGAATCGTAACAATCCCAAGTTAAACCTTTGTTATGTTCCTTTTCTTTCCTAAACAAGTTGTCATAACAGAACCAATGGTTACCCTGATAAGCTGTCGAGTAACCCATAATTCGTGACTGATAAATGGGGAACTCGGGCAGCAACTCGGGCCTGCGTTCCCCTAAAATCGATGTAAAAATACCCCACGCATTGCCCCAGTTGCCAATATTCTCATTTACCTTAAAGGCGGCCATTTTTGCGCGCCAAACACTCGGATGCATTAGGTCCTTCTGACTCTTAACATGCTCCACCTCATAATGATCGACAAGCAAGGAGAAAATATTCACATACTCCCCTGCCCAAATCTTTTCCTTTATTGCTAAAGGCACATGTTGTCCCAATCTCTCTCTACGAGAGGGTGCTGACTCATCCCTTGCGATCGGCAATGGTCGCTTACCTGAACTGGACACTGCTTCCGCCACTTGCGGCTTGTCTATCCCTGCCGCCGGCGCGGTCCCCTTGGCTGCATCTCTTTTCTCACGCAGCCCTTTTATCAGCGCCTGTGCCTCGGCAGCCGTGGCGCCCTCACTACTATCCCCCAACCACGCTGCTAGCTGTGCTGCCAGCTCAGGGGGCATATCCTCTTTGGATGTCGGGGTGACGACAACGGGGATTGGATTCCCCTCCGTCGGTACAGGGGTCGGCACCTCGAGCGGGGCAGAGGGAACCGGGACGTCTCCCCCGGCTGGAACCCTTCTCGGCCTCTTAGGTTTCTTTCCGGCCGGAGCAGGGCCCGAACCCTCCTCCCCGTCTCGCTCCGCCAGCCGTTTCTTTATGTCAGACATCTCCTTGAAAAGGGCCCGAACCATCTGATCAGTCGTCATTCTCTTTGCGCCTTTCTTAGGCATTCCTCCGACGAAGTATCTAGAAGACAAAGAAAAAGATCAAAACGCTCAAAATTGGCTCTTCGTTCTGTCCCGAGCTCACGTGTAGCGAGGAGGTGCAGCTTCGGAGCACAAGAACAAGAGGACGTCTTCTGGTCTTGCGTCCCTTTTTATCCGTCTTCAGGGCGGGCGTAAACCCGCCCCTGCCTGCCCTGAGGGCGTGGCTGGCTACGTCGGTGTCTAGGCCAGCCCACTCTAGGGCGGGAACAAGCGCGCCCCGGCTACGCCGCTTTGGGCATACCAGCCGAGACGCGCTTCCCGCCCAAAAATGGCTTCCCGGGGGGATCGAGGCACTCCGCCATACGTTCGGGGGGACCGAGTGGTCGCCCCTTTCCATGAAAAATGTGAGGGTGTTACTGCTAAAAAGTTGATTTAAATTTCGTTTTTGAATAAGGGTGATTGCAATATTTTAACAAGTCAATTGAAATTTTCTTGCACGATTAGGGACAGTGGATGCCTAGAAAGATGTTTTTTTAAAATTAGTTTTAGGTTTCAGAGAGTAGATTACTGAAAAAAATGTTTTTTTTTGAATGAAAAATGTGAGTGTGTTACTGCAAAAAAGTTGATTTAAATATCGTTTTTGGATAAGGGTGATTGCAATATTTCAATAAGTTAATTGAAATTTTCTTGGAAGATTAGGGAGAGTGGATGCCTTGAAAGATGTTTTTTTTAATTAGTTTTAGGTTTCAGAGAGTAGATTCCTGAAATAAATGTGTTTGTTTTATGAAAAATGTGAGTGTGTTACTGCTAAAAAGTTGATTTAAATTTCGTTTTTGGATAAGGGTGATTGCAATATTTCAACAAGTTAATTGAAATTTTCTTGCAAGATTAGGGAGAGTGGATGCCTAGAAAGATGTTTTTTACAAATTCGTTATAGGTTCCAGAGAGTGGATTCCTGAAAAAAAAATTATTTGTTTCATGAAAAATGTGAGTGTGTTACTGCAAAAAAGTTGATTTAAATTTAGTTTCAGGATAGGTGTGAATGCATCATTTAACAAGTCAATTGAAATTTTCTTGCAAGATTGGGGACAATGGATGCCTAGAAAGATGTTTTTTTTAAATTAGTTTTAGGTTTCAGAGAGTAGATTCCTGAAAAAAATGTGTTTGTTTTATGAAAAATGTGAGTGTGTTACTGCAAAAAAGTTGATTTAAATTTCGTTTTTGGATAAGGGTGATTGGAATATTTCAACAAGTCAATTGAAATTTTCTTGCACGATTAGGGACAGTGGATGCCTAGAAAGATGTTTTTTTAAAATTAGTTTTAGGTTCCAGAGAGTAGATTCCTGAAAAAAATGTGTTTGTTTTATGAAAAATGTGAGTGTGTTACTGCTAAAAAGTTGATTTAAATTTTGTTTTTGGATAAGGGTGATTGCAATATTTCAACAAGTTAATTGAAATTTTCTTGCAAGATTAGGGAGAGTGGATGCCTAGAAAGATGTTTTTTACAAATTCGTTATAGGTTCCAGAGAGTGGATTCCTGAAAAAAAAATTATTTGTTTCATGAAAAATGTGAGTGTGTTACTGCAAAAAAGTTGATTTAAATTTAGTTTCAGGATAGGTGTGAATGCATCATTTCAACAAGTCAATTGAAATTTTCTTGCAAGATTGGGGACAATGGATGCCTAGAAAGATGTTTTTTTAAAATTAGTTTTAGGTTTCAGAGAGTAGATTCCTGAAAAAAATGTGTTTGTTTTATGAAAAATGTGAGTGTGTTACTGCAAAAAAGTTGATTTAAATATCGTTTTTGGATAAGGGTGATTTCAATATTTCAATAAGTTAATTGAAATTTTCTTGGAAGATTAGGGAGAGTGGATGCCTAGAAAGATGTTTTTTTAAAATTAGTTTTAGGTTCCAGAGAGTAGATTCCTGAAAAAAAATGTGTTTGTTTTATGAAAAATGTGAGTGTGTTACTGCTAAAAAGTTGATTTAAATTTCGTTTTTGGATAAGGGTGATTGCAATATTTCAACAAGTCAATTGAAATTTTCTTGCACGATTAGGGACAGTGGATGCCTAGAAAGATGTTTTTTTAAAATTAGTTTTAGGTTCCAGAGAGTAGATTCCTGAAAAAAAATGTGTTTGTTTTATGAAAAATGTGAGTGTGTTACTGCTAAAAAGTTGATTTAAATTTCGTTTTTGGATAAGGGTGATTGCAATACTTCAACAAGTCAATTGAAATTTTCTTGCACGATTAGGGACAGTGGATGCCTAGAAAGATGTTTTTTTTAAATTAGTTTTAGGTTCCAGAGAGTAGATTCCTGAAAAAAATGTGTTTGTTTTATGAAAAATGTGAGTGTGTTACTGCTAAAAAGTTGATGTAAATTTCATTTTTGGATAAGGGTGATTGCAATATTTCAACAAGTTAATTGAAATTTTCTTGCAAGATTAGGGAGAGTGGATGCCTAAAAAGATGTTTTTTACAAATTAGTTTTAGGTTCCAGAGAGTGGATTCCTGAAAAAAAAATTATTTGTTTCATGAAAAATGTGAGTGTGTTACTGCAAAAAAGTTGATTTAAATTTAGTTTCAGGATAGGTGTGAATGCATCATTTCAACAAGTCAATTGAAATTTTCTTGCAAGATTGGGGACAATGGATGCCTAGAAAGATGTTTTTTTAAAATTAGTTTTAGGTTCCAGAGGGTAGATTCCTGAAAAAAAATGTTTGTTTTATGAAAAATGTGAGTGTGTTACTGCTAAAGAGTTGATTTAAATTTCGTTTTTGGATAAGGGTGATTGCAATACTTCAACAAGTCAATTGAAATTTTCTTGCACGATTAGGGACAGTGGATGCCTAGAAAGATGTTTTTTTAAAATTAGTTTTAGGTTCCAGAGAGTAGATTCCTGAAAAAAATGTGTTTGTTTTATGAAAAATGTGAGGGTGTTACTGCTAAAAAGTTGATTTAAATTTCGTTTTTGAATAAGGGTGATTGCAATATTTCAACAAGTCAATTGAAATTTTCTTGCACGATTAGGGACAGTGGATGCCTAGAAAGATGTTTTTTTAAAATTAGTTTTAGGTTCCAGAGAGTAGATTCCTGAAAAAAATGTGTTTGTTTTATGAAAAATGTGAGTGTGTTACTGCTAAAAAGTTGATTTAAATTTCATTTTTGGATAAGGGTGATTGCAATATTTCAACAAGTCAATTGAAATTTTCTTGCACGATTAGGGACAGTGGATGCCTAGAAAGATGTTTTTTTAAAATTAGTTTTAGGTTCCAGAGAGTAGATTCCTGAAAAAAATGTGTTTGTTTTATGAAAAATGTGAGTGTGTTACTGCTAAAAAGTTGATTTAAATATCGTTTTTGGATAAGGGTGATTGCAATATTTCAATAAGTTAATTGAAATTTTCTTGGAAGATTAGGGAGAGTGGATGCCTAGAAAGATGTTTTTTTTAATTAGTTTTAGGTTTCAGAGAGTAGATTCCTGAAATAAATGTGTTTGTTTTATGAAAAATGTGAGGGTGTTACTGCTAAAAAGTTGATTTAAATTTCGTTTTTGAATAAGGGTGATTGCAATATTTCAACAAGTCAATTGAAATTTTCTTGCACGATTAGGGACAGTGGATGCCTAGAAAGATATTTTTTTTAAATTAGTTTTAGATTTCAGAGAGTAGATTCCTGAAAAAAATGTGTTTGTTTTATGAAAAATGTGAGTGTGTTACTGCTAAAAAGTTGATTTAAATTTCGTTTTTGGATAAGGGTGATTGCAATATTTCAACAAGTCAATTGAAATTTTCTTGCACGATTAGGGACATTGGATGCCTAGAAAGATGTTTTTTTAAAATTAGTTTTAGGTTCCAGAGAGTAAATTCCTGAAAAAAATGTGTTTGTTTTATGAAAAATGTGAGTGTGTTACTGCTAAAAAGTTGTTTTAAATATCGTTTTTGGATAAGGGTGATTGCAATATTTCAATAAGTTAATTGAAATTTTCTTGGAAGATTAGGGAGAGTGGATGCCTAGAAAGATGTTTTTTTTAATTAGTTTTAGGTTTCAGAGAGTAGATTCCTGAAAAAAATGTGTTTGTTTTATGAAAAATGTGAGGGTGTTACTGCTAAAAAGTTGATTTAAATTTCGTTTTTGAATAAGGGTGATTGCAATATTTTAACAAGTCAATTGAAATTTTCTTGCACGATTAGGGACAGTGGATGCCTAGAAAGATGTTTTTTTAAAATTAGTTTTAGGTTTCAGAGAGTAGATTACTGAAAAAAATGTTTTTTTTTAATGAAAAATGTGAGTGTGTTACTGCAAAAAAGTTGATTTAAATATCGTTTTTGGATAAGGGTGATTGCAATATTTCAATAAGTTAATTGAAATTTTCTTGGAAGATTAGGGAGAGTGGATGCCTTGAAAGATGTTTTTTTTAATTAGTTTTAGGTTTCAGAGAGTAGATTCCTGAAATAAATGTGTTTGTTTTATGAAAAATGTGAGTGTGTTACTGCTAAAAAGTTGATTTAAATTTCGTTTTTGGATAAGGGTGATTGCAATATTTCAACAAGTTAATTGAAATTTTCTTGCAAGATTAGGGAGAGTGGATGCCTAGAAAGATGTTTTTTACAAATTCGTTATAGGTTCCAGAGAGTGGATTCCTGAAAAAAAAATTATTTGTTTCATGAAAAATGTGAGTGTGTTACTGCAAAAAAGTTGATTTAAATTTAGTTTCAGGATAGGTGTGAATGCATCATTTAACAAGTCAATTGAAATTTTCTTGCAAGATTGGGGACAATGGATGCCTAGAAAGATGTTTTTTTTTAAATTAGTTTTAGGTTTCAGAGAGTAGATTCCTGAAAAAAATGTGTTTGTTTTATGAAAAATGTGAGTGTGTTACTGCAAAAAAGTTGATTTAAATATCGTTTTTGGATAAGGGTGATTGCAATATTTCAATAAGTTAATTGAAATTTTCTTGGAAGATTAGGGAGAGTGGATATCTAGAAAGATGTTTTTTTTAAATTAGTTTTAGGTTTCAGAGAGTAGATTCCTGAAAAAAAGGTGTTTGTTTTATGAAAAATGTGAGGGTGTTACTGCTAAAAAGTTGATTTAAATTTCGTTTTTGAATAAGGGTGATTGCAATATTTCAATAAGTCAATTGAAATTTTCTTGCACGATTAGGGACAGTGGATGCCTAGAAAGATGTTTTTTTAAAATTAGTTTTAGGTTTCAGAGAGTAGATTCCTGAAAAAAATGTGTTTGTTTCATGAAAAATGTGAGTGTGTTACTGCAAAAAAGTTGATTTAAATATCGTTTTTGGATAAGGGTGATTGCAATATTTCAATAAGTTAATTGAAATTTTCTTGGAAGATTAGGGAGAGTGGATGCCTAGAAAGATGTTTTTTTTAATTAGTTTTAGGTTTCAGAGAGTAGATTCCTGAAAAAAATGTGTTTGTTTTATGAAAAATGTGAGGGTGTTACTGCTAAAAAGTTGATTTAAATTTCGTTTTTGAATAAGGGTGATTGCAATATTTCAATAAGTCAATTGAAATTTTCTTGCACGATTAGGGACAGTGGATGCCTAGAAAGATTTTTTTTTAAATTAGTTTTAGGTTTCAGAGAGTAGATTCCTGAAAAAAATGTGTTTGTTTTATGAAAAATGTGAGTGTGTTACTGCTAAAAAGTTGATTTAAATTTCGTTTTTGGATAAGGGTGATTGCAATATTTCAACAAGTCAATTGAAATTTTCTTGCACGATTAGGGACAGTGGATGCCTAGAAAGATGTTTTTTTAAAATTAGTTTTAGGTTCCAGAGAGTAGATTCCTGAAAAAAAATGTGTTTGTTTTATGAAAAATGTGAGTGTGTTACTGCTAAAAAGTTGATTTAAATTTCGTTTTTGGATAAGGGTGATTGCAATACTTCAACAAGTCAATTGAAATTTTCTTGCACGATTAGGGACAGTGGATGCCTAGAAAGATGTTTTTTTAAAATTAGTTTTAGGTTCCAGAGAGTAGATTCCTGAAAAAAATGTGTATGTTTTATGAAAAATGTGAGGGTGTTACTGCTCAAAAGTTGATTTAAATTTCATTTTTGGATAAGGGTGATTGCAATATTTCAACAAGTCAATTGAAATTTTCTTGCACGATTAGGGACAGTGGATGCCTAGAAAGATGTTTTTTTAAAATTAGTTTTAGGTTCCAGAGAGTAGATTCCTGAAAAAAATGTGTTTGTTTTATGAAAAATGTGAGTGTGTTACTGCTAAAAAGTTGATTTAAATTTTGTTTTTGGATAAGGGTGATTGCAATACTTCAACAAGTCAATTGAAATTTTCTTGCACGATTAGGGACAGTGGATGCATAGAAAGATTTCTTTTTTAAATTAGTATTAGGTTTCAGAGAGTAGATTCCTGAAAAAAATGTGTTTGTTTTATGAAAAATGTGAGGGTGTTACTGCTAAAAAGTTGATTTAAATTTCGTTTTTGAATAAGGGTGATGGCAATATTTCAACAAGTCAATTGAAATTTTCTTGCACGATTAGGGACAGTGGATGCCTAGAAAGATATTTTTTTTTAAATTAGTTTTAGGTTCCAGAGAGTAGATTCCTGAAAAAAATGTGTTTTTTTTATGAAAAATGTGAGTGTGTTACTGCTAAAAATTTGATTTAAATATCGTTTTTGGATAAGGGTGATTGCAATATTTCAATAAGTTAATTGAAATTTTCTTGGAAGATTAGGGAGAGTGGATGCCTAGAAAGATGTTTTTTTTAATTAGTTTTAGGTTTCAGAGAGTAGATTCCTGAAAAAAATGTGTTTGTTTTATGAAAAATGCGAGGGTGTTACTGCTAAAAAGTTGATTTAAATTACGTTTTTGAATAAGGGTGATTGCAATATTTCAACAAGTCAATTGAAATTTTCTTGCACGATTAGGGACAGTGGATGCCTAGAAAGATATTTTTTTTAAATTAGTTTTAGGTTTCAGAGAATAGATTCCTGAAAAAAATGTGTTTGTTTTATGAAAAATGTGAGTGTGTTACTGCTAAAAAGTTGATTTAAATTTCGTTTTTGGATAAGGGTGATTGGTATATTTCAACAAGTCAATTGAAATTTTCTTGCACGATTAGGGACAGTGGATGCCTAGAAAGATGTTTTTTTAAAATTAGTTTTAGGTTCCAGAGAGTAGATTCCTAAAAAAAATGTGTTTGTTTTATGAAAAATGTGAGTGTGTTACTGCTAAAAAGTTGATTTAAATTTCGTTTTTGGATAAGGGTGATTGCAATATTTCAACAAGTTAATTGAAATTTTCTTGCAAGATTAGGGAGAGTGGATGCCTAGAAAGATGTTTTTTACAAATTCGTTATAGGTTCCAGAGAGTGGATTCCTGAAAAAAAAATATTTGTTTCATGAAAAATGTGAGTGTGTTACTGCAAAAAAGTTGATTTAAATTTAGTTTCAGGATAGGTGTGAATGCATCATTTCAACAAGTCAATTGAAATTTTCTTGCAAGATTGGGGACAATGGATGCCTAGAAAGATTTTTTTTTTAAATTAGTTTTAGGTTTCAGAGAGTAGATTCCTGAAAAAAATGTGTTTGTTTTATGAAAAATGTGAGTGTGTTACTGCAAAAAAGTTGATTTAAATATCGTTTTTGGATAAGGGTGATTGCAATATTTCAATAAGTTAATTGAAATTTTCTTGGATTAGGGAGAGTGGATGCCTAGAAAGATGTTTTTTTTAATTAGTTTTAGGTTTCAGAGAGTAGATTCCTGAAAAAAATGTGTTTGTTTTATGAAAAATGTGAGGGTGTTACTGCTAAAAAGTTGATTTAAATTTCGTTTTTGAATAAGGGTGATTGCAATATTTCAATAAGTCAATTGAAATTTTCTTGCACGATTAGGGACAGTGGATGCCTAGAAAGATTTTTTTTAAAATTTGTTTTAGGTTTCAGAGAGTAGATTCCTGAAAAAAATGTGTTTGTTTTATGAAAAATGTGAGTGTGTTACTGCTAAAAAGTTGATTTAAATTTCGTTTTTGGATAAGGGTGATTGCAATATTTCAACAAGTCAATTGAAATTTTTTTGCACGATTAGGGACAGTGGATGCCTAGAAAGATGTTTTTTTAAAATTAGTTTTAGGTTCCAGAGAGTAGATTCCTGAAAAAAAATGTGTTTGTTTTATGAAAAATGTGAGTGTGTTACTGCTAAAAAGATGATTTAAATTTCGTTTTTGGATAAGGGTGATTGCAATACTTCAACAAGTCAATTGAAATTTTCTTGCACGATTAGGGACAGTGGATGCCTAGAAAGATGTTTTTTTAAAATTAGTTTTAGGTTCCAGAGAGTAGATTCCTGAAAAAAATGTGTTTTTTTTATGAAAAATGTGAGGGTGTTACTGCTAAAAAGTTGATTTAAATTTTGTTTTTGAATAAGGGTGATTGCAATATTTCAACAAGTCAATTGAAATTTTCTTGCACGATTAGGGACAGTGGATGCCTAGAAAGATGTATTTTTTTAAAATTAGTTTTAGGTTCCAGAGAGTAGATTCCTGAAAAAAGATGTGTTTGTTTTATGAAAAATGTGAGTGTGTTACTGCTAAAAAGTTGATGTAAATTTCATTTTTGGATAAGGGTGATTGCAATATTTCAACAAGTCAATTGAAATTTTCTTGCACGATTAGGGACAGTGGATGCCTAGAAAGATATTTTTTTTAAATTAGTTTTAGGTTCCAGAGAGTAGATTCCTGAAAAAAGATGTGTTTGTTTTATGAAAAATGTGAGTGTGTTACTGCTAAAAAGTTGATTTAAATTTCATTTTTGGATAAGGGTGATTGCAATATTTCAACAAGTCAATTGAAATTTTCTTGCACGATTAGGGACAGTGGATGCCTAGAAAGATGTTTTTTTAAAATTAGTTTTAGGTTCCAGAGAGTAGATTCCGGAAAAAAATGTGTTTGTTTTATGAAAAATGTGAGTGTGTTACTGCTAAAAAGTTGATTTAAATTTTGTTTTTGGATAAGGGTGATTGCAATACTTCAACAAGTCAATTGAAATTTTCTTGCACGATTAGGGACAGTGGATGCATAGAAAGATTTCTTTTTTAAATTAGTATTAGGTTTCAGAGAGTAGATTCCTGAAAAAAATGTGTTTGTTTTATGAAAAATGTGAGGGTGTTACTGCTAAAAATTTGATTTAAATATCGTTTTTGGATAAGGGTGATTGCAATATTTCAATAAGTTAATTGAAATTTTCTTGGAAGATTAGGGAGAGTGGATGCCTAGAAAGATGTTTTTTTTAATTAGTTTTAGGTTTCAGAGAGTAGATTCCTGAAAAAAATGTGTTTGTTTTATGAAAAATGCGAGGGTGTTACTGCTAAAAAGTTGATTTAAATTTCGTTTTTGGATAAGGGTGATTGCAATATTTCAACAAGTTAATTGAAATTTTCTTGCAAGATTAGGGAGAGTGGATGCCTAGAAAGATGTTTTTTACAAATTCGTTATAGGTTCCAGAGAGCGTATTCCTGAAAAAAAAATATTTGTTTCATGAAAAATGTGAGTGTGTTACTGCAAAAAAGTTGATTTAAATTTAGTTTCAGGATAGGTGTGAATGCATCATTTCAACAAGTCAATTGAAATTTTCTTGCAAGATTGGGGACAATGGATGCCTAGAAAGATTTTTTTTTAAAATTAGTTTTAGGTTTCAGAGAGTAGATTCCTGAAAAAAATGTGTTTGTTTTATGAAAAATGTGAGTGTGTTACTGCAAAAAAGTTGATTTAAATATCGTTTTTGGATAAGGGTGATTGCAATATTTCAATAAGTTAATTGAAATTTTCTTGGATTAGGGAGAGTGGATGCCTAGAAAGATGTTTTTTTTAATTAGTTTTAGGTTTCAGAGAGTAGATTCCTGAAAAAAATGTGTTTGTTTTATGAAAAATGTGAGGGTGTTACTGCTAAAAAGTTGATTTAAATTTCGTTTTTGAATAAGGGTGATTGCAATATTTCAATAAGTCAATTGAAATTTTCTTGCACGATTAGGGACAGTGGATGCCTAGAAAGATTTTTTTTTAAATTTGTTTTAGGTTTCAGAGAGTAGATTCCTGAAAAAAATGTGTTTGTTTTATGAAAAATGTGAGTGTGTTACTGCTAAAAAGTTGATTTAAATTTCGTTTTTGGATAAGGGTGATTGCAATATTTCAACAAGTCAATTGAAATTTTTTTGCACGATTAGGGACAGTGGATGCCTAGAAAGATGTTTTTTTAAAATTAGTTTTAGGTTCCAGAGAGTAGATTCCTGAAAAAAAATGTGTTTGTTTTATGAAAAATGTGAGTGTGTTACTGCTAAAAAGTTGATTTAAATTTCGTTTTTGGATAAGGGTGATTGCAATACTTCAACAAGTCAATTGAAATTTTCTTGCACGATTAGGGACAGTGGATGCCTAGAAAGATGTTTTTTTAAAATTAGTTTTAGGTTCCAGAGAGTAGATTCCTGAAAAAAATGTGTTTTTTTTATGAAAAATGTGAGGGTGTTACTGCTAAAAAGTTGATTTAAATTTTGTTTTTGAATAAGGGTGATTGCAATATTTCAACAAGTCAATTGAAATTTTCTTGCACGATTAGGGACAGTGGATGCCTAGAAAGATGTATTTTTTTAAAATTAGTTTTAGGTTCCAGAGAGTAGATTCCTGAAAAAAGATGTGTTTGTTTTATGAAAAATGTGAGTGTGTTACTGCTAAAAAGTTGATGTAAATTTCATTTTTGGATAAGGGTGATTGCAATATTTCAACAAGTCAATTGAAATTTTCTTGCACGATTAGGGACAGTGGATGCCTAGAAAGATATTTTTTTTAAATTAGTTTTAGGTTCCAGAGAGTAGATTCCTGAAAAAAGATGTGTTTGTTTTATGAAAAATGTGAGTGTGTTACTGCTAAAAAGTTGATTTAAATATCGTTTTTGGATAAGGGCGATTGCAATATTTCAACAAGTTAATTGAAATTTTCTTGCAAGATTAGGGAGAGTGGATGCCTAGAAAGATGTTTTTTACAAATTCGTTATAGGTTCCAGAGAGTGGATTCCTGAAAAAAAATTATTTGTTTCATGAAAAATGTGAGTGTGTTACTGCAAAAAAGTTGATTTAAATTTAGTTTCAGGATAGGTGTGAATGCATCATTTCAACAAGTCAATTGAAATTTTCTTGCAAGATTGGGGACAATGGATGCCTAGAAAGATGGTTTTTTTAAATTAGTTTTAGGTTTCAGAGAGTAGATTCCTGAAAAAAATGTGTTTGTTTTATGAAAAATGTGAGTGTGTTACTGCAAAAAAGTTGATTTAAATATCGTTTTTGGATAAGGGTGATTGCAATATTTCAACAAGTCAATTGAAATTTTCTTGCACGATTAGGGACAGTGGATGCCTAGAAAGATGTTTTTTTAAAATTAGTTTTAGGTTCCAGAGAGTAGATTCCTGAAAAAAATGTGTTTGTTTTATGAAAAATGTGAGTGTGTTACTGCTAAAAAGTTGATTTAAATTTTGTTTTTGGATAAGGGTGATTGCAATACTTCAACAAGTCAATTGAAATTTTCTTGCACGATTAGGGACAGTGGATGCATAGAAAGATTTCTTTTTTAAATAAGTATTAGGTTTCAGAGAGTAGATTCCTGAAAAAAATGTGTTTGTTTTATGAAAAATGTGAGGGTGTTACTGCTAAAAAGTTGATTTAAATTTCGTTTTTGAATAAGGGTGATTGCAATATTTCAACAAGTCAATTGAAATTTTCTTGCACGATTAGGGACAGTGGATGCCTAGAAAGATATTTTTTTTAAAATTAGTTTTAGGTTCCAGAGAGTAGATTCCTGAAAAAAATGTGTTTTTTTAATGAAAAATGTGAGTGTGTTACTGCTAAAAATTTGATTTAAATATCGTTTTTGGATAAGGGTGATTGCAATATTTCAATAAGTTAATTGAAATTTTCTTGGAAGATTAGGGAGAGTGGATGCCTAGAAAGATGTTTTTTTTAATTAGTTTTAGGTTTCAGAGAGTAGATTCCTGAAAAAAATGTGTTTGTTTTATGAAAAATGCGAGGGTGTTACTGCTAAAAAGTTGATTTAAATTACGTTTTTGAATAAGGGTGATTGCAATATTTCAACAAGTCAATTGAAATTTACTTGCACGATTAGGGACAGTGGATGCCTAGAAAGATATTTTTTTTTAATTAGTTTTAGGTTTCAGAGAGTAGATTCCTGAAAAAAATGTGTTTGTTTTATGAAAAATTTGAGTGTGTTACTGCTAAAAAGTTGATTTAAATTTCGTTTTTGGATAAGGGTGATTGGTATATTTCAACAAGTCAATTGAAATTTTCTTGCACGATTAGGGACAGTGGATGCCTAGAAAGATGTTTTTTTAAAATTAGTTTTAGGTTCCAGAGAGTAGATTCCTAAAAAAAATGTGTTTGTTTTATGAAAAATGTGAGTGTGTTACTGCTAAAAAGTTGATTTAAATTTCGTTTTTGGATAAGGGTGATTGCAATATTTCAACAAGTTAATTGAAATTTTCTTGCACGATTAGGGACAGTGGATGCCTAGAAAGATATTTTTTTTAAATTAGTTTTAGGTTCCAGAGAGTAGATTCCTGAAAAAAGATGTGTTTGTTTTATGAAAAATGTGAGTGTGTTACTGCTAAAAAGTTGATTTAAATTTCATTTTTGGATAAGGGTGATTGCAATATTTCAACAAGTCAATTGAAATTTTCTTGCACGATTAGGGACAGTGGATGCCTAGAAAGATGTTTTTTTAAAATTAGTTTTAGGTTCCAGAGAGTAGATTCCGGAAAAAAATGTGTTTGTTTTATGAAAAATGTGAGTGTGTTACTGCTAAAAAGTTGATTTAAATTTTGTTTTTGGATAAGGGTGATTGCAATACTTCAACAAGTCAATTGAAATTTTCTTGCACGATTAGGGACAGTGGATGCATAGAAAGATTTCTTTTTTAAATTAGTATTAGGTTTCAGAGAGTAGATTCCTGAAAAAAATGTGTTTGTTTTATGAAAAATGTGAGGGTGTTACTGCTAAAAATTTGATTTAAATATCGTTTTTGGATAAGGGTGATTGCAATATTTCAATAAGTTAATTGAAATTTTCTTGGAAGATTAGGGAGAGTGGATGCCTAGAAAGATGTTTTTTTTAATTAGTTTTAGGTTTCAGAGAGTAGATTCCTGAAAAAAATGTGTTTGTTTTATGAAAAATGCGAGGGTGTTACTGCTAAAAAGTTGATTTAAATTACGTTTTTGAAGGGTGATTGCAATATTTCAACAAGTCAATTGAAATTTTCTTGCACGATTAGGGACAGTGGATGCCTAGAAAGAAATATTTTTTAATTTAGTTTTAGGTTTCAGAGAATAGATTCCTGAAAAAAATGTGTTTGTTTTATGAAAAATGTGAGTGTGTTACTGCTAAAAAGTTGATTTAAATTTCGTTTTTGGATAAGGGTGATTGGTATATTTCAACAAGTCAATTGAAATTTTCTTGCACGATTAGGGACAGTGGATGCCTAGAAAGATGTTTTTTTAAAATTAGTTTTAGGTTCCAGAGAGTAGATTCCTAAAAAAAATGTGTTTGTTTTATGAAAAATGTGAGTGTGTTACTGCTAAAAAGTTGATTTAAATTTCGTTTTTGGATAAGGGTGATTGCAATATTTCAACAAGTTAATTGAAATTTTCTTGCAAGATTAGGGAGAGTGGATGCCTAGAAAGATGTTTTTTACAAATTCGTTATAGGTTCCAGAGAGCGTATTCCTGAAAAAAAAATATTTGTTTCATGAAAAATGTGAGTGTGTTACTGCAAAAAAGTTGATTTAAATTTAGTTTCAGGATAGGTGTGAATGCATCATTTCAACAAGTCAATTGAAATTTTCTTGCAAGATTGGGGACAATGGATGCCTAGAAAGATTTTTTTTTAAAATTAGTTTTAGGTTTCAGAGAGTAGATTCCTGAAAAAAATGTGTTTGTTTTATGAAAAATGTGAGTGTGTTACTGCAAAAAAGTTGATTTAAATTTAGTTTCAGGATAGGTGTGAATGCATCATTTCAACAAGTCAATTGAAATTTTCTTGCAAGATTGGGGACAATGGATGCCTAGAAAGATTTTTTTTTAAAATTAGTTTTAGGTTTCAGAGAGTAGATTCCTGAAAAAAATGTGTTTGTTTTATGAAAAATGTGAGTGTGTTACTGCAAAAAAGTTGATTTAAATATCGTTTTTGGATAAGGGTGATTGCAATATTTCAATAAGTTAATTGAAATTTTCTTGGATTAGGGAGAGTGGATGCCTAGAAAGATGTTTTTTTTAATTAGTTTTAGGTTTCAGAGAGTAGATTCCTGAAAAAAATGTGTTTGTTTTATGAAAAATGTGAGGGTGTTACTGCTAAAAAGTTGATTTAAATTTCGTTTTTGAATAAGGGTGATTGCAATATTTCAATAAGTCAATTGAAATTTTCTTGCACGATTAGGGACAGTGGATGCCTAGAAAGATTTTTTTTAAAATTTGTTTTAGGTTTCAGAGAGTAGATTCCTGAAAAAAATGTGTTTGTTTTATGAAAAATATGAGTGTGTTACTGCTAAAAAGTTGATTTAAATTTCGTTTTTGGATAAGGGTGATTGCAATATTTCAACAAGTCAATTGAAATTTTTTTGCACGATTAGGGACAGTGGATGCCTAGAAAGATGTTTTTTTAAAATTAGTTTTAGGTTCCAGAGAGTAGATTCCTGAAAAAAAATGTGTTTGTTTTATGAAAAATGTGAGTGTGTTACTGCTAAAAAGTTGATTTAAATTTCGTTTTTGGATAAGGGTGATTGCAATACTTCAACAAGTCAATTGAAATTTTCTTGCACGATTAGGGACAGTGGATGCCTAGAAAGATGTTTTTTTAAAATTAGTTTTAGGTTCCAGAGAGTAGATTCCTGAAAAAAATGTGTTTTTTTTATGAAAAATGTGAGGGTGTTACTGCTAAAAAGTTGATTTAAATTTTGTTTTTGAATAAGGGTGATTGCAATATTTCAACAAGTCAATTGAAATTTTCTTGCACGATTAGGGACAGTGGATGCCTAGAAAGATGTATTTTTTTAAAATTAGTTTTAGGTTCCAGAGAGTAGATTCCTGAAAAAAGATGTGTTTGTTTTATGAAAAATGTGAGTGTGTTACTGCTAAAAAGTTGATGTAAATTTCATTTTTGGATAAGGGTGATTGCAATATTTCAACAAGTCAATTGAAATTTTCTTGCACGATTAGGGACAGTGGATGCCTAGAAAGATATTTTTTTTAAATTAGTTTTAGGTTCCAGAGAGTAGATTCCTGAAAAAAGATGTGTTTGTTTTATGAAAAATGTGAGTGTGTTACTGCTAAAAAGTTGATTTAAATATCGTTTTTGGATAAGGGCGATTGCAATATTTCAACAAGTTAATTGAAATTTTCTTGCAAGATTAGGGAGAGTGGATGCCTAGAAAGATGTTTTTTACAAATTCGTTATAGGTTCCAGAGAGTGGATTCCTGAAAAAAAAATTATTTGTTTCATGAAAAATGTGAGTGTGTTACTGCAAAAAAGTTGATTTAAATTTAGTTTCAGGATAGGTGTGAATGCATCATTTCAACAAGTCAATTGAAATTTTCTTGCAAGATTGGGGACAATGGATGCCTAGAAAGATGGTTTTTTTAAATTAGTTTTAGGTTTCAGAGAGTAGATTCCTGAAAAAAATGTGTTTGTTTTATGAAAAATGTGAGTGTGTTACTGCAAAAAAGTTGATTTAAATATCGTTTTTGGATAAGGGTGATTGCAATATTTCAACAAGTCAATTGAAATTTTCTTGCACGATTAGGGACAGTGGATGCCTAGAAAGATGTTTTTTTAAAATTAGTTTTAGGTTCCAGAGAGTAGATTCCTGAAAAAAATGTGTTTGTTTTATGAAAAATGTGAGTGTGTTACTGCTAAAAAGTTGATTTAAATTTTGTTTTTGGATAAGGGTGATTGCAATACTTCAACAAGTCAATTGAAATTTTCTTGCACGATTAGGGACAGTGGATGCATAGAAAGATTTCTTTTTTAAATTAGTATTAGGTTTCAGAGAGTAGATTCCTGAAAAAAATGTGTTTGTTTTATGAAAAATGTGAGGGTGTTACTGCTAAAAAGTTGATTTAAATTTCGTTTTTGAATAAGGGTGATTGCAATATTTCAACAAGTCAATTGAAATTTTCTTGCACGATTAGGGACAGTGGATGCCTAGAAAGATATTTTTTTTAAAATTAGTTTTAGGTTCCAGAGAGTAGATTCCTGAAAAAAATGTGTTTTTTTAATGAAAAATGTGAGTGTGTTACTGCTAAAAATTTGATTTAAATATCGTTTTTGGATAAGGGTGATTGCAATATTTCAATAAGTTAATTGAAATTTTCTTGGAAGATTAGGGAGAGTGGATGCCTAGAAAGATGTTTTTTTTAATTAGTTTTAGGTTTCAGAGAGTAGATTCCTGAAAAAAATGTGTTTGTTTTATGAAAAATGCGAGGGTGTTACTGCTAAAAAGTTGATTTAAATTACGTTTTTGAATAAGGGTGATTGCAATATTTCAACAAGTCAATTGAAATTTACTTGCACGATTAGGGACAGTGGATGCCTAGAAAGATATTTTTTTTTAATTAGTTTTAGGTTTCAGAGAGTAGATTCCTGAAAAAAATGTGTTTGTTTTATGAAAAATTTGAGTGTGTTACTGCTAAAAAGTTGATTTAAATTTCGTTTTTGGATAAGGGTGATTGGTATATTTCAACAAGTCAATTGAAATTTTCTTGCACGATTAGGGACAGTGGATGCCTAGAAAGATGTTTTTTTAAAATTAGTTTTAGGTTCCAGAGAGTAGATTCCTAAAAAAAATGTGTTTGTTTTATGAAAAATGTGAGTGTGTTACTGCTAAAAAGTTGATTTAAATTTCGTTTTTGGATAAGGGTGATTGCAATATTTCAACAAGTTAATTGAAATTTTCTTGCAAGATTAGGGAGAGTGGATGCCTAGAAAGATGTTTTTTACAAATTCGTTATAGGTTCCAGAGAGTGGATTCCTGAAAAAAAAAATATTTGTTTCATGAAAAATGTGAGTGTGTTACTGCAAAAAAGTTGATTTAAATTTAGTTTCAGGATAGGTGTGAATGCATCATTTCAACAAGTCAATTGAAATTTTCTTGCAAGATTGGGGACAATGGATGCCTAGAAAGATGTTTTTTTTAAATTAGTTTTAGGTTCCAGAGGGTAGATTCCTGAAAAAAAATGTTTGTTTTATGAAAAATGTGAGTGTGTTACTGCTAAAAAGTTGATTTAAATTTCGTTTTTGGATAAGGGTGATTGCAATACTTCAACAAGTCAATTGAAATTTTCTTGCACGATTAGGGACAGTGGATGCCTAGAAAGATGTTTTTTTTAAATTAGTTTTAGGTTCCAGAGAGTAGATTCCTGAAAAAAATGTGTTTGTTTTATGAAAAATGTGAGGGTGTTACTGCTAAAAAGTTGATTTAAATTTCGTTTTTGAATAAGGGTGATTGCAATATTTCAACAAGTCAATTGCAATTTTCTTGCACGATTAGGGACAGTGGATGCCTAGAAAGATGTTTTTTTAAAATTAGTTTTAGGTTCCAGAGAGTAGATTCCTGAAAAAAATGTGTTTGTTTTATGAAAAATGTGAGTGTGTTACTGCTAAAAAGTTGATTTAAATTTCATTTTTGGATAAGGGTGATTGCAATATTTCAACAAGTCAATTGAAATTTTCTTGCACGATTAGGGACAGTGGATGCCTAGAAAGATGTTGTTTTAAAATTAGTTTTAGGTTCCAGAGAGTAGATTCCTGAAAAAAATGTGTTTGTTTTATGAAAAATGTGAGTGTGTTACTGCTAAAAAGTTGATTTAAATATCGTTTTTGGATAAGGGTGATTGCAATATTTCAATAAGTGAATTGAAATTTTCTTGGAAGATTAGGGAGAGTGGATGCCTAGAAAGATGTTTTTTTTAATTAGTTTTAGGTTTCAGAGAGTAGATTCCTGAAATAAATGTGTTTGTTTTATGAAAAATATGAGGGTGTTACTGCTAAAAAGTTGATTTAAATTTCGTTTTTGAATAAGGGTGATTGCAATATTTCAACAAGTCAATTGAAATTTTCTTGCACGATTAGGGACAGTGGATGCCTAGAAAGATATTTTTTTTAAATTAGTTTTAGGTTTCAGAGAGTAGATTCCTGAAAAAAATGTGTTTGTTTTATGAAAAATGTGAGTGTGTTACTGCTAAAAAGTTGATTTAAATTTCGTTTTTGGATAAGGGTGATTGCAATATTTCAACAAGTCAATTGAAATTTTCTTGCACGATTAGGGACAGTGGATGCCTAGAAAGATGTTTTTTTAAAATTAGTTTTAGGTTCCAGAGAGTAAATTCCTGAAAAAAATGTGTTTGTTTTATGAAAAATGTGAGTGTGTTACTGCTAAAAAGTTGTTTTAAATATCGTTTTTGGATAAGGGTGATTGCAATATTTCAATAAGTTAATTGAAATTTTCTTGGAAGATTAGGGAGAGTGGATGCCTAGAAAGATGTTTTTTTTAATTAGTTTTAGGTTTCAGAGAGTAGATTCCTGAAAAAAATGTGTTTGTTTTATGAAAAATGTGAGGGTGTTACTGCTAAAAAGTTGATTTAAATTTCGTTTTTGAATAAGGGTGAGTGCAATATTTTAACAAGTCAATTGAAATTTTCTTGCACGATTAGGGACAGTGGATGCCTAGAAAGATGTTTTTTTAAAATTAGTTTCAGGTTTCAGAGAGAAGATTACTGAAAAAAATGTTTTTTTTTAATGAAAAATGTGAGTGTGTTACTGCAAAAAATTTGATTTAAATATCGTTTTTGGATAAGGGTGATTGCAATATTTCAATAAGTTAATTGAAATTTTCTTGGAAGATTAGGGAGAGTGGATGCCTTGAAAGATGTTTTTTTTAATTAGTTTTAGGTTTCAGAGAGTAGATTCCTGAAATAAATGTGTTTGTTTTATGAAAAATGTGAGTGTGTTACTGCTAAAAAGTTGATTTAAATTTCGTTTTTGGATAAGGGTGATTGCAATATTTCAACAAGTTAATTGACATTTTCTTGCAAGATTAGGGAGAGTGGATGCCTAGAAAGATGTTTTTTACAAATTCGTTATAGGTTCCAGAGAGTGGATTCCTGAAAAAAAAATTATTTGTTTCATGAAAAATGTGAGTGTGTTACTGCAAAAAAGTTGATTTAAATTTAGTTTCAGGATAGGTGTGAATGCATCATTTAACAAGTCAATTGAAATTTTCTTGCAAGATTGGGGACAATGGATGCCTAGAAAGATGTTTTTTTTAAATTAGTTTTAGGTTTCAGAGAGTAGATTCCTGAAAAAAATGTGTTTGTTTTATGAAAAATGTGAGTGTGTTACTGCAAAAAAGTTGATTTAAATATCGTTTTTGGATAAGGGTGATTGCAATATTTCAATAAGTTAATTGAAATTTTCTTGGAAGATTAGGGAGAGTGGATGCCTAGAAAGATGTTTTTTTTTAATTAGTTTTAGGTTTCAGAGAGTAGATTCCTGAAAAAAAGGTGTTTGTTTTATGAAAAATGTGAGGGTGTTACTGCTAAAAAGTTGATTTAAATTTCGTTTTTGAATAAGGGTGATTGCAATATTTCAATAAGTCAATTGAAATTTTCTTGCACGATTAGGGACAGTGGATGCCTAGAAAGATGTTTTTTTAAAATTAGTTTTAGGTTTCAGAGAGTAGATTCCTGAAAAAAATGTGTTTGTTTTATGAAAAATGTGAGTGTGTTACTGCAAAAAAGTTGATTTAAATATCGTTTTTGGATAAGGGTGATTGCAATATTTCAATAAGTTAATTGAAATTTTCTTGGAAGATTAGGGAGAGTGGATGCCTAGAAAGATCTTTTTTTTTTATTAGTTTTAGGTTTCAGAGAGTAGATTCCTGAAAAAAATGTGTTTGTTTTATGAAAAATGTGAGGGTGTTACTGCTAAAAAGTTGATTTAAATTTCGTTTTTGAATAAGGGTGATTGCAATATTTCAATAAGTCAATTGAAATTTTCTTGCACGATTAGGGACAGTGGATGCCTAGAAAGATGTTTTTTTAAAATTAGTTTTAGGTTTCAGAGAGTAGATTCCTGAAAAAAATGTGTTTGTTTTATGAAAAATGTGAGTGTGTTACTGCTAAAAAGTTGATTTAAATTTCGTTTTTGGATAAGGGTGATTGCAATATTTCAACAAGTCAATTGAAATTTTCTTGCACGATTAGGGACAGTGGATGCCTAGAAAGATGTTTTTTAAAATTAGTTTTAGGTTCCAGAGAGTAGATTCCTGAAAAAAAATTTGTTTGTTTTATGAAAAATGTGAGTGTGTTACTGCTAAAAAGTTGATTTAAATTTCGTTTTTGGATAAGGGTGATTGCAATACTTCAACAAGTCAATTGAAATTTTCTTGCACGATTAGGGACAGTGGATGCCTAGAAAGATGTTTTTTTAAAATTAGTTTTAGGTTCCAGAGAGTAGATTCCTGAAAAAAATGTGTTTGTTTTATGAAAAATGTGAGTGTGTTACTGCTAAAAAGTTGATTTAAATATCGTTTTTGGATAAGGGTGATTGCAATATTTCAATAAGTTAATTGAAATTTTCTTGGAAGATTAGGGAGAGTGGATGCCTAGAAAGATGTTTTTTTTAATTAGTTTTAGGTTTCAGAGAGTAGATTCCTGAAATAAATGTGTTTGTTTTATGAAAAATGTGAGGGTGTTACTGCTAAAAAGTTGATTTAAATTTCGTTTTTGAATAAGGGTGATTGCAATATTTCAACAAGTCAATTGAAATTTTCTTGCACGATAAGGGACAGTGGATGCATAGAAAGATATTTTTTTTAAATTAGTTTTAGGTTTCAGAGAGTAGATTCCTGAAAAAAATGTGTTTGTTTTATGAAAAATGTGAGTGTGTTACTGCTAAAAAGTTGATTTAAATTTCGTTTTTGGATAAGGGTGATTGCAATATTTCAACAAGTCAATTGAAATTTTCTTGCACGATTAGGGACAGTGGATGCCTAGAAAGATGTTTTTTTAAAATTAGTTTTAGGTTCCAGAGAGTAAATTCCTGAAAAAAATGTGTTTGTTTTATGAAAAATGTGAGTGTGTTACTGCTAAAAAGTTGTTTTAAATATCGTTTTTGGATAAGGGTGATTGCAATATTTCAATAAGTTAATTGAAATTTTCTTGGAAGATTAGGGAGAGTGGATGCCTAGAAAGATGTTTTTTTTAATTAGTTTTAGGTTTCAGAGAGTAGATTCCTGAAAAAAATGTGTTTGTTTTATGAAAAATGTGAGGGTGTTACTGCTAAAAAGTTGATTTAAATTTCGTTTTTGAATAAGGGTGATTGCAATATTTTAACAAGTCAATTGAAATTTTCTTGCACGATTAGGGACAGTGGATGCCTAGAAAGATGTTTTTTTAAAATTAGTTTTAGGTTTCAGAGAGTAGATTACTGAAAAAAATGTTTTTTTTTTTAATGAAAAATGTGAGTGTGTTACTGCAAAAAAGTTGATTTAAATATCGTTTTTGGATAAGGGTGATTGCAATATTTCAATAAGTTAATTGAAATTTTCTTGGAAGATTAGGGAGAGTGGATGCCTTGAAAGATGTTTTTTTTAATTAGTTTTAGGTTTCAGAGAGTAGATTCCTGAAATAAATGTGTTTGTTTTATGAAAAATGTGAGTGTGTTACTGCTAAAAAGTTGATTTAAATTTCGTTTTTGGATAAGGGTGATTGCAATATTTCAACAAGTTAATTGAAATTTTCTTGCAAGATTAGGGAGAGTGGATGCCTAGAAAGATGTTTTTTACAAATTCGTTATAGGTTCCAGAGAGTGGATTCCTGAAAAAAAAATTATTTGTTTCATGAAAAATGTGAGTGTGTTACTGCAAAAAAGTTGATTTAAATTTAGTTTCAGGATAGGTGTGAATGCATCATTTAACAAGTCAATTGAAATTTTCCTGCAAGATTGGGGACAATGGATGCCTAGAAAGATGTTTTTTTTAAATTAGTTTTAGGTTTCAGAGAGTAGATTCCTGAAAAAAATGTGTTTGTTTTATGAAAAATGTGAGTGTGTTACTGCAAAAAAGTTGATTTAAATATCGTTTTTGGATAAGGGTGATTGCAATATTTCAATAAGTTAATTGAAATTTTCTTGGAAGATTAGGGAGAGTGGATGCCTAGAAAGATGTTTTTTTTTAATTAGTTTTAGGTTTCAGAGAGTAGATTCCTGAAAAAAAGGTGTTTGTTTTATGAAAAATGTGAGGGTGTTACTGCTAAAAAGTTGATTTAAATTTCGTTTTTGAATAAGGGTGATTGCAATATTTCAATAAGTCAATTGAAATTTTCTTGCACGATTAGGGACAGTGGATGCCTAGAAAGATGTTTTTTTAAAATTAGTTTTAGGTTTCAGAGAGTAGATTCCTGAAAAAAATGTGTTTGTTTTATGAAAAATGTGAGTGTTTTACTGCAAAAAAGTTGATTTAAATATCGTTTTTGGATAAGGGTGATTGCAATATTTCAATAAGTTAATTGAAATTTTCTTGGAAGATTAGGGAGAGTGGATGCCTAGAAAAATGTTTTTTTTTAATTAGTTTTAGGTTTCAGAGAGTAGATTCCTGAAAAAAATGTGTTTGTTTTATGAAAAATGTGAGGGTGTTACTGCTAAAAAGTTGATTTAAATTTCGTTTTTGAATAAGGGTGATTGCAATATTTCAATAAGTCAATTGAAATTTTCTTGCACGATTAGGGACAGTGGATGCCTAGAAAGATGTTTTTTTAAAATTAGTTTTAGGTTTCAGAGAGTAGATTCCTGAAAAAAATGTGTTTGTTTTATGAAAAAATGTGAGTGTGTTACTGCTAAAAAGTTGATTTAAATTTCGTTTTTGGATAAGGGTGATTGCAATATTTCAACAAGTCAATTGAAATTTTCTTGCACGATTAGGGACAGTGGATGCCTAGAAAGATGTTTTTTAAAATTAGTTTTAGGTTCCAGAGAGTAGATTCCTGAAAAAAATGTGTTTGTTTTATGAAAAATGTGAGTGTGTTACTGCTAAAAAGTTGATTTAAATATCGTTTTTGGATAAGGGTGATTGCAATATTTCAATAAGTGAATTGAAATTTTCTTGGAAGATTAGGGAGAGTGGATGCCTAGAAAGATGTTTTTTTTAATTAGTTTTAGGTTTCAGAGAGTAGATTCCTGAAATAAATGTGTTTGTTTTATGAAAAATATGAGGGTGTTACTGCTAAAAAGTTGATTTAAATTTCGTTTTTGAATAAGGGTGATTGCAATATTTCAACAAGTCAATTGAAATTTTCTTGCACGATTAGGGACAGTGGATGCCTAGAAAGATATTTTTTTTAAATTAGTTTTAGGTTTCAGAGAGTAGATTCCTGAAAAAAATGTGTTTGTTTTATGAAAAATGTGAGTGTGTTACTGCTAAAAAGTTGATTTAAATTTCGTTTTTGGATAAGGGTGATTGCAATATTTCAACAAGTCAATTGAAATTTTCTTGCACGATTAGGGACAGTGGATGCCTAGAAAGATGTTTTTTTAAAATTAGTTTTAGGTTCCAGAGAGTAAATTCCTGAAAAAAATGTGTTTGTTTTATGAAAAATGTGAGTGTGTTACTGCTAAAAAGTTGTTTTAAATATCGTTTTTGGATAAGGGTGATTGCAATATTTCAATAAGTTAATTGAAATTTTCTTGGAAGATTAGGGAGAGTGGATGCCTAGAAAGATGTTTTTTTTAATTAGTTTTAGGTTTCAGAGAGTAGATTCCTGAAAAAAATGTGTTTGTTTTATGAAAAATGTGAGGGTGTTACTGCTAAAAAGTTGATTTAAATTTCGTTTTTGAATAAGGGTGAGTGCAATATTTTAACAAGTCAATTGAAATTTTCTTGCACGATTAGGGACAGTGGATGCCTAGAAAGATGTTTTTTTAAAATTAGTTTTAGGTTTCAGAGAGTAGATTACTGAAAAAAATGTTTTTTTTTAATGAAAAATGTGAGTGTGTTACTGCAAAAAATTTGATTTAAATATCGTTTTTGGATAAGGGTGATTGCAATATTTCAATAAGTTAATTGAAATTTTCTTGGAAGATTAGGGAGAGTGGATGCCTTGAAAGATGTTTTTTTTAATTAGTTTTAGGTTTCAGAGAGTAGATTCCTGAAATAAATGTGTTTGTTTTATGAAAAATGTGAGTGTGTTACTGCTAAAAAGTTGATTTAAATTTCGTTTTTGGATAAGGGTGATTGCAATATTTCAACAAGTTAATTGAAATTTTCTTGCAAGATTAGGGAGAGTGGATGCCTAGAAAGATGTTTTTTACAAATTCGTTATAGGTTCCAGAGAGTGGATTCCTGAAAAAAAAATTATTTGTTTCATGAAAAATGTGAGTGTGTTACTGCAAAAAAGTTGATTTAAATTTAGTTTCAGGATAGGTGTGAATGCATCATTTAACAAGTCAATTGAAATTTTCTTGCAAGATTGGGGACAATGGATGCCTAGAAAGATGTTTTTTTAAAATTAGTTTTAGGTTTCAGAGAGTAGATTCCTGAAAAAAATGTGTTTGTTTTATGAAAAATGTGAGTGTGTTACTGCAAAAAAGTTGATTTAAATATCGTTTTTGGATAAGGGTGATTGCAATATTTCAATAAGTTAATTGAAATTTTCTTGGAAGATTAGGGAGAGTGGATGCCTAGAAAGATGTTTTTTTTTAATTAGTTTTAGGTTTCAGAGAGTAGATTCCTGAAAAAAAGGTGTTTGTTTTATGAAAAATGTGAGGGTGTTACTGCTAAAAAGTTGATTTAAATTTCGTTTTTGAATAAGGGTGATTGCAATATTTCAATAAGTCAATTGAAATTTTCTTGCACGATTAGGGACAGTGGATGCCTAGAAAGATGTTTTTTTAAAATTAGTTTTAGGTTTCAGAGAGTAGATTCCTGAAAAAAATGTGTTTGTTTTATGAAAAATGTGAGTGTGTTACTGCAAAAAAGTTGATTTAAATATCGTTTTTGGATAAGGGTGATTGCAATATTTCAATAAGTTAATTGAAATTTTCTTGGAAGATTAGGGAGAGTGGATGCCTAGAAAGATCTTTTTTTTTAATTAGTTTTAGGTTTCAGAGAGTAGATTCCTGAAAAAAATGTGTTTGTTTTATGAAAAATGTGAGGGTGTTACTGCTAAAAAGTTGATTTAAATTTCGTTTTTGAATAAGGGTGATTGCAATATTTCAATAAGTCAATTGAAATTTTCTTGCACGATTAGGGACAGTGGATGCCTAGAAAGATGTTTTTTTAAAATTAGTTTTAGGTTTCAGAGAGTAGATTCCTGAAAAAAATGTGTTTGTTTTATGAAAAATGTGAGTGTGTTACTGCTAAAAAGTTGATTTAAATTTCGTTTTTGGATAAGGGTGATTGCAATATTTCAACAAGTCAATTGAAATTTTCTTGCACGATTAGGGACAGTGGATGCCTAGAAAGATGTTTTTTAAAATTAGTTTTAGGTTCCAGAGAGTAGATTCCTGAAAAAAAATTTGTTTGTTTTATGAAAAATGTGAGTGTGTTACTGCTAAAAAGTTGATTTAAATTTCGTTTTTGGATAAGGGTGATTGCAATACTTCAACAAGTCAATTGAAATTTTCTTGCACGATTAGGGACAGTGGATGCCTAGAAAGATGTTTTTTTAAAATTAGTTTTAGGTTCCAGAGAGTAGATTCCTGAAAAAAATGTGTTTGTTTTATGAAAAATGTGAGTGTGTTACTGCTAAAAAGTTGATTTAAATATCGTTTTTGGATAAGGGTGATTGCAATATTTCAATAAGTTAATTGAAATTTTCTTGGAAGATTAGGGAGAGTGGATGCCTAGAAAGATGTTTTTTTTAATTAGTTTTAGGTTTCAGAGAGTAGATTCCTGAAATAAATGTGTTTGTTTTATGAAAAATGTGAGGGTGTTACTGCTAAAAAGTTGATTTAAATTTCGTTTTTGAATAAGGGTGATTGCAATATTTCAACAAGTCAATTGAAATTTTCTTGCACGATAAGGGACAGTGGATGCATAGAAAGATATTTTTTTTAAATTAGTTTTAGGTTTCAGAGAGTAGATTCCTGAAATAAATGTGTTTGTTTTATGAAAAATGTGAGGGTGTTACTGCTAAAAAGTTGATTTAAATTTTGTTTTTGGATAAGGGTGATTGCAATATTTCAACAAGTCAATTGAAATTTTCTTGCACGATTAGGGACAGTGGATGCCTAGAAAGATGTTTTTTTAAAATTAGTTTTAGGTTCCAGAGAGTAAATTCCTGAAAAAAATGTGTTTGTTTTATGAAAAATGTGAGTGTGTTACTGCTAAAAAGTTGTTTTAAATATCGTTTTTGGATAAGGGTGATTGCAATATTTCAATAAGTTAATTGAAATTTTCTTGGAAGATTAGGGAGAGTGGATGCCTAGAAAGATGTTTTTTTTAATTAGTTTTAGGTTTCAGAGAGTAGATTCCTGAAAAAAATGTGTTTGTTTTATGAAAAATGTGAGGGTGTTACTGCTAAAAAGTTGATTTAAATTTCGTTTTTGAATAAGGGTGATTGCAATATTTTAACAAGTCAATTGAAATTTTCTTGCACGATTAGGGACAGTGGATGCCTAGAAAGATGTTTTTTTAAAATTAGTTTTAGGTTTCAGAGAGTAGATTACTGAAAAAAATGTTTTTTTTTTAATGAAAAATGTGAGTGTGTTACTGCAAAAAAGTTGATTTAAATATCGTTTTTGGATAAGGGTGATTGCAATATTTCAATAAGTTAATTGAAATTTTCTTGGAAGATTAGGGAGAGTGGATGCCTTGAAAGATGTTTTTTTTAATTAGTTTTAGGTTTCAGAGAGTAGATTCCTGAAATAAATGTGTTTGTTTTATGAAAAATGTGAGTGTGTTACTGCTAAAAAGTTGATTTAAATTTCGTTTTTGGATAAGGGTGATTGCAATATTTCAACAAGTTAATTGAAATTTTCTTGCAAGATTAGGGAGAGTGGATGCCTAGAAAGATGTTTTTTACAAATTCGTTATAGGTTCCAGAGAGTGGATTCCTGAAAAAAAAATTATTTGTTTCATGAAAAATGTGAGTGTGTTACTGCAAAAAAGTTGATTTAAATTTAGTTTCAGGATAGGTGTGAATGCATCATTTAACAAGTCAATTGAAATTTTCCTGCAAGATTGGGGACAATGGATGCCTAGAAAGATGTTTTTTTTAAATTAGTTTTAGGTTTCAGAGAGTAGATTCCTGAAAAAAATGTGTTTGTTTTATGAAAAATGTGAGTGTGTTACTGCAAAAAAGTTGATTTAAATATCGTTTTTGGATAAGGGTGATTGCAATATTTCAATAAGTTAATTGAAATTTTCTTGGAAGATTAGGGAGAGTGGATGCCTAGAAAGATGTTTTTTTTTAATTAGTTTTAGGTTTCAGAGAGTAGATTCCTGAAAAAAAGGTGTTTGTTTTATGAAAAATGTGAGGGTGTTACTGCTAAAAAGTTGATTTAAATTTCGTTTTTGAATAAGGGTGATTGCAATATTTCAATAAGTCAATTGAAATTTTCTTGCACGATTAGGGACAGTGGATGCCTAGAAAGATGTTTTTTTAAAATTAGTTTTAGGTTTCAGAGAGTAGATTCCTGAAAAAAATGTGTTTGTTTTATGAAAAATGTGAGTGTTTTACTGCAAAAAAGTTGATTTAAATATCGTTTTTGGATAAGGGTGATTGCAATATTTCAATAAGTTAATTGAAATTTTCTTGGAAGATTAGGGAGAGTGGATGCCTAGAAAAATGTTTTTTTTTAATTAGTTTTAGGTTTCAGAGAGTAGATTCCTGAAAAAAATGTGTTTGTTTTATGAAAAATGTGAGGGTGTTACTGCTAAAAAGTTGATTTAAATTTCGTTTTTGAATAAGGGTGATTGCAATATTTCAATAAGTCAATTGAAATTTTCTTGCACGATTAGGGACAGTGGATGCCTAGAAAGATGTTTTTTTAAAATTAGTTTTAGGTTTCAGAGAGTAGATTCCTGAAAAAAATGTGTTTGTTTTATGAAAAAATGTGAGTGTGTTACTGCTAAAAAGTTGATTTAAATTTCGTTTTTGGATAAGGGTGATTGCAATATTTCAACAAGTCAATTGAAATTTTCTTGCACGATTAGGGACAGTGGATGCCTAGAAAGATGTTTTTTTAAAATTAGTTTTAGGTTCCAGAGAGTAGATTCCTGAAAAAAAATGTGTTTGTTTTATGAAAAATGTGAGTGTGTTACTGCTAAAAAGTTGATTTAAATTTCGTTTTTGGATAAGGGTGATTGCAATACTTCAACAAGTCAATTGAAATTTTCTTGCACGATTAGGGACAGTGGATGCCTAGAAAGATGTTTTTTTAAAATTAGTTTTAGGTTCCAGAGAATAGATTCCTGAAAAAAATGTGTATGTTTTATGAAAAATGTGAGGGTGTTACTGCTCAAAAGTTGATTTAAATTTCATTTTTGGATAAGGGTGATTGCAATATTTCAACAAGTCAATTGAAATTTTCTTGCACGATTAGGGACAGTGGATGCCTAGAAAGATGTTTTTTTAAAATTAGTTTTAGGTTCCAGAGAGTAGATTCCTGAAAAAAATGTGTTTGTTTTATGAAAAATGTGAGTGTGTTACTGCTAAAAAGTTGATTTAAATTTCGTTTTTGGATAAGGGTGATTGCAATACTTCAACAAGTCAATTGAAATTTTCTTGCACGATTAGGGACAGTGGATGCATAGAAAGATTTCTTTTTTAAATTAGTATTAGGTTTCAGAGAGTAGATTCCTGAAAAAAATGTGTTTGTTTTATGAAAAATGTGAGGGTGTTACTGCTAAAAAGTTGATTTAAATTTCGTTTTTGAATAAGGGTGATTGCAATATTTCAACAAGTCAATTGAAATTTTCTTGCACGATTAGGGACAGTGGATGCCTAGAAAGATATTTTTTTAAAAATTAGTTTTAGGTTCCAGAGAGTAGATTCCTGAAAAAAATGTGTTTGTTTTATGAAAAATGTGAGTGTGTTACTGCTAAAAATTTGATTTAAATATCGTTTTTGGATAAGGGTGATTGCAATATTTCAATAAGTTAATTGAAATTTTCTTGGATTAGGGAGAGTGGATGCCTAGAAAGATGTTTTTTTTAATTAGTTTTAGGTTTCAGAGAGTAGATTCCTGAAAAAAATGTGTTTGTTTTATGAAAAATGCGAGGGTGTTACTGCTAAAAAGTTGATTTAAATTACGTTTTGGAATAAGGGTGATTGCAATATTTCAACAAGTCAATTGAAATTTTCTTGCACGATTAGGGACAGTGGATGCCTAGAAAGATATTTTTTTTAAATTAGTTTTAGGTTTCAGAGAGTAGATTCCTGAAAAAAATGTGTTTGTTTTATGAAAAATGTGAGTGTGTTACTGCTAAAAAGTTGATTTAAATTTCGTTTTTGGATAAGGGTGATTGGTATATTTCAACAAGTCAATTGAAATTTTCTTGCACGATTAGGGACAGTGGATGCCTAGAAAGATGTTTTTTTAAAATTAGTTTTAGGTTCCAGAGAGTAGATTCCTGAAAAAAATGTGTTTGTTTTATGAAAAATGTGAGTGTGTTACTGCTAAAAAGTTGATTTAAATTTCGTTTTTGGATAAGGGTGATTGCAATATTTCAACAAGTTAATTGAAATTTTCTTGCAAGATTAGGGAGAGTGGATGCCTAGAAAGATGTTTTTTACAAATTCGTTATAGGTTCCAGAGAGTGGATTCCTGAAAAAAAATTATTTGTTTCATGAAAAATGTGAGTGTGTTACTGCAAAAAAGTTGATTTAAATTTAGTTTCAGGATAGGTGTGAATGCATCATTTCAAAAAGTCAATTGAAATTTTCTTGCAAGATTGGGGACAATGGATGCCTAGAAAGATGTTTTTTTTAAATTAGTTTTAGGTTTCAGAGAGTAGATTCCTGAAAAAAATGTGTTTGTTTTATGAAAAATGTGAGTGTGTTACTGCAAAAAAGTTGATTTAAATATCGTTTTTGGATAAGGGTGAGTGCAATATTTCAATAAGTTAATTGAAATTTTCTTGGATTAGGGAGAGTGGATGCCTAGAAAGATGTTTTTTTTAATTAGTTTTAGGTTTCAGAGAGTAGATTCCTGAAAAAAATGTGTTTGTTTTATGAAAAATGTGAGGGTGTTACTGCTAAAAAGTTGATTTAAATTTCGTTTTTGAATAAGGGTGATTGCAATATTTCAATAAGTCAATTGAAATTTTCTTGCACGATTAGGGACAGTGGATGCCTAGAAAGATTTTTTTTTAAATTTGTTTTAGGTTTCAGAGAGTAGATTCCTGAAAAAAATGTGTTTGTTTTATGAAAAATGTGAGTGTGTTACTGCTAAAAAGTTGATTTAAATTTCGTTTTTGGATAAGGGTGATTGCAATATTTCAACAAGTCAATTGAAATTTTTTTGCACGATTAGGGACAGTGGATGCCTAGAAAGATATTTTTTTTAAATTAGTTTTAGGTTCCAGAGAGTAGATTCCTGAAAAAAAATGTGTTTGTTTTATGAAAAATGTGAGTGTGTTACTGCTAAAAAGTTGATTTAAATTTCGTTTTTGGATAAGGGTGATTGCAATACTTCAACAAGTCAATTGAAATTTTCTTGCACGATTAGGGACAGTGGATGCCTAGAAAGATATTTTTTTAAAATTAGTTTTAGGTTCCAGAGAGTAGATTCCTGAAAAAAATGTGTTTTTTTTATGAAAAATGTGAGGGTGTTACTGCTAAAAAGTTGATTTAAATTTTGTTTTTGAATAAGGGTGATTGCAATATTTCAGCAAGTCAATTGAAATTTTCTTGCACGATTAGGGACAGTGGATGCCTAGAAAGATGTTTTTTTTAAAATTAGTTTTAGGTTCCAGAGAGTAGATTCCTGAAAAAAGATGTGTTTGTTTTATGAAAAATGTGAGTGTGTTACTGCTAAAAAGTTGATGTAAATTTCATTTTTGGATAAGGGTGATTGCAATATTTCAACAAGTCAATTGAAATTTTCTTGCACGATTAGGGACAGTGGATGCCTAGAAAGATATTTTTTTTAAATTAGTTTTAGGTTCCAGAGAGTAGATTCCTGAAAAAAGATGTGTTTGTTTTATGAAAAATGTGAGTGTGTTACTGCTAAAAAGTTGATTTAAATATCGTTTTTGGATAAGGGTGATTGCAATATTTCAACAAGTTAATTGAAATTTTCTTGCAAGATTAGGGAGAGTGGATGCCTAGAAAGATGTTTTTTACAAATTCGTTATAGGTTCCAGAGAGTGGATTCCTGAAAAAAAAATTATTTGTTTCATGAAAAATGTGAGTGTGTTACTGCAAAAAAGTTGATTTAAATTTAGTTTCAGGATAGGTGTGAATGCATCATTTCAACAAGTCAATTGAAATTTTCTTGCAAGATTGGGGACAATGGATGCCTAGAAAGATGTTTTTTTTAAATTAGTTTTAGGTTTCAGAGAGTAGATTCCTGAAAAAAATGTGTTTGTTTTATGAAAAATGTGAGTGTGTTACTGCAAAAAAGTTGATTTAAATATCGTTTTTGGATAAGGGTAATTGCAATATTTCAATAAGTTAATTGAAATTTTCTTGGAAGATTAGGGAGAGTGGATGCCTAGAAAGATGTTTTTTTTTAATTAGTTTTAGGTTTCAGAGAGTAGATTCCTGAAAAAAATGTGTTTGTTTTATGAAAAATGTGAGGGTGTTACTGCTAAAAAGTTGATTTAAATTTCGTTTTTGAATAAGGGTGATTGCAATATTTCAATAAGTCAATTGAAATTTTCTTGCACGATTAGGGACAGTGGATGCCTAGAAAGATGTTTTTTTTAAATTAGTTTTAGGTTTCAGAGAGTAGATTCCTGAAAAAAATGTGTTTGTTTTATGAAAAATGTGAGTGTGTTACTGCTAAAAAGTTGATTTAAATTTCGTTTTTGGATAAGGGTGATTGCAATATTTCAACAAGTCAATTGAAATTTTCTTGCACGATTAGGGACAGTGGATGCCTAGAAAGATGTTTTTTTAAAATTAGTTTTAGGTTCCAGAGAGTAGATTCCTGAAAAAAAATGTGTTTGTTTTATGAAAAATGTGAGTGTGTTACTGCTAAAAAGTTGTTTAAATTTCGTTTTTGGATAAGGGTGATTGCAATACTTCAACAAGTCAATTGAAATTTTCTTGCACGATTAGGGACAGTGGATCCCTAGAAAGATGTTTTTTTAAAATTAGTTTTAGGTTCCAGAGAGTAGATTCCTGAAAAAAATGTGTTTGTTTTATGAAAAATGTGAGGGTGTTACTGCTAAAAAGTTGATTTAAATTTAGTTTTTGAATAAGGGTGATTGCAATATTTCAACAAGTCAATTGAAATTTTCTTGCACGATTAGGGACAGTGGATGCCTAGAAAGATTTTTTTTTAAATTAGTTTTAGGTTTCAGAGAGTAGATTCCTGAAAAAAATGTGTTTGTTTTATGAAAAATGTGAGTGTGTTACTGCTAAAAAGTTGATTTAAATTTCGTTTTTGGATAAGGGTGATTGCAATATTTCAACAAGTCAATTGAAATTTTCTTGCACGATTAGGGACAGTGGATGCCTAGAAAGATGTTTTTTTAAAATTAGTTTTAGGTTCCAGAGAGTAGATTCCTGAAAAAAATGTGTTTGTTTTATGAAAAATGTGAGTGTGTTACTGCTAAAAAGTTGATTTAAATTTCGTTTTTGGATAAGGGTGATTGCAATATTTCAACAAGTTAATTGAAATTTTCTTGCAAGATTAGGGAGAGTGGATGCCTAGAAAGATGTTTTTTACAAATTCGTTATAGGTTCCAGAGAGTGGATTCCTGAAAAAAAAATTATTTGTTTCATGAAAAATGTGAGTGTGTTACTGCAAAAAAGTTGATTTAAATTTAGTTTCAGGATAGGTGTGAATGCATCATTTCAACAAGTCAATTGAAATTTTCTTGCAAGATTGGGGACAATGGATGCCTAGAAAGATGTTTTTTTTAAATTAGTTTTAGGTTCCAGAGGGTAGATTCCTGAAAAAAAATGTTTGTTTTATGAAAAATGTGAGTGTGTTACTGCTAAAAAGTTGATTTAAATTTCGTTTTTGGATAAGGGTGATTGCAATACTTCAACAAGTCAATTGAAATTTTCTTGCACGATTAGGGACAGTGGATGCCTAGAAAGATGTTTTTTTTAAATTAGTTTTAGGTTCCAGAGAGTAGATTCCTGAAAAAAATGTGTTTGTTTTATGAAAAATGTGAGGGTGTTACTGCTAAAAAGTTGATTTAAATTTCGTTTTTGAATAAGGGTGATTGCAATATTTCAACAAGTCAATTGCAATTTTCTTGCACGATTAGGGACAGTGGATGCCTAGAAAGATGTTTTTTTAAAATTAGTTTTAGGTTCCAGAGAGTAGATTCCTGAAAAAAATGTGTTTTTTTTATGAAAAATGTGAGTGTGTTACTGCTAAAAAGTTGATTTAAATTTCATTTTTGGATAAGGGTGATTGCAATATTTCAACAAGTCAATTGAAATTTTCTTGCACGATTAGGGAGAGTGGATGCCTAGAAAGATGTTGTTTTAAAATTAGTTTTAGGTTCCAGAGAGTAGATTCCTGAAAAAAATGTGTTTGTTTTATGAAAAATGTGAGTGTGTTACTGCTAAAAAGTTGATTTAAATATCGTTTTTGGATAAGGGTGATTGCAATATTTCAATAAGTGAATTGAAATTTTCTTGGAAGATTAGGGAGAGTGGATGCCTAGAAAGATGTTTTTTTTAATTAGTTTTAGGTTTCAGAGAGTAGATTCCTGAAATAAATGTGTTTGTTTTATGAAAAATATGAGGGTGTTACTGCTAAAAAGTTGATTTAAATTTCGTTTTTGAATAAGGGTGATTGCAATATTTCAACAAGTCAATTGAAATTTTCTTGCACGATTAGGGACAGTGGATGCCTAGAAAGATATTTTTTTTTAATTAGTTTTAGGTTTCAGAGAGTAGATTCCTGAAAAAAATGTGTTTGTTTTATGAAAAATGTGAGTGTGTTACTGCTAAAAAGTTGATTTAAATTTCGTTTTTGGATAAGGGTGATTGCAATATTTCAACAAGTCAATTGAAATTTTCTTGCACGATTAGGGACAGTGGATGCCTAGAAAGATGTTTTTTTAAAATTAGTTTTAGGTTCCAGAGAGTAAATTCCTGAAAAAAATGTGTTTGTTTTATGAAAAATGTGAGTGTGTTACTGCTAAAAAGTTGTTTTAAATATCGTTTTTGGATAAGGGTGATTGCAATATTTCAATAAGTTAATTGAAATTTTCTTGGAAGATTAGGGAGAGTGGATGCCTAGAAAGATGTTTTTTTTAATTAGTTTTAGGTTTCAGAGAGTAGATTCCTGAAAAAAATGTGTTTGTTTTATGAAAAATGTGAGGGTGTTACTGCTAAAAAGTTGATTTAAATTTCGTTTTTGAATAAGGGTGATTGCAATATTTTAACAAGTCAATTGAAATTTTCTTGCACGATTAGGGACAGTGGATGCCTAGAAAGATGTTTTTTTAAAATTAGTTTTAGGTTTCAGAGAGTAGATTACTGAAAAAAATGTTTTTTTTTAATGAAAAATGTGAGTGTGTTACTGCAAAAAATTTGATTTAAATATTGTTTTTGGATAAGGGTGATTGCAATATTTCAATAAGTTAATTGAAATTTTCTTGGAAGATTAGGGAGAGTGGATGCCTTGAAAGATGTTTTTTTAAAATTAGTTTTAGGTTTCAGAGAGTAGATTCCTGAAAAAAATGTGTTTGTTTTATGAAAAATGTGAGTGTTTTACTGCAAAAAAGTTGATTTAAATATCGTTTTTGGATAAGGGTGATTGCAATATTTCAATAAGTTAATTGAAATTTTCTTGGAAGATTAGGGAGAGTGGATGCCTAGAAAAATGTTTTTTTTTAATTAGTTTTAGGTTTCAGAGAGTAGATTCCTGAAAAAAATGTGTTTGTTTTATGAAAAATGTGAGGGTGTTACTGCTAAAAAGTTGATTTAAATTTCGTTTTTGAATAAGGGTGATTGCAATATTTCAATAAGTCAATTGAAATTTTCTTGCACGATTAGGGACAGTGGATGCCTAGAAAGATGTTTTTTTAAAATTAGTTTTAGGTTTCAGAGAGTAGATTCCTGAAAAAAATGTGTTTGTTTTATGAAAAAATGTGAGTGTGTTACTGCTAAAAAGTTGATTTAAATTTCGTTTTTGGATAAGGGTGATTGCAATATTTCAACAAGTCAATTGAAATTTTCTTGCACGATTAGGGACAGTGGATGCCTAGAAAGATGTTTTTTTAAAATTAGTTTTAGGTTCCAGAGAGTAGATTCCTGAAAAAAAATGTGTTTGTTTTATGAAAAATGTGAGTGTGTTACTGCTAAAAAGTTGATTTAAATTTCGTTTTTGGATAAGGGTGATTGCAATACTTCAACAAGTCAATTGAAATTTTCTTGCACGATTAGGGACAGTGGATGCCTAGAAAGATGTTTTTTTAAAATTAGTTTTAGGTTCCAGAGAATAGATTCCTGAAAAAAATGTGTATGTTTTATGAAAAATGTGAGGGTGTTACTGCTCAAAAGTTGATTTAAATTTCATTTTTGGATAAGGGTGATTGCAATATTTCAACAAGTCAATTGAAATTTTCTTGCACGATTAGGGACAGTGGATGCCTAGAAAGATGTTTTTTTAAAATTAGTTTTAGGTTCCAGAGAGTAGATTCCTGAAAAAAATGTGTTTGTTTTATGAAAAATGTGAGTGTGTTACTGCTAAAAAGTTGATTTAAATTTCGTTTTTGGATAAGGGTGATTGCAATACTTCAACAAGTCAATTGAAATTTTCTTGCACGATTAGGGACAGTGGATGCATAGAAAGATTTCTTTTTTAAATTAGTATTAGGTTTCAGAGAGTAGATTCCTGAAAAAAATGTGTTTGTTTTATGAAAAATGTGAGGGTGTTACTGCTAAAAAGTTGATTTAAATTTCGTTTTTGAATAAGGGTGATTGCAATATTTCAACAAGTCAATTGAAATTTTCTTGCACGATTAGGGACAGTGGATGCCTAGAAAGATATTTTTTTAAAAATTAGTTTTAGGTTCCAGAGAGTAGATTCCTGAAAAAAATGTGTTTGTTTTATGAAAAATGTGAGTGTGTTACTGCTAAAAATTTGATTTAAATATCGTTTTTGGATAAGGGTGATTGCAATATTTCAATAAGTTAATTGAAATTTTCTTGGATTAGGGAGAGTGGATGCCTAGAAAGATGTTTTTTTTAATTAGTTTTAGGTTTCAGAGAGTAGATTCCTGAAAAAAATGTGTTTGTTTTATGAAAAATGCGAGGGTGTTACTGCTAAAAAGTTGATTTAAATTACGTTTTGGAATAAGGGTGATTGCAATATTTCAACAAGTCAATTGAAATTTTCTTGCACGATTAGGGACAGTGGATGCCTAGAAAGATATTTTTTTTAAATTAGTTTTAGGTTTCAGAGAGTAGATTCCTGAAAAAAATGTGTTTGTTTTATGAAAAATGTGAGTGTGTTACTGCTAAAAAGTTGATTTAAATTTCGTTTTTGGATAAGGGTGATTGGTATATTTCAACAAGTCAATTGAAATTTTCTTGCACGATTAGGGACAGTGGATGCCTAGAAAGATGTTTTTTTAAAATTAGTTTTAGGTTCCAGAGAGTAGATTCCTGAAAAAAATGTGTTTGTTTTATGAAAAATGTGAGTGTGTTACTGCTAAAAAGTTGATTTAAATTTCGTTTTTGGATAAGGGTGATTGCAATATTTCAACAAGTTAATTGAAATTTTCTTGCAAGATTAGGGAGAGTGGATGCCTAGAAAGATGTTTTTTACAAATTCGTTATAGGTTCCAGAGAGTGGATTCCTGAAAAAAAATTATTTGTTTCATGAAAAATGTGAGTGTGTTACTGCAAAAAAGTTGATTTAAATTTAGTTTCAGGATAGGTGTGAATGCATCATTTCAAAAAGTCAATTGAAATTTTCTTGCAAGATTGGGGACAATGGATGCCTAGAAAGATGTTTTTTTTAAATTAGTTTTAGGTTTCAGAGAGTAGATTCCTGAAAAAAATGTGTTTGTTTTATGAAAAATGTGAGTGTGTTACTGCAAAAAAGTTGATTTAAATATCGTTTTTGGATAAGGGTGAGTGCAATATTTCAATAAGTTAATTGAAATTTTCTTGGATTAGGGAGAGTGGATGCCTAGAAAGATGTTTTTTTTAATTAGTTTTAGGTTTCAGAGAGTAGATTCCTGAAAAAAATGTGTTTGTTTTATGAAAAATGTGAGGGTGTTACTGCTAAAAAGTTGATTTAAATTTCGTTTTTGAATAAGGGTGATTGCAATATTTCAATAAGTCAATTGAAATTTTCTTGCACGATTAGGGACAGTGGATGCCTAGAAAGATTTTTTTTTAAATTTGTTTTAGGTTTCAGAGAGTAGATTCCTGAAAAAAATGTGTTTGTTTTATGAAAAATGTGAGTGTGTTACTGCTAAAAAGTTGATTTAAATTTCGTTTTTGGATAAGGGTGATTGCAATATTTCAACAAGTCAATTGAAATTTTTTTGCACGATTAGGGACAGTGGATGCCTAGAAAGATATTTTTTTTAAATTAGTTTTAGGTTCCAGAGAGTAGATTCCTGAAAAAAAATGTGTTTGTTTTATGAAAAATGTGAGTGTGTTACTGCTAAAAAGTTGATTTAAATTTCGTTTTTGGATAAGGGTGATTGCAATACTTCAACAAGTCAATTGAAATTTTCTTGCACGATTAGGGACAGTGGATGCCTAGAAAGATATTTTTTTAAAATTAGTTTTAGGTTCCAGAGAGTAGATTCCTGAAAAAAATGTGTTTTTTTTATGAAAAATGTGAGGGTGTTACTGCTAAAAAGTTGATTTAAATTTTGTTTTTGAATAAGGGTGATTGCAATATTTCAGCAAGTCAATTGAAATTTTCTTGCACGATTAGGGACAGTGGATGCCTAGAAAGATGTTTTTTTTAAAATTAGTTTTAGGTTCCAGAGAGTAGATTCCTGAAAAAAGATGTGTTTGTTTTATGAAAAATGTGAGTGTGTTACTGCTAAAAAGTTGATGTAAATTTCATTTTTGGATAAGGGTGATTGCAATATTTCAACAAGTCAATTGAAATTTTCTTGCACGATTAGGGACAGTGGATGCCTAGAAAGATATTTTTTTTAAATTAGTTTTAGGTTCCAGAGAGTAGATTCCTGAAAAAAGATGTGTTTGTTTTATGAAAAATGTGAGTGTGTTACTGCTAAAAAGTTGATTTAAATATCGTTTTTGGATAAGGGTGATTGCAATATTTCAACAAGTTAATTGAAATTTTCTTGCAAGATTAGGGAGAGTGGATGCCTAGAAAGATGTTTTTTACAAATTCGTTATAGGTTCCAGAGAGTGGATTCCTGAAAAAAAAATTATTTGTTTCATGAAAAATGTGAGTGTGTTACTGCAAAAAAGTTGATTTAAATTTAGTTTCAGGATAGGTGTGAATGCATCATTTCAACAAGTCAATTGAAATTTTCTTGCAAGATTGGGGACAATGGATGCCTAGAAAGATGTTTTTTTTAAATTAGTTTTAGGTTTCAGAGAGTAGATTCCTGAAAAAAATGTGTTTGTTTTATGAAAAATGTGAGTGTGTTACTGCAAAAAAGTTGATTTAAATATCGTTTTTGGATAAGGGTAATTGCAATATTTCAATAAGTTAATTGAAATTTTCTTGGAAGATTAGGGAGAGTGGATGCCTAGAAAGATGTTTTTTTTTAATTAGTTTTAGGTTTCAGAGAGTAGATTCCTGAAAAAAATGTGTTTGTTTTATGAAAAATGTGAGGGTGTTACTGCTAAAAAGTTGATTTAAATTTCGTTTTTGAATAAGGGTGATTGCAATATTTCAATAAGTCAATTGAAATTTTCTTGCACGATTAGGGACAGTGGATGCCTAGAAAGATGTTTTTTTTAAATTAGTTTTAGGTTTCAGAGAGTAGATTCCTGAAAAAAATGTGTTTGTTTTATGAAAAATGTGAGTGTGTTACTGCTAAAAAGTTGATTTAAATTTCGTTTTTGGATAAGGGTGATTGCAATATTTCAACAAGTCAATTGAAATTTTCTTGCACGATTAGGGACAGTGGATGCCTAGAAAGATGTTTTTTTAAAATTAGTTTTAGGTTCCAGAGAGTAGATTCCTGAAAAAAAATGTGTTTGTTTTATGAAAAATGTGAGTGTGTTACTGCTAAAAAGTTGTTTAAATTTCGTTTTTGGATAAGGGTGATTGCAATACTTCAACAAGTCAATTGAAATTTTCTTGCACGATTAGGGACAGTGGATCCCTAGAAAGATGTTTTTTTAAAATTAGTTTTAGGTTCCAGAGAGTAGATTCCTGAAAAAAATGTGTTTGTTTTATGAAAAATGTGAGGGTGTTACTGCTAAAAAGTTGATTTAAATTTAGTTTTTGAATAAGGGTGATTGCAATATTTCAACAAGTCAATTGAAATTTTCTTGCACGATTAGGGACAGTGGATGCCTAGAAAGATTTTTTTTTAAATTAGTTTTAGGTTTCAGAGAGTAGATTCCTGAAAAAAATGTGTTTGTTTTATGAAAAATGTGAGTGTGTTACTGCTAAAAAGTTGATTTAAATTTCGTTTTTGGATAAGGGTGATTGCAATATTTCAACAAGTCAATTGAAATTTTCTTGCACGATTAGGGACAGTGGATGCCTAGAAAGATGTTTTTTTAAAATTAGTTTTAGGTTCCAGAGAGTAGATTCCTGAAAAAAATGTGTTTGTTTTATGAAAAATGTGAGTGTGTTACTGCTAAAAAGTTGATTTAAATTTCGTTTTTGGATAAGGGTGATTGCAATATTTCAACAAGTTAATTGAAATTTTCTTGCAAGATTAGGGAGAGTGGATGCCTAGAAAGATGTTTTTTACAAATTCGTTATAGGTTCCAGAGAGTGGATTCCTGAAAAAAAAATTATTTGTTTCATGAAAAATGTGAGTGTGTTACTGCAAAAAAGTTGATTTAAATTTAGTTTCAGGATAGGTGTGAATGCATCATTTCAACAAGTCAATTGAAATTTTCTTGCAAGATTGGGGACAATGGATGCCTAGAAAGATGTTTTTTTTAAATTAGTTTTAGGTTCCAGAGGGTAGATTCCTGAAAAAAAATGTTTGTTTTATGAAAAATGTGAGTGTGTTACTGCTAAAAAGTTGATTTAAATTTCGTTTTTGGATAAGGGTGATTGCAATACTTCAACAAGTCAATTGAAATTTTCTTGCACGATTAGGGACAGTGGATGCCTAGAAAGATGTTTTTTTTAAATTAGTTTTAGGTTCCAGAGAGTAGATTCCTGAAAAAAATGTGTTTGTTTTATGAAAAATGTGAGGGTGTTACTGCTAAAAAGTTGATTTAAATTTCGTTTTTGAATAAGGGTGATTGCAATATTTCAACAAGTCAATTGCAATTTTCTTGCACGATTAGGGACAGTGGATGCCTAGAAAGATGTTTTTTTAAAATTAGTTTTAGGTTCCAGAGAGTAGATTCCTGAAAAAAATGTGTTTTTTTTATGAAAAATGTGAGTGTGTTACTGCTAAAAAGTTGATTTAAATTTCATTTTTGGATAAGGGTGATTGCAATATTTCAACAAGTCAATTGAAATTTTCTTGCACGATTAGGGAGAGTGGATGCCTAGAAAGATGTTGTTTTAAAATTAGTTTTAGGTTCCAGAGAGTAGATTCCTGAAAAAAATGTGTTTGTTTTATGAAAAATGTGAGTGTGTTACTGCTAAAAAGTTGATTTAAATATCGTTTTTGGATAAGGGTGATTGCAATATTTCAATAAGTGAATTGAAATTTTCTTGGAAGATTAGGGAGAGTGGATGCCTAGAAAGATGTTTTTTTTAATTAGTTTTAGGTTTCAGAGAGTAGATTCCTGAAATAAATGTGTTTGTTTTATGAAAAATATGAGGGTGTTACTGCTAAAAAGTTGATTTAAATTTCGTTTTTGAATAAGGGTGATTGCAATATTTCAACAAGTCAATTGAAATTTTCTTGCACGATTAGGGACAGTGGATGCCTAGAAAGATATTTTTTTTTAATTAGTTTTAGGTTTCAGAGAGTAGATTCCTGAAAAAAATGTGTTTGTTTTATGAAAAATGTGAGTGTGTTACTGCTAAAAAGTTGATTTAAATTTCGTTTTTGGATAAGGGTGATTGCAATATTTCAACAAGTCAATTGAAATTTTCTTGCACGATTAGGGACAGTGGATGCCTAGAAAGATGTTTTTTTAAAATTAGTTTTAGGTTCCAGAGAGTAAATTCCTGAAAAAAATGTGTTTGTTTTATGAAAAATGTGAGTGTGTTACTGCTAAAAAGTTGTTTTAAATATCGTTTTTGGATAAGGGTGATTGCAATATTTCAATAAGTTAATTGAAATTTTCTTGGAAGATTAGGGAGAGTGGATGCCTAGAAAGATGTTTTTTTTAATTAGTTTTAGGTTTCAGAGAGTAGATTCCTGAAAAAAATGTGTTTGTTTTATGAAAAATGTGAGGGTGTTACTGCTAAAAAGTTGATTTAAATTTCGTTTTTGAATAAGGGTGATTGCAATATTTTAACAAGTCAATTGAAATTTTCTTGCACGATTAGGGACAGTGGATGCCTAGAAAGATGTTTTTTTAAAATTAGTTTTAGGTTTCAGAGAGTAGATTACTGAAAAAAATGTTTTTTTTTAATGAAAAATGTGAGTGTGTTACTGCAAAAAATTTGATTTAAATATTGTTTTTGGATAAGGGTGATTGCAATATTTCAATAAGTTAATTGAAATTTTCTTGGAAGATTAGGGAGAGTGGATGCCTTGAAAGATGTTTTTTTTAATTAGTTTTAGGTTTCAGAGAGTAGATTCCTGAAATAAATGTGTTTGTTTTATGAAAAATGTGAGTGTGTTACTGCTAAAAAGTTGATTTAAATTTCGTTTTTGGATAAGGGTGATTGCAATATTTCAACAAGTTAATTGAAATTTTCTTGCAAGATTAGGGAGAGTGGATGCCTAGAAAGATGTTTTTTACAAATTCGTTATAGGTTCCAGAGAGTGGATTCCTGAAAAAAAAATTATTTGTTTCATGAAAAATGTGAGTGTGTTACTGCAAAAAAGTTGATTTAAATTTAGTTTCAGGATAGGTGTGAATGCATCATTTAACAAGTCAATTGAAATTTTCTTGCAAGATTGGGGACAATGGATGCCTAGAAAGATGTTTTTTTTAAATTAGTTTTAGGTTTCAGAGAGTAGATTCCTGAAAAAAATGTGTTTGTTTTATGAAAAATGTGAGTGTGTTACTGCAAAAAAGTTGATTTAAATATCGTTTTTGGATAAGGGTGATTGCAATATTTCAATAAGTTAATTGAAATTTTCTTGGAAGATTAGGGAGAGTGGATGCCTAGAAAGATGTTTTTTTTTAATTAGTTTTAGGTTTCAGAGAGTAGATTCCTGAAAAAAAGGTGTTTGTTTTATGAAAAATGTGAGGGTGTTACTGCTAAAAAGTTGATTTAAATTTCGTTTTTGAATAAGGGTGATTGCAATATTTCAATAAGTCAATTGAAATTTTCTTGCACGATTAGGGACAGTGGATGCCTAGAAAGATGTTTTTTTAAAATTAGTTTTAGGTTTCAGAGAGTAGATTCCTGAAAAAAATGTGTTTGTTTTATGAAAAATGTGAGTGTGTTACTGCAAAAAAGTTGATTTAAATATCGTTTTTGGATAAGGGTGATTGCAATATTTCAATAAGTTAATTGAAATTTTCTTGGAAGATTAGGGAGAGTGGATGCCTAGAAAGATCTTTTTTTTTAATTAGTTTTAGGTTTCAGAGAGTAGATTCCTGAAAAAAATGTGTTTGTTTTATGAAAAATGTGAGGGTGTTACTGCTAAAAAGTTGATTTAAATTTCGTTTTTGAATAAGGGTGATTGCAATATTTCAATAAGTCAATTGAAATTTTCTTGCACGATTAGGGACAGTGGATGCCTAGAAAGATGTTTTTTTAAAATTAGTTTTAGGTTTCAGAGAGTAGATTCCTGAAAAAAATGTGTTTGTTTTATGAAAAATGTGAGTGTGTTACTGCTAAAAAGTTGATTTAAATTTCGTTTTTGGATAAGGGTGATTGCAATATTTCAACAAGTCAATTGAAATTTTCTTGCACGATTAGGGACAGTGGATGCCTAGAAAGATGTTTTTTAAAATTAGTTTTAGGTTCCAGAGAGTAGATTCCTGAAAAAAAATTTGTTTGTTTTATGAAAAATGTGAGTGTGTTACTGCTAAAAAGTTGATTTAAATTTCGTTTTTGGATAAGGGTGATTGCAATACTTCAACAAGTCAATTGAAATTTTCTTGCACGATTAGGGACAGTGGATGCCTAGAAAGATGTTTTTTTAAAATTAGTTTTAGGTTCCAGAGAGTAGATTCCTGAAAAAAATGTGTTTGTTTTATGAAAAATGTGAGTGTGTTACTGCTAAAAAGTTGATTTAAATATCGTTTTTGGATAAGGGTGATTGCAATATTTCAATAAGTTAATTGAAATTTTCTTGGAAGATTAGGGAGAGTGGATGCCTAGAAAGATGTTTTTTTTAATTAGTTTTAGGTTTCAGAGAGTAGATTCCTGAAATAAATGTGTTTGTTTTATGAAAAATGTGAGGGTGTTACTGCTAAAAAGTTGATTTAAATTTCGTTTTTGAATAAGGGTGATTGCAATATTTCAACAAGTCAATTGAAATTTTCTTGCACGATAAGGGACAGTGGATGCCTAGAAAGATATTTTTTTTAAATTAGTTTTAGGTTTCAGAGAGTAGATTCCTGAAAAAAATGTGTTTGTTTTATGAAAAATGTGAGTGTGTTACTGCTAAAAAGTTGATTTAAATTTCGTTTTTGGATAAGGGTGATTGCAATATTTCAACAAGTCAATTGAAATTTTCTTGCACGATTAGGGACAGTGGATGCCTAGAAAGATGTTTTTTTAAAATTAGTTTTAGGTTCCAGAGAGTAAATTCCTGAAAAAAATGTGTTTGTTTTATGAAAAATGTGAGTGTGTTACTGCTAAAAAGTTGTTTTAAATATCGTTTTTGGATAAGGGTGATTGCAATATTTCAATAAGTTAATTGAAATTTTCTTGGAAGATTAGGGAGAATGGATGCCTAGAAAGATGTTTTTTTTAATTAGTTTTAGGTTTCAGAGAGTAGATTCCTGAAAAAAATGTGTTTGTTTTATGAAAAATGTGAGGGTGTTACTGCTAAAAAGTTGATTTAAATTTCGTTTTTGAATAAGGGTGATTGCAATATTTTAACAAGTCAATTGAAATTTTCTTGCACGATTAGGGACAGTGGATGCCTAGAAAGATGTTTTTTTAAAATTAGTTTTAGGTTTCAGAGAGTAGATTACTGAAAAAAATGTTTTTTTTTTAATGAAAAATGTGAGTGTGTTACTGCAAAAAAGTTGATTTAAATATCGTTTTTGGATAAGGGTGATTGCAATATTTCAATAAGTTAATTGAAATTTTCTTGGAAGATTAGGGAGAGTGGATGCCTTGAAAGATGTTTTTTTTAATTAGTTTTAGGTTTCAGAGAGTAGATTCCTGAAATAAATGTGTTTGTTTTATGAAAAATGTGAGTGTGTTACTGCTAAAAAGTTGATTTAAATTTCGTTTTTGGATAAGGGTGATTGCAATATTTCAACAAGTTAATTGAAATTTTCTTGCAAGATTAGGGAGAGTGGATGCCTAGAAAGATGTTTTTTACATATTCGTTATAGGTTCCAGAGAGTGGATTCCTGAAAAAAAAATTATTTGTTTCATGAAAAATGTGAGTGTGTTACTGCAAAAAAGTTGATTTAAATTTAGTTTCAGGATAGGTGTGAATGCATCATTTAACAAGTCAATTGAAATTTTCTTGCAAGATTGGGGACAATGGATGCCTAGAAAGATGTTTTTTTTAAATTAGTTTTAGGTTTCAGAGAGTAGATTCCTGAAAAAAATGTGTTTGTTTTATGAAAAATGTGAGTGTGTTACTGCAAAAAAGTTGATTTAAATATCGTTTTTGGATAAGGGTGATTGCAATATTTCAATAAGTTAATTGAAATTTTCTTGGAAGATTAGGGAGAGTGGATGCCTAGAAAGATGTTTTTTTTTAATTAGTTTTAGGTTTCAGAGAGTAGATTCCTGAAAAAAAGGTGTTTGTTTTATGAAAAATGTGAGGGTGTTACTGCTAAAAAGTTGATTTAAATTTCGTTTTTGAATAAGGGTGATTGCAATATTTCAATAAGTCAATTGAAATTTTCTTGCACGATTAGGGACAGTGGATGCCTAGAAAGATGTTTTTTTAAAATTAGTTTTAGGTTTCAGAGAGTAGATTCCTGAAAAAAATGTGTTTGTTTTATGAAAAATGTGAGTGTTTTACTGCAAAAAAGTTGATTTAAATATCGTTTTTGGATAAGGGTGATTGCAATATTTCAATAAGTTAATTGAAATTTTCTTGGAAGATTAGGGAGAGTGGATGCCTAGAAAAATGATTTTTTTTAATTAGTTTTAGGTTTCAGAGAGTAGATTCCTGAAAAAAATGTGTTTGTTTTATGAAAAATGTGAGGGTGTTACTGCTAAAAAGTTGATTTAAATTTCGTTTTTGAATAAGGGTGATTGCAATATTTCAATAAGTCAATTGAAATTTTCTTGCACGATTAGGGACAGTGGATGCCTAGAAAGATGTTTTTTTAAAATTAGTTTTAGGTTTCAGAGAGTAGATTCCTGAAAAAAATGTGTTTGTTTTATGAAAAAATGTGAGTGTGTTACTGCTAAAAAGTTGATTTAAATTTCGTTTTTGGATAAGGGTGATTGCAATATTTCAACAAGTCAATTGAAATTTTCTTGCACGATTAGGGACAGTGGATGCCTAGAAAGATGTTTTTTTAAAATTAGTTTTAGGTTCCAGAGAGTAGATTCCTGAAAAAAAATTTGTTTGTTTTATGAAAAATGTGAGTGTGTTACTGCTAAAAAGTTGATTTAAATTTCGTTTTTGGATAAGGGTGATTGCAATACTTCAACAAGTCAATTGAAATTTTCTTGCACGATTAGGGACAGTGGATGCCTAGAAAGATGTTTTTTTAAAATTAGTTTTAGGTTCCAGAGAGTAGATTCCTGAAAAAAATGTGTATGTTTTATGAAAAATGTGAGGGTGTTACTGCTCAAAAGTTGATTTAAATTTCATTTTTGGATAAGGGTGATTGCAATATTTCAACAAGTCAATTGAAATTTTCTTGCACGATTAGGGACAGTGGATGCCTAGAAAGATGTTTTTTTAAAATTAGTTTTAGGTTCCAGAGAGTAGATTCCTGAAAAAAATGTGTTTGTTTTATGAAAAATGTGAGTGTGTTACTGCTAAAAAGTTGATTTAAATTTCGTTTTTGGATAAGGGTGATTGCAATACTTCAACAAGTCAATTGAAATTTTCTTGCACGATTAGGGACAGTGGATGCATAGAAAGATTTCTTTTTTAAATTAGTATTAGGTTTCAGAGAGTAGATTCCTGAAAAAAATGTGTTTGTTTTATGAAAAATGTGAGGGTGTTACTGCTAAAAAGTTGATTTAAATTTCGTTTTTGAATAAGGGTGATTGCAATATTTCAACAAGTCAATTGAAATTTTCTTGCACGATTAGGGACAGTGGATGCCTAGAAAGATATTTTTTTAAAAATTAGTTTTAGGTTCCAGAGAGTAGATTCCTGAAAAAAATGTGTTTGTTTTATGAAAAATGTGAGTGTGTTACTGCTAAAAATTTGATTTAAATATCGTTTTTGGATAAGGGTGATTGCAATATTTCAATAAGTTAATTGAAATTTTCTTGGATTAGGGAGAGTGGATGCCTAGAAAGATGTTTTTTTTAATTAGTTTTAGGTTTCAGAGAGTAGATTCCTGAAAAAAATGTGTTTGTTTTATGAAAAATGCGAGGGTGTTACTGCTAAAAAGTTGATTTAAATTACGTTTTGGAATAAGGGTGATTGCAATATTTCAACAAGTCAATTGAAATTTTCTTGCACGATTAGGGACAGTGGATGCCTAGAAAGATATTTTTTTTAAATTAGTTTTAGGTTTCAGAGAGTAGATTCCTGAAAAAAATGTGTTTGTTTTATGAAAAATGTGAGTGTGTTACTGCTAAAAAGTTGATTTAAATTTCGTTTTTGGATAAGGGTGATTGGTATATTTCAACAAGTCAATTGAAATTTTCTTGCACGATTAGGGACAGTGGATGCCTAGAAAGATGTTTTTTTAAAATTAGTTTTAGGTTCCAGAGAGTAGATTCCTGAAAAAAATGTGTTTGTTTTATGAAAAATGTGAGTGTGTTACTGCTAAAAAGTTGATTTAAATTTCGTTTTTGGATAAGGGTGATTGCAATATTTCAACAAGTTAATTGAAATTTTCTTGCAAGATTAGGGAGAGTGGATGCCTAGAAAGATGTTTTTTACAAATTCGTTATAGGTTCCAGAGAGTGGATTCCTGAAAAAAAATTATTTGTTTCATGAAAAATGTGAGTGTGTTACTGCAAAAAAGTTGATTTAAATTTAGTTTCAGGATAGGTGTGAATGCATCATTTCAAAAAGTCAATTGAAATTTTCTTGCAAGATTGGGGACAATGGATGCCTAGAAAGATGTTTTTTTTAAATTAGTTTTAGGTTTCAGAGAGTAGATTCCTGAAAAAAATGTGTTTGTTTTATGAAAAATGTGAGTGTGTTACTGCAAAAAAGTTGATTTAAATATCGTTTTTGGATAAGGGTGATTGCAATATTTCAATAAGTTAATTGAAATTTTCTTGGATTAGGGAGAGTGGATGCCTAGAAAGATGTTTTTTTTAATTAGTTTTAGGTTTCAGAGAGTAGATTCCTGAAAAAAATGTGTTTGTTCTATGAAAAATGTGAGGGTGTTACTGCTAAAAAGTTGATTTAAATTTCGTTTTTGAATAAGGGTGATTGCAATATTTCAATAAGTCAATTGAAATTTTCTTGCACGATTAGGGACAGTGGATGCCTAGAAAGATTTTTTTTTAAATTTGTTTTAGGTTTCAGAGAGTAGATTCCTGAAAAAAATGTGTTTGTTTTATGAAAAATGTGAGTGTGTTACTGCTAAAAAGTTGATTTAAATTTCGTTTTTGGATAAGGGTGATTGCAATATTTCAACAAGTCAATTGAAATTTTTTTGCACGATTAGGGACAGTGGATGCCTAGAAAGATGTTTTTTTAAAATTATTTTTAGGTTCCAGAGAGTAGATTCCTGAAAAAAAATGTGTTTGTTTTATGAAAAATGTGAGTGTGTTACTGCTAAAAAGTTGATTTAAATTTCGTTTTTGGATAAGGGTGATTGCAATACTTCAACAAGTCAATTGAAATTTTCTTGCACGATTAGGGACAGTGGATGCCTAGAAAGATATTTTTTTAAAATTAGTTTTAGGTTCCAGAGAGTAGATTCCTGAAAAAAATGTGTTTTTTTTATGAAAAATGTGAGGGTGTTACTGCTAAAAAGTTGATTTAAATTTTGTTTTTGAATAAGGGTGATTGCAATATTTCAGCAAGTCAATTGAAATTTTCTTGCACGATTAGGGACAGTGGATGCCTAGAAAGATGTTTTTTTTAAAATTAGTTTTAGGTTCCAGAGAGTAGATTCCTGAAAAAAGATGTGTTTGTTTTATGAAAAATGTGAGTGTGTTACTGCTAAAAAGTTGATGTAAATTTCATTTTTGGATAAGGGTGATTGCAATATTTCAACAAGTCAATTGAAATTTTCTTGCACGATTAGGGACAGTGGATGCCTAGAAAGATATTTTTTTTAAATTAGTTTTAGGTTCCAGAGAGTAGATTCCTGAAAAAAGATGTGTTTGTTTTATGAAAAATGTGAGTGTGTTACTGCTAAAAAGTTGATTTAAATATCGTTTTTGGATAAGGGTGATTGCAATATTTCAACAAGTTAATTGAAATTTTCTTGCAAGATTAGGGAGAGTGGATGCCTAGAAAGATGTTTTTTACAAATTCGTTATAGGTTCCAGAGAGTGGATTCCTGAAAAAAAAATTATTTGTTTCATGAAAAATGTGAGTGTGTTACTGCAAAAAAGTTGATTTAAATTTAGTTTCAGGATAGGTGTGAATGCATCATTTCAACAAGTCAATTGAAATTTTCTTGCAAGATTGGGGACAATGGATGCCTAGAAAGATGTTTTTTTTAAATTAGTTTTAGGTTTCAGAGAGTAGATTCCTGAAAAAAATGTGTTTGTTTTATGAAAAATGTGAGTGTGTTACTGCAAAAAAGTTGATTTAAATATCGTTTTTGGATAAGGGTAATTGCAATATTTCAATAAGTTAATTGAAATTTTCTTGGAAGATTAGGGAGAGTGGATGCCTAGAAAGATGTTTTTTTTTAATTAGTTTTAGGTTTCAGAGAGTAGATTCCTGAAAAAAATGTGTTTGTTTTATGAAAAATGTGAGGGTGTTACTGCTAAAAAGTTGATTTAAATTTCGTTTTTGAATAAGGGTGATTGCAATATTTCAATAAGTCAATTGAAATTTTCTTGCACGATTAGGGACAGTGGATGCCTAGAAAGATGTTTTTTTTAAATTAGTTTTAGGTTTCAGAGAGTAGATTCCTGAAAAAAATGTGTTTGTTTTATGAAAAATGTGAGTGTGTTACTGCTAAAAAGTTGATTTAAATTTCGTTTTTGGATAAGGGTGATTGCAATATTTCAACAAGTCAATTGAAATTTTCTTGCACGATTAGGGACAGTGGATGCCTAGAAAGATGTTTTTTTAAAATTAGTTTTAGGTTCCAGAGAGTAGATTCCTGAAAAAAAATGTGTTTGTTTTATGAAAAATGTGAGTGTGTTACTGCTAAAAAGTTGTTTAAATTTCGTTTTTGGATAAGGGTGATTGCAATACTTCAACAAGTCAATTGAAATTTTCTTGCACGATTAGGGACAGTGGATCCCTAGAAAGATGTTTTTTTAAAATTAGTTTTAGGTTCCAGAGAGTAGATTCCTGAAAAAAATGTGTTTGTTTTATGAAAAATGTGAGTGTGTTACTGCTAAAAATTTGATTTAAATATCGTTTTTGGATAAGGGTGATTGCAATATTTCAATAAGTTAATTGAAATTTTCTTGGATTAGGGAGAGTGGATGCCTAGAAAGATGTTTTTTTTAATTAGTTTTAGGTTTCAGAGAGTAGATTCCTGAAAAAAATGTGTTTGTTTTATGAAAAATGCGAGGGTGTTACTGCTAAAAAGTTGATTTAAATTACGTTTTGGAATAAGGGTGATTGCAATATTTCAACAAGTCAATTGAAATTTTCTTGCACGATTAGGGACAGTGGATGCCTAGAAAGATATTTTTTTTAAATTAGTTTTAGGTTTCAGAGAGTAGATTCCTGAAAAAAATGTGTTTGTTTTATGAAAAATGTGAGTGTGTTACTGCTAAAAAGTTGATTTAAATTTCGTTTTTGGATAAGGGTGATTGGTATATTTCAACAAGTCAATTGAAATTTTCTTGCACGATTAGGGACAGTGGATGCCTAGAAAGATGTTTTTTTAAAATTAGTTTTAGGTTCCAGAGAGTAGATTCCTGAAAAAAATGTGTTTGTTTTATGAAAAATGTGAGTGTGTTACTGCTAAAAAGTTGATTTAAATTTCGTTTTTGGATAAGGGTGATTGCAATATTTCAACAAGTTAATTGAAATTTTCTTGCAAGATTAGGGAGAGTGGATGCCTAGAAAGATGTTTTTTACAAATTCGTTATAGGTTCCAGAGAGTGGATTCCTGAAAAAAAATTATTTGTTTCATGAAAAATGTGAGTGTGTTACTGCAAAAAAGTTGATTTAAATTTAGTTTCAGGATAGGTGTGAATGCATCATTTCAAAAAGTCAATTGAAATTTTCTTGCAAGATTGGGGACAATGGATGCCTAGAAAGATGTTTTTTTTAAATTAGTTTTAGGTTTCAGAGAGTAGATTCCTGAAAAAAATGTGTTTGTTTTATGAAAAATGTGAGTGTGTTACTGCAAAAAAGTTGATTTAAATATCGTTTTTGGATAAGGGTGATTGCAATATTTCAATAGGTTAATTGAAATTTTCTTGGATTAGGGAGAGTGGATGCCTAGAAAGATGTTTTTTTTAATTAGTTTTAGGTTTCAGAGAGTAGATTCCTGAAAAAAATGTGTTTGTTCTATGAAAAATGTGAGGGTGTTACTGCTAAAAAGTTGATTTAAATTTCGTTTTTGAATAAGGGTGATTGCAATATTTCAATAAGTCAATTGAAATTTTCTTGCACGATTAGGGACAGTGGATGCCTAGAAAGATTTTTTTTTAAATTTGTTTTAGGTTTCAGAGAGTAGATTCCTGAAAAAAATGTGTTTGTTTTATGAAAAATGTGAGTGTGTTACTGCTAAAAAGTTGATTTAAATTTCGTTTTTGGATAAGGGTGATTGCAATATTTCAACAAGTCAATTGAAATTTTTTTGCACGATTAGGGACAGTGGATGCCTAGAAAGATGTTTTTTTAAAATTATTTTTAGGTTCCAGAGAGTAGATTCCTGAAAAAAAATGTGTTTGTTTTATGAAAAATGTGAGTGTGTTACTGCTAAAAAGTTGATTTAAATTTCGTTTTTGGATAAGGGTGATTGCAATACTTCAACAAGTCAATTGAAATTTTCTTGCACGATTAGGGACAGTGGATGCCTAGAAAGATATTTTTTTAAAATTAGTTTTAGGTTCCAGAGAGTAGATTCCTGAAAAAAATGTGTTTTTTTTATGAAAAATGTGAGGGTGTTACTGCTAAAAAGTTGATTTAAATTTTGTTTTTGAATAAGGGTGATTGCAATATTTCAGCAAGTCAATTGAAATTTTCTTGCACGATTAGGGACAGTGGATGCCTAGAAAGATGTTTTTTTTAAAATTAGTTTTAGGTTCCAGAGAGTAGATTCCTGAAAAAAGATGTGTTTGTTTTATGAAAAATGTGAGTGTGTTACTGCTAAAAAGTTTATGTAAATTTCATTTTTGGATAAGGGTGATTGCAATATTTCAACAAGTCAATTGAAATTTTCTTGCACGATTAGGGACAGTGGATGCCTAGAAAGATATTTTTTTTAAATTAGTTTTAGGTTCCAGAGAGTAGATTCCTGAAAAAAGATGTGTTTGTTTTATGAAAAATGTGAGTGTGTTACTGCTAAAAAGTTGATTTAAATATCGTTTTTGGATAAGGGTGATTGCAATATTTCAACAAGTTAATTGAAATTTTCTTGCAAGATTAGGGAGAGTGGATGCCTAGAAAGATGTTTTTTACAAATTCGTTATAGGTTCCAGAGAGTGGATTCCTGAAAAAAAAATTATTTGTTTCATGAAAAATGTGAGTGTGTTACTGCAAAAAAGTTGATTTAAATTTAGTTTCAGGATAGGTGTGAATGCATCATTTCAACAAGTCAATTGAAATTTTCTTGCAAGATTGGGGACAATGGATGCCTAGAAAGATGTTTTTTTTAAATTAGTTTTAGGTTTCAGAGAGTAGATTCCTGAAAAAAATGTGTTTGTTTTATGAAAAATGTGAGTGTGTTACTGCAAAAAAGTTGATTTAAATATCGTTTTTGGATAAGGGTAATTGCAATATTTCAATAAGTTAATTGAAATTTTCTTGGAAGATTAGGGAGAGTGGATGCCTAGAAAGATGTTTTTTTAAAATTAGTTTTAGGTTCCAGAGAGTAGATTCCTGAAAAAAATGTGTTTGTTTTATGAAAAATGTGAGGGTGTTACTGCTAAAAAGTTGATTTAAATTTAGTTTTTGAATAAGGGTGATTGCAATATTTCAACAAGTCAATTGAAATTTTCTTGCACGATTAGGGACAGTGGGTGCCTAGAAAGATGTTTTTTTAAAATTAGTTTTAGGTTCCAGAGAGTAGATTCCTGAAAAAAAGTGTGTTTGTTTTATGAAAAATGTGAGTGTGTTACTGCTAAAAAGTTGATTTAAATTTCATTTTTGGATAAGGGTGATTGCAATATTTCAACAAGTCAATTGAAATTTTCTTGCACGATTAGGGACAGTGGGTGCCTAGAAAGATGTTTTTTTAAAATTAGTTTTAGGTTCCAGAGAGTAGATTCCTGAAAAAAAGTGTGTTTGTTTTATGAAAAATGTGAGTGTGTTACTGCTAAAAAGTTGATTTAAATTTCATTTTTGGATAAGGGTGATTGCAATATTTCAACAAGTCAATTGAAATTTTCTTGCACGATTAGGGACAGTGGATGCCTAGAAAGATGTTTTTTTTAAATTAGTTTTAGGTTCCAGAGAGTAGATTCCTGAAAAAAATGTGTTTGTTTTATGAAAAATGTGAGGGTGTTACTGCTAAAAAGTTGATTTAAATTTAGTTTTTGAATAAGGGTGATTGCAATATTTCAACAAGTCAATTGAAATTTTCTTGCACGATTAGGGACAGTGGGTGCCTAGAAAGATGTTTTTTTAAAATTAGTTTTAGGTTCCAGAGAGTAGATTCCTGAAAAAAAGTGTGTTTGTTTTATGAAAAATGTGAGTGTGTTACTGCTAAAAAGTTGATTTAAATTTCATTTTTGGATAAGGGTGATTGCAATATTTCAACAAGTCAATTGAAATTTTCTTGCACGATTAGGGACAGTGGATGCCTAGAAAGATGTTTTTTTTAAATTAGTTTTAGGTTCCAGAGAGTAGATTCCTGAAAAAAATGTGTTTGTTTTATGAAAAATGTGAGTGTGTTACTGCTAAAAAGTTGATTTAAATATCGTTTTTGGATAAGGGTGATTGCAATATTTCAACAAGTTAATTGAAATTTTCTTGCAAGATTAGGGAGAGTGGATGCCTAGAAAGATGTTTTTTACAAATTCGTTATAGGTTCCAGAGAGTGGATTCCTGAAAAAAAAATTATTTGTTTCATGAAAAATGTGAGTGTGTTACTGCAAAAAAGTTGATTTAAATTTAGTTTCAGGATAGGTGTGAATGCATCATTTCAACAAGTCAATTGAAATTTTCTTGCACGATTAGGGACAGTGGATGCCTAGAAATATGTTTTTTTAAAATTAGTTTTAGGTTCCAGAGAGTAGATTCCTGAAAAAAATGTGTTTGTTTTATGAAAAATGTGAGTGTGTTACTGCTAAAAAGTTGATTTAAATTTCGTTTTTGGATAAGGGTGATTGCAATACTTCAACAAGTCATTTGAAATTTTCTTGCACGATTAGGGACAGTGGATGCATAGAAAGATTTCTTTTTTAAATTAGTATTAGGTTTCAGAGAGTATATTCCTGAAAAAAATGTGTTTGTTTTATGAAAAATGTGAGGGTGTTACTGCTAAAAAGTTGATTTAAATTTCGTTTTTGAATAAGGGTGATTGCAATATTTCAACAAGTCAATTGAAATTTTCTTGCACGATTAGGGACAGTGGATGCCTAGAAAGATATTTTTTTAAAAATTAGTTTTAGGTTCCAGAGAGTAGATTCCTGAAAAAAATGTGTTTGTTTTATGAAAAATGTGAGTGTGTTACTGCTAAAAATTTGATTTAAATATCGTTTTTGGATAAGGGTGATTGCAATATTTCAATAAGTTAATTGAAATTTTCTTGGATTAGGGAGAGTGGATGCCTAGAAAGATGTTTTTTTTAATTAGTTTTAGGTTTCAGAGAGTAGATTCCTGAAAAAAATGTGTTTGTTTTATGAAAAATGCGAGGGTGTTACTGCTAAAAAGTTGATTTAAATCACGTTTTGGAATAAGGGTGATTGCAATATTTCAACAAGTCTATTGAAATTTTCTTGCACGATTAGGGACAGTGGATGCCTAGAAAGATATTTTTTTTAAATTAGTTTTAGGTTTCAGAGAGTAGATTCCTGAAAAAAATGTGTTTGTTTTATGAAAAATGTGAGTGTGTTACTGCTAAAAAGTTGATTTAAATTTCGTTTTTGGATAAGGGTGATTGGTATATTTCAACAAGTCAATTGAAATTTTCTTGCACGATTAGGGACAGTGGATGCCTAGAAAGATGTTTTTTTAAAATTAGTTTTAGGTTCCAGAGAGTAGATTCCTGAAAAAAATGTGTTTGTTTTATGAAAAATGTGAGTGTGTTACTGCTAAAAAGTTGATTTAAATTTCGTTTTTGGATAAGGGTGATTGCAATATTTCAACAAGTTAATTGAAATTTTCTTGCAAGATTAGGGAGAGTGGATGCCTAGAAAGATGTTTTTTACAAATTCGTTATAGGTTCCAGAGAGTGGATTCCTGAAAAAAAAATTATTTGTTTCATGAAAAATGTGAGTGTGTTACTGCAAAAAAGTTGATTTAAATTTAGTTTCAGGATAGGTGTGAATGCATCATTTCAAAAAGTCAATTGAAATTTTCTTGCAAGATTGGGGACAATGGATGCCTAGAAAGATGTTTTTTTTAAATTAGTTTTAGGTTTCAGAGAGTAGATTCCTGAAAAAAATGTGTTTGTTTTATGAAAAATGTGAGTGTGTTACTGCAAAAAAGTTGATTTAAATATCGTTTTTGGATAAGGGTGATTGCAATATTTCAATAAGTTAATTGAAATTTTCTTGGATTAGGGAGAGTGGATGCCTAGAAAGATGTTTTTTTTAATTAGTTTTAGGTTCCAGAGAGTAGATTCCTGAAAAAAATGTGTTTTTTTTATGAAAAATGTGAGGGTGTTACTGCTAAAAAGTTGATTTAAATTTTGTTTTTGAATAAGGGTGATTGCAATATTTCAACAAGTCAATTGAAATTTTCTTGCACGATTAGGGACAGTGGATGCCTAGAAAGATGTTTTTTTTTAAATTAGTTTTAGGTTCCAGAGAGTAGATTCCTGAAAAAAGATGTGTTTGTTTTATGAAAAATGTGAGTGTGTTACTGCTAAAAAGTTGATGTAAATTTCATTTTTGGATAAGGGTGATTGCAATATTTCAACAAGTCAATTGAAATTTTCTTGCACGATTAGGGACAGTGGATGCCTAGAAAGATATTTTTTTAAAATTAGTTTTAGGTTCCAGAGAGTAGATTCCTGAAAAAAGATGTGTTTGTTTTATGAAAAATGTGAGTGTGTTACTGCTAAAAAGTTGATTTAAATATCGTTTTTGGATAAGGGTGATTGCAATATTTCAACAAGTTAATTGAAATTTTCTTGCAAGATTAGGGAGAGTGGATGCCTAGAAAGATGTTTTTTACAAATTCGTTATAGGTTCCAGAGAGTGGATTCCTGAAAAAAAAATTATTTGTTTCATGAAAAATGTGAGTGTGTTACTGCAAAAAAGTTGATTTAAATTTAGTTTCAGGATAGGTGTGAATGCATCATTTCAACAAGTCAATGGAAATTTTCTTGCAAGATTGGGGACAATGGATGCCTAGAAAGTTTTTTTTTAAATTAGTTTTAGGTTTCAGAGAGTAGATTCCTGAAAAAAATGTGTTTGTTTTATGAAAAATGTGAGTGTGTTACTGCAAAAAAGTTGATTTAAATATCGTTTTTGGATAAGGGTGATTGCAATATTTCAATAAGTTAATTGAAATTTTCTTGGAAGATTAGGGAGAGTGGATGCCTAGAAAGATGTTTTTTTTAATTAGTTTTAGGTTTCAGAGAGTAGATTCCTGAAAAAAATGTGTTTGTTTTATGAAAAATGTGAGGGTGTTACTGCTAAAAAGTTGATTTAAATTTCGTTTTTGAATAAGGGTGATTGCAATATTTCAATAAGTCAATTGAAATTTTCTTGCACGATTAGGGACAGTGGATGCCTAGACAGATGTTTTTTTAAAATTAGTTTTATGTTTCAGAGAGTAGATTCCTGAAAAAAATGTGTTTGTTTTATGAAAAATGTGAGTGTGTTACTGCTAAAAAGTTGATTTAAATTTCGTTTTTGGATAAGGGTGATTGCAATATTTCAACAAGTCAATTGAAATTTTCTTGCACGATTAGGGACAGTGGATGCCTAGAAAGATGTTTTTTAAAAATTAGTTTTAGGTTCCAGAGAGTAGATTCCTGAAAAAAAATGTGTTTGTTTTATGAAAAATGTGAGTGTGTTACTGCTAAAAAGTTGATTTAAATTTCGTTTTTGAATAAGGGTGATTGCAATATTTCAACAAGTCAATTGAAATTTTCTTGCACGATTGGGGACAGTGGATGCCTAGAAAGATATTTTTTTAAAAATTAGTTTTAGGTTCCAGAGAGTAGATTCCTGAAAAAAATGTGTTTGTTTTATGAAAAATGTGAGTGTGTTACTGCTAAAAAGTTGATTTAAATATCGTTTTTGGATAAGGGTGATTGCAATATTTCAATAAGTTAATTGAAATTTTCTTGGAAGATTAGGGAGAGTGGATGCCTAGAAATATGTTTTTTTTAATTGGTTTTAGGTTTCAGAGAGTAGATTCCTGAAAAAAATGTGTTTGTTTTATGAAAAATGTGAGGTGTTACTGCTAAAAAGTTGATTTAAATTACGTTTTTGAATAAGGGTGATTGCAATATTTCAACAAGTCAATTGAAATTTTCTTGCACGATTAGGGACAGTGGATGCCTAGAAAGATATTTTTTTAAAATTAGTTTTAGGTTTCAGAGAGTAGATTCCTGAAAAAAATGTGTTTGTTTTATGAAAAATGTGAGTGTGTTACTGCTAAAAAGTTGATTTAAATTTCGTTTTTGGATAAGGGTGATTGGAATATTTCAACAAGTCAATTGAAATTTTCTTGCACGATTAGGGACAGTGGATGCCTAGAAAGATGTTTTTTTAAAATTAGTTTTAGGTTCCAGAGAGTAGATTCCTAAAAAAAATGTGTTTGTTTTATGAAAAATGTGAGTGTGTTACTGCTAAAAAGTTGATTTAAATTTCGTTTTTGGATAAGGGTGATTGCAATATTTCAACAAGTTAATTGAAATTTTCTTGCAAGATTAGGGAGAGTGGATGCCTAGAAAGATGTTTTTTACAAATTCGTTATAGGTTCCAGAGAGTGGATTCCTGAAAAAAAAATTATTTGTTTCATGAAAAATGTGAGTGTGTTACTGCAAAAAAGTTGATTTAAATTTAGTTTCAGGATAGGTGTGAATGCATCATTTCAACAAGTCAATTGAAATTTTCTTGCAAGATTGGGGACAATGGATGCCTAGAAAGATGTTTTTTTAAAATTAGTTTTAGGTTTCAGAGAGTAGATTCCTGAAAAAAATGTGTTTGTTTTATGAAAAATGTGAGTGTGTTACTGCAAAAAAGTTGATTTAAATATCGTTTTTGGATAAGGGTGATTTCAATATTTCAATAAGTTAATTGAAATTTTCTTGGAAGATTAGGGAGAGTGGATGCCTAGAAAGATGTTTTTTTTAATTAGTTTTAGGTTTCAGAGAGTAGATTCCTGAAAAAAAATGTGTTTGTTTTATGAAAAATGTGAGGGTGGTACTGCTAAAAAGTTGATTTAAATTTCGTTTTTGAATAAGGGTGATTGCAATATTTCAATAAGTCAATTGAAATTTTCTTGCACGATTAGGGACAGTGGATGCCTAGAAAGATGTTTTTTTAAAATTAGTTTTAGGTTTCAGAGAGTAGATTCCTGAAAAAAATGTGTTTGTTTTATGAAAAATGTGAGTGTGTTACTGCTAAAAAGTTGATTTAAATTTCGTTTTTGGATAAGGGTGATTGCAATATTTCAACAAGTCAATTGAAATTTTCTTGCACGATTAGGGACAGTGGATGCCTAGAAAGATTTTTTTTTAAATTAGTTTTAGGTTCCAGAGAGTAGATTCCTGAAAAAAAATGTGTTTGTTTTATGAAAAATGTGAGTGTGTTACTGCTAAAAAGTTGATTTAAATTTCGTTTTTGGATAAGGGTGATTGCAATACTTCAACAAGTCAATTGAAATTTTCTTGCACGATTAGGGACAGTGGATGCCTAGAAAGATGTTTTTTTAAAATTAGTTTTAGGTTCCAGAGAGTAGATTCCTGAAAAAAATGTGTTTGTTTTATGAAAAATGTGAGTGTGTTACTGCTAAAAAGTTGATGTAAATTTCATTTTTGGATAAGGGTGATTGCAATATTTCAACAAGTTAATTGAAATTTTCTTGCAAGATTAGGGAGAGTGGATGCCTAGAAAGATGTTTTTTACAAATTAGTTTTAGGTTCCAGAGAGTGGATTCCTGAAAAAAAAATTATTTGTTTCATGAAAAATGTGAGTGTGTTACTGCAAAAAAGTTGATTTAAATTTAGTTTCAGGATAGGTGTGAATGCATCATTTCAACAAGTCAATTGAAATTTTCTTGCAAGATTGGGGACAATGGATGCCTAGAAAGATGTTTTTTTAAAATTAGTTTTAGGTTCCAGAGGGTAGATTCCTGAAAAAAAATGTTTGTTTTATGAAAAATGTGAGTGTGTTACTGCTAAAAAGTTGATTTAAATTTCGTTTTTGGATAAGGGTGATTGCAATACTTCAACAAGTCAATTGAAATTTTCTTGCACGATTAGTGACAGTGGATGCCTAGAAAGATGTTTTTTTAAAATTAGTTTTAGGTTCCAGAGAGTAGATTCCTGAAAAAAATGTGTTTGTTTTATGAAAAATGTGAGGGTGTTACTGCTAAAAAGTTGATTTAAATTTCGTTTTTGAATAAGGGTGATTGCAATATTTCAACAAGTCAATTGAAATTTTCTTGCACGATTAGGGACAGTGGATGCCTAGAAAGATGTTTTTTTAAAATTAGTTTTAGGTTCCAGAGAGTAGATTCCTGAAAAAAATGTGTTTGTTTTATGAAAAATGTGAGTGTGTTACTGCTAAAAAGTTGATTTAAATTTCATTTTTGGATAAGGGTGATTGCAATATTTCAACAAGTCAATTGAAATTTTCTTGCACGATTAGGGACAGTGGATGCCTAGAAAGATGTTTTTTTAAAATTAGTTTTAGGTTCCAGAGAGTAGATTCCTGAAAAAAATGTGTTTGTTTTATGAAAAATGTGAGTGTGTTACTGCTAAAAAGTTGATTTAAATATCGTTTTTGGATAAGGGTGATTGCAATATTTCAATAAGTTAATTGAAATTTTCTTGGAAGTTTAGGGAGAGTGGATGCCTAGAAAGATGTTTTTTTTAATTAGTTTTAGGTTTCAGAGAGTAGATTCCTGAAATAAATGTGTTTGTTTTATGAAAAATGTGAGGGTGTTACTGCTAAAAAGTTGATTTAAATTTCCTTTTTGAATAAGGGTGATTGCAATATTTCAACAAGTCAATTGAAATTTTCTTGCACGATTAGGGACAGTGGATGCCTAGAAAGATATTTTTTTTAAATTAGTTTTAGGTTTCAGAGAGTAGATTCCTGAAAAAAATGAGTTTGTTTTATGAAAAATGTGAGTGTGTTACTGCTAAAAAGTTGATTTAAATTTCGTTTTTGGATAAGGGTGATTGCAATATTTCAACAAGTCAATTGAAATTTTCTTGCACGATTAGGGACAGTGGATGCCTAGAAAGATGTTTTTTTAAAATTAGTTTTAGGTTCCAGAGAGTAAATTCCTGAAAAAAATGTGTTTGTTTTATGAAAAATGTGAGTGTGTTACTGCTAAAAAGTTGTTTTAAATATCGTTTTTGGATAAGGGTGATTGCAATATTTCAATAAGTTAATTGAAATTTTCTTGGAAGATTAGGGAGAGTGGATGCCTAGAAAGATGTTTTTTTTAATTAGTTTTAGGTTTCAGAGAGTAGATTCCTGAAAAAAATGTGTTTGTTTTATGAAAAATGTGAGGGTGTTACTGCTAAAAAGTTGATTTAAATTTCGTTTTTGAATAAGGGTGATTGCAATATTTTAACAAGTCAATTGAAATTTTCTTGCACGATTAGGGACAGTGGATGCCTAGAAAGATGTTTTTTTAAAATTAGTTTTAGGTTTCAGAGAGTAGATTACTGAAAAAAATGTTTTTTTTAATGAAAAATGTGAGTGTGTTACTGCAAAAAAGTTGATTTAAATATCGTTTTTGGATAAGGGTGATTGCAATATTTCAATAAGTTAATTGAAATTTTCTTGGAAGATTAGGGAGAGTGGATGCCTTGAAAGATGTTTTTTTTAATTAGTTTTAGGTTTCAGGGAGTAGATTCCTGAAATAAATGTGTTTGTTTTATGAAAAATGTGAGTGTGTTACTGCTAAAAAGTTGATTTAAATTTCGTTTTTGGATAAGGGTGATTGCAATATTTCAACAAGTTAATTGAAATTTTCTTGCAAGATTAGGGAGAGTGGATGCCTAGAAAGATGTTTTTTACAAATTAGTTTTAGGTTCCAGAGAGTGGATTCCTGAAAAAAAAATTATTTGTTTCATGAAAAATGTGAGTGTGTTACTGCAAAAAAGTTGATTTAAATTTAGTTTCAGGATAGGTGTGAATGCATCATTTCAACAAGTCAATTGAAATTTTCTTGCAAGATTGGGGACAATGGATGCCTAGAAAGATGTTTTTTTAAAATTAGTCTTAGGTTCCAGAGGGTAGATTCCTGAAAAAAAATGTTTGTTTTATGAAAAATGTGAGTGTGTTACTGCTAAAAAGTTGATTTAAATTTCGTTTTTGGATAAGGGTGATTGCAATACTTCAACAAGTCAATTGAAATTTTCTTGCACGATTAGGGACAGTGGATGCCTAGAAAGATGTTTTTTTAAAATTAGTTTTAGGTTCCAGAGAGTAGATTCCTGAAAAAAATGTGTTTGTTTTATGAAAAATGTGAGTGTGTTACTGCTAAAAAGTTGATTTAAATTTCATTTTTGGATAAGGGTGATTGCAATATTTCAACAAGTCAATTGAAATTTTCTTGCACGATTAGGGACAGTGGATGCCTAGAAAGATGTTTTTTTTAAAATTAGTTTTAGGTTCCAGAGAGTAGATTCCTGAAAAAAATGTGTTTGTTTTATGAAAAATGTGAGTGTGTTACTGCTAAAAAGTTGATTTAAATATCGTTTTTGGATAAGGGTGATTGCAATATTTCAATAAGTTAATTGAAATTTTCTTGGAAGATTAGGGAGAGTGGATGCCTAGAAAGATGTTTTTTTTAATTAGTTTTAGGTTTCAGAGAGTAGATTCCTGAAATAAATGTGTTTGTTTTATGAAAAATGTGAGGGTGTTACTGCTAAAAAGTTGATTTAAATTTCGTTTTTGAATAAGGGTGATTGCAATATTTCAACAAGTCAATTGAAATTTTCTTGCACGATTAGGGACAGTGGATGCCTAGAAAGATATTTTTTTTTAATTAGTTTTAGGTTTCAGAGAGTAGATTCCTGAAAAAAATGTGTTTGTTTTATGAAAAATGTGAGTGTGTTACTGCTAAAAAGTTGATTTAAATTTCGTTTTTGGATAAGGGTGATTGCAATATTTCAACAAGTCAATTGAAATTTTCTTGCACGATTAGGGACAGTGGATGCCTAGAAAGATGTTTTTTTAAAATTAGTTTTAGGTTCCAGAGAGTAAATTCCTGAAAAAAATGTGTTTGTTTTATGAAAAATGTGAGTGTGTTACTGCTAAAAAGTTGTTTTAAATATCGTTTTTGGATAAGGGTGATTGCAATATTTCAATAAGTTAATTGAAATTTTCTTGGAAGATTAGGGAGAGTGGATGCCTAGAAAGATGTTTTTTTTAATTAGTTTTAGGTTTCAGAGAGTAGATTTCTGAAAAAAATGTGTTTGTTTTATGAAAAATGTGAGGGTGTTACTGCTAAAAAGTTGATTTAAATTTCGTTTTTGAATAAGGGTGATTGCAATATTTTAACAAGTCAATTGAAATTTTCTTGCACGATTAGGGACAGTGGATGCCTAGAGAGATGTTTTTTTAAAATTAGTTTTAGGTTTCAGAGAGTAGATTACTGAAAAAAATGTTTTTTTTTAATGAAAAATGTGAGTGTGTTACTCAGGGGTGTGGAATTTTATGAAATATGTACTTGTCCATGGGACAAGTAGCTTCATAAATCTACATGTCCTGTAACAAAATCCACTTGTCCCTTTGGTGCCATTGTAGTGCGCCGTCAAATAATGGCTGCAATCTCTTTATAGAAGAGCTCTGATAATAGCCTTTCTGGTTATGTCAGGCTATTACTATAGAAAGATTTGAATTTTGGAGTTTCTCACCAGCTCTTCTGTAATCTTTTCCCATACTGAGAAAGGTCGGCAATTTACCCCTGACAATAGCAGAAGTAAAGTTTCTTCCATGGCTGGGAAAAATGTCGTTGGAGAAAAAGTGAACTTGTAAACAGTCAACAGATTTCCGCTGGGGCATATTCATATTTGCTCTTGCTAAGATGCAATTCACAAAGATTTTCTAGGACTACGGTTTCCTGGCCTACTTAAGGAAATTCATGTGAATTCATGAAAAACGTAGATCTACATGAATACAAAGTCATATCATGGGTGCCCTTTGATACTTTAACAACTGAGCCCCTAATTAAATCTGAGTTAACCAAGACTTTGTGCTTTTATTAAAATGCTATCTCTTCCTATCTGTGAGCTGGCTTCATTGTGTGCTCTTTTATAAAGTAGTTTTGTTCAGTGCCAGGAATTTCTATGGCAACATGGCCTTTATGAGACCAAATACCAGCGGTCTAGTAAGAACGCGCTGGTATACAGAAGCACGCCTACCTGATGATCCCAAGGTAGAGAAACGAGCATAGTGTAGGCCAAGTGAGTTACCAGAAAATTAAAATACCCACCATGTTGATCCAAAGTTCTTATGACACCAAGCAAGCAAAAAATGAATTGGAATCCTCGCCAGAATAGCTCTCTTGCCTCTTCCATCTGAGCATCTATCCATTCATCCTTTAACACACTGATATCTAGCATTTCACCTTTACATTGGCCCCCATTCATTCTTTTATCCATTAGCCTTTCACCAAACTGTTCGTCCGTCAGTCCATCCGCTCATCCATTTCCAAACCTACCCATCCATCTCCAAACCTATCCATTTCAACCATCCATCCATCCTTTTGCTCATCCATACACCCTCCCTTTCACTCATCTATCCACCTTCCCTTTCACTCATGCCTCCACCCACTCTTCAACCCATCAATCCATCCTTCCACTCATCCATCCATTTATCCTTTACACTCATCCATCCTTTCACTCTCTAATCCTTAAACCCTGTAACCCATCCATCCATCCATCTAGCCAGCCACACTTTCACTCACTCATCCTTTCACCCACATCCATTCATCCTTTCACAATTACGAATCTTTGTCTGCAGAGCTGCAGACAGAAGAGGCCCATCAAGAGCTCCGCCTCTACTGTAGCTGAAAAGTGTGGTGTTCATGAAGCCCCTGTTCAAAGCTATCCTGCCATCTCCAAACCTATCGACCCAACTGATCAATCCAGCCTTCTTTCACTCATCCATCCATACTTTCACTCTACACATCCTCCTCTTCACTCCTATTCATCCATCCTTTCACTCATCCATCCATCCACCCATCCATCCATCCTCCTTTTCACTCATCTATCCACTTATCCTTTCACTTCCTCCATTTATGCTTTCGCTCGTCCATCCACCCTTTCACCCGTACATCTTCCGTTTCGCTCATATATCCATCCACCCTTCACTAATTCCTCCATCCACCTTTACACTCAACTGTCCACCCATCCATCAACCCTTCCACCCAGCCACCCACCTATCCCCGCCCACTCAGCCATCTATCCCCGCCCACTCAGCCATCTATCCCCGCCCACTCAGCCATCTATACCCGCCCACTCAGCCATCTATCCCCACTCAGCCATCTATTCATCTACTCTCTCACCACTTAATCCACCCTTTCAATAAGCCGTCCATCCTTTCACTCATCAATCCACTTTCGACCTATCCATCCACTCACCCATCCCTTCATTCACCCTTGCACTTATCCTACCATTCTTTCAAACATCCATCCTTACACTCATTCATCCATGTATCTTCCCTTTCACTACACTCATTCATTCATCCATATATCCATCCAGCCTTTCACTCATTCATCCATATATCTATCCATTCACCCTTTCACTCATTAATGTATGCATCTATCATCCACTCTTGCACGTATTCATCCATGCATCTATACATCCACCCTTTCACTTATTCATACATGCACCTATCCATCCACCCTTTCACTTATTCACACATGCATCTATCCATTCACTCTTTCATACATGCACCTATCCATCCACCCTTTCACTCATTCATTCATGCATCTAAACATCCACCCTTTCACTCCACTCATTCATCCAACTATCCATCCAGCCTCACTTATTAATCCATACACCTATCCATTCCCCCTTTCACTCATTAATGTATTCATCTATCATCCACTCTTGCACGTATTTATCCTTGCATTTATATATCCACCCATTTACTGATTCATACATGCATCTATCCATTCACCCTTTCACTCATTAATGTATGCATCTATCATCCACTCTTCCATGTATTCATCCATGCATCTGTACATCCACCCGTTCACGTATTCATATATGCATCTATCCATCCACCCTTTCACTATTCATCCATGCATCTATTCATCCACCCATTTACTCACTCTCCCACCCACCCTTTCAAGTCTATTATGGGCCTTTGTCTGCGGACCTGCAGACTGAAGAGGCCCATCAAAAACTCTACAGCTGCTGTAGTTGCTACAGCGGTGTATTCACAATGCCCCTGGTGCAGGCACAAAGTGAGATGAGAGGCCTAGTGAAAGAACAGAATTGGGGGTGGCCTTCGGCCTGCATGAAAGCCCATGGGGAAACTGATGAGCTTTAATGTAAGCCTCGATGAAGTAAGGTATGAGAGGCCAAGGGGAGCGGGTCGGGGAAGTGCAGCGGAGGGTGGAGTGGTTCAGGCACCGGGTGTAACATAAGGTGTACAGAAAACACAAAGTGCCAAGGAGGAGTGCATAAGGAGGGAAATCAAATTGAGTTGAAGATGAGCAGGGATATTGGAGCCCTATGAGGCCCCGGAGCAGAGAATACAAGGCAGGGGTCATACAGTTCAAGTCAGAGCAAGAGGTCAAGAGGCACAAAAAGCAGCCTGTTACATGTCATTGCTGTGAGTGTACTGGAGCTGCAGAAGCTTGATGTGTGTCTCATGCTTGAAGATAATAAAAGGACCAGGGGAGAACCTGGAAGCCACACGACCTTATTGAGCTGGCTCAAACTTTGAGCTCTGCTTTATCATTTTGTTGTTCTGCTCTGGGGAAATTAAAATGCAGGCCCCAGTTTTGCATTGACCCTTTCACTGCCAATAAACTGCTAGGAGCAACTTATTTACTGGCTGTGACCTACAGGGTTGAACAGCTGTGTATCTTACTACTATAAAACTGTCTACTTGTCCTTTGGACAAAATGCAAATTAAAACCTCTAGCCCTCCTAAGAAATCTAGATGTCTCGGGCGTCGGGAGATAGGAATTCCCCACCAGTGGTTACTGCAAAAAATTTGATTTAAATATCGTTTTTGGATAAGGGTGATTGCAATATTTCAATAAGTTAATTGAAATTTTCTTGGAAGATTAGGGAGAGTGGATGCCTTGAAAGATGTTTTTTTTAATTAGTTTTAGGTTTCAGAGAGTAGATTCCTGAAATAAATGTGTTTGTTTTATGAAAAATGTGAGTGTGTTACTGCTAAAAAGTTGATTTAAATTTCGTTTTTGGATAAGGGTGATTGCAATATTTCAACAAGTTAATTGAAATTTTCTTGCAAGATTAGGGAGAGTGGATGCCTAGAAAGATGTTTTTTACAAATTCGTTATAGGTTCCAGAGAGTGGATTCCTGAAAAAAAAATTATTTGTTTCATGAAAAATGTGAGTGTGTTACTGCAAAAAAGTTGATTTAAATTTAGTTTCAGGATAGGTGTGAATGCATCATTTAACAAGTCAATTGAAATTTTCTTGCAAGATTGGGGACAATGGATGCCTAGAAAGATGTTTTTTTTAAATTAGTTTTAGGTTTCAGAGAGTAGATTCCTGAAAAAAATGTGTTTGTTTTATGAAAAATGTGAGTGTGTTACTGCAAAAAAGTTGATTTAAATATCGTTTTTGGATAAGGGTGATTGCAATATTTCAATAAGTTAATTGAAATTTTCTTGGAAGATTAGGGAGAGTGGATGCCTAGAAAGGTGTTTTTCTTTAATTAGTTTTAGGTTTCAGAGAGTAGATTCCTGAAAAAAAGGTGTTTGTTTTATGAAAAATGTGAGGGTGTTACTGCTAAAAAGTTGATTTAAATTTCGTTTTTGAATAAGGGTGATTGCAATATTTCAATAAGTCAATTGAAATTTTCTTGCACGATTAGGGACAGTGGATGCCTAGAAAGATGTTTTTTTAAAATTAGTTTTAGGTTTCAGAGAGTAGATTCCTGAAAAAAATGTGTTTGTTTTATGAAAAATGTGAGGGTGTTACTGCTAAAAAGTTGATTTAAATTTCGTTTTTGAATAAGGGTGATTGCAATATTTCAATAAGTCAATTGAAATTTTTTTGCACGATTAGGGACAGTGGATGCCTAGAAAGATGTTTTTTTAAAATTAGTTTTAGGTTTCAGAGAGTAGATTCCTGAAAAAAATGTGTTTGTTTTATGAAAAATGTGAGTGTGTTACTGCTAAAAAGTTGATTTAAATTTCGTTTTTGGATAAGGGTGATTGCAATATTTCAACAAGTCAATTGAAATTTTCTTGCACGATTAGGGACAGTGGATGCCTAGAAAGATGTTTTTTTAAAATTAGTTTTAGGTTCCAGAGAGTAGATTCCTGAAAAAAATGTGTTTGTTTTATGAAAAATGCGAGGGTGTTACTGCTAAAAAGTTGATTTAAATTACGTTTTTGAATAAGGGTGATTGCAATATTTCAACAAGTCAATTGAAATTTTCTTGCACGATTAGGGACAGTGGATGCCTAGAAAGATATTTTTTTTAAATTAGTTTTAGGTTTCAGAGAGTAGATTCCTGAAAAAAATGTGTTTGTTTTATGAAAAATGTGAGTGTGTTACTGCTAAAAAGTTGATTTAAATTTCGTTTTTGGATAAGGGTGATTGGTATATTTCAACAAGTCAATTGACATTTTCTTGCACGATTAGGGACAGTGGATGCCTAGAAAGATGTTTTTTTAAAATTCGTTATAGGTTCCAGAGAGTGGATTCCTGAAAAAAAAATTATTTGTTTCATGAAAAATGTGAGTGTGTTACTGCAAAAAAGTTGATTTAAATTTAGTTTCAGGATAGGTGTGAATGCATCATTTCAACAAGTCAATTGAAATTTTCTTGCAAGATTGGGGACAATGGATGCCTAGAAAGATGTTTTTTTAAAATTAGTTTTAGGTTTCAGAGAGTAGATTCCTGAAAAAAATGTGTTTGTTTTATGAAAAATGTGAGTGTGTTACTGCAAAAAAGTTGATTTAAATATCGTTTTTGGATAAGGGTGATTTCAATATTTCAATAAGTTAATTGAAATTTTCTTGGAAGATTAGGGAGAGTGGATGCCTAGAAAGATGTTTTTTTTAATTAGTTTTAGGTTTCAGAGAGTAGATTCCTGAAAAAAAATGTGTTTGTTTTATGAAAAATGTGAGGGTGGTACTGCTAAAAAGTTGATTTAAATTTCGTTTTTGAATAAGGGTGATTGCAATATTTCAATAAGTCAATTGAAATTTTCTTGCACGATTAGGGACAGTGGATGCCTAGAAAGATTTTTTTTTTAAATTAGTTTTAGGTTTCAGAGAGTAGATTCCTGAAAAAAATGTGTTTGTTTTATGAAAAATGTGAGTGTGTTACTGCTAAAAAGTTGATTTAAATGTCGTTTTTGGATAAGGGTGATTGCAATATTTCAACAAGTCAATTGAAATTTTCTTGCACGATTAGGGACAGTGGATGCCTAGAAAGATGTTTTTTAAAAATTAGTTTTAGGTTCCAGAGAGTAGATTCCTGAAAAAAAATGTGTTTGTTTTATGAAAAATGTGAGTGTGTTACTGCTAAAAAGTTGATTTAAATTTCGTTTTTGGATAAGGGTGATTGCAATACTTCAACAAGTCAATTGAAATTTTCTTGCACGATTAGGGACAGTGGATGCCTAGAAAGATGTTTTTTTAAAATTAGTTTTAGGTTCCAGAGAGTAGATTCCTGAAAAAAATGTGTTTGTTTTATGAAAAATGTGAGTGTGTTACTGCTAAAAAGTTGATGTAAATTTCATTTTTGGATAAGGGTGATTGCAATATTTCAACAAGTTAATTGAAATTTTCTTGCAAGATTAGGGAGAGTGGATGCCTAGAAAGATGTTTTTTACAAATTAGTTTTAGGTTCCAGAGAGTGGATTCCTGAAAAAAAAATTATTTGTTTCATGAAAAATGTGAGTGTGTTACTGCAAAAAAGTTGATTTAAATTTAGTTTCAGGATAGGTGTGAATGCATCATTTCAACAAGTCAATTGAAATTTTCTTGCAAGATTGGGGACAATGGATGCCTAGAAAGATGTTTTTTTAAAATTAGTTTTAGGTTCCAGAGGGTAAATTCCTGAAAAAAAATGTTTGTTTTATGAAAAATGTGAGTGTGTTACTGCTAAAAAGTTGATTTAAATTTCGTTTTTGGATAAGGGTGATTGCAATACTTCAACAAGTCAATTGAAATTTTCTTGCACGATTAGGGACAGTGGATGCCTAGAAAGATGTTTTTTTAAAATTAGTTTTAGGTTCCAGAGAGTAGATTCCTGAAAAAAATGTGTTTGTTTTATGAAAAATGTGAGGGTGTTACTGCTAAAAAGTTGATTTAAATTTCGTTTTTGAATAAGGGTGATTGCAATATTTCAACAAGTCAATTGAAATTTTCTTGCACGATTAGGGACAGTGGATGCCTAGAAAGATGTTTTTTTAAAATTAGTTTTAGGTTCCAGAGAGTAGATTCCTGAAAAAAATGTGTTTGTTTTATGAAAAATGTGAGTGTGTTACTGCTAAAAAGTTGATTTAAATTTCATTTTTGGATAAGGGTGATTGCAATATTTCAACAAGTCAATTGAAATTTTCTTGCACGATTAGGGACAGTGGATGCCTAGAAAGATGTTTTTTTAAAATTAGTTTTAGGTTCCAGAGAGTAGATTCCTGAAAAAAATGTGTTTGTTTTATGAAAAATGTGAGTGTGTTACTGCTAAAAAGTTGATTTAAATATCGTTTTTGGATAAGGGTGATTGCAATATTTCAATAAGTTAATTGAAATTTTCTTGGAAGATTAGGGAGAGTGGATGCCTAGAAAGATGTTTTTTTTAATTAGTTTTAGGTTTCAGAGAGTAGATTCCTGAAATAAATGTGTTTGTTTTATGAAAAATGTGAGGGTGTTACTGCTAAAAAGTTGATTTAAATTTCGTTTTTGAATAAGGGTGATTGCAATATTTCAACAAGTCAATTGAAATTTTCTTGCACGATTAGGGACAGTGGCTGCCTAGAAAGATATATTTTTTAAATTAGTTTTAGGTTTCAGAGAGTAGATTCCTGAAAAAAATGTGTTTGTTTTATGAAAAATGTGAGTGTGTTACTGCTAAAAAGTTGATTTAAATTTCGTTTTTGGATAAGGGTGATTGCAATATTTCAAAAAGTCAATTGAAATTTTCTTGCACGATTAGGGACAGTGGATGCCTAGAAAGATGTTTTTTTAAAATTAGTTTTAGGTTCCAGAGAGTAAATTCCTGAACAAAAATGTGTTTGTTTTATGAAAAATGTGAGTGTGTTACTGCTAAAAAGTTGTTTTAAATATCGTTTTTGGATAAGGATGATTGCAATATTTCAATAAGTTAATTGAAATTTTCTTGGAAGATTAGGGAGAGTGGATGCCTAGAAAGATGTTTTTTTTAATTAGTTTTAGGTTTCAGAGAGTAGATTCCTGAAAAAAATTTGTTTGTTTTATGAAAAATGTGAGGGTGTTACTGCTAAAAAGTTGATTTAAATTTCGTTTTTGAATAAGGGTGATTGCAATATTTTAACAAGTCAATTGAAATTTTCTTGCACGATTAGGGACAGTGGATGCCTAGAAAGATGTTTTTTTAAAATTAGTTTTAGGTTTCAGAGAGTAGATTACTGAAAAAATGTTTTTTTTTTAATGAAAAATGTGAGTGTGTTACTGCAAAAAAGTTGATTTAAATATCGTTTTTGGATAAGGGTGATTGCAATATTTCAATAAGTTAATTGAAATTTTCTTGGAAGATTAGGGAGAGTGGATGCCTTGAAAGATGTTTTTTTTAATTAGTTTTAGGTTTCAGAGAGTAGATTCCTGAAATAAATGTGTTTGTTTTATGAAAAATGTGAGTGTGTTACTGCTAAAAAGTTGATTTAAATTTCGTTTTTGGATAAGGGTGATTGCAATATTTCAACAAGTTAATTGAAATTTTCTTGCAAGATTAGGGAGAGTGGATGCCTAGAAAGATGTTTTTTACAAATTAGTTTTAGGTTCCAGAGAGTGGATTCCTGAAAAAAAAATTATTTGTTTCATGAAAAATGTGAGTGTGTTACTGCAAAAAAGTTGATTTAAATTTAGTTTCAGGATAGGTGTGAATGCATCATTTCAACAAGTCAATTGAAATTTTCTTGCAAGATTGGGGACAATGGATGCCTAGAAAGATGTTTTTTTAAAATTAGTTTTAGGTTCCAGAGGGTAGATTCCTGAAAAAAAATGTTTGTTTTATGAAAAATGTGAGTGTGTTACTGCTAAAAAGTTGATTTAAATTTCGTTTTTGGATAAGGGTGATTGCAATACTTCAACAAGTCAATTGAAATTTTCTTGCACGATTAGGGACAGTGGATGCCTAGAAAGATGTTTTTTTAAAATTAGTTTTAGGTTCCAGAGAGTAGATTCCTGAAAAAAATGTGTTTGTTTTATGAAAAATGTGAGGGTGTTACTGCTAAAAAGTTGATTTAAATTTCGTTTTTGAATAAGGGTGATTGCAATATTTCAACAAGTCAATTGAAATTTTCTTGCACGATTAGGGACAGTGGATGCCTAGAAAGATGTTTTTTTTAAATTAGTTTTAGGTTCCAGAGAGTAGATTCCTGAAAAAAATGTGTTTGTTTTATGAAAAATGTGAGTGTGTTACTGCTAAAAAGTTGATTTAAATTTCATTTTTGGATAAGGGTGATTGCAATATTTCAACAAGTCAATTGAAATTTTCTTGCACGATTCGGGACAGTGGATGCCTAGAAAGATGTTTTTTTAAAATTAGTTTTAGGTTCCAGAGAGTAGATTCCTGAAAAAAATGTGTTTGTTTTATGAAAAATGTGAGTGTGTTACTGCTAAAAAGTTGATTTAAATATCGTTTTTGGATAAGGGTGATTGCAATATTTCAATAAGTTAATTGAAATTTTCTTGGAAGATTAGGGAGAGTGGATGCCTAGAAAGATGTTTTTTTTAATTAGTTTTAGGTTTCAGAGAGTAGATTCCTGAAATAAATGTGTTTGTTTTATGAAAAATGTGAGGGTGTTACTGCTAAAAAGTTGATTTAAATTTCGTTTTTGAATAAGGGTGATTGCAATATTTCAACAAGTCAATTGAAATTTTCTTGCACGATTAGGGACAGTGGATGCCTAGAAAGATATTTTTTTTAAATTAGTTTTAGGTTTCAGAGAGTAGATTCCTGAAAAAAATGTGTTTGTTTTATGAAAAATGTGAGTGTGTTACTGCTAAAAAGTTGATTTAAATTTCGTTTTTGGATAAGGGTGATTGCAATATTTCAACAAGTCAATTGAAATTTTCTTGCACAATTAGGGACAGTGGAGGCCTAGAAAGATGTTTTTTTAAAATTAGTTTTAGGTTCCAGAGAGTAAATTCCTGAAAAAAATGTGTTTGTTTTATGAAAAATGTGAGTGTGTTACTGCTAAAAAGTTGTTTTAAATATCGTTTTTGGATAAGGGTGATTGCAATATTTCAATAAGTTAATTGAAATTTTCTTGGAAGATTAGGGAGAGTGGATGCCTAGAAAGATGTTTTTTTTAATTAGTTTTAGGTTTCAGAGAGTAGATTCCTGAAAAAAATGTGTTTGTTTTATGAAAAATGTGAGGGTGTTACTGCTAAAAAGTTGATTTAAATTTCGTTTTTGAATAAGGGTGATTGCAATATTTTAACAAGTCAATTGAAATTTTCTTGCACGATTAGGGACAGTGGATGCCTAGAAAGATGTTTTTTTAAAATTAGTTTTAGGTTTCAGAGAGTAGATTACTGAAAAAAATGTTTTTTTTTTAATGAAAAATGTGAGTGTGTTACTGCAAAAAAGTTGATTTAAATATCGTTTTTGGATAAGGGTGATTGCAATATTTCAATAAGTTAATTGAAATTTTCTTGGAAGATTAGGGAGAGTGGATGCCTTGAAAGATGTTTTTTTTAATTAGTTTTAGGTTTCAGAGAGTAGATTCCTGAAATAAATGTGTTTGTTTTATGAAAAATGTGAGTGTGTTACTGCTAAAAAGTTGATTTAAATTTCGTTTTTGGATAAGGGTGATTGCAATATTTCAACAAGTTAATTGAAATTTTCTTGCAAGATTAGGGAGAGTGGATGCCTAGAAAGATGTTTTTTACAAATTCGTTATAGGTTCCAGAGAGTGGATTCCTGAAAAAAAAATTATTTGTTTCATGAAAAATGTGAGTGTGTTACTGCAAAAAAGTTGATTTAAATTTAGTTTCAGGATAGGTGTGAATGCATCATTTAACAAGTCAATTGAAATTTTCTTGCAAGATTGGGGACAATGGATGCCTAGAAAGATGTTTTTTTAAATTAGTTTTAGGTTTCAGAGAGTAGATTCCTGAAAAAAATGTGTTTGTTTTATGAAAAATGTGAGTGTGTTACTGCAAAAAAGTTGATTTAAATATCGTTTTTGGATAAGGGTGATTGCAATATTTCAATAAGTTAATTGAAATTTTCTTGGAAGATTAGGGAGAGTGGATGCCTAGAAAGATGTTTTTCTTTAATTAGTTTTAGGTTTCAGAGAGTAGATTCCTGAAAAAAAGGTGTTTGTTTTATGAAAAATGTGAGGGTGTTACTGCTAAAAAGTTGATTTAAATTTCGTTTTTGAATAAGGGTGATTGCAATATTTCAATAAGTCAATTGAAATTTTCTTGCACGATTAGGGACAGTGGATGCCTAGAAAGATGTTTTTTTAAAATTAGTTTTAGGTTTCAGAGAGTAGATTCCTGAAAAAAATGTGTTTGTTTTATGAAAAATGTGAGTGTGTTACTGCAAAAAAGTTGATTTAAATATCGTTTTTGGATAAGGGTGATTGCAATATTTCAATAAGTTAATTGAAATTTTCTTGGAAGATTAGGGAGAGTGGATGCCTAGAAAGATGTTTTTTTTTAATTAGTTTTAGGTTTCAGAGAGTAGATTCCTGAAAAAAATGTGTTTGTTTTATGAAAAATGTGAGGGTGTTACTGCTAAAAAGTTGATTTAAATTTCGTTTTTGAATAAGGGTGATTGCAATATTTCAACAAGTCAATTGAAATTTTCTTGCACGATTAGGGACAGTGGATGCCTAGAAAGATATTTTTTTTAAATTAGTTTTAGGTTTCAGAGAGTAGATTCCTGAAAAAAATGTGTTTGTTTTATGAAAAATGTGAGTGTGTTACTGCTAAAAAGTTGATTTAAATTTCGTTTTTGGATAAGGGTGATTGCAATATTTCAACAAGTCAATTGAAATTTTCTTGCACGATTAGGGACAGTGGAGGCCTAGAAAGATGTTTTTTTAAAATTAGTTTTAGGTTCCAGAGAGTAAATTCCTGAAAAAAATGTGTTTGTTTTATGAAAAATGTGAGTGTGTTACTGCTAAAAAGTTGTTTTAAATATCGTTTTTGGATAAGGGTGATTGCAATATTTCAATAAGTTAATTGAAATTTTCTTGGAAGATTAGGGAGAGTGGATGCCTAGAAAGATGTTTTTTTTAATTAGTTTTAGGTTTCAGAGAGTAGATTCCTGAAAAAAATGTGTTTGTTTTATGAAAAATGTGAGGGTGTTACTGCTAAAAAGTTGATTTAAATTTCGTTTTTGAATAAGGGTGATTGCAATATTTTAACAAGTCAATTGAAATTTTCTTGCACGATTAGGGACAGTGGATGCCTAGAAAGATGTTTTTTTAAAATTAGTTTTAGGTTTCAGAGAGTAGATTACTGAAAAAAATGTTTTTTTTTTAATGAAAAATGTGAGTGTGTTACTGCAAAAAAGTTGATTTAAATATCGTTTTTGGATAAGGGTGATTGCAATATTTCAATAAGTTAATTGAAATTTTCTTGGAAGATTAGGGAGAGTGGATGCCTTGAAAGATGTTTTTTTTAATTAGTTTTAGGTTTCAGAGAGTAGATTCCTGAAATAAATGTGTTTGTTTTATGAAAAATGTGAGTGTGTTACTGCTAAAAAGTTGATTCAAATTTCGTTTTTGGATAAGGGTGATTGCAATATTTCAACAAGTTAATTGAAATTTTCTTGCAAGATTAGGGAGAGTGGATGCCTAGAAAGATGTTTTTTACAAATTCGTTATAGGTTCCAGAGAGTGGATTCCTGAAAAAAAAATTATTTGTTTCATGAAAAATGTGAGTGTGTTACTGCAAAAAAGTTGATTTAAATTTAGTTTCAGGATAGGTGTGAATGCATCATTTAACAAGTCAATTGAAATTTTCTTGCAAGATTGGGGACAATGGATGCCTAGAAAGATGTTTTTTTTAAATTAGTTTTAGGTTTCAGAGAGTAGATTCCTGAAAAAAATGTGTTTGTTTTATGAAAAATGTGAGTGTGTTACTGCAAAAAAGTTGATTTAAATATCGTTTTTGGATAAGGGTGATTGCAATATTTCAATAAGTTAATTGAAATTTTCTTGGAAGATTAGGGAGAGTGGATGCCTAGAAAGATGTTTTTCTTTAATTAGTTTTAGGTTTCAGAGAGTAGATTCCTGAAAAAAAGGTGTTTGTTTTATGAAAAATGTGAGGGTGTTACTGCTAAAAAGTTGATTTAAATTTCGGTTTTGAATAAGGGTGATTGCAATATTTCAATAAGTCAATTGAAATTTTCTTGCACGATTAGGGACAGTGGATGCCTAGAAAGATGTTTTTTTAAAATTAGTTTTAGGTTTCAGAGAGTAGATTCCTGAAAAAAATGTGTTTGTTTTATGAAAAATGTGAGTGTGTTACTGCAAAAAAGTTGATTTAAATATCGTTTTTGGATAAGGGTGATTGCAATATTTCAATAAGTTAATTGAAATTTTCTTGGAAGATTAGGGAGAGTGGATGCCTAGAAAGATGTTTTTTTTTAATTAGTTTTAGGTTTCAGAGAGTAGATTCCTGAAAAAAATGTGTTTGTTTTATGAAAAATGTGAGGGTGTTACTGCTAAAAAGTTGATTTAAATTTCGTTTTTGAATAAGGGTGATTGCAATATTTGAATAAGTCAATTGAAATTTTTTTGCACGATTAGGGACAGTGGATGCCTAGAAAGATGTTTTTTTAAAATTAGTTTTAGGTTTCAGAGAGTAGATTCCTGAAAAAAATGTGTTTGTTTTATGAAAAATGTGAGTGTGTTACTGCTAAAAAGTTGATTTAAATTTCGTTTTTGGATAAGGGTGATTGCAATACTTCAACAAGTCAATTGAAATTTTCTTGCACGATTAGGGACAGTGGATGCCTAGAAAGATGTTTTTTTAAAATTAGTTTTAGGTTCCAGAGAGTAGATTCCTGAAAAAAATGTGTTTGTTTTATGAAAAATGCGAGGGTGTTACTGCTAAAAAGTTGATTTAAATTACGTTTTTGAATAAGGGTGATTGCAATATTTCAACAAGTCAATTGAAATTTTCTTGCACGATTAGGGACAGTGGATGCCTAGAAAGATATTTTTTTTAAATTAGTTTTAGGTTTCAGAGAGTAGATTCCTGAAAAAAATGTGTTTGTTTTATGAAAAATGTGAGTGTGTTACTGCTAAAAAGTTGATTTAAATTTCGTTTTTGGATAAGGGTGATTGGTATATTTCAACAAGTCAATTGACATTTTCTTGCACGATTAGGGACAGTGGATGCCTAGAAAGATGTTTTTTTAAAATTCGTTATAGGTTCCAGAGAGTGGATTCCTGAAAAAAAAATTATTTGTTTCATGAAAAATGTGAGTGTGTTACTGCAAAAAAGTTGATTTAAATTTAGTTTCAGGATAGGTGTGAATGCATCATTTCAACAAGTCAATTGAAATTTTCTTGCAAGATTGGGGACAATGGATGCCTAGAAAGATGTTTTTTTAAAATTAGTTTTAGGTTTCAGAGAGTAGATTCCTGAAAAAAATGTGTTTGTTTTATGAAAAATGTGAGTGTGTTACTGCAAAAAAGTTGATTTAAATATCGTTTTTGGATAAGGGTGATTTCAATATTTCAATAAGTTAATTGAAATTTTCTTGGAAGATTAGGGAGAGTGGATGCCTAGAAAGATGTTTTTTTTTAATTAGTTTTAGGTTTCAGAGAGTAGATTCCTGAAAAAAAATGTGTTTGTTTTATGAAAAATGTGAGGGTGGTACTGCTAAAAAGTTGATTTAAATTTCGTTTTTGAATAAGGGTGATTGCAATATTTCAATAAGTCAATTGAAATTTTCTTGCACGATTAGGGACAGTGGATGCCTAGAAAGATTTTTTTTTAAAATTAGTTTTAGGTTTCAGAGAGTAGATTCCTGAAAAAAATGTGTTTGTTTTATGAAAAATGTGAGTGTGTTACTGCTAAAAAGTTGATTTAAATGTCGTTTTTGGATAAGGGTGATTGCAATATTTCAACAAGTCAATTGAAATTTTCTTGCACGATTAGGGACAGTGGATGCCTAGAAAGATGTTTTTTAAAAATTAGTTTTAGGTTCCAGAGAGTAGATTCCTGAAAAAAAATGTGTTTGTTTTATGAAAAATGTGAGTGTGTTACTGCTAAAAAGTTGATTTAAATTTCGTTTTTGGATAAGGGTGATTGCAATACTTCAACAAGTCAATTGAAATTTTCTTGCACGATTAGGGACAGTGGATGCCTAGAAAGATGTTTTTTTAAAATTAGTTTTAGGTTCCAGAGAGTAGATTCCTGAAAAAAATGTGTTTGTTTTATGAAAAATGTGAGTGTGTTACTGCTAAAAAGTTGATGTAAATTTCATTTTTGGATAAGGGTGATTGCAATATTTCAACAAGTTAATTGAAATTTTCTTGCAAGATTAGGGAGAGTGGATGCCTAGAAAGATGTTTTTTACAAATTAGTTTTAGGTTCCAGAGAGTGGATTCCTGAAAAAAAAATTATTTGTTTCATGAAAAATGTGAGTGTGTTACTGCTAAAAAGTTGATTTAAATGTCGTTTTTGGATAAGGGTGATTGCAATATTTCAACAAGTCAATTGAAATTTTCTTGCAAGATTGGGGACAATGGATGCCTAGAAAGATGTTTTTTTAAAATTAGTTTTAGGTTCCAGAGGGTAAATTCCTGAAAAAAAATGTTTGTTTTATGAAAAATGTGAGTGTGTTACTGCTAAAAAGTTGATTTAAATTTCGTTTTTGGATAAGGGTGATTGCAATACTTCAACAAGTCAATTGAAATTTTCTTGCACGATTAGGGACAGTGGATGCCTAGAAAGATGTTTTTTTAAAATTAGTTTTAGGTTCCAGAGAGTAGATTCCTGAAAAAAATGTGTTTGTTTTATGAAAAATGTGAGGGTGTTACTGCTAAAAAGTTGATTTAAATTTCGTTTTTGAATAAGGGTGATTGCAATATTTCAACAAGTCAATTGAAATTTTCTTGCACGATTAGGGACAGTGGATGCCTAGAAAGATGTTTTTTTAAAATTAGTTTTAGGTTCCAGAGAGTAGATTCCTGAAAAAAATGTGTTTGTTTTATGAAAAATGTGAGTGTGTTACTGCTAAAAAGTTGATTTAAATTTCATTTTTGGATAAGGGTGATTGCAATATTTCAACAAGTCAATTGAAATTTTCTTGCACGATTAGGGACAGTGGATGCCTAGAAAGATGTTTTTTTAAAATTAGTTTTAGGTTCCAGAGAGTAGATTCCTGAAAAAAATGTGTTTGTTTTATGAAAAATGTGAGTGTGTTACTGCTAAAAAGTTGATTTAAATATCGTTTTTGGATAAGGGTGATTGCAATATTTCAATAAGTTAATTGAAATTTTCTTGGAAGATTAGGGAGAGTGGATGCCTAGAAAGATGTTTTTTTTAATTAGTTTTAGGTTTCAGAGAGTAGATTCCTGAAATAAATGTGTTTGTTTTATGAAAAATGTGAGGGTGTTACTGCTAAAAAGTTGATTTAAATTTCGTTTTTGAATAAGGGTGATTGCAATATTTCAACAAGTCAATTGAAATTTTCTTGCACGATTAGGGACAGTGGCTGCCTAGAAAGATATATTTTTTAAATTAGTTTTAGGTTTCAGAGAGTAGATTCCTGAAAAAAATGTGTTTGTTTTATGAAAAATGTGAGTGTGTTACTGCTAAAAAGTTGATTTAAATTTCGTTTTTGGATAAGGGTGATTGCAATATTTCAAAAAGTCAATTGAAATTTTCTTGCACGATTAGGGACAGTGGATGCCTAGAAAGATGTTTTTTTAAAATTAGTTTTAGGTTCCAGAGAGTAAATTCCTGAACAAAAATGTGTTTGTTTTATGAAAAATGTGAGTGTGTTACTGCTAAAAAGTTGTTTTAAATATCGTTTTTGGATAAGGATGATTGCAATATTTCAATAAGTTAATTGAAATTTTCTTGGAAGATTAGGGAGAGTGGATGCCTAGAAAGATGTTTTTTTTAATTAGTTTTAGGTTTCAGAGAGTAGATTCCTGAAAAAAATTTGTTTGTTTTATGAAAAATGTGAGGGTGTTACTGCTAAAAAGTTGATTTAAATTTCGTTTTTGAATAAGGGTGATTGCAATATTTTAACAAGTCAATTGAAATTTTCTTGCACGATTAGGGACAGTGGATGCCTAGAAAGATGTTTTTTTAAAATTAGTTTTAGGTTTCAGAGAGTAGATTACTGAAAAAAATGTTTTTTTTTTTATGAAAAATGTGAGTGTGTTACTGCAAAAAAGTTGATTTAAATATCGTTTTTGGATAAGGGTGATTGCAATATTTCAATAAGTTAATTGAAATTTTCTTGGAAGATTAGGGAGAGTGGATGCCTTGAAAGATGTTTTTTTTAATTAGTTTTAGGTTTCAGAGAGTAGATTCCTGAAATAAATGTGTTTGTTTTATGAAAAATGTGAGTGTGTTACTGCTAAAAAGTTGATTTAAATTTCGTTTTTGGATAAGGGTGATTGCAATATTTCAACAAGTTAATTGAAATTTTCTTGCAAGATTAGGGAGAGTGGATGCCTAGAAAGATGTTTTTTACAAATTAGTTTTAGGTTCCAGAGAGTGGATTCCTGAAAAAAAAATTATTTGTTTCATGAAAAATGTGAGTGTGTTACTGCAAAAAAGTTGATTTAAATTTAGTTTCAGGATAGGTGTGAATGCATCATTTCAACAAGTCAATTGAAATTTTCTTGCAAGATTGGGGACAATGGATGCCTAGAAAGATGTTTTTTTAAAATTAGTTTTAGGTTCCAGAGGGTAGATTCCTGAAAAAAAATGTTTGTTTTATGAAAAATGTGAGTGTGTTACTGCTAAAAAGTTGATTTAAATTTCGTTTTTGGATAAGGGTGATTGCAATACTTCAACAAGTCAATTGAAATTTTCTTGCACGATTAGGGACAGTGGATGCCTAGAAAGATGTTTTTTTAAAATTAGTTTTAGGTTCCAGAGAGTAGATTCCTGAAAAAAATGTGTTTGTTTTATGAAAAATGTGAGGGTGTTACTGCTAAAAAGTTGATTTAAATTTCGTTTTTGAATAAGGGTGATTGCAATATTTCAACAAGTCAATTGAAATTTTCTTGCACGATTAGGGACAGTGGATGCCTAGAAAGATGTTTTTTTTAAATTAGTTTTAGGTTCCAGAGAGTAGATTCCTGAAAAAAATGTGTTTGTTTTATGAAAAATGTGAGTGTGTTACTGCTAAAAAGTTGATTTAAATTTCATTTTTGGATAAGGGTGATTGCAATATTTCAACAAGTCAATTGAAATTTTCTTGCACGATTCGGGACAGTGGATGCCTAGAAAGATGTTTTTTTAAAATTAGTTTTAGGTTCCAGAGAGTAGATTCCTGAAAAAAATGTGTTTGTTTTATGAAAAATGTGAGTGTGTTACTGCTAAAAAGTTGATTTAAATATCGTTTTTGGATAAGGGTGATTGCAATATTTCAATAAGTTAATTGAAATTTTCTTGGAAGATTAGGGAGAGTGGATGCCTAGAAAGATGTTTTTTTTAATTAGTTTTAGGTTTCAGAGAGTAGATTCCTGAAATAAATGTGTTTGTTTTATGAAAAATGTGAGGGTGTTACTGCTAAAAAGTTGATTTAAATTTCGTTTTTGAATAAGGGTGATTGCAATATTTCAACAAGTCAATTGAAATTTTCTTGCACGATTAGGGACAGTGGATGCCTAGAAAGATATTTTTTTTAAATTAGTTTTAGGTTTCAGAGAGTAGATTCCTGAAAAAAATGTGTTTGTTTTATGAAAAATGTGAGTGTGTTACTGCTAAAAAGTTGATTTAAATTTCGTTTTTGGATAAGGGTGATTGCAATATTTCAACAAGTCAATTGAAATTTTCTTGCACAATTAGGGACAGTGGAGGCCTAGAAAGATGTTTTTTTAAAATTAGTTTTAGGTTCCAGAGAGTAAATTCCTGAAAAAAATGTGTTTGTTTTATGAAAAATGTGAGTGTGTTACTGCTAAAAAGTTGTTTTAAATATCGTTTTTGGATAAGGGTGATTGCAATATTTCAATAAGTTAATTGAAATTTTCTTGGAAGATTAGGGAGAGTGGATGCCTAGAAAGATGTTTTTTTTAATTAGTTTTAGGTTTCAGAGAGTAGATTCCTGAAAAAAATGTGTTTGTTTTATGAAAAATGTGAGGGTGTTACTGCTAAAAAGTTGATTTAAATTTCGTTTTTGAATAAGGGTGATTGCAATATTTTAACAAGTCAATTGAAATTTTCTTGCACGATTAGGGACAGTGGATGCCTAGAAAGATGTTTTTTTAAAATTAGTTTTAGGTTTCAGAGAGTAGATTACTGAAAAAAATGTTTTTTTTTTTAATGAAAAATGTGAGTGTGTTACTGCAAAAAAGTTGATTTAAATATCGTTTTTGGATAAGGGTGATTGCAATATTTCAATAAGTTAATTGAAATTTTCTTGGAAGATTAGGGAGAGTGGATGCCTTGAAAGATGTTTTTTTTAATTAGTTTTAGGTTTCAGAGAGTAGATTCCTGATATAAATGTGTTTGTTTTATGAAAAATGTGAGTGTGTTACTGCTAAAAAGTTGATTTAAATTTCGTTTTTGGATAAGGGTTATTGCAATATTTCAACAAGTTAATTGAAATTTTCTTGCAAGATTAGGGAGAGTGGATGCCTAGAAAGATGTTTTTTACAAATTCGTTATAGGTTCCAGAGAGTGGATTCCTGAAAAAAAAATTATTTGTTTCATGAAAAATGTGAGTGTGTTACTGCAAAAAAGTTGATTTAAATTTAGTTTCAGGATAGGTGTGAATGCATCATTTAACAAGTCAATTGAAATTTTCTTGCAAGATTGGGGACAATGGATGCCTAGAAAGATGTTTTTTTAAATTAGTTTTAGGTTTCAGAGAGTAGATTCCTGAAAAAAATGTGTTTGTTTTATGAAAAATGTGAGTGTGTTACTGCAAAAAAGTTGATTTAAATTTCGTTTTTGGATAAGGGTGATTGCAATATTTCAATAAGTTAATTGAAATTTTCTTGGAAGATTAGGGAGAGTGGATGCCTAGAAAGATGTTTTTCTTTAATTAGTTTTAGGTTTCAGAGAGTAGATTCCTGAAAAAAAGGTGTTTGTTTTATGAAAAATGTGAGGGTGTTACTGCTAAAAAGTTGATTTAAATTTCGTTTTTGAATAAGGGTGATTGCAATATTTCAATAAGTCAATTGAAATTTTCTTGCACGATTAGGGACAGTGGATGCCTAGAAAGATGTTTTTTTAAAATTAGTTTTAGGTTTCAGAGAGTAGATTCCTGAAAAAAATGTGTTTGTTTTATGAAAAATGTGAGTGTGTTACTGCAAAAAAGTTGATTTAAATATCGTTTTTGGATAAGGGTGATTGCAATATTTCAATAAGTTAATTGAAATTTTCTTGGAAGATTAGGGAGAGTGGATGCCTAGAAAGATGTTTTTTTTTAATTAGTTTTAGGTTTCAGAGAGTAGATTCCTGAAAAAAATGTGTTTGTTTTATGAAAAATGTGAGGGTGTTACTGCTAAAAAGTTGATTTAAATTTCGTTTTTGAATAAGGGTGATTGCAATATTTCAACAAGTCAATTGAAATTTTCTTGCACGATTAGGGACAGTGGATGCCTAGAAAGATATTTTTTTTAAATTAGTTTTAGGTTTCAGAGAGTAGATTCCTGAAAAAAATGTGTTTGTTTTATGAAAAATGTGAGTGTGTTACTGCTAAAAAGTTGATTTAAATTTCGTTTTTGGATAAGGGTGATTGCAATATTTCAACAAGTCAATTGAAATTTTCTTGCACGATTAGGGACAGTGGAGGCCTAGAAAGATGTTTTTTTAAAATTAGTTTTAGGTTCCAGAGAGTAAATTCCTGAAAAAAATGTGTTTGTTTTATGAAAAATGTGAGTGTGTTACTGCTAAAAAGTTGTTTTAAATATCGTTTTTGGATAAGGGTGATTGCAATATTTCAATAAGTTAATTGAAATTTTCTTGGAAGATTAGGGAGAGTGGATGCCTAGAAAGATGTTTTTTTTAATTAGTTTTAGGTTTCAGAGAGTAGATTCCTGAAAAAAATGTGTTTGTTTTATGAAAAATGTGAGGGTGTTACTGCTAAAAAGTTGATTTAAATTTCGTTTTTGAATAAGGGTGATTGCAATATTTTAACAAGTCAATTGAAATTTTCTTGCACGATTAGGGACAGTGGATGCCTAGAAAGATGTTTTTTTAAAATTAGTTTTAGGTTTCAGAGAGTAGATTACTGAAAAAAATGTTTTTTTTTTAATGAAAAATGTGAGTGTGTTACTGCAAAAAAGTTGATTTAAATATCGTTTTTGGATAAGGGTGATTTCAATAAGTTAATTGAAATTTTCTTGGAAGATTAGGGAGAGTGGATGCCTTGAAAGATGTTTTTTTTAATTAGTTTTAGGTTTCAGAGAGTAGATTCCTGAAATAAATGTGTTTGTTTTATGAAAAATGTGAGTGTGTTACTGCTAAAAAGTTGATTCAAATTTCGTTTTTGGATAAGGGTGATTGCAATATTTCAACAAGTTAATTGAAATTTTCTTGCAAGATTAGGGAGAGTGGATGCCTAGAAAGATGTTTTTTACAAATTCGTTATAGGTTCCAGAGAGTGGATTCCTGAAAAAAAAATTATTTGTTTCATGAAAAATGTGAGTGTGTTACTGCAAAAAAGTTGATTTAAATTTAGTTTCAGGATAGGTGTGAATGCATCATTTAACAAGTCAATTGAAATTTTCTTGCAAGATTGGGGACAATGGATGCCTAGAAAGATGTTTTTTTTAAATTAGTTTTAGGTTTCAGAGAGTAGATTCCTGAAAAAAATGTGTTTGTTTTATGAAAAATGTGAGTGTGTTACTGCAAAAAAGTTGATTTAAATATCGTTTTTGGATAAGGGTGATTGCAATATTTCAATAAGTTAATTGAAATTTTCTTGGAAGATTAGGGAGAGTGGATGCCTAGAAAGATGTTTTTCTTTAATTAGTTTTAGGTTTCAGAGAGTAGATTCCTGAAAAAAAGGTGTTTGTTTTATGAAAAATGTGAGGGTGTTACTGCTAAAAAGTTGATTTAAATTTCGTTTTTGAATAAGGGTGATTGCAATATTTCAATAAGTCAATTGAAATTTTCTTGCACGATTAGGGACAGTGGATGCCTAGAAAGATGTTTTTTTAAAATTAGTTTTAGGTTTCAGAGAGTAGATTCCTGAAAAAAATGTGTTTGTTTTATGAAAAATGTGAGTGTGTTACTGCAAAAAAGTTGATTTAAATATCGTTTTTGGATAAGGGTGATTGCAATATTTCAATAAGTTAATTGAAATTTTCTTGGAAGATTAGGGAGAGTGGATGCCTAGAAAGATGTTTTTTTTTAATTAGTTTTAGGTTTCAGAGAGTAGATTCCTGAAAAAAATGTGTTTGTTTTATGAAAAATGTGAGGGTGTTACTGCTAAAAAGTTGATTTAAATTTCGTTTTTGAATAAGGGTGATTGCAATATTTGAATAAGTCAATTGAAATTTTTTTGCACGATTAGGGACAGTGGATGCCTAGAAAGATGTTTTTTTAAAATTAGTTTTAGGTTTCAGAGAGTAGATTCCTGAAAAAAATGTGTTTGTTTTATGAAAAATGTGAGTGTGTTACTGCTAAAAAGTTGATTTAAATTTCGTTTTTGGATAAGGGTGATTGCAATATTTCAACAAGTCAATTGAAATTTTCTTGCACGATTAGGGACAGTGGATGCCTAGAAAGATTTTCTTTTTTTAAAATTACTTTTAGATTCCAGAGAGTAGATTCCTGAAAAAAATTTGTTTGTTTTATGAAAAATGTGAGTGTGTTACTGCTAAAAAGTTGATTTAAATTTCGTTTTTGGATAAGGGTGATTGCAATACTTCAACAAGTCAATTGAAATTTTCTTGCACGATTAGGGACAGTGGATGCCTAGAAAGATGTTTTTTTAAAATTAGTTTTAGGTTCCAGAGAGTAGATTCCTGAAAAAAATGTGTATGTTTTATGAAAAATGTGAGGGTGTTACTGCTCAAAAGTTGATTTAAATTTCATTTTTGGATAAGGGTGATTGCAATATTTCAACAAGTCAATTGAAATTTTCTTGCACGATTAGGGACAGTGGATGCCTAGAAAGATGTTTTTTTAAAATTAGTTTTAGGTTCCAGAGAGTAGATTCCTGAAAATAATTTGTTTGTTTTATGAAAAATGTGAGTGTGTTACTGCTAAAAAGTTGATTTAAATTTTGTTTTTGGATAAGGGTGATTGCAATACTTCAACAAGTCAATTGAAATTTTCTTGCACGATTAGGGACAGTGGATGCATAGAAAGATTTCTTTTTTAAATTAGTATTAGGTTTCAGAGAGTAGATTCCTGAAAAAAATGTGTTTGTTTTATGAAAAATGTGAGGGTGTTACTGCTAAAAAGTTGATTTAAATTTCGTTTTTGAATAAGGGTGATTGCAATATTTCAACAAGTCAATTGAAATTTTCTTGCACGATTAGGGACAGTGGATGCCTAGAAAGATATTTTTTTAAAAATTAGTTTTAGGTTCCAGAGAGTAGATTCCTGAAAAAAATGTGTTTTTTTTATGAAAAATGTGAGTGTGTTACTGCTAAAAATTTGATTTAAATATCGTTTTTGAATAAGGGTGATTGCAATATTTCAATAAGTTAATTGAAATTTTCTTGGAAGATTAGGGAGAGTGGATGCCTAGAAAGATGTTTTTTTTAATTAGTTTTAGGTTTCAGAGAGTAGATTCCTGAAAAAAATGTGTTTGTTTTATGAAAAATGCGAGGGTGTTACTGCTAAAAAGTTGATTTAAATTACGTTTTTGAATAAGGGTGATTGCAATATTTCAACAAGTCAATTGAAATTTTCTTGCACGATTAGGGACAGTGGATGCCTAGAAAGATATTTTTTTTAAATTAGTTTTAAGTTTCAGAGAGCAGATTCCTGAAAAAAATGTGTTTGTTTTATGAAAAATGTGAGTGTGTTACTGCTAAAAAGTTGATTTAAATTTCGTTTTTGGATAAGGGTGATTGGTATATTTCAACAAGTCAATTGACATTTTCTTGCACGATTAGGGACAGTGGATGCCTAGAAAGATGTTTTTTACAAATTCGTTATAGGTTCCAGAGAGTGGATTCCTGAAAAAAAAATTATTTGTTTCATGAAAAATGTGAGTGTGTTACTGCAAAAAAGTTGATTTAAATTTAGTTTCAGGATAGGTGTGAATGCATCATTTCAACAAGTCAATTGAAATTTTCTTGCAAGATTGGGGACAATGGATGCCTAGAAAGATGTTTTTTTTAAATTAGTTTTAGGTTTCAGAGAGTAGATTCCTGAAAAAAATGTGTTTGTTTTATGAAAAATGTGAGTGTGTTACTGCAAAAAAGTTGATTTAAATATCGTTTTTGGATAAGGGTGATTGCAATATTTCAATAAGTTAATTGAAATTTTCTTGGATTAGGGAGAGTGGATGCCTAGAAAGATGTTTTTTTTAATTAGTTTTAGGTTTCAGAGAGTAGATTCCTGAAAAAAATGTGTTTGTTTTATGAAAAATGTGAGGGTGTTACTGCTAAAAAGTTGATTTAAATTTCGTTTTTGAATAAGGGTGATTGCAATATTTCAATAAGTCAATTGAAATTTTCTTGCACGATTAGGGACAGTGGATGCCTAGAAAGATTTTTTTTAAAATTTGTTTTAGGTTTCAGAGAGTAGATTCCTGAAAAAAATGTGTTTGTTTTATGAAAAATGTGAGTGTGTTACCGCTAAAAAGTTGATTTAAATTTCGTTTTTGGATAAGGGTGATTGCAATATTTCAACAAGTCAATTGAAATTTTTTTGCACGATTAGGGACAGTGGATGCCTAGAAAGATGTTTTTTTAAAATTAGTTTTAGGTTTCAGAGAGTAGATTCCTGAAAAAAAATGTGTTTGTTTTATGAAAAATGTGAGTGTGTTACTGCTAAAAAGTTGATTTAAATTTCGTTTTTGGATAAGGGTGATTGCAATATTTCAACAAGTCAATTGAAATTTTCTTGCACGATTAGGGACAGTGGATGCCTAGAAAGATGTTTTTTTAAAATTAGTTTTAGGTTCCAGAGAGTAGATTCCTGAAAAAAAATGTGTTTGTTTTATGAAAAATGTGAGTGTGTTACTGCTAAAAAGTTGATTTAAATTTCGTTTTTGGATAAGGGTGATTGCAATACTTCAACAAGTCAATTGAAATTTTCTTGCACGATTAGGGACAGTGGATGCCTAGAAAGATGTTTTTTTAAAATTAGTTTTAGGTTCCAGAGAGTAGATTCCTGAAAAAAATGTGTTTGTTTTATGAAAAATGTGAGTGTGTTACTGCTAAAAAGTTGATGTAAATTTCATTTTTGGATAAGGGTGATTGCAATATTTCAACAAGTTAATTGAAATTTTCTTGCAAGATTAGGGAGAGTGGATGCCTAGAAAGATGTTTTTTACAAATTAGTTTTAGGTTCCAGAGAGTGGATTCCTGAAAAAAAAATTATTTGTTTCATGAAAAATGTGAGTGTGTTACTGCAAAAAAGTTGATTTAAATTTAGTTTCAGGATAGGTGTGAATGCATCATTTCAACAAGTCAATTGAAATTTTCTTGCAAGATTGGGGACAATGGATGCCTAGAAAGATGTTTTTTTTAAATTAGTTTTAGGTTCCAGAGGGTAGATTCCTGAAAAAAAATGTTTGTTTTATGAAAAATGTGAGTGTGTTACTGCTAAAAAGTTGATTTAAATTTCGTTTTTGGATAAGGGTGATTGCAATACTTCAACAAGTCAATTGAAATTTTCTTGCACGATTAGGGACAGTGGATGCCTAGAAAGATGTTTTTTTAAAATTAGTTTTAGGTTCCAGAGAGTAGATTCCTGAAAAAAATTTGTTTGTTTTATGAAAAATGTGAGGGTGTTACTGCTAAAAAGTTGATTTAAATTTCGTTTTTGAATAAGGGTGATTGCAATATTTCAACAAGTCAATTGAAATTTTCTTGCACGATTAGGGACAGTGGATGCCTAGAAAGATGTTTTTTTAAAATTAGTTTTAGGTTCCAGAGAGTAGATTCCTGAAAAAAATGTGTTTGTTTTATGAAAAATGTGAGTGTGTTACTGCTAAAAAGTTGATTTAAATTTCATTTTTGGATAAGGGTGATTGCAATATTTCAACAAGTCAATTGAAATTTTCTTGCACGATTAGGGACAGTGGATGCCTAGAAAGATGTTTTTTTAAAATTAGTTTTAGGTTCCAGAGAGTAGATTCCTGAAAAAAATGTGTTTGTTTTATGAAAAATGTGAGTGTGTTACTGCTAAAAAGTTGATTTAAATATCGTTTTTGGATAAGGGTGATTGCAATATTTCAATAAGTTAATTGAAATTTTCTTGGAAGATTAGGGAGAGTGGATGCCTAGAAAGATGTTTTTTTTAATTAGTTTTAGGTTTCAGAGAGTAGATTCCTGAAATAAATGTGTTTGTTTTATGAAAAATGTGAGGGTGTTACTGCTAAAAAGTTGATTTAAATTTCGTTTTTGAATAAGGGTGATTGCAATATTTCAACAAGTCAATTGAAATTTTCTTGCACGATTAGGGACAGTGGATGCCTAGAAAGATATTTTTTTTAAATTAGTTTTAGGTTTCAGAGAGTAGATTCCTGAAAAAAATGTGTTTGTTTTATGAAAAATGTGAGTGTGTTACTGCTAAAAAGTTGATTTAAATTTCGTTTTTGGATAAGGGTGATTGCAATATTTCAACAAGTCAATTGAAATTTTCTTGCACGATTAGGGACAGTGGATGCCTAGAAAGATGTTTTTTTAAAATTAGTTTTAGGTTCCAGAGAGTAAATTCCTGAAAAAAATGTGTTTGTTTTATGAAAAATGTGAGTGTGTTACTGCTAAAAAGTTGTTTTAAATATCGTTTTTGGATAAGGGTGATTGCAATATTTCAATAAGTTAATTGAAATTTTCTTGGAAGATTAGGGAGAGTGGATGCCTAGAAAGATGTTTTTTTTTATTAGTTTTAGGTTTCAGAGAGTAGATTCCTGAAAAAAATGTGTTTGTTTTATGAAAAATGTGAGGGTGTTACTGCTAAAAAGTTGATTTAAATTTCGTTTTTGAATAAGGGTGATTGCAATATTTTAACAAGTCAATTGAAATTTTCTTGCACGATTAGGGACAGTGGATGCCTAGAAAGATGTTTTTTTAAAATTAGTTTTAGGTTTCAGAGAGTAGATTACTGAAAAAAATGTTTTTTGTTTCATGAAAAATGTGAGTGTGTTACTGCAAAAAAGTTGATTTAAATTTAGTTTCAGGATAGGTGTGAATGCATCATTTCAACAAGTCAATTGAAATTTTCTTGCAAGATTGGGGACAATGGATGCCTAGAAAGATGTTTTTTTAAAATTAGTTTTAGGTTCCAGAGGGTAGATTCCTGAAAAAAAATGTTTGTTTTATGAAAAATGTGAGTGTGTTACTGCTAAAAAGTTGATTTAAATTTCGTTTTTGGATAAGGGTGATTGCAATACTTCAACAAGTCAATTGAAATTTTCTTGCACGATTAGGGACAGTGGATGCCTAGAAAAATGTTTTTTTTAAATTAGTTTTAGGTTCCAGAGAGTAGATTCCTGAAAAAAATGTGTTTGTTTTATGAAAAATGTGAGGGTGTTACTGCTAAAAAGTTGATTTAAATTTCGTTTTTGAATAAGGGTGATTGCAATATTTCAACAAGTCAATTGAAATTTTCTTGCACGATTAGGGACAGTGGATGCCTAGAAAGATGTTTTTTTAAAATTAGTTTTAGGTTCCAGAGAGTAGATTCCTGAAAAAAATGTGTTTGTTTTATGAAAAATGTGAGTGTGTTACTGCTAAAAAGTTGATTTAAATTTCATTTTTGGATAAGGGTGATTGCAATATTTCAACAAGTCAATTGAAATTTTCTTGCACGATTAGGGACAGTGGATGCCTAGAAAGATGTTTTTTTAAAATTAGTTTTAGGTTCCAGAGAGTAGATTCCTGAAAAAAATGTGTTTGTTTTATGAAAAATGTGAGTGTGTTACTGCTAAAAAGTTGATTTAAATATCGTTTTTGGATAAGGGTGATTGCAATATTTCAATAAGTTAATTGAAATTTTCTTGGAAGATTAGGGAGAGTGGATGCCTAGAAAGATGTTTTTTTTAATTAGTTTTAGGTTTCAGAGAGTAGATTCCTGAAATAAATGTGTTTGTTTTATGAAAAATGTGAGGGTGTTACTGCTAAAAAGTTGATTTAAATTTCGTTTTTGAATAAGGGTGATTGCAATATTTCAACAAGTCAATTGAAATTTTCTTGCACGATTAGGGACAGTGGATGCCTAGAAAGATATTTTTTTTAAATTAGTTTTAGGTTTCAGAGAGTAGATTCCTGAAAAAAATGTGTTTGTTTTATGAAAAATGTGAGTGTGTTACTGCTAAAAAGTTGATTTAAATTTCGTTTTTGGATAAGGGTGATTGCAATATTTCAACAAGTCAATTGAAATTTTCTTGCACGATTAGGGACAGTGGATGCCTAGAAAGATGTTTTTTTAAAATTAGTTTTAGGTTCCAGAGAGTAAATTCCTGAAAAAAATGTGTTTGTTTTATGAAAAATGTGAGTGTGTTACTGCTAAAAAGTTGTTTTAAATATCGTTTTTGGATAAGGGTGATTGCAATATTTCAATAAGTTAATTGAAATTTTCTTGGAAGATTAGGGAGAGTGGATGCCTAGAAAGATGTTTTTTTTAATTAGTTTTAGGTTTCAGAGAGTAGATTCCTGAAAAAAATGTGTTTGTTTTATGAAAAATGTGAGGGTGTTACTGCTAAAAAGTTGATTTAAATTTCGTTTTTGAATAAGGGTGATTGCAATATTTTAACAAGTCAATTGAAATTTTCTTGCACGATTAGGGACAGTGGATGCCTAGAAAGATGTTTTTTTAAAATTAGTTTTAGGTTTCAGAGAGTAGATTACTGAAAAAAATGTTTTTTTTTAATGAAAAATGTGAGTGTGTTACTGCAAAAAAGTTGATTTAAATATCGTTTTTGGATAAGGGTGATTGCAATATTTCAATAAGTTAATTGAAATTTTCTTGGAAGATTAGGGAGAGTGGATGCCTTGAAAGATGTTTTTTTTAATTAGTTTTAGGTTTCAGAGAGTAGATTCCTGAAATAAATGTGTTTGTTTTATGAAAAATGTGAGTGTGTTACTGCTAAAAAGTTGATTTAAATTTCGTTTTTGGATAAGGGTGATTGCAATATTTCAACAAGTTAATTGAAATTTTCTTGCAAGATTAGGGAGAGTGGATGCCTAGAAAGATGTTTTTTACAAATTCGTTATAGGTTCCAGAGAGTGGATTCCTGAAAAAAAAATTATTTGTTTCATGAAAAATGTGAGTGTGTTACTGCAAAAAAGTTGATTTAAATTTAGTTTCAGGATAGGTGTGAATGCATCATTTAACAAGTCAATTGAAATTTTCTTGCAAGATTGGGGACAATGGATGCCTAGAAAGATTTTTTTTTAAATTAGTTTTAGGTTTCAGAGAGTAGATTCCTGAAAAAAATGTGTTTGTTTTATGAAAAATGTGAGTGTGTTACTGCAAAAAAGTTGATTTAAATATCGTTTTTGGATAAGGGTGATTGCAATATTTCAATAAGTTAATTGAAATTTTCTTGGAAGATTAGGGAGAGTGGATGCCTAGAAAGATGTTTTTTTTAATTAGTTTTAGGTTTCAGAGAGTAGATTCCTGAAAAAAATGTGTTTGTTTTATGAAAAATGTGAGGGTGTTACTGCTAAAAAGTTGATTTAAATTTCGTTTTTGAATAAGGGTGATTGCAATATTTTAACAAGTCAATTGAAATTTTCTTGCACGATTAGGGACAGTGGATGCCTAGAAAGATGTTTTTTTAAAATTAGTTTTAGGTTTCAGAGAGTAGATTACTGAAAAAAATGTTTTTTTTTAATGAAAAATGTGAGTGTGTTACTGCAAAAAAGTTGATTTAAATATCGTTTTTGGATAAGGGTGATTGCAATATTTCAATAAGTTAATTGAAATTTTCTTGGAAGATTAGGGAGAGTGGATGCCTTGAAAGATGTTTTTTTTAATTAGTTTTAGGTTTCAGAGAGTAGATTCCTGAAATAAATGTGTTTGTTTTATGAAAAATGTGAGTGTGTTACTGCTAAAAAGTTGATTTAAATTTCGTTTTTGGATAAGGGTGATTGCAATATTTCAACAAGTTAATTGAAATTTTCTTGCAAGATTAGGGAGAGTGGATGCCTAGAAAGATGTTTTTTACAAATTCGTTATAGGTTCCAGAGAGTGGATTCCTGAAAAAAAAATTATTTGTTTCATGAAAAATGTGAGTGTGTTACTGCAAAAAAGTTGATTTAAATTTAGTTTCAGGATAGGTGTGAATGCATCATTTAACAAGTCAATTGAAATTTTCTTGCAAGATTGGGGACAATGGATGCCTAGAAAGATTTTTTTTTAAATTAGTTTTAGGTTTCAGAGAGTAGATTCCTGAAAAAAATGTGTTTGTTTTATGAAAAATGTGAGTGTGTTACTGCAAAAAAGTTGATTTAAATATCGTTTTTGGATAAGGGTGATTGCAATATTTCAATAAGTTAATTGAAATTTTCTTGGAAGATTAGGGAGAGTGGATGCCTAGAAAGATGTTTTTTTAAAATTAGTTTTAGGTTTCAGAGAGTAGATTCCTGAAAAAAATGTGTTTGTTTTATGAAAAATGTGAGTGTGTTACTGCAAAAAAGTTGATTTAAATATCGTTTTTGGATAAGGGTGATTGCAATATTTCAATAAGTTAATTGAAATTTTCTTGGAAGATTAGGGAGAGTGGATGCCTAGAAAGATGTTTTTTTTTAATTAGTTTTAGGTTTCAGAGAGTAGATTCCTGAAAAAAATGTGTTTGTTTTATGAAAAATGTGAGGGTGTTACTGCTAAAAAGTTGATTTAAATTTCGTTTTTGAATAAGGGTGATTGCAATATTTCAATAAGTCAATTGAAATTTTCTTGCACGATTAGGGACAGTGGATGCCTAGAAAGATGTTTTTTTAAAATTAGTTTTAGGTTCCAGAGAGTAGATTCCTGAAAAAAATGTGTTTGTTTTATGAAAAATGTGAGTGTGTTACTGCTAAAAAGTTGATTTAAATTTCGTTTTTGGATAAGGGTGATTGCAATATTTCAACAAGTTAATTGAAATTTTCTTGCAAGATTAGGGAGAGTGGATGCCTAGAAAGATGTTTTTTACAAATTCGTTATAGGTTCCAGAGAGTGGATTCCTGAAAAAAAAATTATTTGTTTCATGAAAAATGTGAGTGTGTTACTGCAAAAAAGTTGATTTAAATTTAGTTTCAGGATAGGTGTGAATGCATCATTTCAACAAGTCAATTGAAATTTTCTTGCAAGATTGGGGACAATGGATGCCTAGAAAGATGTTTTTTTAAATTAGTTTTAGGTTTCAGAGAGTAGATTCCTGAAAAAAATGTGTTTGTTTTATGAAAAATGTGAGTGTGTTACTGCAAAAAAGTTGATTTAAATATCGTTTTTGGATAAGGGTGATTGCAATATTTCAATAAGTTAATTGAAATTTTCTTGGATTAGGGAGAGTGGATGCCTAGAAAGATGTTTTTTTTAATTAGTTTTAGGTTTCAGAGAGTAGATTCCTGAAAAAAATGTGTTTGTTTTATCAAAAATGTGAGGGTGTTACTGCTAAAAAGTTGATTTAAATTTCGTTTTTGAATAAGGGTGATTGCAATATTTCAATAAGTCAATTGAAATTTTCTTGCACGATTAGGGACAGTGGATGCCTAGAAAGATTTTTTTTAAAATTTGTTTTAGGTTTCAGAGAGTAGATTCCTGAAAAAAATGTGTTTGTTTTATAAAAAATGTGAGTGTGTTACTGCTAAAAAGTTGATTTAAATTTCGTTTTTGGATAAGGGTGATTGCAATATTTCAACAAGTCAATTGAAATTTTTTTGCACGATTAGGGACAGTGGATGCCTAGAAAGATGTTTTTTTAAAATTAGTTTTAGGTTTCAGAGAGTAGATTCCTGAAAAAAAATGTGTTTGTTTTATGAAAAATGTGAGTGTGTTACTGCTAAAAAGTTGATTTAAATTTCGTTTTTGGATAAGGGTGATTGCAATATTTCAACAAGTCAATTGAAATTTTCTTGCACGATTAGGGACAGTGGATGCCTAGAAAGATGTTTTTTTAAAATTAGTTTTAGGTTCCAGAGAGTAGATTCCTGAAAAAAAATGTGTTTGTTTTATGAAAAATGTGAGTGTGTTACTGCTAAAAAGTTGATTTAAATTTCGTTTTTGGATAAGGGTGATTGCAATACTTCAACAAGTCAATTGAAATTTTCTTGCACGATTAGGGACAGTGGATGCCTAGAAAGATGTTTTTTTAAAATTAGTTTTAGGTTCCAGAGAGTAGATTCCTGAAAAAAATGTGTTTGTTTTATGAAAAATGTGAGTGTGTTACTGCTAAAAAGTTGATGTAAATTTCATTTTTGGATAAGGGTGATTGCAATATTTCAACAAGTTAATTGAAATTTTCTTGCAAGATTAGGGAGAGTGGATGCCTAGAAAGATGTTTTTTACAAATTAGTTTTAGGTTCCAGAGAGTGGATTCCTGAAAAAAAAATTATTTGTTTCATGAAAAATGTGAGTGTGTTACTGCAAAAAAGTTGATTTAAATTTAGTTTCAGGATAGGTGTGAATGCATCATTTCAACAAGTCAATTGAAATTTTCTTGCACGATTAGGGACAGTGGATGCCTAGAAAGATGTTTTTTTAAAATTAGTTTTAGGTTCCAGAGAGTAGATTCCTGAAAAAAATGTGTTTGTTTTATGAAAAATGTGAGTGTGTTACTGCTAAAAAGTTGATGTAAATTTCATTTTTGGATAAGGGTGATTGCAATATTTCAACAAGTTAATTGAAATTTTCTTGCAAGATTAGGGAGAGTGGATGCCTAGAAAGATGTTTTTTACAAATTAGTTTTAGGTTCCAGAGAGTGGATTCCTGAAAAAAAAATTATTTGTTTCATGAAAAATGTGAGTGTGTTACTGCAAAAAAGTTGATTTAAATTTAGTTTCAGGATAGGTGTGAATGCATCATTTCAACAAGTCAATTGAAATTTTCTTGCAAGATTGGGGACAATGGATGCCTAGAAAGATGTTTTTTTAAAATTAGTTTTAGGTTCCAGAGGGTAGATTCCTGAAAAAAAATGTTTGTTTTATGAAAAATGTGAGTGTGTTACTGCTAAAAAGTTGATTTAAATTTCGTTTTTGGATAAGGGTGATTGCAATACTTCAACAAGTCAATTGAAATTTTCTTGCACGATTAGGGACAGTGGATGCCTAGAAAGATGTTTTTTTTAAATTAGTTTTAGGTTCCAGAGAGTAGATTCCTGAAAAAAATTTGTTTGTTTTATGAAAAATGTGAGGGTGTTACTGCTAAAAAGTCGATTTAAATTTCGTTTTTGAATAAGGGTGATTGCAATATTTCAACAAGTCAATTGAAATTTTCTTGCACGATTAGGGACAGTGGATGCCTAGAAAGATATTTTTTTAAAATTAGTTTTAGGTTCCAGAGAGTAGATTCCTGAAAAAAACTGTGTTTGTTTTATGAAAAATGTGAGTGTGTTACTGCTAAAAAGTTGATTTAAATTTCATTTTTGGATAAGGGTGATTGCAATATTTCAACAAGTCAATTGAAATTTTCTTGCACGATTAGGGACAGTGGATGCCTAGAAAGATGTTTTTTTAAAATTAGTTTTAGGTTCCAGAGAGTAGATTCCTGAAAAAAATGTGTTTGTTTTATGAAAAATGTGAGTGTGTTACTGCTAAAAAGTTGATTTAAATATCGTTTTTGGATAAGGGTGATTGCAATATTTCAATAAGTTAATTGAAATTTTCTTGGAAGATTAGGGAGAGTGGATGCCTAGAAAGATGTTTTTTTTAATTAGTTTTAGGTTTCAGAGAGTAGATTCCTGAAATAAATGTGTTTGTTTTATGAAAAATGTGAGGGTGTTACTGCTAAAAAGTTGATTTAAATTTCGTTTTTGAATAAGGGTGATTGCAATATTTCAACAAGTCAATTGAAATTTTCTTGCACGATTAGGGACAGTGGATGCCTAGAAAGATATTTTTTTGAAATTAGTTTTAGGTTTCAGAGAGTAGATTCCTGAAAAAAATGTGTTTGTTTTATGAAAAATGTGAGTGTGTTACTGCTAAAAAGTTGATTTAAATTTCGTTTTTGGATAAGGGTGATTGCAATATTTCAACAAGTCAATTGAAATTTTCTTGCACGATTAGGGACAGTGGATGCCTAGAAAGATGTTTTTTTAAAATTAGTTTTAGGTTCCAGAGAGTAAATTCCTGAAAAAAATGTGTTTGTTTTATGAAAAATGTGAGTGTGTTACTGCTAAAAAGTTGTTTTAAATATCGTTTTTGGATAAGGGTGATTGCAATATTTCAATAAGTTAATTGAAATTTTCTTGGAAGATTAGGGAGAGTGGATGCCTAGAAAGATGTTTTTTTTAATTAGTTTTAGGTTTCAGAGAGTAGATTCCTGAAAAAAATGTGTTTGTTTTATGAAAAATGTGAGGGTGTTACTGCTAAAAAGTTGATTTAAATTTCGTTTTTGAATAAGGGTGATTGCAATATTTTAACAAGTCAATTGAAATTTTCTTGCACGATTAGGGACAGTGGATGCCTAGAAAGATGTTTTTTTTAAATTAGTTTTAGGTTTCAGAGAGTAGATTACTGAAAAAAATGTTTTTTTTAATGAAAAATGTGAGTGTGTTACTGCAAAAAAGTTGATTTAAATATCGTTTTTGGATAAGGGTGATTGCAATATTTCAATAAGTTAATTGAAATTTTCTTGGAAGATTAGGGAGAGTGGATGCCTTGAAAGATGTTTTTTTTAATTAGTTTTAGGTTTCAGAGAGTAGATTCCTGAAATAAATGTGTTTGTTTTATGAAAAATGTGAGTGTGTTACTGCTAAAAAGTTGATTTAAATTTCGTTTTTGGATAAGGGTGATTGCAATATTTCAACAAGTTAATTGAAATTTTCTTGCAAGATTAGGGAGAGTGGATGCCTAGAAAGATGTTTTTTACAAATTAGTTTTAGGTTCCAGAGAGTGGATTCCTGAAAAAAAAATTATTTGTTTCATGAAAAATGTGAGTGTGTTACTGCAAAAAAGTTGATTTAAATTTAGTTTCAGGATAGGTGTGAATGCATCATTTCAACAAGTCAATTGAAATTTTCTTGCAAGATTGGGGACAATGGATGCCTAGAAAGATGTTTTTTTAAAATTAGTTTTAGGTTCCAGAGGGTAGATTCCTGAAAAAAAATGTTTGTTTTATGAAAAATGTGAGTGTGTTACTGCTAAAAAGTTGATTTAAATTTCGTTTTTGGATAAGGGTGATTGCAATACTTCAACAAGTCAATTGAAATTTTCTTGCACGATTAGGGACAGTGGATGCCTAGAAAAATGTTTTTTTAAAATTAGTTTTAGGTTCCAGAGAGTAGATTCCTGAAAAAAATGTGTTTGTTTTATGAAAAATGTGAGGGTGTTACTGCTAAAAAGTTGATTTAAATTTCGTTTTTGAATAAGGGTGATTGCAATATTTCAACAAGTCAATTGAAATTTTCTTGCACGATTAGGGACAGTGGATGCCTAGAAAGATGTTTTTTTAAAATTAGTTTTAGGTTCCAGAGAGTAGATTCCTGAAAAAAATGTGTTTGTTTTATGAAAAATGTGAGTGTGTTACTGCTAAAAAGTTGATTTAAATTTCATTTTTGGATAAGGGTGATTGCAATATTTCAACAAGTCAATTGAAATATTCTTGCACGATTAGGGACAGTGGATGCCTAGAAAGATGTTTTTTTAAAATTAGTTTTAGGTTCCAGAGAGTAGATTCCTGAAAAAAATGTGGTTGTTTTATGAAAAATGTGAGTGTGTTACTGCTAAAAAGTTGATTTAAATATCGTTTTTGGATAAGGGTGATTGCAATATTTCAATAAGTTAATTGAAATTTTCTTGGAAGATTAGGGAGAGTGGATGCCTAGAAAGATGTTTTTTTTAATTAGTTTTAGGTTTCAGAGAGTAGATTCCTGAAATAAATGTGTTTGTTTTATGAAAAATGTGAGGGTGTTACTGCTAAAAAGTTGATTTAAATTTCGTTTTTGAATAAGGGTGATTGCAATATTTCAACAAGTCAATTGAAATTTTCTTGCACGATTAGGGACAGTGGATGCCTAGAAAGATATTTTTTTTAAATTAGTTTTAGGTTTCAGAGAGTAGATTCCTGAAAAAAATGTGTTTGTTTTATGAAAAATGTGAGTGTGTTACTGCTAAAAAGTTGATTTAAATTTCGTTTTTGGATAAGGGTGATTGCAATATTTCAACAAGTCAATTGAAATTTTCTTGCACGATTAGGGACAGTGGATGCCTAGAAAGATGTTTTTTTAAAATTAGTTTTAGGTTCCAGAGAGTAAATTCCTGAAAAAAATGTGTTTGTTTTATGAAAAATGTGAGTGTGTTACTGCTAAAAAGTTGTTTTAAATATCGTTTTTGGATAAGGGTGATTGCAATATTTCAATAAGTTAATTGAAATTTTCTTGGAAGATTAGGGAGAGTGGATGCCTAGAAAGATGTTTTTTTTAATTAGTTTTAGGTTTCAGAGAGTAGATTCCTGAAAAAAATGTGTTTGTTTTATGAAAAATGTGAGGGTGTTACTGCTAAAAAGTTGATTTAAATTTCGTTTTTGAATAAGGGTGATTGCAATATTTTAACAAGTCAATTGAAATTTTCTTGCACGATTAGGGACAGTGGATGCCTAGAAAGATGTTTTTTTAAAATTAGTTTTAGGTTTCAGAGAGTAGATTACTGAAAAAATGTTTTTTTTTAATGAAAAATGTTAGTGTGTTACTGCAAAAAAGTTGATTTAAATATCGTTTTTGGATAAGGGTGATTGCAATATTTCAATAAGTTAATTGAAATTTTCTTGGAAGATTAGGGAGAGTGGATGCCTTGAAAGATGTTTTTTTTAATTAGTTTTAGGTTTCAGAGAGTAGATTCCTGAAATAAATGTGTTTGTTTTATGAAAAATGTGAGTGTGTTACTGCTAAAAAGTTGATTTAAATTTCGTTTTTGGATAAGGGTGATTGCAATATTTCAACAAGTTAATTGAAATTTTCTTGCAAGATTAGGGAGAGTGGATGCCTAGAAAGATGTTTTTTACAAATTCGTTATAGGTTCCAGAGAGTGGATTCCTGAAAAAAAAATTATTTGTTTCATGAAAAATGTGAGTGTGTTACTGCAAAAAAGTTGATTTAAATTTAGTTTCAGGATAGGTGTGAATGCATCATTTAACAAGTCAATTGAAATTTTCTTGCAAGATTGGGGACAATGGATGCCTAGAAAGATGTTTTTTTTAAATTAGTTTTAGGTTTCAGAGAATAGATTCCTGAAAAAAATGTGTTTGTTTTATGAAAAATGTGAGTGTGTTACTGCAAAAAAGTTGATTTAAATATCGTTTTTGGATAAGGGTGATTGCAATATTTCAATAAGTTAATTGAAATTTTCTTGGAAGATTAGGGAGAGTGGATGCCTAGAAAGATGTTTTTTTAAAATTAGTTTTAGGTTTCAGAGAGTAGATTCCTGAAAAAAATGTGTTTGTTTTATGAAAAATGTGAGTGTGTTACTGCAAAAAAGTTGATTTAAATATCGTTTTTGGATAAGGGTGATTGCAATATTTCAATAAGTTAATTGAAATTTTCTTGGAAGATTAGGGAGAGTGGATGCCTAGAAAGATGTTTTTTTTTAATTAGTTTTAGGTTTCAGAGAGTAGATTCCTGAAAAAAATGTGTTTGTTTTATGAAAAATGTGAGGGTGTTACTGCTAAAAAGTTGATTTAAATTTCGTTTTTGAATAAGGGTGATTGCAATATTTCAATAGGTCAATTGAAATTTTCTTGCACGATTAGGGACAGTGGATGCCTAGAAAGATTTTTTTTAAAATTTGTTTTAGGTTTCAGAGAGTAGATTCCTGAAAAAAATGTGTTTGTTTTATGAAAAATGTGAGTGTGTTACTGCTAAAAAGTTGATTTAAATTTCGTTTTTGGATAAGGGTGATTGCAATATTTCAACAAGTCAATTGAAATTTTTTTGCACGATTAGGGACAGTGGATGCCTAGAAAGATGTTTTTTTAAAATTAGTTTTAGGTTTCAGAGAGTAGATTCCTGAAAAAAAATGTGTTTGTTTTATGAAAAATGTGAGTGTGTTACTGCTAAAAAGTTGATTTAAATTTCGTTTTTGGATAAGGGTGATTGCAATATTTCAACAAGTCAATTGAAATTTTCTTGCACGATTAGGGACAGTGGATGCCTAGAAAGATGTTTTTTTAAAATTAGTTTTAGGTTCCAGAGAGTAGATTCCTGAAAAAAAATGTGTTTGTTTTATGAAAAATGTGAGTGTGTTACTGCTAAAAAGTTGATTTAAATTTCGTTTTTGGATAAGGGTGATTGCAATACTTCAACAAGTCAATTGAAATTTTCTTGCACGATTAGGGACAGTGGATGCCTAGAAAGATGTTTTTTTAAAATTAGTTTTAGGTTCCAGAGAGTAGATTCCTGAAAAAAATGTGTTTGTTTTATGAAAAATGTGAGTGTGTTACTGCTAAAAAGTTGATGTAAATTTCATTTTTGGATAAGGGTGATTGCAATATTTCAACAAGTTAATTGAAATTTTCTTGCAAGATTAGGGAGAGTGGATGCCTAGAAAGATGTTTTTTACAAATTAGTTTTAGGTTCCAGAGAGTGGATTCCTGAAAAAAAAATTATTTGTTTCATGAAAAATGTGAGTGTGTTACTGCAAAAAAGTTGATTTAAATTTAGTTTCAGGATAGGTGTGAATGCATCATTTCAACAAGTCAATTGAAATTTTCTTGCAAGATTGGGGACAATGGATGCCTAGAAAGATGTTTTTTTAAAATTAGTTTTAGGTTCCAGAGGGTAGATTCCTGAAAAAAAATGTTTGTTTTATGAAAAATGTGAGTGTGTTACTGCTAAAAAGTTGATTTAAATTTCGTTTTTGGATAAGGGTGATTGCAATACTTCAACAAGTCAATTGAAATTTTCTTGCACGATTAGGGACAGTGGATGCCTAGAAAGATGTTTTTTTAAAATTAGTTTTAGGTTCCAGAGAGTAGATTCCTGAAAAAAATTTGTTTGTTTTATGAAAAATGTGAGGGTGTTACTGCTAAAAAGTTGATTTAAATTTCGTTTTTGAATAAGGGTGATTGCAATATTTCAACAAGTCAATTGAAATTTTCTTGCACGATTAGGGACAGTGGATGCCTAGAAAGATGTTTTTTTAAAATTAGTTTTAGGTTCCAGAGAGTAGATTCCTGAAAAAAATGTGTTTGTTTTATGAAAAATGTGAGTGTGTTACTGCTAAAAAGTTGATTTAAATTTCATTTTTGGATAAGGGTGATTGCAATATTTCAACAAGTCAATTGAAATTTTCTTGCACGATTAGGGACAGTGGATGCCTAGAAAGATGTTTTTTTAAAATTAGTTTTAGGTTCCAGAGAGTAGATTCCTGAAAAAAATGTGTTTGTTTTATGAAAAATGTGAGTGTGTTACTGCTAAAAAGTTGATTTAAATATCGTTTTTGGATAAGGGTGATTGCAATATTTCAATAAGTTAATTGAAATTTTCTTGGAAGATTAGGGAGAGTGGATGCCTAGAAAGATGTTTTTTTTAATTAGTTTTAGGTTTCAGAGAGTAGATTCCTGAAATAAATGTGTTTGTTTTATGAAAAATGTGAGGGTGTTACTGCTAAAAAGTTGATTTAAATTTCGTTTTTGAATAAGGGTGATTGCAATATTTCAACAAGTCAATTGAAATTTTCTTGCACGATTAGGGACAGTGGATGCCTAGAAAGATATTTTTTTAAAATTAGTTTTAGGTTTCAGAGAGTAGATTCCTGAAAAAAATGTGTTTGTTTTATGAAAAATGTGAGTGTGTTACTGCTAAAAAGTTGATTTAAATTTCGTTTTTGGATAAGGGTGATTGCAATATTTCAACAAGTCAATTGAAATTTTCTTGCACGATTAGGGACAGTGGATGCCTAGAAAGATGTTTTTTTAAAATTAGTTTTAGGTTCCAGAGAGTAAATTCCTGAAAAAAATGTGTTTGTTTTATGAAAAATGTGAGTGTGTTACTGCTAAAAAGTTGTTTTAAATATCGTTTTTGGATAAGGGTGATTGCAATATTTCAATAAGTTAATTGAAATTTTCTTGGAAGATTAGGGAGAGTGGATGCCTAGAAAGATGTTTTTTTTAATTAGTTTTAGGTTTCAGAGAGTAGATTCCTGAAAAAAATGTGTTTGTTTTATGAAAAATGTGAGGGTGTTACTGCTAAAAAGTTGATTTAAATTTCGTTTTTGAATAAGGGTGATTGCAATATTTTAACAAGTCAATTGAAATTTTCTTGCACGATTAGGGACAGTGGATGCCTAGAAAGATGTTTTTTTAAAATTAGTTTTAGGTTTCAGAGAGTAGATTACTGAAAAAAATGTTTTTTTTAATGAAAAATGTGAGTGTGTTACTGCAAAAAAGTTGATTTAAATATCGTTTTTGGATAAGGGTGATTGCAATATTTCAATAAGTTAATTGAAATTTTCTTGGAAGATTAGGGAGAGTGGATGCCTTGAAAGATGTTTTTTTTAATTAGTTTTAGGTTTCAGAGAGTAGATTCCTGAAATAAATGTGTTTGTTTTATGAAAAATGTGAGTGTGTTACTGCTAAAAAGTTGATTTAAATTTCGTTTTTGGATAAGGGTGATTGCAATATTTCAACAAGTTAATTGAAATTTTCTTGCAAGATTAGGGAGAGTGGATGCCTAGAAAGATGTTTTTTACAAATTAGTTTTAGGTTCCAGAGAGTGGATTCCTGAAAAAAAAATTATTTGTTTCATGAAAAATGTGAGTGTGTTACTGCAAAAAAGTTGATTTAAATTTAGTTTCAGGATAGGTGTGAATGCATCATTTCAACAAGTCAATTGAAATTTTCTTGCAAGATTGGGGACAATGGATGCCTAGAAAGATGTTTTTTTAAAATTAGTTTTAGGTTCCAGAGGGTAGATTCCTGAAAAAAATGTTTGTTTTATGAAAAATGTGAGTGTGTTACTGCTAAAAAGTTGATTTAAATTTCGTTTTTGGATAAGGGTGATTGCAATACTTCAACAAGTCAATTGAAATTTTCTTGCACGATTAGGGACAGTGGATGCCTAGAAAAATGTTTTTTTAAAATTAGTTTTAGGTTCCAGAGAGTAGATTCCTGAAAAAAATGTGTTTGTTTTATGAAAAATGTGAGGGTGTTACTGCTAAAAAGTTGATTTAAATTTCGTTTTTGAATAAGGGTGATCGCAATATTTCAACAAGTCAATTGAAATTTTCTTGCACGATTAGGGACAGTGGATGCCTAGAAAGATGTTTTTTTAAAATTAGTTTTAGGTTCCAGAGAGTAGATTCCTGAAAAAAAATGTGTTTGTTTTATGAAAAATGTGAGTGTGTTACTGCTAAAAAGTTGATTTAAATTTCGTTTTTGGATAAGGGTGATTGCAATACTTCAACAAGTCAATTGAAATTTTCTTGCACGATTAGGGACAGTGGATGCCTAGAAAGATGTTTTTTTAAAATTAGTTTTAGGTTCCAGAGAGTAGATTCCTGAAAAAAATGTGTTTGTTTTATGAAAAATGTGAGTGTGTTACTGCTAAAAAGTTGATGTAAATTTCATTTTTGGATAAGGGTGATTGCAATATTTCAACAAGTTAATTGAAATTTTCTTGCAAGATTAGGGAGAGTGGATGCCTAGAAAGATGTTTTTTACAAATTAGTTTTAGGTTCCAGAGAGTGGATTCCTGAAAAAAAAATTATTTGTTTCATGAAAAATGTGAGTGTGTTACTGCAAAAAAGTTGATTTAAATTTAGTTTCAGGATAGGTGTGAATGCATCATTTCAACAAGTCAATTGAAATTTTCTTGCAAGATTGGGGACAATGGATGCCTAGAAAGATGTTTTTTTAAAATTAGTTTTAGGTTCCAGAGGGTAGATTCCTGAAAAAAAATGTTTGTTTTATGAAAAATGTGAGTGTGTTACTGCTAAAAAGTTGATTTAAATTTCGTTTTTGGATAAGGGTGATTGCAATACTTCAACAAGTCAATTGAAATTTTCTTGCACGATTAGGGACAGTGGATGCCTAGAAAGATGTTTTTTTAAAATTAGTTTTAGGTTCCAGAGAGTAGATTCCTGAAAAAAATTTGTTTGTTTTATGAAAAATGTGAGGGTGTTACTGCTAAAAAGTTGATTTAAATTTCGTTTTTGAATAAGGGTGATTGCAATATTTCAACAAGTCAATTGAAATTTTCTTGCACGATTAGGGACAGTGGATGCCTAGAAAGATGTTTTTTTAAAATTAGTTTTAGGTTCCAGAGAGTAGATTCCTGAAAAAAATGTGTTTGTTTTATGAAAAATGTGAGTGTGTTACTGCTAAAAAGTTGATTTAAATTTCATTTTTGGATAAGGGTGATTGCAATATTTCAACAAGTCAATTGAAATTTTCTTGCACGATTAGGGACAGTGGATGCCTAGAAAGATGTTTTTTTAAAATTAGTTTTAGGTTCCAGAGAGTAGATTCCTGAAAAAAATGTGTTTGTTTTATGAAAAATGTGAGTGTGTTACTGCTAAAAAGTTGATTTAAATATCGTTTTTGGATAAGGGTGATTGCAATATTTCAATAAGTTAATTGAAATTTTCTTGGAAGATTAGGGAGAGTGGATGCCTAGAAAGATGTTTTTTTTAATTAGTTTTAGGTTTCAGAGAGTAGATTCCTGAAATAAATGTGTTTGTTTTATGAAAAATGTGAGGGTGTTACTGCTAAAAAGTTGATTTAAATTTCGTTTTTGAATAAGGGTGATTGCAATATTTCAACAAGTCAATTGAAATTTTCTTGCACGATTAGGGACAGTGGATGCCTAGAAAGATATTTTTTTAAAATTAGTTTTAGGTTTCAGAGAGTAGATTCCTGAAAAAAATGTGTTTGTTTTATGAAAAATGTGAGTGTGTTACTGCTAAAAAGTTGATTTAAATTTCGTTTTTGGATAAGGGTGATTGCAATATTTCAACAAGTCAATTGAAATTTTCTTGCACGATTAGGGACAGTGGATGCCTAGAAAGATGTTTTTTTAAAATTAGTTTTAGGTTCCAGAGAGTAAATTCCTGAAAAAAATGTGTTTGTTTTATGAAAAATGTGAGTGTGTTACTGCTAAAAAGTTGTTTTAAATATCGTTTTTGGATAAGGGTGATTGCAATATTTCAATAAGTTAATTGAAATTTTCTTGGAAGATTAGGGAGAGTGGATGCCTAGAAAGATGTTTTTTTAATTAGTTTTAGGTTTCAGAGAGTAGATTCCTGAAAAAAATGTGTTTGTTTTATGAAAAATGTGAGGGTGTTACTGCTAAAAAGTTGATTTAAATTTCGTTTTTGAATAAGGGTGATTGCAATATTTTAACAAGTCAATTGAAATTTTCTTGCACGATTAGGGACAGTGGATGCCTAGAAAGATGTTTTTTTAAAATTAGTTTTAGGTTTCAGAGAGTAGATTACTGAAAAAAATGTTTTTTTTAATGTGAGTGTGTTACTGCAAAAAAGTTGATTTAAATATCGTTTTTGGATAAGGGTGATTGCAATATTTCAATAAGTTAATTGAAATTTTCTTGGAAGATTAGGGAGAGTGGATGCCTTGAAAGATGTTTTTTTTAATTAGTTTTAGGTTTCAGAGAGTAGATTCCTGAAATAAATGTGTTTGTTTTATGAAAAATGTGAGTGTGTTACTGCTAAAAAGTTGATTTAAATTTCGTTTTTGGATAAGGGTGATTGCAATATTTCAACAAGTTAATTGAAATTTTCTTGCAAGATTAGGGAGAGTGGATGCCTAGAAAGATGTTTTTTACAAATTAGTTTTAGGTTCCAGAGAGTGGATTCCTGAAAAAAAAATTATTTGTTTCATGAAAAATGTGAGTGTGTTACTGCAAAAAAGTTGATTTAAATTTAGTTTCAGGATAGGTGTGAATGCATCATTTCAACAAGTCAATTGAAATTTTCTTGCAAGATTGGGGACAATGGATGCCTAGAAAGATGTTTTTTTAAAATTAGTTTTAGGTTCCAGAGGGTAGATTCCTGAAAAAAATGTTTGTTTTATGAAAAATGTGAGTGTGTTACTGCTAAAAAGTTGATTTAAATTTCGTTTTTGGATAAGGGTGATTGCAATACTTCAACAAGTCAATTGAAATTTTCTTGCACGATTAGGGACAGTGGATGCCTAGAAAAATGTTTTTTTAAAATTAGTTTTAGGTTCCAGAGAGTAGATTCCTGAAAAAAATGTGTTTGTTTTATGAAAAATGTGAGGGTGTTACTGCTAAAAAGTTGATTTAAATTTCGTTTTTGAATAAGGGTGATTGCAATATTTCAACAAGTCAATTGAAATTTTCTTGCACGATTAGGGACAGTGGATGCCTAGAAAGATGTTTTTTTAAAATTAGTTTTAGGTTCCAGAGAGTAGATTCCTGAAAAAAATGTGTTTGTTTTATGAAAAATGTGAGTGTGTTACTGCTAAAAAGTTGATTTAAATTTCATTTTTGGATAAGGGTGATTGCAATATTTCAACAAGTCAATTGAAATTTTCTTGCACGATTAGGGACAGTGGATGCCTAGAAAGATGTTTTTTTAAAATTAGTTTTAGGTTCCAGAGAGTAGATTCCTGAAAAAAATGTGGTTGTTTTATGAAAAATGTGAGTGTGTTACTGCTAAAAAGTTGATTTAAATATCGTTTTTGGATAAGGGTGATTGCAATATTTCAATAAGTTAATTGAAATTTTCTTGGAAGATTAGGGAGAGTGGATGCCTAGAAAGATGTTTTTTTTAATTAGTTTTAGGTTTCAGAGAGTAGATTCCTGAAATAAATGTGTTTGTTTTATGAAAAATGTGAGGGTGTTACTGCTAAAAAGTTGATTTAAATTTCGTTTTTGAATAAGGGTGATTGCAATATTTCAACAAGTCAATTGAAATTTTCTTGCACGATTAGGGACAGTGGATGCCTAGAAAGATATTTTTTTTAAATTAGTTTTAGGTTTCAGAGAGTAGATTCCTGAAAAAAATGTGTTTGTTTTATGAAAAATGTGAGTGTGTTACTGCTAAAAAGTTGATTTAAATTTCGTTTTTGGATAAGGGTGATTGCAATATTTCAACAAGTCAATTGAAATTTTCTTGCACGATTAGGGACAGTGGATGCCTAGAAAGATGTTTTTTTTAAATTAGTTTTAGGTTCCAGAGAGTAAATTCCTGAAAAAAATGTGTTTGTTTTATGAAAAATGTGAGTGTGTTACTGCTAAAAAGTTGTTTTAAATACCGTTTTTGGATAAGGGTGATTGCAATATTTCAATAAGTTAATTGAAATTTTCTTGGAAGATTAGGGAGAGTGGATGCCTAGAAAGATGTTTTTTTTAATTAGTTTTAGGTTTCAGAGAGTAGATTCCTGAAAAAAATGTGTTTGTTTTATGAAAAATGTGAGGGTGTTACTGCTAAAAAGTTGATTTAAATTTCGTTTTTGAATAAGGGTGATTGCAATATTTTAACAAGTCAATTGAAATTTTCTTGCACGATTAGGGACAGTGGATGCCTAGAAAGATGTTTTTTTAAAATTAGTTTTAGGTTTCAGAGAGTAGATTACTGAAAAAATGTTTTTTTTTTATGAAAAATGTTAGTGTGTTACTGCAAAAAAGTTGATTTAAATATCGTTTTTGGATAAGGGTGATTGCAATATTTCAATAAGTTAATTGAAATTTTCTTGGAAGATTAGGGAGAGTGGATGCCTTGAAAGATGTTTTTTTTAATTAGTTTTAGGTTTCAGAGAGTAGATTCCTGAAATAAATGTGTTTGTTTTATGAAAAATGTGAGTGTGTTACTGCTAAAAAGTTGATTTAAATTTCGTTTTTGGATAAGGGTGATTGCAATATTTCAACAAGTTAATTGAAATTTTCTTGCAAGATTAGGGAGAGTGGATGCCTAGAAAGATGTTTTTTACAAATTCGTTATAGGTTCCAGAGAGTGGATTCCTGAAAAAAAAATTATTTGTTTCATGAAAAATGTGAGTGTGTTACTGCAAAAAAGTTGATTTAAATTTAGTTTCAGGATAGGTGTGAATGCATCATTTAACAAGTCAATTGAAATTTTCTTGCAAGATTGGGGACAATGGATGCCTAGAAAGATGTTTTTTTAAAATTAGTTTTAGGTTCCAGAGGGTAGATTCCTGAAAAAAATGTTTGTTTTATGAAAAATGTGAGTGCGTTACTGCTAAAAAGTTGATTTAAATTTCGTTTTTGGATAAGGGTGATTGCAATACTTCAACAAGTCAATTGAAATTTTCTTGCACGATTAGGGACAGTGGATGCCTAGAAAAATGTTTTTTTAAAATTAGTTTTAGGTTCCAGAGAGTAGATTCCTGAAAAAAATGTGTTTGTTTTATGAAAAATGTGAGGGTGTTACTGCTAAAAAGTTGATTTAAATTTCGTTTTTGAATAAGGGTGATTGCAATATTTCAACAAGTCAATTGAAATTTTCTTGCACGATTAGGGACAGTGGATGCCTAGAAAGATGTTTTTTTAAAATTAGTTTTAGGTTCCAGAGAGTAGATTCCTGAAAAAAATGTGTTTGTTTTATGAAAAATGTGAGTGTGTTACTGCTAAAAAGTTGATTTAAATTTCATTTTTGGATAAGGGTGATTGCAATATTTCAACAAGTCAATTGAAATTTTCTTGCACGATTAGGGACAGTGGATGCCTAGAAAGATGTTTTTTTAAAATTAGTTTTAGGTTCCAGAGAGTAGATTCCTGAAAAAAATGTGGTTGTTTTATGAAAAATGTGAGTGTGTTACTGCTAAAAAGTTGATTTAAATATCGTTTTTGGATAAGGGTGATTGCAATATTTCAATAAGTTAATTGAAATTTTCTTGGAAGATTAGGGAGAGTGGATGCCTAGAAAGATGTTTTTTTTAATTAGTTTTAGGTTTCAGAGAGTAGATTCCTGAAATAAATGTGTTTGTTTTATGAAAAATGTGAGGGTGTTACTGCTAAAAAGTTGATTTAAATTTCGTTTTTGAATAAGGGTGATTGCAATATTTCAACAAGTCAATTGAAATTTTCTTGCACGATTAGGGACAGTGGATGCCTAGAAAGATATTTTTTTTAAATTAGTTTTAGGTTTCAGAGAGTAGATTCCTGAAAAAAATGTGTTTGTTTTATGAAAAATGTGAGTGTGTTACTGCTAAAAAGTTGATTTAAATTTCGTTTTTGGATAAGGGTGATTGCAATATTTCAACAAGTCAATTGAAATTTTCTTGCACGATTAGGGACAGTGGATGCCTAGAAAGATGTTTTTTTTAAATTAGTTTTAGGTTCCAGAGAGTAAATTCCTGAAAAAAATGTGTTTGTTTTATGAAAAATGTGAGTGTGTTACTGCTAAAAAGTTGTTTTAAATACCGTTTTTGGATAAGGGTGATTGCAATATTTCAATAAGTTAATTGAAATTTTCTTGGAAGATTAGGGAGAGTGGATGCCTAGAAAGATGTTTTTTTTAATTAGTTTTAGGTTTCAGAGAGTAGATTCCTGAAAAAAATGTGTTTGTTTTATGAAAAATGTGAGGGTGTTACTGCTAAAAAGTTGATTTAAATTTCGTTTTTGAATAAGGGTGATTGCAATATTTTAACAAGTCAATTGAAATTTTCTTGCACGATTAGGGACAGTGGATGCCTAGAAAGATGTTTTTTTAAAATTAGTTTTAGGTTTCAGAGAGTAGATTACTGAAAAAATGTTTTTTTTTTATGAAAAATGTTAGTGTGTTACTGCAAAAAAGTTGATTTAAATATCGTTTTTGGATAAGGGTGATTGCAATATTTCAATAAGTTAATTGAAATTTTCTTGGAAGATTAGGGAGAGTGGATGCCTTGAAAGATGTTTTTTTTAATTAGTTTTAGGTTTCAGAGAGTAGATTCCTGAAATAAATGTGTTTGTTTTATGAAAAATGTGAGTGTGTTACTGCTAAAAAGTTGATTTAAATTTCGTTTTTGGATAAGGGTGATTGCAATATTTCAACAAGTTAATTGAAATTTTCTTGCAAGATTAGGGAGAGTGGATGCCTAGAAAGATGTTTTTTACAAATTCGTTATAGGTTCCAGAGAGTGGATTCCTGAAAAAAAAATTATTTGTTTCATGAAAAATGTGAGTGTGTTACTGCAAAAAAGTTGATTTAAATTTAGTTTCAGGATAGGTGTGAATGCATCATTTAACAAGTCAATTGAAATTTTCTTGCAAGATTGGGGACAATGGATGCCTAGAAAGATGTTTTTTTAAATTAGTTTTAGGTTTCAGAGATTAGATTCCTGAAAAAAATGTGTTTGTTTTATGAAAAATGTGAGTGTGTTACTGCAAAAAAGTTGATTTAAATATCGTTTTTGGATAAGGGTGATTGCAATATTTCAATAAGTTAATTGAAATTTTCTTGGAAGATTAGGGAGAGTGGATGCCTAGAAAGATGTTTTTTTTAAATTAGTTTTAGGTTTCAGAGAGTAGATTCCTGAAAAAAATGTGTTTGTTTTATGAAAAATGTGAGTGTGTTACTGCAAAAAAGTTGATTTAAATATCGTTTTTGGATAAGGGTGATTGCAATATTTCAATAAGTTAATTGAAATTTTCTTGGAAGATTAGGGAGAGTGGATGCCTAGAAAGATGTTTTTTTTAATTAGTTTTAGGTTTCAGAGAGTAGATTCCTGAAAAAAATGTGTTTGTTTTATGAAAAATGTGAGGGTGTTACTGCTAAAAAGTTGATTTAAATTTCGTTTTTGGATAAGGGTGATTGCAATACTTCAACAAGTCAATTGAAATTTTCTTGCACGATTAGGGACAGTGGATGCCTAGAAAGATGTTTTTTTAAAATTAGTTTTAGGTTCCAGAGAGTAGATTCCTGAAAAAAATTTGTTTGTTTTATGAAAAATGTGAGGGTGTTACTGCTAAAAAGTTGATTTAAATTTCGTTTTTGAATAAGGGTGATTGCAATATTTCAACAAGTCAATTGAAATTTTCTTGCACGATTAGGGACAGTGGATGCCTAGAAAGATGTTTTTTTAAAATTAGTTTTAGGTTCCAGAGAGTAGATTCCTGAAAAAAATGTGTTTGTTTTATGAAAAATGTGAGTGTGTTACTGCTAAAAAGTTGATTTAAATTTCATTTTTGGATAAGGGTGATTGCAATATTTCAACAAGTCAATTGAAATTTTCTTGCACGATTAGGGACAGTGGATGCCTAGAAAGATGTTTTTTTAAAATTAGTTTTAGGTTCCAGAGAGTAGATTCCTGAAAAAAATGTGTTTGTTTTATGAAAAATGTGAGTGTGTTACTGCTAAAAAGTTGATTTAAATATCGTTTTTGGATAAGGGTGATTGCAATATTTCAATAAGTTAATTGAAATTTTCTTGGAAGATTAGGGAGAGTGGATGCCTAGAAAGATGTTTTTTTTAATTAGTTTTAGGTTTCAGAGAGTAGATTCCTGAAATAAATGTGTTTGTTTTATGAAAAATGTGAGGGTGTTACTGCTAAAAAGTTGATTTAAATTTCGTTTTTGAATAAGGGTGATTGCAATATTTCAACAAGTCAATTGAAATTTTCTTGCACGATTAGGGACAGTGGATGCCTAGAAAGATATTTTTTTAAAATTAGTTTTAGGTTTCAGAGAGTAGATTCCTGAAAAAAATGTGTTTGTTTTATGAAAAATGTGAGTGTGTTACTGCTAAAAAGTTGATTTAAATTTCGTTTTTGGATAAGGGTGATTGCAATATTTCAACAAGTCAATTGAAATTTTCTTGCACGATTAGGGACAGTGGATGCCTAGAAAGATGTTTTTTTAAAATTAGTTTTAGGTTCCAGAGAGTAAATTCCTGAAAAAAATGTGTTTGTTTTATGAAAAATGTGAGTGTGTTACTGCTAAAAAGTTGTTTTAAATATCGTTTTTGGATAAGGGTGATTGCAATATTTCAATAAGTTAATTGAAATTTTCTTGGAAGATTAGGGAGAGTGGATGCCTAGAAAGATGTTTTTTTTAATTAGTTTTAGGTTTCAGAGAGTAGATTCCTGAAAAAAATGTGTTTGTTTTATGAAAAATGTGAGGGTGTTACTGCTAAAAAGTTGATTTAAATTTCGTTTTTGAATAAGGGTGATTGCAATATTTTAACAAGTCAATTGAAATTTTCTTGCACGATTAGGGACAGTGGATGCCTAGAAAGATGTTTTTTTAAAATTAGTTTTAGGTTTCAGAGAGTAGATTACTGAAAAAAATGTTTTTTTTAATGTGAGTGTGTTACTGCAAAAAAGTTGATTTAAATATCGTTTTTGGATAAGGGTGATTGCAATATTTCAATAAGTTAATTGAAATTTTCTTGGAAGATTAGGGAGAGTGGATGCCTTGAAAGATGTTTTTTTTAATTAGTTTTAGGTTTCAGAGAGTAGATTCCTGAAATAAATGTGTTTGTTTTATGAAAAATGTGAGTGTGTTACTGCTAAAAAGTTGATTTAAATTTCGTTTTTGGATAAGGGTGATTGCAATATTTCAACAAGTTAATTGAAATTTTCTTGCAAGATTAGGGAGAGTGGATGCCTAGAAAGATGTTTTTTACAAATTAGTTTTAGGTTCCAGAGAGTGGATTCCTGAAAAAAAAATTATTTGTTTCATGAAAAATGTGAGTGTGTTACTGCAAAAAAGTTGATTTAAATGTAGTTTCAGGATAGGTGTGAATGCATCATTTCAACAAGTCAATTGAAATTTTCTTGCAAGATTGGGGACAATGGATGCCTAGAAAGATGTTTTTTTAAAATTAGTTTTAGGTTCCAGAGGGTAGATTCCTGAAAAAAATGTTTGTTTTATGAAAAATGTGAGTGTGTTACTGCTAAAAAGTTGATTTAAATTTCGTTTTTGGATAAGGGTGATTGCAATACTTCAACAAGTCAATTGAAATTTTCTTGCACGATTAGGGACAGTGGATGCCTAGAAAAATGTTTTTTTAAAATTAGTTTTAGGTTCCAGAGAGTAGATTCCTGAAAAAAATGTGTTTGTTTTATGAAAAATGTGAGGGTGTTACTGCTAAAAAGTTGATTTAAATTTCGTTTTTGAATAAGGGTGATTGCAATATTTCAACAAGTCAATTGAAATTTTCTTGCACGATTAGGGACAGTGGATGCCTAGAAAGATGTTTTTTTAAAATTAGTTTTAGGTTCCAGAGAGTAGATTCCTGAAAAAAATGTGTTTGTTTTATGAAAAATGTGAGTGTGTTACTGCTAAAAAGTTGATTTAAATTTCATTTTTGGATAAGGGTGATTGCAATATTTCAACAAGTCAATTGAAATTTTCTTGCACGATTAGGGACAGTGGATGCCTAGAAAGATGTTTTTTTAAAATTAGTTTTAGGTTCCAGAGAGTAGATTCCTGAAAAAAATGTGGTTGTTTTATGAAAAATGTGAGTGTGTTACTGCTAAAAAGTTGATTTAAATATCGTTTTTGGATAAGGGTGATTGCAATATTTCAATAAGTTAATTGAAATTTTCTTGGAAGATTAGGGAGAGTGGATGCCTAGAAAGATGTTTTTTTTAATTAGTTTTAGGTTTCAGAGAGTAGATTCCTGAAATAAATGTGTTTGTTTTATGAAAAATGTGAGGGTGTTACTGCTAAAAAGTTGATTTAAATTTCGTTTTTGAATAAGGGTGATTGCAATATTTCAACAAGTCAATTGAAATTTTCTTGCACGATTAGGGACAGTGGATGCCTAGAAAGATATTTTTTTTAAATTAGTTTTAGGTTTCAGAGAGTAGATTCCTGAAAAAAATGTGTTTGTTTTATGAAAAATGTGAGTGTGTTACTGCTAAAAAGTTGATTTAAATTTCGTTTTTGGATAAGGGTGATTGCAATATTTCAACAAGTCAATTGAAATTTTCTTGCACGATTAGGGACAGTGGATGCCTAGAAAGATGTTTTTTTTAAATTAGTTTTAGGTTCCAGAGAGTAAATTCCTGAAAAAAATGTGTTTGTTTTATGAAAAATGTGAGTGTGTTACTGCTAAAAAGTTGTTTTAAATATCGTTTTTGGATAAGGGTGATTGCAATATTTCAATAAGTTAATTGAAATTTTCTTGGAAGATTAGGGAGAGTGGATGCCTAGAAAGATGTTTTTTTTAATTAGTTTTAGGTTTCAGAGAGTAGATTCCTGAAAAAAATGTGTTTGTTTTATGAAAAATGTGAGGGTGTTACTGCTAAAAAGTTGATTTAAATTTCGTTTTTGAATAAGGGTGATTGCAATATTTTAACAAGTCAATTGAAATTTTCTTGCACGATTAGGGACAGTGGATGCCTAGAAAGATGTTTTTTTAAAATTAGTTTTAGGTTTCAGAGAGTAGATTACTGAAAAAATGTTTTTTTTTTATGAAAAATGTTAGTGTGTTACTGCAAAAAAGTTGATTTAAATATCGTTTTTGGATAAGGGTGATTGCAATATTTCAATAAGTTAATTGAAATTTTCTTGGAAGATTAGGGAGAGTGGATGCCTTGAAAGATGTTTTTTTTAATTAGTTTTAGGTTTCAGAGAGTAGATTCCTGAAATAAATGTGTTTGTTTTATGAAAAATGTGAGTGTGTTACTGCTAAAAAGTTGATTTAAATTTCGTTTTTGGATAAGGGTGATTGCAATATTTCAACAAGTTAATTGAAATTTTCTTGCAAGATTAGGGAGAGTGGATGCCTAGAAAGATGTTTTTTACAAATTCGTTATAGGTTCCAGAGAGTGGATTCCTGAAAAAAAAATTATTTGTTTCATGAAAAATGTGAGTGTGTTACTGCAAAAAAGTTGATTTAAATTTAGTTTCAGGATAGGTGTGAATGCATCATTTAACAAGTCAATTGAAATTTTCTTGCAAGATTGGGGACAATGGATGCCTAGAAAGATGTTTTTTTTAAATTAGTTTTAGGTTTCAGAGAGTAGATTCCTGAAAAAAATGTGTTTGTTTTATGAAAAATGTGAGTGTGTTACTGCAAAAAAGTTGATTTAAATATCGTTTTTGGATAAGGGTGATTGCAATATTTCAATAAGTTAATTGAAATTTTCTTGGAAGATTAGGGAGAGTGGATGCCTAGAAAGATGTTTTTTTAAAATTAGTTTTAGGTTTCAGAGAGTAGATTCCTGAAAAAAATGTGTTTGTTTTATGAAAAATGTGAGTGTGTTACTGCAAAAAAGTTGATTTAAATATCGTTTTTGGATAAGGGTGATTGCAATATTTCAATAAGTTAATTGAAATTTTCTTGGAAGATTAGGGAGAGTGGATGCCTAGAAAGATGTTTTTTTTAATTAGTTTTAGGTTTCAGAGAGTAGATTCCTGAAAAAAATGTGTTTGTTTTATGAAAAATGTGAGGGTGTTACTGCTAAAAAGTTGATTTAAATTTCGTTTTTGAATAAGGGTGATTGCAATATTTCAATAGGTCAATTGAAATTTTTTTGCACGATTAGGGACAGTGGATGCCTAGAAAGATGTTTTTTTAAAATTAGTTTTAGGTTTCAGAGAGTAGATTCCTGAAAAAAATGTGTTTGTTTTATGAAAAATGTGAGTGTGTTACTGCTAAAAAGTTGATTTAAATTTCGTTTTTGGATAAGGGTGATTGCAATATTTCAACAAGTCAATTGAAATTTTCTTGCACGATTAGGGACAGTGGATGCCTAGAAAGATGTTTTTTTAAAATTAGTTTTAGGTTCCAGAGAGTAGATTCCTGAAAAAAATTTGTTTGTTTTATGAAAAATGTGAGTGTGTTACTGCTAAAAAGTTGATTTAAATTTCGTTTTTGGATAAGGGTGATTGCAATACTTCAACAAGTCAATTGAAATTTTCTTGCACGATTAGGGACAGTGGATGCCTAGAAAGATGTTTTTTTAAAATTAGTTTTAGGTTCCAGAGAGTAGATTCCTGAAAAAAATGTGTATGTTTTATGAAAAATGTGAGGGTGTTACTGCTCAAAAGTTGATTTAAATTTCATTTTTGGATAAGGGTGATTGCAATATTTCAACAAGTCAATTGAAATTTTCTTGCACGATTAGGGACAGTGGATGCCTAGAAAGATGTTTTTTTAAAATTAGTTTTAGGTTCCAGAGAGTAGATTCCTGAAAAAAATGTGTTTGTTTTATGAAAAATGTGAGTGTGTTACTGCTAAAAAGTTGATTTAAATTTTGTTTTTGGATAAGGGTGATTGCAATACTTCAACAAGTCAATTGAAATTTTCTTGCACGATTAGGGACAGTGGATGCATAGAAAGATTTCTTTTTTAAATTAGTATTAGGTTTCAGAGAGTAGATTCCTGAAAAAAATGTGTTTGTTTTATGAAAAATGTGAGGGTGTTACTGCTAAAAAGTTGATTTAAATTTCGTTTTTGAATAAGGGTGATTGCAATATTTCAACAAGTCAATTGAAATTTTCTTGCACGATTAGGGACAGTGGATGCCTAGAAAGATATTTTTTTAAAAATTAGTTTTAGGTTCCAGAGAGTAGATTCCTAAAAAAATGTGTTTTTTTTATGAAAAATGTGAGTGTGTTACTGCTAAAAATTTGATTTAAATATCGTTTTTGGATAAGGGTGATTGCAATATTTCAATAAGTTAATTGAAATTTTCTTGGAAGATTAGGGAGAGTGGATGCCTAGAAAGATGTTTTTTTTAATTAGTTTTAGGTTTCAGAGAGTAGATTCCTGAAAAAAATGTGTTTGTTTTATGAAAAATGCGAGGGTGTTACTGCTAAAAAGTTGATTTAAATTACGTTTTTGAATAAGGGTGATTGCAATATTTCAACAAGTCAATTGAAATTTTCTTGCACGATTAGGGACAGTGGATGCCTAGAAAGATATTTTTTTTAAATTAGTTTTAGGTTTCAGAGAGTAGATTCCTGAAAAAAATGTGTTTGTTTTAAGAAAAATGTGAGTGTGTTACTGCTAAAAAGTTGATTTAAATTTCGTTTTTGGATAAGGGTGATTGGTATATTTCAACAAGTCAATTGACATTTTCTTGCACGATTAGGGACAGTGGATGCCTAGAAAGATGTTTTTTTAAAATTAGTTTTAGGTTCAAGAGAGTAGATTCCTGAAAAAAATGTGTTTGTTTTATGAAAAATGTGAGTGTGTTACTGCTAAAAAGTTGATTTAAATTTCGTTTTTGGATAAGGGTGATTGCAATATTTCAACAAGTTAATTGAAATTTTCTTGCAAGATTAGGGAGAGTGGATGCCTAGAAAGATGTTTTTTACAAATTCGTTATAGGTTCCAGAGAGTAGATTCCTGAAAAAAATGTGTATGTTTTATGAAAAATGTGAGGGTGTTACTGCTCAAAAGTTGATTTAAATTTCATTTTTGGATAAGGGTGATTGCAATATTTCAACAAGTCAATTGAAATTTTCTTGCACGATTAGGGACAGTGGATGCCTAGAAAGATGTTTTTTTAAAATTAGTTTTAGGTTCCAGAGAGTAGATTCCTGAAAAAAATGTGTTTGTTTTATGAAAAATGTGAGTGTGTTACTGCTAAAAAGTTGATTTAAATTTTGTTTTTGGATAAGGGTGATTGCAATACTTCAACAAGTCAATTGAAATTTTCTTGCACGATTAGGGACAGTGGATGCATAGAAAGATTTCTTTTTTAAATTAGTATTAGGTTTCAGAGAGTAGATTCCTGAAAAAAATGTGTTTGTTTTATGAAAAATGTGAGGGTGTTACTGCTAAAAAGTTGATTTAAATTTCGTTTTTGAATAAGGGTGATTGCAATATTTCAACAAGTCAATTGAAATTTTCTTGCACGATTAGGGACAGTGGATGCCTAGAAAGATATTTTTTTAAAAATTAGTTTTAGGTTCCAGAGAGTAGATTCCTAAAAAAATGTGTTTTTTTTATGAAAAATGTGAGTGTGTTACTGCTAAAAATTTGATTTAAATATCGTTTTTGGATAAGGGTGATTGCAATATTTCAATAAGTTAATTGAAATTTTCTTGGAAGATTAGGGAGAGTGGATGCCTAGAAAGATGTTTTTTTTAATTAGTTTTAGGTTTCAGAGAGTAGATTCCTGAAAAAAATGTGTTTGTTTTATGAAAAATGCGAGGGTGTTACTGCTAAAAAGTTGATTTAAATTACGTTTTTGAATAAGGGTGATTGCAATATTTCAACAAGTCAATTGAAATTTTCTTGCACGATTAGGGACAGTGGATGCCTAGAAAGATATTTTTTTTAAATTAGTTTTAGGTTTCAGAGAGTAGATTCCTGAAAAAAATGTGTTTGTTTTAAGAAAAATGTGAGTGTGTTACTGCTAAAAAGTTGATTTAAATTTCGTTTTTGGATAAGGGTGATTGGTATATTTCAACAAGTCAATTGACATTTTCTTGCACGATTAGGGACAGTGGATGCCTAGAAAGATGTTTTTTTAAAATTAGTTTTAGGTTCAAGAGAGTAGATTCCTGAAAAAAATGTGTTTGTTTTATGAAAAATGTGAGTGTGTTACTGCTAAAAAGTTGATTTAAATTTCGTTTTTGGATAAGGGTGATTGCAATATTTCAACAAGTTAATTGAAATTTTCTTGCAAGATTAGGGAGAGTGGATGCCTAGAAAGATGTTTTTTACAAATTCGTTATAGGTTCCAGAGAGTGGATTCCTGAAAAAAAAATTATTTGTTTCATGAAAAATGTGAGTGTGTTACTGCAAAAAAGTTGATTTAAATTTAGTTTCAGGATAGGTGTGAATGCATCATTTCAACAAGTCAATTGAAATTTTCTTGCAAGATTGGGGACAATGGATGCCTAGAAAGATGTTTTTTTTAAATTAGTTTTAGGTTTCAGAGAGTAGATTACTGAAAAAAATGTGTTTGTTTTATGAAAAATGTGAGTGTGTTACTGCAAAAAAGTTGATTTAAATATCGTTTTTGGATAAGGGTGATTGCAATATTTCAATAAGTTAATTGAAATTTTCTTGGATTAGAGAGAGTGGATGCCTAGAAAGATGTTTTTTTTAATTAGTTTTAGGTTTCAGAGAGTAGATTCCTGAAAAAAATGTGTTTGTTTTATGAAAAATGTGAGGGTGTTACTGCTAAAAAGTTGATTTAAATTTCGTTTTTGAATAAGGGTGATTGCAATATTTCAATAAGTCAATTGAAATTTTCTTGCACGATTAGGGACAGTGGATGCCTAGAAAGATTTTTTTTTAAATTTGTTTTAGGTTTCAGAGAGTAGATTCCTGAAAAAAATGTGTTTGTTTTATGAAAAATGTGAGTGTGTTACTGCTAAAAAGTTGATTTAAATTTCGTTTTTGGATAAGGGTGATTGCAATATTTCAACAAGTCAATTGAAATTTTTTTGCACGATTAGGGACAGTGGATGCCTAGAAAGATGTTTTTTTAAAATTAGTTTTAGGTTCCAGAGAGTAGATTCCTGAAAAAAAATGTGTTTGTTTTATGAAAAATGTGAGTGTGTTACTGCTAAAAAGTTGATTTAAATTTCGTTTTTGGATAAGGGTGATTGCAATACTTCAACAAGTCAATTGAAATTTTCTTGCACGATTAGGGACAGTGGATGCCTAGAAAGATGTTTTTTTAAAATTAGTTTTAGGTTCCAGAGAGTAGATTCCTGAAAAAAATGTGTTTTTTTAATGAAAAATGTGAGGGTGTTACTGCTAAAAAGTTGATTTAAATTTTGTTTTTGAATAAGGGTGATTGCAATATTTCAACAAGTCAATTGAAATTTTCTTGCACGATTAGGGACAGTGGATGCCTAGAAAGATGTTTTTTTTAAAATTAGTTTTAGGTTCCAGAGAGTAGATTCCTGAAAAAAGATGTGTTTGTTTTATGAAAAATGTGAGTGTGTTACTGCTAAAAAGTTGATGTAAATTTCATTTTTGGATAAGGGTGATTGCAATATTTCAACAAGTCAATTGAAATTTTCTTGCACGATTAGGGACAGTGGATGCCTAGAAAGATATTTTTTTAAAATTAGTTTTAGGTTCCAGAGAGTAGATTCCTGAAAAAAGATGTGTTTGTTTTATGAAAAATGTGAGTGTGTTACTGCTAAAAAGTTGATTTAAATATCGTTTTTGGATAAGGGTGATTGCAATATTTCAACAAGTTAATTGAAATTTTCTTGCAAGATTAGGGAGAGTGGATGCCTAGAAAGATGTTTTTTACAAATTCGTTATAGGTTCCAGAGAGTGGATTCCTGAAAAAAAAAGTATTTGTTTCATGAAAAATGTGAGTGTGTTACTGCAAAAAAGTTGATTTAAATTTAGTTTCAGGATAGGTGTGAATGCATCATTTCAACAAGTCAATTGAAATTTTCTTGCAAGATTGGGGACAATGGATGCCTAGAAAGATGTTTTTTTTAAATTAGTTTTAGGTTTCAGAGAGTAGATTCCTGAAAAAAATGTGTTTGTTTTATGAAAAATGTGAGTGTGTTACTGCAAAAAAGTTGATTTAAATATCGTTTTTGGATAAGGGTGATTGCAATATTTCAATAAGTTAATTGAAATTTTCTTGGAAGATTAGGGAGAGTGGATGCCTAGAAAGATGTTTTTTTTTAATTAGTTTTAGGTTTCAGAGAGTAGATTCCTGAAAAAAATGTGTTTGTTTTATGAAAAATGTGAGGGTGTTACTGCTAAAAAGTTGATTTAAATTTCGTTTTTGAATAAGGGTGATTGCAATATTTCAATAAGTCAATTGAAATTTTCTTGCACGATTAGGGACAGTGGATGCCTAGAAAGATGTTTTTTTTAAATTAGTTTTAGGTTTCAGAGAGTAGATTCCTGAAAAAAATGTGTTTGTTTTATGAAAAATGTGAGTGTGTTACTGCTAAAAAGTTGTTTAAATTTCGTTTTTGGATAAGGGTGATTGCAATACTTCAACAAGTCAATTGAAATTTTCTTGCACGATTAGGGACAGTGGATCCCTAGAAAGATGTTTTTTTAAAATTAGTTTTAGGTTCCAGAGAGTAGATTCCTGAAAAAAATGTGTTTGTTTTATGAAAAATGTGAGGGTGTTACTGCTAAAAAGTTGATTTAAATTTCGTTTTTGAATAAGGGTGATTGCAATATTTCAACAAGTCAATTGAAATTTTCTTGCACGATTAGGGACAGTGGATGCCTAGAAAGATGTTTTTTTAAAATTAGTTTTAGGTTCCAGAGAGTAGATTCCTGAAAAAAAGTGTGTTTGTTTTATGAAAAATGTGAGTGTGTTACTGCTAAAAAGTTGATTTAAATTTCATTTTTGGATAAGGGTGATTGCAATATTTCAACAAGTCAATTGAAATTTTCTTGCACGATTAGGGACAGTGGATGCCTAGAAAGATGTTTTTTTAAAATTAGTTTTAGGTTCCAGAGAGTAGATTCCTGAAAAAAATGTGTTTGTTTTATGAAAAATGTGAGTGTGTTACTGCTAAAAAGTTGATTTAAATATCGTTTTTGGATAAGGGTGATTGCAATATTTCAACAAGTTAATTGAAATTTTCTTGCAAGATTAGGGAGAGTGGATGCCTAGAAAGATGTTTTTTACAAATTCGTTATAGGTTCCAGAGAGTGGATTCCTGAAAAAAAAATTATTTGTTTCATGAAAAATGTGAGTGTGTTACTGCAAAAAAGTTGATTTAAATTTAGTTTCAGGATAGGTGTGAATGCATCATTTCAACAAGTCAATTGAAATTTTCTTGCAAGATTGGGGACAATGGATGCCTAGAAAGTTTTTTTTTTAAATTAGTTTTAGGTTTCAGAGAGTAGATTCCTGAAAAAAATGTGTTTGTTTTATGAAAAATGTGAGTGTGTTACTGCAAAAAAGTTGATTTAAATATCGTTTTTGGATAAGGGTGATTGCAATATTTCAATAAGTTAATTGAAATTTTCTTGGAAGATTAGGGAGAGTGGATGCCTAGAAAGATGTTTTTTTAATTAGTTTTAGGTTTCAGAGAGTAGATTCCTGAAAAAAATGTGTTTGTTTTATGAAAAATGTGAGGGTGTTACTGCTAAAAAGTTGATTTAAATTTCGTTTTTGAATAAGGGTGATTGCAATATTTCAATAAGTCAATTGAAATTTTCTTGCACGATTAGGGACAGTGGATGCCTAGACAGATGTTTTTTTTAAAATTAGTTTTATGTTTCAGAGAGTAGATTCCTGAAAAAAATGTGTTTGTTTTATGAAAAATGTGAGTGTGTTACTGCTAAAAAGTTGATTGAAATTTCGTTTTTGGATAAGGGTGATTGCAATATTTCAACAAGTCAATTGAAATTTTCTTGCACGATTAGGGACAGTGGATGCCTAGAAAGATGTTTTTTAAAAATTAGTTTTAGGTTCTAGAGAGTAGATTCCTGAAAAAAAATGTGTTTGTTTTATGAAAAATGTGAGTGTGTTACTGCTAAAAAGTTGATTTAAATTTCGTTTTTGAATAAGGGTGATTGCAATATTTCAACAAGTCAATTGAAATTTTCTTGCACGATTGGGGACAGTGGATGCCTAGAAAGATATTTTTTTAAAAATTAGTTTTAGGTTCCAGAGAGTAGATTCCTGAAAAAAATGTGTTTGTTTTATGAAAAATGTGAGTGTGTTACTGCTAAAAAGTTGATTTAAATATCGTTTTTGGATAAGGGTGATTGCAAAATTTCAATAAGTTAATTGAAATTTTCTTGGAAGATTAGGGAGAGTGGATGCCTAGAAAGATGTTTTTTTTAATTGGTTTTAGGTTTCAGAGAGTAGATTCCTGAAAAAAATGTGTTTGTTTTATGAAAAATGTGAGGTGTTACTGCTAAAAAGTTGATTTAAATTACGTTTTTGAATAAGGGTGATTGCAATATTTCAACAAGTCAATTGAAATTTTCTTGCACGATTAGGGACAGTGGATGCCTAGAAAGATATTTTTTTTAAATTAGTTTTAGGTTTCAGAGAGTAGATTCCTGAAAAAAATGTGTTTGTTTTATGAAAAATGTGAGTGTGTTACTGCTAAAAAGTTGATTTAAATTTCGTTTTTGGATAAGGGTGATTGGAATATTTCAACAAGTCAATTGAAATTTTCTTGCACGATTAGGGACAGTGGATGCCTAGAAAGATGTTTTTTTAAAATTAGTTTTAGGTTCCAGAGAGTAGATTCCTGAAAAAAATGTGTTTGTTTTATGAAAAATGTGAGTGTGTTACTGCTAAAAAGTTGATTTAAATTTCGTTTTTGGATAAGGGTGATTGCAATATTTCAACAAGTTAATTGAAATTTTCTTGCAAGATTAGGGAGAGTGGATGCCTAGAAAGATGTTTTTTACAAATTCGTTATAGGTTCCAGAGAGTGGATTCCTGAAAAAAAAAATATTTGTTTCATGAAAAATGTGAGTGTGTTACTGCAAAAAAGTTGATTTAAATTTAGTTTCAGGATAGGTGTGAATGCATCATTTCAACAAGTCAATTGAAATTTTCTTGCAAGATTGGGGACAATGGATGCCTAGAAAGATGTTTTTTTTAAATTAGTTTTAGGTTTCAGAGAGTAGATTCCTGAAAAAAATGTGTTTGTTTTATGAAAAATGTGAGTGTGTTACTGCAAAAAAGTTGATTTAAATATCGTTTTTGGATAAGGGTGATTTCAATATTTCAATAAGTTAATTGAAATTTTCTTGGAAGATTAGGGAGAGTGGATGCCTAGAAAGATTTTTTTTTTAATTAGTTTTAGGTTTCAGAGAGTAGATTCCTGAAAAAAAATGTGTTTGTTTTATGAAAAATGTGAGGGTGGTACTGCTAAAAAGTTGATTTAAATTTCGTTTTTGAATAAGGGTGATTGCAATATTTCAATAAGTCAATTGAAATTTTCTTGCACGATTAGGGACAGTGGATGCCTAGAAAGATGTTTTTTTAAAATTAGTTTTAGGTTTCAGAGAGTAGATTCCTGAAAAAAATGTGTTTGTTTTATGAAAAATGTGAGTGTGTTACTGCTAAAAAGTTGATTTAAATTTCGTTTTTGGATAAGGGTGATTGCAATATTTCAACAAGTCAATTGAAATTTTCTTGCACGATTAGGGACAGTGGATGCCTAGAAAGATGTTTTTTTAAAATTAGTTTTAGGTTCCAGAGAGTAGATTCCTGAAAAAAAATGTGTTTGTTTTATGAAAAATGTGAGTGTGTTACTGCTAAAAAGTTGATTTAAATTTCGTTTTTGGATAAGGGTGATTGCAATACTTCAACAAGTCAATTGAAATTTTCTTGCACGATTAGGGACAGTGGATGCCTAGAAAGATGTTTTTTTAAAATTAGTTTTAGGTTCCAGAGAGTAGATTCCTGAAAAAAATGTGTTTGTTTTATGAAAAATGTGAGGGTGTTACTGCTAAAAAGTTGATTTAAATTTCGTTTTTGAATAAGGGTGATTGCAATATTTCAATAAGTCAATTGAAATTTTCTTGCACGATTAGAGACAGTGGATGCCTAGAAAGATGTTTTTTTTAAATTAGTTTTAGGTTTCAGAGAGTAGATTCCTGAAAAAAATGTGTTTGTTTTATGAAAAATGTGAGTGTGTTACTGCTAAAAAGTTGATTTAAATTTCGTTTTTGGATAAGGGTGATTGCAATATTTCAACAAGTCAATTGAAATTTTCTTGCACGATTAGGGACAGTGGATGCCTAGAAAGATGTTTTTTTAAAATTAGTTTTAGGTTCCAGAGAGTAGATTCCTGAAAAAAAGTGTGTTTGTTTTATGAAAAATGTGAGTGTGTTACTGCTAAAAAGTTGATTTAAATTTCATTTTTGGATAAGGGTGATTGCAATATTTCAACAAGTCAATTGAAATTTTCTTGCACGATTAGGGACAGTGGATGCCTAGAAAGATGTTTTTTTTTAAATTAGTTTTAGGTTTCAGAGAGTAGATTCCTGAAAAAAATGTGTTTGTTTTATGAAAAATGTGAGTGTGTTACTGCTAAAAAGTTGATTTAAATTTCGTTTTTGGATAAGGGTGATTGCAATATTTCAACAAGTCAATTGAAATTTTCTTGCACGATTAGGGACAGTGGATGCCTAGAAAGATGTTTTTTTAAAATTAGTTTTAGGTTCCAGAGAGTAGATTCCTGAAAAAAATGTGTTTGTTTTATGAAAAATGTGAGTGTGTTACTGCTAAAAAGTTGATTTAAATTTTGTTTTTGGATAAGGGTGATTGCAATACTTCAACAAGTCAATTGAAATTTTCTTGCACGATTAGGGACAGTGGATGCATAGAAAGATTTCTTTTTTAAATTAGTATTAGGTTTCAGAGAGTAGATTCCTGAAAAAAATGTGTTTGTTTTATGAAAAATGTGAGGGTGTTACTGCTAAAAAGTTGATTTAAATTTCGTTTTTGAATAAGGGTGATTGCAATATTTCAACAAGTCAATTGAAATTTTCTTGCACGATTAGGGACAGTGGATGCCTAGAAAGATATTTTTTTAAAAATTAGTTTTAGGTTCCAGAGAGTAGATTCCTAAAAAAATGTGTTTTTTTTATGAAAAATGTGAGTGTGTTACTGCTAAAAATTTGATTTAAATATCGTTTTTGGATAAGGGTGATTGCAATATTTCAATAAGTTAATTGAAATTTTCTTGGAAGATTAGGGAGAGTGGATGCCTAGAAAGATGTTTTTTTTAATTAGTTTTAGGTTTCAGAGAGTAGATTCCTGAAAAAAATGTGTTTGTTTTATGAAAAATGCGAGGGTGTTACTGCTAAAAAGTTGATTTAAATTACGTTTTTGAATAAGGGTGATTGCAATATTTCAACAAGTCAATTGAAATTTTCTTGCACGATTAGGGACAGTGGATGCCTAGAAAGATATTTTTTTTAAATTAGTTTTAGGTTTCAGAGAGTAGATTCCTGAAAAAAATGTGTTTGTTTTAAGAAAAATGTGAGTGTGTTACTGCTAAAAAGTTGATTTAAATTTCGTTTTTGGATAAGGGTGATTGGTATATTTCAACAAGTCAATTGACATTTTCTTGCACGATTAGGGACAGTGGATGCCTAGAAAGATGTTTTTTTAAAATTAGTTTTAGGTTCAAGAGAGTAGATTCCTGAAAAAAATGTGTTTGTTTTATGAAAAATGTGAGTGTGTTACTGCTAAAAAGTTGATTTAAATTTCGTTTTTGGATAAGGGTGATTGCAATATTTCAACAAGTTAATTGAAATTTTCTTGCAAGATTAGGGAGAGTGGATGCCTAGAAAGATGTTTTTTACAAATTCGTTATAGGTTCCAGAGAGTGGATTCCTGAAAAAAAAATTATTTGTTTCATGAAAAATGCGAGTGTGTTACTGCAAAAAAGTTGATTTAAATTTAGTTTCAGGATAGGTGTGAATGCATCATTTCAACAAGTCAATTGAAATTTTCTTGCAAGATTGGGGACAATGGATGCCTAGAAAGATGTTTTTTTTAAATTAGTTTTAGGTTTCAGAGAGTAGATTACTGAAAAAAATGTGTTTGTTTTATGAAAAATGTGAGTGTGTTACTGCAAAAAAGTTGATTTAAATATCGTTTTTGGATAAGGGTGATTGCAATATTTCAATAAGTTAATTGAAATTTTCTTGGATTAGGGAGAGTGGATGCCTAGAAAGATGTTTTTTTTAATTAGTTTTAGGTTTCAGAGAGTAGATTCCTGAAAAAAATGTGTTTGTTTTATGAAAAATGTGAGGGTGTTACTGCTAAAAAGTTGATTTAAATTTCGTTTTTGAATAAGGGTGATTGCAATATTTCAATAAGTCAATTGAAATTTTCTTGCACGATTAGGGACAGTGGATGCCTAGAAAGATTTTTTTTTAAATTTGTTTTAGGTTTCAGAGAGTAGATTCCTGAAAAAAATGTGTTTGTTTTATGAAAAATGTGAGTGTGTTACTGCTAAAAAGTTGATTTAAATTTCGTTTTTGGATAAGGGTGATTGCAATATTTCAACAAGTCAATTGAAATTTTTTTGCACGATTAGGGACAGTGGATGCCTAGAAAGATGTTTTTTTAAAATTAGTTTTAGGTTCCAGAGAGTAGATTCCTGAAAAAAAATGTGTTTGTTTTATGAAAAATGTGAGTGTGTTACTGCTAAAAAGTTGATTTAAATTTCGTTTTTGGATAAGGGTGATTGCAATACTTCAACAAGTCAATTGAAATTTTCTTGCACGATTAGGGACAGTGGATGCCTAGAAAGATGTTTTTTTAAAATTAGTTTTAGGTTCCAGAGAGTAGATTCCTGAAAAAAATGTGTTTTTTTAATGAAAAATGTGAGGGTGTTACTGCTAAAAAGTTGATTTAAATTTTGTTTTTGAATAAGGGTGATTGCAATATTTCAACAAGTCAATTGAAATTTTCTTGCACGATTAGGGACAGTGGATGCCTAGAAAGATGTTTTTTTTAAAATTAGTTTTAGGTTCCAGAGAGTAGATTCCTGAAAAAAGATGTGATTGTTTTATGAAAAATGTGAGTGTGTTACTGCTAAAAAGTTGATGTAAATTTCATTTTTGGATAAGGGTGATTGCAATATTTCAACAAGTCAATTGAAATTTTCTTGCACGATTAGGGACAGTGGATGCCTAGAAAGATATTTTTTTAAAATTAGTTTTAGGTTCCAGAGAGTAGATTCCTGAAAAAAGATGTGTTTGTTTTATGAAAAATGTGAGTGTGTTACTGCTAAAAAGTTGATTTAAATATCGTTTTTGGATAAGGGTGATTGCAATATTTCAACAAGTTAATTGAAATTTTCTTGCAAGATTAGGGAGAGTGGATGCCTAGAAAGATGTTTTTTACAAATTCGTTATAGGTTCCAGAGAGTGGATTCCTGAAAAAAAAAGTATTTGTTTCATGAAAAATGTGAGTGTGTTACTGCAAAAAAGTTGATTTAAATTTAGTTTCAGGATAGGTGTGAATGCATCATTTCAACAAGTCAATTGAAATTTTCTTGCAAGATTGGGGACAATGGATGCCTAGAAAGATGTTTTTTTTAAATTAGTTTTAGGTTTCAGAGAGTAGATTCCTGAAAAAAATGTGTTTGTTTTATGAAAAATGTGAGTGTGTTACTGCAAAAAAGTTGATTTAAATATCGTTTTTGGATAAGGGTGATTGCAATATTTCAATAAGTTAATTGAAATTTTCTTGGAAGATTAGGGAGAGTGGATGCCTAGAAAGATGTTTTTTTTTAATTAGTTTTAGGTTTCAGAGAGTAGATTCCTGAAAAAAATGTGTTTGTTTTATGAAAAATGTGAGGGTGTTACTGCTAAAAAGTTGATTTAAATTTCGTTTTTGAATAAGGGTGATTGCAATATTTCAATAAGTCAATTGAAATTTTCTTGCACGATTAGGGACAGTGGATGCCTAGAAAGATGTTTTTTTTAAATTAGTTTTAGGTTTCAGAGAGTAGATTCCTGAAAAAAATGTGTTTGTTTTATGAAAAATGTGAGTGTGTTACTGCTAAAAAGTTGTTTAAATTTCGTTTTTGGATAAGGGTGATTGCAATACTTCAACAAGTCAATTGAAATTTTCTTGCACGATTAGGGACAGTGGATCCCTAGAAAGATGTTTTTTTAAAATTAGTTTTAGGTTCCAGAGAGTAGATTCCTGAAAAAAATGTGTTTGTTTTATGAAAAATGTGAGGGTGTTACTGCTAAAAAGTTGATTTAAATTTCGTTTTTGAATAAGGGTGATTGCAATATTTCAACAAGTCAATTGAAATTTTCTTGCACGATTAGGGACAGTGGATGCCTAGAAAGATGTTTTTTTAAAATTAGTTTTAGGTTCCAGAGAGTAGATTCCTGAAAAAAAGTGTGTTTGTTTTATGAAAAATGTGAGTGTGTTACTGCTAAAAAGTTGATTTAAATTTCATTTTTGGATAAAGGTGATTGCAATATTTCAACAAGTCAATTGAAATTTTCTTGCACGATTAGGGACAGTGGATGCCTAGAAAGATGTTTTTTTAAAATTAGTTTTAGGTTCCAGAGAGTAGATTCCTGAAAAAAATGTGTTTGTTTTATGAAAAATGTGAGTGTGTTACTGCTAAAAAGTTGATTTAAATATCGTTTTTGGATAAGGGTGATTGCAATATTTCAACAAGTTAATTGAAATTTTCTTGCAAGATTAGGGAGAGTGGATGCCTAGAAAGATGTTTTTTACAAATTCGTTATAGGTTCCAGAGAGTGGATTCCTGAAAAAAAAATTATTTGTTTCATGAAAAATGTGAGTGTGTTACTGCAAAAAAGTTGATTTAAATTTAGTTTCAGGATAGGTGTGAATGCATCATTTCAACAAGTCAATTGAAATTTTCTTGCAAGATTGGGGACAATGGATGCCTAGAAAGTTTTTTTTTTAAATTAGTTTTAGGTTTCAGAGAGTAGATTCCTGAAAAAAATGTGTTTGTTTTATGAAAAATGTGAGTGTGTTACTGCAAAAAAGTTGATTTAAATATCGTTTTTGGATAAGGGTGATTGCAATATTTCAATAAGTTAATTGAAATTTTCTTGGAAGATTAGGGAGAGTGGATGCCTAGAAAGATGTTTTTTTAATTAGTTTTAGGTTTCAGAGAGTAGATTCCTGAAAAAAATGTGTTTGTTTTATGAAAAATGTGAGGGTGTTACTGCTAAAAAGTTGATTTAAATTTCGTTTTTGAATAAGGGTGATTGCAATATTTCAATAAGTCAATTGAAATTTTCTTGCACGATTAGGGACAGTGGATGCCTAGACAGATGTTTTTTTTAAAATTAGTTTTATGTTTCAGAGAGTAGATTCCTGAAAAAAATGTGTTTGTTTTATGAAAAATGTGAGTGTGTTACTGCTAAAAAGTTGATTTAAATTTCGTTTTTGGATAAGGGTGATTGCAATATTTCAACAAGTCAATTGAAATTTTCTTGCACGATTAGGGACAGTGGATGCCTAGAAAGATGTTTTTTAAAAATTAGTTTTAGGTTCTAGAGAGTAGATTCCTGAAAAAAAATGTGTTTGTTTTATGAAAAATGTGAGTGTGTTACTGCTAAAAAGTTGATTTAAATTTCATTTTTTAAAAAAGGGTGATTGCAATATTTCAACAAGTCAATTGAAATTTTCTTGCACGATTGGGGACAGTGGATGCCTAGAAAGATATTTTTTTTAAAATTAGTTTTAGGTTCCAGAGAGTAGATTCCTGAAAAAAATGTGTTTGTTTTATGAAAAATGTGAGTGTGTTACTGCTAAAAAGTTGATTTAAATATCGTTTTTGGATAAGGGTGATTGCAATATTTCAATAAGTTAATTGAAATTTTCTTGGAAGATTAGGGAGAGTGGATGCCTAGAAAGATGTTTTTTTTAATTAGTTTTAGGTTTCAGAGAGTAGATTCCTGAAAAAAATGTGTTTGTTTTATGAAATATGTGAGGGTGTTACTGCTAAAAAGTTGATTTAAATTTCGTTTTTGAATAAGGGTGATTGCAATATTTCAACAAGTCAATTGAAATTTTCTTGCACGATTAGGGACAGTGGATGCCTAGAAAGATGTTTTTTTAAAATTAGTTTTAGGTTTCAGAGAGTAGATTCCTGAAAAAAATGTGTTTGTTTTATGAAAAATGTGAGTGTGTTACTGCAAAAAAGTTGATTTAAATATCGTTTTTGGATAAGGGTGATTGCAATATTTCAATAAGTTAATTGAAATTTTCTTGGAAGATTAGGGAGAGTGGATGCCTAGAAAGATGTTTTTTTTAATTAGTTTTAGGTTTCAGAGAGTAGATTCCTGAAAAAAATGTGTTTGTTTTATGAAAAATGTGAGGGTGTTACTGCTAAAAAGTTGATTTAAATTTCGTTTTTGAATAAGGGTGATTGCAATATTTCAATAAGTCAATTGAAATTTTCTTGCACGATTAGGGACAGTGGATGCCTAGAAAGATGTTTTTTTAAAAATAGTTTTAGGTTTCAGAGAGTAGATTCCTGAAAAAAATGTGTTTGTTTTATGAAAAATGTGAGTGTGTTACTGCTAAAAAGTTGATTTAAATTTCGTTTTTGGATAAGGGTGATTGCAATATTTCAACAAGTCAATTGAAATTTTCTTGCACAATTAGTGACAGTGGATGCCTAGAAAGATGTTTTTTTAAAATTAGTTTTAGGTTCCAGAGGGTAGATTCCTGAAAAAAAATGTTTGTTTTATGAAAAATGTGAATGTGTTACTGCTAAAAAGTTTATTTAAATTTCGTTTTTGGATAAGGGTGATTGCAATATTTCAATAAGTTAATTGAAATTTTCTTGGAAGATTAGGGAGAGTGGATGCCTAGAAAGATGTTTTTTTTAATTAGTTTTAGGTTTCAGAGAGTAGATTCCTGAAATAAATGTGTTTGTTTATGAAAAATGTGAGGGTGTTACTGCTAAAAAGTTGATTTAAATTTCGTTTTTGGATAAGGGTGATTGCAATATTTCAACAAGTCAATTGAAATTTTCTTGCACGATTAGGGACAGTGGATGCCTAGAAAGATATTTTTTTAAAATTAGTTTTAGGTTCCAGAGAGTAGATTCCTGAAAAAAATGTGTTTGTTTTATGAAAAATGTGAGTGTGTTACTGCAAAAAAGTTGATTTAAATATCGTTTTTGGATAAGGGTGATTGCAATATTTCAATAAGTTAATTGAAATTTTCTTGGAAGATTAGGGAGAGTGGATGCCTAGAAAGATGTTTTTTTTTAATTAGTTTTAGGTTTCAGAGAGTAGATTCCTGAAAAAAATGTGTTTGTTTTATGAAAAATGTGAGGGTGTTACTGCTAAAAAGTTGATTTAAATTTCGTTTTTGAATAAGGGTGATTGCAATATTTCAATAAGTCAATTGAAATTTTCTTGCACGATTAGGGACAGTGGATGCCTAGAAAGATGTTTTTTTTAAAAATAGTTTTAGGTTTCAGAGAGTAGATTCCTGAAAAAAATGTGTTTGTTTTATGAAAAATGTGAGTGTGTTACTGCTAAAAAGTTGATTTAAATTTCGTTTTTGGATAAGGGTGATTGCAATATTTCAACAAGTCAATTGAAATTTTCTTGCACAATTAGTGACAGTGGATGCCTAGAAAGATGTTTTTTTAAAATTAGTTTTAGGTTCCAGAGGGTAGATTCCTGAAAAAAAATGTTTGTTTTATGAAAAATGTGAATGTGTTACTGCTAAAAAGTTTATTTAAATTTCGTTTTTGGATAAGGGTGATTGCAATATTTCAATAAGTTAATTGAAATTTTCTTGGAAGATTAGGGAGAGTGGATGCCTAGAAAGATGTTTTTTTTAATTAGTTTTAGGTTTCAGAGAGTAGATTCCTGAAATAAATGTGTTTGTTTATGAAAAATGTGAGGGTGTTACTGCTAAAAAGTTGATTTAAATTTCGTTTTTGGATAAGGGTGATTGCAATATTTAAACAAGTCAATTGAAATTTTCTTGCACGATTAGGGACAGTGGATGCCTAGAAAGATATTTTTTTAAAATTAGTTTTAGGTTCCAGAGAGTAGATTCCTGAAAAAAATGTGTTTGTTTTATGAAAAATGTGAGTGTGTTACTGCTAAAAAGTTGATTTAAATTTCGTTTTTGGATAAGGGTGATTGCAATACTTCAACAAGTCAATTGAAATTTTCTTGCACGATTAGGGACAGTGGATGCATAGAAAGATTTCTTTTTTAAATTAGTATTAGGTTTCAGAGAGTAGATTCCTGAAAAAATATGTGTTTGTTTCATGAAAAATGTGAGGGTGTTACTGCTAAAAAGTTGATTTAAATTTCGTTTTTGAATAAGGGTGATTGCAATATTTCAATAAGTCAATTGAAATTTTCTTGCACGATTAGGGACAGTGGATGCCTAGAAAGATGTTTTTTTAAAATTAGTTTTAGGTTTCAGAGAGTAGATTCCTGAAAAAAATGTGTTTGTTTTATGAAAAATGTGAGTGTGTTACTGCTAAAAAGTTGATTTAAATTTCATTTTTGGATAAGGGTGATTGCAATATTTCAACAAGTCAATTGAAATTTTCTTGCACGATTAGGGACAGTGGATGCCTAGAAAGATGTTTTTTTAAAATTAGTTTTAGGTTCCAGAGAGTAGATTCCTGAAAAAAATGTGTTTGTTTTATGAAAAATGTGAGTGTGTTACTGCTAAAAAGTTGATTTAAATTTCATTTTTGGATAAGGGTGATTGCAATACTTCAACAAGTCAATTGAAATTTTCTTGCACGATTAGGGACAGTGGATGCATAGAAAGATTTCTTTTTTAAATTAGTATTAGGTTTCAGAGAGTAGATTCCAGAAAAAAATGTGTTTGTTTTATGAAAAATGTGAGGGTGTTACTGCTAAAAAGTTGATTTAAATTTCGTTTTTGAATAAGGGTGATTGCAATATTTCAACAAGTCAATTGAAATTTTCTTGCACGATTAGGGACAGTGGATGCCTAGAAAGATGTTTTTTTAAAATTAGTTTTAGGTTCCAGAGAGTAGATTCCTGAAAAAAATGTGTTTGTTTTATGAAAAATGTGAGTGTGTTACTGCTAAAAAGTTGATTTAAATTTCGTGTTTGAATAAGGGTGATTGCAATATTTCAACAAGTCAATTGAAATTTTCTTGCACGATTAGGGACAGTGGATGCCTAGAAAGATGTTTTTTTTAAATTAGTTTTAGGTTCCAGAGAGTAGATTCCTGAAAAAAATGTGTTTGTTTTATGAAAAATGTGAGTGTGTTACTGCTAAAAAGTTGATTTAAATTTCATTTTTGGATAAGGGTGATTGCAATTTTTCAACAAGTCAATTGAAATTTTCTTGCACGATTAGGGACAGTGGATGCCTAGAAAGATTTTTTTTTAAAATTAGTTTTAGGTTCCAGAGAGTAGATTCCTGAAAAAAATGTGTTTGTTTTATGAAAAATGTGAGTGTGTTACTGCTAAAAAGTTGATTTAAATATCGTTTTTGGATAAGGGTGATTGCAATATTTCAATAAGTTAATTGAAATTTTCTTGGAAGATTAGGGAGAGTGGATGCCTAGAAAGATGTTTTTTTTAATTAGTTTTAGGTTTCAGAGAGTAGATTCCTGAATTAAATGTGTTTGTTTATGAAAAATGTGAGGGTGTTACTGCTAAAAAGTTGATTTAAATTTCGTTTTTGGATAAGGGTGATTGCAATATTTCAACAAGTCAATTGAAATTTTCTTGCACGATTAGGGACAGTGGATGCCTAGAAAGATATTTTTTTAAAATTAGTTTTAGGTTCCAGAGAGTAGATTCCTGAAAAAAATGTGATTGTTTTATGAAAAATGTGAGTGTGTTACTGCTAAAAAGTTGATTTAAATTTCGTTTTTGGATAAGGGTGATTGCAATACTTCAACAAGTCAATTGAAATTTTCTTGCACGATTAGGGACAGTGGATGCATAGAAAGATTTCTTTTTTAAATTAGTATTAGGTTTCAGAGAGTAGATTCCTGAAAAAAATGTGTTTGTTTCATGAAAAATGTGAGGGTGTTACTGCTAAAAAGTTGATTTAAATTTCGTTTTTGAATAAGGGTGATTGCAATATTTCAATAAGTCAATTGAAATTTTCTTGCACGATTAGGGACAGTGGATGCCTAGAAAGATGTTTTTTTAAAATTAGTTTTAGGTTTCAGAGAGTAGATTCCTGAAAAAAATGTGTTTGTTTTATGAAAAATGTGAGTGTGTTACTGCTAAAAAGTTGATTTAAATTTCATTTTTGGATAAGGGTGATTGCAATATTTCAACAAGTCAATTGAAATTTTCTTGCACGATTAGGGACAGTGGATGCCTAGAAAGATGTTTTTTTAAAATTAGTTTTAGGTTCCAGAGAGTAGATTCCTGAAAAAAATGTGTTTGTTTTATGAAAAATGTGAGTGTGTTACTGCTAAAAAGTTGATTTAAATATCGTTTTTGGATAAGGGTGATTGCAATATTTCAATAAGTTAATTGAAATTTTCTTGGAAGATTAGGGAGAGTGGATGCCTAGAAAGATGTTTTTTTTAATTAGTTTTAGGTTTCAGAGAGTAGATTCCTAAAAAAAAGTGTTTGTTTTATGAAAAATGTGAGGGTGTTACTGCTAAAAAGTTGATTTAAATTACGTTTTTGAATAAGGGTGATTGCAATATTTCAACAAGTCAATTGAAATTTTCTTGCACGATTAGGGACAGTGGATGCCTAGAAAGATATTTTTTTAAAATTAGTTTTAGGTTTCAGAGAGTAGATTCCTGAAAAAAATGTGTTTGTTTTATGAAAAATGTGAGTGTGTTACTGCTAAAAAGTTGATTTAAATTTCGTTTTTGGATAAGGGTGATTGCAATATTTCAACAAGTCAATTGAAATTTTCTTGCACGATTAGGGACAGTGGATGCCTAGAAAGATGTTTTTTTAAAATTAGTTTTAGGTTCCAGAGAGTAGATTCCTGAAAAAAATGTGTTTGTTTTATGAATAATGTGAGTGTGTTACTGCTAAAAAGTTGATTTAAATTTCGTTTTTGGATAAGGGTGATTGCAATATTTCAACAAGTTAATTGAAATTTTCTTGCAAGATTAGGGAGAGTGGATGCCTAGAAAGATGTTTTTTACAAATTCGTTATAGGTTCCAGAGAGTGGATTCCTGAAAAAAAAATTATTTGTTTCATGAAAAATGTGAGTGTGTTACTGCAAAAAAGTTGATTTAAATTTAGTTTCAGGATAGGTGTGAATGCATCATTTAACAAGTCAATTGAAATTTTCTTGCAAGATTGGGGACAATGGATGCCTAGAAAGATGTTTTTTTTAAATTAGTTTTAGGTTTCAGAGAGTAGATTCCTGAAAAAAATGTGTTTGTTTTATGAAAAATGTGAGTGTGTTACTGCTAAAAAGTTGATTTAAATTTCATTTTTGGATAAGGGTGATTGCAATATTTCAACAAGTCAATTGAAATTTTCTTGCACGATTAGGGACAGTGGATGCCTAGAAAGATGTTTTTTTAAAATTAGTTTTAGGTTCCAGAGAGTAGATTCCTGAAAAAAATGTGTTTGTTTTATGAAAAATGTGAGTGTGTTACTGCTAAAAAGTTGATTTAAATATCGTTTTTGGATAAGGGTGATTGCAATATTTCAATAAGTTAATTGAAATTTTCTTGGAAGATTAGGGAGAGTGGGTGCCTAGAAAGATGTTTTTTTAATTAGTTTTAGGTTTCAGAGAGTAGATTCCTGAAATAAATGTGTTTGTTTTATGAAAAATGTGAGGGTGTTACTGTTAAAAAGTTGATTTAAATTTCGTTTTTGAATAAGGGTGATTGCAATATTTCAACAAGTCAATTGAAATTTTCTTGCACGATTAGGGACAGTGGATGCCTAGAAAGATATTTTTTTTAAATTAGTTTTAGGTTTCAGAGAGTAGATTCCTGAAAAAAATGTGTTTGTTTTATGAAAAATGTGAGTGTGTTACTGCTAAAAAGTTGATTTAAATTTCGTTTTTGGATAAGGGTGATTGCAATATTTCAACAAGTCAATTGAAATTTTCTTGCACGATTAGGGACAGTGGATGCCTAGAAAGATGTTTTTTTAAAATTAGTTTTAGGTTCCAGAGAGTAGATTCCTGAAAAAAATGTGTTTGTTTTATGAAAAATGTGAGTGTGTTACTGCTAAAAAGTTGTTTTAAATATTGTTTTTGCATAAGGGTGATTGCAATATTTCAATAAGTTAATTGAAATTTTCTTGGAAGACTAGGGAGAGTGGATGCCTAGAAAGATGTTTTTTTTAATTAGTTTTAGGTTTCAGAGAGTAGATTCCTGAAAAAAATGTGTTTGTTTTATGAAAAATGTGAGGGTGTTACTGCTAAAAAGTTGATTTAAATTTCGTTTTTGAATAAGGGTGATTGCAATATTTCAACAAGTCAATTGAAATTTTCTTGCACGATTAGGGACAGTGGATGCCTAGAAAGATGTTTTTTTAAAATTAGTTTTAGGTTTCAGAGAGTAGATTCCTGAAAAAAATGTGTTTGTTTTATGAAAAATGTGAGTGTGTTACTGCAAAAAAGTTGATTTAAATATCGTTTTTGGATAAGGGTGATTGCAATATTTCAATAAGTTAATTGAAATTTTTTTGGAAGATTAGGGAGAGTGGATGCCTAGAAAGATGTTTTTTTTAATTAGTTTTAGGTTTCAGAGAGTAGATTCCTGAAATAAATGTGTTTGTTTTATGAAAAATGTGAGGGTGTTACTGCTAAAAAGTTGATTTAAATTTCGTTTTTGAATAAGGGTGATTGCAATATTTCAACAAGTCAATTGAAATTTTCTTGCACGATTAGGGACAGTGGATGCCTAGAAAGATATTTCTTTTAAATTAGTTTTAGGTTTCAGAGAGTAGATTCCTGAAAAAAATGTGTTTGTTTTATGAAAAATGTGAGTGTTACTGCTAAAAAGATGATTTAAATTTCGTTTTTGGATAAGGGTGATTGCAATATTTCAACAAGTCAATTGAAATTTTCTTGCACGATTAGGGACAGTGGATGCCTAGAAAGATGTTTTTTTTTAATTAGTTTTAGGTTCCAGAGAGTAGATTCCTGAAAAAAATGTGTTTGTTTAATGAAAAATGTGAGTGTGTTACTGCTAAAAAGTTGTTTTAAATATCGTTTTTGGATAAGGGTGATTGTAATATTTCAATAAGTTAACTGAAATTTTCTTGGAAGATTAGGGAGAGTGGATGCCGAGAAAGATGTTTTTTTAATTAGTTTTAGGTTTCAGAGAGTAGATTCCTGAAAAAATGTGTTTGTTTTATGAAAAATGTGAGGGTGTTACTGCTAAAAAGTTGATTTAAATTTCGTTTTTGAATAAGGGTGATTGCAATATTTCAACAAGTCAATTGAAATTTTCTTGCACGATTAGGGACAGTGGATGCCTAGAAAGATGATTTTTAAAATTAGTTTTAGGTTTCAGAGAGTAGATTACTGAAAAAAATGTTTTTTTTTTAATGAAAAATGTGAGTGTGTTACTGCCAAAAAGTTGATTTAAATATCGTTTTTGGATAAGGGTGATTGCAATATTTCAATAAGTTAATTGAAATTTTCTTGGAAGATTAGGGAGAGTGGATGCCTTGAAAGATGTTTTTTTTAATTAGTTTTAGGTTTCAGAGAGTAGATTCCTGAAATAAATTTGTTTGTTTTATGAAAAATGTGAGTGTGTTACTGCTAAAAAGTTGATTTAAATTTCGTTTTTGGATAAGGGTGATTGCAATATTTCAACAAGTTAATTGAAATTTTCTTGCAAGATTAGGGAGAGTGGATGCCTAGAAAGATGTTTTTTACATATTCGTTATAGGTTCCAGAGAGTGGATTCCTGAAAAAAAAATTATTTGTTTCATGAAAAATGTGAGTGTGTTACTGCAAAAAAGTTGATTTAAATTTAGTTTCAGGATAGGTGTGAATGCATCATTTAACAAGTCAATTGAAATTTTCTTGCAAGATTGGGGACAATGGATGCCTAGAAAGATGTTTTTTTTAAATTAGTTTTAGGTTTCAGAGAGTAGATTCCTGAAAAAAATGTGTTTGTTTTATGAAAAATGTGAGTGTGTTACTGCAAAAAAGTTGATTTAAATATCGTTTTTGGATAAGGGTGATTGCAATATTTCAATAAGTTAATTGAAATTTTCTTGGAAGATTAGGGAGAGTGGATGCCTAGAAAGATGTTTTTTTTTAATTAGTTTTAGGTTTCAGAGAGTAGATTCCTGAAAAAAAGGTGTTTGTTTTATGAAAAATGTGAGGGTGTTACTGCTAAAAAGTTGATTTAAATTTCATTTTTTAAATAAGGGTGATTGCAATATTTCAATAAGTCAATTGAAATTTTCTTGCACGATTAGGGACAGTGGATGCCTAGAAAGATGTTTTTTTAAAATTAGTTTTAGGTTTCAGAGAGTAGATTCCTGAAAAAAATGTGTTTGTTTTATGAAAAATGTGAGTGTGTTACTGCAAAAAAGTTGATTTAAATATCGTTTTTGGATAAGGGTGATTGCAATATTTCAATAAGTTAATTGAAATTTTCTTGGAAGATTAGGGAGAGTGGATGCCTAGAAAGATGTTTTTTTTTAATTAGTTTTAGGTTTCAGAGAGTAGATTCCTGAAAAAAATGTGTTTGTTTTATGAAAAATGTGAGGGTGTTACTGCTAAAAAGTTGATTTAAATTTCGTTTTTGAATAAGGGTGATTGCAATATTTCAATAAGTCAATTGAAATTTTCTTGCACGATTAGGGACAGTGGATGCCTAGAAAGATGTTTTTTTAAAATTAGTCTTAGGTTTCAAAGAGTAGATTCCTGAAAAAAATGTGTTTGTTTTATGAAAAATGTGAGTGTGTTACTGCTAAAAAGTTGATTTAAATTTCGTTTTTGGATAAGGGTGATTGCAATATTTCAACAAGTCAATTGAAATTTTCTTGCACGATTAGGGACAGTGGATGCCTAGAAAGATGTTTTTTTAAAATTAGTTTTAGGTTCCAGAGAGTAGATTCCTGAAAAAAAATGTGTTTGTTTTATGAAAAATGTGAGTGTGTTACTGCTAAAAAGTTGATTTAAATTTCGTTTTTGGATAAGGGTGATTGCAATACTTCAACAAGTCAATTGAAATTTTCTTGCACGATTAGGGACAGTGGATGCCTAGAAAGATGTTTTTTTAAAATTAGTTTTAGGTTCCAGAGAGTAGATTCCTGAAAAAAATGTGTATGTTTTATGAAAAATGTGAGGGTGTTACTGCTCAAAAGTTGATTTAAATTTCATTTTTGGATAAGGGTGATTGCAATATTTCAACAAGTCAATTGAAATTTTCTTGCACGATTAGGGACAGTGGATGCCTAGAAAGATATTTTTTTTAAATTAGTTTTAGGTTCCAGAGAGTAGATTCCTGAAAAAAATGTGTTTGTTTTATGAAAAATGTGAGTGTTTTACTGCTAAAAAGTTGATTTAAATTTCGTTTTTGGATAAGGGTGATTGCAATACTTCAACAAGTCAATTGAAATTTTCTTGCACAATTAGGGACAGTGGATGCATAGAAAGATTTCTTTTTTAAATTAGTATTAGGTTTCAGAGAGTAGATTCCTGAAAAAAATGTGTTTGTTTTATGAAAAATGTGAGGGTGTTACTGCTAAAAAGTTGATTTAAATTTCGTTTTTGAATAAGGGTGATTGCAATATTTCAACAAGTCAATTGAAATTTTCTTGCACGATTAGGGACAGTGGATGCCTAGAAAGATGTTTTTTACAAATTCGTTATAGGTTCCAGAGAGTGGATTCCTGAAAAAAAAATTATTTGTTTCATGAAAAATGTGAGTGTGTTACTGCAAAAAAGTTGATTTAAATTTAGTTTCAGGATAGGTGTGAATGCATCATTTAACAAGTCAATTGAAATTTTCTTGCAAGATTGGGGACAATGGATGCCTAGAAAGATGTTTTTTTTAAATTAGTTTTAGGTTTCAGAGAGTAGATTCCTGAAAAAAATGTGTTTGTTTTATGAAAAATGTGAGTGTGTTACTGCAAAAAAGTTGATTTAAATATCGTTTTTGGATAAGGGTGATTGCAATATTTCAATAAGTTAATTGAAATTTTCTTGGAAGATTAGGGAGAGTGGATGCCTAGAAAGATGTTTTTTTTTAATTAGTTTTAGGTTTCAGAGAGTAGATTCCTGAAAAAAAGGTGTTTGTTTTATGAAAAATGTGAGGGTGTTACTGCTAAAAAGTTGATTTAAATTTCATTTTTTAAATAAGGGTGATTGCAATATTTCAATAAGTCAATTGAAATTTTCTTGCACGATTAGGGACAGTGGATGCCTAGAAAGATGTTTTTTTAAAATTAGTTTTAGGTTTCAGAGAGTAGATTCCTGAAAAAAATGTGTTTGTTTTATGAAAAATGTGAGTGTGTTACTGCAAAAAAGTTGATTTAAATATCGTTTTTGGATAAGGGTGATTGCAATATTTCAATAAGTTAATTGAAATTTTCTTGGAAGATTAGGGAGAGTGGATGCCTAGAAAGATGTTTTTTTTTAATTAGTTTTAGGTTTCAGAGAGTAGATTCCTGAAAAAAATGTGTTTGTTTTATGAAAAATGTGAGGGTGTTACTGCTAAAAAGTTGATTTAAATTTCGTTTTTGAATAAGGGTGATTGCAATATTTCAATAAGTCAATTGAAATTTTCTTGCACGATTAGGGACAGTGGATGCCTAGAAAGATGTTTTTTTAAAATTAGTCTTAGGTTTCAAAGAGTAGATTCCTGAAAAAAATGTGTTTGTTTTATGAAAAATGTGAGTGTGTTACTGCTAAAAAGTTGATTTAAATTTCGTTTTTGGATAAGGTTGATTGCAATATTTCAACAAGTCAATTGAAATTTTCTTGCACGATTAGGGACAGTGGATGCCTAGAAAGATGTTTTTTTAAAATTAGTTTTAGGTTCCAGAGAGTAGATTCCTGAAAAAAAATGTGTTTGTTTTATGAAAAATGTGAGTGTGTTACTGCTAAAAAGTTGATGTAAATTTCGTTTTTGGATAAGGGTGATTGCAATACTTCAACAAGTCAATTGAAATTTTCTTGCACGATTAGGGACAGTGGATGCCTAGAAAGATGTTTTTTTAAAATTAGTTTTAGGTTCCAGAGAGTAGATTCCTGAAAAAAATGTGTATGTTTTATGAAAAATGTGAGGGTGTTACTGCTCAAAAGTTGATTTAAATTTCATTTTTGGATAAGGGTGATTGCAATATTTCAACAAGTCAATTGAAATTTTCTTGCACGATTAGGGACATTGGATGCCTAGAAAGATATTTTTTTTAAATTAGTTTTAGGTTTCAGAGAGTAGATTCCTGAAAAAAATGTGTTTGTTTTATGAAAAATGTGAGTGTGTTACTGCTAAAAAGTTGATTTAAATTTCGTTTTTGGATAAGGGTGATTGGTATATTTCAACAAGTCAATTGAAATTTTCTTGCACGATTAGGGACAGTGGATGCCTAGAAAGATGTTTTTTTAAAATTAGTTTTAGGTTCCAGAGAGTAGATTCCTGAAAAAAATGTGTTTGTTTTATGAAAAATGTGAGTGTGTTACTGCTAAAAAGTTGATTTAAATTTCGTTTTTGGATAAGGGTGATTGCAATATTTCAACAAGTTAATTGAAATTTTCTTGCAAGATTAGGGAGAGTGGATGCCTAGAAAGATGTTTTTTACAAATTCGTTATAGGTTCCAGAGAGTGGATTCCTGAAAAAAAAATTATTTGTTTCATGAAAAATGTGAGTGTGTTACTGCAAAAAAGTTGATTTAAATTTAGTTTCAGGATAGGTGTGAATGCATCATTTCAACAAGTCAATTGAAATTTTCTTGCAAGATTGGGGACAATGGATGCCTAGAAAGATGTTTTTTTTAAATTAGTTTTAGGTTTCAGAGAGTAGATTCCTGAAAAAAATGTGTTTGTTTTATGAAAAATGTGAGTGTGTTACTGCAAAAAAGTTGATTTAAATATCGTTTTTGGATAAGGGTGATTGCAATATTTCAATAAGTTAATTGAAATTTTCTTGGATTAGGGAGAGTGGATGCCTAGAAAGATGTTTTTTTTAATTAGTTTTAGGTTTCAGAGAGTAGATTCCTGAAAAAAATGTGTTTGTTTTATGAAAAATGTGAGGGTGTTACTGCTAAAAAGTTGATTTAAATTTCGTTTTTGAATAAGGGTGATTGCAATATTTCAATAAGTCAATTGAAATTTTCTTGCACGATTAGGGACAGTGGATGCCTAGAAAGATTTTTTTTAAAATTTGTTTTAGGTTTCAGAGAGTAGATTCCTGAAAAAAATGTGTTTGTTTTATGAAAAATGTGAGTGTGTTACTGCTAAAAAGTTGATTTAAATTTCGTTTTTGGATAAGGGTGATTGCAATATTTCAACAAGTCAATTGACATTTTTTTGCACGATTAGGAACAGTGGATGCCTAGAAAGATGTTTTTTTAAAATTAGTTTTAGGTTCCAGAGAGTAGATTCCTGAAAAAAAATGTGTTTGTTTTATGAAAAATGTGAGTGTGTTACTGCTAAAAAGTTGATTTAAATTTCGTTTTTGGATAAGGGTGATTGCAATACTTCAACAAGTCAATTGAAATTTTCTTGCACGATTAGGGACAGTGGATGCCTAGAAAGATGTTTTTTTAAAATTAGTTTTAGGTTCCAGAGAGTAGATTCCTGAAAAAAATTTGTTTTTTTTATGAAAAATGTGAGGGTGTTACTGCTAAAAAGTTGATTTAAATTTTGTTTTTGAATAAGGGTGATTGCAATATTTCAACAAGTCAATTGAAATTTTCTTGCACGATTAGGGACAGTGGATGCCTAGAAAGATGTGTTTTTTTAAAATTAGTTTTAGGTTCCAGAGAGTAGATTCCTGAAAAAAGATGTGTTTGTTTTATGAAAAATGTGAGTGTGTTACTGCTAAAAAGTTGATGTAAATTTCATTTTTGGATAAGGGTGATTGCAATATTTCAACAAGTCAATTGAAATTTTCTTGCACGATTAGGGACAGTGGATGCCTAGAAAGATATTTTTTTAAAATTAGTTTTAGGTTCCAGAGAGTAGATTCCTGAAAAAAGATGTGTTTGTTTTATGAAAAATGTGAGTGTGTTACTGCTAAAAAGTTGATTTAAATATCGTTTTTGGATAAGGGTGATTGCAATATTTCAACAAGTTAATTGAAATTTTCTTGCAAGATTAGGGAGAGTGGATGCTAGAAAGATGTTTTTCACAAATTCGTTATAGGTTCCAGAGAGTGGATTCCTGAAAAAAAAATTATTTGTTTCATGAAAAATGTGAGTGTGTTACTGCAAAAAAGTTGATTTAAATTTAGTTTCAGGATAGGTGTGAATGCATCATTTCAACAAGTCAATTGAAATTTTCTTGCAAGATTGGGGACAATGGATGCCTAGAAAGATGTTTTTTTCAAATTCGTTATAGGTTCCAGAGAGTGGATTCCTGAAAAAAAAATTATTTGTTTCATGAAAAATGTGAGTGTGTTACTGCAAAAAAGTTGATTTAAATTTAGTTTCAGGATAGGTGTGAATGCATCATTTCAATAAGTTAATTGAAATTTTCTTGGAAGATTAGGGAGAGTGGATGCCTAGAAAGATTTTTTTTTTAATTAGTTTTAGGTTTCAGAGAGTAGATTCCTGAAAAAAATGTGTTTGTTTTATGAAAAATGTGAGGGTGTTACTGCTAAAAAGTTGATTTAAATTTCGTTTTTGAATAAGGGTGATTGCAATATTTCAATAAGTCAATTGAAATTTTCTTGCACGATTAGGGACAGTGGATGCCTAGAAAGATGTTTTTTTTAAATTAGTTTTAGGTTTCAGAGAGTAGATTCCTGAAAAAAATGTGTTTGTTTTATGAAAAATGTGAGTGTGTTACTGCTAAAAAGTTGATTTAAATTTCGTTTTTGGATAAGGGTGATTGCAATATTTCAACAAGTCAATTGAAATTTTCTTGCACGATTAGGGACAGTGGATGCCTAGAAAGATGTTTTTTTAAAATTAGTTTTAGGTTCCAGAGAGTAGATTCCTGAAAAAAAATGTGTTTGTTTTATGAAAAATGTGAGTGTGTTACTGCTAAAAAGTTGTTTAAATTTCGTTTTTGGATAAGGGTGATTGCAATACTTCAACAAGTCAATTGAAATTTTCTTGCACGATTAGGGACAATGGATCCCTAGAAAGATGTTTTTTTAAAATTAGTTTTAGGTTCCAGAGAGTAGATTCCTGAAAAAAATGTGTTTGTTTTATGAAAAATGTGAGGGTGTTACTGCTAAAAAGTTGATTTAAATTTCGTTTTTGAATAAGGGTGATTGCAATATTTCAACAAGTCAATTGAAATTTTCTTGCACGATTAGGGACAGTGGATGCCTAGAAAGATTTTTTTTAAAATTAGTTTTAGGTTCCAGAGAGTAGATTCCTGAAAAAAAGTGTGTTTGTTTTATGAAAAATGTGAGTGTGTTACTGCTAAAAAGTTGATTTAAATTTCATTTTTGGATAAGGGTGATTGCAATATTTCAACAAGTCAATTGAAATTTTCTTGCACGATTAGGGACAGTGGATGCCTAGAAAGATGTTTTTTTAAAATTAGTTTTAGGTTCCAGAGAGTAGATTCCTGAAAAAAATGTGTTTGTTTTATGAAAAATGTGAGTGTGTTACTGCTAAAAAGTTGATTTAAATATCGTTTTTGGATAAGGGTGATTGCAATATTTCAACAAGTTAATTGAAATTTTCTTGCAAGATTAGGGAGAGTGGATGCCTAGAAAGATGTTTTTTACAAATTCGTTATAGGTTCCAGAGAGTGGATTCCTGAAAAAAAAATTATTTGTTTCATGAAAAATGTGAGTGTGTTACTGCAAAAAAGTTGATTTAAATTTAGTTTCAGGATAGGTGTGAATGCATCATTTCAACAAGTCAATTGAAATTTTCTTGCAAGATTGGGGACAATGGATGCCTAGAAAGTTTTTTTTTTAAATTAGTTTTAGGTTTCAGAGAGTAGATTCCTGAAAAAAATGTGTTTGTTTTATGAAAAATGTGAGTGTGTTACTGCAAAAAAGTTGATTTAAATATCGTTTTTGGATAAGGGTGATTGCAATATTTCAATAAGTTAATTGAAATTTTCTTGGAAGATTAGGGAGAGTGGATGCCTAGAAAGATGTTTTTTTTAATTAGTTTTAGGTTTCAGAGAGTAGATTCCTGAAAAAAATGTGTTTGTTTTATGAAAAATGTGAGGGTGTTACTGCTAAAAAGTTGATTTAAATTTCGTTTTTGAATAAGGGTGATTGCAATATTTCAATAAGTCAATTGAAATTTTCTTGCACGATTAGGGACAGTGGATGCCTAGACAGATGTTTTTTTAAAATTAGTTTTATGTTTCAGAGAGTAGATTCCTGAAAAAAATGTGTTTGTTTTATGAAAAATGTGAGTGTGTTACTGCTAAAAAGTTGATTTAAATTTCGTTTTTGGATAAGGGTGATTGCAATATTTCAACAAGTCAATTGAAATTTTCTTGCACGATTAGGGACAGTGGATGCCTAGAAAGATGTTTTTTAAAAATTAGTTTTAGGTTCCAGAGAGTAGATTCCTGAAAAAAAATGTGTTTGTTTTATGAAAAATGTGAGTGTGTTACTGCTAAAAAGTTGATTTAAATTTCGTTTTTGGATAAGGGTGATTGCAATATTTCAATAAGTTAATTGAAATTTTCTTGGAAGATTAGGGGGAGTGGATGCCTAGAAAGATGTTTTTTTTAATTAGTTTTAGGTTTCAGAGAGTAGATTCCTGAAAAAAATGTGTTTGTTTTATGAAAAATGTGAGGGTGTTACTGCTAAAAAGTTGATTTAAATTTCGTTTTTGAATAAGGGTGATTGCAATATTTCAACAAGTCAATTGAAATTTTCTTGCACGATTAGGGACAGTGGATGCCTAGAAAGATGTTTTTTTAAAATTAGTTTTAGGTTTCAGAGAGTAGATTCCTGAAAAAAATGTGTTTGTTTTATGAAAAATGTGAGTGTGTTACTGCAAAAAAGTTGATTTAAATATCGTTTTTGGATAAGGGTGATTGCAATATTTCAATAAGTTAATTGAAATTTTCTTGGAAGATTAGGGAGAGTGGATGCCTAGAAAGATATTTTTTTTAAATTAGTTTTAGGTTTCAGAGAGTAGATTCCTGAAAAAAATGTGTTTGTTTTATGAAAAATGTGAGTGTGTTACTGCTAAAAAGTTGATTTAAATTTCGTTTTTGGATAAGGGTGATTGGTATATTTCAACAAGTCAATTGAAATTTTCTTGCACGATTAGGGACAGTGGATGCCTAGAAAGATGTTTTTTTAAAATTAGTTTTAGGTTCCAGAGAGTAGATTCCTGAAAAAAATGTGTTTGTTTTATGAAAAATGTGAGTGTGTTACTGCTAAAAAGTTGATTTAAATTTCGTTTTTGGATAAGGGTGATTGCAATATTTCAACAAGTTAATTGAAATTTTCTTGCAAGATTAGGGAGAGTGGATGCCTAGAAAGATGTTTTTTACAAATTCGTTATAGGTTCCAGAGAGTGGATTCCTGAAAAAAAAATTATTTGTTTCATGAAAAATGTGAGTGTGTTACTGCAAAAAAGTTGATTTAAATTTAGTTTCAGGATAGGTGTGAATGCATCATTTCAACAAGTCAATTGAAATTTTCTTGCAAGATTGGGGACAATGGATGCCTAGAAAGATGTTTTTTTTAAATTAGTTTTAGGTTTCAGAGAGTAGATTCCTGAAAAAAATGTGTTTGTTTTATGAAAAATGTGAGTGTGTTACTGCAAAAAAGTTGATTTAAATATCGTTTTTGGATAAGGGTGATTGCAATATTTCAATAAGTTAATTGAAATTTTCTTGGATTAGGGAGAGTGGATGCCTAGAAAGATGTTTTTTTTAATTAGTTTTAGGTTTCAGAGAGTAGATTCCTGAAAAAAATGTGTTTGTTTTATGAAAAATGTGAGGGTGTTACTGCTAAAAAGTTGATTTAAATTTCGTTTTTGAATAAGGGTGATTGCAATATTTCAATAAGTCAATTGAAATTTTCTTGCACGATTAGGGACAGTGGATGCCTAGAAAGATTTTTTTTAAAATTTGTTTTAGGTTTCAGAGAGTAGATTCCTGAAAAAAATGTGTTTGTTTTATGAAAAATGTGAGTGTGTTACTGCTAAAAAGTTGATTTAAATTTCGTTTTTGGATAAGGGTGATTGCAATATTTCAACAAGTCAATTGAAATTTTTTTGCACGATTAGGAACAGTGGATGCCTAGAAAGATGTTTTTTTAAAATTAGTTTTAGGTTCCAGAGAGTAGATTCCTGAAAAAAAATGTGTTTGTTTTATGAACAATGTGAGTGTGTTACTGCTAAAAAGTTGATTTAAATTTCGTTTTTGGATAAGGGTGATTGCAATACTTCAACAAGTCAATTGAAATTTTCTTGCACGATTAGTGACAGTGGATGCCTAGAAAGATGTTTTTTTAAAATTAGTTTTAGGTTCCAGAGAGTAGATTCCTGAAAAAAATGTGTTTTTTTATGAAAAATGTGAGGGTGTTACTGCTAAAAAGTTGATTTAAATTTTGTTTTTGAATAAGGGTGATTGCAATATTTCAACAAGTCAATTGAAATTTTCTTGCACGATTAGGGACAGTGGATGCCTAGAAAGATGTTTTTTTTAAAATTAGTTTTAGGTTCCAGAGAGTAGATTCCTGAAAAAAGATGTGTTTGTTTTATGAAAAATGTGAGTGTGTTACTGCTAAAAAGTTGATGTAAATTTCATTTTTGGATAAGGGTGATTGCAATATTTCAACAAGTCAATTGAAATTTTCTTGCACGATTAGGGACAGTGGATGCCTAGAAAGATATTTTTTTAAAATTAGTTTTAGGTTCCAGAGAGTAGATTCCTGAAAAAAGATGTGTTTGTTTTATGAAAAATGTGAGTGTGTTACTGCTAAAAAGTTGATTTAAATATCGTTTTTGGATAAGGGTGATTGCAATATTTCAACAAGTTAATTGAAATTTTCTTGCAAGATTAGGGAGAGTGGATGCCTAGAAAGATGTTTTTTACAAATTCGTTATAGGTTCCAGAGAGTGGATTCCTGAAAAAAAAATTATTTGTTTCATGAAAAATGTGAGTGTGTTACTGCAAAAAAGTTGATTTAAATTTAGTTTCAGGATAGGTGTGAATGCATCATTTCAACAAGTCAATTGAAATTTTCTTGCAAGATTGGGGACAATGGATGCCTAGAAAGATGTTTTTTTTAAATTAGTTTTAGGTTTCAGAGAGTAGATTCCTGAAAAAAATGTGTTTGTTTTAGGAAAAATGTGAGTGTGTTACTGCAAAAAAGTTGATTTAAATATCGTTTTTGGATAAGGGTGATTGCAATATTTCAATAAGTTAATTGAAATTTTCTTGGAAGATTAGGGAGAGTGGATGCCTAGAAAGATGTTTTTTTTTAATTAGTTTTAGGTTTCAGAGAGTAGATTCCTGAAAAAAATGTGTTTGTTTTATGAAAAATGTGAGGGTGTTACTGCTAAAAAGTTGATTTAAATTTCGTTTTTGAATAAGGGTGATTGCAATATTTCAATAAGTCAATTGAAATTTTCTTGCACGATTAGGGACAGTGGATGCCTTGAAAGATGTTTTTTTTAAATTAGTTTTAGGTTTCAGAGAGTAGATTCCTGAAAAAAATGTGTTTGTTTTATGAAAAATGTGAGTGTGTTACTGCTAAAAAGTTGATTTAAATTTCGTTTTTGGATAAGGGTGATTGCAATATTTCAACAAGTCAATTGAAATTTTCTTGCACGATTAGGGACAGTGGATGCCTAGAAAGATGTTTTTTTAAAATTAGTTTTAGGTTCCAGAGAGTAGATTCCTGAAAAAAAATGTGTTTGTTTTATGAAAAATGTGAGTGTGTTACTGCTAAAAAGTTGTTTAAATTTCGTTTTTGGATAAGGGTGATTGCAATACTTCAACAAGTCAATTGAAATTTTCTTGCACGATTAGGGACAGTGGATCCCTAGAAAGATGTTTTTTTTAAATTAGTTTTAGGTTCCAGAGAGTAGATTCCTGAAAAAAATGTGTTTGTTTTATGAAAAATGTGAGGGTGTTACTGCTAAAAAGTTGATTTAAATTTCGTTTTTGAATAAGGGTGATTGCAATATTTCAACAAGTCAATTGAAATTTTCTTGCACGATTAGGGACAGTGGATGCCTAGAAAGATTTTTTTTTAAATTAGTTTTAGGTTCCAGAGAGTAGATTCCATTAAAAAAGTGTGTTTGTTTTATGAAAAATGTGAGTGTGTTACTGCTAAAAAGTTGATTTAAATTTCATTTTTGGATAAGGGTGATTGCAATATTTCAACAAGTCAATTGAAATTTTCTTGCACGATTAGGGACAGTGGATGCCTAGAAAGATGTTTTTTTAAAATTAGTTTTAGGTTCCAGAGAGTAGATTCCTGAAAAAAATGTGTTTGTTTTATGAAAAATGTGAGTGTGTTACTGCTAAAAAGTTGATTTAAATATTGTTTTTGGATAAGGGTGATTGCAATATTTCAACAAGTTAATTGAAATTTTCTTGCAAGATTAGGGAGAGTGGATGCCTAGAAAGATGTTTTTTACAAATTCGTTATAGGTTCCAGAGAGTGGATTCCTGAAAAAAAAATTATTTGTTCCATGAAAAATGTGAGTGTGTTACTGCAAAAAAGTTGATTTAAATTTAGTTTCAGGATAGGTGTGAATGCATCATTTCAACAAGTCAATTGAAATTTTCTTGCAAGATTGGGGACAATGGATGCCTAGAAAGTTTTTTTTTTTAATTAGTTTTAGGTTTCAGAGAGTAGATTCCTGAAAAAAATGTGTTTGTTTTATGAAAAATGTGAGTGTGTTACTGCAAAAAAGTTGATTTAAATATCGTTTTTAGATAAGGGTGATTGCAATATTTCAATAAGTTAATTGAAATTTTCTCGGAAGATTAGGGAGAGTGGATGCCTAGAAAGATGTTTTTTTTAATTAGTTTTAGGTTTCAGAGAGTAGATTCCTGAAAAAAATGTGTTTGTTTTATGAAAAATGTGAGGGTGTTACTGCTAAAAAGTTGATTTAAATTTCGTTTTTGAATAAGGGTGATTGCAATATTTCAATAAGTCAATTGAAATTTTCTTGCACGATTAGGGACAGTGGATGCCTAGACAGATGTTTTTTTAAAATTAGTTTTATGTTTCAGAGAGTAGATTCCTGAAAAAAATGTGTTTGTTTTATGAAAAATGTGAGTGTGTTACTGCTAAAAAGTTGATTTAAATTTCGTTTTTGGATAAGGGTGATTGCAATATTTCAACAAGTCAATTGAAATTTTCTTGCACGATTAGGGACAGTGGATGCCTAGAAAGATGTTTTTTAAAAATTAGTTTTAGGTTCCAGAGAGTAGATTCCTGAAAAAAAATGTGTTTGTTTTATGAAAAATGTGAGTGTGTTACTGCTAAAAAGTTGATTTAAATTTCGTTTTTGGATAAGGGTGATTGCAATATTTCAATAAGTTAATTGAAATTTTCTTGGAAGATTAGGGAGAGTGGATGCCTAGAAAGATGTTTTTTTTAATTAGTTTTAGGTTTCAGAGAGTAGATTCCTGAAAAAAATGTGTTTGTTTTATGAAAAATGTGAGGGTGTTACTGCTAAAAAGTTGATTTAAATTTCGTTTTTGAATAAGGGTGATTGCAATATTTCAACAAGTCAATTGAAATTTTCTTGCACGATTAGGGACAGTGGATGCCTAGAAAGATGTTTTTTTTAAATTAGTTTTAGGTTTCAGAGAGTAGATTCCTGAAAAAAATGTGTTTGTTTTATGAAAAATGTGAGTGTGTTACTGCAAAAAAGTTGATTTAAATATCGTTTTTGGATAAGGGTGATTGCAATATTTCAATAAGTTAATTGAAATTTTCTTGGAAGATTAGGGAGAGTGGATGCCTAGAAAGATGTTTTTTTTTAATTAGTTTTAGGTTTCAGAGAGTAGATTCCTGAAAAAAATGTGTTTGTTTTATGAAAAATGTGAGGGTGTTACTGCTAAAAAGTTGATTTAAATTTCGTTTTTGAATAAGGGTGATTGCAATATTTCAATAAGTCAATTGAAATTTTCTTGCACGATTAGGGACAGTGGATGCCTAGAAAGATGTTTTTTTAAAAATAGTTTTAGGTTTCAGAAAGTAGATTCCTGAAAAAAATGTGTTTGTTTTATGAAAAATGTGAGTGTGTTACTGCTAAAAAGTTGATTTAAATTTCGTTTTTGAATAAGGGTGATTGCAATATTTCAACAAGTCAATTGAAATTTTCTTGCACGATTAGGGACAGTGGATGCCTAGAAAGATGATTTTTAAAATTAGTTTTAGGTTTCAGAGAGTAGATTACTGAAAAAAATGTTTTTTTTTTAATGAAAAATGTGAGTGTGTTACTGCCAAAAAGTTGATTTAAATATCGTTTTTGGATAAGGGTGATTGCAATATTTCAATAAGTTAATTGAAATTTTCTTGGAAGATTAGGGAGAGTGGATGCCTTGAAAGATGTTTTTTTTAATTAGTTTTAGGTTTCAGAGAGTAGATTCCTGAAATAAATTTGTTTGTTTTATGAAAAATGTGAGTGTGTTACTGCTAAAAAGTTGATTTAAATTTCGTTTTTGGATAAGGGTGATTGCAATATTTCAACAAGTTAATTGAAATTTTCTTGCAAGATTAGGGAGAGTGGATGCCTAGAAAGATGTTTTTTACATATTCGTTATAGGTTCCAGAGAGTGGATTCCTGAAAAAAAAATTATTTGTTTCATGAAAAATGTGAGTGTGTTACTGCAAAAAAGTTGATTTAAATTTAGTTTCAGGATAGGTGTGAATGCATCATTTAACAAGTCAATTGAAATTTTCTTGCAAGATTGGGGACAATGGATGCCTAGAAAGATGTTTTTTTTAAATTAGTTTTAGGTTTCAGAGAGTAGATTCCTGAAAAAAATGTGTTTGTTTTATGAAAAATGTGAGTGTGTTACTGCAAAAAAGTTGATTTAAATATCGTTTTTGGATAAGGGTGATTGCAATATTTCAATAAGTTAATTGAAATTTTCTTGGAAGATTAGGGAGAGTGGATGCCTAGAAAGATGTTTTTTTTTAATTAGTTTTAGGTTTCAGAGAGTAGATTCCTGAAAAAAAGGTGTTTGTTTTATGAAAAATGTGAGGGTGTTACTGCTAAAAAGTTGATTTAAATTTCATTTTTTAAATAAGGGTGATTGCAATATTTCAATAAGTCAATTGAAATTTTCTTGCACGATTAGGGACAGTGGATGCCTAGAAAGATGTTTTTTTAAAATTAGTTTTAGGTTTCAGAGAGTAGATTCCTGAAAAAAATGTGTTTGTTTTATGAAAAATGTGAGTGTGTTACTGCAAAAAAGTTGATTTAAATATCGTTTTTGGATAAGGGTGATTGCAATATTTCAATAAGTTAATTGAAATTTTCTTGGAAGATTAGGGAGAGTGGATGCCTAGAAAGATGTTTTTTTTTAATTAGTTTTAGGTTTCAGAGAGTAGATTCCTGAAAAAAATGTGTTTGTTTTATGAAAAATGTGAGGGTGTTACTGCTAAAAAGTTGATTTAAATTTCGTTTTTGAATAAGGGTGATTGCAATATTTCAATAAGTCAATTGAAATTTTCTTGCACGATTAGGGACAGTGGATGCCTAGAAAGATGTTTTTTTAAAATTAGTCTTAGGTTTCAAAGAGTAGATTCCTGAAAAAAATGTGTTTGTTTTATGAAAAATGTGAGTGTGTTACTGCTAAAAAGTTGATTTAAATTTCGTTTTTGGATAAGGGTGATTGCAATATTTCAACAAGTCAATTGAAATTTTCTTGCACGATTAGGGACAGTGGATGCCTAGAAAGATGTTTTTTTAAAATTAGTTTTAGGTTCCAGAGAGTAGATTCCTGAAAAAAAATGTGTTTGTTTTATGAAAAATGTGAGTGTGTTACTGCTAAAAAGTTGATTTAAATTTCGTTTTTGGATAAGGGTGATTGCAATACTTCAACAAGTCAATTGAAATTTTCTTGCACGATTAGGGACAGTGGATGCCTAGAAAGATGTTTTTTTAAAATTAGTTTTAGGTTCCAGAGAGTAGATTCCTGAAAAAAATGTGTATGTTTTATGAAAAATGTGAGGGTGTTACTGCTCAAAAGTTGATTTAAATTTCATTTTTGGATAAGGGTGATTGCAATATTTCAACAAGTCAATTGAAATTTTCTTGCACGATTAGGGACAGTGGATGCCTAGAAAGATATTTTTTTTAAATTAGTTTTAGGTTCCAGAGAGTAGATTCCTGAAAAAAATGTGTTTGTTTTATGAAAAATGTGAGTGTTTTACTGCTAAAAAGTTGATTTAAATTTCGTTTTTGGATAAGGGTGATTGCAATACTTCAACAAGTCAATTGAAATTTTCTTGCACAATTAGGGACAGTGGATGCATAGAAAGATTTCTTTTTTAAATTAGTATTAGGTTTCAGAGAGTAGATTCCTGAAAAAAATGTGTTTGTTTTATGAAAAATGTGAGGGTGTTACTGCTAAAAAGTTGATTTAAATTTCGTTTTTGAATAAGGGTGATTGCAATATTTCAACAAGTCAATTGAAATTTTCTTGCACGATTAGGGACAGTGGATGCCTAGAAAGATGTTTTTTACAAATTCGTTATAGGTTCCAGAGAGTGGATTCCTGAAAAAAAAATTATTTGTTTCATGAAAAATGTGAGTGTGTTACTGCAAAAAAGTTGATTTAAATTTAGTTTCAGGATAGGTGTGAATGCATCATTTAACAAGTCAATTGAAATTTTCTTGCAAGATTGGGGACAATGGATGCCTAGAAAGATGTTTTTTTTAAATTAGTTTTAGGTTTCAGAGAGTAGATTCCTGAAAAAAATGTGTTTGTTTTATGAAAAATGTGAGTGTGTTACTGCAAAAAAGTTGATTTAAATATCGTTTTTGGATAAGGGTGATTGCAATATTTCAATAAGTTAATTGAAATTTTCTTGGAAGATTAGGGAGAGTGGATGCCTAGAAAGATGTTTTTTTTTAATTAGTTTTAGGTTTCAGAGAGTAGATTCCTGAAAAAAAGGTGTTTGTTTTATGAAAAATGTGAGGGTGTTACTGCTAAAAAGTTGATTTAAATTTCATTTTTTAAATAAGGGTGATTGCAATATTTCAATAAGTCAATTGAAATTTTCTTGCACGATTAGGGACAGTGGATGCCTAGAAAGATGTTTTTTTAAAATTAGTTTTAGGTTTCAGAGAGTAGATTCCTGAAAAAAATGTGTTTGTTTTATGAAAAATGTGAGTGTGTTACTGCAAAAAAGTTGATTTAAATATCGTTTTTGGATAAGGGTGATTGCAATATTTCAATAAGTTAATTGAAATTTTCTTGGAAGATTAGGGAGAGTGGATGCCTAGAAAGATGTTTTTTTTTAATTAGTTTTAGGTTTCAGAGAGTAGATTCCTGAAAAAAATGTGTTTGTTTTATGAAAAATGTGAGGGTGTTACTGCTAAAAAGTTGATTTAAATTTCGTTTTTGAATAAGGGTGATTGCAATATTTCAATAAGTCAATTGAAATTTTCTTGCACGATTAGGGACAGTGGATGCCTAGAAAGATGTTTTTTTAAAATTAGTCTTAGGTTTCAAAGAGTAGATTCCTGAAAAAAATGTGTTTGTTTTATGAAAAATGTGAGTGTGTTACTGCTAAAAAGTTGATTTAAATTTCGTTTTTGGATAAGGTTGATTGCAATATTTCAACAAGTCAATTGAAATTTTCTTGCACGATTAGGGACAGTGGATGCCTAGAAAGATGTTTTTTTAAAATTAGTTTTAGGTTCCAGAGAGTAGATTCCTGAAAAAAAATGTGTTTGTTTTATGAAAAATGTGAGTGTGTTACTGCTAAAAAGTTGATGTAAATTTCGTTTTTGGATAAGGGTGATTGCAATACTTCAACAAGTCAATTGAAATTTTCTTGCACGATTAGGGACAGTGGATGCCTAGAAAGATGTTTTTTTAAAATTAGTTTTAGGTTCCAGAGAGTAGATTCCTGAAAAAAATGTGTATGTTTTATGAAAAATGTGAGGGTGTTACTGCTCAAAAGTTGATTTAAATTTCATTTTTGGATAAGGGTGATTGCAATATTTCAACAAGTCAATTGAAATTTTCTTGCACGATTAGGGACATTGGATGCCTAGAAAGATATTTTTTTTAAATTAGTTTTAGGTTTCAGAGAGTAGATTCCTGAAAAAAATGTGTTTGTTTTATGAAAAATGTGAGTGTGTTACTGCTAAAAAGTTGATTTAAATTTCGTTTTTGGATAAGGGTGATTGGTATATTTCAACAAGTCAATTGAAATTTTCTTGCACGATTAGGGACAGTGGATGCCTAGAAAGATGTTTTTTTAAAATTAGTTTTAGGTTCCAGAGAGTAGATTCCTGAAAAAAATGTGTTTGTTTTATGAAAAATGTGAGTGTGTTACTGCTAAAAAGTTGATTTAAATTTCGTTTTTGGATAAGGGTGATTGCAATATTTCAACAAGTTAATTGAAATTTTCTTGCAAGATTAGGGAGAGTGGATGCCTAGAAAGATGTTTTTTACAAATTCGTTATAGGTTCCAGAGAGTGGATTCCTGAAAAAAAAATTATTTGTTTCATGAAAAATGTGAGTGTGTTACTGCAAAAAAGTTGATTTAAATTTAGTTTCAGGATAGGTGTGAATGCATCATTTCAACAAGTCAATTGAAATTTTCTTGCAAGATTGGGGACAATGGATGCCTAGAAAGATGTTTTTTTTAAATTAGTTTTAGGTTTCAGAGAGTAGATTCCTGAAAAAAATGTGTTTGTTTTATGAAAAATGTGAGTGTGTTACTGCAAAAAAGTTGATTTAAATATCGTTTTTGGATAAGGGTGATTGCAATATTTCAATAAGTTAATTGAAATTTTCTTGGATTAGGGAGAGTGGATGCCTAGAAAGATGTTTTTTTTAATTAGTTTTAGGTTTCAGAGAGTAGATTCCTGAAAAAAATGTGTTTGTTTTATGAAAAATGTGAGGGTGTTACTGCTAAAAAGTTGATTTAAATTTCGTTTTTGAATAAGGGTGATTGCAATATTTCAATAAGTCAATTGAAATTTTCTTGCACGATTAGGGACAGTGGATGCCTAGAAAGATTTTTTTTAAAATTTGTTTTAGGTTTCAGAGAGTAGATTCCTGAAAAAAATGTGTTTGTTTTATGAAAAATGTGAGTGTGTTACTGCTAAAAAGTTGATTTAAATTTCGTTTTTGGATAAGGGTGATTGCAATATTTCAACAAGTCAATTGACATTTTTTTGCACGATTAGGAACAGTGGATGCCTAGAAAGATGTTTTTTTAAAATTAGTTTTAGGTTCCAGAGAGTAGATTCCTGAAAAAAAATGTGTTTGTTTTATGAAAAATGTGAGTGTGTTACTGCTAAAAAGTTGATTTAAATTTCGTTTTTGGATAAGGGTGATTGCAATACTTCAACAAGTCAATTGAAATTTTCTTGCACGATTAGGGACAGTGGATGCCTAGAAAGATGTTTTTTTAAAATTAGTTTTAGGTTCCAGAGAGTAGATTCCTGAAAAAAATTTGTTTTTTTTATGAAAAATGTGAGGGTGTTACTGCTAAAAAGTTGATTTAAATTTTGTTTTTGAATAAGGGTGATTGCAATATTTCAACAAGTCAATTGAAATTTTCTTGCACGATTAGGGACAGTGGATGCCTAGAAAGATGTGTTTTTTTAAAATTAGTTTTAGGTTCCAGAGAGTAGATTCCTGAAAAAAGATGTGTTTGTTTTATGAAAAATGTGAGTGTGTTACTGCTAAAAAGTTGATGTAAATTTCATTTTTGGATAAGGGTGATTGCAATATTTCAACAAGTCAATTGAAATTTTCTTGCACGATTAGGGACAGTGGATGCCTAGAAAGATATTTTTTTAAAATTAGTTTTAGGTTCCAGAGAGTAGATTCCTGAAAAAAGATGTGTTTGTTTTATGAAAAATGTGAGTGTGTTACTGCTAAAAAGTTGATTTAAATATCGTTTTTGGATAAGGGTGATTGCAATATTTCAACAAGTTAATTGAAATTTTCTTGCAAGATTAGGGAGAGTGGATGCCTAGAAAGATGTTTTTCACAAATTCGTTATAGGTTCCAGAGAGTGGATTCCTGAAAAAAAAATTATTTGTTTCATGAAAAATGTGAGTGTGTTACTGCAAAAAAGTTGATTTAAATTTAGTTTCAGGATAGGTGTGAATGCATCATTTCAACAAGTCAATTGAAATTTTCTTGCAAGATTGGGGACAATGGATGCCTAGAAAGATGTTTTTTTTAAATTAGTTTTAGGTTTCAGAGAGTAGATTCCTGAAAAAAATGTGTTTGTTTTATGAAAAATGTGAGTGTGTTACTGCAAAAAAGTTGATTTAAATATCGTTTTTGGATAAGGGTGATTGCAATATTTCAATAAGTTAATTGAAATTTTCTTGGAAGATTAGGGAGAGTGGATGCCTAGAAAGATTTTTTTTTTAATTAGTTTTAGGTTTCAGAGAGTAGATTCCTGAAAAAAATGTGTTTGTTTTATGAAAAATGTGAGGGTGTTACTGCTAAAAAGTTGATTTAAATTTCGTTTTTGAATAAGGGTGATTGCAATATTTCAATAAGTCAATTGAAATTTTCTTGCACGATTAGGGACAGTGGATGCCTAGAAAGATGTTTTTTTTAAATTAGTTTTAGGTTTCAGAGAGTAGATTCCTGAAAAAAATGTGTTTGTTTTATGAAAAATGTGAGTGTGTTACTGCTAAAAAGTTGATTTAAATTTCGTTTTTGGATAAGGGTGATTGCAATATTTCAACAAGTCAATTGAAATTTTCTTGCACGATTAGGGACAGTGGATGCCTAGAAAGATGTTTTTTTAAAATTAGTTTTAGGTTCCAGAGAGTAGATTCCTGAAAAAAAATGTGTTTGTTTTATGAAAAATGTGAGTGTGTTACTGCTAAAAAGTTGTTTAAATTTCGTTTTTGGATAAGGGTGATTGCAATACTTCAACAAGTCAATTGAAATTTTCTTGCACGATTAGGGACAATGGATCCCTAGAAAGATGTTTTTTTAAAATTAGTTTTAGGTTCCAGAGAGTAGATTCCTGAAAAAAATGTGTTTGTTTTATGAAAAATGTGAGGGTGTTACTGCTAAAAAGTTGATTTAAATTTCGTTTTTGAATAAGGGTGATTGCAATATTTCAACAAGTCAATTGAAATTTTCTTGCACGATTAGGGACAGTGGATGCCTAGAAAGATTTTTTTTAAAATTAGTTTTAGGTTCCAGAGAGTAGATTCCTGAAAAAAAGTGTGTTTGTTTTATGAAAAATGTGAGTGTGTTACTGCTAAAAAGTTGATTTAAATTTCATTTTTGGATAAGGGTGATTGCAATATTTCAACAAGTCAATTGAAATTTTCTTGCACGATTAGGGACAGTGGATGCCTAGAAAGATGTTTTTTTAAAATTAGTTTTAGGTTCCAGAGAGTAGATTCCTGAAAAAAATGTGTTTGTTTTATGAAAAATGTGAGTGTGTTACTGCTAAAAAGTTGATTTAAATATCGTTTTTGGATAAGGGTGATTGCAATATTTCAACAAGTTAATTGAAATTTTCTTGCAAGATTAGGGAGAGTGGATGCCTAGAAAGATGTTTTTTACAAATTCGTTATAGGTTCCAGAGAGTGGATTCCTGAAAAAAAAATTATTTGTTTCATGAAAAATGTGAGTGTGTTACTGCAAAAAAGTTGATTTAAATTTAGTTTCAGGATAGGTGTGAATGCATCATTTCAACAAGTCAATTGAAATTTTCTTGCAAGATTGGGGACAATGGATGCCTAGAAAGTTTTTTTTTTAAATTAGTTTTAGGTTTCAGAGAGTAGATTCCTGAAAAAAATGTGTTTGTTTTATGAAAAATGTGAGTGTGTTACTGCAAAAAAGTTGATTTAAATATCGTTTTTGGATAAGGGTGATTGCAATATTTCAATAAGTTAATTGAAATTTTCTTGGAAGATTAGGGAGAGTGGATGCCTAGAAAGATGTTTTTTTTAATTAGTTTTAGGTTTCAGAGAGTAGATTCCTGAAAAAAATGTGTTTGTTTTATGAAAAATGTGAGGGTGTTACTGCTAAAAAGTTGATTTAAATTTCGTTTTTGAATAAGGGTGATTGCAATATTTCAATAAGTCAATTGAAATTTTCTTGCACGATTAGGGACAGTGGATGCCTAGACAGATGTTTTTTTAAAATTAGTTTTATGTTTCAGAGAGTAGATTCCTGAAAAAAATGTGTTTGTTTTATGAAAAATGTGAGTGTGTTACTGCTAAAAAGTTGATTTAAATTTCGTTTTTGGATAAGGGTGATTGCAATATTTCAACAAGTCAATTGAAATTTTCTTGCACGATTAGGGACAGTGGATGCCTAGAAAGATGTTTTTTAAAAATTAGTTTTAGGTTCCAGAGAGTAGATTCCTGAAAAAAAATGTGTTTGTTTTATGAAAAATGTGAGTGTGTTACTGCTAAAAAGTTGATTTAAATTTCGTTTTTGGATAAGGGTGATTGCAATATTTCAATAAGTTAATTGAAATTTTCTTGGAAGATTAGGGGGAGTGGATGCCTAGAAAGATGTTTTTTTTAATTAGTTTTAGGTTTCAGAGAGTAGATTCCTGAAAAAAATGTGTTTGTTTTATGAAAAATGTGAGGGTGTTACTGCTAAAAAGTTGATTTAAATTTCGTTTTTGAATAAGGGTGATTGCAATATTTCAACAAGTCAATTGAAATTTTCTTGCACGATTAGGGACAGTGGATGCCTAGAAAGATGTTTTTTTAAAATTAGTTTTAGGTTTCAGAGAGTAGATTCCTGAAAAAAATGTGTTTGTTTTATGAAAAATGTGAGTGTGTTACTGCAAAAAAGTTGATTTAAATATCGTTTTTGGATAAGGGTGATTGCAATATTTCAATAAGTTAATTGAAATTTTCTTGGAAGATTAGGGAGAGTGGATGCCTAGAAAGATATTTTTTTTAAATTAGTTTTAGGTTTCAGAGAGTAGATTCCTGAAAAAAATGTGTTTGTTTTATGAAAAATGTGAGTGTGTTACTGCTAAAAAGTTGATTTAAATTTCGTTTTTGGATAAGGGTGATTGGTATATTTCAACAAGTCAATTGAAATTTTCTTGCACGATTAGGGACAGTGGATGCCTAGAAAGATGTTTTTTTAAAATTAGTTTTAGGTTCCAGAGAGTAGATTCCTGAAAAAAATGTGTTTGTTTTATGAAAAATGTGAGTGTGTTACTGCTAAAAAGTTGATTTAAATTTCGTTTTTGGATAAGGGTGATTGCAATATTTCAACAAGTTAATTGAAATTTTCTTGCAAGATTAGGGAGAGTGGATGCCTAGAAAGATGTTTTTTACAAATTCGTTATAGGTTCCAGAGAGTGGATTCCTGAAAAAAAAATTATTTGTTTCATGAAAAATGTGAGTGTGTTACTGCAAAAAAGTTGATTTAAATTTAGTTTCAGGATAGGTGTGAATGCATCATTTCAACAAGTCAATTGAAATTTTCTTGCAAGATTGGGGACAATGGATGCCTAGAAAGATGTTTTTTTTAAATTAGTTTTAGGTTTCAGAGAGTAGATTCCTGAAAAAAATGTGTTTGTTTTATGAAAAATGTGAGTGTGTTACTGCAAAAAAGTTGATTTAAATATCGTTTTTGGATAAGGGTGATTGCAATATTTCAATAAGTTAATTGAAATTTTCTTGGATTAGGGAGAGTGGATGCCTAGAAAGATGTTTTTTTTAATTAGTTTTAGGTTTCAGAGAGTAGATTCCTGAAAAAAATGTGTTTGTTTTATGAAAAATGTGAGGGTGTTACTGCTAAAAAGTTGATTTAAATTTCGTTTTTGAATAAGGGTGATTGCAATATTTCAATAAGTCAATTGAAATTTTCTTGCACGATTAGGGACAGTGGATGCCTAGAAAGATTTTTTTTAAAATTTGTTTTAGGTTTCAGAGAGTAGATTCCTGAAAAAAATGTGTTTGTTTTATGAAAAATGTGAGTGTGTTACTGCTAAAAAGTTGATTTAAATTTCGTTTTTGGATAAGGGTGATTGCAATATTTCAACAAGTCAATTGAAATTTTTTTGCACGATTAGGAACAGTGGATGCCTAGAAAGATGTTTTTTTAAAATTAGTTTTAGGTTCCAGAGAGTAGATTCCTGAAAAAAAATGTGTTTGTTTTATGAACAATGTGAGTGTGTTACTGCTAAAAAGTTGATTTAAATTTCGTTTTTGGATAAGGGTGATTGCAATACTTCAACAAGTCAATTGAAATTTTCTTGCACGATTAGTGACAGTGGATGCCTAGAAAGATGTTTTTTTAAAATTAGTTTTAGGTTCCAGAGAGTAGATTCCTGAAAAAAATGTGTTTTTTTATGAAAAATGTGAGGGTGTTACTGCTAAAAAGTTGATTTAAATTTTGTTTTTGAATAAGGGTGATTGCAATATTTCAACAAGTCAATTGAAATTTTCTTGCACGATTAGGGACAGTGGATGCCTAGAAAGATGTTTTTTTTAAAATTAGTTTTAGGTTCCAGAGAGTAGATTCCTGAAAAAAGATGTGTTTGTTTTATGAAAAATGTGAGTGTGTTACTGCTAAAAAGTTGATGTAAATTTCATTTTTGGATAAGGGTGATTGCAATATTTCAACAAGTCAATTGAAATTTTCTTGCACGATTAGGGACAGTGGATGCCTAGAAAGATATTTTTTTAAAATTAGTTTTAGGTTCCAGAGAGTAGATTCCTGAAAAAAGATGTGTTTGTTTTATGAAAAATGTGAGTGTGTTACTGCTAAAAAGTTGATTTAAATATCGTTTTTGGATAAGGGTGATTGCAATATTTCAACAAGTTAATTGAAATTTTCTTGCAAGATTAGGGAGAGTGGATGCCTAGAAAGATGTTTTTTACAAATTCGTTATAGGTTCCAGAGAGTGGATTCCTGAAAAAAAAATTATTTGTTTCATGAAAAATGTGAGTGTGTTACTGCAAAAAAGTTGATTTAAATTTAGTTTCAGGATAGGTGTGAATGCATCATTTCAACAAGTCAATTGAAATTTTCTTGCAAGATTGGGGACAATGGATGCCTAGAAAGATGTTTTTTTTAAATTAGTTTTAGGTTTCAGAGAGTAGATTCCTGAAAAAAATGTGTTTGTTTTAGGAAAAATGTGAGTGTGTTACTGCAAAAAAGTTGATTTAAATATCGTTTTTGGATAAGGGTGATTGCAATATTTCAATAAGTTAATTGAAATTTTCTTGGAAGATTAGGGAGAGTGGATGCCTAGAAAGATGTTTTTTTTTAATTAGTTTTAGGTTTCAGAGAGTAGATTCCTGAAAAAAATGTGTTTGTTTTATGAAAAATGTGAGGGTGTTACTGCTAAAAAGTTGATTTAAATTTCGTTTTTGAATAAGGGTGATTGCAATATTTCAATAAGTCAATTGAAATTTTCTTGCACGATTAGGGACAGTGGATGCCTAGAAAGATGTTTTTTTTAAATTAGTTTTAGGTTTCAGAGAGTAGATTCCTGAAAAAAATGTGTTTGTTTTATGAAAAATGTGAGTGTGTTACTGCTAAAAAGTTGATTTAAATTTCGTTTTTGGATAAGGGTGATTGCAATATTTCAACAAGTCAATTGAAATTTTCTTGCACGATTAGGGACAGTGGATGCCTAGAAAGATGTTTTTTTAAAATTAGTTTTAGGTTCCAGAGAGTAGATTCCTGAAAAAAAATGTGTTTGTTTTATGAAAAATGTGAGTGTGTTACTGCTAAAAAGTTGTTTAAATTTCGTTTTTGGATAAGGGTGATTGCAATACTTCAACAAGTCAATTGAAATTTTCTTGCACGATTAGGGACAATGGATCCCTAGAAAGATGTTTTTTTAAAATTAGTTTTAGGTTCCAGAGAGTAGATTCCTGAAAAAAATGTGTTTGTTTTATGAAAAATGTGAGGGTGTTACTGCTAAAAAGTTGATTTAAATTTCGTTTTTGAATAAGGGTGATTGCAATATTTCAACAAGTCAATTGAAATTTTCTTGCACGATTAGGGACAGTGGATGCCTAGAAAGATTTTTTTTAAAATTAGTTTTAGGTTCCAGAGAGTAGATTCCTGAAAAAAAGTGTGTTTGTTTTATGAAAAATGTGAGTGTGTTACTGCTAAAAAGTTGATTTAAATTTCATTTTTGGATAAGGGTGATTGCAATATTTCAACAAGTCAATTGAAATTTTCTTGCACGATTAGGGACAGTGGATGCCTAGAAAGATGTTTTTTTAAAATTAGTTTTAGGTTCCAGAGAGTAGATTCCTGAAAAAAATGTGTTTGTTTTATGAAAAATGTGAGTGTGTTACTGCTAAAAAGTTGATTTAAATATCGTTTTTGGATAAGGGTGATTGCAATATTTCAACAAGTTAATTGAAATTTTCTTGCAAGATTAGGGAGAGTGGATGCCTAGAAAGATGTTTTTTACAAATTCGTTATAGGTTCCAGAGAGTGGATTCCTGAAAAAAAAATTATTTGTTTCATGAAAAATGTGAGTGTGTTACTGCAAAAAAGTTGATTTAAATTTAGTTTCAGGATAGGTGTGAATGCATCATTTCAACAAGTCAATTGAAATTTTCTTGCAAGATTGGGGACAATGGATGCCTAGAAAGTTTTTTTTTTAAATTAGTTTTAGGTTTCAGAGAGTAGATTCCTGAAAAAAATGTGTTTGTTTTATGAAAAATGTGAGTGTGTTACTGCAAAAAAGTTGATTTAAATATCGTTTTTGGATAAGGGTGATTGCAATATTTCAATAAGTTAATTGAAATTTTCTTGGAAGATTAGGGAGAGTGGATGCCTAGAAAGATGTTTTTTTTAATTAGTTTTAGGTTTCAGAGAGTAGATTCCTGAAAAAAATGTGTTTGTTTTATGAAAAATGTGAGGGTGTTACTGCTAAAAAGTTGATTTAAATTTCGTTTTTGAATAAGGGTGATTGCAATATTTCAATAAGTCAATTGAAATTTTCTTGCACGATTAGGGACAGTGGATGCCTAGACAGATGTTTTTTTAAAATTAGTTTTATGTTTCAGAGAGTAGATTCCTGAAAAAAATGTGTTTGTTTTATGAAAAATGTGAGTGTGTTACTGCTAAAAAGTTGATTTAAATTTCGTTTTTGGATAAGGGTGATTGCAATATTTCAACAAGTCAATTGAAATTTTCTTGCACGATTAGGGACAGTGGATGCCTAGAAAGATGTTTTTTAAAAATTAGTTTTAGGTTCCAGAGAGTAGATTCCTGAAAAAAAATGTGTTTGTTTTATGAAAAATGTGAGTGTGTTACTGCTAAAAAGTTGATTTAAATTTCGTTTTTGGATAAGGGTGATTGCAATATTTCAATAAGTTAATTGAAATTTTCTTGGAAGATTAGGGGGAGTGGATGCCTAGAAAGATGTTTTTTTTAATTAGTTTTAGGTTTCAGAGAGTAGATTCCTGAAAAAAATGTGTTTGTTTTATGAAAAATGTGAGGGTGTTACTGCTAAAAAGTTGATTTAAATTTCGTTTTTGAATAAGGGTGATTGCAATATTTCAACAAGTCAATTGAAATTTTCTTGCACGATTAGGGACAGTGGATGCCTAGAAAGATGTTTTTTTAAAATTAGTTTTAGGTTTCAGAGAGTAGATTCCTGAAAAAAATGTGTTTGTTTTATGAAAAATGTGAGTGTGTTACTGCAAAAAAGTTGATTTAAATATCGTTTTTGGATAAGGGTGATTGCAATATTTCAATAAGTTAATTGAAATTTTCTTGGAAGATTAGGGAGAGTGGATGCCTAGAAAGATATTTTTTTTAAATTAGTTTTAGGTTTCAGAGAGTAGATTCCTGAAAAAAATGTGTTTGTTTTATGAAAAATGTGAGTGTGTTACTGCTAAAAAGTTGATTTAAATTTCGTTTTTGGATAAGGGTGATTGGTATATTTCAACAAGTCAATTGAAATTTTCTTGCACGATTAGGGACAGTGGATGCCTAGAAAGATGTTTTTTTAAAATTAGTTTTAGGTTCCAGAGAGTAGATTCCTGAAAAAAATGTGTTTGTTTTATGAAAAATGTGAGTGTGTTACTGCTAAAAAGTTGATTTAAATTTCGTTTTTGGATAAGGGTGATTGCAATATTTCAACAAGTTAATTGAAATTTTCTTGCAAGATTAGGGAGAGTGGATGCCTAGAAAGATGTTTTTTACAAATTCGTTATAGGTTCCAGAGAGTGGATTCCTGAAAAAAAAATTATTTGTTTCATGAAAAATGTGAGTGTGTTACTGCAAAAAAGTTGATTTAAATTTAGTTTCAGGATAGGTGTGAATGCATCATTTCAACAAGTCAATTGAAATTTTCTTGCAAGATTGGGGACAATGGATGCCTAGAAAGATGTTTTTTTTAAATTAGTTTTAGGTTTCAGAGAGTAGATTCCTGAAAAAAATGTGTTTGTTTTATGAAAAATGTGAGTGTGTTACTGCAAAAAAGTTGATTTAAATATCGTTTTTGGATAAGGGTGATTGCAATATTTCAATAAGTTAATTGAAATTTTCTTGGATTAGGGAGAGTGGATGCCTAGAAAGATGTTTTTTTTAATTAGTTTTAGGTTTCAGAGAGTAGATTCCTGAAAAAAATGTGTTTGTTTTATGAAAAATGTGAGGGTGTTACTGCTAAAAAGTTGATTTAAATTTCGTTTTTGAATAAGGGTGATTGCAATATTTCAATAAGTCAATTGAAATTTTCTTGCACGATTAGGGACAGTGGATGCCTAGAAAGATTTTTTTTAAAATTTGTTTTAGGTTTCAGAGAGTAGATTCCTGAAAAAAATGTGTTTGTTTTATGAAAAATGTGAGTGTGTTACTGCTAAAAAGTTGATTTAAATTTCGTTTTTGGATAAGGGTGATTGCAATATTTCAACAAGTCAATTGAAATTTTTTTGCACGATTAGGAACAGTGGATGCCTAGAAAGATGTTTTTTTAAAATTAGTTTTAGGTTCCAGAGAGTAGATTCCTGAAAAAAAATGTGTTTGTTTTATGAACAATGTGAGTGTGTTACTGCTAAAAAGTTGATTTAAATTTCGTTTTTGGATAAGGGTGATTGCAATACTTCAACAAGTCAATTGAAATTTTCTTGCACGATTAGTGACAGTGGATGCCTAGAAAGATGTTTTTTTAAAATTAGTTTTAGGTTCCAGAGAGTAGATTCCTGAAAAAAATGTGTTTTTTTATGAAAAATGTGAGGGTGTTACTGCTAAAAAGTTGATTTAAATTTTGTTTTTGAATAAGGGTGATTGCAATATTTCAACAAGTCAATTGAAATTTTCTTGCACGATTAGGGACAGTGGATGCCTAGAAAGATGTTTTTTTTAAAATTAGTTTTAGGTTCCAGAGAGTAGATTCCTGAAAAAAGATGTGTTTGTTTTATGAAAAATGTGAGTGTGTTACTGCTAAAAAGTTGATGTAAATTTCATTTTTGGATAAGGGTGATTGCAATATTTCAACAAGTCAATTGAAATTTTCTTGCACGATTAGGGACAGTGGATGCCTAGAAAGATATTTTTTTAAAATTAGTTTTAGGTTCCAGAGAGTAGATTCCTGAAAAAAGATGTGTTTGTTTTATGAAAAATGTGAGTGTGTTACTGCTAAAAAGTTGATTTAAATATCGTTTTTGGATAAGGGTGATTGCAATATTTCAACAAGTTAATTGAAATTTTCTTGCAAGATTAGGGAGAGTGGATGCCTAGAAAGATGTTTTTTACAAATTCGTTATAGGTTCCAGAGAGTGGATTCCTGAAAAAAAAATTATTTGTTTCATGAAAAATGTGAGTGTGTTACTGCAAAAAAGTTGATTTAAATTTAGTTTCAGGATAGGTGTGAATGCATCATTTCAACAAGTCAATTGAAATTTTCTTGCAAGATTGGGGACAATGGATGCCTAGAAAGATGTTTTTTTTAAATTAGTTTTAGGTTTCAGAGAGTAGATTCCTGAAAAAAATGTGTTTGTTTTAGGAAAAATGTGAGTGTGTTACTGCAAAAAAGTTGATTTAAATATCGTTTTTGGATAAGGGTGATTGCAATATTTCAATAAGTTAATTGAAATTTTCTTGGAAGATTAGGGAGAGTGGATGCCTAGAAAGATGTTTTTTTTTAATTAGTTTTAGGTTTCAGAGAGTAGATTCCTGAAAAAAATGTGTTTGTTTTATGAAAAATGTGAGGGTGTTACTGCTAAAAAGTTGATTTAAATTTCGTTTTTGAATAAGGGTGATTGCAATATTTCAATAAGTCAATTGAAATTTTCTTGCACGATTAGGGACAGTGGATGCCTTGAAAGATGTTTTTTTTAAATTAGTTTTAGGTTTCAGAGAGTAGATTCCTGAAAAAAATGTGTTTGTTTTATGAAAAATGTGAGTGTGTTACTGCTAAAAAGTTGATTTAAATTTCGTTTTTGGATAAGGGTGATTGCAATATTTCAACAAGTCAATTGAAATTTTCTTGCACGATTAGGGACAGTGGATGCCTAGAAAGATGTTTTTTTAAAATTAGTTTTAGGTTCCAGAGAGTAGATTCCTGAAAAAAAATGTGTTTGTTTTATGAAAAATGTGAGTGTGTTACTGCTAAAAAGTTGTTTAAATTTCGTTTTTGGATAAGGGTGATTGCAATACTTCAACAAGTCAATTGAAATTTTCTTGCACGATTAGGGACAGTGGATCCCTAGAAAGATGTTTTTTTTAAATTAGTTTTAGGTTCCAGAGAGTAGATTCCTGAAAAAAATGTGTTTGTTTTATGAAAAATGTGAGGGTGTTACTGCTAAAAAGTTGATTTAAATTTCGTTTTTGAATAAGGGTGATTGCAATATTTCAACAAGTCAATTGAAATTTTCTTGCACGATTAGGGACAGTGGATGCCTAGAAAGATTTTTTTTTAAATTAGTTTTAGGTTCCAGAGAGTAGATTCCATTAAAAAAGTGTGTTTGTTTTATGAAAAATGTGAGTGTGTTACTGCTAAAAAGTTGATTTAAATTTCATTTTTGGATAAGGGTGATTGCAATATTTCAACAAGTCAATTGAAATTTTCTTGCACGATTAGGGACAGTGGATGCCTAGAAAGATGTTTTTTTAAAATTAGTTTTAGGTTCCAGAGAGTAGATTCCTGAAAAAAATGTGTTTGTTTTATGAAAAATGTGAGTGTGTTACTGCTAAAAAGTTGATTTAAATATTGTTTTTGGATAAGGGTGATTGCAATATTTCAACAAGTTAATTGAAATTTTCTTGCAAGATTAGGGAGAGTGGATGCCTAGAAAGATGTTTTTTACAAATTCGTTATAGGTTCCAGAGAGTGGATTCCTGAAAAAAAAATTATTTGTTCCATGAAAAATGTGAGTGTGTTACTGCAAAAAAGTTGATTTAAATTTAGTTTCAGGATAGGTGTGAATGCATCATTTCAACAAGTCAATTGAAATTTTCTTGCAAGATTGGGGACAATGGATGCCTAGAAAGTTTTTTTTTTTAATTAGTTTTAGGTTTCAGAGAGTAGATTCCTGAAAAAAATGTGTTTGTTTTATGAAAAATGTGAGTGTGTTACTGCAAAAAAGTTGATTTAAATATCGTTTTTAGATAAGGGTGATTGCAATATTTCAATAAGTTAATTGAAATTTTCTCGGAAGATTAGGGAGAGTGGATGCCTAGAAAGATGTTTTTTTTAATTAGTTTTAGGTTTCAGAGAGTAGATTCCTGAAAAAAATGTGTTTGTTTTATGAAAAATGTGAGGGTGTTACTGCTAAAAAGTTGATTTAAATTTCGTTTTTGAATAAGGGTGATTGCAATATTTCAATAAGTCAATTGAAATTTTCTTGCACGATTAGGGACAGTGGATGCCTAGACAGATGTTTTTTTAAAATTAGTTTTATGTTTCAGAGAGTAGATTCCTGAAAAAAATGTGTTTGTTTTATGAAAAATGTGAGTGTGTTACTGCTAAAAAGTTGATTTAAATTTCGTTTTTGGATAAGGGTGATTGCAATATTTCAACAAGTCAATTGAAATTTTCTTGCACGATTAGGGACAGTGGATGCCTAGAAAGATGTTTTTTAAAAATTAGTTTTAGGTTCCAGAGAGTAGATTCCTGAAAAAAAATGTGTTTGTTTTATGAAAAATGTGAGTGTGTTACTGCTAAAAAGTTGATTTAAATTTCGTTTTTGGATAAGGGTGATTGCAATATTTCAATAAGTTAATTGAAATTTTCTTGGAAGATTAGGGAGAGTGGATGCCTAGAAAGATGTTTTTTTTAATTAGTTTTAGGTTTCAGAGAGTAGATTCCTGAAAAAAATGTGTTTGTTTTATGAAAAATGTGAGGGTGTTACTGCTAAAAAGTTGATTTAAATTTCGTTTTTGAATAAGGGTGATTGCAATATTTCAACAAGTCAATTGAAATTTTCTTGCACGATTAGGGACAGTGGATGCCTAGAAAGATGTTTTTTTTAAATTAGTTTTAGGTTTCAGAGAGTAGATTCCTGAAAAAAATGTGTTTGTTTTATGAAAAATGTGAGTGTGTTACTGCAAAAAAGTTGATTTAAATATCGTTTTTGGATAAGGGTGATTGCAATATTTCAATAAGTTAATTGAAATTTTCTTGGAAGATTAGGGAGAGTGGATGCCTAGAAAGATGTTTTTTTTTAATTAGTTTTAGGTTTCAGAGAGTAGATTCCTGAAAAAAATGTGTTTGTTTTATGAAAAATGTGAGGGTGTTACTGCTAAAAAGTTGATTTAAATTTCGTTTTTGAATAAGGGTGATTGCAATATTTCAATAAGTCAATTGAAATTTTCTTGCACGATTAGGGACAGTGGATGCCTAGAAAGATGTTTTTTTAAAAATAGTTTTAGGTTTCAGAAAGTAGATTCCTGAAAAAAATGTGTTTGTTTTATGAAAAATGTGAGTGTGTTACTGCTAAAAAGTTGATTTAAATTTCGTTTTTGTATAAGGGTGATTGCAATATTTCAACAAGTCAATTGAAATTTTCTTGCACGATTAGTGACAGTGGATGCCTAGAAAGATGTTTTTTTTAAATTAGTTTTAGGTTCCAGAGGCTAGATTCCTGAAAAAAATGTTTGTTTTATGAAAAATGTGAGAGTGTTACTGCTAAAAAGTTTATTTAAATTTCGTTTTTGGATAAGGGTGATTGCAATACTTCAACAAGTCATTTGAAATTTTCTTGCACGATTAGGGACAGTGGATGCCTAGAAAGATGTTTTTTTAAAATTAGTTTTAGGTTCCAGAGAGTAGATTCCTGAAAAAAATGTGTTTGTTTTATGAAAAATGTGAGGGTGTTACTGCTAAAAAGTTGATTTAAATTTCGTTTTTGAATAAGGGTGATTGCAATATTTCAACAAGTCAATTGAAATTTTCTTGCACGATTAGGGACAGTGGATGCCTAGAAAGATGTTTTTTTAAAATTAGTTTTAGGTTCCAGAGAGTAGATTCCTGAAAAAAATGTGTTTGTTTTATGAAAAATGTGAGTGTGTTACTGCTAAAAAGTTGATTTAAATTTCATTTTTGGATAAGGGTGATTGCAATATTTCAACAAGTCAATTGAAATTTTCTTGCACGATTAGGGACAGTGGATGCCTAGAAAGATGTTTTTTTAAAATTAGTTTTAGGTTCCAGAGAGTAGATTCCTGAAAAAAATGTGTTTGTTTTATGAAAAATGTGAGTGTGTTACTGCTAAAAAGTTGATTTAAATATCGTTTTTGGATAAGGGTGATTGCAATATTTCAATAAGTTAATTGAAATTTTCTTGGAAGATTAGGGAGAGTGGATGCCTAGAAAGATGTTTTTTTTAATTAGTTTTAGGTTTCAGAGAGTAGATTCCTGAAATAAATGTGTTTGTTTATGAAAAATGTGAGGGTGTTACTGCTAAAAAGTTGATTTAAATTTCGTTTTTGAATAAGGGTGATTGCAATATTTCAATAAGTCAATTGAAATTTTCTTGCACGATTAGGGACAGTGGATGCCTAGAAAGATGTTTTTTTAAAAATAGTTTTAGGTTTCAGAAAGTAGATTCCTGAAAAAAATGTGTTTGTTTTATGAAAAATGTGAGTGTGTTACTGCTAAAAAGTTGATTTAAATTTCGTTTTTGTATAAGGGTGATTGCAATATTTCAACAAGTCAATTGAAATTTTCTTGCACGATTAGTGACAGTGGATGCCTAGAAAGATGTTTTTTTAAAATTAGTTTTAGGTTCCAGAGGGTAGATTCCTGAAAAAAATGTTTGTTTTATGAAAAATGTGAGAGTGTTACTGCTAAAAAGTTTATTTAAATTTCGTTTTTGGATAAGGGTGATTGCAATACTTCAACAAGTCAATTGAAATTTTCTTGCACGATTAGGGACAGTGGATGCCTAGAAAGATGTTTTTTTAAAATTAGTTTTAGGTTCCAGAGAGTAGATTCCTGAAAAAAATGTGTTTGTTTTATGAAAAATGTGAGGGTGTTACTGCTAAAAAGTTGATTTAAATTTCGTTTTTGAATAAGGGTGATTGCAATATTTCAACAAGTCAATTGAAATTTTCTTGCACGATTAGGGACAGTGGATGCCTAGAAAGATGTTTTTTTAAAATTAGTTTTAGGTTCCAGAGAGTAGATTCCTGAAAAAAATGTGTTTGTTTTATGAAAAATGTGAGTGTGTTACTGCTAAAAAGTTGATTTAAATTTCATTTTTGGATAAGGGTGATTGCAATATTTCAACAAGTCAATTGAAATTTTCTTGCACGATTAGGGACAGTGGATGCCTAGAAAGATGTTTTTTTAAAATTAGTTTTAGGTTCCAGAGAGTAGATTCCTGAAAAAAATGTGTTTGTTTTATGAAAAATGTGAGTGTGTTACTGCTAAAAAGTTGATTTAAATATCGTTTTTGGATAAGGGTGATTTCAATATTTCAACAAGTTAATTGAAATTTTCTTGCAAGATTAGGGAGAGTGGATGCCTAGAAAGATGTTTTTTACAAATTCGTTATAGGTTCCAGAGAGTGGATTCCTGAAAAAAAAATTATTTGTTTCATGAAAAATGTGAGTGTGTTACTGCAAAAAAGTTGATTTAAATTTAGTTTCAGGATAGGTGTGAATGCATCATTTCAACAAGTCAATTGAAATTTTCTTGCAAGATTGGGGACAATGGATGCCTAGAAAGTTTTTTTTTTAAATTAGTTTTAGGTTTCAGAGAGTAGATTCCTGAAAAAAATGTGTTTGTTTTATGAAAAATGTGAGTGTGTTACTGCAAAAAAGTTGATTTAAATATCGTTTTTGGATAAGGGTGATTGCAATATTTCAATAAGTTAATTGAAATTTTCTTGGAAGATTAGGGAGAGTGGATGCCTAGAAAGATGTTTTTTTTAATTAGTTTTAGGTTTCAGAGAGTAGATTCCTGAAAAAAATGTGTTTGTTTTATGAAAAATGTGAGGGTGTTACTGCTAAAAAGTTGATTTAAATTTCGTTTTTGAATAAGGGTGATTGCAATATTTCAATAAGTCAATTGAAATTTTCTTGCACGATTAGGGACAGTGGATGCCTAGACAGATGTTTTTTTAAAATTAGTTTTATGTTTCAGAGAGTAGATTCCTGAAAAAAATGTGTTTGTTTTATGAAAAATGTGAGTGTGTTACTGCTAAAAAGTTGATTTAAATTTCGTTTTTGGATAAGGGTGATTGCAATATTTCAACAAGTCAATTGAAATTTTCTTGCACGATTAGGGACAGTGGATGCCTAGAAAGATGTTTTTTAAAAATTAGTTTTAGGTTCCAGAGAGTAGATTCCTGAAAAAAAATGTGTTTGTTTTATGAAAAATGTGAGTGTGTTACTGCTAAAAAGTTGATTTAAATTTCGTTTTTGGATAAGGGTGATTGCAATATTTCAATAAGTTAATTGAAATTTTCTTGGAAGATTAGGGAGAGTGGATGCCTAGAAAGATGTTTTTTTTAATTCGTTTTAGGTTTCAGAGAGTAGATTCCTGAAAAAAATGTGTTTGTTTTATGAAAAATGTGAGGGTGTTACTGCTAAAAAGTTGATTTAAATTTCGTTTTTGAATAAGGGTGATTGCAATATTTCAACAAGTCAATTGAAATTTTCTTGCACGATTAGGGACAGTGGATGCCTAGAAAGATGTTTTTTTAAAATTAGTTTTAGGTTTCAGAGAGTAGATTCCTGAAAAAAATGTGTTTGTTTTATGAAAAATGTGAGTGTGTTACTGCAAAAAAGTTGATTTAAATATCGTTTTTGGATAAGGGTGATTGCAATATTTCAATAAGTTAATTGAAATTTTCTTGGAAGATTAGGGAGAGTGGATGCCTAGAAAGATGTTTTTTTTTAATTAGTTTTAGGTTTCAGAGAGTAGATTCCTGAAAAAAATGTGTTTGTTTTATGAAAAATGTGAGGGTGTTACTGCTAAAAAGTTGATTTAAATTTCGTTTTTGAATAAGGGTGATTGCAATATTTCAATAAGTCAATTGAAATTTTCTTGCACGATTAGGGACAGTGGATGCCTAGAAAGATGTTTTTTTAAAAATAGTTTTAGGTTTCAGAAAGTAGATTCCTGAAAAAAATGTGTTTGTTTTATGAAAAATGTGAGTGTGTTACTGCTAAAAAGTTGATTTAAATTTCGTTTTTGTATAAGGGTGATTGCAATATTTCAACAAGTCAATTGAAATTTTCTTGCACGATTAGTGACAGTGGATGCCTAGAAAGATGTTTTTTTAAAATTAGTTTTAGGTTCCAGAGGGTAGATTCCTGAAAAAAATGTTTGTTTTATGAAAAATGTGAGAGTGTTACTGCTAAAAAGTTTATTTAAATTTCGTTTTTGGATAAGGGTGATTGCAATACTTCAACAAGTCAATTGAAATTTTCTTGCACGATTAGGGACAGTGGATGCCTAGAAAGATGTTTTTTTAAAATTAGTTTTAGGTTCCAGAGAGTAGATTCCTGAAAAAAATGTGTTTGTTTTATGAAAAATGTGAGGGTGTTACTGCTAAAAAGTTGATTTAAATTTCGTTTTTGAATAAGGGTGATTGCAATATTTCAACAAGTCAATTGAAATTTTCTTGCACGATTAGGGACAGTGGATGCCTAGAAAGATGTTTTTTTAAAATTAGTTTTAGGTTCCAGAGAGTAGATTCCTGAAAAAAATGTGTTTGTTTTATGAAAAATGTGAGTGTGTTACTGCTAAAAAGTTGATTTAAATTTCATTTTTGGATAAGGGTGATTGCAATATTTCAACAAGTCAATTGAAATTTTCTTGCACGATTAGGGACAGTGGATGCCTAGAAAGATGTTTTTTTAAAATTAGTTTTAGGTTCCAGAGAGTAGATTCCTGAAAAAAATGTGTTTGTTTTATGAAAAATGTGAGTGTGTTACTGCTAAAAAGTTGATTTAAATATCGTTTTTGGATAAGGGTGATTGCAATATTTCAATAAGTTAATTGAAATTTTCTTGGAAGATTAGGGAGAGTGGATGCCTAGAAAGATGTTTTTTTTAATTAGTTTTAGGTTTCAGAGAGTAGATTCCTGAAATAAATGTGTTTGTTTATGAAAAATGTGAGGGTGTTACTGCTAAAAAGTTGATTTAAATTTTGTTTTTGGATAAGGGTGATTGCAATATTTCAACAAGTCAATTGAAATTTTCTTGCACGATTAGGGACAGTGGATGCCTAGAAAGATATTTTTTTAAAATTAGTTTTAGGTTCCAGAGAGTAGATTCCTGAAAAAAATGTGTTTGTTTTATGAAAAATGTGAGTGTGTTACTGCTAAAAAGTTGGTTTAAATTTCGTTTTTGGATAAGGGTGATTGCAATACTTCAACAAGTCAATTGAAATTTTCTTGCACGATTAGGGACAGTGGATGCATAGAAAGATTTCTTTTTTAAATTAGTATTAGGTTTCAGAGAGTAGATTCCTGAAAAAAATGTGTTTGTTTCATGAAAAATGTGAGGGTGTTACTGCTAAAAAGTTGATTTAAATTTCGTTTTTGAATAAGGGTGATTGCAATATTTCAATAAGTCAATTGAAATTTTCTTGCACGATTAGGGACAGTGGATGCCTAGAAAGATGTTTTTTTAAAATTAGTTTTAGGTTTCAGAGAGTAGATTCCTGAAAAAAATGTGTTTGTTTTATGAAAAATGTGAGTGTGTTACTGCTAAAAAGTTGATTTAAATTTCATTTTTGGATAAGGGTGATTGCAATATTTCAACAAGTCAATTGAAATTTTCTTGCACGATTAGGGACAGTGGATGCCTAGAAAGATGTTTTTTTAAAATTAGTTTTAGGTTCCAGAGAGTAGATTCCTGAAAAAAATGTGTTTGTTTTATGAAAAATGTGAGTGTGTTACTGCTAAAAAGTTGATTTAAATATCGTTTTTGGATAAGGGTGATTGCAATATTTCAATAAGTTAATTGAAATTTTCTTGGAAGATTAGGGAGAGTGGATGCCTAGAAAGATGTTTTTTTTAATTAGTTTTAGGTTTCAGAGAGTAGATTCCTAAAAAAAATGTGTTTGTTTTATGAAAAATGTGAGGGTGTTACTGCTAAAAAGTTGATTTAAATTACGTTTTTGAATAAGGGTGATTGCAATTTTTCAACAAGTCAATTGAAATTTTCTTGCACGATTAGGGACAGTGGATGCCTAGAAAGATTTTTTTTTTAAATTAGTTTTAGGTTCCAGAGAGTAGATTCCTGAAAAAAATGTGTTTGTTTTATGAAAAATGTGAGTGTGTTACTGCTAAAAAGTTGATTTAAATATCGTTTTTGGATAAGGGTGATTGCAATATTTCAATAAGTTAATTGAAATTTTCTTGGAAGATTAGGGAGAGTGGATGCCTAGAAAGATGTTTTTTTTAATTAGTTTTAGGTTTCAGAGAGTAGATTCCTGAAATAAATGTGTTTGTTTATGAAAAATGTGAGGGTGTTACTGCTAAAAAGTTGATTTAAATTTCGTTTTTGGATAAGGGTGATTGCAATATTTCAACAAGTCAATTGAAATTTTCTTGCACGATTAGGGACAGTGGATGCCTAGAAAGATGTTTTTTTTAATTAGTTTTAGGTTCCAGAGAGTAGATTCCTGAAAAAAATGTGTTTGTTTTATGAAAAATGTGAGGGTGTTACTGCTAAAAAGTTGATTTAAATTTCGTTTTTGGATAAGGGTGATTGCAATACTTCAACAAGTCAATTGAAATTTTCTTGCACGATTAGGGACAGTGGATGCATAGAAAGATTTCTTTTTTAAATTAGTATTAGGTTTCAGAGAGTAGATTCCTGAAAAAAATGTGTTTGTTTCATGAAAAATGTGAGGGTGTTACTGCTAAAAAGTTGATTTAAATTTCGTTTTTGAATAAGGGTGATTGCAATATTTCAATAAGTCAATTGAAATTTTCTTGCACGATTAGGGACAGTGGATGCCTAGAAAGATGTTTTTTTAAAATTAGTTTTAGGTTTCAGAGAGTAGATTCCTGAAAAAAATGTGTTTGTTTTATGAAAAATGTGAGTGTGTTACTGCTAAAAAGTTGATTTAAATTTCATTTTTGGATAAGGGTGATTGCAATATTTCAACAAGTCAATTGAAATTTTCTTGCACGATTAGGGACAGTGGATGCCTAGAAAGATGTTTTTTTAAAATTAGTTTTAGGTTCCAGAGAGTAGATTCCTGAAAAAAATGTGTTTGTTTTATGAAAAATGTGAGTGTGTTACTGCTAAAAAGTTGATTTAAATATCGTTTTTGGATAAGGGTGATTGCAATATTTCAATAAGTTAATTGAAATTTTCTTGGAAGATTAGGGAGAGTGGATGCCTAGAAAGATGTTTTGTTTAATTAGTTTTAGGTTTCAGAGAGTAGATTCCTAAAAAAAATGTGTTTGTTTTATGAAAAATGTGAGGGTGTTACTGCTAAAAAGTTGATTTAAATTACGTTTTTGAATAAGGGTGATTGCAATATTTCAACAAGTCAATTGAAATTTTCTTGCACGATTAGGGACAGTGGATGCCTAGAAAGATATTTTTTTAAAATTAGTTTTAGGTTTCAGAGAGTAGATTCCTGAAAAAAATGTGTTTGTTTTATGAAAAATGTGAGTGTGTTACTGCTAAAAAGTTGATTTAAATTTCGTTTTTGGATAAGGGTGATTGCAATATTTCAACAAGTCAATTGAAATTTTCTTGCACGATTAGGGACAGTGGATGCCTAGAAAGATGTTTTTTTAAAAGTAGTTTTAGGTTTCAGAGAGTAGATTCCTGAAAAAAATGTGTTTGTTTTATGAAAAATGTGAGTGTGTTACTGCAAAAAAGTTGATTTAAATATCGTTTTTGGATAAGGGTGATTGCAATATTTCAATAAGTTAATTGAAATTTTCTTGGAAGATTAGGGAGAGTGGATGCCTAGAAAGATGTCTTTTTGTAATTAGTTTTAGGTTTCAGAGAGTAGATTCCTGAAAAAAATGTGTTTGTTTTATGAAAAATGTGAGTGTGTTACTGCTAAAAAGTTGATTTAAATTTCGTTTTTGGATAAGGGTGATTGCAATATTTCAACAAGTTAATTGAAATTTTCTTGCAAGATTAGGGAGAGTGGATGCCTAGAAAGATGTTTTTTACAAATTCGTTATAGGTTCCAGAGAGTGGATTCCTGAAAAAAAAAATATTTGTTTCATGAAAAATGTGAGTGTGTTACTGCAAAAAAGTTGATTTAAATTTAGTTTCAGGATAGGTGTGAATGCATCATTTAACAAGTCAATTGAAATTTTCTTGCAAGATTGGGGACAATGGATGCCTAGAAAGATGTTTTTTTTAAATTAGTTTTAGGTTTCAGAGAGTAGATTCCTGAAAAAAATGTGTTTGTTTTATGAAAAATGTGAGTGTGTTACTGCAAAAAAGTTGATTTAAATATCGTTTTTGGATAAGGGTGAATGCAACATTTCAATAAGTTAATTGAAATTTTCTTGGAAGATTAGGGAGAGTGGATGCCTAGAAAGATGTTTTTTTTTAATTAGTTTTAGGTTTCAGAGAGTAGATTCCTGAAAAAAAGGTGTTTGTTTTATGAAAAATGTGAGGGTGTTACTGCTAAAAAGTTGATTTAAATTTCGTTTTTGAATAAGGGTGATTGCAATATTTCAATAAGTCAATTGAAAGTTTCTTGCACGATTAGGGACAGTGGATGCCTAGAAAGATGTTTTTTTTAAATTAGTTTTAGGTTTCAGAGAGTAGATTCCTGAAAAAAATTTGTTTGTTTTATGAAAAATGTGAGTGTGTTACTGCTAAAAAGTTGATTTAAATTTCGTTTTTGGATAAGGGTGATTGCAATATTTCAACAAGTCAATTGAAATTTTCTTGCACGATTAGGGACAGTGGATGCCTAGAAAGATGTTTTTTTTAAATTAGTTTTAGGTTCCAGAGACTAGATTCCTGAAAATAAATGTGTTTGTTTTATGAAAAATGTGAGTGTGTTACTGCTAAAAAGTGGATTTAAATTTCGTTTTTGGATAAGGGTGATTGAAATACTTCAACAAGTCAATTGAAATTTTCTTGCACGATTAGGGACAGTGGATGCCTAGAAAGATGTTTTTTTAAAATTAGTTTTAGGTTCCAGAGAGTAGATTCCTGAAAAAAATGTGTTTGTTTTATGAAAAATGTGAGGGTGTTACTGCTAAAAAGTTGATTTAAATTTCGTTTTTGAATAAGGGTGATTGCAATATTTCAACAAGTCAATTGAAATTTTCTTGCACGATTAGGGACAGTGGATGCCTAGAAAGATCTTTTTTAAAAATTAGTTTTAGGTTCCAGAGAGTAGATTCCTGAAAAAAATGTGTTTGTTTTATGAAAAATGTGAGTGTGTTACTGCTAAAAAGTTGATTTAAATTTCATTTTTGGATAAGGGTGATTGCAATATTTCAACAAGTCAATTGAAATTTTCTTGCACGATTAGGGACAGTGGATGCCTAGAAAGATGTTTTTTTAAAATTAGTTTTAGGTTCCAGAGAGTAGATTCCTGAAAAAAATGTGTTTGTTTTATGAAAAATGTGAGTGTATTACTGCTAAAAAGTTGATTTAAATATCGTTTTTGGATAAGGGTGATTGAAATATTTCAATAAGTTAATTGAAATTTTCTTGGAAGATTAGGGAGAGTGGGTGCCTAGAAAGATGTTTTTTTGATTAGTTTTAGGTTTCAGAGAGTAGATTCCTGAAATAAATGTGTTTGTTTTATGAAAAATGTGAGGGTGTTACTGTTAAAAAGTTGATTTAAATTTCGATTTTGAATAAGGGTGATTGCAATATTTCAACAAGTCAATTGAAATTTTCTTGCACGATTAGGGACAGTGGATGCCTAGAAAGATATTTTTTTTAAATTAGTTTTAGGTTTCAGAGAGTAGATTCCTGAAAAAAATGTGTTTGTTTTATGAAAAATGTGAGTGTGTTACTGCTAAAAAGTTGATTTAAATTTCGTTTTTGGATAAGGGTGATTGCAATATTTCAACAAGTCAATTGAAATTTTCTTGCACGATTAGGGACAGTGGATGCCTAGAAAGATGTTTTTTTAAAATTAGTTTTAGGTTCCAGAGAGTAGATTCCTGAAAAAAATGTGTTTGTTTTATTAAAAATGTGAGTGTGTTACTGCAAAAAAGTTGATTTAAATATCGTTTTTGGATAAGGGTGATTGCAATATTTCAATAAGTTAATTGAAATTTTCTTGGAAGATTAGGAAGAGTGGATGCCTAGAAAGATGTTTTTTTTAATTAGTTTTAGGTTTCAGAGAGTAGATTCCTGAAATAAATGTGTTTGTTTTATGAAAAATGTGAGGGTGTTACTGCTAAAAAGTTGATTTAAATTTCGTTTTTGAATAAGGGTGATTGCAATATTTCAACAAGTCAATTGAAATTTTCTTGCACGATTAGGGACAGTGGATGCCTAGAAAGATATTTTTTTAAAATTAGTTTTAGGTTTCAGAGAGTAGATTCCTGAAAAAAATGTGTTTGTTTTATGAAAAATGTGTGTTACTGCTAAAAAGTTGATTTAAATTTCGTTTTTGGATAAGGGTGATTGCAATATTTCAACAAGTCAATTGAAATTTTCTTGCACGATTAGGGACAGTGGATGCCTAGAAAGATGTTTTTTTTAAATTAGTTTTAGGTTCCAGAGAGTAGATTCCTGAAAAAAATGTGTTTGTTTAATGAAAAATGTGAGTGTGTTACTGCTAAAAAGTTGTTTTAAATATCGTTTTTGGATAAGGGTGATTGCAATATTTCAATAAGTTAATTGAAATTTTCTTGGAAGATTAGGGAGAGTGGATGCCTAGAAAGATGTTTTTTTAATTAGTTTTAGGTTTCAGAGAGTAGATTCCTGAAAAAAATGTGTTTGTTTTATGAAAAATGTGAGGGTGTTACTGCTAAAAAGTTGATTTAAATTTCGTTTTTGAATAAGGGTGATTGCAATATTTCAATAAGTCAATTGAAAGTTTCTTGCACGATTAGGGACAGTGGATGCCTAGAAAGATGTTTTTTTAAAATTAGTTTTAGGTTTCAGAGAGTAGATTCCTGAAAAAAATTTGTTTGTTTTATGAAAAATGTGAGTGTGTTACTGCTAAAAAGTTGATTTAAATTTCGTTTTTGGATAAGGGTGATTGCAATATTTCAACAAGTCAATTGAAATTTTCTTGCACGATTAGGGACAGTGGATGCCTAGAAAGATGTTTTTTTAAAATTAGTTTTAGGTTCCAGAGAGTAGATTCCTGAAAAAAAATGTGTTTGTTTTATGAAAAATGTGAGTGTGTTACTGCTAAAAAGTTGATTTAAATTTCGTTTTTGGATAAGGGTGATTGCAATACTTCAACAAGTCAATTGAAATTTTCTTGCACGATTAGGGACAGTGGATGCCTAGAAAGATGTTTTTTTAAAATTAGTTTTAGGTTCCAGAGAGTAGATTCCTGAAAAAAATGTGTTTGTTTTATGAAAAATGTGAGGGTGTTACTGCTAAAAAGTTGATTTAAATTTCGTTTTTGAATAAGGGTGATTGCAATATTTCAACAAGTCAATTGAAATTTTCTTGCACGATTAGGGACAGTGGATGCCTAGAAAGATCTTTTTTTAAAATTAGTTTTAGGTTCCAGAGAGTAGATTCCTGAAAAAAATGTGTTTGTTTTATGAAAAATGTGAGTGTGTTACTGCTAAAAAGTTGATTTAAATTTCATTTTTGGATAAGGGTGATTGCAATATTTCAACAAGTCAATTGAAATTTTCTTGCACGATTAGGGACAGTGGATGCCTAGAAAGATGTTTTTTTAAAATTAGTTTTAGGTTCCAGAGAGTAGATTCCTGAAAAAAATGTGTTTGTTTTATGAAAAATGTGAGTGTGTTACTGCTAAAAAGTTGATTTAAATATCGTTTTTGGATAAGGGTGATTGCAATATTTCAATAAGTTAATTGAAATTTTCTTGGAAGATTAGGGAGAGTGGGTGCCTAGAAAGATGTTTTTTTAATTAGTTTTAGGTTTCAGAGAGTAGATTCCTGAAATAAATGTGTTTGTTTTATGAAAAATGTGAGGGTGTTACTGTTAAAAAGTTGATTTAAATTTCGTTTTTGAATAAGGGTGATTGCAATATTTCAACAAGTCAATTGAAATTTTCTTGCACGATTAGTGACAGTGGATGCCTAGAAAGATATTTTTTTTAAATTAGTTTTAGGTTTCAGAGAGTAGATTCCTGAAAAAAATGTGTTTGTTTAATGAAAAATGTGAGTGTGTTACTGCTAAAAAGTTGATTTAAATTTCGTTTTTGAATAAGGGTGATTGCAATATTTCAATAAGTCAATTGAAAGTTTCTTGCACGATTAGGGACAGTGGATGCCTAGAAAGATGTTTTTTTAAAATTAGTTTTAGGTTTCAGAGAGTAGATTCCTGAAAAAAATGTGTTTGTTTTATGAAAAATGTGAGTGTGTTACTGCTAAAAAGTTGATTTAAATTTCGTTTTTGGATAAGGGTGATTGCAATATTTCAACAAGTCAATTGAAATTTTCTTGCACGATTAGGGACAGTGGATGCCTAGAAAGATGTTTTTTTAAAATTAGTTTTAGGTTCCAGAGAGTAGATTCCTGAAAAAAAATGTGTTTGTTTTATGAAAAATGTGAGTGTGTTACTGCTAAAAAGTTGATTTAAATTTCGTTTTTGGATAAGGGTGATTGCAATACTTCAACAAGTCAATTGAAATTTTCTTGCACGATTAGGGACAGTGGATGCCTAGAAAGATGTTTTTTTAAAATTAGTTTTAGGTTCCAGAGAGTAGATTCCTGAAAAAAATGTGTTTGTTTTATGAAAAATGTGAGGGTGTTACTGCTAAAAAGTTGATTTAAATTTCGTTTTTGAATAAGGGTGATTGCAATATTTCAACAAGTCAATTGAAATTTTCTTGCACGATTAGGGACAGTGGATGCCTAGAAAGATCTTTTTTTAAAATTAGTTTTAGGTTCCAGAGAGTAGATTCCTGAAAAAAATGTGTTTGTTTTATGAAAAATGTGAGTGTGTTACTGCTAAAAAGTTGATTTAAATTTCATTTTTGGATAAGGGTGATTGCAATATTTCAACAAGTCAATTGAAATTTTCTTGCACGATTAGGGACAGTGGATGCCTAGAAAGATGTTTTTTTTAAATTAGTTTTAGGTTCAAGAGAGTAGATTCCTGAAAAAAATTTGTTTGTTTTATGAAAAATGTGAGTGTGTTACTGCTAAAAAGTTGATTTAAATATCGTTTTTGGATAAGGGTGATTGCAATATTTCAATAAGTTAATTGAAATTTTCTTGGAAGATTAGGGAGAGTGGGTGCCTAGAAAGATGTTTTTTTAATTAGTTTTAGGTTTCAGAGAGTAGATTCCTGAAATAAATGTGTTTGTTTTATGAAAAATGTGAGGGTGTTACTGTTAAAAAGTTGATTTAAATTTCGTTTTTGAATAAGGGTGATTGCAATATTTCAACAAGTCAATTGAAATTTTCTTGCACGATTAGTGACAGTGGATGCCTAGAAAGATATTTTTTTTAAATTAGTTTTAGGTTTCAGAGAGTAGATTCCTGAAAAAAATGTGTTTGTTTTATGAAAAATGTGAGTGTGTTACTGCTAAAAAGTTGATTTAAATTTCGTTTTTGGATAAGGGTGATTGCAATATTTCAACAAGTCAATTGAAATTTTCTTGCACGATTAGGGACAGTGGATGCCTAGAAAGATGTTTTTTTTAAATTAGTTTTAGGTTCCAGAGAGTAGATTCCTGAAAAAAATGTGTTTGTTTTATGAAAAATGTGAGTGTGTTACTGCTAAAAAGTTGTTTTAAATATCGTTTTTGGATAAGGGTGATTGCAATATTTCAATAAGTTAATTGAAATTTTCTTGGAAGATTAGGGAGAGTGGATGCCTAGAAAGATGTTTTTTTTAATTAGTTTTAGGTTTCAGAGAGTAGATTCCTGAAAAAAATGTGTTTGTTTTATGAAAAATGTGAGGGTGTTACTGCTAAAAAGTTGATTTAAATTTCGTTTTTGAATAAGGGTGATTGCAATATTTCAACAAGTCAATTGAAATTTTCTTGCACGATTAGGGACAGTGGATGCCTAGAAAGATGTTTTTTTAAAATTAGTTTTAGGTTTCAGAGAGTAGATTCCTGAAAAAAATGTGTTTGTTTTATGAAAAATGTGAGTGTGTTACTGCAAAAAAGTTGATTTAAATATCGTTTTTGGATAAGGGTGATTGCAATATTTCAATAAGTTAATTGAAATTTTCTTGGAAGATTAGGGAGAGTGGATGCCTAGAAAGATGTTTTTTTTAATTAGTTTTAGGTTTCAGAGAGTAGATTCCTGAAATAAATGTGTTTGTTTTATGAAAAATGTGAGGGTGTTACTGCTAAAAAGTTGATTTAAATTTCGTTTTTGAATAAGGGTGATTGCAATATTTCAACAAGTCAATTGAAATTTTCTTGCACGATTAGGGACAGTGGATGCCTAGAAAGATATTTTTTTTAAATTAGTTTTAGGTTTCAGAGAGTAGATTCCTGAAAAAAATGTGTTTGTTTTATGAAAAATGTGAGTGTTACTGCTAAAAAGTTGATTTAAATTTCGTTTTTGGATAAGGGTGATTGCAATATTTCAACAAGTCAATTGAAATTTTCTTGCACGATTAGGGACAGTGGATGCCTAGAAAGATGTTTTTTTAAAATTAGTTTTAGGTTCCAGAGAGTAGATTCCTGAAAAAAATGTGTTTGTTTTATGAAAAATGTGAGTGTGTTACTGCTAAAAAGTTGATTTAAATTTCGTTTTTGGATAAGGGTGATTGCAATATTTCAACAGGTTAATTGAAATTTTCTTGCAAGATTAGGGAGAGTGGATGCCTAGAAAGATGTTTTTTACAAATTCGTTATAGGTTCCAGAGAGTGGATTCCTGAAAAAAAAATTATTTGTTTCATGAAAAATGTGAGTGTGTTACTGCAAAAAAGTTGATTTAAATTTAGTTTCAGGATAGGTGTGAATGCATCATTTAACAAGTCAATTGAAATTTTCTTGCAAGATTGGGGACAATGGATGCCTAGAAAGATGTTTTTTTTAAATTAGTTTTAGGTTTCAGAGAGTAGATTCCTGAAAAAAATGTGTTTGTTTTATGAAAAATGTGAGTGTGTTACTGCAAAAAAGTTGATTTAAATATCGTTTTTGGATAAGGGTGATTGCAATATTTCAATAAGTTAATTGAAATTTTCTTGGAAGATTAGGGAGAGTGGATGCCTAGAAAGATGTTTTTTTTAAATTAGTTTTAGGTTTCAGAGAGTAGATTCCTGAAAAAAATGTGTTTGTTTTATGAAAAATGTGAGGGTGTTACTGCTAAAAAGTTGATTTAAATTTCGTTTTTGAATAAGGGTGATTGCAATATTTCAATAAGTCAATTGAAATTTTCTTGCACGATTAGGGACAGTGGATGCCTAGAAAGATGTTTTTTTAAAATTAGTTTTAGGTTTCAGAGAGTAGATTCCTGAAAAAAATGTGTTTGTTTTATGAAAAATGTGAGTGTGTTACTGCTAAAAAGTTGATTTAAATTTCGTTTTTGGATAAGGGTGATTGCAATATTTCAACAAGTCAATTGAAATTTTCTTGCACGTTTAGGGACAGTGGATGCCTAGAAAGATGTTTTTTTAAAATTAGATTAGGTTTCAGAGAGTAGATTCCTGAAAAAAATGTGTTTGTTTTATTAAAAATGTGAGTGTGTTACTGCTAAAAAGTTGTTTTAAATATCGTTTTTGGATAAGGGTGATTGCAATATTTCAATAAGTTAATTGAAATTTTCTTGGAAGATTAGGGAGAGTGGATGCCTAGAAAGATGTTTTTTTAATTAGTTTTAGGTTTCAGAGAGTAGATTCCTGAAAAAAATGTGTTTGTTTTATGAAAAATGTGAGGGTGTTACTGCTAAAAAGTTGATTTAAATTTCGTTTTTGAATAAGGGTGATTGCAATATTTCAACAAGTCAATTGAAATTTTCTTGCACGATTAGGGACAGTGGATGCCTAGAAAGATGTTTTTTTAAAATTAGTTTTAGGTTTCAGAGAGTAGATTCCTGAAAAAAATGTGTTTGTTTTATGAAAAATGTGAGTGTGTTACTGCTAAAAAGTTGATTTAAATTTTGTTTTTGGATAAGGGTGATTGCAATATTTCAACAAGTCAATTGAAATTTTCTTGCACGATTAGGGACAGTGGATGCCTAGAAAGATGTTTTTTTAAAATTAGTTTCAGGTTCCAGAGAGTAGATTCCTGAAAAAAATGTGTTTGTTTTATGAAAAATGTGAGTGTGTTACTGCTAAAAAGTTGATTTAAATTTCGTTTTTGGATAAGGGTGATTGCAATATTTCAACAAGTTAATTGAAATTTTCTTGCAAGATTAGGGAGAGTGGATGCCTAGAAAGATGTTTTTTACAAACTCGTTATAGGTTCCAGAGAGTGGATTCCTGAAAAAAAAATTATTTGTTTCATGAAAAATGTGAGTGTGTTACTGCAAAAAAGTTGATTTAAATTTAGTTTCAGGATAGGTGTGAATGCATCATTTAACAAGTCAATTGAAATTTTCTTGCAAGATTGGGGACAATGGATGCCTAGAAAGATGTTTTTTTTTAATTAGTTTTAGGTTTCAGAGAGTAGATTCCTGAAAAAAATGTGTTTGTTTTATGAAAAATGTGAGTGTGTTACTGCAAAAAAGTTGATTTAAATATCGTTTTTGGATAAGGGTGATTGCAATATTTCAATAAGTTAATTGAAATTTTCTTGGAAGATTAGGGAGAGTGGATGCCTAGAAAGATGTTTTTTTTTAATTAGTTTTAGGTTTCAGAGAGTAGATTCCTGAAAAAAATGTGTTTGTTTTATGAAAAATGTGAGGGTGTTTCTGCTAAAAAGTTGATTTAAATTTCGTTTTTGAATAAGGGTGATTGCAATATTTCAATAAGTCAATTGAAATTTTCTTGCACGATTAGGGACAGTGGATGCCTAGAAAGATGTTTTTTTAAAATTAGTTTTAGGTTTCAGAGAGTAGATTCCTGAAAAAAATGTGTTTGTTTTATGAAAAATGTGAGTGTGTTACTGCTAAAAAGTTGATTTAAATTTCGTTTTTGGATAAGGGTGATTGCAATATTTCAACAAGTCAATTGAAATTTTCTTGCACGATTAGGGACAGTGGATGCCTAGAAAGATGTTTTTTTAAAATTAGTTTTAGGTTCCAGAGAGTAGATTCCTGAAAAAAATGTGTTTGTTTTATGAAAAATGTGAGTGTGTTACTGCTAAAAAGTTGTTTTAAATATCGTTTTTGGATAAGGGTGATTGAAATATTTCAATAAGTTAATTGAAATTTTCTTGGAAGATTAGGGAGAGTGGATGCCTAGAAAGATGTTTTTTTTAATTAGTTTTAGGTTTCAGAGAGTAGATTCCTGAAAAAAAATTGTTTGTTTTATGAAAAATGTGAGGGTGTTACTGCTAAAAAGTTGATTTAAATTTCGTTTTTGAATAAGGGTGATTGCAATATTTCAACAAGTCAATTGAAATTTTCTTGCACGATTAGGGACAGTGGATGCCTAGAAAGATGTTTTCTTAAAATTAGATTAGGTTTCAGAGAGTAGATTCCTGAAAAAAATGTGTTTGTTTTATGAAAAATGTGAGTGTGTTACTGCAAAAAAGTTGATTTAAATATCGTTTTTGGATAAGGGTGATTGCAATATTTCAATAAGTTAATTGAAATTTTCTTGGAAGATTAGGGAGAGTGGATGCCTAGAAAGATGTTTTTTTAATTAGTTTTAGGTTTCAGAGAGTAGATTCCTGAAAAAAATGTGTTTGTTTTATGAAAAATGTGAGGGTGTTACTGCTAAAAAGTTGATTTAAATTTCGTTTTTGAATAAGGGTGATTGCAATATTTCAACAAGTCAATTGAAATTTTCTTGCACGATTAGGGACAGCGGATGCCTAGAAAGATGTTTTTTTAAAATTAGTTTTAGGTTTCAGAGAGTAGATTCCTGAAAAAAATGTGTTTGTTTTATGAAAAATGTGAGTGTGTTACTGCTAAAAAGTTGATTTAAATTTCGTTTTTGGATAAGGGTGATTGCAATATTTCAACAAGTCAATTGAAATTTTCTTGCACGATTAGGGACAGTGGATGCCTAGAAAGATGTTTTTTTAAAATTAGTTTCAGGTTCCAGAGAGTAGATTCCTGAAAAAAATGTGTTTGTTTTATGAAAAATGTGAGTGTGTTACTGCTAAAAAGTTGATTTAAATTTCGTTTTTGGATAAAGGTGATTGCAATATTTCAACAAGTTAATTGAAATTTTCTTGCAAGATTAGGGAGAGTGGATGCCTAGAAAGATGTTTTTTACAAATTCGTTATAGGTTCCAGAGAGTGGATTCCTGAAAAAAAAATTATTTGTTTCATGAAAAATGTGAGTGTGTTACTGCAAAAAAGTTGATTTAAATTTAGTTTCAGGATAGGTGTGAATGCATCATTTAACAAGTCAATTGAAATTTTCTTGCAAGATTGGGGACAATGGATGCCTAGAAAGATGTTTTTTTTAATTAGTTTTAGGTTTCAGAGAGTAGATTCCTGAAAAAAATGTGTTTGTTTTATGAAAAATGTGAGGGTGTTACTGCTAAAAAGTTGATTTAAATTTCGTTTTTGAATAAGGGTGATTGCAATATTTCAACAAGTCAATTGAAATTTTCTTGCACGATTAGGGACAGTGGATGCCTTAGAAAGATGTTTTTTTAAAATTAGATTAGGTTTCAGAGAGTAGATTCCTGAAAAAAATGTGTTTGTTTTATGAAAAATGTGAGTGTGTTACTGCAAAAAAGTTGATTTAAATATCGTTTTTGGATAAGGGTGATTGCAATATTTCAATAAGTTAATTGAAATTTTCTTGGAAGATTAGGGAGAGTGGATGCCTAGAAAGATGTTTTTTTTAATTAGTTTTAGGTTTCAGAGAGTAGATTCCTGAAATAAATGTGTTTGTTTTATGAAAAATGTGAGGGTGTTACTGCTAAAAAGTTGATTTAAATTTCGTTTTTGAATAAGGGTGATTGCAATATTTCAACAAGTCAATTGAAATTTTCTTGCACGATTAGGGACAGTGGATGCCTAGAAAGATGTTTTTTTAATTAGTTTTAGGTTTCAGAGAGTAGATTCCTGAAAAAAATGTGTTTGTTTTATGAAAAATGTGAGGGTGTTACTGTTAAAAAGTTGATTTAAATTTCTTTTTTGAATAAGGGTTATTGCAATATTTCAACAAGTCAATTGAAATTTTCTTGCACTATTAGGGACAGTGGATGCCTAGAAAGATGTTTTTTTAAAATTAGTTTCAGGTTCCAGAGAGTAGATTCCTGAAAAAAATGTGTTTGTTTTATGAAAAATGTGAGTGTGTTACTGCTAAAAAGTTGATTTAAATTTCGTTTTTGGATAAGGGTGATTGCAATATTTCAACAAGTTAATTGAAATTTTCTTGCAAGATTAGGGAGAGTGGATGCCTAGAAAGATGTTTTTTACAAATTCGTTATAGGTTCCAGAGAGTGGATTCCTGAAAAAAAAATTATTTGTTTCATGAAAAATGTGAGTGTGTTACTGCAAAAAAGTTGATTTAAATTTAGTTTCAGGATAGGTGTGGATGCATCATTTAACAAGTCAATTGAAATGTTCTTGCAAGATTGGGGACAATGGATGCCTAGAAAGATGTTTTTTTAAAATTAGTTTTAGGTTTCAGAGAGTAGATTCCTGAAAAAAATGTGTTTGTTTTATGAAAAATGTGAGTGTGTTACTGCAAAAAAGTTGATTTAAATATCGTTTTTGGATAAGGGTGATTGCAATATTTCAATAAGTTAATTGAAATTTTCTTGGAAGATTAGGGAGAGTGGATGCCTAGAAAGATGTTTTTTTTAATTAGTTTTAGGTTTCAGAGAGTAGATTCCTGAAAAAAATGTATTTGTTTTATGAAAAATGTGAGGGTGTTACTGCTAAAAAGTTGATTTAAATTTCGTTTTTGAATAAGGGTGATTGCAATATTTCAATAAGTCAATTGAAATTTTCTTGCACGATTAGGGACAGTGGATGCCTAGAAAGATGTTTTTTTAAAATTAGTTTTAGGTTTCAGAGAGTAGATTCCTGAAAAAAATGTGTTTGTTTTATGAAAAATGTGAGTGTGTTACTGCTAAAAAGTTGATTTAAATTTCGTTTTTGGATAAGGGTGATTGCAATATTTCAACAAGTCAATTGAAATTTTCTTGCACGATTAGGGACAGTGGATGCCTAGAAAGATGTTTTTTTAAAATTAGTTTTAGGTTCCAGAGGGTAGATTCCTGAAAAAAAATGTTTGTTTTATGAAAAATGTGAGTGTGTTACTGCTAAAAAGTTGATTTAAATTTCGTTTTTGGATAAGGGTGATTGCAATACTTCAACAAGTCAATTGAAATTTTCTTGCACGATTAGGGACAGTGGATGCCTAGAAAGATGTTTTTTTAAAATTAGTTTTAGGTTCCAGAGAGTAGATTCCTGAAAAAAATGTGTTTGTTTTATGAAAAATGTGAGGGTGTTACTGCTAAAAAGTTGATTTAAATTTCGTTTTTGAATAAGGGTGATTGCAATATTTCAACAAGTCAATTGAAATTTTCTTGCACGATTAGGGACAGTGGATGCCTAGAAAGATGTTTTTTTAAAATTAGTTTTAGGTTCCAGAGAGTAGATTCCTGAAAAAAATGTGTTTGTTTTATGAAAAATGTGAGTGTGTTACTGCTAAAAAGTTGATTTAAATTTCATTTTTGGATAAGGGTGATTGCAATATTTCAACAAGTCAATTGAAATTTTCTTGCACGATTAGGGACAGTGGATGCCTAGAAAGATGTTTTTTTAAAATTAGTTTTAGGTTCCAGAGGGTAGATTCCTGAAAAAAAATGTTTGTTTTATGAAAAATGTGAGTGTGTTACTGCTAAAAAGTTGATTTAAATATCGTTTTTGGATAAGGGAGATTGCAATACTTCAACAAGTCAATTGAAATTTTCTTGCACGATTAGGGACAGTGGATGCCTAGAAAGATGTTTTTTTAAAATTAGTTTTAGGTTCCAGAGAGTAGATTCCTGAAAAAAATGTGTTTGTTTTATGAAAAATGTGAGGGTGTTACTGCTAAAAAGTTGATTTAAATTTCGTTTTTGAATAAGGGTGATTGCAATATTTCAACAAGTCAATTGAAATTTTCTTGCACGATTAGGGACAGTGGATGCCTAGAAAGATCTTTTTTTAAAATTAGTTTTAGGTTCCAGAGAGTAGATTCCTGAAAAAAATGTGTTTGTTTTATGAAAAATGTGAGTGTGTTACTGCTAAAAAGTTGATTTAAATTTCATTTTTGGATAAGGGTGATTGCAATATTTCAACAAGTCAATTGAAATTTTCTTGCACGATTAGGGACAGTGGATGCCTAGAAAGATGTTTTTTTAAAATTAGTTTTAGGTTCCAGAGAGTAGATTCCTGAAAAAAATGTGTTTGTTTTATGAAAAATGTGAGTGTGTTACTGCTAAAAAGTTGATTTAAATATCGTTTTTGGATAAGGGTGATTGCAATATTTCAATAAGTTAATTGAAATTTTCTTGGAAGATTAGGGAGAGTGGATGCCTAGAAAGATGTTTTTTTTAATTAGTTTTAGGTTTCAGAGAGTAGATTCCTGAAATAAATGTGTTTGTTTTATGAAAAATGTGAGGGTGTTACTGCTAAAAAGTTGATTTAAATTTCGTTTTTGAATAAGGGTGATTGCAATATTTCAACAAGTCAATTGAAATTTTCTTGCACGATTAGGGACAGTGGATGCCTAGAAAGATATTTTTTTTAAATTAGTTTTAGGTTTCAGAGAGTAGATTCCTGAAAAAAATGTGTTTGTTTTATGAAAAATGTGAGTGTGTTACTGCTAAAAAGTTGATTTAAATTTCGTTTTTGGATAAGGGTGATTGCAATATTTCAACAAGTCAATTGAAATTTTCTTGCACGATTAGGGACAGTGGATGCCTAGAAAGATGTTTTTTTAAAATTAGTTTTAGGTTCCAGAGAGTAAATTCCTGAAAAAAATGTGTTTGTTTTATGAAAAATGTGAGTGTGTTACTGCTAAAAAGTTGTTTTAAATATCGTTTTTGGATAAGGGTGATTGCAATATTTCAATAAGTTAATTGAAATTTTCTTGGAAGATTAGGGAGAGTGGATGCCTAGAAAGATGTTTTTTTTAATTAGTTTTAGGTTTCAGAGAGTAGATTCCTGAAAAAAATGTGTTTGTTTTATGAAAAATGTGAGGGTGTTACTGCTAAAAAGTTGATTTAAATTTCGTTTTTGAATAAGGGTGATTGCAATATTTTAACAAGTCAATTGAAATTTTCTTGCACGATTAGGGACAGTGGATGCCTAGAAAGATGTTTTTTTAAAATTAGTTTTAGGTTTCAGAGAGTAGATTACTGAAAAAAATGTTTTTTTTTTAATGAAAAATGTGAGTGTGTTACTGCAAAAAAGTTGATTTAAATATCGTTTTTGGATAAGGGTGATTGCAATATTTCAATAAGTTAATTGAAATTTTCTTGGAAGATTAGGGAGAGTGGATGCCTTGAAAGATGTTTTTTTTAATTAGTTTTAGGTTTCAGAGAGTAGATTCCTGAAATAAATGTGTTTGTTTTATGAAAAATGTGAGTGTGTTACTGCTAAAAAGTTGATTTAAATTTCGTTTTTGGATAAGGGTGATTGCAATATTTCAACAAGTTAATTGAAATTTTCTTGCAAGATTAGGGAGAGTGGATGCCTAGAAAGATGTTTTTTACAAATTCGTTATAGGTTCCAGAGAGTGGATTCCTGAAAAAAAAATTATTTGTTTCATGAAAAATGTGAGTGTGTTACTGCAAAAAAGTTGATTTAAATTTAGTTTCAGGATAGGTGTGAATGCATCATTTAACAAGTCAATTGAAATTTTCTTGCAAGATTGGGGACAATGGATGCCTAGAAAGATGTTTTTTTTTAATTATTTTTAGGTTTCAGAGAGTAGATTCCTGAAAAAAATGTGTTTGTTTTATGAAAAATGTGAGTGTGTTACTGCAAAAAAGTTGATTTAAATATCGTTTTTGGATAAGGGTGATTGCAATATTTCAATAAGTTAATTGAAATTTTCTTGGAAGATTAGGGAGAGTGGATGCCTAGAAAGATGTTTTTTTTTAATTAGTTTTAGGTTTCAGAGAGTAGATTCCTGAAAAAAAGGTGTTTGTTTTATGAAAAATGTGAGGGTGTTACTGCTAAAAAGTTGATTTAAATTTCGTTTTTGAATAAGGGTGATTGCAATATTTCAATAAGTCAATTGAAATTTTCTTGCACGATTAGGGACAGTGGATGCCTAGAAAGATGTTTTTTTAAAATTAGTTTTAGGTTTCAGAGAGTAGATTCCTGAAAAAAATGTGTTTGTTTTATGAAAAATGTGAGTGTGTTACTGCAAAAAAGTTGATTTAAATATCGTTTTTGGATAAGGGTGATTGCAATATTTCAATAAGTTAATTGAAATTTTCTTGGAAGATTAGGGAGAGTGGATGCCTAGAAAGATGTTTTTTTTTAATTAGTTTTAGGTTTCAGAGAGTAGATTCCTGAAAAAAATGTGTTTGTTTTATGAAAAATGTGAGGGTGTTACTGCTAAAAAGTTGATTTAAATTTCGTTTTTGAATAAGGGTGATTGCAATATTTCAATAAGTCAATTGAAATTTTCTTGCACGATTAGGGACAGTGGATGCCTAGAAAGATGTTTTTTTAAAATTAGTCTTAGGTTTCAGAGAGTAGATTCCTGAAAAAAATGTGTTTGTTTTATGAAAAATGTGAGTGTGTTACTGCTAAAAAGTTGATTTAAATTTCGTTTTTGGATAAGGGTGATTGCAATATTTCAACAAGTCAATTGAAATTTTCTTGCACGATTAGGGACAGTGGATGCCTAGAAAGATGTTTTTTTAAAATTAGTTTTAGGTTCCAGAGAGTAGATTCCTGAAAAAAAATGTGTTTGTTTTATGAAAAATGTGAGTGTGTTACTGCTAAAAAGTTGATTTAAATTTCGTTTTTGGATAAGGGTGATTGCAATACTTCAACAAGTCAATTGAAATTTTCTTGCACGATTAGGGACAGTGGATGCCTAGAAAGATGTTTTTTTAAAATTAGTTTTAGGTTCCAGAGAGTAGATTCCTGAAAAAAATGTGTATGTTTTATGAAAAATGTGAGGGTGTTACTGCTCAAAAGTTGATTTAAATTTCATTTTTGGATAAGGGTGATTGCAATATTTCAACAAGTCAATTGAAATTTTCTTGCACGATTAGGGACAGTGGATGCCTAGAAAGATATTTTTTTTAAATTAGTTTTAGGTTCCAGAGAGTAGATTCCTGAAAAAAATGTGTTTGTTTTATGAAAAATGTGAGTGTGTTACTGCTAAAAAGTTGATTTAAATTTCGTTTTTGGATAAGGGTGATTGCAATACTTCAACAAGTCAATTGAAATTTTCTTGCACAATTAGGGACAGTGGATGCATAGAAAGATTTCTTTTTTAAATTAGTATTAGGTTTCAGAGAGTAGATTCCTGAAAAAAATGTGTTTGTTTTATGAAAAATGTGAGGGTGTTACTGCTAAAAAGTTGATTTAAATTTCGTTTTTGGATAAGGGTGATTGCAATACTTCAACAAGTCAATTGAAATTTTCTTGCACGATTAGGGACAGTGGATGCCTAGAAAGATGTTTTTTTAAAATTAGTTTTAGGTTCCAGAGAGTAGATTCCTGAAAAAAATGTGTATGTTTTATGAAAAATGTGAGGGTGTTACTGCTCAAAAGTTGATTTAAATTTCATTTTTGGATAAGGGTGATTGCAATATTTCAACAAGTCAATTGAAATTTTCTTGCACGATTAGGGACAGTGGATGCCTAGAAAGATATTTTTTTTAAATTAGTTTTAGGTTCCAGAGAGTAGATTCCTGAAAAAAATGTGTTTGTTTTATGAAAAATGTGAGTGTGTTACTGCTAAAAAGTTGATTTAAATTTCGTTTTTGGATAAGGGTGATTGCAATACTTCAACAAGTCAATTGAAATTTTCTTGCACAATTAGGGACAGTGGATGCATAGAAAGATTTCTTTTTTAAATTAGTATTAGGTTTCAGAGAGTAGATTCCTGAAAAAAATGTGTTTGTTTTATGAAAAATGTGAGGGTGTTACTGCTAAAAAGTTGATTTAAATTTCGTTTTTGAATAAGGGTGATTGCAATATTTCAACAAGTCAATTGAAATTTTCTTGCACGATTAGGGACAGTGGATGCCTAGAAAGATATTTTTTTAAAAATTAGTTTTAGGTTCCAGAGAGTAGATTCCTGAAAAAAATGTGTTTGTTTTATGAAAAATGTGAGTGTGTTACTGCTAAAAATTTGATTTAAATATCGTTTTTGGATAAGGGTGATTGCAATATTTCAATAAGTTAATTGAAATTTTCTTGGAAGATTAGGGAGAGTGGATGCCTAGAAAGATGTTTTTTTTAATTAGTTTTAGGTTTCAGAGAGTAGATTCCTGAAAAAAATGTGTTTGTTTTATGAAAAATGTGAGGGTGTTACTGCTAAAAAGTTGATTTAAATTACGTTTTTGAATAAGGGTGATTGCAATATTTCAACAAGTCAATTGAAATTTTCTTGCACGATTAGGGACAGTGGATGCCTAGAAAGATATTTTTTTTAAATTAGTTTTAGGTTTCAGAGAGTAGATTCCTGAAAAAAATGTGTTTGTTTTATGAAAAATGTGAGTGTGTTACTGCTAAAAAGTTGATTTAAATTTCGTTTTTGGATAAGGGTGATTGGTATATTTCAACAAGTCAATTGAAATTTTCTTGCACGATTAGGGACAGTGGATGCCTAGAAAGATGTTTTTTTTAAATTAGTTTTAGGTTCCAGAGAGTAGATTCCTGAAAAAAATGTGTTTGTTTTATGAAAAATGTGAGTGTGTTACTGCAAAAAAGTTGATTTAAATATCGTTTTTGGATAAGGGTGATTGCAATATTTCAACAAGTTAATTGAAATTTTCTTGCAAGATTAGGGAGAGTGGATGCCTAGAAAGATGTTTTTTACAAATTCGTTATAGGTTCCAGAGAGTGGATTCCTGAAAAAAAAATTATTTGTTTCATGAAAAATGTGAGTGTGTTACTGCAAAAAAGTTGATTTAAATTTAGTTTCAGGATAGGTGTGAATGCATCATTTCAACAAGTCAATTGAAATTTTCTTGCAAGATTGGGGACAATGGATGCCTAGAAAGATGTTTTTTTTAAATTAGTTTTAGGTTTCAGAGAGTAGATTCCTGAAAAAAATGTGTTTGTTTTATGAAAAATGTGAGTGTGTTACTGCAAAAAAGTTGATTTAAATATCGTTTTTGGATAAGGGTGATTGCAATATTTCAATAAGTTAATTGAAATTTTCTTGGATTAGGGAGAGTGGATGCCTAGAAAGATGTTTTTTTTAATTAGTTTTAGGTTTCAGAGAGTAGATTCCTGAAAAAAATGTGTTTGTTTTATGAAAAATGTGAGGGTGTTACTGCTAAAAAGTTGATTTAAATTTCGTTTTTGAATAAGGGTGATTGCAATATTTCAATAAGTCAATTGAAATTTTCTTGCACGATTAGGGACAGTGGATGCCTAGAAAGATTTTTTTTAAAATTTGTTTTAGGTTTCAGAGAGTAGATTCCTGAAAAAAATGTGTTTGTTTTATGAAAAATGTGAGTGTGTTACTGCTAAAAAGTTGATTTAAATTTCGTTTTTGGATAAGGGTGATTGCAATATTTCAACAAGTCAATTGAAATTTTTTTGCACGATTAGGAACAGTGGATGCCTAGAAAGATGTTTTTTTAAAATTAGTTTTAGGTTCCAGAGAGTAGATTCCTGAAAAAAAATGTGTTTGTTTTATGAAAAATGTGAGTGTGTTACTGCTAAAAAGTTGATTTAAATTTCGTTTTTGGATAAGGGTGATTGCAATACTTCAACAAGTCAATTGAAATTTTCTTGCACGATTAGGGACAGTGGATGCCTAGAAAGATGTTTTTTTAAAATTAGTTTTAGGTTCCAGAGAGTAGATTCCTGAAAAAAATGTGTTTTTTTTATGAAAAATGTGAGGGTGTTACTGCTAAAAAGTTGATTTAAATTTTGTTTTTGAATAAGGGTGATTGCAATATTTCAACAAGTCAATTGAAATTTTCTTGCACGATTAGGGACAGTGGATGCCTAGAAAGATGTTTTTTTTAAAATTAGTTTTAGGTTCCAGAGAGTAGATTCCTGAAAAAAGATGTGTTTGTTTTATGAAAAATGTGAGTGTGTTACTGCTAAAAAAGTTGATGTAAATTTCATTTTTGGATAAGGGTGATTGCAATATTTCAACAAGTCAATTGAAATTTTCTTGCACGATTAGGGACAGTGGATGCCTAGAAAGATATTTTTTTAAAATTAGTTTTAGGTTCCAGAGAGTAGATTCCTGAAAAAAGATGTGTTTGTTTTATGAAAAATGTGAGTGTGTTACTGCTAAAAAGTTGATTTAAATATCGTTTTTGGATAAGGGTGATTGCAATATTTCAACAAGTTAATTGAAATTTTCTTGCAAGATTAGGGAGAGTGGATGCCTAGAAAGATGTTTTTTACAAATTCGTTATAGGTTCCAGAGAGTGGATTCCTGAAAAAAAAATTATTTGTTTCATGAAAAATGTGAGTGTGTTACTGCAAAAAAGTTGATTTAAATTTAGTTTCAGGATAGGTGTGAATGCATCATTTCAACAAGTCAATTGAAATTTTCTTGCAAGATTGGGGACAATGGATGCCTAGAAAGATGTTTTTTTTAAATTAGTTTTAGGTTTCAGAGAGTAGATTCCTGAAAAAAATGTGTTTGTTTTATGAAAAATGTGAGTGTGTTACTGCAAAAAAGTTGATTTAAATATCGTTTTTGGATAAGGGTGATTGCAATATTTCAATAAGTTAATTGAAATTTTCTTGGAAGATTAGGGAGAGTGGATGCCTAGAAAGATGTTTTTTTTTAATTAGTTTTAGGTTTCAGAGAGTAGATTCCTGAAAAAAATGTGTTTGTTTTATGAAAAATGTGAGGGTGTTACTGCTAAAAAGTTGATTTAAATTTCGTTTTTGAATAAGGGTGATTGCAATATTTCAATAAGTCAATTGAAATTTTCTTGCACGATTAGGGACAGTGGATGCCTAGAAAGATGTTTTTTTTAAATTAGTTTTAGGTTTCAGAGAGTAGATTCCTGAAAAAAATGTGTTTGTTTTATGAAAAATGTGAGTGTGTTACTGCTAAAAAGTTGATTTAAATTTCGTTTTTGGATAAGGGTGATTGCAATATTTCAACAAGTCAATTGAAATTTTCTTGCACGATTAGGGACAGTGGATGCCTAGAAAGATGTTTTTTTAAAATTAGTTTTAGGTTCCAGAGAGTAGATTCCTGAAAAAAAATGTGTTTGTTTTATGAAAAATGTGAGTGTGTTACTGCTAAAAAGTTGTTTAAATTTCGTTTTTGGATAAGGGTGATTGCAATACTTCAACAAGTCAATTGAAATTTTCTTGCACGATTAGGGACAGTGGATCCCTAGAAAGATGTTTTTTTAAAATTAGTTTTAGGTTCCAGAGAGTAGATTCCTGAAAAAAATGTGTTTGTTTTATGAAAAATGTGAGGGTGTTACTGCTAAAAAGTTGATTTAAATTTCGTTTTTGAATAAGGGTGATTGCAATATTTCAACAAGTCAATTGAAATTTTCTTGCACGATTAGGGACAGTGGATGCCTAGAAAGATTTTTTTTAAAATTAGTTTTAGGTTCCAGAGAGTAGATTCCTGAAAAAAAGTGTGTTTGTTTTATGAAAAATGTGAGTGTGTTACTGCTAAAAAGTTGATTTAAATTTCATTTTTGGATAAGGGTGATTGCAATATTTCAACAAGTCAATTGAAATTTTCTTGCACGATTAGGGACAGTGGATGCCTAGAAAGATGTTTTTTTAAAATTAGTTTTAGGTTCCAGAGAGTAGATTCCTGAAAAAAATGTGTTTGTTTTATGAAAAATGTGAGTGTGTTACTGCTAAAAAGTTGATTTAAATATCGTTTTTGGATAAGGGTGATTGCAATATTTCAACAAGTTAATTGAAATTTTCTTGCAAGATTAGGGAGAGTGGATGCCTAGAAAGATGTTTTTTACAAATTCGTTATAGGTTCCAGAGAGTGGATTCCTGAAAAAAAAATTATTTGTTTCATGAAAAATGTGAGTGTGTTACTGCCAAAAAGTTGATTTAAATTTAGTTTCAGGATAGGTGTGAATGCATCATTTCAACAAGTCAATTGAAATTTTCTTGCAAGATTGGGGACAATGGATGCCTAGAAAGTTTTTTTTTTAAATTAGTTTTAGGTTTCAGAGAGTAGATTCCTGAAAAAAATGTGTTTGTTTTATGAAAAATGTGAGTGTGTTACTGCAAAAAAGTTGATTTAAATATCGTTTTTGGATAAGGGTGATTGCAATATTTCAATAAGTTAATTGAAATTTTCTTGGAAGATTAGGGAGAGTGGATGCCTAGAAAGATGTTTTTTTTAATTAGTTTTAGGTTTCAGAGAGTAGATTCCTGAAAAAAATGTGTTTGTTTTATGAAAAATGTGAGGGTGTTACTGCTAAAAAGTTGATTTAAATTTCGTTTTTGAATAAGGGTGATTGCAATATTTCAATAAGTCAATTGAAATTTTCTTGCACGATTAGGGACAGTGGATGCCTAGACAGATGTTTTTTTAAAATTAGTTTTATGTTTCAGAGAGTAGATTCCTGAAAAAAATGTGTTTGTTTTATGAAAAATGTGAGTGTGTTACTGCTAAAAAGTTGATTTAAATTTCGTTTTTGGATAAGGGTGATTGCAATATTTCAACAAGTCAATTGAAATTTTCTTGCACGATTAGGGACAGTGGATGCCTAGAAAGATGTTTTTTAAAAATTAGTTTTAGGTTCCAGAGAGTAGATTCCTGAAAAAAAATGTGTTTGTTTTATGAAAAATGTGAGTGTGTTACTGCTAAAAAGTTGATTTAAATTTCGTTTTTGAATAAGGGTGATTGCAATATTTCAACAAGTCAATTGAAATTTTCTTGCACGATTGGGGACAGTGGATGCCTAGAAAGATATTTTTTTAAAAATAAGTTTTAGGTTCCAGAGAGTAGATTCCTGAAAAAAATGTGTTTGTTTTATGAAAAATGTGAGTGTGTTACTGCTAAAAAGTTGATTTAAATATCGTTTTTGGATAAGGGTGATTGCAATATTTCAATAAGTTAATTGAAATTTTCTTGGAAGATTAGGGAGAGTGGATGCCTAGAAAGATGTTTTTTTTAATTGGTTTTAGGTTTCAGAGAGTAGATTCCTGAAAAAAATGTGTTTGTTTTATGAAAAATGTGAGGGTGTTACTGCTAAAAAGTTGATTTAAATTTCGTTTTTGGATAAGGGTGATTGCAATATTTCAACAAGTCAATTGAAATTTTCTTGCACGATTAGGGACAGTGGATGCCTAGAAAGATGTTTTTTTAAAATTAGTTTTAGGTTCCAGAGAGTAGATTCCTGAAAAAAATGTGTTTGTTTTATGAAAAATGTGAGTGTGTTACTGCTAAAAAGTTGATTTAAATTTCGTTTTTGGATAAGGGTGATTGCAATATTTCAACAAGTTAATTGAAATTTTCTTGCAAGATTAGGGAGAGTGGATGCCTAGAAAGATGTTTTTTACAAATTCGTTATAGGTTCCAGAGAGTGGATTCCTGAAAAAAAAATATTTGTTTCATGAAAAATGTGAGTGTGTTACTGCAAAAAAGTTGATTTAAATTTAGTTTCAGGATAGGTGTGAATGCATCATTTCAACAAGTCAATTGAAATTTTCTTGCAAGATTGGGGACAATGGATGCCTAGAAAGATGTTTTTTTAAAATTAGTTTTAGGTTCCAGAGGGTAGATTCCTGAAAAAAAATGTTTGTTTTATGAAAAATGTGAGTGTGTTACTGCTAAAAAGTTGATTTAAATTTCGTTTTTGGATAAGGGTGATTGCAATACTTCAACAAGTCAATTGAAATTTTCTTGCACGATTAGGGACAGTGGATGCCTAGAAAGATGTTTTTTTAAAATTAGTTTTAGGTTCCAGAGAGTAGATTCCTGAAAAAAATGTGTTTGTTTTATGAAAAATGTGAGGGTGTTACTGCTAAAAAGTTGATTTAAATTTCGTTTTTGAATAAGGGTGATTGCAATATTTCAACAAGTCAATTGAAATTTTCTTGCACGATTAGGGACAGTGGATGCCTAGAAAGATGTTTTTTTAAAATTAGTTTTAGGTTCCAGAGAGTAGATTCCTGAAAAAAATGTGTTTGTTTTATGAAAAATGTGAGTGTGTTACTGCTAAAAAGTTGATTCAAATTTCATTTTTGGATAAGGGTGATTGCAATATTTCAACAAGTCAATTGAAATTTTCTTGCACGATTAGGGACAGTGGATGCCTAGAAAGATGTTTTTTTAAAATTAGTTTTAGGTTCCAGAGAGTACATTCCTGAAAAAAATGTGTTTGTTTTATGACAAATGTGAGTGTGTTACTGCTAAAAAGTTGATTTAAATATCGTTTTTGGATAAGGGTGATTGCAATATTTCAATAAGTTAATTGAAATTTTCTTGGAAGATTAGGGAGAGTGGATGCCTAGAAAGATGTTTTTTTTAATTAGTTTTAGGTTTCAGAGAGTAGATTCCTGAAATAAATGTGTTTGTTTTATGAAAAATGTGAGGGTGTTACTGCTAAAAAGTTGATTTAAATTTCGTTTTTGAATAAGGGTGATTGCAATATTTCAACAAGTCAATTGAAATTTTCTTGCACGATTAGGGACAGTGGATGCCTAGAAAGATATTTTTTTTAAATTAGTTTTAGGTTTCAGAGAGTAGATTCCTGAAAAAAATGTGTTTGTTTTATGAAAAATGTGAGTGTGTTACTGCTAAAAAGTTGATTTAAATTTCGTTTTTGGATAAGGGTGATTGCAATATTTCAACAAGTCAATTGAAATTTTCTTGCACGATTAGGGACAGTGGATGCCTAGAAAGATGTTTTTTTAAAATTAGTTTTAGGTACCAGAGAGTAAATTCCTGAAAAAAATGTGTTTGTTTTATGAAAAATGTGAGTGTGTTACTGCTAAAAAGTTGTTTTAAATATCGTTTTTGGATAAGGGTGATTGCAATATTTCAATAAGTTAATTGAAATTTTCTTGGAAGATTAGGGAGAGTGGATGCCTAGAAAGATGTTTTTTTTAATTAGTTTTAGGTTTCAGAGAGTAGATTCCTGAAAAAAATGTGTTTGTTTTATGAAAAATGTGAGGGTGTTACTGCTAAAAAGTTGATTTAAATTTCGTTTTTGAATAAGGGTGATTGCAATATTTTAACAAGTCAATTGAAATTTTCTTGCACGATTAGGGACAGTGGATGCCTAGAAAGATGTTTTTTTAAAATTAGTTTTAGGTTTCAGAGAGTAGATTACTGAAAAAAATGTTTTTTTTTTAATGAAAAATGTGAGTGTGTTACTGCAAAAAAGTTGATTTAAATATCGTTTTTGGATAAGGGTGATTGCAATATTTCAATAAGTTAATTGAAATTTTCTTGGAAGATTAGGGAGAGTGGATGCCTTGAAAGATGTTTTTTTTAATTAGTTTTAGGTTTCAGAGAGTAGATTCCTGAAATAAATGTGTTTGTTTTATGAAAAATGTGAGTGTGTTACTGCTAAAAAGTTGATTTAAATTTCGTTTTTGGATAAGGGTGATTGCAATATTTCAACAAGTTAATTGAAATTTTCTTGCAAGATTAGGGAGAGTGGATGCCTAGAAAGATGTTTTTTACAAATTCGTTATAGGTTCCAGAGAGTGGATTCCTGAAAAAAAAAATATTTGTTTCATGAAAAATGTGAGTGTGTTACTGCAAAAAAGTTGATTTAAATTTAGTTTCAGGATAGGTGTGAATGCATCATTTAACAAGTCAATTGAAATTTTCTTGCAAGATTGGGGACAATGGATGCCTAGAAAGATGTTTTTTTTAAATTAGTTTTAGGTTTCAGAGAGTAGATTCCTGACAAAAAATGTGTTTGTTTTATGAAAAATGTGAGTGTGTTACTGCAAAAAAGTTGATTTAAATATCGTTTTTGGATAAGGGTGATTGCAATATTTCAATAAGTTAATTGAAATTTTCTTGGAAGATTAGGGAGAGTGGATGCCTAGAAAGATGTTTTTTTTTAATTAGTTTTAGGTTTCAGAGAGTAGATTCCTGAAAAAAAGGTGTTTGTTTTATGAAAAATGTGAGGGTGTTACTGCTAAAAAGTTGATTTAAATTTCGTTTTTGAATAAGGGTGATTGCAATATTTCAATAAGTCAATTGAAATTTTCTTGCACGATTAGGGACAGTGGATGCCTAGAAAGATGTTTTTTTAAAATTAGTTTTAGGTTTCAGAGAGTAGATTCCTGAAAAAAATGTGTTTGTTTTATGAAAAATGTGAGTGTGTTACTGCAAAAAAGTTGATTTAAATATCGTTTTTGGATAAGGGTGATTGCAATATTTCAATAAGTTAATTGAAATTTTCTTGGAAGATTAGGGAGAGTGGATGCCTAGAAAGATGTTTTTTTTTAATTAGTTTTAGGTTTCAGAGAGTAGATTCCTGAAAAAAATGTGTTTGTTTTATGAAAAATGTGAGGGTGTTACTGCTAAAAAGTTGATTTAAATTTCGTTTTTGAATAAGGGTGATTGCAATATTTCAATAAGTCAATTGAAATTTTCTTGCACGATTAGGGACAGTGGATGCCTAGAAAGATGTTTTTTTAAAATTAGTTTTAGGTTTCAGAGAGTAGATTCCTGAAAAAATGTGTTTGTTTTATGAAAAATGTGAGTGTGTTACTGCTAAAAAGTTGATTTAAATTTCGTTTTTGGATAAGGGTGATTGCAATATTTCAACAAGTCAATTGAAATTTTCTTGCACGATTAGGGACAGTGGATGCCTAGAAAGATGTTTTTTTAAAATTAGTTTTAGGTTCCAGAGAGTAGATTCCTGAAAAAAAATGTGTTTGTTTTATGAAAAATGTGAGTGTGTTACTGCTAAAAAGTTGATTTAAATTTCGTTTTTGGATAAGGGTGATTGCAATACTTCAACAAGTCAATTGAAATTTTCTTGCACGATTAGGGACAGTGGATGCCTAGAAAGATGTTTTTTTAAAATTAGTTTTAGGTTCCAGAGAGTAGATTCCTGAAAAAAATGTGTATGTTTTATGAAAAATGTGAGGGTGTTACTGCTCAAAAGTTGATTTAAATTTCATTTTTGGATAAGGGTGATTGCAATATTTCAACAAGTCAATTGAAATTTTCTTGCACGATTAGGGACAGTGGATGCCTAGAAAGATGTTCTTTTAAAATTAGTTTTAGGTTCCAGAGAGTAGATTCCTGAAAAAAATGTGTTTGTTTTATGAAAAATGTGAGTGTGTTACTGCTAAAAAGTTGATTTAAATTTCGTTTTTGGATAAGGGTGATTGCAATACTTCAACAAGTCAATTGAAATTTTCTTGCACGATTAGGGACAGTGGATGCATAGAAAGATTTCTTTTTTAAATTAGTATTAGGTTTCAGAGAGTAGATTCCTGAAAAAAATGTGTTTGTTTTATGAAAAATGTGAGGGTGTTACTGCTAAAAAGTTGATTTAAATTTCGTTTTTGAATAAGGGTGATTGCAATATTTCAACAAGTCAATTGAAATTTTCTTGCACGATTAGGGACAGTGGATGCCTAGAAAGATATTTTTTTAAAAATTCGTTTTAGGTTCCAGAGAGTAGATTCCTGAAAAAAATGTGTTTGTTTTATGAAAAATGTGAGTGTGTTACTGCTAAAAATTTGATTTAAATATCGTTTTTGGATATGGGTGATTGCAATATTTCAATAAGTTAATTGAAATTTTCTTGGAAGATTAGGGAGAGTGGATGCCTAGAAAGATGTTTTTTTTAATTAGTTTTAGGTTTCAGAGAGTAGATTCCTGAAAAAAATGTGTTTGTTTTATGAAAAATGCGAGGGTGTTACTGCTAAAAAGTTGATTTAAATTACGTTTTTGAATAAGGGTGATTGCAATATTTCAACAAGTCAATTGAAATTTTCTTGCACGATTAGGGACAGTGGATGCCTAGAAAGATATTTTTTTTAAATTAGTTTTAGGTTTCAGAGAGTAGATTCCTGAAAAAAATGTGTTTGTTTTATGAAAAATGTGAGTGTGTTACTGCTAAAAAGTTGATTTAAATTTCGTTTTTGGATAAGGGTGATTGGTATATTTCAACAAGTCAATTGAAATTTTCTTGCACGATTAGGGACAGTGGATGCCTAGAAAGATGTTTTTTTAAAATTAGTTTTAGGTTCCAGAGAGTAGATTCCTGAAAAAAATGTGTTTGTTTTATGAAAAATGTGAGTGTGTTACTGCTAAAAAGTTGATTTAAATTTCGTTTTTGGATAAGGGTGATTGCAATATTTCAACAAGTTAATTGAAATTTTCTTGCAAGATTAGGGAGAGTGGATGCCTAGAAAGATGTTTTTTACAAATTCGTTATAGGTTCCAGAGAGTGGATTCCTGAAAAAAAAATTATTTGTTTCATGAAAAATGTGAGTGTGTTACTGCAAAAAAGTTGATTTAAATTTAGTTTCAGGATAGGTGTGAATGCATCATTTCAACAAGTCAATTGAAATTTTCTTGCAAGATTGGGGACAATGGATGCCTAGAAAGATGTTTTTTTTAAATTAGTTTTAGGTTTCAGAGAGTAGATTCCTGTAAAAAATTGTGTTTGTTTTATGAAAAATGTGAGTGTGTTACTGCAAAAAAGTTGATTTAAATATCGTTTTTGGATAAGGGTGATTGCAATATTTCAATAAGTTAATTGAAATTTTCTTGGATTAGGGAGAGTGGATGCCTAGAAAGATGTTTTTTTTAATTAGTTTTAGGTTTCAGAGAGTAGATTCCTGAAAAAAATGTGTTTGTTTTATGAAAAATGTGAGGGTGTTACTGCTAAAAAGTTGATTTAAATTTCGTTTTTGAATAAGGGTGATTGCAATATTTCAATAAGTCAATTGAAATTTTCTTGCACGATTAGGGACAGTGGATGCCTAGAAAGATTTTTTTTTAAATTTGTTTTAGGTTTCAGAGAGTAGATTCCTGAAAAAAATGTGTTTGTTTTATGAAAAATGTGAGTGTGTTACTGCTAAAAAGTTGATTTAAATTTCGTTTTTGGATAAGGGTGATTGCAATATTTCAACAAGTCAATTGAAATTTTTTTGCACGATTAGGGAGAGTGGATGCCTAGAAAGATGTTTTTTTTTAATTAGTTTTAGGTTTCAGAGAGTAGATTCCTGAAAAAAATGTGTTTGTTTTATGAAAAATGTGAGGGTGTTACTGCTAAAAAGTTGATTTAAATTTCGTTTTTGAATAAGGGTGATTGCAATATTTCAATAAGTCAATTGAAATTTTCTTGCACGATTAGGGACAGTGGATGCCTAGAAAGATGTTTTTTTAAAATTAGTTTTAGGTTTCAGACAGTAGATTCCTGAAAAAAATGTGTTTGTTTTATGAAAAATGTGAGTGTGTTACTGCTAAAAAGTTGATTTAAATTTCGTTTTTGGATAAGGGTGATTGCAATATTTCAACAAGTCAATTGAAATTTTCTTGCACGATTAGGGACAGTGGATGCCTAGAAAGATGTTTTTTTAAAATTAGTTTTAGGTTCCAGAGAGTAGATTCCTGAAAAAAAATGTGTTTGTTTTATGAAAAATGTGAGTGTGTTACTGCTAAAAAGTTGATTTAAATTTCGTTTTTGGATAAGGGTGATTGCAATACTTCAACAAGTCAATTGAAATTTTCTTGCACGATTAGGGACAGTGGATGCCTAGAAAGATGTTTTTTTAAAATTAGTTTTAGGTTCCAGAGAGTAGATTCCTGAAAAAAATGTGTATGTTTTATGAAAAATGTGAGGGTGTTACTGCTCAAAAGTTGATTTAAATTTCATTTTTGGATAAGGGTGATTGCAATATTTCAACAAGTCAATTGAAATTTTCTTGCACGATTAGGGACAGTGGATGCCTAGAAAGATGTTCTTTTAAAATTAGTTTTAGGTTCCAGAGAGTAGATTCCTGAAAAAAATGTGTTTGTTTTATGAAAAATGTGAGTGTGTTACTGCTAAAAAGTTGATTTAAATTTCGTTTTTGGATAAGGGTGATTGCAATACTTCAACAAGTCAATTGAAATTTTCTTGCACGATTAGGGACAGTGGATGCATAGAAAGATTTCTTTTTTAAATTAGTATTAGGTTTCAGAGAGTAGATTCCTGAAAAAAATGTGTTTGTTTTATGAAAAATGTGAGGGTGTTACTGCTAAAAAGTTGATTTAAATTTCGTTTTTGAATAAGGGTGATTGCAATATTTCAACAAGTCAATTGAAATTTTCTTGCACGATTAGGGACAGTGGATGCCTAGAAAGATATTTTTTTAAAAATTAGTTTTAGGTTCCAGAGAGTAGATTCCTGAAAAAAATGTGTTTGTTTTATGAAAAATGTGAGTGTGTTACTGCTAAAAATTTGATTTAAATATCGTTTTTGGATAAGGGTGATTGCAATATTTCAACAAGTCAATTGAAATTTTCTTGCACGATTAGGGACAGTGGATGCCTAGAAAGATGTTTTTTTAAAATTAGTTTTAGGTTCCAGAGAGGAGATTCCTGAAAAAAATGTGTTTGTTTTATGAAAAATGTGAGTGTGTTACTGCTAAAAAGTTGATTTAAATTTCGTTTTTGGATAAGGGTGATTGCAATATTTCAACAAGTTAATTGAAATTTTCTTGCAAGATTAGGGAGAGTGGATGCCTAGAAAGATGTTTTTTACAAATTCGTTATAGGTTCCAGAGAGTGGATTCCTGAAAAAAAAATTATTTGTTTCATGAAAAATGTGAGTGTGTTACTGCAAAAAAGTTGATTTAAATTTAGTTTCAGGATAGGTGTGAATGCATCATTTCAACAAGTCAATTGAAATTTTCTTGCAAGATTGGGGACAATGGATGCCTAGAAAGATGTTTTTTTTAAATTAGTTTTAGGTTTCAGAGAGTAGATTCCTGAAAAAAATGTGTTTGTTTTATGAAAAATGTGAGGGTGTTACTGCTAAAAAGTTGATTTAAATTTCGTTTTTGAATAAGGGTGATTGCAATATTTCAATAAGTCAATTGAAATTTTCTTGCACGATTAGGGACAGTGGATGCCTAGAAAGATGTTTTTTTAAAATTAGTTTTAGGTTTCAGAGAGTAGATTCCTGAAAAAATGTGTTTGTTTTATGAAAAATGTGAGTGTGTTACTGCTAAAAAGTTGATTTAAATTTCGTTTTTGGATAAGGGTGATTGCAATATTTCAACAAGTCAATTGAAATTTTCTTGCACGATTAGGGACAGTGGATGCCTAGAAAGATGTTTTTTTAAAATTAGTTTTAGGTTCCAGAGAGTAGATTCCTGAAAAAAAATGTGTTTGTTTTATGAAAAATGTGAGTGTGTTACTGCTAAAAAGTTGATTTAAATTTCGTTTTTGGATAAGGGTGATTGCAATACTTCAACAAGTCAATTGAAATTTTCTTGCACGATTAGGGACAGTGGATGCCTAGAAAGATGTTTTTTTAAAATTAGTTTTAGGTTCCAGAGAGTAGATTCCTGAAAAAAATGTGTATGTTTTATGAAAAATGTGAGGGTGTTACTGCTCAAAAGTTGATTTAAATTTCATTTTTGGATAAGGGTGATTGCAATATTTCAACAAGTCAATTGAAATTTTCTTGCACGATTAGGGACAGTGGATGCCTAGAAAGATGTTCTTTTAAAATTAGTTTTAGGTTCCAGAGAGTAGATTCCTGAAAAAAATGTGTTTGTTTTATGAAAAATGTGAGTGTGTTACTGCTAAAAAGTTGATTTAAATTTCGTTTTTGGATAAGGGTGATTGCAATACTTCAACAAGTCAATTGAAATTTTCTTGCACGATTAGGGACAGTGGATGCATAGAAAGATTTCTTTTTTAAATTAGTATTAGGTTTCAGAGAGTAGATTCCTGAAAAAAATGTGTTTGTTTTATGAAAAATGTGAGGGTGTTACTGCTAAAAAGTTGATTTAAATTTCGTTTTTGAATAAGGGTGATTGCAATATTTCAACAAGTCAATTGAAATTTTCTTGCACGATTAGGGACAGTGGATGCCTAGAAAGATATTTTTTTAAAAATTCGTTTTAGGTTCCAGAGAGTAGATTCCTGAAAAAAATGTGTTTGTTTTATGAAAAATGTGAGTGTGTTACTGCTAAAAATTTGATTTAAATATCGTTTTTGGATAAGGGTGATTGCAATATTTCAATAAGTTAATTGAAATTTTCTTGGAAGATTAGGGAGAGTGGATGCCTAGAAAGATGTTTTTTTTAATTAGTTTTAGGTTTCAGAGAGTAGATTCCTGAAAAAAATGTGTTTGTTTTATGAAAAATGCGAGGGTGTTACTGCTAAAAAGTTGATTTAAATTACGTTTTTGAATAAGGGTGATTGCAATATTTCAACAAGTCAATTGAAATTTTCTTGCACGATTAGGGACAGTGGATGCCTAGAAAGATATTTTTTTTAAATTAGTTTTAGGTTTCAGAGAGTAGATTCCTGAAAAAAATGTGTTTGTTTTATGAAAAATGTGAGTGTGTTACTGCTAAAAAGTTGATTTAAATTTCGTTTTTGGATAAGGGTGATTGGTATATTTCAACAAGTCAATTGAAATTTTCTTGCACGATTAGGGACAGTGGATGCCTAGAAAGATGTTTTTTTTAAATTAGTTTTAGGTTCCAGAGAGTAGATTCCTGAAAAAAATGTGTTTGTTTTATGAAAAATGTGAGTGTGTTACTGCTAAAAAGTTGATTTAAATTTCGTTTTTGGATAAGGGTGATTGCAATATTTCAACAAGTTAATTGAAATTTTCTTGCAAGATTAGGGAGAGTGGATGCCTAGAAAGATGTTTTTTACAAATTCGTTATAGGTTCCAGAGAGTGGATTCCTGAAAAAAAAATTATTTGTTTCATGAAAAATGTGAGTGTGTTACTGCAAAAAAGTTGATTTAAATTTAGTTTCAGGATAGGTGTGAATGCATCATTTCAACAAGTCAATTGAAATTTTCTTGCAAGATTGGGGACAATGGATGCCTAGAAAGATGTTTTTTTTAAATTAGTTTTAGGTTTCAGAGAGTAGATTCCTGTAAAAAATTGTGTTTGTTTTATGAAAAATGTGAGTGTGTTACTGCAAAAAAGTTGATTTAAATATCGTTTTTGGATAAGGGTGATTGCAATATTTCAATAAGTTAATTGAAATTTTCTTGGATTAGGGAGAGTGGATGCCTAGAAAGATGTTTTTTTTAATTAGTTTTAGGTTTCAGAGAGTAGATTCCTGAAAAAAATGTGTTTGTTTTATGAAAAATGTGAGGGTGTTACTGCTAAAAAGTTGATTTAAATTTCGTTTTTGAATAAGGGTGATTGCAATATTTCAATAAGTCAATTGAAATTTTCTTGCACGATTAGGGACAGTGGATGCCTAGAAAGATTTTTTTTTAAATTTGTTTTAGGTTTCAGAGAGTAGATTCCTGAAAAAAATGTGTTTGTTTTATGAAAAATGTGAGTGTGTTACTGCTAAAAAGTTGATTTAAATTTCGTTTTTGGATAAGGGTGATTGCAATATTTCAACAAGTCAATTGAAATTTTTTTGCACGATTAGGGAGAGTGGATGCCTAGAAAGATGTTTTTTTTTAATTAGTTTTAGGTTTCAGAGAGTAGATTCCTGAAAAAAATGTGTTTGTTTTATGAAAAATGTGAGGGTGTTACTGCTAAAAAGTTGATTTAAATTTCGTTTTTGAATAAGGGTGATTGCAATATTTCAATAAGTCAATTGAAATTTTCTTGCACGATTAGGGACAGTGGATGCCTAGAAAGATGTTTTTTTAAAATTAGTTTTAGGTTTCAGACAGTAGATTCCTGAAAAAAATGTGTTTGTTTTATGAAAAATGTGAGTGTGTTACTGCTAAAAAGTTGATTTAAATTTCGTTTTTGGATAAGGGTGATTGCAATATTTCAACAAGTCAATTGAAATTTTCTTGCACGATTAGGGACAGTGGATGCCTAGAAAGATGTTTTTTTAAAATTAGTTTTAGGTTCCAGAGAGTAGATTCCTGAAAAAAAATGTGTTTGTTTTATGAAAAATGTGAGTGTGTTACTGCTAAAAAGTTGATTTAAATTTCGTTTTTGGATAAGGGTGATTGCAATACTTCAACAAGTCAATTGAAATTTTCTTGCACGATTAGGGACAGTGGATGCCTAGAAAGATGTTTTTTTAAAATTAGTTTTAGGTTCCAGAGAGTAGATTCCTGAAAAAAATGTGTATGTTTTATGAAAAATGTGAGGGTGTTACTGCTCAAAAGTTGATTTAAATTTCATTTTTGGATAAGGGTGATTGCAATATTTCAACAAGTCAATTGAAATTTTCTTGCACGATTAGGGACAGTGGATGCCTAGAAAGATGTTCTTTTAAAATTAGTTTTAGGTTCCAGAGAGTAGATTCCTGAAAAAAATGTGTTTGTTTTATGAAAAATGTGAGTGTGTTACTGCTAAAAAGTTGATTTAAATTTCGTTTTTGGATAAGGGTGATTGCAATACTTCAACAAGTCAATTGAAATTTTCTTGCACGATTAGGGACAGTGGATGCATAGAAAGATTTCTTTTTTAAATTAGTATTAGGTTTCAGAGAGTAGATTCCTGAAAAAAATGTGTTTGTTTTATGAAAAATGTGAGGGTGTTACTGCTAAAAAGTTGATTTAAATTTCGTTTTTGAATAAGGGTGATTGCAATATTTCAACAAGTCAATTGAAATTTTCTTGCACGATTAGGGACAGTGGATGCCTAGAAAGATATTTTTTTAAAAATTAGTTTTAGGTTCCAGAGAGTAGATTCCTGAAAAAAATGTGTTTGTTTTATGAAAAATGTGAGTGTGTTACTGCTAAAAATTTGATTTAAATATCGTTTTTGGATAAGGGTGATTGCAATATTTCAACAAGTCAATTGAAATTTTCTTGCACGATTAGGGACAGTGGATGCCTAGAAAGATGTTTTTTTAAAATTAGTTTTAGGTTCCAGAGAGTAGATTCCTGAAAAAAATGTGTTTGTTTTATGAAAAATGTGAGTGTGTTACTGCTAAAAAGTTGATTTAAATTTCGTTTTTGGATAAGGGTGATTGCAATATTTCAACAAGTTAATTGAAATTTTCTTGCAAGATTAGGGAGAGTGGATGCCTAGAAAGATGTTTTTTACAAATTCGTTATAGGTTCCAGAGAGTGGATTCCTGAAAAAAAAATTATTTGTTTCATGAAAAATGTGAGTGTGTTACTGCAAAAAAGTTGATTTAAATTTAGTTTCAGGATAGGTGTGAATGCATCATTTCAACAAGTCAATTGAAATTTTCTTGCAAGATTGGGGACAATGGATGCCTAGAAAGATGTTTTTTTTAAATTAGTTTTAGGTTTCAGAGAGTAGATTCCTGTAAAAAATTGTGTTTGTTTTATGAAAAATGTGAGTGTGTTACTGCAAAAAAGTTGATTTAAATATCGTTTTTGGATAAGGGTGATTGCAATATTTCAATAAGTTAATTGAAATTTTCTTGGATTAGGGAGAGTGGATGCCTAGAAAGATGTTTTTTTTAATTAGTTTTAGGTTTCAGAGAGTAGATTCCTGAAAAAAATGTGTTTGTTTTATGAAAAATGTGAGGGTGTTACTGCTAAAAAGTTGATTTAAATTTCGTTTTTGAATAAGGGTGATTGCAATATTTCAATAAGTCAATTGAAATTTTCTTGCACGATTAGGGACAGTGGATGCCTAGAAAGATTTTTTTTTAAATTTGTTTTAGGTTTCAGAGAGTAGATTCCTGAAAAAAATGTGTTTGTTTTATGAAAAATGTGAGTGTGTTACTGCTAAAAAGTTGATTTAAATTTCGTTTTTGGATAAGGGTGATTGCAATATTTCAACAAGTCAATTGAAATTTTTTTGCACGATTAGGGAGAGTGGATGCCTAGAAAGATGTTTTTTTTTAATTAGTTTTAGGTTTCAGAGAGTAGATTCCTGAAAAAAATGTGTTTGTTTTATGAAAAATGTGAGGGTGTTACTGCTAAAAAGTTGATTTAAATTTCGTTTTTGAATAAGGGTGATTGCAATATTTCAATAAGTCAATTGAAATTTTCTTGCACGATTAGGGACAGTGGATGCCTAGAAAGATGTTTTTTTAAAATTAGTTTTAGGTTTCAGACAGTAGATTCCTGAAAAAAATGTGTTTGTTTTATGAAAAATGTGAGTGTGTTACTGCTAAAAAGTTGATTTAAATTTCGTTTTTGGATAAGGGTGATTGCAATATTTCAACAAGTCAATTGAAATTTTCTTGCACGATTAGGGACAGTGGATGCCTAGAAAGATGTTTTTTTTAAATTAGTTTTAGGTTCCAGAGAGTAGATTCCTGAAAAAAAATGTGTTTGTTTTATGAAAAATGTGAGTGTGTTACTGCTAAAAAGTTGATTTAAATTTCGTTTTTGGATAAGGGTGATTGCAATACTTCAACAAGTCAATTGAAATTTTCTTGCACGATTAGGGACAGTGGATGCCTAGAAAGATGTTTTTTTAAAATTAGTTTTAGGTTCCAGAGAGTAGATTCCTGAAAAAAATGTGTATGTTTTATGAAAAATGTGAGGGTGTTACTGCTCAAAAGTTGATTTAAATTTCATTTTTGGATAAGGGTGATTGCAATATTTCAACAAGTCAATTGAAATTTTCTTGCACGATTAGGGACAGTGGATGCCTAGAAAGATGTTCTTTTAAAATTAGTTTTAGGTTCCAGAGAGTAGATTCCTGAAAAAAATGTGTTTGTTTTATGAAAAATGTGAGTGTGTTACTGCTAAAAAGTTGATTTAAATTTCGTTTTTGGATAAGGGTGATTGCAATACTTCAACAAGTCAATTGAAATTTTCTTGCACGATTAGGGACAGTGGATGCATAGAAAGATTTCTTTTTTAAATTAGTATTAGGTTTCAGAGAGTAGATTCCTGAAAAAAATGTGTTTGTTTTATGAAAAATGTGAGGGTGTTACTGCTAAAAAGTTGATTTAAATTTCGTTTTTGAATAAGGGTGATTGCAATATTTCAACAAGTCAATTGAAATTTTCTTGCACGATTAGGGACAGTGGATGCCTAGAAAGATATTTTTTAAAAAATTAGTTTTAGGTTCCAGAGAGTAGATTCCTGAAAAAAATGTGTTTGTTTTATGAAAAATGTGAGTGTGTTACTGCTAAAAATTTGATTTAAATATCGTTTTTGGATAAGGGTGATTGCAATATTTCAATAAGTTAATTGAAATTTTCTTGGAAGATTAGGGAGAGTGGATGCCTAGAAAGATGTTTTTTTTAATTAGTTTTAGGTTTCAGAGAGTAGATTCCTGAAAAAAATGTGTTTGTTTTATGAAAAATGCAAGGGTGTTACTGCTAAAAAGTTGATTTAAATTACGTTTTTGAATAAGGGTGATTGCAATATTTCAACAAGTCAATTGAAATTTTCTTGCACGATTAGGGACAGTGGATGCCTAGAAAGATATTTTTTTTAAATTAGTTTTAGGTTTCAGAGAGTAGATTCCTGAAAAAAATGTGTTTGTTTTATGAAAAATGTGAGTGTGTTACTGCTAAAAAGTTGATTTAAATTTCGTTTTTGGATAAGGGTGATTGGTATATTTCAACAAGTCAATTGAAATTTTCTTGCACGATTAGGGACAGTGGATGCCTAGAAAGATGTTTTTTTAAAATTAGTTTTAGGTTCCAGAGAGTAGATTCCTGAAAAAAATGTGTTTGTTTTATGAAAAATGTGAGTGTGTTACTGCTAAAAAGTTGATTTAAATTTCGTTTTTGGATAAGGGTGATTGCAATATTTCAACAAGTTAATTGAAATTTTCTTGCAAGATTAGGGACAGTGGATGCCTAGAAAGATATTTTTTTTAAATTAGTTTTAGGTTTCAGAGAGTAGATTCCTGAAAAAAATGTGTTTGTTTTATGAAAAATGTGAGTGTGTTACTGCTAAAAAGTTGATTTAAATTTCGTTTTTGGATAAGGGTGATTGGTATATTTCAACAAGTCAATTGAAATTTTCTTGCACGATTAGGGACAGTGGATGCCTAGAAAGATGTTTTTTTAAAATTAGTTTTAGGTTCCAGAGAGTAGATTCCTGAAAAAAATGTGTTTGTTTTATGAAAAATGTGAGTGTGTTACTGCTAAAAAGTTGATTTAAATTTCGTTTTTGGATAAGGGTGATTGCAATATTTCAACAAGTTAATTGAAATTTTCTTGCAAGATTAGGGAGAGTGGATGCCTAGAAAGATGTTTTTTACAAATTCGTTATAGGTTCCAGAGAGTGGATTCCTGAAAAAAAAATTATTTGTTTCATGAAAAATGTGAGTGTGTTACTGCAAAAAAGTTGATTTAAATTTAGTTTCAGGATAGGTGTGAATGCATCATTTCAACAAGTCAATTGAAATTTTCTTGCAAGATTGGGGACAATGGATGCCTAGAAAGATGTTTTTTTTAAATTAGTTTTAGGTTTCAGAGAGTAGATTCCTGAAAAAAATGTGTTTGTTTTATGAAAAATGTGAGTGTGTTACTGCAAAAAAGTTGATTTAAATATCGTTTTTGGATAAGGGTGATTGCAATATTTCAATAAGTTAATTGAAATTTTCTTGGATTAGGGAGAGTGGATGCCTAGAAAGATGTTTTTTTTAATTAGTTTTAGGTTTCAGAGAGTAGATTCCTGAAAAAAATGTGTTTGTTTTATGAAAAATGTGAGGGTGTTACTGCTAAAAAGTTGATTTAAATTTCGTTTTTGAATAAGGGTGATTGCAATATTTCAATTAGTCAATTGAAATTTTCTTGCACGATTAGGGACAGTGGATGCCTAGAAAGATTTTTTTTTAAATTTGTTTTAGGTTTCAGAGAGTAGATTCCTGAAAAAAATGTGTTTGTTTTATGAAAAATGTGAGTGTGTTACTGCTAAAAAGTTGATTTAAATTTCGTTTTTGGATAAGGGTGATTGCAATATTTCAACAAGTCAATTGAAATTTTTTTGCACGATTAGGGAGAGTGGATGCCTAGAAAGATGTTTTTTTTTAATTAGTTTTAGGTTTCAGAGAGTAGATTCCTGAAAAAAATGTGTTTTTGTTTTATGAAAAATGTGAGGGTGTTACTGCTAAAAAGTTGATTTAAATTTCGTTTTTGAATAAGGGTGATTGCAATATTTCAATAAGTCAATTGAAATTTTCTTGCACGATTAGGGACAGTGGATGCCTAGAAAGATGTTTTTTTAAAATTAGTTTTAGGTTTCAGAGAGTAGATTCCTGAAAAAAATGTGTTTGTTTTATGAAAAATGGGAGTGTGTTACTGCTAAAAAGTTGATTTAAATTTCGTTTTTGGATAAGGGTGATTGCAATATTTCAACAAGTCAATTGAAATTTTCTTGCACGATTAGGGACAGTGGATGCCTAGAAAGATGTTTTTTTAAAATTAGTTTTAGGTTCCAGAGAGTAGATTCCTGAAAAAAAATGTGTTTGTTTTATGAAAAATGTGAGTGTGTTACTGCTAAAAAGTTGATTTAAATTTCGTTTTTGGATAAGGGTGATTGCAATACTTCAACAAGTCAATTGAAATTTTCTTGCACGATTAGGGACAGTGGATGCCTAGAAAGATGTTTTTTTAAAATTAGTTTTAGGTTCCAGAGAGTAGATTCCTGAAAAAAATGTGTATGTTTTATGAAAAATGTGAGGGTGTTACTGCTCAAAAGTTGATTTAAATTTCATTTTTGGATAAGGGTGATTGCAATATTTCAACAAGTCAATTGAAATTTTCTTGCACGATTAGGGACAGTGGATGCCTAGAAAGATGTTCTTTTAAAATTAGTTTTAGGTTCCAGAGAGTAGATTCCTGAAAAAAATGTGTTTGTTTTATGAAAAATGTGAGTGTGTTACTGCTAAAAAGTTGATTTAAATTTCGTTTTTGGATAAGGGTGATTGCAATACTTCAACAAGTCAATTGAAATTTTCTTGCACGATTAGGGACAGTGGATGCATAGAAAGATTTCTTTTTTAAATTAGTATTAGGTTTCAGAGAGTAGATTCCTGAAAAAAATGTGTTTGTTTTATGAAAAATGTGAGGGTGTTACTGCTAAAAAGTTGATTTAAATTTCGTTTTTGAATAAGGGTGATTGCAATATTTCAACAAGTCAATTGAAATTTTCTTGCACGATTAGGGACAGTGGATGCCTAGAAAGATATTTTTTTTAAAATTAGTTTTAGGTTCCAGAGAGTAGATTCCTGAAAAAAATGTGTTTGTTTTATGAAAAATGTGAGTGTGTTACTGCTAAAAAGTTGATTTAAATTTCGTTTTTGGATAAGGGTGATTGCAATATTTCAACAAGTTAATTGAAATTTTCTTGCAAGATTAGGGAGAGTGGATGCCTAGAAAGATGTTTTTTACAAATTCGTTATAGGTTCCAGAGAGTGGATTCCTGAAAAAAAAATTATTTGTTTCATGAAAAATGTGAGTGTGTTACTGCAAAAAAGTTGATTTAAATTTAGTTTCAGGATAGGTGTGAATGCATCATTTCAACAAGTCAATTGAAATTTTCTTGCAAGATTGGGGACAATGGATGCCTAGAAAGATGTTTTTTTTAAATTAGTTTTAGGTTTCAGAGAGTAGATTCCTGAAAAAAATGTGTTTGTTTTATGAAAAATGTGAGGGTGTTACTGCTAAAAAGTTGATTTAAATTTCGTTTTTGAATAAGGGTGATTGCAATATTTCAATAAGTCAATTGAAATTTTCTTGCACGATTAGGGACAGTGGATGCCTAGAAAGATGTTTTTTTAAAATTAGTTTTAGGTTTCAGAGAGTAGATTCCTGAAAAAATGTGTTTGTTTTATGAAAAATGTGAGTGTGTTACTGCTAAAAAGTTGATTTAAATTTCGTTTTTGGATAAGGGTGATTGCAATATTTCAACAAGTCAATTGAAATTTTCTTGCACGATTAGGGACAGTGGATGCCTAGAAAGATGTTTTTTTAAAATTAGTTTTAGGTTCCAGAGAGTAGATTCCTGAAAAAAAATGTGTTTGTTTTATGAAAAATGTGAGTGTGTTACTGCTAAAAAGTTGATTTAAATTTCGTTTTTGGATAAGGGTGATTGCAATACTTCAACAAGTCAATTGAAATTTTCTTGCACGATTAGGGACAGTGGATGCCTAGAAAGATGTTTTTTTAAAATTAGTTTTAGGTTCCAGAGAGTAGATTCCTGAAAAAAATGTGTATGTTTTATGAAAAATGTGAGGGTGTTACTGCTCAAAAGTTGATTTAAATTTCATTTTTGGATAAGGGTGATTGCAATATTTCAACAAGTCAATTGAAATTTTCTTGCACGATTAGGGACAGTGGATGCCTAGAAAGATGTTCTTTTAAAATTAGTTTTAGGTTCCAGAGAGTAGATTCCTGAAAAAAATGTGTTTGTTTTATGAAAAATGTGAGTGTGTTACTGCTAAAAAGTTGATTTAAATTTCGTTTTTGGATAAGGGTGATTGCAATACTTCAACAAGTCAATTGAAATTTTCTTGCACGATTAGGGACAGTGGATGCATAGAAAGATTTCTTTTTTAAATTAGTATTAGGTTTCAGAGAGTAGATTCCTGAAAAAAATGTGTTTGTTTTATGAAAAATGTGAGGGTGTTACTGCTAAAAAGTTGATTTAAATTTCGTTTTTGAATAAGGGTGATTGCAATATTTCAACAAGTCAATTGAAATTTTCTTGCACGATTAGGGACAGTGGATGCCTAGAAAGATATTTTTTTAAAAATTCGTTTTAGGTTCCAGAGAGTAGATTCCTGAAAAAAATGTGTTTGTTTTATGAAAAATGTGAGTGTGTTACTGCTAAAAATTTGATTTAAATATCGTTTTTGGATAAGGGTGATTGCAATATTTCAATAAGTTAATTGAAATTTTCTTGGAAGATTAGGGAGAGTGGATGCCTAGAAAGATGTTTTTTTTAATTAGTTTTAGGTTTCAGAGAGTAGATTCCTGAAAAAAATGTGTTTGTTTTATGAAAAATGCGAGGGTGTTACTGCTAAAAAGTTGATTTAAATTACGTTTTTGAATAAGGGTGATTGCAATATTTCAACAAGTCAATTGAAATTTTCTTGCACGATTAGGGACAGTGGATGCCTAGAAAGATATTTTTTTTAAATTAGTTTTAGGTTTCAGAGAGTAGATTCCTGAAAAAAATGTGTTTGTTTTATGAAAAATGTGAGTGTGTTACTGCTAAAAAGTTGATTTAAATTTCGTTTTTGGATAAGGGTGATTGGTATATTTCAACAAGTCAATTGAAATTTTCTTGCACGATTAGGGACAGTGGATGCCTAGAAAGATGTTTTTTTTTAAATTAGTTTTAGGTTCCAGAGAGTAGATTCCTGAAAAAAATGTGTTTGTTTTATGAAAAATGTGAGTGTGTTACTGCTAAAAAGTTGATTTAAATTTCGTTTTTGGATAAGGGTGATTGCAATATTTCAACAAGTTAATTGAAATTTTCTTGCAAGATTAGGGAGAGTGGATGCCTAGAAAGATGTTTTTTACAAATTCGTTATAGGTTCCAGAGAGTGGATTCCTGAAAAAAAAATTATTTGTTTCATGAAAAATGTGAGTGTGTTACTGCAAAAAAGTTGATTTAAATTTAGTTTCAGGATAGGTGTGAATGCATCATTTCAACAAGTCAATTGAAATTTTCTTGCAAGATTGGGGACAATGGATGCCTAGAAAGATGTTTTTTTTAAATTAGTTTTAGGTTTCAGAGAGTAGATTCCTGTAAAAAATTGTGTTTGTTTTATGAAAAATGTGAGTGTGTTACTGCAAAAAAGTTGATTTAAATATCGTTTTTGGATAAGGGTGATTGCAATATTTCAATAAGTTAATTGAAATTTTCTTGGATTAGGGAGAGTGGATGCCTAGAAAGATGTTTTTTTTAATTAGTTTTAGGTTTCAGAGAGTAGATTCCTGAAAAAAATGTGTTTGTTTTATGAAAAATGTGAGGGTGTTACTGCTAAAAAGTTGATTTAAATTTCGTTTTTGAATAAGGGTGATTGCAATATTTCAATAAGTCAATTGAAATTTTCTTGCACGATTAGGGACAGTGGATGCCTAGAAAGATTTTTTTTTAAATTTGTTTTAGGTTTCAGAGAGTAGATTCCTGAAAAAAATGTGTTTGTTTTATGAAAAATGTGAGTGTGTTACTGCTAAAAAGTTGATTTAAATTTCGTTTTTGGATAAGGGTGATTGCAATATTTCAACAAGTCAATTGAAATTTTTTTGCACGATTAGGGAGAGTGGATGCCTAGAAAGATGTTTTTTTTTAATTAGTTTTAGGTTTCAGAGAGTAGATTCCTGAAAAAAATGTGTTTGTTTTATGAAAAATGTGAGGGTGTTACTGCTAAAAAGTTGATTTAAATTTCGTTTTTGAATAAGGGTGATTGCAATATTTCAATAAGTCAATTGAAATTTTCTTGCACGATTAGGGACAGTGGATGCCTAGAAAGATGTTTTTTTAAAATTAGTTTTAGGTTTCAGACAGTAGATTCCTGAAAAAAATGTGTTTGTTTTATGAAAAATGTGAGTGTGTTACTGCTAAAAAGTTGATTTAAATTTCGTTTTTGGATAAGGGTGATTGCAATATTTCAACAAGTCAATTGAAATTTTCTTGCACGATTAGGGACAGTGGATGCCTAGAAAGATGTTTTTTTAAAATTAGTTTTAGGTTCCAGAGAGTAGATTCCTGAAAAAAAATGTGTTTGTTTTATGAAAAATGTGAGTGTGTTACTGCTAAAAAGTTGATTTAAATTTCGTTTTTGGATAAGGGTGATTGCAATACTTCAACAAGTCAATTGAAATTTTCTTGCACGATTAGGGACAGTGGATGCCTAGAAAGATGTTTTTTTAAAATTAGTTTTAGGTTCCAGAGAGTAGATTCCTGAAAAAAATGTGTATGTTTTATGAAAAATGTGAGGGTGTTACTGCTCAAAAGTTGATTTAAATTTCATTTTTGGATAAGGGTGATTGCAATATTTCAACAAGTCAATTGAAATTTTCTTGCACGATTAGGGACAGTGGATGCCTAGAAAGATGTTCTTTTAAAATTAGTTTTAGGTTCCAGAGAGTAGATTCCTGAAAAAAATGTGTTTGTTTTATGAAAAATGTGAGTGTGTTACTGCTAAAAAGTTGATTTAAATTTCGTTTTTGGATAAGGGTGATTGCAATACTTCAACAAGTCAATTGAAATTTTCTTGCACGATTAGGGACAGTGGATGCATAGAAAGATTTCTTTTTTAAATTAGTATTAGGTTTCAGAGAGTAGATTCCTGAAAAAAATGTGTTTGTTTTATGAAAAATGTGAGGGTGTTACTGCTAAAAAGTTGATTTAAATTTCGTTTTTGAATAAGGGTGATTGCAATATTTCAACAAGTCAATTGAAATTTTCTTGCACGATTAGGGACAGTGGATGCCTAGAAAGATATTTTTTTAAAAATTAGTTTTAGGTTCCAGAGAGTAGATTCCTGAAAAAAATGTGTTTGTTTTATGAAAAATGTGAGTGTGTTACTGCTAAAAATTTGATTTAAATATCGTTTTTGGATAAGGGTGATTGCAATATTTCAACAAGTCAATTGAAATTTTCTTGCACGATTAGGGACAGTGGATGCCTAGAAAGATGTTTTTTTAAAATTAGTTTTAGGTTCCAGAGAGTAGATTCCTGAAAAAAATGTGTTTGTTTTATGAAAAATGTGAGTGTGTTACTGCTAAAAAGTTGATTTAAATTTCGTTTTTGGATAAGGGTGATTGCAATATTTCAACAAGTTAATTGAAATTTTCTTGCAAGATTAGGGAGAGTGGATGCCTAGAAAGATGTTTTTTACAAATTCGTTATAGGTTCCAGAGAGTGGATTCCTGAAAAAAAAAGTTATTTGTTTCATGAAAAATTTGAGTGTGTTACTGCAAAAAAGTTGATTTAAATTTAGTTTCAGGATAGGTGTGAATGCATCATTTCAACAAGTCAATTGAAATTTTCTTGCAAGATTGGGGACAATGGATGCCTAGAAAGATGTTTTTTTTAAATTAGTTTTAGGTTTCAGAGAGTAGATTCCTGTAAAAAATTGTGTTTGTTTTATGAAAAATGTGAGTGTGTTACTGCAAAAAAGTTGATTTAAATATCGTTTTTGGATAAGGGTGATTGCAATATTTCAATAAGTTAATTGAAATTTTCTTGGATTAGGGAGAGTGGATGCCTAGAAAGATGTTTTTTTTAATTAGTTTTAGGTTTCAGAGAGTAGATTCCTGAAAAAAATGTGTTTGTTTTATGAAAAATGTGAGGGTGTTACTGCTAAAAAGTTGATTTAAATTTCGTTTTTGAATAAGGGTGATTGCAATATTTCAATAAGTCAATTGAAATTTTCTTGCACGATTAGGGACAGTGGATGCCTAGAAAGATTTTTTTTTAAATTTGTTTTAGGTTTCAGAGAGTAGATTCCTGAAAAAAATGTGTTTGTTTTATGAAAAATGTGAGTGTGTTACTGCTAAAAAGTTGATTTAAATTTCGTTTTTGGATAAGGGTGATTGCAATATTTCAACAAGTCAATTGAAATTTTTTTGCACGATTAGGGAGAGTGGATGCCTAGAAAGATGTTTTTTTTTAATTAGTTTTAGGTTTCAGAGAGTAGATTCCTGAAAAAAATGTGTTTGTTTTATGAAAAATGTGAGGGTGTTACTGCTAAAAAGTTGATTTAAATTTCGTTTTTGAATAAGGGTGATTGCAATATTTCAATAAGTCAATTGAAATTTTCTTGCACGATTAGGGACAGTGGATGCCTAGAAAGATGTTTTTTTAAAATTAGTTTTAGGTTTCAGACAGTAGATTCCTGAAAAAAATGTGTTTGTTTTATGAAAAATGTGAGTGTGTTACTGCTAAAAAGTTGATTTAAATTTCGTTTTTGGATAAGGGTGATTGCAATATTTCAACAAGTCAATTGAAATTTTCTTGCACGATTAGGGACAGTGGATGCCTAGAAAGATGTTTTTTTTAAATTAGTTTTAGGTTCCAGAGAGTAGATTCCTGAAAAAAAATGTGTTTGTTTTATGAAAAATGTGAGTGTGTTACTGCTAAAAAGTTGATTTAAATTTCGTTTTTGGATAAGGGTGATTGCAATACTTCAACAAGTCAATTGAAATTTTCTTGCACGATTAGGGACAGTGGATGCCTAGAAAGATGTTTTTTTAAAATTAGTTTTAGGTTCCAGAGAGTAGATTCCTGAAAAAAATGTGTATGTTTTATGAAAAATGTGAGGGTGTTACTGCTCAAAAGTTGATTTAAATTTCATTTTTGGATAAGGGTGATTGCAATATTTCAACAAGTCAATCAAAATTTTCTTGCACGATTAGGGACAGTGGATGCCTAGAAAGATGTTCTTTTAAAATTAGTTTTAGGTTCCAGAGAGTAGATTCCTGAAAAAAATGTGTTTGTTTTATGAAAAATGTGAGTGTGTTACTGCTAAAAAGTTGATTTAAATTTCGTTTTTGGATAAGGGTGATTGCAATACTTCAACAAGTCAATTGAAATTTTCTTGCACGATTAGGGACAGTGGATGCATAGAAAGATTTCTTTTTTAAATTAGTATTAGGTTTCAGAGAGTAGATTCCTGAAAAAAATGTGTTTGTTTTATGAAAAATGTGAGGGTGTTACTGCTAAAAAGTTGATTTAAATTTCGTTTTTGAATAAGGGTGATTGCAATATTTCAACAAGTCAATTGAAATTTTCTTGCACGATTAGGGACAGTGGATGCCTAGAAAGATATTTTTTAAAAAATTAGTTTTAGGTTCCAGAGAGTAGATTCCTGAAAAAAATGTGTTTGTTTTATGAAAAATGTGAGTGTGTTACTGCTAAAAATTTGATTTAAATATCGTTTTTGGATAAGGGTGATTGCAATATTTCAATAAGTTAATTGAAATTTTCTTGGAAGATTAGGGAGAGTGGATGCCTAGAAAGATGTTTTTTTTAATTAGTTTTAGGTTTCAGAGAGTAGATTCCTGAAAAAAATGTGTTTGTTTTATGAAAAATGCAAGGGTGTTACTGCTAAAAAGTTGATTTAAATTACGTTTTTGAATAAGGGTGATTGCAATATTTCAACAAGTCAATTGAAATTTTCTTGCACGATTAGGGACAGTGGATGCCTAGAAAGATATTTTTTTTAAATTAGTTTTAGGTTTCAGAGAGTAGATTCCTGAAAAAAATGTGTTTGTTTTATGAAAAATGTGAGTGTGTTACTGCTAAAAAGTTGATTTAAATTTCGTTTTTGGATAAGGGTGATTGGTATATTTCAACAAGTCAATTGAAATTTTCTTGCACGATTAGGGACAGTGGATGCCTAGAAAGATGTTTTTTTAAAATTAGTTTTAGGTTCCAGAGAGTAGATTCCTGAAAAAAATGTGTTTGTTTTATGAAAAATGTGAGTGTGTTACTGCTAAAAAGTTGATTTAAATTTCGTTTTTGGATAAGGGTGATTGCAATATTTCAACAAGTTAATTGAAATTTTCTTGCAAGATTAGGGACAGTGGATGCCTAGAAAGATATTTTTTTTAAATTAGTTTTAGGTTTCAGAGAGTAGATTCCTGAAAAAAATGTGTTTGTTTTATGAAAAATGTGAGTGTGTTACTGCTAAAAAGTTGATTTAAATTTCGTTTTTGGATAAGGGTGATTGGTATATTTCAACAAGTCAATTGAAATTTTCTTGCACGATTAGGGACAGTGGATGCCTAGAAAGATGTTTTTTTAAAATTAGTTTTAGGTTCCAGAGAGTAGATTCCTGAAAAAAATGTGTTTGTTTTATGAAAAATGTGAGTGTGTTACTGCTAAAAAGTTGATTTAAATTTCGTTTTTGGATAAGGGTGATTGCAATATTTCAACAAGTTAATTGAAATTTTCTTGCAAGATTAGGGAGAGTGGATGCCTAGAAAGATGTTTTTTACAAATTCGTTATAGGTTCCAGAGAGTGGATTCCTGAAAAAAAAATTATTTGTTTCATGAAAAATGTGAGTGTGTTACTGCAAAAAAGTTGATTTAAATTTAGTTTCAGGATAGGTGTGAATGCATCATTTCAACAAGTCAATTGAAATTTTCTTGCAAGATTGGGGACAATGGATGCCTAGAAAGATGTTTTTTTTAAATTAGTTTTAGGTTTCAGAGAGTAGATTCCTGAAAAAAATGTGTTTGTTTTATGAAAAATGTGAGTGTGTTACTGCAAAAAAGTTGATTTAAATATCGTTTTTGGATAAGGGTGATTGCAATATTTCAATAAGTTAATTGAAATTTTCTTGGATTAGGGAGAGTGGATGCCTAGAAAGATGTTTTTTTTAATTAGTTTTAGGTTTCAGAGAGTAGATTCCTGAAAAAAATGTGTTTGTTTTATGAAAAATGTGAGGGTGTTACTGCTAAAAAGTTGATTTAAATTTCGTTTTTGAATAAGGGTGATTGCAATATTTCAATTAGTCAATTGAAATTTTCTTGCACGATTAGGGACAGTGGATGCCTAGAAAGATTTTTTTTTAAATTTGTTTTAGGTTTCAGAGAGTAGATTCCTGAAAAAAATGTGTTTGTTTTATGAAAAATGTGAGTGTGTTACTGCTAAAAAGTTGATTTAAATTTCGTTTTTGGATAAGGGTGATTGCAATATTTCAACAAGTCAATTGAAATTTTTTTGCACGATTAGGGAGAGTGGATGCCTAGAAAGATGTTTTTTTTTAATTAGTTTTAGGTTTCAGAGAGTAGATTCCTGAAAAAAATGTGTTTTTGTTTTATGAAAAATGTGAGGGTGTTACTGCTAAAAAGTTGATTTAAATTTCGTTTTTGAATAAGGGTGATTGCAATATTTCAATAAGTCAATTGAAATTTTCTTGCACGATTAGGGACAGTGGATGCCTAGAAAGATGTTTTTTTAAAATTAGTTTTAGGTTTCAGAGAGTAGATTCCTGAAAAAAATGTGTTTGTTTTATGAAAAATGTGAGTGTGTTACTGCTAAAAAGTTGATTTAAATTTCGTTTTTGGATAAGGGTGATTGCAATATTTCAACAAGTCAATTGAAATTTTCTTGCACGATTAGGGACAGTGGATGCCTAGAAAGATGTTTTTTTAAAATTAGTTTTAGGTTCCAGAGAGTAGATTCCTGAAAAAAAATGTGTTTGTTTTATGAAAAATGTGAGTGTGTTACTGCTAAAAAGTTGATTTAAATTTCGTTTTTGGATAAGGGTGATTGCAATACTTCAACAAGTCAATTGAAATTTTCTTGCACGATTAGGGACAGTGGATGCCTAGAAAGATGTTTTTTTAAAATTAGTTTTAGGTTCCAGAGAGTAGATTCCTGAAAAAAATGTGTATGTTTTATGAAAAATGTGAGGGTGTTACTGCTCAAAAGTTGATTTAAATTTCATTTTTGGATAAGGGTGATTGCAATATTTCAACAAGTCAATTGAAATTTTCTTGCACGATTAGGGACAGTGGATGCCTAGAAAGATGTTCTTTTAAAATTAGTTTTAGGTTCCAGAGAGTAGATTCCTGAAAAAAATGTGTTTGTTTTATGAAAAATGTGAGTGTGTTACTGCTAAAAAGTTGATTTAAATTTCGTTTTTGGATAAGGGTGATTGCAATACTTCAACAAGTCAATTGAAATTTTCTTGCACGATTAGGGACAGTGGATGCATAGAAAGATTTCTTTTTTAAATTAGTATTAGGTTTCAGAGAGTAGATTCCTGAAAAAAATGTGTTTGTTTTATGAAAAATGTGAGGGTGTTACTGCTAAAAAGTTGATTTAAATTTCGTTTTTGGATAAGGGTGATTGCAATATTTCAACAAGTCAATTGAAATTTTTTTGCACGATTAGGGAGAGTGGATGCCTAGAAAGATGTTTTTTTTTAATTAGTTTTAGGTTTCAGAGAGTAGATTCCTGAAAAAAATGTGTTTGTTTTATGAAAAATGTGAGGGTGTTACTGCTAAAAAGTTGATTTAAATTTCGTTTTTGAATAAGGGTGATTGCAATATTTCAATAAGTCAATTGAAATTTTCTTGCACGATTAGGGACAGTGGATGCCTAGAAAGATGTTTTTTTAAAATTAGTTTTAGGTTTCAGACAGTAGATTCCTGAAAAAAATGTGTTTGTTTTATGAAAAATGTGAGTGTGTTACTGCTAAAAAGTTGATTTAAATTTCGTTTTTGGATAAGGGTGATTGCAATATTTCAACAAGTCAATTGAAATTTTCTTGCACGATTAGGGACAGTGGATGCCTAGAAAGATGTTTTTTTTAAATTAGTTTTAGGTTCCAGAGAGTAGATTCCTGAAAAAAAATGTGTTTGTTTTATGAAAAATGTGAGTGTGTTACTGCTAAAAAGTTGATTTAAATTTCGTTTTTGGATAAGGGTGATTGCAATACTTCAACAAGTCAATTGAAATTTTCTTGCACGATTAGGGACAGTGGATGCCTAGAAAGATGTTTTTTTAAAATTAGTTTTAGGTTCCAGAGAGTAGATTCCTGAAAAAAATGTGTATGTTTTATGAAAAATGTGAGGGTGTTACTGCTCAAAAGTTGATTTAAATTTCATTTTTGGATAAGGGTGATTGCAATATTTCAACAAGTCAATTGAAATTTTCTTGCACGATTAGGGACAGTGGATGCCTAGAAAGATGTTCTTTTAAAATTAGTTTTAGGTTCCAGAGAGTAGATTCCTGAAAAAAATGTGTTTGTTTTATGAAAAATGTGAGTGTGTTACTGCTAAAAAGTTGATTTAAATTTCGTTTTTGGATAAGGGTGATTGCAATACTTCAACAAGTCAATTGAAATTTTCTTGCACGATTAGGGACAGTGGATGCATAGAAAGATTTCTTTTTTAAATTAGTATTAGGTTTCAGAGAGTAGATTCCTGAAAAAAATGTGTTTGTTTTATGAAAAATGTGAGGGTGTTACTGCTAAAAAGTTGATTTAAATTTCGTTTTTGAATAAGGGTGATTGCAATATTTCAACAAGTCAATTGAAATTTTCTTGCACGATTAGGGACAGTGGATGCCTAGAAAGATATTTTTAAAAAAATTAGTTTTAGGTTCCAGAGAGTAGATTCCTGAAAAAAATGTGTTTGTTTTATGAAAAATGTGAGTGTGTTACTGCTAAAAATTTGATTTAAATATCGTTTTTGGATAAGGGTGATTGCAATATTTCAATAAGTTAATTGAAATTTTCTTGGAAGATTAGGGAGAGTGGATGCCTAGAAAGATGTTTTTTTTAATTAGTTTTAGGTTTCAGAGAGTAGATTCCTGAAAAAAATGTGTTTGTTTTATGAAAAATGCAAGGGTGTTACTGCTAAAAAGTTGATTTAAATTACGTTTTTGAATAAGGGTGATTGCAATATTTCAACAAGTCAATTGAAATTTTCTTGCACGATTAGGGACAGTGGATGCCTAGAAAGATATTTTTTTTAAATTAGTTTTAGGTTTCAGAGAGTAGATTCCTGAAAAAAATGTGTTTGTTTTATGAAAAATGTGAGTGTGTTACTGCTAAAAAGTTGATTTAAATTTCGTTTTTGGATAAGGGTGATTGGTATATTTCAACAAGTCAATTGAAATTTTCTTGCACGATTAGGGACAGTGGATGCCTAGAAAGATGTTTTTTTAAAATTAGTTTTAGGTTCCAGAGAGTAGATTCCTGAAAAAAATGTGTTTGTTTTATGAAAAATGTGAGTGTGTTACTGCTAAAAAGTTGATTTAAATTTCGTTTTTGGATAAGGGTGATTGCAATATTTCAACAAGTTAATTGAAATTTTCTTGCAAGATTAGGGACAGTGGATGCCTAGAAAGATATTTTTTTTAAATTAGTTTTAGGTTTCAGAGAGTAGATTCCTGAAAAAAATGTGTTTGTTTTATGAAAAATGTGAGTGTGTTACTGCTAAAAAGTTGATTTAAATTTCGTTTTTGGATAAGGGTGATTGGTATATTTCAACAAGTCAATTGAAATTTTCTTGCACGATTAGGGACAGTGGATGCCTAGAAAGATGTTTTTTTAAAATTAGTTTTAGGTTCCAGAGAGTAGATTCCTGAAAAAAATGTGTTTGTTTTATGAAAAATGTGAGTGTGTTACTGCTAAAAAGTTGATTTAAATTTCGTTTTTGGATAAGGGTGATTGCAATATTTCAACAAGTTAATTGAAATTTTCTTGCAAGATTAGGGAGAGTGGATGCCTAGAAAGATGTTTTTTACAAATTCGTTATAGGTTCCAGAGAGTGGATTCCTGAAAAAAAAATTATTTGTTTCATGAAAAATGTGAGTGTGTTACTGCAAAAAAGTTGATTTAAATTTAGTTTCAGGATAGGTGTGAATGCATCATTTCAACAAGTCAATTGAAATTTTCTTGCAAGATTGGGGACAATGGATGCCTAGAAAGATGTTTTTTTTAAATTAGGTTTTAGGTTTCAGAGAGTAGATTCCTGAAAAAAATGTGTTTGTTTTATGAAAAATGTGAGTGTGTTACTGCAAAAAAGTTGATTTAAATATCGTTTTTGGATAAGGGTGATTGCAATATTTCAATAAGTTAATTGAAATTTTCTTGGATTAGGGAGAGTGGATGCCTAGAAAGATGTTTTTTTTAATTAGTTTTAGGTTTCAGAGAGTAGATTCCTGAAAAAAATGTGTTTGTTTTATGAAAAATGTGAGGGTGTTACTGCTAAAAAGTTGATTTAAATTTCGTTTTTGAATAAGGGTGATTGCAATATTTCAATTAGTCAATTGAAATTTTCTTGCACGATAGGGACAGTGGATGCCTAGAAAGATTTTTTTTTAAATTTGTTTTAGGTTTCAGAGAGTAGATTCCTGAAAAAAATGTGTTTGTTTTATGAAAAATGTGAGTGTGTTACTGCTAAAAAGTTGATTTAAATTTCGTTTTTGGATAAGGGTGATTGCAATATTTCAACAAGTCAATTGAAATTTTTTTGCACGATTAGGGAGAGTGGATGCCTAGAAAGATGTTTTTTTTTAATTAGTTTTAGGTTTCAGAGAGTAGATTCCTGAAAAAAATGTGTTTTTGTTTTATGAAAAATGTGAGGGTGTTACTGCTAAAAAGTTGATTTAAATTTCGTTTTTGAATAAGGGTGATTGCAATATTTCAATAAGTCAATTGAAATTTTCTTGCACGATTAGGGACAGTGGATGCCTAGAAAGATGTTTTTTTAAAATTAGTTTTAGGTTTCAGAGAGTAGATTCCTGAAAAAAATGTGTTTGTTTTATGAAAAATGTGAGTGTGTTACTGCTAAAAAGTTGATTTAAATTTCGTTTTTGGATAAGGGTGATTGCAATATTTCAACAAGTCAATTGAAATTTTCTTGCACGATTAGGGACAGTGGATGCCTAGAAAGATGTTTTTTTAAAATTAGTTTTAGGTTCCAGAGAGTAGATTCCTGAAAAAAAATGTGTTTGTTTTATGAAAAATGTGAGTGTGTTACTGCTAAAAAGTTGATTTAAATTTCGTTTTTGGATAAGGGTGATTGCAATACTTCAACAAGTCAATTGAAATTTTCTTGCACGATTAGGGACAGTGGATGCCTAGAAAGATGTTTTTTTAAAATTAGTTTTAGGTTCCAGAGAGTAGATTCCTGAAAAAAATGTGTATGTTTTATGAAAAATGTGAGGGTGTTACTGCTCAAAAGTTGATTTAAATTTCATTTTTGGATAAGGGTGATTGCAATATTTCAACAAGTCAATTGAAATTTTCTTGCACGATTAGGGACAGTGGATGCCTAGAAAGATGTTCTTTTAAAATTAGTTTTAGGTTCCAGAGAGTAGATTCCTGAAAAAAATGTGTTTGTTTTATGAAAAATGTGAGTGTGTTACTGCTAAAAAGTTGATTTAAATTTCGTTTTTGGATAAGGGTGATTGCAATACTTCAACAAGTCAATTGAAATTTTCTTGCACGATTAGGGACAGTGGATGCATAGAAAGATTTCTTTTTAAAATTAGTATTAGGTTTCAGAGAGTAGATTCCTGAAAAAAATGTGTTTGTTTTATGAAAAATGTGAGGGTGTTACTGCTAAAAAGTTGATTTAAATTTCGTTTTTGAATAAGGGTGATTGCAATATTTCAACAAGTCAATTGAAATTTTCTTGCACGATTAGGGACAGTGGATGCCTAGAAAGATATTTTTTTAAAAATTAGTTTTAGGTTCCAGAGAGTAGATTCCTGAAAAAAATGTGTTTGTTTTATGAAAAATGTGAGTGTGTTACTGCTAAAAATTTGATTTAAATATCGTTTTTGGATAAGGGTGATTGCAATATTTCAATAAGTTAATTGAAATTTTCTTGGAAGATTAGGGAGAGTGGATGCCTAGAAAGATGTTTTTTTTAATTAGTTTTAGGTTTCAGAGAGTAGATTCCTGAAAAAAATGTGTTTGTTTTATGAAAAATGCGAGGGTGTTACTGCTAAAAAGTTGATTTAAATTACGTTTTTGAATAAGGGTGATTGCAATATTTCAACAAGTCAATTGAAATTTTCTTGCACGATTAGGGACAGTGGATGCCTAGAAAGATATTTTTTTTAAATTAGTTTTAGGTTTCAGAGAGTAGATTCCTGAAAAAAATGTGTTTGTTTTATGAAAAATGTGAGTGTGTTACTGCTAAAAAGTTGATTTAAATTTCGTTTTTGGATAAGGGTGATTGGTATATTTCAACAAGTCAATTGAAATTTTCTTGCACGATTAGGGACAGTGGATGCCTAGAAAGATGTTTTTTTAAAATTAGTTTTAGGTTCCAGAGAGTAGATTCCTGAAAAAAATTTGTTTGTTTTATGAAAAATGTGAGTGTGTTACTGCTAAAAAGTTGATTTAAATTTCGTTTTTGGATAAGGGTGATTGCAATATTTCAACAAGTTAATTGAAATTTTCTTGCAAGATTAGGGAGAGTGGATGCCTAGAAAGATGTTTTTTACAAATTCGTTATAGGTTCCAGAGAGTGGATTCCTGAAAAAAAAATTATTTGTTTCATGAAAAATGTGAGTGTGTTACTGCAAAAAAGTTGATTTAAATTTAGTTTCAGGATAGGTGTGAATGCATCATTTCAACAAGTCAATTGAAATTTTCTTGCAAGATTGGGGACAATGGATGCCTAGAAAGATGTTTTTTTTAAATTAGTTTTAGGTTTCAGAGAGTAGATTCCTGAAAAAAATGTGTTTGTTTTATGAAAAATGTGAGTGTGTTACTGCAAAAAAGTTGATTTAAATATCGTTTTTGGATAAGGGTGATTGCAATATTTCAATAAGTTAATTGAAATTTTCTTGGATTAGGGAGAGTGGATGCCTAGAAAGATGTTTTTTTTAATTAGTTTTAGGTTTCAGAGAGTAGATTCCTGAAAAAAATGTGTTTGTTTTATGAAAAATGTGAGGGTGTTACTGCTAAAAAGTTGATTTAAATTTCGTTTTTGAATAAGGGTGATTGCAATATTTCAATAAGTCAATTGAAATTTTCTTGCACAATTAGGGACAGTGGATGCCTAGAAAGATTTTTTTTTAAATTTGTTTTAGGTTTCAGAGAGTAGATTCCTGAAAAAAATGTGTTTGTTTTATGAAAAATGTGAGTGTGTTACTGCTAAAAAGTTGATTTAAATTTCGTTTTTGAATGAGGGTGATTGCAATATTTCAACAAGTCAATTGAATTTTTTTTGCACGATTAGGGACAGTGGATGCCTAGAAAGATGTTTTTTTAAAATTAGTTTTAGGTTCCAGAGAGTAGATTCCTGAAAAAAAATGTGTTTGTTTTATGAAAAATGTGAGGGTGTTACTGCTAAAAAGTTGATTTAAATTTCGTTTTTGGATAAGGGTGATTGCAATACTTCAACAAGTCAATTGAAATTTTCTTGCACGATTAGGGACAGTGGATGCCTAGAAAGATGTTTTTTTAAAATTAGTTTTAGGTTCCAGAGAGTAGATTCCTGAAAAAAATGTGGTTTTTTAATGAAAAATGTGAGGGTGTTACTGCTAAAAAGTTGATTTAAATTTTGTTTTTGAATAAGGGTGATTGCAATATTTCAACAAGTCAATTGAAATTTTCTTGCACGATTAGGGACAGTGGATGCCTAGAAAGATGTTTTTTTTAAAATTAGTTTTAGGTTCCAGAGAGTAGATTCCTGAAAAAAGATGTGTTTGTTTTATGAAAAATGTGAGTGTGTTACTGCTAAAAAGTTGATGTAAATTTAATTTTTGGATAAGGGTGATTGCAATATTTCAACAAGTCAATTGAAATTTTCTTGCACGATTAGGGACAGTGGATGCCTAGAAAGATATTTTTTTAAAATTAGTTTTAGGTTCCAGAGAGTAGATTCCTGAAAAAAGATGTGTTTGTTTTATGAAAAATGTGAGTGTGTTACTGCTAAAAAGTTGATTTAAATATCGTTTTTGGATAAGGGTGATTGCAATATTTCAACAAGTTAATTGAAATTTTCTTGCAAGATTAGGGAGAGTGGATGCCTAGAAAGATGTTTTTTACAAATTCGTTATAGGTTCCAGAGAGTGGATTCCTGAAAAAAAAATTATTTGTTTCATGAAAAATGTGAGTGTGTTACTGCAAAAAAGTTGATTTAAATTTAGTTTCAGGATAGGTGTGAATGCATCATTTCAACAAGTCAATTGAAATTTTCTTGCAAGATTGGGGACAATGGATGCCTAGAAAGATGTTTTTTTTAAATTAGTTTTAGGTTTCAGAGAGTAGATTCCTGAAAAAAATGTGTTTGTTTTATGAAAAATGTGAGTGTGTTACTGCAAAAAAGTTGATTTAAATATCGTTTTTGGATAAGGGTGATTGCAATATTTCAATAAGTTAATTGAAATTTTCTTGGAAGATTAGGGAGAGTGGATGCCTAGAAAGATGTTTTTTTTTAATTAGTTTTAGGTTTCAGAGAGTAGATTCCTGAAAAAAATGTGTTTGTTTTATGAAAAATGTGAGGGTGTTACTGCTAAAAAGTTGATTTAAATTTCGTTTTTGAATAAGGGTGATTGCAATATTTCAATAAGTCAATTGAAATTTTCTTGCACGATTAGGGACAGTGGATGCCTAGAAAGATTTTTTTTTAAATTTGTTTTAGGTTTCAGAGAGTAGATTCCTGAAAAAAATGTGTTTGTTTTATGAAAAATGTGAGTGTGTTACTGCTAAAAAGTTGATTTAAATTTCGTTTTTGGATAAGGGTGATTGCAATATTTCAACAAGTCAATTGAAATTTTTTTGCACGATTAGGGAGAGTGGATGCCTAGAAAGATGTTTTTTTTTTAATTAGTTTTAGGTTTCAGAGAGTAGATTCCTGAAAAAAATGTGTTTTTGTTTTATGAAAAATGTGAGGGTGTTACTGCTAAAAAGTTGATTTAAATTTCGTTTTTGAATAAGGGTGATTGCAATATTTCAATAAGTCAATTGAAATTTTCTTGCACGATTAGGGACAGTGGATGCCTAGAAAGATGTTTTTTTAAAATTAGTTTTAGGTTTCAGAGAGTAGATTCCTGAAAAAAATGTGTTTGTTTTATGAAAAATGTGAGTGTGTTACTGCTAAAAAGTTGATTTAAATTTCGTTTTTGGATAAGGGTGATTGCAATATTTCAACAAGTCAATTGAAATTTTCTTGCACGATTAGGGACAGTGGATGCCTAGAAAGATGTTTTTTTAAAATTAGTTTTAGGTTCCAGAGAGTAGATTCCTGAAAAAAAATGTGTTTGTTTTATGAAAAATGTGAGTGTGTTACTGCTAAAAAGTTGATTTAAATTTCGTTTTTGGATAAGGGTGATTGCAATACTTCAACAAGTCAATTGAAATTTTCTTGCACGATTAGGGACAGTGGATGCCTAGAAAGATGTTTTTTTAAAATTAGTTTTAGGTTCCAGAGAGTAGATTCCTGAAAAAAATGTGTATGTTTTATGAAAAATGTGAGGGTGTTACTGCTCAAAAGTTGATTTAAATTTCATTTTTGGATAAGGGTGATTGCAATATTTCAACAAGTCAATTGAAATTTTCTTGCACGATTAGGGACAGTGGATGCCTAGAAAGATGTTCTTTTAAAATTAGTTTTAGGTTCCAGAGAGTAGATTCCTGAAAAAAATGTGTTTGTTTTATGAAAAATGTGAGTGTGTTACTGCTAAAAAGTTGATTTAAATTTCGTTTTTGGATAAGGGTGATTGCAATACTTCAACAAGTCAATTGAAATTTTCTTGCACGATTAGGGACAGTGGATGCATAGAAAGATTTCTTTTTTAAATTAGTATTAGGTTTCAGAGAGTAGATTCCTGAAAAAAATGTGTTTGTTTTATGAAAAATGTGAGGGTGTTACTGCTAAAAAGTTGATTTAAATTTCGTTTTTGAATAAGGGTGATTGCAATATTTCAACAAGTCAATTGAAATTTTCTTGCACGATTAGGGACAGTGGATGCCTAGAAAGATATTTTTTTAAAAATTAGTTTTAGGTTCCAGAGAGTAGATTCCTGAAAAAAATGTGTTTGTTTTATGAAAAATGTGAGTGTGTTACTGCAAAAAATTTGATTTAAATATCGTTTTTGGATAAGGGTGATTGCAATATTTCAATAAGTTAATTGAAATTTTCTTGGAAGATTAGGGAGAGTGGATGCCTAGAAAGATGTTTTTTTTAATTAGTTTTAGGTTTCAGAGAGTAGATTCCTGAAAAAAATGTGTTTGTTTTATGAAAAATGCGAGGGTGTTACTGCTAAAAAGTTGATTTAAATTACGTTTTTGAATAAGGGTGATTGCAATATTTCAACAAGTCAATTGAAATTTTCTTGCACGATTAGGGACAGTGGATGCCTAGAAAGATATTTTTAAAAAAATTAGTTTTAGGTTCCAGAGAGTAGATTCCTGAAAAAAATGTGTTTGTTTTATGAAAAATGTGAGTGTGTTACTGCTAAAAATTTGATTTAAATATCGTTTTTGGATAAGGGTGATTGCAATATTTCAATAAGTTAATTGAAATTTTCTTGGAAGATTAGGGAGAGTGGATGCCTAGAAAGATGTTTTTTTTAATTAGTTTTAGGTTTCAGAGAGTAGATTCCTGAAAAAAATGTGTTTGTTTTATGAAAAATGCAAGGGTGTTACTGCTAAAAAGTTGATTTAAATTACGTTTTTGAATAAGGGTGATTGCAATATTTCAACAAGTCAATTGAAATTTTCTTGCACGATTAGGGACAGTGGATGCCTAGAAAGATATTTTTTTTAAATTAGTTTTAGGTTTCAGAGAGTAGATTCCTGAAAAAAATGTGTTTGTTTTATGAAAAATGTGAGTGTGTTACTGCTAAAAAGTTGATTTAAATTTCGTTTTTGGATAAGGGTGATTGGTATATTTCAACAAGTCAATTGAAATTTTCTTGCACGATTAGGGACAGTGGATGCCTAGAAAGATGTTTTTTTAAAATTAGTTTTAGGTTCCAGAGAGTAGATTCCTGAAAAAAATGTGTTTGTTTTATGAAAAATGTGAGTGTGTTACTGCTAAAAAGTTGATTTAAATTTCGTTTTTGGATAAGGGTGATTGCAATATTTCAACAAGTTAATTGAAATTTTCTTGCAAGATTAGGGACAGTGGATGCCTAGAAAGATATTTTTTTTAAATTAGTTTTAGGTTTCAGAGAGTAGATTCCTGAAAAAAATGTGTTTGTTTTATGAAAAATGTGAGTGTGTTACTGCTAAAAAGTTGATTTAAATTTCGTTTTTGGATAAGGGTGATTGGTATATTTCAACAAGTCAATTGAAATTTTCTTGCACGATTAGGGACAGTGGATGCCTAGAAAGATGTTTTTTTAAAATTAGTTTTAGGTTCCAGAGAGTAGATTCCTGAAAAAAATGTGTTTGTTTTATGAAAAATGTGAGTGTGTTACTGCTAAAAAGTTGATTTAAATTTCGTTTTTGGATAAGGGTGATTGCAATATTTCAACAAGTTAATTGAAATTTTCTTGCAAGATTAGGGAGAGTGGATGCCTAGAAAGATGTTTTTTACAAATTCGTTATAGGTTCCAGAGAGTGGATTCCTGAAAAAAAAATTATTTGTTTCATGAAAAATGTGAGTGTGTTACTGCAAAAAAGTTGATTTAAATTTAGTTTCAGGATAGGTGTGAATGCATCATTTCAACAAGTCAATTGAAATTTTCTTGCAAGATTGGGGACAATGGATGCCTAGAAAGATGTTTTTTTTAAATTAGTTTTAGGTTTCAGAGAGTAGATTCCTGAAAAAAATGTGTTTGTTTTATGAAAAATGTGAGTGTGTTACTGCAAAAAAGTTGATTTAAATATCGTTTTTGGATAAGGGTGATTGCAATATTTCAATAAGTTAATTGAAATTTTCTTGGATTAGGGAGAGTGGATGCCTAGAAAGATGTTTTTTTTAATTAGTTTTAGGTTTCAGAGAGTAGATTCCTGAAAAAAATGTGTTTGTTTTATGAAAAATGTGAGGGTGTTACTGCTAAAAAGTTGATTTAAATTTCGTTTTTGAATAAGGGTGATTGCAATATTTCAATTAGTCAATTGAAATTTTCTTGCACGATTAGGGACAGTGGATGCCTAGAAAGATTTTTTTTTAAATTTGTTTTAGGTTTCAGAGAGTAGATTCCTGAAAAAAATGTGTTTGTTTTATGAAAAATGTGAGTGTGTTACTGCTAAAAAGTTGATTTAAATTTCGTTTTTGGATAAGGGTGATTGCAATATTTCAACAAGTCAATTGAAATTTTTTTGCACGATTAGGGAGAGTGGATGCCTAGAAAGATGTTTTTTTTTAATTAGTTTTAGGTTTCAGAGAGTAGATTCCTGAAAAAAATGTGTTTTTGTTTTATGAAAAATGTGAGGGTGTTACTGCTAAAAAGTTGATTTAAATTTCGTTTTTGAATAAGGGTGATTGCAATATTTCAATAAGTCAATTGAAATTTTCTTGCACGATTAGGGACAGTGGATGCCTAGAAAGATGTTTTTTTAAAATTAGTTTTAGGTTTCAGAGAGTAGATTCCTGAAAAAAATGTGTTTGTTTTATGAAAAATGTGAGTGTGTTACTGCTAAAAAGTTGATTTAAATTTCGTTTTTGGATAAGGGTGATTGCAATATTTCAACAAGTCAATTGAAATTTTCTTGCACGATTAGGGACAGTGGATGCCTAGAAAGATGTTTTTTTAAAATTAGTTTTAGGTTCCAGAGAGTAGATTCCTGAAAAAAAATGTGTTTGTTTTATGAAAAATGTGAGTGTGTTACTGCTAAAAAGTTGATTTAAATTTCGTTTTTGGATAAGGGTGATTGCAATACTTCAACAAGTCAATTGAAATTTTCTTGCACGATTAGGGACAGTGGATGCCTAGAAAGATGTTTTTTTAAAATTAGTTTTAGGTTCCAGAGAGTAGATTCCTGAAAAAAATGTGTATGTTTTATGAAAAATGTGAGGGTGTTACTGCTCAAAAGTTGATTTAAATTTCATTTTTGGATAAGGGTGATTGCAATATTTCAACAAGTCAATTGAAATTTTCTTGCACGATTAGGGACAGTGGATGCCTAGAAAGATGTTCTTTTAAAATTAGTTTTAGGTTCCAGAGAGTAGATTCCTGAAAAAAATGTGTTTGTTTTATGAAAAATGTGAGTGTGTTACTGCTAAAAAGTTGATTTAAATTTCGTTTTTGGATAAGGGTGATTGCAATACTTCAACAAGTCAATTGAAATTTTCTTGCACGATTAGGGACAGTGGATGCATAGAAAGATTTCTTTTTTAAATTAGTATTAGGTTTCAGAGAGTAGATTCCTGAAAAAAATGTGTTTGTTTTATGAAAAATGTGAGGGTGTTACTGCTAAAAAGTTGATTTAAATTTCGTTTTTGAATAAGGGTGATTGCAATATTTCAACAAGTCAATTGAAATTTTCTTGCACGATTAGGGACAGTGGATGCCTAGAAAGATATTTTTTTAAAAATTAGTTTTAGGTTCCAGAGAGTAGATTCCTGAAAAAAATGTGTTTGTTTTATGAAAAATGTGAGTGTGTTACTGCTAAAAATTTGATTTAAATATCGTTTTTGGATAAGGGTGATTGCAATATTTCAATAAGTTAATTGAAATTTTCTTGGAAGATTAGGGAGAGTGGATGCCTAGAAAGATGTTTTTTTTAATTAGTTTTAGGTTTCAGAGAGTAGATTCCTGAAAAAAATGTGTTTGTTTTATGAAAAATGCGAGGGTGTTACTGCTAAAAAGTTGATTTAAATTACGTTTTTGAATAAGGGTGATTGCAATATTTCAACAAGTCAATTGAAATTTTCTTGCACGATTAGGGACAGTGGATGCCTAGAAAGATATTTTTTTTAAATTAGTTTTAGGTTTCAGAGAGTAGATTCCTGAAAAAAATGTGTTTGTTTTATGAAAAATGTGAGTGTGTTACTGCTAAAAAGTTGATTTAAATTTCGTTTTTGGATAAGGGTGATTGGTATATTTCAACAAGTCAATTGAAATTTTCTTGCACGATTAGGGACAGTGGATGCCTAGAAAGATGTTTTTTTAAAATTAGTTTTAGGTTCCAGAGAGTAGATTCCTGAAAAAAATTTGTTTGTTTTATGAAAAATGTGAGTGTGTTACTGCTAAAAAGTTGATTTAAATTTCGTTTTTGGATAAGGGTGATTGCAATATTTCAACAAGTTAATTGAAATTTTCTTGCAAGATTAGGGAGAGTGGATGCCTAGAAAGATGTTTTTTACAAATTCGTTATAGGTTCCAGAGAGTGGATTCCTGAAAAAAAAATTATTTGTTTCATGAAAAATGTGAGTGTGTTACTGCAAAAAAGTTGATTTAAATTTAGTTTCAGGATAGGTGTGAATGCATCATTTCAACAAGTCAATTGAAATTTTCTTGCAAGATTGGGGACAATGGATGCCTAGAAAGATGTTTTTTTTAAATTAGTTTTAGGTTTCAGAGAGTAGATTCCTGAAAAAAATGTGTTTGTTTTATGAAAAATGTGAGTGTGTTACTGCAAAAAAGTTGATTTAAATATCGTTTTTGGATAAGGGTGATTGCAATATTTCAATAAGTTAATTGAAATTTTCTTGGATTAGGGAGAGTGGATGCCTAGAAAGATGTTTTTTTTAATTAGTTTTAGGTTTCAGAGAGTAGATTCCTGAAAAAAATGTGTTTGTTTTATGAAAAATGTGAGGGTGTTACTGCTAAAAAGTTGATTTAAATTTCGTTTTTGAATAAGGGTGATTGCAATATTTCAATAAGTCAATTGAAATTTTCTTGCACAATTAGGGACAGTGGATGCCTAGAAAGATTTTTTTTTAAATTTGTTTTAGGTTTCAGAGAGTAGATTCCTGAAAAAAATGTGTTTGTTTTATGAAAAATGTGAGTGTGTTACTGCTAAAAAGTTGATTTAAATTTCGTTTTTGAATGAGGGTGATTGCAATATTTCAACAAGTCAATTGAATTTTTTTTGCACGATTAGGGACAGTGGATGCCTAGAAAGATGTTTTTTTAAAATTAGTTTTAGGTTCCAGAGAGTAGATTCCTGAAAAAAAATGTGTTTGTTTTATGAAAAATGTGAGGGTGTTACTGCTAAAAAGTTGATTTAAATTTCGTTTTTGGATAAGGGTGATTGCAATACTTCAACAAGTCAATTGAAATTTTCTTGCACGATTAGGGACAGTGGATGCCTAGAAAGATGTTTTTTTAAAATTAGTTTTAGGTTCCAGAGAGTAGATTCCTGAAAAAAATGTGGTTTTTTTATGAAAAATGTGAGGGTGTTACTGCTAAAAAGTTGATTTAAATTTTGTTTTTGAATAAGGGTGATTGCAATATTTCAACAAGTCAATTGAAATTTTCTTGCACGATTAGGGACAGTGGATGCCTAGAAAGATGTTTTTTTTAAAATTAGTTTTAGGTTCCAGAGAGTAGATTCCTGAAAAAAGATGTGTTTGTTTTATGAAAAATGTGAGTGTGTTACTGCTAAAAAGTTGATGTAAATTTAATTTTTGGATAAGGGTGATTGCAATATTTCAACAAGTCAATTGAAATTTTCTTGCACGATTAGGGACAGTGGATGCCTAGAAAGATATTTTTTTAAAATTAGTTTTAGGTTCCAGAGAGTAGATTCCTGAAAAAAGATGTGTTTGTTTTATGAAAAATGTGAGTGTGTTACTGCTAAAAAGTTGATTTAAATATCGTTTTTGGATAAGGGTGATTGCAATATTTCAACAAGTTAATTGAAATTTTCTTGCAAGATTAGGGAGAGTGGATGCCTAGAAAGATGTTTTTTACAAATTCGTTATAGGTTCCAGAGAGTGGATTCCTGAAAAAAAAATTATTTGTTTCATGAAAAATGTGAGTGTGTTACTGCAAAAAAGTTGATTTAAATTTAGTTTCAGGATAGGTGTGAATGCATCATTTCAACAAGTCAATTGAAATTTTCTTGCAAGATTGGGGACAATGGATGCCTAGAAAGATGTTTTTTTTAAATTAGTTTTAGGTTTCAGAGAGTAGATTCCTGAAAAAAATGTGTTTGTTTTATGAAAAATGTGAGTGTGTTACTGCAAAAAAGTTGATTTAAATATCGTTTTTGGATAAGGGTGATTGCAATATTTCAATAAGTTAATTGAAATTTTCTTGGAAGATTAGGGAGAGTGGATGCCTAGAAAGATGTTTTTTTTTAATTAGTTTTAGGTTTCAGAGAGTAGATTCCTGAAAAAAATGTGTTTGTTTTATGAAAAATGTGAGGGTGTTACTGCTAAAAAGTTGATTTAAATTTCGTTTTTGAATAAGGGTGATTGCAATATTTCAATAAGTCAATTGAAATTTTCTTGCACGATTAGGGACAGTGGATGCCTAGAAAGATTTTTTTTTAAATTTGTTTTAGGTTTCAGAGAGTAGATTCCTGAAAAAAATGTGTTTGTTTTATGAAAAATGTGAGTGTGTTACTGCTAAAAAGTTGATTTAAATTTCGTTTTTGGATAAGGGTGATTGCAATATTTCAACAAGTCAATTGAAATTTTTTTGCACGATTAGGGAGAGTGGATGCCTAGAAAGATGTTTTTTTTTTAATTAGTTTTAGGTTTCAGAGAGTAGATTCCTGAAAAAAATGTGTTTTTGTTTTATGAAAAATGTGAGGGTGTTACTGCTAAAAAGTTGATTTAAATTTCGTTTTTGAATAAGGGTGATTGCAATATTTCAATAAGTCAATTGAAATTTTCTTGCACGATTAGGGACAGTGGATGCCTAGAAAGATGTTTTTTTAAAATTAGTTTTAGGTTTCAGAGAGTAGATTCCTGAAAAAAATGTGTTTGTTTTATGAAAAATGTGAGTGTGTTACTGCTAAAAAGTTGATTTAAATTTCGTTTTTGGATAAGGGTGATTGCAATATTTCAACAAGTCAATTGAAATTTTCTTGCACGATTAGGGACAGTGGATGCCTAGAAAGATGTTTTTTTAAAATTAGTTTTAGGTTCCAGAGAGTAGATTCCTGAAAAAAAATGTGTTTGTTTTATGAAAAATGTGAGTGTGTTACTGCTAAAAAGTTGATTTAAATTTCGTTTTTGGATAAGGGTGATTGCAATACTTCAACAAGTCAATTGAAATTTTCTTGCACGATTAGGGACAGTGGATGCCTAGAAAGATGTTTTTTTAAAATTAGTTTTAGGTTCCAGAGAGTAGATTCCTGAAAAAAATGTGTATGTTTTATGAAAAATGTGAGGGTGTTACTGCTCAAAAGTTGATTTAAATTTCATTTTTGGATAAGGGTGATTGCAATATTTCAACAAGTCAATTGAAATTTTCTTGCACGATTAGGGACAGTGGATGCCTAGAAAGATGTTCTTTTAAAATTAGTTTTAGGTTCCAGAGAGTAGATTCCTGAAAAAAATGTGTTTGTTTTATGAAAAATGTGAGTGTGTTACTGCTAAAAAGTTGATTTAAATTTCGTTTTTGGATAAGGGTGATTGCAATACTTCAACAAGTCAATTGAAATTTTCTTGCACGATTAGGGACAGTGGATGCATAGAAAGATTTCTTTTTTAAATTAGTATTAGGTTTCAGAGAGTAGATTCCTGAAAAAAATGTGTTTGTTTTATGAAAAATGTGAGGGTGTTACTGCTAAAAAGTTGATTTAAATTTCGTTTTTGAATAAGGGTGATTGCAATATTTCAACAAGTCAATTGAAATTTTCTTGCACGATTAGGGACAGTGGATGCCTAGAAAGATATTTTTTTAAAAATTAGTTTTAGGTTCCAGAGAGTAGATTCCTGAAAAAAATGTGTTTGTTTTATGAAAAATGTGAGTGTGTTACTGCAAAAAATTTGATTTAAATATCGTTTTTGGATAAGGGTGATTGCAATATTTCAATAAGTTAATTGAAATTTTCTTGGAAGATTAGGGAGAGTGGATGCCTAGAAAGATGTTTTTTTTAATTAGTTTTAGGTTTCAGAGAGTAGATTCCTGAAAAAAATGTGTTTGTTTTATGAAAAATGCGAGGGTGTTACTGCTAAAAAGTTGATTTAAATTACGTTTTTGAATAAGGGTGATTGCAATATTTCAACAAGTCAATTGAAATTTTCTTGCACGATTAGGGACAGTGGATGCCTAGAAAGATATTTTTTTTAAATTAGTTTTAGGTTTCAGAGAGTAGATTCCTGAAAAAAATGTGTTTGTTTTATGAAAAATGTGAGTGTGTTACTGCTAAAAAGTTGATTTAAATTTCGTTTTTGGATAAGGGTGATTGGTATATTTCAACAAGTCAATTGAAATTTTCTTGCACGATTAGGGACAGTGGATGCCTAGAAAGATGTTTTTTTAAAATTAGTTTTAGGTTCCAGAGAGTAGATTCCTGAAAAAAATGTGTTTGTTTTATGAAAAATGTGAGTGTGTTACTGCTAAAAAGTTGATTTAAATTTCGTTTTTGGATAAGGGTGATTGCAATATTTCAACAAGTTAATTGAAATTTTCTTGCAAGATTAGGGAGAGTGGATGCCTAGAAAGATGTTTTTTACAAATTCGTTATAGGTTCCAGAGAGTGGATTCCTGAAAAAAAAATTATTTGTTTCATGAAAAATGTGAGTATGTTACTGCAAAAAAGTTGATTTAAATTTAGTTTCAGGATAGGTGTGAATGCATCATTTCAACAAGTCAATTGAAATTTTCTTGCAAGATTGGGGACAATGGATGCCTAGAAAGATGTTTTTTTTAAATTAGTTTTAGGTTTCAGAGAGTAGATTCCTGAAAAAAATGTGTTTGTTTTATGAAAAATGTGAGTGTGTTACTGCAAAAAAGTTGATTTAAATATCGTTTTTGGATAAGGGTGATTGCAATATTTCAATAAGTTAATTGAAATTTTCTTGGATTAGGGAGAGTGGATGCCTAGAAAGATGTTTTTTTTAATTAGTTTTAGGTTTCAGAGAGTAGATTCCTGAAAAAAATGTGTTTGTTTTATGAAAAATGTGAGGGTGTTACTGCTAAAAAGTTGATTTAAATTTCGTTTTTGAATAAGGGTGATTGCAATATTTCAATAAGTCAATTGAAATTTTCTTGCACGATTAGGGACAGTGGATGCCTAGAAAGATTTTTTTTAAATTTGTTTTAGGTTTCAGAGAGTAGATTCCTGAAAAAAATGTGTTTGTTTTATGAAAAATGTGAGTGTGTTACTGCTAAAAAGTTGATTTAAATTTCGTTTTTGAATGAGGGTGATTGCAATATTTCAACAAGTCAATTGAAATTTTTTTGCACGATTAGGGACAGTGGATGCCTAGAAAGATGTTTTTTTAAAATTAGTTTTAGGTTCCAGAGAGTAGATTCCTGAAAAAAAATGTGTTTGTTTTATGAAAAATGTGAGTGTGTTACTGCTAAAAAGTTGATTTAAATTTCGTTTTTGGATAAGGGTGATTGCAATACTTCAACAAGTCAATTGAAATTTTCTTGCACGATTAGGGACAGTGGATGCCTAGAAAGATGTTTTTTTAAAATTAGTTTTAGGTTCCAGAGAGTAGATTCCTGAAAAAAATGTGGTTTTTTTATGAAAAATGTGAGGGTGTTACTGCTAAAAAGTTGATTTAAATTTTGTTTTTGAATAAGGGTGATTGCAATATTTCAACAAGTCAATTGAAATTTTCTTGCACGATTAGGGACAGTGGATGCCTAGAAAGATGTTTTTTTTTAAATTAGTTTTAGGTTCCAGAGAGTAGATTCCTGAAAAAAGATGTGTTTGTTTTATGAAAAATGTGAGTGTGTTACTGCTAAAAAGTTGATGTAAATTTCATTTTTGGATAAGGGTGATTGCAATATTTCAACAAGTCAATTGAAATTTTCTTGCACGATTAGGGACAGTGGATGCCTAGAAAGATATTTTTTTAAAATTAGTTTTAGGTTCCAGAGAGTAGATTCCTGAAAAAAGATGTGTTTGTTTTATGAAAAATGTGAGTGTGTTACTGCTAAAAAGTTGATTTAAATATCGTTTTTGGATAAGGGTGATTGCAATATTTCAACAAGTTAATTGAAATTTTCTTGCAAGATTAGGGAGAGTGGATGCCTAGAAAGATGTTTTTTACAAATTCGTTATAGGTTCCAGAGAGTGGATTCCTGAAAAAAAAATTATTTGTTTCATGAAAAATGTGAGTGTGTTACTGCAAAAAAGTTGATTTAAATTTAGTTTCAGGATAGGTGTGAATGCATCATTTCAACAAGTCAATTGAAATTTTCTTGCAAGATTGGGGACAATGGATGCCTAGAAAGTTTTTTTTTTTAAATTAGTTTTAGGTTTCAGAGAGTAGATTCCTGAAAAAAATGTGTTTGTTTTATGAAAAATGTGAGTGTGTTACTGCAAAAAAGTTGATTTAAATATCGTTTTTGGATAAGGGTGATTGCAATATTTCAATAAGTTAATTGAAATTTTCTTGGAAGATTAGGGAGAGTGGATGCCTAGAAAGATCTTTTTTTTTAATTAGTTTTAGGTTTCAGAGAGTAGATTCCTGAAAAAAATGTGTTTGTTTTATGAAAAATGTGAGGGTGTTACTGCTAAAAAGTTGATTTAAATTTCGTTTTTGAATAAGGGTGATTGCAATATTTCAATAAGTCAATTGAAATTTTCTTGCACGATTAGGGACAGTGGATGCCTAGAAAGATGTTTTTTTTAAATTAGTTTTAGGTTTCAGAGAGTAGATTCCTGAAAAAAATGTGTTTGTTTTATGAAAAATGTGAGTGTGTTACTGCTAAAAAGTTGATTTAAATTTCGTTTTTGGATAAGGGTGATTGCAATATTTTAACAAGTCAATTGAAATTTTCTTGCACGATTAGGGACAGTGGATGCCTAGAAAGATGTTTTTTTAAGATTAGTTTTAGGTTCCAGAGAGTAGATTCCTGAAAAAAAATGTGTTTGTTTTATGAAAAATGTGAGTGTGTTACTGCTAAAAAGTTGTTTAAATTTCGTTTTTGGATAAGGGTGATTGCAATACTTCAACAAGTCAATTGAAATTTTCTTGCACGATTAGGGACAGTGGATCCCTAGAAAGATGTTTTTTTAAAATTAGTTTTAGGTTCCAGAGAGTAGATTCCTGAAAAAAATGTGTTTGTTTTATGAAAAATGTGAGGGTGTTACTGCTAAAAAGTTGATTTAAATTTCGTTTTTGAATAAGGGTGATTGCAATATTTCAACAAGTCAATTGAAATTTTCTTGCACGATTAGGGACAGTGGATGCCTAGAAAGATGTTTTTTTAAAATTAGTTTTAGGTTCCAGAGAGTAGATTCCTGAAAAAAATGTGTTTGTTTTATGAAAAATGTGAGTGTGTTACTGCTAAAAAGTTGATTTAAATATCGTTTTTGGATAAGGGTGATTGCAATATTTCAACAAGTTAATTGAAATTTTCTTGCAAGATTAGGGAGAGTGGATGCCTAGAAAGATGTTTTTTACAAATTCGTTATAGGTTCCAGAGAGTGGATTCCTGAAAAAAAAATTATTTGTTTCATGAAAAATGTGAGTGTGTTACTGCAAAAAAGTTGATTTAAATTTAGTTTCAGGATAGGTGTGAATGCATCATTTCAACAAGTCAATTGAAATTTTCTTGCAAGATTGGGGACAATGGATGCCTAGAAAGTTTTTTTTTTAAATTAGTTTTAGGTTTCAGAGAGTAGATTCCTGAAAAAAATGTGTTTGTTTTATGAAAAATGTGAGTGTGTTACTGCAAAAAAGTTGATTTAAATATCGTTTTTGGATAAGGGTGATTGCAATATTTCAATAAGTTAATTGAAATTTTCTTGGAAGATTAGGGAGAGTGGATGCCTAGAAAGATGTTTTTTTTAATTAGTTTTAGGTTTCAGAGAGTAGATTCCTGAAAAAAATGTGTTTGTTTTATGAAAAATGTGAGGGTGTTACTGCTAAAAAGTTGATTTAAATTTCGTTTTTGAATAAGGGTGATTGCAATATTTCAATAAGTCAATTGAAATTTTCTTGCACGATTAGGGACAGTGGATGCCTAGACAGATGTTTTTTAAAATTAGTTTTATGTTTCAGAGAGTAGATTCCTGAAAAAAATGTGTTTGTTTTATGAAAAATGTGAGTGTGTTACTGCTAAAAAGTTGATTTAAATTTCGTTTTTGGATAAGGGTGATTGCAATATTTCAACAAGTCAATTGAAATTTTCTTGCACGATTAGGGACAGTGGATGCCTAGAAAGATATTTTTTAAAAATTAGTTTTAGGTTCCAGAGAGTAGATTCCTGAAAAAAATGTGTTTGTTTCATGAAAAATGTGAGTGTGTTACTGCTAAAAAGTTGATTTAAATTTCGTTTTTGAATAAGGGTGATTGCAATATTTCAACAAGTCAATTGAAATTTTCTTGCACGATTGGGGACAGTGGATGCCTAGAAAGATATTTTTTTTAAAATTAGTTTTAGGTTCCAGAGAGTAGATTCCTGAAAAAAATGTGTTTGTTTTATGAAAAATGTGAGTGTGTTACTGCTAAAAAGTTGATTTAAATATCGTTTTTGGATAAGGGTGATTGCAATATTTCAATAAGTTAATTGAAATTTTCTTGGAAGATTAGGGAGAGTGGATGCCTAGAAAGATGTCTTTTTTAATTGGTTTTAGGTTTCAGAGAGTAGATTCCTGAAAAAAATGTGTTTGTTTTATGAAAAATGTGAGGTGTTACTGCTAAAAAGTTGATTTAAATTACGTTTTTGAATAAGGGTGATTGCAATATTTCAACAAGTCAATTGAAATTTTCTTGCACGATTAGGGACAGTGGATGCCTAGAAAGATATTTTTTTTAAATTAGTTTTAGGTTTCAGAGAGTAGATTCCTGAAAAAAATTTGTTTGTTTTATGAAAAATGTGAGTGTGTTGCTGCTAAAAAGTTGATTTAAATTTCGTTTTTGGATAAGGGTGATTGGAATATTTCAACAAGTCAATTGAAATTTTCTTGCACGATTAGGGACAGTGGATGCCTAGAAAGATGTTTTTTTAAAATTAGTTTTAGGTTCCAGAGAGTAGATTCCTGAAAAAAATGTGTTTGTTTTATGAAAAATGTGAGTGTGTTACTGCTAAAAAGTTGATTTAAATTTCGTTTTTGGATAAGGGTGATTGCAATATTTCAACAAGTTAATTGAAATTTTCTTGCAAGATTAGGGAGAGTGGATGCCTAGAAAGATGTTTTTTACAAATTCGTTATAGGTTCCAGAGAGTGGATTCCTGAAAAAAAAATTATTTGTTTCATGAAAAATGTGAGTGTGTTACTGCAAAAAAGTTGATTTAAATTTAGTTTCAGGATAGGTGTGAATGCATCATTTCAACAAGTCAATTGAAATTTTCTTGCAAGATTGGGGACAATGGATGCCTATAAAGATGTTTTTTTAAAATTAGTTTTAGGTTTCAGAGAGTAGATTCCTGAAAAAAATGTGTTTGTTTTATGAAAAATGTGAGTGTGTTACTGCAAAAAAGTTGATTTAAATATCGTTTTTGGATAAGGGTGATTTCAATATTTCAATAAGTTAATTGAAATTTTCTTGGAAGATTAGGGAGAGTGGATGCCTAGAAAGATGTTTTTTTTAATTATTTTTAGGTTTCAGAGAGTAGATTCCTGAAAAAAAATGTGTTTGTTTTATGAAAAATGTGAGGGTGGTACTGCTAAAAAGTTGATTTAAATTTCGTTTTTGAATAAGGGTGATTGCAATATTTCAATAAGTCAATTGAAATTTTCTTGCACGATTAGGGACAGTGGATGCCTAGAAAGATGTTTTTTTTAAAATTAGTTTTAGGTTTCAGAGAGTAGATTCCTGAAAAAAATGTGTTTGTTTTATGAAAAATGTGAGTGTGTTACTGCTAAAAAGTTGATTTAAATTTCGTTTTTGGATAAGGGTGATTGCAATATTTCAACAAGTCAATTGAAATTTTCTTGCACGATTAGGGACAGTGGATGCCTAGAAAGATGTTTTTTTAAAATTAGTTTTAGGTTCCAGAGAGTAGATTCCTGAAAAAAAATGTGTTTGTTTTATGAAAAATGTGAGTGTGTTACTGCTAAAAAGTTGATTTAAATTTCGTTTTTGGATAAGGGTGATTGCAATACTTCAACAAGTCAATTGAAATTTTCTTGCACGATTAGGGACTGTGGCGATTTTGAGATCACGAGGACTGTATTCCAGGTATGCAGAGAAATCAGGAAAACTCATGGAAACTACAAGTCCCAGACTGCCCTGGGATTTCCTAGTGGGATATAAGCACTTCCTTTCCAAGGGGAAAGTGCTTGTCAATTAACCTGGAGGAGAATCGGAAGGGCGGATGGTGTTCCCCGCCGGATCCCAGCGTGAAGATTACAGCCTTTTTGGGAAGCCTGTTTATCCTGGAACCGAGTGCTTGCATGCCGGCTGGTATTGTAACCACTTGCTAAATGTTTGTGAGAAAAGCGCGGGCTCGCCTTTTCTCTCCGTGTATAGAAATCTTGGAACTTCTGATACTTTGTTGCAGATCTTTAGTAATTGTAGGCGCGGTACACTGAGAGGCGCGAGACGCTTGTAACTCAACTTCGAGTTTGTAGAAAGATACATTGTATGTATTTAGCAGGTACTGAACCCAGAAGCCTATCGCCTGCTCTTTTTTCACCAAGACTTTTGTAGTACAATTGAGGATACAGTATCTTATCTTTGTGCCGGAGCCAATTAATCCGGTTGTGGATCTTTCAGCCCCTGCATTGTGAAGGAAACAATCTTAGGGAGCACGAGGGACAGGAAAGTGCCTTTCTTGAAGGGGACTAGTGCTGAGGAGAGGCACGTGTTATTGATATTTAGCCTCCGGACCTGGCATTGTTTGGAGTTCCTGATTTTGGCATAAGTGATAAAAGACTGGGATTACACTGGATAATAAAGGAAGGGAAAAGAGGAATTCTGGTGAGTGAAGGAAAGGCCCTGTCATATATAAGAGAAGGAGGGGTCATTGAGTATATTAGTAATTGTGTGTTTTGTCATCCCACCTACAGCGTTGAAGGTATCCTAGACCCAGCCCAGAGAGTAAAGCAAGTCCCTGTGAGAAAAGGAGGGAACACACCTTCATCCTCTTTCCCTTTTTTCCTCTGTGGCGCGGAGTCTGACAGAGTTGTTTATATTCTCTGTTGGGTTTTTGTGTTGTGAGGAAATAAGGGGCTTAGCATCAGATATCGTCTCTGCTTGGCTACAGGACAAGGTTAGTGGTGTTCATGGTTCTTACACTACTGCCAATCACGACAGGGACAGTGGATGCCTAGAAAGATGTTTTTTTAAAATTAGTTTTAGGTTCCAGAGAGTAGATTCCTGAAAAAAATGTGTTTGTTTTATGAAAAATGTGAGTGTGTTACTGCTAAAAAGTTGATGTAAATTTCATTTTTGGATAAGGGTGATTGCAATATTTCAACAAGTTAATTGAAATTTTCTTGCAAGATTAGGGAGAGTGGATGCCTAGAAAGATGTTTTTTACAAATTAGTTTTAGGTTCCAGAGAGTGGATTCCTGAAAAAAAAATTATTTGTTTCATGAAAAATGTGAGTGTGTTACTGCAAAAAAGTTGATTTAAATTTAGTTTCAGGATAGGTGTGAATGCATCATTTCAACAAGTCAATTGAAATTTTCTTGCAAGATTGGGGACAATGGATGCCTAGAAAGATGTTTTTTTAAAATTAGTTTTAGGTTCCAGAGGGTAGATTCCTGAAAAAAAATGTTTGTTTTATGAAAAATGTGAGTGTGTTACTGCTAAAAAGTTGATTTAAATTTCGTTTTTGGATAAGGGTGATTGCAATACTTCAACAAGTCAATTGAAATTTTCTTGCACGATTAGGGACAGTGGATGCCTAGAAAGATGTTTTTTTAAAATTAGTTTTAGGTTCCAGAGAGTAGATTCCTGAAAAAAATGTGTTTGTTTTATGAAAAATGTGAGGGTGTTACTGCTAAAAAGTTGATTTAAATTTCGTTTTTGAATAAGGGTGATTGCAATATTTCAACAAGTCAATTGAAATTTTCTTGCACGATTAGGGACAGTGGATGCCTAGAAAGATGTTTTTTTAAAATTAGTTTTAGGTTCCAGAGAGTAGATTCCTGAAAAAAATGTGTTTGTTTTATGAAAAATGTGAGTGTGTTACTGCTAAAAAGTTGATTTAAATTTCATTTTTGGATAAGGGTGATTGCAATATTTCAACAAGTCAATTGAAATTTTCTTGCACGATTAGGGACAGTGGATGCCTAGAAAGATGTTTTTTTTAAATTAGTTTTAGGTTCCAGAGAGTAGATTCCTGAAAAAAATGTGTTTGTTTTATGAAAAATGTGAGTGTTACTGCTAAAAAGTTGATTTAAATATCGTTTTTGGATAAGGGTGATTGCAATATTTTAATAAGTTAATTGAAATTTTCTTGGAAGATTAGGGAGAGTGGATGCCTAGAAAGATGTTTTTTTTAATTAGTTTTAGGTTTCAGAGAGTAGATTCCTGAAATAAATGTGTTTGTTTTATGAAAAATGTGAGGGTGTTACTGCTAAAAAGTTGATTTAAATTTCGTTTTTGAATAAGGGTGATTGCAATATTTCAACAAGTCAATTGAAATTTTCTTGCACGATTAGGGACAGTGGATGCCTAGAAAGATATTTTTTTTAAATTAGTTTTAGGTTTCAGAGAGTAGATTCCTGAAAAAAATGTGTTTGTTTTATGAGAAATGTGAGTGTGTTACTGCTAAAAAGTTGATTTAAATTTCGTTTTTGGATAAGGGTGATTGCAATATTTCAACAAGTCAATTGAAATTTTCTTGCACGATTAGGGACATTGGATGCCTAGAAAGATGTTTTTTTAAAATTAGTTTTAGGTTCCAGAGAGTAGATTCCTGAAAAAAAATTTGTTTGTTTTATGAAAAATGTGAGTGTGTTACTGCTAAAAAGTTGATTTAAATTTCGTTTTTGGATAAGGGTGATTGCAATACTTCAACAAGTCAATTGAAATTTTCTTGCACGATTAGGGACAGTGGATGCCTAGAAAGATGTTTTTTTAAAATTAGTTTTAGGTTCCAGAGAGTAGATTCCTGAAAAAAATGTGTATGTTTTATGAAAAATGTGAGGGTGTTACTGCTCAAAAGTTGATTTAAATTTCATTTTTGGATAAGGGTGATTGCAATATTTCAACAAGTCAATTGAAATTTTCTTGCACGATTAGGGACAGTGGATGCCTAGAAAGATGTTTTTTTAAAATTAGTTTTAGGTTCCAGAGAGTAGATTCCTGAAAAAAATGTGTTTGTTTTATGAAAAATGTGAGTGTGTTACTGCTAAAAAGTTGATTTAAATTTTGTTTTTGGATAAGGGTGATTGCAATACTTCAACAAGTCAATTGAAATTTTCTTGCACGATTAGGGACAGTGGATGCATAGAAAGATTTCTTTTTTAAATTAGTATTAGGTTTCAGAGAGTAGATTCCTGAAAAAAATTTGTTTGTTTTATGAAAAATGTGAGGGTGTTACTGCTAAAAAGTTGATTTAAATTTCGTTTTTGAATAAGGGTGATTGCAATATTTCAACAAGTCAATTGAAATTTTCTTGCACGATTAGGGACAGTGGATGCCTAGAAAGATATTTTTTTTAAAATTAGTTTTAGGTTCCAGAGAGTAGATTCCTGAAAAAAATGTGTTTTTTTTATGAAAAATGTGAGTGTGTTACTGCTAAAAATTTGATTTAAATATCGTTTTTGGATAAGGGTGATTGCAATATTTCAATAAGTTAATTGAAATTTTCTTGGAAGATTAGGGAGAGTGGATGCCTAGAAAGATGTTTTTTTTAATTAGTTTTAGGTTTCAGAGAGTAGATTCCTGAAAAAAATGTGTTTGTTTTATGAAAAATGCGAGGGTGTTACTGCTAAAAAGTTGATTTAAATTACGTTTTTGAATAAGGGTGATTGCAATATTTCAACAAGTCAATTGAAATTTTCTTGCACGATTAGGGACAGTGGATGCCTAGAAAGATATTTTTTTTAAATTAGTTTTAGGTTTCAGAGAGTAGATTCCTGAAAAAAATGTGTTTGTTTTATGAAAAATGTGAGTGTGTTACTGCTAAAAAGTTGATTTAAATTTCGTTTTTGGATAAGGGTGATTGGTATATTTCAACAAGTCAATTGAAATTTTCTTGCACGATTAGGGACAGTGGATGCCTAGAAAGATGTTTTTTTAAAATTAGTTTTAGGTTCCAGAGAGTAGATTCCTAAAAAAAATGTGTTTGTTTTATGAAAAATGTGAGTGTGTTACTGCTAAAAAGTTGATTTAAATTTCGTTTTTGGATAAGGGTGATTGCAATATTTCAACAAGTTAATTGAAATTTTCTTGCAAGATTAGGGAGAGTGGATGCCTAGAAAGATGTTTTTTACAAATTCGTTATAGGTTCCAGAGAGTGGATTCCTGAAAAAGAAAATATTTGTTTCATGAAAAATGTGAGTGTGTTACTGCAAAAAAGTTGATTTAAATTTAGTTTCAGGATAGGTGTGAATGCATCATTTCAACAAGTCGATTGAAATTTTCTTGCAAGATTGGGGACAATGGATGCCTAGAAAGATTTTTTTTTAAAATTAGTTTTAGGTTTCAGAGAGTAGATTCCTGAAAAAAATGTGTTTGTTTTATGAAAAATGTGAGTGTGTTACTGCAAAAAAGTTGATTTAAATATCGTTTTTGGATAAGGGTGATTGCAATATTTCAATAAGTTAATTGAAATTTTCTTGGATTAGGGAGAGTGGATGCCTAGAAAGATGTTTTTTTTAATTAGTTTTAGGTTTCAGAGAGTAGATTCCTGAAAAAAATGTGTTTGTTTTATGAAAAATGTGAGGGTGTTACTGCTAAAAAGTTGATTTAAATTTCGTTTTTGAATAAGGGTGATTGCAATATTTCAATAAGTCAATTGAAATTTTCTTGCACGATTAGGGACAGTGGATGCCTAGAAAGATGTTTTTTTAAAATTAGTTTTAGGTTCCAGAGAGTAGATTCCTGAAAAAAATGTGTTTGTTTTATGAAAAATGTGAGTGTGTTACTGCTAAAAAGTTGATTTAAATATCGTTTTTGGATAAGGGTGATTGCAATATTTCAATAAGTTAATTGAAATTTTCTTGGAAGATTAGGGAGAGTGGATGCCTAGAAAGATGTTTTTTTTAATTAGTTTTAGGTTTCAGAGAGTAGATTCCTGAAATAAATGTGTTTGTTTTATGAAAAATGTGAGGGTGTTACTGCTAAAACGTTGATTTAAATTTCGTTTTTGAATAAGGGTGATTGCAATATTTCAACAAGTCAATTGAAATTTTCTTGCACGATTAGGGACAGTGGATGCCTAGAAAGATATTTTTTTTAAATTAGTTTTAGGTTTCAGAGAGTAGATTCCTGAAAAAAATGTGTTTGTTTTATGAAAAATGTGAGTGTGTTACTGCTAAAAAGTTGATTTAAATTTCGTTTTTGGATAAGGGTGATTGCAATATTTCAACAAGTCAATTGAAATTTTCTTGCACGATTAGGGACATTGGATGCCTAGAAAGATGTTTTTTTAAAATTAGTTTTAGGTTCCAGAGATTAAATTCCTGAAAAAAATGTGTTTGTTTTATGAAAAATGTGAGTGTGTTACTGCTAAAAAGTTGTTTTAAATATCGTTTTTGGATAAGGGTGATTGCAATATTTCAATAAGTTAATTGAAATTTTCTTGGAAGATTAGGGAGAGTGGATGCCTAGAAAGATGTTTTTTTTAATTAGTTTTAGATTTCAGAGAGTAGATTCCTGAAAAAAATGTGTTTGTTTTATGAAAAATGTGAGGGTGTTACTGCTAAAAAGTTGATTTAAATTTCGTTTTTGAATAAGGGTGATTGCAATATTTTAACAAGTCAATTGAAATTTTCTTGCACGATTAGGGACAGTGGATGCCTAGAAAGATGTTTTTTTTAAATTAGTTTTAGGTTTCAGAGAGTAGATCACTGAAAAAAATGTTTTTTTTTTAATGAAAAATGTGAGTGTGTTACTGCAAAAAAGTTGATTTAAATATCGTTTTTGGATAAGGGTGATTGCAATATTTCAATAAGTTAATTGAAATTTTCTTGGAAGATTAGGGAGAGTGGATGCCTTGAAAGATGTTTTTTTTAATTAGTTTTAGGTTTCAGAGAGTAGATTCCTGAAATAAATGTGTTTGTTTTATGAAAAATGTGAGGGTGTTACTGCTAAAAAGTTGATTTAAATTTCGTTTTTGAATAAGGGTGATTGCAATATTTCAACAAGTCAATTGAAATTTTCTTGCACGATTAGGGACAGTGGATGCCTAGAAAGATATTTTTTTTAAATTAGTTTTAGGTTTCAGAGAGTAGATTCCTGAAAAAAATGTGTTTGTTTTATGAAAAATGTGAGTGTGTTACTGCTAAAAAGTTGATTTAAATTTCGTTTTTGGATAAGGGTGATTGCAATATTTCAACAAGTCAATTGAAATTTTCTTGCACGATTAGGGACATTGGATGCCTAGAAAGATGTTTTTTTAAAATTAGTTTTAGGTTCCAGAGAGTAAATTCCTGAAAAAAATGTGTTTGTTTTATGAAAAATGTGAGTGTGTTACTGCTAAAAAGTTGTTTTAAATATCGTTTTTGGATAAGGGTGATTGCAATATTTCAATAAGTTAATTGAAATTTTCTTGGAAGATTAGGGAGAGTGGATGCCTAGAAAGATGTTTTTTTTAATTAGTTTTAGGTTTCAGAGAGTAGATTCCTGAAAAAAATGTGTTTGTTTTATGAAAAATGTGAGGGTGTTACTGCTAAAAAGTTGATTTAAATTTCGTTTTTGAATAAGGGTGATTGCAATATTTTAACAAGTCAATTGAAATTTTCTTGCACGATTAGGGACAGTGGATGCCTAGAAAGATGTTTTTTTAAAATTAGTTTTAGGTTTCAGAGAGTAGATTACTGAAAAAAATGTTTTTTTTTAATGAAAAATGTGAGTGTGTTACTGCAAAAAAGTTGATTTAAATATCGTTTTTGGATAAGGGTGATTGCAATATTTCAATAAGTTAATTGAAATTTTCTTGGAAGATTAGGGAGAGTGGATGCCTTGAAAGATGTTTTTTTTAATTAGTTTTAGGTTTCAGAGAGTAGATTCCTGAAATAAATGTGTTTGTTTTATGAAAAATGTGAGTGTGTTACTGCTAAAAAGTTGATTTAAATTTCGTTTTTGGATAAGGGTGATTGCAATATTTCAACAAGTTAATTGAAATTTTCTTGCAAGATTAGGGAGAGTGGATGCCTAGAAAGATGTTTTTTACAAATTCGTTATAGGTTCCAGAGAGTGGATTCCTGAAAAAAAAATTATTTGTTTCATGAAAAATGTGAGTGTGTTACTGCAAAAAAGTTGATTTAAATTTAGTTTCAGGATAGGTGTGAATGCATCATTTAACAAGTCAATTGAAATTTTCTTGCAAGATTGGGGACAATGGATGCCTAGAAAGATGTTTTTTTTAAATTAGTTTTAGGTTTCAGAGAGTAGATTCCTGAAAAAAATGTGGTTTTTTTATGAAAAATGTGAGTGTGTTACTGCAAAAAAGTTGATTTAAATATCGTTTTTGGATAAGGGTGATTGCAATATTTCAATAAGTTAATTGAAATTTTCTTGGAAGATTAGGGAGAGTGGATGCCTAGAAAGATGTTTTTTTTAATTAGTTTTAGGTTTCAGAGAGTAGATTCCTGAAAAAAATGTGTTTGTTTTATGAAAAATGCGAGGGTGTTACTGCTAAAAAGTTGATTTAAATTACGTTTTTGAATAAGGGTGATTGCAATATTTCAACAAGTCAATTGAAATTTTCTTGCACGATTAGGGACAGTGGATGCCTAGAAAGATATTTTTTTTAAATTAGTTTTAGGTTTCAGAGAGTAGATTCCTGAAAAAAATGTGTTTGTTTTATGAAAAATGTGAGTGTGTTACTGCTAAAAAGTTGATTTAAATTTCGTTTTTGGATAAGGGTGATTGGTATATTTCAACAAGTCAATTGAAATTTTCTTGCACGATTAGGGACAGTGGATGCCTAGAAAGATGTTTTTTTTAAATTAGTTTTAGGTTCCAGAGAGTAGATTCCTAAAAAAAATGTGTTTGTTTTATGAAAAATGTGAGTGTGTTACTGCTAAAAAGTTGATTTAAATTTCGTTTTTGGATAAGGGTGATTGCAATATTTCAACAAGTTAATTGAAATTTTCTTGCAAGATTAGGGAGAGTGGATGCCTAGAAAGATGTTTTTTACAAATTCGTTATAGGTTCCAGAGAGTGGATTCCTGAAAAAGAAAATATTTGTTTCATGAAAAATGTGAATGTGTTACTGCAAAAAAGTTGATTTAAATTTAGTTTCAGGATAGGTGTGAATGCATCATTTCAACAAGTCGATTGAAATTTTCTTGCAAGATTGGGGACAATGGATGCCTAGAAAGATTTTTTTTTAAAATTAGTTTTAGGTTTCAGAGAGTAGATTCCTGAAAAAAATGTGTTTGTTTTATGAAAAATGTGAGTGTGTTACTGCAAAAAAGTTGATTTAAATATCGTTTTTGGATAAGGGTGATTGCAATATTTCAATAAGTTAATTGAAATTTTCTTGGATTAGGGAGAGTGGATGCCTAGAAAGATGTTTTTTTTAATTAGTTTTAGGTTTCAGAGAGTAGATTCCTGAAAAAAATGTGTTTGTTTTATGAAAAATGTGAGGGTGTTACTGCTAAAACGTTGATTTAAATTTCGTTTTTGAATAAGGGTGATTGCAATATTTCAACAAGTCAATTGAAATTTTCTTGCACGATTAGGGACAGTGGATGCCTAGAAAGATATTTTTTTTAAATTAGTTTTAGGTTTCAGAGAGTAGATTCCTGAAAAAAATGTGTTTGTTTTATGAAAAATGTGAGTGTGTTACTGCTAAAAAGTTGATTTAAATTTCGTTTTTGGATAAGGGTGATTGCAATATTTCAACAAGTCAATTGAAATTTTCTTGCACGATTAGGGACATTGGATGCCTAGAAAGATGTTTTTTTAAAATTAGTTTTAGGTTCCAGAGATTAAATTCCTGAAAAAAATGTGTTTGTTTTATGAAAAATGTGAGTGTGTTACTGCTAAAAAGTTGTTTTAAATATCGTTTTTGGATAAGGGTGATTGCAATATTTCAATAAGTTAATTGAAATTTTCTTGGAAGATTAGGGAGAGTGGATGCCTAGAAAGATGTTTTTTTTAATTAGTTTTAGGTTTCAGAGAGTAGATTCCTGAAAAAAATGTGTTTGTTTTATGAAAAATGTGAGTGTGTTACTGCTAAAAAGTTGATTTAAATTTCGTTTTTGGATAAGGGTGATTGGTATATTTCAACAAGTCAATTGAAATTTTCTTGCACGATTAGGGACAGTGGATGCCTAGAAAGATGTTTTTTTAAAATTAGTTTTAGGTTCCAGAGAGTAGATTCCTAAAAAAAATGTGTTTGTTTTATGAAAAATGTGAGTGTGTTACTGCTAAAAAGTTGATTTAAATTTCGTTTTTGGATAAGGGTGATTGCAATATTTCAACAAGTTAATTGAAATTTTCTTGCAAGATTAGGGAGAGTGGATGCCTAGAAAGATGTTTTTTACAAATTCGTTATAGGTTCCAGAGAGTGGATTCCTGAAAAAGAAAATATTTGTTTCATGAAAAATGTGAGTGTGTTACTGCAAAAAAGTTGATTTAAATTTAGTTTCAGGATAGGTGTGAATGCATCATTTCAACAAGTCGATTGAAATTTTCTTGCAAGATTGGGGACAATGGATGCCTAGAAAGATTTTTTTTTTAAATTAGTTTTAGGTTTCAGAGAGTAGATTCCTGAAAAAAATGTGTTTGTTTTATGAAAAATGTGAGTGTGTTACTGCAAAAAAGTTGATTTAAATATCGTTTTTGGATAAGGGTGATTGCAATATTTCAATAAGTTAATTGAAATTTTCTTGGATTAGGGAGAGTGGATGCCTAGAAAGATGTTTTTTTTAATTAGTTTTAGGTTTCAGAGAGTAGATTCCTGAAAAAAATGTGTTTGTTTTATGAAAAATGTGAGGGTGTTACTGCTAAAACGTTGATTTAAATTTCGTTTTTGAATAAGGGTGATTGCAATATTTCAACAAGTCAATTGAAATTTTCTTGCACGATTAGGGACAGTGGATGCCTAGAAAGATATTTTTTTTAAATTAGTTTTAGGTTTCAGAGAGTAGATTCCTGAAAAAAATGTGTTTGTTTTATGAAAAATGTGAGTGTGTTACTGCTAAAAAGTTGATTTAAATTTCGTTTTTGGATAAGGGTGATTGCAATATTTCAACAAGTCAATTGAAATTTTCTTGCACGATTAGGGACATTGGATGCCTAGAAAGATGTTTTTTTAAAATTAGTTTTAGGTTCCAGAGATTAAATTCCTGAAAAAAATGTGTTTGTTTTATGAAAAATGTGAGTGTGTTACTGCTAAAAAGTTGTTTTAAATATCGTTTTTGGATAAGGGTGATTGCAATATTTCAATAAGTTAATTGAAATTTTCTTGGAAGATTAGGGAGAGTGGATGCCTAGAAAGATGTTTTTTTTAATTAGTTTTAGGTTTCAGAGAGTAGATTCCTGAAAAAAATGTGTTTGTTTTATGAAAAATGTGAGGGTGTTACTGCTAAAAAGTTGATTTAAATTTCGTTTTTGAATAAGGGTGATTGCAATATTTTAACAAGTCAATTGAAATTTTCTTGCACGATTAGGGACAGTGGATGCCTAGAAAGATGTTTTTTTTAAATTAGTTTTAGGTTTCAGAGAGTAGATTACTGAAAAAAATGTTTTTTTTTTAATGAAAAATGTGAGTGTGTTACTGCAAAAAAGTTGATTTAAATATCGTTTTTGGATAAGGGTGATTGCAATATTTCAATAAGTTAATTGAAATTTTCTTGGAAGATTAGGGAGAGTGGATGCCTTGAAAGATGTTTTTTTTAATTAGTTTTAGGTTTCAGAGAGTAGATTCCTGAAATAAATGTGTTTGTTTTATGAAAAATGTGAGGGTGTTACTGCTAAAAAGTTGATTTAAATTTCGTTTTTGAATAAGGGTGATTGCAATATTTCAACAAGTCAATTGAAATTTTCTTGCACGATTAGGGACAGTGGATGCCTAGAAAGATATTTTTTTTAAATTAGTTTTAGGTTTCAGAGAGTAGATTCCTGAAAAAAATGTGTTTGTTTTATGAAAAATGTGAGTGTGTTACTGCTAAAAAGTTGATTTAAATTTCGTTTTTGGATAAGGGTGATTGCAATATTTCAACAAGTCAATTGAAATTTTCTTGCACGATTAGGGACATTGGATGCCTAGAAAGATGTTTTTTTAAAATTAGTTTTAGGTTCCAGAGAGTAAATTCCTGAAAAAAATGTGTTTGTTTTATGAAAAATGTGAGTGTGTTACTGCTAAAAAGTTGTTTTAAATATCGTTTTTGGATAAGGGTGATTGCAATATTTCAATAAGTTAATTGAAATTTTCTTGGAAGATTAGGGAGAGTGGATGCCTAGAAAGATGTTTTTTTTAATTAGTTTTAGGTTTCAGAGAGTAGATTCCTGAAAAAAATGTGTTTGTTTTATGAAAAATGTGAGGGTGTTACTGCTAAAAAGTTGATTTAAATTTCGTTTTTGAATAAGGGTGATTGCAATATTTTAACAAGTCAATTGAAATTTTCTTGCACGATTAGGGACAGTGGATGCCTAGAAAGATGTTTTTTTAAAATTAGTTTTAGGTTTCAGAGAGTAGATTACTGAAAAAAATGTTTTTTTTTAATGAAAAATGTGAGTGTGTTACTGCAAAAAAGTTGATTTAAATATCGTTTTTGGATAAGGGTGATTGCAATATTTCAATAAGTTAATTGAAATTTTCTTGGAAGATTAGGGAGAGTGGATGCCTTGAAAGATGTTTTTTTTAATTAGTTTTAGGTTTCAGAGAGTAGATTCCTGAAATAAATGTGTTTGTTTTATGAAAAATGTGAGTGTGTTACTGCTAAAAAGTTGATTTAAATTTCGTTTTTGGATAAGGGTGATTGCAATATTTCAACAAGTTAATTGAAATTTTCTTGCAAGATTAGGGAGAGTGGATGCCTAGAAAGATGTTTTTTACAAATTCGTTATAGGTTCCAGAGAGTGGATTCCTGAAAAAAAAATTATTTGTTTCATGAAAAATGTGAGTGTGTTACTGCAAAAAAGTTGATTTAAATTTAGTTTCAGGATAGGTGTGAATGCATCATTTAACAAGTCAATTGAAATTTTCTTGCAAGATTGGGGACAATGGATGCCTAGAAAGATGTTTTTTTTAAATTAGTTTTAGGTTTCAGAGAGTAGATTCCTGAAAAAAATGTGTTTGTTTTATGAAAAATGTGAGTGTGTTACTGCAAAAAAGTTGATTTAAATATCGTTTTTGGATAAGGGTGATTGCAATATTTCAATAAGTTAATTGAAATTTTCTTGGATTAGGGAGAGTGGATGCCTAGAAAGATGTTTTTTTTAATTAGTTTTAGGTTTCAGAGAGTAGATTCCTGAAAAAAATGTGTTTGTTTTATGAAAAATGTGAGGGTGTTACTGCTAAAAAGTTGATTTAAATTTCGTTTTTGAATAAGGGTGATTGCAATATTTCAATAAGTCAATTGAAATTTTCTTGCACGATTAGGGACAGTGGATGCCTAGAAAGATGTTTTTTTAAAATTAGTTTTAGGTTCCAGAGAGTAGATTCCTGAAAAAAATGTGTTTGTTTTATGAAAAATGTGAGTGTGTTACTGCTAAAAAGTTGATTTAAATATCGTTTTTGGATAAGGGTGATTGCAATATTTCAATAAGTTAATTGAAATTTTCTTGGAAGATTAGGGAGAGTGGATGCCTAGAAAGATGTTTTTTTTAATTAGTTTTAGGTTTCAGAGAGTAGATTCCTGAAATAAATGTGTTTGTTTTATGAAAAATGTGAGGGTGTTACTGCTAAAAAGTTGATTTAAATTTCGTTTTTGAATAAGGGTGATTGCAATATTTCAACAAGTCAATTGAAATTTTCTTGCACGATTAGGGACAGTGGATGCCTAGAAAGATATTTTTTTTAAATTAGTTTTAGGTTTCAGAGAGTAGATTCCTGAAAAAAAATGTGTTTGTTTTATGAAAAATGTGAGTGTGTTACTGCTAAAAAGTTGATTTAAATTTCGTTTTTGGATAAGGGTGATTGCAATATTTCAACAAGTCAATTGAAATTTTCTTGCACGATTAGGGACATTGGATGCCTAGAAAGATGTTTTTTTAAAATTAGTTTTAGGTTCCAGAGAGTAAATTCCTGAAAAAAATGTGTTTGTTTTATGAAAAATGTGAGTGTGTTACTGCTAAAAAGTTGTTTTAAATATCGTTTTTGGATAAGGGTGATTGCAATATTTCAATAAGTTAATTGAAATTTTCTTGGAAGATTAGGGAGAGTGGATGCCTAGAAAGATGTTTTTTTTAATTAGTTTTAGGTTTCAGAGAGTAGATTCCTGAAAAAAATGTGTTTGTTTTATATGGCTGAGATACCCGCCACCCCCTCTCAACACAATCCCCAAAAGGAGGGAAACCGGAAACTGTTCTTGAAGTTTTTTTTTTTGGAAGTGGGAGGGAGTGACCCTCCCGGCCGTATTTATTAAAACAAAATTAAAACATTAAACGTTTCATGTTATGTACAATTTCATTACCACATTGCGATGTTTGGCTAACCTTAACATAATCTCTAATACAGAGGTTCTCCTAGCCGAACTAGCATCCTCCAAAACATTCTCTAGAAATACTGAAATTGTACATCCTAACGTTTAAGGGCCAACGGCAAGGTCATAACCGGTGTCAAGATCCCTAACCAGACTTACCCCTCCCACTTGGGAGGGGCGACAGCACAGAGGCTTACCTCAAGTGCAACTACTAACAATTTCCCTTGACTTGACGGGGGCACTTAAGACTCGACGCCATTTAAAGGTCGTTCGAAGACTCGTGTGAGGTATCTAGAAGGTAGCGTGGACCTCCCCCCACCCCACACAACTTACAGCATCTGCCGTCGCAGATGACACTGGCCCCGGGAAATTCACCAGGAGGGGGCTGTAACCCCTCCTACAAAGGAAGGGGCCTTGACCGCCTTTCCTTTACTTCCGGCGACCCATCCTTAGACGGGACCGCCTCCCCATTGAGGGGCCAATGGCCACCTCTCCCGAGCGCTCCCATCCGTGTTGGGTGACGCCCACTCATAGGGATCTTCTAATTAGTGCTCACCGATCATGACCTTACCGCCTACCAAAAATAAATACGACAATTCTACTCAAATTTATGAATACATTGGTCGCTACGACCGACAGAGCATGCTCAACAAATGCAACACCATATCGAATCATTTTAATCGAAAAACCTACACAAAATGCACCATCCTTTATTATGATCAACATAAAATGACACCATCACAACCTGTAAACGAAAACGGAAAAACATACTTATAAATTCACTTTATCATAAATCAACTGGCTGTCCTCAGGGGCTGGTGGGTGGGTCAAAATTGGCTCTTCGTTCTGTCCCGAGCTCACGTGTAGCGAGGAGGTGCAGCTTCGGAGCACAAGAACAAGAGGACGTCTTCTGGTCTTGCGTCCCTTTTTACCTTTTTATCCGTCTTCAGGGCGGGCGTAAACCCGCCCCTGCCTGCCCTGAGGGCGTGGCTGGCTACGTCGGTGTCTAGGCCAGCCCACTCTAGGGCGGGAACAAGCGCGCCCCGGCTACGCCGCTTCGGGCATACCAGCCGAGACGCGCTTCCCGCCCAAAAATGGCTTCCCGGGGGGATCGAGGCACTCCGCCATACGTTCGGGGGGACCGAGTGGTCGCCCCTTTCCATATGGCTGAGATACCCGCCACCCCCTCTCAACACAATCCCCAAAAGGAGGGAAACCGGAAACTGTTCTTGAAGTTTTTTTTTTTGGAAGTGGGAGGGAGTGACCCTCCCGGCCGTATTTATTAAAACAAAATTAAAACATTAAACGTTTCATGTTATGTACAATTTCATTACCACATTGCGATGTTTGGCTAACCTTAACATAATCTCTAATACAGAGGTTCTCCTAGCCGAACTAGCATCCTCCAAAACATTCTCTAGAAATACTGAAATTGTACATCCTAACGTTTAAGGGCCAACGGCAAGGTCATAACCGGTGTCAAGATCCCTAACCAGACTTACCCCTCCCACTTGGGAGGGGCGACAGCACAGAGGCTTACCTCAAGTGCAACTACTAACAATTTCCCTTGACTTGACGGGGGCACTTAAGACTCGACGCCATTTAAAGGTCGTTCGAAGACTCGTGTGAGGTATCTAGAAGGTAGCGTGGACCTCCCCCCACCCCACACAACTTACAGCATCTGCCGTCGCAGATGACACTGGCCCCGGGAAATTCACCAGGAGGGGGCTGTAACCCCTCCTACAAAGGAAGGGGCCTTGACCGCCTTTCCTTTACTTCCGGCGACCCATCCTTAGACGGGACCGCCTCCCCATTGAGGGGCCAATGGCCACCTCTCCCGAGCGCTACCATCCGTGTTGGGTGACGCCCACTCATAGGGATCTTCTAATTAGTGCTCACCGATCATGACCTTACCGCCACAGGTCCGGATAGTTGACCGGCTATCCGGACCCCCCACAAAACTCCTACCTAAAGGTCATGTTTTAACGTTTTCAACCAAGCCAAGAAGTCTCCAATGAGTAACTCATTTCCCAACCTCGACAAATGCACACCATCCCCCAAATACATACTGTCATCGTTAATACAACTATGTGGGATCGAATGCAAAGTCTTGGAACGGAACAACCTACTTACTTTGTTATTAAGTTTTCTAACAGAATGATTCAAAGCAGGGATCGAGATAGCCCCCCGCCACACTTTTCGCGGAATCATATGAGACCACGCAATTATGCACCCCGGAACTTTCCTAGCTAACCAACTTACCGTGGACAGCATTGCCTCTAGGAGAAGTCGTCTACCGGTGGTGACCAAATCATTGCCCCCTAAATGTACTATGACTATAGACGGCGGTGACCTTGTCCGCCCTAACAAACCCTCAAAGAACGCTTGAAACTGGTCAATACAGAGACCGCCTCTTCCGTAGAAGGACACTCTGTACCCGTATTCCCCAGGTACGTGAATCAAGTCACCTGCTTTGAATACGTCTGCGGCACGTCTCACGTATGAGTGGCCCACGACCCACACCTCCTGTCTCACAGCCGGTGATGTCTGACCGCTGGCCTGGTGTTGGGTCGACTGCATAGTCCGCCCTGCCTCGTAGGCTTGCGCAACTGAAAACCAAACAAAAAACAAGAAGCGTGAGTACATTATTACAGCTTCACAACATGTGCAACCGCACATATCTCTTATAACAATTGGAGGACCATCGCCCCACTCTTTTCACTTGTTCTACGTTAAGACCCCTGGCTGTAGCTTCAGTGGCAGCCCCTATACGAAAGGAATGGGTCCCGAATTCGCCCGGGTCCAAGCCTGCTGCGGCAATGGCCATTGCAAGCACCCGCTGGAACTGAAACCTCGTCAGTGGGGTGGCGTCTGCATGCCTCAACAATGTCCCCCCCCATGATGCCCCCCTTCGTGCTAGGTAATCTTCTAAACACTGAACCGGACACATGGAGGACCCGGGGATCCTGCGAATGATCGTGCAGTCCCCCCTCCCATCTTGGTCGGTCTTGGACCTGAGAAAGGAGACAATCATTGCATCACCCCTGTTCTGAACGTGTTCCCGGCACAACCCCCCCACCACATCCTGTTTGTTCCTTGCAACCAGCTCACTTATCCTCGTAGCCCCGTGAAACGCCAGCGTAAATGCAGTCCGGAACAAACACGTCTCGAAAGGAGACGAGCATGTGGTAGGGAGTGTGGCCAGCAACTGGGACAACCTATCCAGACCTATCGGTCGTCTCTCATCTATTCTGCGACCCTCCATGCGTTGCCACCCACGCAGCGCCTTCTGCACTACAAAAGACGCTGTCGGGTCCTGGATGTTATGGGCCCTGGCAACAAAGGAAATGGCGGCACGATGCCTTTGGGCCGTTGCCACCGACTTCCCTGCCTTACGTAAGGACATCAGAAAAAGTACAACCCACTCCTCTTCACCCCAAAGTCCCTCTCTCTCAGTCCCCAAAAAGGCTAAATAGGCCCGAAACGCCCCTTCATATGCCTTCCTCGTCCTGGGTGCTAGACTCTCTCCCACGAGGTAACGTAGTTCGGGGCACCGAGAGACCAGAGAGCTTCGGGGAAGGGTGCCGGCTCTGGGTCCGCTGAGGGAAGGAAACCCGAGAAAGCCTGCATGTGAAAACGAGACAGTGCATCAGCAGCCTGATTCATCACCCCTGGGACATGCTTTGCTCTGAATATCACGTTCAGTTGCATACACAACAAGACAATTTCTTTGAGCAGCCTCAAAATCAGTCTACAACGGGCTGCCTGACTGTTGATGCATTCTACCACGGTCATATTGTCAGACCAGAACACGACATAATGATCTTTAAACCCTTCGGGCCAGGTTCTCAGGGCCACCAGAATGGGAAACAGTTCAAGGAAAGCAATATTACTCGTCAGCCCCTCCTCATGCCACCATGGGGGCCACCTTTGTGCCGTCCATTTTGTGCCGAAGATGGCGCCAAAACCTATGCCTCCCGCTGAATCCGTCCATAGACCAAGCTCTTCAGAGGACACGGCTGGTTTATTCCAGACGACTCGACCATTGAAATCCGCCAAAAATGCTAACCAAATACGCATGTCTTGGCGGACCTCGGCCGATAACCTCGTGCGATGATGGCCCTCTTTTAGGCCAACCATCGCTTGTGCAATTGAACGGGAAAAGGGGCGGGCCATTGGGATCACCCTCAAGGCAAAGTTCAACTTCCCCACCAATTGTTGCAACTGATGCAGTGTGACCTTAGATGCGTTTAAACATACTTGCAGGGCTGCCCTGAATTTCGACACTTTGCTTGCCGGTAGACGGAAACAGCCCTCACTAGAGTCCAACTCGATCCCCAAAAACTCGAGGCAAGTCGTGGGACCCACGGTTTTACCTGGTGCCAATGGCACGCCAAATTGACCCATTAACACACCAAATTCAGCCAAGGCCTGGGCACATTCGGAATTACCGGCGGGTCCAAGAAACAGAAAGTCATCAAGGTAATGCATCACATTTCGGAAACCTGTTTTCTTCGTGAACACCCATTGCAAAAACGTGCTGAATCTCTCAAAATATGCACACGATATAGAGCATCCCATTGGCATACACCTATCCATGTAATATGATCCCTGAAACATGAATCCCAGAAGACGCTGGTCGTCTGGGTGTACCGGGAGCAACCGGAAGGCTGACTCGATATCTGATTTTGCCATCAACGTCCCGTGCCCCAGGCGATTTAAAATGGCTACTGCCTCATCGAATGATGTATACTGCACCGAACATACCTCTGGATCAATTGCATCGTTTACCGAAAGGCCCCGTGGGGCCGACAGATTATGGATTAATCGGAACTCACCTGGGTCCTTCTTGGGGACCACCCCTAACGGAGAACAGACAAAATACGGTACCGGGGGCACAATAAACGGCCCGGCGACCCGTCCCCTGCTAACCTCCTTTTGGATCTTATCTTGCACTACAGATGTATGGTGCAAGACGGAAAGTTGATTTCTGCACGTCCCGATACCCTGAAAGTCCCCCACCGGGATGCGGAAACCATATAAAAAACCGTTCCGCAGCACCCCAGCAGAAGTACGATCCGGGTACTCGTTGAGCCAAGGAGTCATCGCCAAGGTATCAATCGGGGTTGGTAAAGGCGCCCCTCGGCCTATATTAAGCTTGTTTGGCGCCTCCTTTACCCCCATTCTCACTCGTTCTGGCTCTACACAAGGACTCAGGATGGGACGACCCACAATTGCTACATTCGTGCTTGAATTTACATGATCCCGGAGGCCTGGTACATTTTCCTTTGTTGAAATTAAAACAGAAACCCTTTTTACCTGTGTTGCCGGCAGGTTTCGGGTAATCGTCAGTGCCCGTACCTGACCGAAAGGGCGTCCCCACATTTTGGCGGGAGTGATCAACAACATTGCTTCCTACCAATGGCATTTTTAACATTCCAGACTCTTTCATTTTATCCCATGTCACAGAATCGTAACAATCCCAAGTTAAACCTTTGTTATGTTCCTTTTCTTTCCTAAACAAGTTGTCATAACAGAACCAATGGTTACCCTGATAAGCTGTCGAGTAACCCATAATTCGTGACTGATAAATGGGGAACTCGGGCAGCAACTCGGGCCTGCGTTCCCCTAAAATCGATGTAAAAATACCCCACGCATTGCCCCAGTTGCCAATATTCTCATTTACCTTAAAGGCGGCCATTTTTGCGCGCCAAACACTCGGATGCATTAGGTCCTTCTGACTCTTAACATGCTCCACCTCATAATGATCGACAAGCAAGGAGAAAATATTCACATACTCCCCTGCCCAAATCTTTTCCTTTATTGCTAAAGGCACATGTTGTCCCAATCTCTCTCTACGAGAGGGTGCTGACTCATCCCTTGCGATCGGCAATGGTCGCTTACCTGAACTGGACACTGCTTCCGCCACTTGCGGCTTGTCTATCCCTGCCGCCGGCGCGGTCCCCTTGGCTGCATCTCTTTTCTCACGCAGCCCTTTTATCAGCGCCTGTGCCTCGGCAGCCGTGGCGCCCTCACTACTATCCCCCAACCACGCTGCTAGCTGTGCTGCCAGCTCAGGGGGCATATCCTCTTTGGATGTCGGGGTGACGACAACGGGGATTGGATTCCCCTCCGTCGGTACAGGGGTCGGCACCTCGAGCGGGGCAGAGGGAACCGGGACGTCTCCCCCAGCTGGAACCCTTCTCGGCCTCTTAGGTTTCTTTCCGGCCGGAGCAGGGCCCGAACCCTCCTCCCCGCCTCGCTCCGCCAGCCGTTTCTTTATGTCGGACATCTCCTTGAAAAGGGCCCGAACCATCTGATCAGTCGTCATTCTCTTTGCGCCTTTCTTAGGCATTCCTCCGACGAAGTATCTAGAAGACAAAGAAAAAGATCAAAACGCTCAAAATTGGCTCTTCGTTCTGTCCCGAGCTCACGTGTAGCGAGGAGGTGCAGCTTCGGAGCACAAGAACAAGAGGACGTCTTCTGGTCTTGCGTCCCTTTTTATCCGTCTTCAGGGCGGGCGTAAACCCGCCCCTGCCTGCCCTGAGGGCGTGGCTGGCTACGTCGGTGTCTAGGCCAGCCCACTCTAGGGCGGGAACAAGCGCGCCCCGGCTACGCCGCTTCGGGCATACCAGCCGAGACGCGCTTCCCGCCCAAAAATGGCTTCCCGGGGGGATCGAGGCACTCCGCCATACGTTCGGGGGGACCGAGTGGTCGCCCCTTTCCATGAAAAATGTGAGGGTGTTACTGCTAAAAAGTTGATTTAAATTTCATTTTTGAATAAGGGTGATTGCAATATTTTAACAAGTCAATTGAAATTTTCTTGCACGATTAGGGACAGTGGATGCCTAGAAAGATGTTTTTTTAAAATTAGTTTTAGGTTTCAGAGAGTAGATTACTGAAAAAAATGTTTTTTTTTGAATGAAAAATGTGAGTGTGTTACTGCAAAAAAGTTGATTTAAATATCGTTTTTGGATAAGGGTGATTGCAATATTTCAATAAGTTAATTGAAATTTTCTTGGAAGATTAGGGAGAGTGGATGCCTTGAAAGATGTTTTTTTTAATTAGTTTTAGGTTTCAGAGAGTAGATTCCTGAAATAAATGTGTTTGTTTTATGAAAAATGTGAGTGTGTTACTGCTAAAAAGTTGATTTAAATTTCGTTTTTGGATAAGGGTGATTGCAATATTTCAACAAGTTAATTGAAATTTTCTTGCAAGATTAGGGAGAGTGGATGCCTAGAAAGATGTTTTTTACAAATTCGTTATAGGTTCCAGAGAGTGGATTCCTGAAAAAAAAATTATTTGTTTCATGAAAAATGTGAGTGTGTTACTGCAAAAAAGTTGATTTAAATTTAGTTTCAGGATAGGTGTGAATGCATCATTTAACAAGTCAATTGAAATTTTCTTGCAAGATTGGGGACAATGGATGCCTAGAAAGATGTTTTTTTTAAATTAGTTTTAGGTTTCAGAGAGTAGATTCCTGAAAAAAATGTGTTTGTTTTATGAAAAATGTGAGTGTGTTACTGCAAAAAAGTTGATTTAAATTTCGTTTTTGGATAAGGGTGATTGGAATATTTCAACAAGTCAATTGAAATTTTCTTGCACGATTAGGGACAGTGGATGCCTAGAAAGATGTTTTTTTAAAATTAGTTTTAGGTTCCAGAGAGTAGATTCCTGAAAAAAATGTGTTTGTTTTATGAAAAATGTGAGTGTGTTACTGCTAAAAAGTTGATTTAAATTTTGTTTTTGGATAAGGGTGATTGCAATATTTCAACAAGTTAATTGAAATTTTCTTGCAAGATTAGGGAGAGTGGATGCCTAGAAAGATGTTTTTTACAAATTCGTTATAGGTTCCAGAGAGTGGATTCCTGAAAAAAAAATTATTTGTTTCATGAAAAATGTGAGTGTGTTACTGCAAAAAAGTTGATTTAAATTTAGTTTCAGGATAGGTGTGAATGCATCATTTCAACAAGTCAATTGAAATTTTCTTGCAAGATTGGGGACAATGGATGCCTAGAAAGATGTTTTTTTAAAATTAGTTTTAGGTTTCAGAGAGTAGATTCCTGAAAAAAATGTGTTTGTTTTATGAAAAATGTGAGTGTGTTACTGCAAAAAAGTTGATTTAAATATCGTTTTTGGATAAGGGTGATTTCAATATTTCAATAAGTTAATTGAAATTTTCTTGGAAGATTAGGGAGAGTGGATGCCTAGAAAGATGTTTTTTTAAAATTAGTTTTAGGTTCCAGAGAGTAGATTCCTGAAAAAAAATGTGTTTGTTTTATGAAAAATGTGAGTGTGTTACTGCTAAAAAGTTGATTTAAATTTCGTTTTTGGATAAGGGTGATTGCAATATTTCAACAAGTCAATTGAAATTTTCTTGCACGATTAGGGACAGTGGATGCCTAGAAAGATGTTTTTTTAAAATTAGTTTTAGGTTCCAGAGAGTAGATTCCTGAAAAAAAATGTGTTTGTTTTATGAAAAATGTGAGTGTGTTACTGCTAAAAAGTTGATTTAAATTTCGTTTTTGGATAAGGGTGATTGCAATACTTCAACAAGTCAATTGAAATTTTCTTGCACGATTAGGGACAGTGGATGCCTAGAAAGATGTTTTTTTTAAATTAGTTTTAGGTTCCAGAGAGTAGATTCCTGAAAAAAATGTGTTTGTTTTATGAAAAATGTGAGTGTGTTACTGCTAAAAAGTTGATGTAAATTTCATTTTTGGATAAGGGTGATTGCAATATTTCAACAAGTTAATTGAAATTTTCTTGCAAGATTAGGGAGAGTGGATGCCTAAAAAGATGTTTTTTACAAATTAGTTTTAGGTTCCAGAGAGTGGATTCCTGAAAAAAAAATTATTTGTTTCATGAAAAATGTGAGTGTGTTACTGCAAAAAAGTTGATTTAAATTTAGTTTCAGGATAGGTGTGAATGCATCATTTCAACAAGTCAATTGAAATTTTCTTGCAAGATTGGGGACAATGGATGCCTAGAAAGATGTTTTTTTAAAATTAGTTTTAGGTTCCAGAGGGTAGATTCCTGAAAAAAAATGTTTGTTTTATGAAAAATGTGAGTGTGTTACTGCTAAAGAGTTGATTTAAATTTCGTTTTTGGATAAGGGTGATTGCAATACTTCAACAAGTCAATTGAAATTTTCTTGCACGATTAGGGACAGTGGATGCCTAGAAAGATGTTTTTTTAAAATTAGTTTTAGGTTCCAGAGAGTAGATTCCTGAAAAAAATGTGTTTGTTTTATGAAAAATGTGAGGGTGTTACTGCTAAAAAGTTGATTTAAATTTCGTTTTTGAATAAGGGTGATTGCAATATTTCAACAAGTCAATTGAAATTTTCTTGCACGATTAGGGACAGTGGATGCCTAGAAAGATGTTTTTTTAAAATTAGTTTTAGGTTCCAGAGAGTAGATTCCTGAAAAAAATGTGTTTGTTTTATGAAAAATGTGAGTGTGTTACTGCTAAAAAGTTGATTTAAATTTCATTTTTGGATAAGGGTGATTGCAATATTTCAACAAGTCAATTGAAATTTTCTTGCACGATTAGGGACAGTGGATGCCTAGAAAGATGTTTTTTTTAAATTAGTTTTAGGTTCCAGAGAGTAGATTCCTGAAAAAAATGTGTTTGTTTTATGAAAAATGTGAGTGTGTTACTGCTAAAAAGTTGATTTAAATATCGTTTTTGGATAAGGGTGATTGCAATATTTCAATAAGTTAATTGAAATTTTCTTGGAAGATTAGGGAGAGTGGATGCCTAGAAAGATGTTTTTTTTAATTAGTTTTAGGTTTCAGAGAGTAGATTCCTGAAATAAATGTGTTTGTTTTATGAAAAATGTGAGGGTGTTACTGCTAAAAAGTTGATTTAAATTTCGTTTTTGAATAAGGGTGATTGCAATATTTCAACAAGTCAATTGAAATTTTCTTGCACGATTAGGGACAGTGGATGCCTAGAAAGATATTTTTTTTAAATTAGTTTTAGGTTTCAGAGAGTAGATTCCTGAAAAAAATGTGTTTGTTTTATGAAAAATGTGAGTGTGTTACTGCTAAAAAGTTGATTTAAATTTCGTTTTTGGATAAGGGTGATTGCAATATTTCAACAAGTCAATTGAAATTTTCTTGCACGATTAGGGACATTGGATGCCTAGAAAGATGTTTTTTTAAAATTAGTTTTAGGTTCCAGAGAGTAAATTCCTGAAAAAAATGTGTTTGTTTTATGAAAAATGTGAGTGTGTTACTGCTAAAAAGTTGTTTTAAATATCGTTTTTGGATAAGGGTGATTGCAATATTTCAATAAGTTAATTGAAATTTTCTTGGAAGATTAGGGAGAGTGGATGCCTAGAAAGATGTTTTTTTTAATTAGTTTTAGGTTTCAGAGAGTAGATTCCTGAAAAAAATGTGTTTGTTTTATGAAAAATGTGAGGGTGTTACTGCTAAAAAGTTGATTTAAATTTCGTTTTTGAATAAGGGTGATTGCAATATTTTAACAAGTCAATTGAAATTTTCTTGCACGATTAGGGACAGTGGATGCCTAGAAAGATGTTTTTTTAAAATTAGTTTTAGGTTTCAGAGAGTAGATTACTGAAAAAAATGTTTTTTTTTAATGAAAAATGTGAGTGTGTTACTGCAAAAAAGTTGATTTAAATATCGTTTTTGGATAAGGGTGATTGCAATATTTCAATAAGTTAATTGAAATTTTCTTGGAAGATTAGGGAGAGTGGATGCCTTGAAAGATGTTTTTTTTAATTAGTTTTAGGTTTCAGAGAGTAGATTCCTGAAATAAATGTGTTTGTTTTATGAAAAATGTGAGTGTGTTACTGCTAAAAAGTTGATTTAAATTTCGTTTTTGGATAAGGGTGATTGCAATATTTCAACAAGTTAATTGAAATTTTCTTGCAAGATTAGGGAGAGTGGATGCCTAGAAAGATGTTTTTTACAAATTCGTTATAGGTTCCAGAGAGTGGATTCCTGAAAAAAAAATTATTTGTTTCATGAAAAATGTGAGTGTGTTACTGCAAAAAAGTTGATTTAAATTTAGTTTCAGGATAGGTGTGAATGCATCATTTAACAAGTCAATTGAAATTTTCTTGCAAGATTGGGGACAATGGATGCCTAGAAAGATGTTTTTTTTTTAAATTAGTTTTAGGTTTCAGAGAGTAGATTCCTGAAAAAAATGTGTTTGTTTTATGAAAAATGTGAGTGTGTTACTGCAAAAAAGTTGATTTAAATATCGTTTTTGGATAAGGGTGATTGCAATATTTCAATAAGTTAATTGAAATTTTCTTGGAAGATTAGGGAGAGTGGATATCTAGAAAGATGTTTTTTTTTAATTAGTTTTAGGTTTCAGAGAGTAGATTCCTGAAAAAAAGGTGTTTGTTTTATGAAAAATGTGAGGGTGTTACTGCTAAAAAGTTGATTTAAATTTCGTTTTTGAATAAGGGTGATTGCAATATTTCAATAAGTCAATTGAAATTTTCTTGCACGATTAGGGACAGTGGATGCCTAGAAAGATGTTTTTTTAAAATTAGTTTTAGGTTTCAGAGAGTAGATTCCTGAAAAAAATGTGTTTGTTTTATGAAAAATGTGAGTGTGTTACTGCAAAAAAGTTGATTTAAATATCGTTTTTGGATAAGGGTGATTGCAATATTTCAATAAGTTAATTGAAATTTTCTTGGAAGATTAGGGAGAGTGGATGCCTAGAAAGATGTTTTTTTTAATTAGTTTTAGGTTTCAGAGAGTAGATTCCTGAAAAAAATGTGTTTGTTTTATGAAAAATGTGAGGGTGTTACTGCTAAAAAGTTGATTTAAATTTCGTTTTTGAATAAGGGTGATTGCAATATTTCAATAAGTCAATTGAAATTTTCTTGCACGATTAGGGACAGTGGATGCCTAGAAAGATTTTTTTTTAAATTAGTTTTAGGTTTCAGAGAGTAGATTCCTGAAAAAAATGTGTTTGTTTTATGAAAAATGTGAGTGTGTTACTGCTAAAAAGTTGATTTAAATTTCGTTTTTGGATAAGGGTGATTGCAATATTTCAACAAGTCAATTGAAATTTTCTTGCACGATTAGGGACAGTGGATGCCTAGAAAGATGTTTTTTTAAAATTAGTTTTAGGTTCCAGAGAGTAGATTCCTGAAAAAAAATGTGTTTGTTTTATGAAAAATGTGAGTGTGTTACTGCTAAAAAGTTGATTTAAATTTCGTTTTTGGATAAGGGTGATTGCAATACTTCAACAAGTCAATTGAAATTTTCTTGCACGATTAGGGACAGTGGATGCCTAGAAAGATGTTTTTTTTAAATTAGTTTTAGGTTCCAGAGAGTAGATTCCTGAAAAAAATGTGTATGTTTTATGAAAAATGTGAGGGTGTTACTGCTCAAAAGTTGATTTAAATTTCATTTTTGGATAAGGGTGATTGCAATATTTCAACAAGTCAATTGAAATTTTCTTGCACGATTAGGGACAGTGGATGCCTAGAAAGATGTTTTTTTAAAATTAGTTTTAGGTTCCAGAGAGTAGATTCCTGAAAAAAATGTGTTTGTTTTATGAAAAATGTGAGTGTGTTACTGCTAAAAAGTTGATTTAAATTTTGTTTTTGGATAAGGGTGATTGCAATACTTCAACAAGTCAATTGAAATTTTCTTGCACGATTAGGGACAGTGGATGCATAGAAAGATTTCTTTTTTAAATTAGTATTAGGTTTCAGAGAGTAGATTCCTGAAAAAAATGTGTTTGTTTTATGAAAAATGTGAGGGTGTTACTGCTAAAAAGTTGATTTAAATTTCGTTTTTGAATAAGGGTGATGGCAATATTTCAACAAGTCAATTGAAATTTTCTTGCACGATTAGGGACAGTGGATGCCTAGAAAGATATTTTTTTTTAAATTAGTTTTAGGTTCCAGAGAGTAGATTCCTGAAAAAAATGTGTTTTTTTTATGAAAAATGTGAGTGTGTTACTGCTAAAAATTTGATTTAAATATCGTTTTTGGATAAGGGTGATTGCAATATTTCAATAAGTTAATTGAAATTTTCTTGGAAGATTAGGGAGAGTGGATGCCTAGAAAGATGTTTTTTTTAATTAGTTTTAGGTTTCAGAGAGTAGATTCCTGAAAAAAATGTGTTTGTTTTATGAAAAATGCGAGGGTGTTACTGCTAAAAAGTTGATTTAAATTACGTTTTTGAATAAGGGTGATTGCAATATTTCAACAAGTCAATTGAAATTTTCTTGCACGATTAGGGACAGTGGATGCCTAGAAAGATATTTTTTTTAAATTAGTTTTAGGTTTCAGAGAATAGATTCCTGAAAAAAATGTGTTTGTTTTATGAAAAATGTGAGTGTGTTACTGCTAAAAAGTTGATTTAAATTTCGTTTTTGGATAAGGGTGATTGGTATATTTCAACAAGTCAATTGAAATTTTCTTGCACGATTAGGGACAGTGGATGCCTAGAAAGATGTTTTTTTAAAATTAGTTTTAGGTTCCAGAGAGTAGATTCCTAAAAAAAATGTGTTTGTTTTATGAAAAATGTGAGTGTGTTACTGCTAAAAAGTTGATTTAAATTTCGTTTTTGGATAAGGGTGATTGCAATATTTCAACAAGTTAATTGAAATTTTCTTGCAAGATTAGGGAGAGTGGATGCCTAGAAAGATGTTTTTTACAAATTCGTTATAGGTTCCAGAGAGTGGATTCCTGAAAAAAAAATATTTGTTTCATGAAAAATGTGAGTGTGTTACTGCAAAAAAGTTGATTTAAATTTAGTTTCAGGATAGGTGTGAATGCATCATTTCAACAAGTCAATTGAAATTTTCTTGCAAGATTGGGGACAATGGATGCCTAGAAAGATTTTTTTTTTAAATTAGTTTTAGGTTTCAGAGAGTAGATTCCTGAAAAAAATGTGTTTGTTTTATGAAAAATGTGAGTGTGTTACTGCAAAAAAGTTGATTTAAATATCGTTTTTGGATAAGGGTGATTGCAATATTTCAATAAGTTAATTGAAATTTTCTTGGATTAGGGAGAGTGGATGCCTAGAATGATGTTTTTTTTAATTAGTTTTAGGTTTCAGAGAGTAGATTCCTGAAAAAAATGTGTTTGTTTTATGAAAAATGTGAGGGTGTTACTGCTAAAAAGTTGATTTAAATTTCGTTTTTGAATAAGGGTGATTGCAATATTTCAATAAGTCAATTGAAATTTTCTTGCACGATTAGGGACAGTGGATGCCTAGAAAGATTTTTTTTAAAATTTGTTTTAGGTTTCAGAGAGTAGATTCCTGAAAAAAATGTGTTTGTTTTATGAAAAATGTGAGTGTGTTACTGCTAAAAAGTTGATTTAAATTTCGTTTTTGGATAAGGGTGATTGCAATATTTCAACAAGTCAATTGAAATTTTTTTGCACGATTAGGGACAGTGGATGCCTAGAAAGATGTTTTTTTAAAATTAGTTTTAGGTTCCAGAGAGTAGATTCCTGAAAAAAAATGTGTTTGTTTTATGAAAAATGTGAGTGTGTTACTGCTAAAAAGATGATTTAAATTTCGTTTTTGGATAAGGGTGATTGCAATACTTCAACAAGTCAATTGAAATTTTCTTGCACGATTAGGGACAGTGGATGCCTAGAAAGATGTTTTTTTAAAATTAGTTTTAGGTTCCAGAGAGTAGATTCCTGAAAAAAATGTGTTTTTTTTATGAAAAATGTGAGGGTGTTACTGCTAAAAAGTTGATTTAAATTTTGTTTTTGAATAAGGGTGATTGCAATATTTCAACAAGTCAATTGAAATTTTCTTGCACGATTAGGGACAGTGGATGCCTAGAAAGATGTATTTTTTTAAAATTAGTTTTAGGTTCCAGAGAGTAGATTCCTGAAAAAGATGTGTTTGTTTTATGAAAAATGTGAGTGTGTTACTGCTAAAAAGTTGATGTAAATTTCATTTTTGGATAAGGGTGATTGCAATATTTCAACAAGTCAATTGAAATTTTCTTGCACGATTAGGGACAGTGGATGCCTAGAAAGATATTTTTTTTAAATTAGTTTTAGGTTCCAGAGAGTAGATTCCTGAAAAAAGATGTGTTTGTTTTATGAAAAATGTGAGTGTGTTACTGCTAAAAAGTTGATTTAAATTTCATTTTTGGATAAGGGTGATTGCAATATTTCAACAAGTCAATTGAAATTTTCTTGCACGATTAGGGACAGTGGATGCCTAGAAAGATGTTTTTTTAAAATTAGTTTTAGGTTCCAGAGAGTAGATTCCGGAAAAAAATGTGTTTGTTTTATGAAAAATGTGAGTGTGTTACTGCTAAAAAGTTGATTTAAATTTTGTTTTTGGATAAGGGTGATTGCAATACTTCAACAAGTCAATTGAAATTTTCTTGCACGATTAGGGACAGTGGATGCATAGAAAGATTTCTTTTTTAAATTAGTATTAGGTTTCAGAGAGTAGATTCCTGAAAAAAATGTGTTTGTTTTATGAAAAATGTGAGGGTGTTACTGCTAAAAATTTGATTTAAATATCGTTTTTGGATAAGGGTGATTGCAATATTTCAATAAGTTAATTGAAATTTTCTTGGAAGATTAGGGAGAGTGGATGCCTAGAAAGATGTTTTTTTTAATTAGTTTTAGGTTTCAGAGAGTAGATTCCTGAAAAAAATGTGTTTGTTTTATGAAAAATGCGAGGGTGTTACTGCTAAAAAGTTGATTTAAATTTCGTTTTTGGATAAGGGTGATTGCAATATTTCAACAAGTTAATTGAAATTTTCTTGCAAGATTAGGGAGAGTGGATGCCTAGAAAGATGTTTTTTACAAATTCGTTATAGGTTCCAGAGAGCGTATTCCTGAAAAAAAAATATTTGTTTCATGAAAAATGTGAGTGTGTTACTGCAAAAAAGTTGATTTAAATTTAGTTTCAGGATAGGTGTGAATGCATCATTTCAACAAGTCAATTGAAATTTTCTTGCAAGATTGGGGACAATGGATGCCTAGAAAGATTTTTTTTTAAAATTAGTTTTAGGTTTCAGAGAGTAGATTCCTGAAAAAAATGTGTTTGTTTTATGAAAAATGTGAGTGTGTTACTGCAAAAAAGTTGATTTAAATATCGTTTTTGGATAAGGGTGATTGCAATATTTCAATAAGTTAATTGAAATTTTCTTGGATTAGGGAGAGTGGATGCCTAGAAAGATGTTTTTTTTAATTAGTTTTAGGTTTCAGAGAGTAGATTCCTGAAAAAAATGTGTTTGTTTTATGAAAAATGTGAGGGTGTTACTGCTAAAAAGTTGATTTAAATTTCGTTTTTGAATAAGGGTGATTGCAATATTTCAATAAGTCAATTGAAATTTTCTTGCACGATTAGGGACAGTGGATGCCTAGAAAGATTTTTTTTAAAATTTGTTTTAGGTTTCAGAGAGTAGATTCCTGAAAAAAATGTGTTTGTTTTATGAAAAATGTGAGTGTGTTACTGCTAAAAAGTTGATTTAAATTTCGTTTTTGGATAAGGGTGATTGCAATATTTCAACAAGTCAATTGAAATTTTTTTGCACGATTAGGGACAGTGGATGCCTAGAAAGATGTTTTTTTAAAATTAGTTTTAGGTTCCAGAGAGTAGATTCCTGAAAAAAAATGTGTTTGTTTTATGAAAAATGTGAGTGTGTTACTGCTAAAAAGTTGATTTAAATTTCGTTTTTGGATAAGGGTGATTGCAATACTTCAACAAGTCAATTGAAATTTTCTTGCACGATTAGGGACAGTGGATGCCTAGAAAGATGTTTTTTTAAAATTAGTTTTAGGTTCCAGAGAGTAGATTCCTGAAAAAAATGTGTTTTTTTTATGAAAAATGTGAGGGTGTTACTGCTAAAAAGTTGATTTAAATTTTGTTTTTGAATAAGGGTGATTGCAATATTTCAACAAGTCAATTGAAATTTTCTTGCACGATTAGGGACAGTGGATGCCTAGAAAGATGTATTTTTTTAAAATTAGTTTTAGGTTCCAGAGAGTAGATTCCTGAAAAAAGATGTGTTTGTTTTATGAAAAATGTGAGTGTGTTACTGCTAAAAAGTTGATGTAAATTTCATTTTTGGATAAGGGTGATTGCAATATTTCAACAAGTCAATTGAAATTTTCTTGCACGATTAGGGACAGTGGATGCCTAGAAAGATATTTTTTTTAAATTAGTTTTAGGTTCCAGAGAGTAGATTCCTGAAAAAAGATGTGTTTGTTTTATGAAAAATGTGAGTGTGTTACTGCTAAAAAGTTGATTTAAATATCGTTTTTGGATAAGGGCGATTGCAATATTTCAACAAGTTAATTGAAATTTTCTTGCAAGATTAGGGAGAGTGGATGCCTAGAAAGATGTTTTTTACAAATTCGTTATAGGTTCCAGAGAGTGGATTCCTGAAAAAAAAATTATTTGTTTCATGAAAAATGTGAGTGTGTTACTGCAAAAAAGTTGATTTAAATTTAGTTTCAGGATAGGTGTGAATGCATCATTTCAACAAGTCAATTGAAATTTTCTTGCAAGATTGGGGACAATGGATGCCTAGAAAGATGGTTTTTTTAAATTAGTTTTAGGTTTCAGAGAGTAGATTCCTGAAAAAAATGTGTTTGTTTTATGAAAAATGTGAGTGTGTTACTGCAAAAAAGTTGATTTAAATATCGTTTTTGGATAAGGGTGATTGCAATATTTCAACAAGTCAATTGAAATTTTCTTGCACGATTAGGGACAGTGGATGCCTAGAAAGATGTTTTTTTAAAATTAGTTTTAGGTTCCAGAGAGTAGATTCCTGAAAAAAATGTGTTTGTTTTATGAAAAATGTGAGTGTGTTACTGCTAAAAAGTTGATTTAAATTTTGTTTTTGGATAAGGGTGATTGCAATACTTCAACAAGTCAATTGAAATTTTCTTGCACGATTAGGGACAGTGGATGCATAGAAAGATTTCTTTTTTAAATAAGTATTAGGTTTCAGAGAGTAGATTCCTGAAAAAAATGTGTTTGTTTTATGAAAAATGTGAGGGTGTTACTGCTAAAAAGTTGATTTAAATTTCGTTTTTGAATAAGGGTGATTGCAATATTTCAACAAGTCAATTGAAATTTTCTTGCACGATTAGGGACAGTGGATGCCTAGAAAGATATTTTTTTTAAAATTAGTTTTAGGTTCCAGAGAGTAGATTCCTGAAAAAAATGTGTTTTTTTAATGAAAAATGTGAGTGTGTTACTGCTAAAAATTTGATTTAAATATCGTTTTTGGATAAGGGTGATTGCAATATTTCAATAAGTTAATTGAAATTTTCTTGGAAGATTAGGGAGAGTGGATGCCTAGAAAGATGTTTTTTTTAATTAGTTTTAGGTTTCAGAGAGTAGATTCCTGAAAAAAATGTGTTTGTTTTATGAAAAATGCGAGGGTGTTACTGCTAAAAAGTTGATTTAAATTACGTTTTTGAATAAGGGTGATTGCAATATTTCAACAAGTCAATTGAAATTTACTTGCACGATTAGGGACAGTGGATGCCTAGAAAGATATTTTTTTTTAATTAGTTTTAGGTTTCAGAGAGTAGATTCCTGAAAAAAATGTGTTTGTTTTATGAAAAATTTGAGTGTGTTACTGCTAAAAAGTTGATTTAAATTTCGTTTTTGGATAAGGGTGATTGGTATATTTCAACAAGTCAATTGAAATTTTCTTGCACGATTAGGGACAGTGGATGCCTAGAAAGATGTTTTTTTAAAATTAGTTTTAGGTTCCAGAGAGTAGATTCCTAAAAAAAATGTGTTTGTTTTATGAAAAATGTGAGTGTGTTACTGCTAAAAAGTTGATTTAAATTTCGTTTTTGGATAAGGGTGATTGCAATATTTCAACAAGTTAATTGAAATTTTCTTGCACGATTAGGGACAGTGGATGCCTAGAAAGATATTTTTTTTAAATTAGTTTTAGGTTCCAGAGAGTAGATTCCTGAAAAAAGATGTGTTTGTTTTATGAAAAATGTGAGTGTGTTACTGCTAAAAAGTTGATTTAAATTTCATTTTTGGATAAGGGTGATTGCAATATTTCAACAAGTCAATTGAAATTTTCTTGCACGATTAGGGACAGTGGATGCCTAGAAAGATGTTTTTTTAAAATTAGTTTTAGGTTCCAGAGAGTAGATTCCGGAAAAAAATGTGTTTGTTTTATGAAAAATGTGAGTGTGTTACTGCTAAAAAGTTGATTTAAATTTTGTTTTTGGATAAGGGTGATTGCAATACTTCAACAAGTCAATTGAAATTTTCTTGCACGATTAGGGACAGTGGATGCATAGAAAGATTTCTTTTTTAAATTAGTATTAGGTTTCAGAGAGTAGATTCCTGAAAAAAATGTGTTTGTTTTATGAAAAATGTGAGGGTGTTACTGCTAAAAATTTGATTTAAATATCGTTTTTGGATAAGGGTGATTGCAATATTTCAATAAGTTAATTGAAATTTTCTTGGAAGATTAGGGAGAGTGGATGCCTAGAAAGATGTTTTTTTTAATTAGTTTTAGGTTTCAGAGAGTAGATTCCTGAAAAAAATGTGTTTGTTTTATGAAAAATGCGAGGGTGTTACTGCTAAAAAGTTGATTTAAATTACGTTTTTGAAGGGTGATTGCAATATTTCAACAAGTCAATTGAAATTTTCTTGCACGATTAGGGACAGTGGATGCCTAGAAAGATATTTTTTTTAAATTAGTTTTAGGTTTCAGAGAATAGATTCCTGAAAAAAATGTGTTTGTTTTATGAAAAATGTGAGTGTGTTACTGCTAAAAAGTTGATTTAAATTTCGTTTTTGGATAAGGGTGATTGGTATATTTCAACAAGTCAATTGAAATTTTCTTGCACGATTAGGGACAGTGGATGCCTAGAAAGATGTTTTTTTAAAATTAGTTTTAGGTTCCAGAGAGTAGATTCCTAAAAAAAATGTGTTTGTTTTATGAAAAATGTGAGTGTGTTACTGCTAAAAAGTTGATTTAAATTTCGTTTTTGGATAAGGGTGATTGCAATATTTCAACAAGTTAATTGAAATTTTCTTGCAAGATTAGGGAGAGTGGATGCCTAGAAAGATGTTTTTTACAAATTCGTTATAGGTTCCAGAGAGCGTATTCCTGAAAAAAAAATATTTGTTTCATGAAAAATGTGAGTGTGTTACTGCAAAAAAGTTGATTTAAATTTAGTTTCAGGATAGGTGTGAATGCATCATTTCAACAAGTCAATTGAAATTTTCTTGCAAGATTGGGGACAATGGATGCCTAGAAAGATTTTTTTTTAAAATTAGTTTTAGGTTTCAGAGAGTAGATTCCTGAAAAAAATGTGTTTGTTTTATGAAAAATGTGAGTGTGTTACTGCAAAAAAGTTGATTTAAATATCGTTTTTGGATAAGGGTGATTGCAATATTTCAATAAGTTAATTGAAATTTTCTTGGATTAGGGAGAGTGGATGCCTAGAAAGATGTTTTTTTTAATTAGTTTTAGGTTTCAGAGAGTAGATTCCTGAAAAAAATGTGTTTGTTTTATGAAAAATGTGAGGGTGTTACTGCTAAAAAGTTGATTTAAATTTCGTTTTTGAATAAGGGTGATTGCAATATTTCAATAAGTCAATTGAAATTTTCTTGCACGATTAGGGACAGTGGATGCCTAGAAAGATTTTTTTTTAAATTTGTTTTAGGTTTCAGAGAGTAGATTCCTGAAAAAAATGTGTTTGTTTTATGAAAAATGTGAGTGTGTTACTGCTAAAAAGTTGATTTAAATTTCGTTTTTGGATAAGGGTGATTGCAATATTTCAACAAGTCAATTGAAATTTTTTTGCACGATTAGGGACAGTGGATGCCTAGAAAGATGTTTTTTTAAAATTAGTTTTAGGTTCCAGAGAGTAGATTCCTGAAAAAAAATGTGTTTGTTTTATGAAAAATGTGAGTGTGTTACTGCTAAAAAGTTGATTTAAATTTCGTTTTTGGATAAGGGTGATTGCAATACTTCAACAAGTCAATTGAAATTTTCTTGCACGATTAGGGACAGTGGATGCCTAGAAAGATGTTTTTTTAAAATTAGTTTTAGGTTCCAGAGAGTAGATTCCTGAAAAAAATGTGTTTTTTTTATGAAAAATGTGAGGGTGTTACTGCTAAAAAGTTGATTTAAATTTTGTTTTTGAATAAGGGTGATTGCAATATTTCAACAAGTCAATTGAAATTTTCTTGCACGATTAGGGACAGTGGATGCCTAGAAAGATGTATTTTTTTAAAATTAGTTTTAGGTTCCAGAGAGTAGATTCCTGAAAAAAGATGTGTTTGTTTTATGAAAAATGTGAGTGTGTTACTGCTAAAAAGTTGATGTAAATTTCATTTTTGGATAAGGGTGATTGCAATATTTCAACAAGTCAATTGAAATTTTCTTGCACGATTAGGGACAGTGGATGCCTAGAAAGATATTTTTTTTAAATTAGTTTTAGGTTCCAGAGAGTAGATTCCTGAAAAAAGATGTGTTTGTTTTATGAAAAATGTGAGTGTGTTACTGCTAAAAAGTTGATTTAAATATCGTTTTTGGATAAGGGCGATTGCAATATTTCAACAAGTTAATTGAAATTTTCTTGCAAGATTAGGGAGAGTGGATGCCTAGAAAGATGTTTTTTACAAATTCGTTATAGGTTCCAGAGAGTGGATTCCTGAAAAAAAAATTATTTGTTTCATGAAAAATGTGAGTGTGTTACTGCAAAAAAGTTGATTTAAATTTAGTTTCAGGATAGGTGTGAATGCATCATTTCAACAAGTCAATTGAAATTTTCTTGCAAGATTGGGGACAATGGATGCCTAGAAAGATGGTTTTTTTAAATTAGTTTTAGGTTTCAGAGAGTAGATTCCTGAAAAAAATGTGTTTGTTTTATGAAAAATGTGAGTGTGTTACTGCAAAAAAGTTGATTTAAATATCGTTTTTGGATAAGGGTGATTGCAATATTTCAACAAGTCAATTGAAATTTTCTTGCACGATTAGGGACAGTGGATGCCTAGAAAGATGTTTTTTTAAAATTAGTTTTAGGTTCCAGAGAGTAGATTCCTGAAAAAAATGTGTTTGTTTTATGAAAAATGTGAGTGTGTTACTGCTAAAAAGTTGATTTAAATTTTGTTTTTGGATAAGGGTGATTGCAATACTTCAACAAGTCAATTGAAATTTTCTTGCACGATTAGGGACAGTGGATGCATAGAAAGATTTCTTTTTTAAATTAGTATTAGGTTTCAGAGAGTAGATTCCTGAAAAAAATGTGTTTGTTTTATGAAAAATGTGAGGGTGTTACTGCTAAAAAGTTGATTTAAATTTCGTTTTTGAATAAGGGTGATTGCAATATTTCAACAAGTCAATTGAAATTTTCTTGCACGATTAGGGACAGTGGATGCCTAGAAAGATATTTTTTTTAAAATTAGTTTTAGGTTCCAGAGAGTAGATTCCTGAAAAAAATGTGTTTTTTTAATGAAAAATGTGAGTGTGTTACTGCTAAAAATTTGATTTAAATATCGTTTTTGGATAAGGGTGATTGCAATATTTCAATAAGTTAATTGAAATTTTCTTGGAAGATTAGGGAGAGTGGATGCCTAGAAAGATGTTTTTTTTAATTAGTTTTAGGTTTCAGAGAGTAGATTCCTGAAAAAAATGTGTTTGTTTTATGAAAAATGCGAGGGTGTTACTGCTAAAAAGTTGATTTAAATTACGTTTTTGAATAAGGGTGATTGCAATATTTCAACAAGTCAATTGAAATTTACTTGCACGATTAGGGACAGTGGATGCCTAGAAAGATATTTTTTTTTAATTAGTTTTAGGTTTCAGAGAGTAGATTCCTGAAAAAAATGTGTTTGTTTTATGAAAAATTTGAGTGTGTTACTGCTAAAAAGTTGATTTAAATTTCGTTTTTGGATAAGGGTGATTGGTATATTTCAACAAGTCAATTGAAATTTTCTTGCACGATTAGGGACAGTGGATGCCTAGAAAGATGTTTTTTTAAAATTAGTTTTAGGTTCCAGAGAGTAGATTCCTAAAAAAAATTTGTTTGTTTTATGAAAAATGTGAGTGTGTTACTGCTAAAAAGTTGATTTAAATTTCGTTTTTGGATAAGGGTGATTGCAATATTTCAACAAGTTAATTGAAATTTTCTTGCAAGATTAGGGAGAGTGGATGCCTAGAAAGATGTTTTTTACAAATTCGTTATAGGTTCCAGAGAGTGGATTCCTGAAAAAAAAAATATTTGTTTCATGAAAAATGTGAGTGTGTTACTGCAAAAAAGTTGATTTAAATTTAGTTTCAGGATAGGTGTGAATGCATCATTTCAACAAGTCAATTGAAATTTTCTTGCAAGATTGGGGACAATGGATGCCTAGAAAGATGTTTTTTTTAAATTAGTTTTAGGTTCCAGAGGGTAGATTCCTGAAAAAAAATGTTTGTTTTATGAAAAATGTGAGTGTGTTACTGCTAAAAAGTTGATTTAAATTTCGTTTTTGGATAAGGGTGATTGCAATACTTCAACAAGTCAATTGAAATTTTCTTGCACGATTAGGGACAGTGGATGCCTAGAAAGATGTTTTTTTTAAATTAGTTTTAGGTTCCAGAGAGTAGATTCCTGAAAAAAATGTGTTTGTTTTATGAAAAATGTGAGGGTGTTACTGCTAAAAAGTTGATTTAAATTTCGTTTTTGAATAAGGGTGATTGCAATATTTCAACAAGTCAATTGCAATTTTCTTGCACGATTAGGGACAGTGGATGCCTAGAAAGATGTTTTTTTAAAATTAGTTTTAGGTTCCAGAGAGTAGATTCCTGAAAAAAATGTGTTTGTTTTATGAAAAATGTGAGTGTGTTACTGCTAAAAAGTTGATTTAAATTTCATTTTTGGATAAGGGTGATTGCAATATTTCAACAAGTCAATTGAAATTTTCTTGCACGATTAGGGACAGTGGATGCCTAGAAAGATGTTGTTTTAAAATTAGTTTTAGGTTCCAGAGAGTAGATTCCTGAAAAAAATGTGTTTGTTTTATGAAAAATGTGAGTGTGTTACTGCTAAAAAGTTGATTTAAATATCGTTTTTGGATAAGGGTGATTGCAATATTTCAATAAGTGAATTGAAATTTTCTTGGAAGATTAGGGAGAGTGGATGCCTAGAAAGATGTTTTTTTTAATTAGTTTTAGGTTTCAGAGAGTAGATTCCTGAAATAAATGTGTTTGTTTTATGAAAAATATGAGGGTGTTACTGCTAAAAAGTTGATTTAAATTTCGTTTTTGAATAAGGGTGATTGCAATATTTCAACAAGTCAATTGAAATTTTCTTGCACGATTAGGGACAGTGGATGCCTAGAAAGATATTTTTTTTAAATTAGTTTTAGGTTTCAGAGAGTAGATTCCTGAAAAAAATGTGTTTGTTTTATGAAAAATGTGAGTGTGTTACTGCTAAAAAGTTGATTTAAATTTCGTTTTTGGATAAGGGTGATTGCAATATTTCAACAAGTCAATTGAAATTTTCTTGCACGATTAGGGACAGTGGATGCCTAGAAAGATGTTTTTTTAAAATTAGTTTTAGGTTCCAGAGAGTAAATTCCTGAAAAAAATGTGTTTGTTTTATGAAAAATGTGAGTGTGTTACTGCTAAAAAGTTGTTTTAAATATCGTTTTTGGATAAGGGTGATTGCAATATTTCAATAAGTTAATTGAAATTTTCTTGGAAGATTAGGGAGAGTGGATGCCTAGAAAGATGTTTTTTTTAATTAGTTTTAGGTTTCAGAGAGTAGATTCCTGAAAAAAATGTGTTTGTTTTATGAAAAATGTGAGGGTGTTACTGCTAAAAAGTTGATTTAAATTTCGTTTTTGAATAAGGGTGAGTGCAATATTTTAACAAGTCAATTGAAATTTTCTTGCACGATTAGGGACAGTGGATGCCTAGAAAGATGTTTTTTTAAAATTAGTTTCAGGTTTCAGAGAGTAGATTACTGAAAAAAATGTTTTTTTTTAATGAAAAATGTGAGTGTGTTACTGCAAAAAATTTGATTTAAATATCGTTTTTGGATAAGGGTGATTGCAATATTTCAATAAGTTAATTGAAATTTTCTTGGAAGATTAGGGAGAGTGGATGCCTTGAAAGATGTTTTTTTTAATTAGTTTTAGGTTTCAGAGAGTAGATTCCTGAAATAAATGTGTTTGTTTTATGAAAAATGTGAGTGTGTTACTGCTAAAAAGTTGATTTAAATTTCGTTTTTGGATAAGGGTGATTGCAATATTTCAACAAGTTAATTGACATTTTCTTGCAAGATTAGGGAGAGTGGATGCCTAGAAAGATGTTTTTTACAAATTCGTTATAGGTTCCAGAGAGTGGATTCCTGAAAAAAAAATTATTTGTTTCATGAAAAATGTGAGTGTGTTACTGCAAAAAAGTTGATTTAAATTTAGTTTCAGGATAGGTGTGAATGCATCATTTAACAAGTCAATTGAAATTTTCTTGCAAGATTGGGGACAATGGATGCCTAGAAAGATGTTTTTTTTAAATTAGTTTTAGGTTTCAGAGAGTAGATTCCTGAAAAAAATGTGTTTGTTTTATGAAAAATGTGAGTGTGTTACTGCAAAAAAGTTGATTTAAATATCGTTTTTGGATAAGGGTGATTGCAATATTTCAATAAGTTAATTGAAATTTTCTTGGAAGATTAGGGAGAGTGGATGCCTAGAAAGATGTTTTTTTTTAATTAGTTTTAGGTTTCAGAGAGTAGATTCCTGAAAAAAAGGTGTTTGTTTTATGAAAAATGTGAGGGTGTTACTGCTAAAAAGTTGATTTAAATTTCGTTTTTGAATAAGGGTGATTGCAATATTTCAATAAGTCAATTGAAATTTTCTTGCACGATTAGGGACAGTGGATGCCTAGAAAGATGTTTTTTTAAAATTAGTTTTAGGTTTCAGAGAGTAGATTCCTGAAAAAAATGTGTTTGTTTTATGAAAAATGTGAGTGTGTTACTGCAAAAAAGTTGATTTAAATATCGTTTTTGGATAAGGGTGATTGCAATATTTCAATAAGTTAATTGAAATTTTCTTGGAAGATTAGGGAGAGTGGATGCCTAGAAAGATCTTTTTTTTTAATTAGTTTTAGGTTTCAGAGAGTAGATTCCTGAAAAAAATGTGTTTGTTTTATGAAAAATGTGAGGGTGTTACTGCTAAAAAGTTGATTTAAATTTCGTTTTTGAATAAGGGTGATTGCAATATTTCAATAAGTCAATTGAAATTTTCTTGCACGATTAGGGACAGTGGATGCCTAGAAAGATGTTTTTTTAAAATTAGTTTTAGGTTTCAGAGAGTAGATTCCTGAAAAAAATGTGTTTGTTTTATGAAAAATGTGAGTGTGTTACTGCTAAAAAGTTGATTTAAATTTCGTTTTTGGATAAGGGTGATTGCAATATTTCAACAAGTCAATTGAAATTTTCTTGCACGATTAGGGACAGTGGATGCCTAGAAAGATGTTTTTTAAAATTAGTTTTAGGTTCCAGAGAGTAGATTCCTGAAAAAAAATTTGTTTGTTTTATGAAAAATGTGAGTGTGTTACTGCTAAAAAGTTGATTTAAATTTCGTTTTTGGATAAGGGTGATTGCAATACTTCAACAAGTCAATTGAAATTTTCTTGCACGATTAGGGACAGTGGATGCCTAGAAAGATGTTTTTTTAAAATTAGTTTTAGGTTCCAGAGAGTAGATTCCTGAAAAAAATGTGTTTGTTTTATGAAAAATGTGAGTGTGTTACTGCTAAAAAGTTGATTTAAATATCGTTTTTGGATAAGGGTGATTGCAATATTTCAATAAGTTAATTGAAATTTTCTTGGAAGATTAGGGAGAGTGGATGCCTAGAAAGATGTTTTTTTTAATTAGTTTTAGGTTTCAGAGAGTAGATTCCTGAAATAAATGTGTTTGTTTTATGAAAAATGTGAGGGTGTTACTGCTAAAAAGTTGATTTAAATTTCGTTTTTGAATAAGGGTGATTGCAATATTTCAACAAGTCAATTGAAATTTTCTTGCACGATAAGGGACAGTGGATGCATAGAAAGATATTTTTTTTAAATTAGTTTTAGGTTTCAGAGAGTAGATTCCTGAAAAAAATGTGTTTGTTTTATGAAAAATGTGAGTGTGTTACTGCTAAAAAGTTGATTTAAATTTCGTTTTTGGATAAGGGTGATTGCAATATTTCAACAAGTCAATTGAAATTTTCTTGCACGATTAGGGACAGTGGATGCCTAGAAAGATGTTTTTTTAAAATTAGTTTTAGGTTCCAGAGAGTAAATTCCTGAAAAAAATGTGTTTGTTTTATGAAAAATGTGAGTGTGTTACTGCTAAAAAGTTGTTTTAAATATCGTTTTTGGATAAGGGTGATTGCAATATTTCAATAAGTTAATTGAAATTTTCTTGGAAGATTAGGGAGAGTGGATGCCTAGAAAGATGTTTTTTTTAATTAGTTTTAGGTTTCAGAGAGTAGATTCCTGAAAAAAATGTGTTTGTTTTATGAAAAATGTGAGGGTGTTACTGCTAAAAAGTTGATTTAAATTTCGTTTTTGAATAAGGGTGATTGCAATATTTTAACAAGTCAATTGAAATTTTCTTGCACGATTAGGGACAGTGGATGCCTAGAAAGATGTTTTTTTAAAATTAGTTTTAGGTTTCAGAGAGTAGATTACTGAAAAAAATGTTTTTTTTTTAATGAAAAATGTGAGTGTGTTACTGCAAAAAAGTTGATTTAAATATCGTTTTTGGATAAGGGTGATTGCAATATTTCAATAAGTTAATTGAAATTTTCTTGGAAGATTAGGGAGAGTGGATGCCTTGAAAGATGTTTTTTTTAATTAGTTTTAGGTTTCAGAGAGTAGATTCCTGAAATAAATGTGTTTGTTTTATGAAAAATGTGAGTGTGTTACTGCTAAAAAGTTGATTTAAATTTCGTTTTTGGATAAGGGTGATTGCAATATTTCAACAAGTTAATTGAAATTTTCTTGCAAGATTAGGGAGAGTGGATGCCTAGAAAGATGTTTTTTACAAATTCGTTATAGGTTCCAGAGAGTGGATTCCTGAAAAAAAAATTATTTGTTTCATGAAAAATGTGAGTGTGTTACTGCAAAAAAGTTGATTTAAATTTAGTTTCAGGATAGGTGTGAATGCATCATTTAACAAGTCAATTGAAATTTTCCTGCAAGATTGGGGACAATGGATGCCTAGAAAGATGTTTTTTTTAAATTAGTTTTAGGTTTCAGAGAGTAGATTCCTGAAAAAAATGTGTTTGTTTTATGAAAAATGTGAGTGTGTTACTGCAAAAAAGTTGATTTAAATATCGTTTTTGGATAAGGGTGATTGCAATATTTCAATAAGTTAATTGAAATTTTCTTGGAAGATTAGGTAGAGTGGATGCCTAGAAAGATGTTTTTTTTTAATTAGTTTTAGGTTTCAGAGAGTAGATTCCTGAAAAAAAGGTGTTTGTTTTATGAAAAATGTGAGGGTGTTACTGCTAAAAAGTTGATTTAAATTTCGTTTTTGAATAAGGGTGATTGCAATATTTCAATAAGTCAATTGAAATTTTCTTGCACGATTAGGGACAGTGGATGCCTAGAAAGATGTTTTTTTAAAATTAGTTTTAGGTTTCAGAGAGTAGATTCCTGAAAAAAATGTGTTTGTTTTATGAAAAATGTGAGTGTTTTACTGCAAAAAAGTTGATTTAAATATCGTTTTTGGATAAGGGTGATTGCAATATTTCAATAAGTTAATTGAAATTTTCTTGGAAGATTAGGGAGAGTGGATGCCTAGAAAAATGTTTTTTTTTAATTAGTTTTAGGTTTCAGAGAGTAGATTCCTGAAAAAAATGTGTTTGTTTTATGAAAAATGTGAGGGTGTTACTGCTAAAAAGTTGATTTAAATTTCGTTTTTGAATAAGGGTGATTGCAATATTTCAATAAGTCAATTGAAATTTTCTTGCACGATTAGGGACAGTGGATGCCTAGAAAGATGTTTTTTTAAAATTAGTTTTAGGTTTCAGAGAGTAGATTCCTGAAAAAAATGTGTTTGTTTTATGAAAAAATGTGAGTGTGTTACTGCTAAAAAGTTGATTTAAATTTCGTTTTTGGATAAGGGTGATTGCAATATTTCAACAAGTCAATTGAAATTTTCTTGCACGATTAGGGACAGTGGATGCCTAGAAAGATGTTTTTTAAAATTAGTTTTAGGTTCCAGAGAGTAGATTCCTGAAAAAAATGTGTTTGTTTTATGAAAAATGTGAGTGTGTTACTGCTAAAAAGTTGATTTAAATATCGTTTTTGGATAAGGGTGATTGCAATATTTCAATAAGTGAATTGAAATTTTCTTGGAAGATTAGGGAGAGTGGATGCCTAGAAAGATGTTTTTTTTAATTAGTTTTAGGTTTCAGAGAGTAGATTCCTGAAATAAATGTGTTTGTTTTATGAAAAATATGAGGGTGTTACTGCTAAAAAGTTGATTTAAATTTCGTTTTTGAATAAGGGTGATTGCAATATTTCAACAAGTCAATTGAAATTTTCTTGCACGATTAGGGACAGTGGATGCCTAGAAAGATATTTTTTTTAAATTAGTTTTAGGTTTCAGAGAGTAGATTCCTGAAAAAAATGTGTTTGTTTTATGAAAAATGTGAGTGTGTTACTGCTAAAAAGTTGATTTAAATTTCGTTTTTGGATAAGGGTGATTGCAATATTTCAACAAGTCAATTGAAATTTTCTTGCACGATTAGGGACAGTGGATGCCTAGAAAGATGTTTTTTTAAAATTAGTTTTAGGTTCCAGAGAGTAAATTCCTGAAAAAAATGTGTTTGTTTTATGAAAAATGTGAGTGTGTTACTGCTAAAAAGTTGTTTTAAATATCGTTTTTGGATAAGGGTGATTGCAATATTTCAATAAGTTAATTGAAATTTTCTTGGAAGATTAGGGAGAGTGGATGCCTAGAAAGATGTTTTTTTTAATTAGTTTTAGGTTTCAGAGAGTAGATTCCTGAAAAAAATGTGTTTGTTTTATGAAAAATGTGAGGGTGTTACTGCTAAAAAGTTGATTTAAATTTCGTTTTTGAATAAGGGTGAGTGCAATATTTTAACAAGTCAATTGAAATTTTCTTGCACGATTAGGGACAGTGGATGCCTAGAAAGATGTTTTTTTAAAATTAGTTTTAGGTTTCAGAGAGTAGATTACTGAAAAAAATGTTTTTTTTTAATGAAAAATGTGAGTGTGTTACTGCAAAAAATTTGATTTAAATATCGTTTTTGGATAAGGGTGATTGCAATATTTCAATAAGTTAATTGAAATTTTCTTGGAAGATTAGGGAGAGTGGATGCCTTGAAAGATGTTTTTTTTAATTAGTTTTAGGTTTCAGAGAGTAGATTCCTGAAATAAATGTGTTTGTTTTATGAAAAATGTGAGTGTGTTACTGCTAAAAAGTTGATTTAAATTTCGTTTTTGGATAAGGGTGATTGCAATATTTCAACAAGTTAATTGAAATTTTCTTGCAAGATTAGGGAGAGTGGATGCCTAGAAAGATGTTTTTTACAAATTCGTTATAGGTTCCAGAGAGTGGATTCCTGAAAAAAAAATTATTTGTTTCATGAAAAATGTGAGTGTGTTACTGCAAAAAAGTTGATTTAAATTTAGTTTCAGGATAGGTGTGAATGCATCATTTAACAAGTCAATTGAAATTTTCTTGCAAGATTGGGGACAATGGATGCCTAGAAAGATGTTTTTTTTAAATTAGTTTTAGGTTTCAGAGAGTAGATTCCTGAAAAAAATGTGTTTGTTTTATGAAAAATGTGAGTGTGTTACTGCAAAAAAGTTGATTTAAATATCGTTTTTGGATAAGGGTGATTGCAATATTTCAATAAGTTAATTGAAATTTTCTTGGAAGATTAGGGAGAGTGGATGCCTAGAAAGATGTTTTTTTTTAATTAGTTTTAGGTTTCAGAGAGTAGATTCCTGAAAAAAAGGTGTTTGTTTTATGAAAAATGTGAGGGTGTTACTGCTAAAAAGTTGATTTAAATTTCGTTTTTGAATAAGGGTGATTGCAATATTTCAATAAGTCAATTGAAATTTTCTTGCACGATTAGGGACAGTGGATGCCTAGAAAGATGTTTTTTTAAAATTAGTTTTAGGTTTCAGAGAGTAGATTCCTGAAAAAAATGTGTTTGTTTTATGAAAAATGTGAGTGTGTTACTGCAAAAAAGTTGATTTAAATATCGTTTTTGGATAAGGGTGATTGCAATATTTCAATAAGTTAATTGAAATTTTCTTGGAAGATTAGGGAGAGTGGATGCCTAGAAAGATCTTTTTTTTTAATTAGTTTTAGGTTTCAGAGAGTAGATTCCTGAAAAAAATGTGTTTGTTTTATGAAAAATGTGAGGGTGTTACTGCTAAAAAGTTGATTTAAATTTCGTTTTTGAATAAGGGTGATTGCAATATTTCAATAAGTCAATTGAAATTTTCTTGCACGATTAGGGACAGTGGATGCCTAGAAAGATGTTTTTTTAAAATTAGTTTTAGGTTTCAGAGAGTAGATTCCTGAAAAAAATGTGTTTGTTTTATGAAAAATGTGAGTGTGTTACTGCTAAAAAGTTGATTTAAATTTCGTTTTTGGATAAGGGTGATTGCAATATTTCAACAAGTCAATTGAAATTTTCTTGCACGATTAGGGACAGTGGATGCCTAGAAAGATGTTTTTTAAAATTAGTTTTAGGTTCCAGAGAGTAGATTCCTGAAAAAAAATTTGTTTGTTTTATGAAAAATGTGAGTGTGTTACTGCTAAAAAGTTGATTTAAATTTCGTTTTTGGATAAGGGTGATTGCAATACTTCAACAAGTCAATTGAAATTTTCTTGCACGATTAGGGACAGTGGATGCCTAGAAAGATGTTTTTTTAAAATTAGTTTTAGGTTCCAGAGAGTAGATTCCTGAAAAAAATGTGTTTGTTTTATGAAAAATGTGAGTGTGTTACTGCTAAAAAGTTGATTTAAATATCGTTTTTGGATAAGGGTGATTGCAATATTTCAATAAGTTAATTGAAATTTTCTTGGAAGATTAGGGAGAGTGGATGCCTAGAAAGATGTTTTTTTTAATTAGTTTTAGGTTTCAGAGAGTAGATTCCTGAAATAAATGTGTTTGTTTTATGAAAAATGTGAGGGTGTTACTGCTAAAAAGTTGATTTAAATTTCGTTTTTGAATAAGGGTGATTGCAATATTTCAACAAGTCAATTGAAATTTTCTTGCACGATAAGGGACAGTGGATGCATAGAAAGATATTTTTTTTAAATTAGTTTTAGGTTTCAGAGAGTAGATTCCTGAAATAAATGTGTTTGTTTTATGAAAAATGTGAGGGTGTTACTGCTAAAAAGTTGATTTAAATTTTGTTTTTGGATAAGGGTGATTGCAATATTTCAACAAGTCAATTGAAATTTTCTTGCACGATTAGGGACAGTGGATGCCTAGAAAGATGTTTTTTTAAAATTAGTTTTAGGTTCCAGAGAGTAAATTCCTGAAAAAAATGTGTTTGTTTTATGAAAAATGTGAGTGTGTTACTGCTAAAAAGTTGTTTTAAATATCGTTTTTGGATAAGGGTGATTGCAATATTTCAATAAGTTAATTGAAATTTTCTTGGAAGATTAGGGAGAGTGGATGCCTAGAAAGATGTTTTTTTTAATTAGTTTTAGGTTTCAGAGAGTAGATTCCTGAAAAAAATGTGTTTGTTTTATGAAAAATGTGAGGGTGTTACTGCTAAAAAGTTGATTTAAATTTCGTTTTTGAATAAGGGTGATTGCAATATTTTAACAAGTCAATTGAAATTTTCTTGCACGATTAGGGACAGTGGATGCCTAGAAAGATGTTTTTTTAAAATTAGTTTTAGGTTTCAGAGAGTAGATTACTGAAAAAAATGTTTTTTTTTTAATGAAAAATGTGAGTGTGTTACTGCAAAAAAGTTGATTTAAATATCGTTTTTGGATAAGGGTGATTGCAATATTTCAATAAGTTAATTGAAATTTTCTTGGAAGATTAGGGAGAGTGGATGCCTTGAAAGATGTTTTTTTTAATTAGTTTTAGGTTTCAGAGAGTAGATTCCTGAAATAAATGTGTTTGTTTTATGAAAAATGTGAGTGTGTTACTGCTAAAAAGTTGATTTAAATTTCGTTTTTGGATAAGGGTGATTGCAATATTTCAACAAGTTAATTGAAATTTTCTTGCAAGATTAGGGAGAGTGGATGCCTAGAAAGATGTTTTTTACAAATTCGTTATAGGTTCCAGAGAGTGGATTCCTGAAAAAAAAATTATTTGTTTCATGAAAAATGTGAGTGTGTTACTGCAAAAAAGTTGATTTAAATTTAGTTTCAGGATAGGTGTGAATGCATCATTTAACAAGTCAATTGAAATTTTCCTGCAAGATTGGGGACAATGGATGCCTAGAAAGATGTTTTTTTTAAATTAGTTTTAGGTTTCAGAGAGTAGATTCCTGAAAAAAATGTGTTTGTTTTATGAAAAATGTGAGTGTGTTACTGCAAAAAAGTTGATTTAAATATCGTTTTTGGATAAGGGTGATTGCAATATTTCAATAAGTTAATTGAAATTTTCTTGGAAGATTAGGGAGAGTGGATGCCTAGAAAGATGTTTTTTTTTAATTAGTTTTAGGTTTCAGAGAGTAGATTCCTGAAAAAAAGGTGTTTGTTTTATGAAAAATGTGAGGGTGTTACTGCTAAAAAGTTGATTTAAATTTCGTTTTTGAATAAGGGTGATTGCAATATTTCAATAAGTCAATTGAAATTTTCTTGCACGATTAGGGACAGTGGATGCCTAGAAAGATGTTTTTTTAAAATTAGTTTTAGGTTTCAGAGAGTAGATTCCTGAAAAAAATGTGTTTGTTTTATGAAAAATGTGAGTGTTTTACTGCAAAAAAGTTGATTTAAATATCGTTTTTGGATAAGGGTGATTGCAATATTTCAATAAGTTAATTGAAATTTTCTTGGAAGATTAGGGAGAGTGGATGCCTAGAAAAATGTTTTTTTTTAATTAGTTTTAGGTTTCAGAGAGTAGATTCCTGAAAAAAATGTGTTTGTTTTATGAAAAATGTGAGGGTGTTACTGCTAAAAAGTTGATTTAAATTTCGTTTTTGAATAAGGGTGATTGCAATATTTCAATAAGTCAATTGAAATTTTCTTGCACGATGAGGGACAGTGGATGCCTAGAAAGATGTTTTTTTAAAATTAGTTTTAGGTTTCAGAGAGTAGATTCCTGAAAAAAATGTGTTTGTTTTATGAAAAAATGTGAGTGTGTTACTGCTAAAAAGTTGATTTAAATTTCGTTTTTGGATAAGGGTGATTGCAATATTTCAACAAGTCAATTGAAATTTTCTTGCACGATTAGGGACAGTGGATGCCTAGAAAGATGTTTTTTTAAAATTAGTTTTAGGTTCCAGAGAGTAGATTCCTGAAAAAAAATTTGTTTGTTTTATGAAAAATGTGAGTGTGTTACTGCTAAAAAGTTGATTTAAATTTCGTTTTTGGATAAGGGTGATTGCAATACTTCAACAAGTCAATTGAAATTTTCTTGCACGATTAGGGACAGTGGATGCCTAGAAAGATGTTTTTTTAAAATTAGTTTTAGGTTCCAGAGAATAGATTCCTGAAAAAAATGTGTATGTTTTATGAAAAATGTGAGGGTGTTACTGCTCAAAAGTTGATTTAAATTTCATTTTTGGATAAGGGTGATTGCAATATTTCAACAAGTCAATTGAAATTTTCTTGCACGATTAGGGACAGTGGATGCCTAGAAAGATGTTTTTTTAAAATTAGTTTTAGGTTCCAGAGAGTAGATTCCTGAAAAAAATGTGTTTGTTTTATGAAAAATGTGAGTGTGTTACTGCTAAAAAGTTGATTTAAATTTCGTTTTTGGATAAGGGTGATTGCAATACTTCAACAAGTCAATTGAAATTTTCTTGCACGATTAGGGACAGTGGATGCATAGAAAGATTTCTTTTTTAAATTAGTATTAGGTTTCAGAGAGTAGATTCCTGAAAAAAATGTGTTTGTTTTATGAAAAATGTGAGGGTGTTACTGCTAAAAAGTTGATTTAAATTTCGTTTTTGAATAAGGGTGATTGCAATATTTCAACAAGTCAATTGAAATTTTCTTGCACGATTAGGGACAGTGGATGCCTAGAAAGATATTTTTTTAAAAATTAGTTTTAGGTTCCAGAGAGTAGATTCCTGAAAAAAATGTGTTTGTTTTATGAAAAATGTGAGTGTGTTACTGCTAAAAATTTGATTTAAATATCGTTTTTGGATAAGGGTGATTGCAATATTTCAATAAGTTAATTGAAATTTTCTTGGATTAGGGAGAGTGGATGCCTAGAAAGATGTTTTTTTTAATTAGTTTTAGGTTTCAGAGAGTAGATTCCTGAAAAAAATGTGTTTGTTTTATGAAAAATGCGAGGGTGTTACTGCTAAAAAGTTGATTTAAATTACGTTTTGGAATAAGGGTGATTGCAATATTTCAACAAGTCAATTGAAATTTTCTTGCACGATTAGGGACAGTGGATGCCTAGAAAGATATTTTTTTTAAATTAGTTTTAGGTTTCAGAGAGTAGATTCCTGAAAAAAATGTGTTTGTTTTATGAAAAATGTGAGTGTGTTACTGCTAAAAAGTTGATTTAAATTTCGTTTTTGGATAAGGGTGATTGGTATATTTCAACAAGTCAATTGAAATTTTCTTGCACGATTAGGGACAGTGGATGCCTAGAAAGATGTTTTTTTAAAATTAGTTTTAGGTTCCAGAGAGTAGATTCCTGAAAAAAATGTGTTTGTTTTATGAAAAATGTGAGTGTGTTACTGCTAAAAAGTTGATTTAAATTTCGTTTTTGGATAAGGGTGATTGCAATATTTCAACAAGTTAATTGAAATTTTCTTGCAAGATTAGGGAGAGTGGATGCCTAGAAAGATGTTTTTTACAAATTCGTTATAGGTTCCAGAGAGTGGATTCCTGAAAAAAAATTATTTGTTTCATGAAAAATGTGAGTGTGTTACTGCAAAAAAGTTGATTTAAATTTAGTTTCAGGATAGGTGTGAATGCATCATTTCAAAAAGTCAATTGAAATTTTCTTGCAAGATTGGGGACAATGGATGCCTAGAAAGATGTTTTTTTTAAATTAGTTTTAGGTTTCAGAGAGTAGATTCCTGAAAAAAATGTGTTTGTTTTATGAAAAATGTGAGTGTGTTCTGCAAAAAAGTTGATTTAAATATCGTTTTTGGATAAGGGTGAGTGCAATATTTCAATAAGTTAATTGAAATTTTCTTGGATTAGGGAGAGTGGATGCCTAGAAAGATGTTTTTTTTAATTAGTTTTAGGTTTCAGAGAGTAGATTCCTGAAAAAAATGTGTTTGTTTTATGAAAAATGTGAGGGTGTTACTGCTAAAAAGTTGATTTAAATTTCGTTTTTGAATAAGGGTGATTGCAATATTTCAATAAGTCAATTGAAATTTTCTTGCACGATTAGGGACAGTGGATGCCTAGAAAGATTTTTTTTTTAATTTGTTTTAGGTTTCAGAGAGTAGATTCCTGAAAAAAATGTGTTTGTTTTATGAAAAATGTGAGTGTGTTACTGCTAAAAAGTTGATTTAAATTTCGTTTTTGGATAAGGGTGATTGCAATATTTCAACAAGTCAATTGAAATTTTTTTGCACGATTAGGGACAGTGGATGCCTAGAAAGATATTTTTTTTAAATTAGTTTTAGGTTCCAGAGAGTAGATTCCTGAAAAAAAATGTGTTTGTTTTATGAAAAATGTGAGTGTGTTACTGCTAAAAAGTTGATTTAAATTTCGTTTTTGGATAAGGGTGATTGCAATACTTCAACAAGTCAATTGAAATTTTCTTGCACGATTAGGGACAGTGGATGCCTAGAAAGATATTTTTTTAAAATTAGTTTTAGGTTCCAGAGAGTAGATTCCTGAAAAAAATGTGTTTTTTTTATGAAAAATGTGAGGGTGTTACTGCTAAAAAGTTGATTTAAATTTTGTTTTTGAATAAGGGTGATTGCAATATTTCAGCAAGTCAATTGAAATTTTCTTGCACGATTAGGGACAGTGGATGCCTAGAAAGATGTTTTTTTTAAAATTAGTTTTAGGTTCCAGAGAGTAGATTCCTGAAAAAAGATGTGTTTGTTTTATGAAAAATGTGAGTGTGTTACTGCTAAAAAGTTGATGTAAATTTCATTTTTGGATAAGGGTGATTGCAATATTTCAACAAGTCAATTGAAATTTTCTTGCACGATTAGGGACAGTGGATGCCTAGAAAGATATTTTTTTTAAATTAGTTTTAGGTTCCAGAGAGTAGATTCCTGAAAAAAGATGTGTTTGTTTTATGAAAAATGTGAGTGTGTTACTGCTAAAAAGTTGATTTAAATATCGTTTTTGGATAAGGGTGATTGCAATATTTCAACAAGTTAATTGAAATTTTCTTGCAAGATTAGGGAGAGTGGATGCCTAGAAAGATGTTTTTTACAAATTCGTTATAGGTTCCAGAGAGTGGATTCCTGAAAAAAAAATTATTTGTTTCATGAAAAATGTGAGTGTGTTACTGCAAAAAAGTTGATTTAAATTTAGTTTCAGGATAGGTGTGAATGCATCATTTCAACAAGTCAATTGAAATTTTCTTGCAAGATTGGGGACAATGGATGCCTAGAAAGATGTTTTTTTTAAATTAGTTTTAGGTTTCAGAGAGTAGATTCCTGAAAAAAATGTGTTTGTTTTATGAAAAATGTGAGTGTGTTACTGCAAAAAAGTTGATTTAAATATCGTTTTTGGATAAGGGTAATTGCAATATTTCAATAAGTTAATTGAAATTTTCTTGGAAGATTAGGGAGAGTGGATGCCTAGAAAGATGTTTTTTTTTAATTAGTTTTAGGTTTCAGAGAGTAGATTCCTGAAAAAAATGTGTTTGTTTTATGAAAAATGTGAGGGTGTTACTGCTAAAAAGTTGATTTAAATTTCGTTTTTGAATAAGGGTGATTGCAATATTTCAATAAGTCAATTGAAATTTTCTTGCACGATTAGGGACAGTGGATGCCTAGAAAGATGTTTTTTTTAAATTAGTTTTAGGTTTCAGAGAGTAGATTCCTGAAAAAAATGTGTTTGTTTTATGAAAAATGTGAGTGTGTTACTGCTAAAAAGTTGATTTAAATTTCGTTTTTGGATAAGGGTGATTGCAATATTTCAACAAGTCAATTGAAATTTTCTTGCACGATTAGGGACAGTGGATGCCTAGAAAGATGTTTTTTTAAAATTAGTTTTAGGTTCCAGAGAGTAGATTCCTGAAAAAAAATGTGTTTGTTTTATGAAAAATGTGAGTGTGTTACTGCTAAAAAGTTGTTTAAATTTCGTTTTTGGATAAGGGTGATTGCAATACTTCAACAAGTCAATTGAAATTTTCTTGCACGATTAGGGACAGTGGATCCCTAGAAAGATGTTTTTTTAAAATTAGTTTTAGGTTCCAGAGAGTAGATTCCTGAAAAAAATGTGTTTGTTTTATGAAAAATGTGAGGGTGTTACTGCTAAAAAGTTGATTTAAATTTAGTTTTTGAATAAGGGTGATTGCAATATTTCAACAAGTCAATTGAAATTTTCTTGCACGATTAGGGACAGTGGATGCCTAGAAAGATTTTTTTTTAAATTAGTTTTAGGTTTCAGAGAGTAGATTCCTGAAAAAAATGTGTTTGTTTTATGAAAAATGTGAGTGTGTTACTGCTAAAAAGTTGATTTAAATTTCGTTTTTGGATAAGGGTGATTGCAATATTTCAACAAGTCAATTGAAATTTTCTTGCACGATTAGGGACAGTGGATGCCTAGAAAGATGTTTTTTTAAAATTAGTTTTAGGTTCCAGAGAGTAGATTCCTGAAAAAAATGTGTTTGTTTTATGAAAAATGTGAGTGTGTTACTGCTAAAAAGTTGATTTAAATTTCGTTTTTGGATAAGGGTGATTGCAATATTTCAACAAGTTAATTGAAATTTTCTTGCAAGATTAGGGAGAGTGGATGCCTAGAAAGATGTTTTTTACAAATTCGTTATAGGTTCCAGAGAGTGGATTCCTGAAAAAAAAATTATTTGTTTCATGAAAAATGTGAGTGTGTTACTGCAAAAAAGTTGATTTAAATTTAGTTTCAGGATAGGTGTGAATGCATCATTTCAACAAGTCAATTGAAATTTTCTTGCAAGATTGGGGACAATGGATGCCTAGAAAGATGTTTTTTTTAAATTAGTTTTAGGTTCCAGAGGGTAGATTCCTGAAAAAAAATGTTTGTTTTATGAAAAATGTGAGTGTGTTACTGCTAAAAAGTTGATTTAAATTTCGTTTTTGGATAAGGGTGATTGCAATACTTCAACAAGTCAATTGAAATTTTCTTGCACGATTAGGGACAGTGGATGCCTAGAAAGATGTTTTTTTTAAATTAGTTTTAGGTTCCAGAGAGTAGATTCCTGAAAAAAATGTGTTTGTTTTATGAAAAATGTGAGGGTGTTACTGCTAAAAAGTTGATTTAAATTTCGTTTTTGAATAAGGGTGATTGCAATATTTCAACAAGTCAATTGCAATTTTCTTGCACGATTAGGGACAGTGGATGCCTAGAAAGATGTTTTTTTAAAATTAGTTTTAGGTTCCAGAGAGTAGATTCCTGAAAAAAATGTGTTTTTTTTATGAAAAATGTGAGTGTGTTACTGCTAAAAAGTTGATTTAAATTTCATTTTTGGATAAGGGTGATTGCAATATTTCAACAAGTCAATTGAAATTTTCTTGCACGATTAGGGAGAGTGGATGCCTAGAAAGATGTTGTTTTAAAATTAGTTTTAGGTTCCAGAGAGTAGATTCCTGAAAAAAATGTGTTTGTTTTATGAAAAATGTGAGTGTGTTACTGCTAAAAAGTTGATTTAAATATCGTTTTTGGATAAGGGTGATTGCAATATTTCAATAAGTGAATTGAAATTTTCTTGGAAGATTAGGGAGAGTGGATGCCTAGAAAGATGTTTTTTTTAATTAGTTTTAGGTTTCAGAGAGTAGATTCCTGAAATAAATGTGTTTGTTTTATGAAAAATATGAGGGTGTTACTGCTAAAAAGTTGATTTAAATTTCGTTTTTGAATAAGGGTGATTGCAATATTTCAACAAGTCAATTGAAATTTTCTTGCACGATTAGGGACAGTGGATGCCTAGAAAGATATTTTTTTTAATTAGTTTTAGGTTTCAGAGAGTAGATTCCTGAAAAAAATGTGTTTGTTTTATGAAAAATGTGAGTGTGTTACTGCTAAAAAGTTGATTTAAATTTCGTTTTTGGATAAAGGTGATTGCAATATTTCAACAAGTCAATTGAAATTTTCTTGCACGATTAGGGACAGTGGATGCCTAGAAAGATGTTTTTTTAAAATTAGTTTTAGGTTCCAGAGAGTAAATTCCTGAAAAAAATGTGTTTGTTTTATGAAAAATGTGAGTGTGTTACTGCTAAAAAGTTGTTTTAAATATCGTTTTTGGATAAGGGTGATTGCAATATTTCAATAAGTTAATTGAAATTTTCTTGGAAGATTAGGGAGAGTGGATGCCTAGAAAGATGTTTTTTTTAATTAGTTTTAGGTTTCAGAGAGTAGATTCCTGAAAAAAATGTGTTTGTTTTATGAAAAATGTGAGGGTGTTACTGCTAAAAAGTTGATTTAAATTTCGTTTTTGAATAAGGGTGATTGCAATATTTTAACAAGTCAATTGAAATTTTCTTGCACGATTAGGGACAGTGGATGCCTAGAAAGATGTTTTTTTAAAATTAGTTTTAGGTTTCAGAGAGTAGATTACTGAAAAAAATGTTTTTTTTTAATGAAAAATGTGAGTGTGTTACTGCAAAAAATTTGATTTAAATATTGTTTTTGGATAAGGGTGATTGCAATATTTCAATAAGTTAATTGAAATTTTCTTGGAAGATTAGGGAGAGTGGATGCCTTGAAAGATGTTTTTTTTAATTAGTTTTAGGTTTCAGAGAGTAGATTCCTGAAATAAATGTGTTTGTTTTATGAAAAATGTGAGTGTGTTACTGCTAAAAAGTTGATTTAAATTTCGTTTTTGGATAAGGGTGATTGCAATATTTCAACAAGTTAATTGAAATTTTCTTGCAAGATTAGGGAGAGTGGATGCCTAGAAAGATGTTTTTTACAAATTCGTTATAGGTTCCAGAGAGTGGATTCCTGAAAAAAAAATTATTTGTTTCATGAAAAATGTGAGTGTGTTACTGCAAAAAAGTTGATTTAAATTTAGTTTCAGGATAGGTGTGAATGCATCATTTAACAAGTCAATTGAAATTTTCTTGCAAGATTGGGGACAATGGATGCCTAGAAAGATGTTTTTTTTAAATTAGTTTTAGGTTTCAGAGAGTAGATTCCTGAAAAAAATGTGTTTGTTTTATGAAAAATGTGAGTGTGTTACTGCAAAAAAGTTGATTTAAATATCGTTTTTGGATAAGGGTGATTGCAATATTTCAATAAGTTAATTGAAATTTTCTTGGAAGATTAGGGAGAGTGGATGCCTAGAAAGATGTTTTTTTTTAATTAGTTTTAGGTTTCAGAGAGTAGATTCCTGAAAAAAAGGTGTTTGTTTTATGAAAAATGTGAGGGTGTTACTGCTAAAAAGTTGATTTAAATTTCGTTTTTGAATAAGGGTGATTGCAATATTTCAATAAGTCAATTGAAATTTTCTTGCACGATTAGGGACAGTGGATGCCTAGAAAGATGTTTTTTTAAAATTAGTTTTAGGTTTCAGAGAGTAGATTCCTGAAAAAAATGTGTTTGTTTTATGAAAAATGTGAGTGTGTTACTGCAAAAAAGTTGATTTAAATATCGTTTTTGGATAAGGGTGATTGCAATATTTCAATAAGTTAATTGAAATTTTCTTGGAAGATTAGGGAGAGTGGATGCCTAGAAAGATCTTTTTTTTTAATTAGTTTTAGGTTTCAGAGAGTAGATTCCTGAAAAAAATGTGTTTGTTTTATGAAAAATGTGAGGGTGTTACTGCTAAAAAGTTGATTTAAATTTCGTTTTTGAATAAGGGTGATTGCAATATTTCAATAAGTCAATTGAAATTTTCTTGCACGATTAGGGACAGTGGATGCCTAGAAAGATGTTTTTTTAAAATTAGTTTTAGGTTTCAGAGAGTAGATTCCTGAAAAAAATGTGTTTGTTTTATGAAAAATGTGAGTGTGTTACTGCTAAAAAGTTGATTTCAATTTCGTTTTTGGATAAGGGTGATTGCAATATTTCAACAAGTCAATTGAAATTTTCTTGCACGATTAGGGACAGTGGATGCCTAGAAAGATGTTTTTTAAAATTAGTTTTAGGTTCCAGAGAGTAGATTCCTGAAAAAAAATTTGTTTGTTTTATGAAAAATGTGAGTGTGTTACTGCTAAAAAGTTGATTTAAATTTCGTTTTTGGATAAGGGTGATTGCAATACTTCAACAAGTCAATTGAAATTTTCTTGCACGATTAGGGACAGTGGATGCCTAGAAAGATGTTTTTTTAAAATTAGTTTTAGGTTCCAGAGAGTAGATTCCTGAAAAAAATGTGTTTGTTTTATGAAAAATGTGAGTGTGTTACTGCTAAAAAGTTGATTTAAATATCGTTTTTGGATAAGGGTGATTGCAATATTTCAATAAGTTAATTGAAATTTTCTTGGAAGATTAGGGAGAGTGGATGCCTAGAAAGATGTTTTTTTTAATTAGTTTTAGGTTTCAGAGAGTAGATTCCTGAAATAAATGTGTTTGTTTTATGAAAAATGTGAGGGTGTTACTGCTAAAAAGTTGATTTAAATTTCGTTTTTGAATAAGGGTGATTGCAATATTTCAACAAGTCAATTGAAATTTTCTTGCACGATAAGGGACAGTGGATGCCTAGAAAGATATTTTTTTTAAATTAGTTTTAGGTTTCAGAGAGTAGATTCCTGAAAAAAATGTGTTTGTTTTATGAAAAATGTGAGTGTGTTACTGCTAAAAAGTTGATTTAAATTTCGTTTTTGGATAAGGGTGATTGCAATATTTCAACAAGTCAATTGAAATTTTCTTGCACGATTAGGGACAGTGGATGCCTAGAAAGATGTTTTTTTAAAATTAGTTTTAGGTTCCAGAGAGTAAATTCCTGAAAAAAATGTGTTTGTTTTATGAAAAATGTGAGTGTGTTACTGCTAAAAAGTTGTTTTAAATATCGTTTTTGGATAAGGGTGATTGCAATATTTCAATAAGTTAATTGAAATTTTCTTGGAAGATTAGGGAGAGTGGATGCCTAGAAAGATGTTTTTTTTAATTAGTTTTAGGTTTCAGAGAGTAGATTCCTGAAAAAAATGTGTTTGTTTTATGAAAAATGTGAGGGTGTTACTGCTAAAAAGTTGATTTAAATTTCGTTTTTGAATAAGGGTGATTGCAATATTTTAACAAGTCAATTGAAATTTTCTTGCACGATTAGGGACAGTGGATGCCTAGAAAGATGTTTTTTTAAAATTAGTTTTAGGTTTCAGAGAGTAGATTACTGAAAAAAATGTTTTTTTTTTAATGAAAAATGTGAGTGTGTTACTGCAAAAAAGTTGATTTAAATATCGTTTTTGGATAAGGGTGATTGCAATATTTCAATAAGTTAATTGAAATTTTCTTGGAAGATTAGGGAGAGTGGATGCCTTGAAAGATGTTTTTTTTAATTAGTTTTAGGTTTCAGAGAGTAGATTCCTGAAATAAATGTGTTTGTTTTATGAAAAATGTGAGTGTGTTACTGCTAAAAAGTTGATTTAAATTTCGTTTTTGGATAAGGGTGATTGCAATATTTCAACAAGTTAATTGAAATTTTCTTGCAAGATTAGGGAGAGTGGATGCCTAGAAAGATGTTTTTTACATATTCGTTATAGGTTCCAGAGAGTGGATTCCTGAAAAAAAAATTATTTGTTTCATGAAAAATGTGAGTGTGTTACTGCAAAAAAGTTGATTTAAATTTAGTTTCAGGATAGGTGTGAATGCATCATTTAACAAGTCAATTGAAATTTTCTTGCAAGATTGGGGACAATGGATGCCTAGAAAGATGTTTTTTTTAAATTAGTTTTAGGTTTCAGAGAGTAGATTCCTGAAAAAAATGTGTTTGTTTTATGAAAAATGTGAGTGTGTTACTGCAAAAAAGTTGATTTAAATATCGTTTTTGGATAAGGGTGATTGCAATATTTCAATAAGTTAATTGAAATTTTCTTGGAAGATTAGGGAGAGTGGATGCCTAGAAAGATGTTTTTTTTTAATTAGTTTTAGGTTTCAGAGAGTAGATTCCTGAAAAAAAGGTGTTTGTTTTATGAAAAATGTGAGGGTGTTACTGCTAAAAAGTTGATTTAAATTTCGTTTTTGAATAAGGGTGATTGCAATATTTCAATAAGTCAATTGAAATTTTCTTGCACGATTAGGGACAGTGGATGCCTAGAAAGATGTTTTTTTAAAATTAGTTTTAGGTTTCAGAGAGTAGATTCCTGAAAAAAATGTGTTTGTTTTATGAAAAATGTGAGTGTTTTACTGCAAAAAAGTTGATTTAAATATCGTTTTTGGATAAGGGTGATTGCAATATTTCAATAAGTTAATTGAAATTTTCTTGGAAGATTAGGGAGAGTGGATGCCTAGAAAAATGTTTTTTTTTAATTAGTTTTAGGTTTCAGAGAGTAGATTCCTGAAAAAAATGTGTTTGTTTTATGAAAAATGTGAGGGTGTTACTGCTAAAAAGTTGATTTAAATTTCGTTTTTGAATAAGGGTGATTGCAATATTTCAATAAGTCAATTGAAATTTTCTTGCACGATTAGGGACAGTGGATGCCTAGAAAGATGTTTTTTTAAAATTAGTTTTAGGTTTCAGAGAGTAGATTCCTGAAAAAAATGTGTTTGTTTTATGAAAAAATGTGAGTGTGTTACTGCTAAAAAGTTGATTTAAATTTCGTTTTTGGATAAGGGTGATTGCAATATTTCAACAAGTCAATTGAAATTTTCTTGCACGATTAGGGACAGTGGATGCCTAGAAAGATGTTTTTTTAAAATTAGTTTTAGGTTCCAGAGAGTAGATTCCTGAAAAAAAATTTGTTTGTTTTATGAAAAATGTGAGTGTGTTACTGCTAAAAAGTTGATTTAAATTTCGTTTTTGGATAAGGGTGATTGCAATACTTCAACAAGTCAATTGAAATTTTCTTGCACGATTAGGGACAGTGGATGCCTAGAAAGATGTTTTTTTAAAATTAGTTTTAGGTTCCAGAGAGTAGATTCCTGAAAAAAATGTGTATGTTTTATGAAAAATGTGAGGGTGTTACTGCTCAAAAGTTGATTTAAATTTCATTTTTGGATAAGGGTGATTGCAATATTTCAACAAGTCAATTGAAATTTTCTTGCACGATTAGGGACAGTGGATGCCTAGAAAGATGTTTTTTTAAAATTAGTTTTAGGTTCCAGAGAGTAGATTCCTGAAAAAAATGTGTTTGTTTTATGAAAAATGTGAGTGTGTTACTGCTAAAAAGTTGATTTAAATTTCGTTTTTGGATAAGGGTGATTGCAATACTTCAACAAGTCAATTGAAATTTTCTTGCACGATTAGGGACAGTGGATGCATAGAAAGATTTCTTTTTTAAATTAGTATTAGGTTTCAGAGAGTAGATTCCTGAAAAAAATGTGTTTGTTTTATGAAAAATGTGAGGGTGTTACTGCTAAAAAGTTGATTTAAATTTCGTTTTTGAATAAGGGTGATTGCAATATTTCAACAAGTCAATTGAAATTTTCTTGCACGATTAGGGACAGTGGATGCCTAGAAAGATATTTTTTTAAAAATTAGTTTTAGGTTCCAGAGAGTAGATTCCTGAAAAAAATGTGTTTGTTTTATGAAAAATGTGAGTGTGTTACTGCTAAAAATTTGATTTAAATATCGTTTTTGGATAAGGGTGATTGCAATATTTCAATAAGTTAATTGAAATTTTCTTGGATTAGGGAGAGTGGATGCCTAGAAAGATGTTTTTTTTAATTAGTTTTAGGTTTCAGAGAGTAGATTCCTGAAAAAAATGTGTTTGTTTTATGAAAAATGCGAGGGTGTTACTGCTAAAAAGTTGATTTAAATTACGTTTTGGAATAAGGGTGATTGCAATATTTCAACAAGTCAATTGAAATTTTCTTGCACGATTAGGGACAGTGGATGCCTAGAAAGATATTTTTTTTAAATTAGTTTTAGGTTTCAGAGAGTAGATTCCTGAAAAAAATGTGTTTGTTTTATGAAAAATGTGAGTGTGTTACTGCTAAAAAGTTGATTTAAATTTCGTTTTTGGATAAGGGTGATTGGTATATTTCAACAAGTCAATTGAAATTTTCTTGCACGATTAGGGACAGTGGATGCCTAGAAAGATGTTTTTTTAAAATTAGTTTTAGGTTCCAGAGAGTAGATTCCTGAAAAAAATGTGTTTGTTTTATGAAAAATGTGAGTGTGTTACTTCTAAAAAGTTGATTTAAATTTCGTTTTTGGATAAGGGTGATTGCAATATTTCAACAAGTTAATTGAAATTTTCTTGCAAGATTAGGGAGAGTGGATGCCTAGAAAGATGTTTTTTACAAATTCGTTATAGGTTCCAGAGAGTGGATTCCTGAAAAAAAATTATTTGTTTCATGAAAAATGTGAGTGTGTTACTGCAAAAAAGTTGATTTAAATTTAGTTTCAGGATAGGTGTGAATGCATCATTTCAAAAAGTCAATTGAAATTTTCTTGCAAGATTGGGGACAATGGATGCCTAGAAAGATGTTTTTTTTAAATTAGTTTTAGGTTTCAGAGAGTAGATTCCTGAAAAAAATGTGTTTGTTTTATGAAAAATGTGAGTGTGTTACTGCAAAAAAGTTGATTTAAATATCGTTTTTGGATAAGGGTGATTGCAATATTTCAATAAGTTAATTGAAATTTTCTTGGATTAGGGAGAGTGGATGCCTAGAAAGATGTTTTTTTTAATTAGTTTTAGGTTTCAGAGAGTAGATTCCTGAAAAAAATGTGTTTGTTCTATGAAAAATGTGAGGGTGTTACTGCTAAAAAGTTGATTTAAATTTCGTTTTTGAATAAGGGTGATTGCAATATTTCAATAAGTCAATTGAAATTTTCTTGCACGATTAGGGACAGTGGATGCCTAGAAAGATTTTTTTTTAAATTTGTTTTAGGTTTCAGAGAGTAGATTCCTGAAAAAAATGTGTTTGTTTTATGAAAAATGTGAGTGTGTTACTGCTAAAAAGTTGATTTAAATTTCGTTTTTGGATAAGGGTGATTGCAATATTTCAACAAGTCAATTGAAATTTTTTTGCACGATTAGGGACAGTGGATGCCTAGAAAGATGTTTTTTTAAAATTATTTTTAGGTTCCAGAGAGTAGATTCCTGAAAAAAAATGTGTTTGTTTTATGAAAAATGTGAGTGTGTTACTGCTAAAAAGTTGATTTAAATTTCGTTTTTGGATAAGGGTGATTGCAATACTTCAACAAGTCAATTGAAATTTTCTTGCACGATTAGGGACAGTGGATGCCTAGAAAGATATTTTTTTAAAATTAGTTTTAGGTTCCAGAGAGTAGATTCCTGAAAAAAATGTGTTTTTTTTATGAAAAATGTGAGGGTGTTACTGCTAAAAAGTTGATTTAAATTTTGTTTTTTTTAATAAGGGTGATTGCAATATTTCAGCAAGTCAATTGAAATTTTCTTGCACGATTAGGGACAGTGGATGCCTAGAAAGATGTTTTTTTTAAAATTAGTTTTAGGTTCCAGAGAGTAGATTCCTGAAAAAAGATGTGTTTGTTTTATGAAAAATGTGAGTGTGTTACTGCTAAAAAGTTGATGTAAATTTCATTTTTGGATAAGGGTGATTGCAATATTTCAACAAGTCAATTGAAATTTTCTTGCACGATTAGGGACAGTGGATGCCTAGAAAGATATTTTTTTTAAATTAGTTTTAGGTTCCAGAGAGTAGATTCCTGAAAAAAGATGTGTTTGTTTTATGAAAAATGTGAGTGTGTTACTGCTAAAAAGTTGATTTAAATATCGTTTTTGGATAAGGGTGATTGCAATATTTCAACAAGTTAATTGAAATTTTCTTGCAAGATTAGGGAGAGTGGATGCCTAGAAAGATGTTTTTTACAAATTCGTTATAGGTTCCAGAGAGTGGATTCCTGAAAAAAAAATTATTTGTTTCATGAAAAATGTGAGTGTGTTACTGCAAAAAAGTTGATTTAAATTTAGTTTCAGGATAGGTGTGAATGCATCATTTCAACAAGTCAATTGAAATTTTCTTGCAAGATTGGGGACAATGGATGCCTAGAAAGATGTTTTTTTTAAATTAGTTTTAGGTTTCAGAGAGTAGATTCCTGAAAAAAATGTGTTTGTTTTATGAAAAATGTGAGTGTGTTACTGCAAAAAAGTTGATTTAAATATCGTTTTTGGATAAGGGTAATTGCAATATTTCAATAAGTTAATTGAAATTTTCTTGGAAGATTAGGGAGAGTGGATGCCTAGAAAGATGTTTTTTTTTAATTAGTTTTAGGTTTCAGAGAGTAGATTCCTGAAAAAAATGTGTTTGTTTTATGAAAAATGTGAGGGTGTTACTGCTAAAAAGTTGATTTAAATTTCGTTTTTGAATAAGGGTGATTGCAATATTTCAATAAGTCAATTGAAATTTTCTTGCACGATTAGGGACAGTGGATGCCTAGAAAGATGTTTTTTTTAAATTAGTTTTAGGTTTCAGAGAGTAGATTCCTGAAAAAAATGTGTTTGTTTTATGAAAAATGTGAGTGTGTTACTGCTAAAAAGTTGATTTAAATTTCGTTTTTGGATAAGGGTGATTGCAATATTTCAACAAGTCAATTGAAATTTTCTTGCACGATTAGGGACAGTGGATGCCTAGAAAGATGTTTTTTTAAAATTAGTTTTAGGTTCCAGAGAGTAGATTCCTGAAAAAAAATGTGTTTGTTTTATGAAAAATGTGAGTGTGTTACTGCTAAAAAGTTGTTTAAATTTCGTTTTTGGATAAGGGTGATTGCAATACTTCAACAAGTCAATTGAAATTTTCTTGCACGATTAGGGACAGTGGATCCCTAGAAAGATGTTTTTTTAAAATTAGTTTTAGGTTCCAGAGAGTAGATTCCTGAAAAAAATGTGTTTGTTTTATGAAAAATGTGAGTGTGTTACTGCTAAAAATTTGATTTAAATATCGTTTTTGGATAAGGGTGATTGCAATATTTCAATAAGTTAATTGAAATTTTCTTGGATTAGGGAGAGTGGATGCCTAGAAAGATGTTTTTTTTAATTAGTTTTAGGTTTCAGAGAGTAGATTCCTGAAAAAAATGTGTTTGTTTTATGAAAAATGCGAGGGTGTTACTGCTAAAAAGTTGATTTAAATTACGTTTTGGAATAAGGGTGATTGCAATATTTCAACAAGTCAATTGAAATTTTCTTGCACGATTAGGGACAGTGGATGCCTAGAAAGATATTTTTTTTAAATTAGTTTTAGGTTTCAGAGAGTAGATTCCTGAAAAAAATGTGTTTGTTTTATGAAAAATGTGAGTGTGTTACTGCTAAAAAGTTGATTTAAATTTCGTTTTTGGATAAGGGTGATTGGTATATTTCAACAAGTCAATTGAAATTTTCTTGCACGATTAGGGACAGTGGATGCCTAGAAAGATGTTTTTTTAAAATTAGTTTTAGGTTCCAGAGAGTAGATTCCTGAAAAAAATGTGTTTGTTTTATGAAAAATGTGAGTGTGTTACTGCTAAAAAGTTGATTTAAATTTCGTTTTTGGATAAGGGTGATTGCAATATTTCAACAAGTTAATTGAAATTTTCTTGCAAGATTAGGGAGAGTGGATGCCTAGAAAGATGTTTTTTACAAATTCGTTATAGGTTCCAGAGAGTGGATTCCTGAAAAAAAATTATTTGTTTCATGAAAAATGTGAGTGTGTTACTGCAAAAAAGTTGATTTAAATTTAGTTTCAGGATAGGTGTGAATGCATCATTTCAAAAAGTCAATTGAAATTTTCTTGCAAGATTGGGGACAATGGATGCCTAGAAAGATGTTTTTTTTAAATTAGTTTTAGGTTTCAGAGAGTAGATTCCTGAAAAAAATGTGTTTGTTTTATGAAAAATGTGAGTGTGTTACTGCAAAAAAGTTGATTTAAATATCGTTTTTGGATAAGGGTGATTGCAATATTTCAATAGGTTAATTGAAATTTTCTTGGATTAGGGAGAGTGGATGCCTAGAAAGATGTTTTTTTTAATTAGTTTTAGGTTTCAGAGAGTAGATTCCTGAAAAAAATGTGTTTGTTCTATGAAAAATGTGAGGGTGTTACTGCTAAAAAGTTGATTTAAATTTCGTTTTTGAATAAGGGTGATTGCAATATTTCAATAAGTCAATTGAAATTTTCTTGCACGATTAGGGACAGTGGATGCCTAGAAAGATTTTTTTTTAAATTTGTTTTAGGTTTCAGAGAGTAGATTCCTGAAAAAAATGTGTTTGTTTTATGAAAAATGTGAGTGTGTTACTGCTAAAAAGTTGATTTAAATTTCGTTTTTGGATAAGGGTGATTGCAATATTTCAACAAGTCAATTGAAATTTTTTTGCACGATTAGGGACAGTGGATGCCTAGAAAGATGTTTTTTTAAAATTATTTTTAGGTTCCAGAGAGTAGATTCCTGAAAAAAAATGTGTTTGTTTTATGAAAAATGTGAGTGTGTTACTGCTAAAAAGTTGATTTAAATTTCGTTTTTGGATAAGGGTGATTGCAATACTTCAACAAGTCAATTGAAATTTTCTTGCACGATTAGGGACAGTGGATGCCTAGAAAGATATTTTTTTAAAATTAGTTTTAGGTTCCAGAGAGTAGATTCCTGAAAAAAATGTGTTTTTTTTATGAAAAATGTGAGGGTGTTACTGCTAAAAAGTTGATTTAAATTTTGTTTTTGAATAAGGGTGATTGCAATATTTCAGCAAGTCAATTGAAATTTTCTTGCACGATTAGGGACAGTGGATGCCTAGAAAGATGTTTTTTTTAAAATTAGTTTTAGGTTCCAGAGAGTAGATTCCTGAAAAAAGATGTGTTTGTTTTATGAAAAATGTGAGTGTGTTACTGCTAAAAAGTTGATGTAAATTTCATTTTTGGATAAGGGTGATTGCAATATTTCAACAAGTCAATTGAAATTTTCTTGCACGATTAGGGACAGTGGATGCCTAGAAAGATATTTTTTTTAAATTAGTTTTAGGTTCCAGAGAGTAGATTCCTGAAAAAAGATGTGTTTGTTTTATGAAAAATGTGAGTGTGTTACTGCTAAAAAGTTGATTTAAATATCGTTTTTGGATAAGGGTGATTGCAATATTTCAACAAGTTAATTGAAATTTTCTTGCAAGATTAGGGAGAGTGGATGCCTAGAAAGATGTTTTTTACAAATTCGTTATAGGTTCCAGAGAGTGGATTCCTGAAAAAAAAATTATTTGTTTCATGAAAAATGTGAGTGTGTTACTGCAAAAAAGTTGATTTAAATTTAGTTTCAGGATAGGTGTGAATGCATCATTTCAACAAGTCAATTGAAATTTTCTTGCAAGATTGGGGACAATGGATGCCTAGAAAGATGTTTTTTTTAAATTAGTTTTAGGTTTCAGAGAGTAGATTCCTGAAAAAAATGTGTTTGTTTTATGAAAAATGTGAGTGTGTTACTGCAAAAAAGTTGATTTAAATATCGTTTTTGGATAAGGGTAATTGCAATATTTCAATAAGTTAATTGAAATTTTCTTGGAAGATTAGGGAGAGTGGATGCCTAGAAAGATGTTTTTTTTTAATTAGTTTTAGGTTTCAGAGAGTAGATTCCTGAAAAAAATGTGTTTGTTTTATGAAAAATGTGAGGGTGTTACTGCTAAAAAGTTGATTTAAATTTCGTTTTTGAATAAGGGTGATTGCAATATTTCAATAAGTCAATTGAAATTTTCTTGCACGATTAGGGACAGTGGATGCCTAGAAAGATGTTTTTTTTAAATTAGTTTTAGGTTTCAGAGAGTAGATTCCTGAAAAAAATGTGTTTGTTTTATGAAAAATGTGAGTGTGTTACTGCTAAAAAGTTGATTTAAATTTCGTTTTTGGATAAGGGTGATTGCAATATTTCAACAAGTCAATTGAAATTTTCTTGCACGATTAGGGACAGTGGATGCCTAGAAAGATGTTTTTTTAAAATTAGTTTTAGGTTCCAGAGAGTAGATTCCTGAAAAAAAATGTGTTTGTTTTATGAAAAATGTGAGTGTGTTACTGCTAAAAAGTTGTTTAAATTTCGTTTTTGGATAAGGGTGATTGCAATACTTCAACAAGTCAATTGAAATTTTCTTGCACGATTAGGGACAGTGGATCCCTAGAAAGATGTTTTTTTAAAATTAGTTTTAGGTTCCAGAGAGTAGATTCCTGAAAAAAATGTGTTTGTTTTATGAAAAATGTGAGGGTGTTACTGCTAAAAAGTTGATTTAAATTTAGTTTTTGAATAAGGGTGATTGCAATATTTCAACAAGTCAATTGAAATTTTCTTGCACGATTAGGGACAGTGGGTGCCTAGAAAGATGTTTTTTTAAAATTAGTTTTAGGTTCCAGAGAGTAGATTCCTGAAAAAAAGTGTGTTTGTTTTATGAAAAATGTGAGTGTGTTACTGCTAAAAAGTTGATTTAAATTTCATTTTTGGATAAGGGTGATTGCAATATTTCAACAAGTCAATTGAAATTTTCTTGCACGATTAGGGACAGTGGGTGCCTAGAAAGATGTTTTTTTAAAATTAGTTTTAGGTTCCAGAGAGTAGATTCCTGAAAAAAAGTGTGTTTGTTTTATGAAAAATGTGAGTGTGTTACTGCTAAAAAGTTGATTTAAATTTCATTTTTGGATAAGGGTGATTGCAATATTTCAACAAGTCAATTGAAATTTTCTTGCACGATTAGGGACAGTGGATGCCTAGAAAGATGTTTTTTTTAAATTAGTTTTAGGTTCCAGAGAGTAGATTCCTGAAAAAAATGTGTTTGTTTTATGAAAAATGTGAGGGTGTTACTGCTAAAAAGTTGATTTAAATTTAGTTTTTGAATAAGGGTGATTGCAATATTTCAACAAGTCAATTGAAATTTTCTTGCACGATTAGGGACAGTGGGTGCCTAGAAAGATGTTTTTTTAAAATTAGTTTTAGGTTCCAGAGAGTAGATTCCTGAAAAAAAGTGTGTTTGTTTTATGAAAAATGTGAGTGTGTTACTGCTAAAAAGTTGATTTAAATTTCATTTTTGGATAAGGGTGATTGCAATATTTCAACAAGTCAATTGAAATTTTCTTGCACGATTAGGGACAGTGGATGCCTAGAAAGATGTTTTTTTTAAATTAGTTTTAGGTTCCAGAGAGTAGATTCCTGAAAAAAATGTGTTTGTTTTATGAAAAATGTGAGTGTGTTACTGCTAAAAAGTTGATTTAAATATCGTTTTTGGATAAGGGTGATTGCAATATTTCAACAAGTTAATTGAAATTTTCTTGCAAGATTAGGGAGAGTGGATGCCTAGAAAGATGTTTTTTACAAATTCGTTATAGGTTCCAGAGAGTGGATTCCTGAAAAAAAAATTATTTGTTTCATGAAAAATGTGAGTGTGTTACTGCAAAAAAGTTGATTTAAATTTAGTTTCAGGATAGGTGTGAATGCATCATTTCAACAAGTCAATTGAAATTTTCTTGCACGATTAGGGACAGTGGATGCCTAGAAATATGTTTTTTTAAAATTAGTTTTAGGTTCCAGAGAGTAGATTCCTGAAAAAAATGTGTTTGTTTTATGAAAAATGTGAGTGTGTTACTGCTAAAAAGTTGATTTAAATTTCGTTTTTGGATAAGGGTGATTGCAATACTTCAACAAGTCATTTGAAATTTTCTTGCACGATTAGGGACAGTGGATGCATAGAAAGATTTCTTTTTTAAATTAGTATTAGGTTTCAGAGAGTATATTCCTGAAAAAAATGTGTTTGTTTTATGAAAAATGTGAGGGTGTTACTGCTAAAAAGTTGATTTAAATTTCGTTTTTGAATAAGGGTGATTGCAATATTTCAACAAGTCAATTGAAATTTTCTTGCACGATTAGGGACAGTGGATGCCTAGAAAGATATTTTTTTAAAAATTAGTTTTAGGTTCCAGAGAGTAGATTCCTGAAAAAAATGTGTTTGTTTTATGAAAAATGTGAGTGTGTTACTGCTAAAAATTTGATTTAAATATCGTTTTTGGATAAGGGTGATTGCAATATTTCAATAAGTTAATTGAAATTTTCTTGGATTAGGGAGAGTGGATGCCTAGAAAGATGTTTTTTTTAATTAGTTTTAGGTTTCAGAGAGTAGATTCCTGAAAAAAATGTGTTTGTTTTATGAAAAATGCGAGGGTGTTACTGCTAAAAAGTTGATTTAAATCACGTTTTGGAATAAGGGTGATTGCAATATTTCAACAAGTCAATTGAAATTTTCTTGCACGATTAGGGACAGTGGATGCCTAGAAAGATATTTTTTTTAAATTAGTTTTAGGTTTCAGAGAGTAGATTCCTGAAAAAAATGTGTTTGTTTTATGAAAAATGTGAGTGTGTTACTGCTAAAAAGTTGATTTAAATTTCGTTTTTGGATAAGGGTGATTGGTATATTTCAACAAGTCAATTGAAATTTTCTTGCACGATTAGGGACAGTGGATGCCTAGAAAGATGTTTTTTTAAAATTAGTTTTAGGTTCCAGAGAGTAGATTCCTGAAAAAAATGTGTTTGTTTTATGAAAAATGTGAGTGTGTTACTGCTAAAAAGTTGATTTAAATTTCGTTTTTGGATAAGGGTGATTGCAATATTTCAACAAGTTAATTGAAATTTTCTTGCAAGATTAGGGAGAGTGGATGCCTAGAAAGATGTTTTTTACAAATTCGTTATAGGTTCCAGAGAGTGGATTCCTGAAAAAAAAATTATTTGTTTCATGAAAAATGTGAGTGTGTTACTGCAAAAAAGTTGATTTAAATTTAGTTTCAGGATAGGTGTGAATGCATCATTTCAAAAAGTCAATTGAAATTTTCTTGCAAGATTGGGGACAATGGATGCCTAGAAAGATGTTTTTTTAAAATTAGTTTTAGGTTTCAGAGAGTAGATTCCTGAAAAAAATGTGTTTGTTTTATGAAAAATGTGAGTGTGTTACTGCAAAAAAGTTGATTTAAATATCGTTTTTGGATAAGGGTGATTGCAATATTTCAATAAGTTAATTGAAATTTTCTTGGATTAGGGAGAGTGGATGCCTAGAAAGATGTTTTTTTTAATTAGTTTTAGGTTTCAGAGAGTAGATTCCTGAAAAAAATGTGTTTGTTTTATGAAAAATGTGAGGGTGTTACTGCTAAAAAGTTGATTTAAATTTCGTTTTTGAATAAGGGTGATTGCAATATTTCAATAAGTCAATTGAAATTTTCTTGCACGATTAGGGACAGTGGATGCCTAGAAAGATTTTTTTTAAAATTTGTTTTAGGTTTCAGAGAGTAGATTCCTGAAAAAAATGTGTTTGTTTTATGAAAAATGTGAGTGTGTTACTGCTAAAAAGTTGATTTAAATTTCGTTTTTGGATAAGGGTGATTGCAATATTTCAACAAGTCAATTGAAATTTTTTTGCACGATTAGGGACAGTGGATGCCTAGAAAGATGTTTTTTTAAAATTAGTTTTAGGTTCCAGAGAGTAGATTCCTGAAAAAAAATGTGTTTGTTTTATGAAAAATGTGAGTGTGTTACTGCTAAAAAGTTGATTTAAATTTCGTTTTTGGATAAGGGTGATTGCAATACTTCAACAAGTCAATTGAAATTTTCTTGCACGATTAGGGACAGTGGATGCCTAGAAAGATGTTTTTTTAAAATTAGTTTTAGGTTCCAGAGAGTAGATTCCTGAAAAAAATGTGTTTTTTTTATGAAAAATGTGAGGGTGTTACTGCTAAAAAGTTGATTTAAATTTTGTTTTTGAATAAGGGTGATTGCAATATTTCAACAAGTCAATTGAAATTTTCTTGCACGATTAGGGACAGTGGATGCCTAGAAAGATATTTTTTTAAAATTAGTTTTAGGTTCCAGAGAGTAGATTCCTGAAAAAAGATGTGTTTGTTTTATGAAAAATGTGAGTGTGTTACTGCTAAAAAGTTGATTTAAATATCGTTTTTGGATAAGGGTGATTGCAATATTTCAACAAGTTAATTGAAATTTTCTTGCAAGATTAGGGAGAGTGGATGCCTAGAAAGATGTTTTTCACAAATTCGTTATAGGTTCCAGAGAGTGGATTCCTGAAAAAAAAATTATTTGTTTCATGAAAAATGTGAGTGTGTTACTGCAAAAAAGTTGATTTAAATTTAGTTTCAGGATAGGTGTGAATGCATCATTTCAACAAGTCAATGGAAATTTTCTTGCAAGATTGGGGACAATGGATGCCTAGAAAGTTTTTTTTTTAAATTAGTTTTAGGTTTCAGAGAGTAGATTCCTGAAAAAAATGTGTTTGTTTTATGAAAAATGTGAGTGTGTTACTGCAAAAAAGTTGATTTAAATATCGTTTTTGGATAAGGGTGATTGCAATATTTCAATAAGTTAATTGAAATTTTCTTGGAAGATTAGGGAGAGTGGATGCCTAGAAAGATGTTTTTTTTAATTAGTTTTAGGTTTCAGAGAGTAGATTCCTGAAAAAAATGTGTTTGTTTTATGAAAAATGTGAGGGTGTTACTGCTAAAAAGTTGATTTAAATTTCGTTTTTGAATAAGGGTGATTGCAATATTTCAATAAGTCAATTGAAATTTTCTTGCACGATTAGGGACAGTGGATGCCTAGACAGATGTTTTTTTAAAATTAGTTTTATGTTTCAGAGAGTAGATTCCTGAAAAATATGTGTTTGTTTTATGAAAAATGTGAGTGTGTTACTGCTAAAAAGTCATTTAAATTTCGTTTTTGGATAAGGGTGATTGCAATATTTCAACAAGTCAATTGAAATTTTCTTGCACGATTAGGGACAGTGGATGCCTAGAAAGATGTTTTTTAAAAATTAGTTTTAGGTTCCAGAGAGTAGATTCCTGAAAAAAAATGTGTTTGTTTTATGAAAAATGTGAGTGTGTTACTGCTAAAAAGTTGATTTAAATTTCGTTTTTGAATAAGGGTGATTGCAATATTTCAACAAGTCAATTGAAATTTTCTTGCACGATTGGGGACAGTGGATGCCTAGAAAGATATTTTTTTAAAAATTAGTTTTAGGTTCCAGAGAGTAGATTCCTGAAAAAAATGTGTTTGTTTTATGAAAAATGTGAGTGTGTTACTGCTAAAAAGTTGATTTAAATATCGTTTTTGGATAAGGGTGATTGCAATATTTCAATAAGTTAATTGAAATTTTCTTGGAAGATTAGGGAGAGTGGATGCCTAGAAATATGTTTTTTTTAATTGGTTTTAGGTTTCAGAGAGTAGATTCCTGAAAAAAATGTGTTTGTTTTATGAAAAATGTGAGGTGTTACTGCTAAAAAGTTGATTTAAATTACGTTTTTGAATAAGGGTGATTGCAATATTTCAACAAGTCAATTGAAATTTTCTTGCACGATTAGGGACAGTGGATGCCTAGAAAGATATTTTTTTAAAATTAGTTTTAGGTTTCAGAGAGTAGATTCCTGAAAAAAATGTGTTTGTTTTATGAAAAATGTGAGTGTGTTACTGCTAAAAAGTTGATTTAAATTTCGTTTTTGGATAAGGGTGATTGGAATATTTCAACAAGTCAATTGAAATTTTCTTGCACGATTAGGGACAGTGGATGCCTAGAAAGATGTTTTTTTAAAATTAGTTTTAGGTTCCAGAGAGTAGATTCCTAAAAAAAATGTGTTTGTTTTATGAAAAATGTGAGTGTGTTACTGCTAAAAAGTTGATTTAAATTTCGTTTTTGGATAAGGGTGATTGCAATATTTCAACAAGTTAATTGAAATTTTCTTGCAAGATTAGGGAGAGTGGATGCCTAGAAAGATGTTTTTTACAAATTCGTTATAGGTTCCAGAGAGTGGATTCCTGAAAAAAAAATTATTTGTTTCATGAAAAATGTGAGTGTGTTACTGCAAAAAAGTTGATTTAAATTTAGTTTCAGGATAGGTGTGAATGCATCATTTCAACAAGTCAATTGAAATTTTCTTGCAAGATTGGGGACAATGGATGCCTAGAAAGATGTTTTTTTAAAATTAGTTTTAGGTTTCAGAGAGTAGATTCCTGAAAAAAATGTGTTTGTTTTATGAAAAATGTGAGTGTGTTACTGCAAAAAAGTTGATTTAAATATCGTTTTTGGATAAGGGTGATTTCAATATTTCAATAAGTTAATTGAAATTTTCTTGGAAGATTAGGGAGAGTGGATGCCTAGAAAGATGTTTTTTTTAATTAGTTTTAGGTTTCAGAGAGTAGATTCCTGAAAAAAAATGTGTTTGTTTTATGAAAAATGTGAGGGTGGTACTGCTAAAAAGTTGATTTAAATTTCGTTTTTGAATAAGGGTGATTGCAATATTTCAATAAGTCAATTGAAATTTTCTTGCACGATTAGGGACAGTGGATGCCTAGAAAGATGTTTTTTTAAAATTAGTTTTAGGTTTCAGAGAGTAGATTCCTGAAAAAAATGTGTTTGTTTTATGAAAAATGTGAGTGTGTTACTGCTAAAAAGTTGATTTAAATTTCGTTTTTGGATAAGGGTGATTGCAATATTTCAACAAGTCAATTGAAATTTTCTTGCACGATTAGGGACAGTGGATGCCTAGAAAGATTTTTTTTTAAATTAGTTTTAGGTTCCAGAGAGTAGATTCCTGAAAAAAAATGTGTTTGTTTTATGAAAAATGTGAGTGTGTTACTGCTAAAAAGTTGATTTAAATTTCGTTTTTGGATAAGGGTGATTGCAATACTTCAACAAGTCAATTGAAATTTTCTTGCACGATTAGGGACAGTGGATGCCTAGAAAGATGTTTTTTTAAAATTAGTTTTAGGTTCCAGAGAGTAGATTCCTGAAAAAAATGTGTTTGTTTTATGAAAAATGTGAGTGTGTTACTGCTAAAAAGTTGATGTAAATTTCATTTTTGGATAAGGGTGATTGCAATATTTCAACAAGTTAATTGAAATTTTCTTGCAAGATTAGGGAGAGTGGATGCCTAGAAAGATGTTTTTTACAAATTAGTTTTAGGTTCCAGAGAGTGGATTCCTGAAAAAAAAATTATTTGTTTCATGAAAAATGTGAGTGTGTTACTGCAAAAAAGTTGATTTAAATTTAGTTTCAGGATAGGTGTGAATGCATCATTTCAACAAGTCAATTGAAATTTTCTTGCAAGATTGGGGACAATGGATGCCTAGAAAGATGTTTTTTTAAAATTAGTTTTAGGTTCCAGAGGGTAGATTCCTGAAAAAAAATGTTTGTTTTATGAAAAATGTGAGTGTGTTACTGCTAAAAAGTTGATTTAAATTTCGTTTTTGGATAAGGGTGATTGCAATACTTCAACAAGTCAATTGAAATTTTCTTGCACGATTAGTGACAGTGGATGCCTAGAAAGATGTTTTTTTAAAATTAGTTTTAGGTTCCAGAGAGTAGATTCCTGAAAAAAATGTGTTTGTTTTATGAAAAATGTGAGGGTGTTACTGCTAAAAAGTTGATTTAAATTTCGTTTTTGAATAAGGGTGATTGCAATATTTCAACAAGTCAATTGAAATTTTCTTGCACGATTAGGGACAGTGGATGCCTAGAAAGATGTTTTTTTAAAATTAGTTTTAGGTTCCAGAGAGTAGATTCCTGAAAAAAATGTGTTTGTTTTATGAAAAATGTGAGTGTGTTACTGCTAAAAAGTTGATTTAAATTTCATTTTTGGATAAGGGTGATTGCAATATTTCAACAAGTCAATTGAAATTTTCTTGCACGATTAGGGACAGTGGATGCCTAGAAAGATGTTTTTTTAAAATTAGTTTTAGGTTCCAGAGAGTAGATTCCTGAAAAAAATGTGTTTGTTTTATGAAAAATGTGAGTGTGTTACTGCTAAAAAGTTGATTTAAATATCGTTTTTGGATAAGGGTGATTGCAATATTTCAATAAGTTAATTGAAATTTTCTTGGAAGTTTAGGGAGAGTGGATGCCTAGAAAGATGTTTTTTTTAATTAGTTTTAGGTTTCAGAGAGTAGATTCCTGAAATAAATGTGTTTGTTTTATGAAAAATGTGAGGGTGTTACTGCTAAAAAGTTGATTTAAATTTCCTTTTTGAATAAGGGTGATTGCAATATTTCAACAAGTCAATTGAAATTTTCTTGCACGATTAGGGACAGTGGATGCCTAGAAAGATATTTTTTTTAAATTAGTTTTAGGTTTCAGAGAGTAGATTCCTGAAAAAAATGAGTTTGTTTTATGAAAAATGTGAGTGTGTTACTGCTAAAAAGTTGATTTAAATTTCGTTTTTGGATAAGGGTGATTGCAATATTTCAACAAGTCAATTGAAATTTTCTTGCACGATTAGGGACAGTGGATGCCTAGAAAGATGTTTTTTTAAAATTAGTTTTAGGTTCCAGAGAGTAAATTCCTGAAAAAAATGTGTTTGTTTTATGAAAAATGTGAGTGTGTTTCTGCTAAAAAGTTGTTTTAAATATCGTTTTTGGATAAGGGTGATTGCAATATTTCAATAAGTTAATTGAAATTTTCTTGGAAGATTAGGGAGAGTGGATGCCTAGAAAGATGTTTTTTTTAATTAGTTTTAGGTTTCAGAGAGTAGATTCCTGAAAAAAATGTGTTTGTTTTATGAAAAATGTGAGGGTGTTACTGCTAAAAAGTTGATTTAAATTTCGTTTTTGAATAAGGGTGATTGCAATATTTTAACAAGTCAATTGAAATTTTCTTGCACGATTAGGGACAGTGGATGCCTAGAAAGATGTTTTTTTAAAATTAGTTTTAGGTTTCAGAGAGTAGATTACTGAAAAAAATGTTTTTTTTAATGAAAAATGTGAGTGTGTTACTGCAAAAAAGTTGATTTAAATATCGTTTTTGGATAAGGGTGATTGCAATATTTCAATAAGTTAATTGAAATTTTCTTGGAAGATTAGGGAGAGTGGATGCCTTGAAAGATGTTTTTTTTAATTAGTTTTAGGTTTCAGGGAGTAGATTCCTGAAATAAATGTGTTTGTTTTATGAAAAATGTGAGTGTGTTACTGCTAAAAAGTTGATTTAAATTTCGTTTTTGGATAAGGGTGATTGCAATATTTCAACAAGTTAATTGAAATTTTCTTGCAAGATTAGGGAGAGTGGATGCCTAGAAAGATGTTTTTTACAAATTAGTTTTAGGTTCCAGAGAGTCGATTCCTGAAAAAAAAATTATTTGTTTCATGAAAAATGTGAGTGTGTTACTGCAAAAAAGTTGATTTAAATTTAGTTTCAGGATAGGTGTGAATGCATCATTTCAACAAGTCAATTGAAATTTTCTTGCAAGATTGGGGACAATGGATGCCTAGAAAGATGTTTTTTTAAAATTAGTCTTAGGTTCCAGAGGGTAGATTCCTGAAAAAAAATGTTTGTTTTATGAAAAATGTGAGTGTGTTACTGCTAAAAAGTTGATTTAAATTTCGTTTTTGGATAAGGGTGATTGCAATACTTCAACAAGTCAATTGAAATTTTCTTGCACGATTAGGGACAGTGGATGCCTAGAAAGATGTTTTTTTAAAATTAGTTTTAGGTTCCAGAGAGTAGATTCCTGAAAAAAATGTGTTTGTTTTATGAAAAATGTGAGTGTGTTACTGCTAAAAAGTTGATTTAAATTTCATTTTTGGATAAGGGTGATTGCAATATTTCAACAAGTCAATTGAAATTTTCTTGCACGATTAGGGACAGTGGATGCCTAGAAAGATGTTTTTTTTAAAATTAGTTTTAGGTTCCAGAGAGTAGATTCCTGAAAAAAATGTGTTTGTTTTATGAAAAATGTGAGTGTGTTACTGCTAAAAAGTTGATTTAAATATCGTTTTTGGATAAGGGTGATTGCAATATTTCAATAAGTTAATTGAAATTTTCTTGGAAGATTAGGGAGAGTGGATGCCTAGAAAGATGTTTTTTTTAATTAGTTTTAGGTTTCAGAGAGTAGATTCCTGAAATAAATGTGTTTGTTTTATGAAAAATGTGAGGGTGTTACTGCTAAAAAGTTGATTTAAATTTCGTTTTTGAATAAGGGTGATTGCAATATTTCAACAAGTCAATTGAAATTTTCTTGCACGATTAGGGACAGTGGATGCCTAGAAAGATATTTTTTTTTAATTAGTTTTAGGTTTCAGAGAGTAGATTCCTGAAAAAAATGTGTTTGTTTTATGAAAAATGTGAGTGTGTTACTGCTAAAAAGTTGATTTAAATTTCGTTTTTGGATAAGGGTGATTGCAATATTTCAACAAGTCAATTGAAATTTTCTTGCACGATTAGGGACAGTGGATGCCTAGAAAGATGTTTTTTTAAAATTAGTTTTAGGTTCCAGAGAGTAAATTCCTGAAAAAAATGTGTTTGTTTTATGAAAAATGTGAGTGTGTTACTGCTAAAAAGTTGTTTTAAATATCGTTTTTGGATAAGGGTGATTGCAATATTTCAATAAGTTAATTGAAATTTTCTTGGAAGATTAGGGAGAGTGGATGCCTAGAAAGATGTTTTTTTTAATTAGTTTTAGGTTTCAGAGAGTAGATTTCTGAAAAAAATGTGTTTGTTTTATGAAAAATGTGAGGGTGTTACTGCTAAAAAGTTGATTTAAATTTCGTTTTTGAATAAGGGTGATTGCAATATTTTAACAAGTCAATTGAAATTTTCTTGCACGATTAGGGACAGTGGATGCCTAGAGAGATGTTTTTTTAAAATTAGTTTTAGGTTTCAGAGAGTAGATTACTGAAAAAAATGTTTTTTTTTTATGAAAAATGTGAGTGTGTTACTCAGGGGTGTGGAATTTTATGAAATATGTACTTGTCCATGGGACAAGTAGCTTCATAAATCTACATGTCCTGTAACAAAATCCACTTGTCCCTTTGGTGCCATTGTAGTGCGCCGTCAAATAATGGCTGCAATCTCTTTATAGAAGAGCTCTGATAATAGCCTTTCTGGTTATGTCAGGCTATTACTATAGAAAGATTTGAATTTTGGAGTTTCTCACCAGCTCTTCTGTAATCTTTTCCCATACTGAGAAAGGTCGGCAATTTACCCCTGACAATAGCAGAAGTAAAGTTTCTTCCATGGCTGGGAAAAATGTCGTTGGAGAAAAAGTGAACTTGTAAACAGTCAACAGATTTCCGCTGGGGCATATTCATATTTGCTCTTGCTAAGATGCAATTCACAAAGATTTTCTAGGACTACGGTTTCCTGGCCTACTTAAGGAAATTCATGTGAATTCATGAAAAACGTAGATCTACATGAATACAAAGTCATATCATGGGTGCCCTTTGATACTTTAACAACTGAGCCCCTAATTAAATCTGAGTTAACCAAGACTTTGTGCTTTTATTAAAATGCTATCTCTTCCTATCTGTGAGCTGGCTTCATTGTGTGCTCTTTTATAAAGTAGTTTTGTTCAGTGCCAGGAATTTCTATGGCAACATGGCCTTTATGAGACCAAATACCAGCGGTCTAGTAAGAACGCGCTGGTATACAGAAGCACGCCTACCTGATGATCCCAAGGTAGAGAAACGAGCATAGTGTAGGCCAAGTGAGTTACCAGAAAATTAAAATACCCACCATGTTGATCCAAAGTTCTTATGACACCAAGCAAGCAAAAAATGAATTGGAATCCTCGCCAGAATAGCTCTCTTGCCTCTTCCATCTGAGCATCTATCCATTCATCCTTTAACACACTGATATCTAGCATTTCACCTTTACATTGGCCCCCATTCATTCTTTTATCCATTAGCCTTTCACCAAACTGTTCGTCCGTCAGTCCATCCGCTCATCCATTTCCAAACCTACCCATCCATCTCCAAACCTATCCATTTCAACCATCCATCCATCCTTTTGCTCATCCATACACCCTCCCTTTCACTCATCTATCCACCTTCCCTTTCACTCATGCCTCCACCCACTCTTCAACCCATCAATCCATCCTTCCACTCATCCATCCATTTATCCTTTACACTCATCCATCCTTTCACTCTCTAATCCTTAAACCCTGTAACCCATCCATCCATCCATCTAGCCAGCCACACTTTCACTCACTCATCCTTTCACCCACATCCATTCATCCTTTCACAATTACGAATCTTTGTCTGCAGAGCTGCAGACAGAAGAGGCCCATCAAGAGCTCCGCCTCTACTGTAGCTGAAAAGTGTGGTGTTCATGAAGCCCCTGTTCAAAGCTATCCTGCCATCTCCAAACCTATCGACCCAACTGATCAATCCAGCCTTCTTTCACTCATCCATCCATACTTTCACTCTACACATCCTCCTCTTCACTCCTATTCATCCATCCTTTCACTCATCCATCCATCCACCCATCCATCCATCCTCCTTTTCACTCATCTATCCACTTATCCTTTCACTTCCTCCATTTATGCTTTCGCTCGTCCATCCACCCTTTCACCCGTACATCTTCCGTTTCGCTCATATATCCATCCACCCTTCACTAATTCCTCCATCCACCTTTACACTCAACTGTCCACCCATCCATCAACCCTTCCACCCAGCCACCCACCTATCCCCGCCCACTCAGCCATCTATCCCCGCCCACTCAGCCATCTATCCCCGCCCACTCAGCCATCTATACCCGCCCACTCAGCCATCTATCCCCACTCAGCCATCTATTCATCTACTCTCTCACCACTTAATCCACCCTTTCAATAAGCCGTCCATCCTTTCACTCATCAATCCACTTTCGACCTATCCATCCACTCACCCATCCCTTCATTCACCCTTGCACTTATCCTACCATTCTTTCAAACATCCATCCTTACACTCATTCATCCATGTATCTTCCCTTTCACTACACTCATTCATTCATCCATATATCCATCCAGCCTTTCACTCATTCATCCATATATCTATCCATTCACCCTTTCACTCATTAATGTATGCATCTATCATCCACTCTTGCACGTATTCATCCATGCATCTATACATCCACCCTTTCACTTATTCATACATGCACCTATCCATCCACCCTTTCACTTATTCACACATGCATCTATCCATTCACTCTTTCATACATGCACCTATCCATCCACCCTTTCACTCATTCATTCATGCATCTAAACATCCACCCTTTCACTCCACTCATTCATCCAACTATCCATCCAGCCTCACTTATTAATCCATACACCTATCCATTCCCCCTTTCACTCATTAATGTATTCATCTATCATCCACTCTTGCACGTATTTATCCTTGCATTTATATATCCACCCATTTACTGATTCATACATGCATCTATCCATTCACCCTTTCACTCATTAATGTATGCATCTATCATCCACTCTTCCATGTATTCATCCATGCATCTGTACATCCACCCGTTCACGTATTCATATATGCATCTATCCATCCACCCTTTCACTATTCATCCATGCATCTATTCATCCACCCATTTACTCACTCTCCCACCCACCCTTTCAAGTCTATTATGGGCCTTTGTCTGCGGACCTGCAGACTGAAGAGGCCCATCAAAAACTCTACAGCTGCTGTAGTTGCTACAGCGGTGTATTCACAATGCCCCTGGTGCAGGCACAAAGTGAGATGAGAGGCCTAGTGAAAGAACAGAATTGGGGGTGGCCTTCGGCCTGCATGAAAGCCCATGGGGAAACTGATGAGCTTTAATGTAAGCCTCGATGAAGTAAGGTATGAGAGGCCAAGGGGAGCGGGTCGGGGAAGTGCAGCGGAGGGTGGAGTGGTTCAGGCACCGGGTGTAACATAAGGTGTACAGAAAACACAAAGTGCCAAGGAGGAGTGCATAAGGAGGGAAATCAAATTGAGTTGAAGATGAGCAGGGATATTGGAGCCCTATGAGGCCCCGGAGCAGAGAATACAAGGCAGGGGTCATACAGTTCAAGTCAGAGCAAGAGGTCAAGAGGCACAAAAAGCAGCCTGTTACATGTCATTGCTGTGAGTGTACTGGAGCTGCAGAAGCTTGATGTGTGTCTCATGCTTGAAGATAATAAAAGGACCAGGGGAGAACCTGGAAGCCACACGACCTTATTGAGCTGGCTCAAACTTTGAGCTCTGCTTTATCATTTTGTTGTTCTGCTCTGGGGAAATTAAAATGCAGGCCCCAGTTTTGCATTGACCCTTTCACTGCCAATAAACTGCTAGGAGCAACTTATTTACTGGCTGTGACCTACAGGGTTGAACAGCTGTGTATCTTACTACTATAAAACTGTCTACTTGTCCTTTGGACAAAATGCAAATTAAAACCTCTAGCCCTCCTAAGAAATCTAGATGTCTCGGGCGTCGGGAGATAGGAATTCCCCACCCCTGGTTACTGCAAAAAATTTGATTTAAATATCGTTTTTGGATAAGGGTGATTGCAATATTTCAATAAGTTAATTGAAATTTTCTTGGAAGATTAGGGAGAGTGGATGCCTTGAAAGATGTTTTTTTTAATTAGTTTTAGGTTTCAGAGAGTAGATTCCTGAAATAAATGTGTTTGTTTTATGAAAAATGTGAGTGTGTTACTGCTAAAAAGTTGATTTAAATTTCGTTTTTGGATAAGGGTGATTGCAATATTTCAACAAGTTAATTGAAATTTTCTTGCAAGATTAGGGAGAGTGGATGCCTAGAAAGATGTTTTTTACAAATTCGTTATAGGTTCCAGAGAGTGGATTCCTGAAAAAAAAATTATTTGTTTCATGAAAAATGTGAGTGTGTTACTGCAAAAAAGTTGATTTAAATTTAGTTTCAGGATAGGTGTGAATGCATCATTTAACAAGTCAATTGAAATTTTCTTGCAAGATTGGGGACAATGGATGCCTAGAAAGATGTTTTTTTTAAATTAGTTTTAGGTTTCAGAGAGTAGATTCCTGAAAAAAATGTGTTTGTTTTATGAAAAATGTGAGTGTGTTACTGCAAAAAAGTTGATTTAAATATCGTTTTTGGATAAGGGTGATTGCAATATTTCAATAAGTTAATTGAAATTTTCTTGGAAGATTAGGGAGAGTGGATGCCTAGAAAGGTGTTTTTCTTTAATTAGTTTTAGGTTTCAGAGAGTAGATTCCTGAAAAAAAGGTGTTTGTTTTATGAAAAATGTGAGGGTGTTACTGCTAAAAAGTTGATTTAAATTTCGTTTTTGAATAAGGGTGATTGCAATATTTCAATAAGTCAATTGAAATTTTCTTGCACGATTAGGGACAGTGGATGCCTAGAAAGATGTTTTTTTAAAATTAGTTTTAGGTTTCAGAGAGTAGATTCCTGAAAAAAATGTGTTTGTTTTATGAAAAATGTGAGGGTGTTACTGCTAAAAAGTTGATTTAAATTTCGTTTTTGAATAAGGGTGATTGCAATATTTCAATAAGTCAATTGAAATTTTTTTGCACGATTAGGGACAGTGGATGCCTAGAAAGATGTTTTTTTAAAATTAGTTTTAGGTTTCAGAGAGTAGATTCCTGAAAAAAATGTGTTTGTTTTATGAAAAATGTGAGTGTGTTACTGCTAAAAAGTTGATTTAAATTTCGTTTTTGGATAAGGGTGATTGCAATATTTCAACAAGTCAATTGAAATTTTCTTGCACGATTAGGGACAGTGGATGCCTAGAAAGATGTTTTTTTAAAATTAGTTTTAGGTTCCAGAGAGTAGATTCCTGAAAAAAATGTGTTTGTTTTATGAAAAATGCGAGGGTGTTACTGCTAAAAAGTTGATTTAAATTACGTTTTTGAATAAGGGTGATTGCAATATTTCAACAAGTCAATTGAAATTTTCTTGCACGATTAGGGACAGTGGATGCCTAGAAAGATATTTTTTTTAAATTAGTTTTAGGTTTCAGAGAGTAGATTCCTGAAAAAAATGTGTTTGTTTTATGAAAAATGTGAGTGTGTTACTGCTAAAAAGTTGATTTAAATTTCGTTTTTGGATAAGGGTGATTGGTATATTTCAACAAGTCAATTGACATTTTCTTGCACGATTAGGGACAGTGGATGCCTAGAAAGATGTTTTTTTAAAATTCGTTATAGGTTCCAGAGAGTGGATTCCTGAAAAAAAAATTATTTGTTTCATGAAAAATGTGAGTGTGTTACTGCAAAAAAGTTGATTTAAATTTAGTTTCAGGATAGGTGTGAATGCATCATTTCAACAAGTCAATTGAAATTTTCTTGCAAGATTGGGGACAATGGATGCCTAGAAAGATGTTTTTTTAAAATTAGTTTTAGGTTTCAGAGAGTAGATTCCTGAAAAAAATGTGTTTGTTTTATGAAAAATGTGAGTGTGTTACTGCAAAAAAGTTGATTTAAATATCGTTTTTGGATAAGGGTGATTTCAATATTTCAATAAGTTAATTGAAATTTTCTTGGAAGATTAGGGAGAGTGGATGCCTAGAAAGATGTTTTTTTTAATTAGTTTTAGGTTTCAGAGAGTAGATTCCTGAAAAAAAATGTGTTTGTTTTATGAAAAATGTGAGGGTGGTACTGCTAAAAAGTTGATTTAAATTTCGTTTTTGAATAAGGGTGATTGCAATATTTCAATAAGTCAATTGAAATTTTCTTGCACGATTAGGGACAGTGGATGCCTAGAAAGATTTTTTTTTAAAATTAGTTTTAGGTTTCAGAGAGTAGATTCCTGAAAAAAATGTGTTTGTTTTATGAAAAATGTGAGTGTGTTACTGCTAAAAAGTTGATTTAAATGTCGTTTTTGGATAAGGGTGATTGCAATATTTCAACAAGTCAATTGAAATTTTCTTGCACGATTAGGGACAGTGGATGCCTAGAAAGATGTTTTTTAAAAATTAGTTTTAGGTTCCAGAGAGTAGATTCCTGAAAAAAAATGTGTTTGTTTTATGAAAAATGTGAGTGTGTTACTGCTAAAAAGTTGATTTAAATTTCGTTTTTGGATAAGGGTGATTGCAATACTTCAACAAGTCAATTGAAATTTTCTTGCACGATTAGGGACAGTGGATGCCTAGAAAGATGTTTTTTTAAAATTAGTTTTAGGTTCCAGAGAGTAGATTCCTGAAAAAAATGTGTTTGTTTTATGAAAAATGTGAGTGTGTTACTGCTAAAAAGTTGATGTAAATTTCATTTTTGGATAAGGGTGATTGCAATATTTCAACAAGTTAATTGAAATTTTCTTGCAAGATTAGGGAGAGTGGATGCCTAGAAAGATGTTTTTTACAAATTAGTTTTAGGTTCCAGAGAGTGGATTCCTGAAAAAAAAATTATTTGTTTCATGAAAAATGTGAGTGTGTTACTGCAAAAAAGTTGATTTAAATTTAGTTTCAGGATAGGTGTGAATGCATCATTTCAACAAGTCAATTGAAATTTTCTTGCAAGATTGGGGACAATGGATGCCTAGAAAGATGTTTTTTTAAAATTAGTTTTAGGTTCCAGAGGGTAAATTCCTGAAAAAAAATGTTTGTTTTATGAAAAATGTGAGTGTGTTACTGCTAAAAAGTTGATTTAAATTTCGTTTTTGGATAAGGGTGATTGCAATACTTCAACAAGTCAATTGAAATTTTCTTGCACGATTAGGGACAGTGGATGCCTAGAAAGATGTTTTTTTAAAATTAGTTTTAGGTTCCAGAGAGTAGATTCCTGAAAAAAATGTGTTTGTTTTATGAAAAATGTGAGGGTGTTACTGCTAAAAAGTTGATTTAAATTTCGTTTTTGAATAAGGGTGATTGCAATATTTCAACAAGTCAATTGAAATTTTCTTGCACGATTAGGGACAGTGGATGCCTAGAAAGATGTTTTTTTAAAATTAGTTTTAGGTTCCAGAGAGTAGATTCCTGAAAAAAATGTGTTTGTTTTATGAAAAATGTGAGTGTGTTACTGCTAAAAAGTTGATTTAAATTTCATTTTTGGATAAGGGTGATTGCAATATTTCAACAAGTCAATTGAAATTTTCTTGCACGATTAGGGACAGTGGATGCCTAGAAAGATGTTTTTTTAAAATTAGTTTTAGGTTCCAGAGAGTAGATTCCTGAAAAAAATGTGTTTGTTTTATGAAAAATGTGAGTGTGTTACTGCTAAAAAGTTGATTTAAATATCGTTTTTGGATAAGGGTGATTGCAATATTTCAATAAGTTAATTGAAATTTTCTTGGAAGATTAGGGAGAGTGGATGCCTAGAAAGATGTTTTTTTTAATTAGTTTTAGGTTTCAGAGAGTAGATTCCTGAAATAAATGTGTTTGTTTTATGAAAAATGTGAGGGTGTTACTGCTAAAAAGTTGATTTAAATTTCGTTTTTGAATAAGGGTGATTGCAATATTTCAACAAGTCAATTGAAATTTTCTTGCACGATTAGGGACAGTGGCTGCCTAGAAAGATATATTTTTTAAATTAGTTTTAGGTTTCAGAGAGTAGATTCCTGAAAAAAATGTGTTTGTTTTATGAAAAATGTGAGTGTGTTACTGCTAAAAAGTTGATTTAAATTTCGTTTTTGGATAAGGGTGATTGCAATATTTCAAAAAGTCAATTGAAATTTTCTTGCACGATTAGGGACAGTGGATGCCTAGAAAGATGTTTTTTTAAAATTAGTTTTAGGTTCCAGAGAGTAAATTCCTGAACAAAAATGTGTTTGTTTTATGAAAAATGTGAGTGTGTTACTGCTAAAAAGTTGTTTTAAATATCGTTTTTGGATAAGGATGATTGCAATATTTCAATAAGTTAATTGAAATTTTCTTGGAAGATTAGGGAGAGTGGATGCCTAGAAAGATGTTTTTTTTAATTAGTTTTAGGTTTCAGAGAGTAGATTCCTGAAAAAAATTTGTTTGTTTTATGAAAAATGTGAGGGTGTTACTGCTAAAAAGTTGATTTAAATTTCGTTTTTGAATAAGGGTGATTGCAATATTTTAACAAGTCAATTGAAATTTTCTTGCACGATTAGGGACAGTGGATGCCTAGAAAGATGTTTTTTTAAAATTAGTTTTAGGTTTCAGAGAGTAGATTACTGAAAAAATGTTTTTTTTTTATGAAAAATGTGAGTGTGTTACTGCAAAAAAGTTGATTTAAATATCGTTTTTGGATAAGGGTGATTGCAATATTTCAATAAGTTAATTGAAATTTTCTTGGAAGATTAGGGAGAGTGGATGCCTTGAAAGATGTTTTTTTTAATTAGTTTTAGGTTTCAGAGAGTAGATTCCTGAAATAAATGTGTTTGTTTTATGAAAAATGTGAGTGTGTTACTGCTAAAAAGTTGATTTAAATTTCGTTTTTGGATAAGGGTGATTGCAATATTTCAACAAGTTAATTGAAATTTTCTTGCAAGATTAGGGAGAGTGGATGCCTAGAAAGATGTTTTTTACAAATTAGTTTTAGGTTCCAGAGAGTGGATTCCTGAAAAAAAAATTATTTGTTTCATGAAAAATGTGAGTGTGTTACTGCAAAAAAGTTGATTTAAATTTAGTTTCAGGATAGGTGTGAATGCATCATTTCAACAAGTCAATTGAAATTTTCTTGCAAGATTGGGGACAATGGATGCCTAGAAAGATGTTTTTTTAAAATTAGTTTTAGGTTCCAGAGGGTAGATTCCTGAAAAAAAATGTTTGTTTTATGAAAAATGTGAGTGTGTTACTGCTAAAAAGTTGATTTAAATTTCGTTTTTGGATAAGGGTGATTGCAATACTTCAACAAGTCAATTGAAATTTTCTTGCACGATTAGGGACAGTGGATGCCTAGAAAGATGTTTTTTTAAAATTAGTTTTAGGTTCCAGAGAGTAGATTCCTGAAAAAAATGTGTTTGTTTTATGAAAAATGTGAGGGTGTTACTGCTAAAAAGTTGATTTAAATTTCGTTTTTGAATAAGGGTGATTGCAATATTTCAACAAGTCAATTGAAATTTTCTTGCACGATTAGGGACAGTGGATGCCTAGAAAGATGTTTTTTTTAAATTAGTTTTAGGTTCCAGAGAGTAGATTCCTGAAAAAAATGTGTTTGTTTTATGAAAAATGTGAGTGTGTTACTGCTAAAAAGTTGATTTAAATTTCATTTTTGGATAAGGGTGATTGCAATATTTCAACAAGTCAATTGAAATTTTCTTGCACGATTCGGGACAGTGGATGCCTAGAAAGATGTTTTTTTAAAATTAGTTTTAGGTTCCAGAGAGTAGATTCCTGAAAAAAATGTGTTTGTTTTATGAAAAATGTGAGTGTGTTACTGCTAAAAAGTTGATTTAAATATCGTTTTTGGATAAGGGTGATTGCAATATTTCAATAAGTTAATTGAAATTTTCTTGGAAGATTAGGGAGAGTGGATGCCTAGAAAGATGTTTTTTTTAATTAGTTTTAGGTTTCAGAGAGTAGATTCCTGAAATAAATGTGTTTGTTTTATGAAAAATGTGAGGGTGTTACTGCTAAAAAGTTGATTTAAATTTCGTTTTTGAATAAGGGTGATTGCAATATTTCAACAAGTCAATTGAAATTTTCTTGCACGATTAGGGACAGTGGATGCCTAGAAAGATATTTTTTTTAAATTAGTTTTAGGTTTCAGAGAGTAGATTCCTGAAAAAAATGTGTTTGTTTTATGAAAAATGTGAGTGTGTTACTGCTAAAAAGTTGATTTAAATTTCGTTTTTGGATAAGGGTGATTGCAATATTTCAACAAGTCAATTGAAATTTTCTTGCACAATTAGGGACAGTGGAGGCCTAGAAAGATGTTTTTTTAAAATTAGTTTTAGGTTCCAGAGAGTAAATTCCTGAAAAAAATGTGTTTGTTTTATGAAAAATGTGAGTGTGTTACTGCTAAAAAGTTGTTTTAAATATCGTTTTTGGATAAGGGTGATTGCAATATTTCAATAAGTTAATTGAAATTTTCTTGGAAGATTAGGGAGAGTGGATGCCTTGAAAGATGTTTTTTTAATTAGTTTTAGGTTTCAGAGAGTAGATTCCTGAAAAAAATGTGTTTGTTTTATGAAAAATGTGAGGGTGTTACTGCTAAAAAGTTGATTTAAATTTCGTTTTTGAATAAGGGTGATTGCAATATTTTAACAAGTCAATTGAAATTTTCTTGCACGATTAGGGACAGTGGATGCCTAGAAAGATGTTTTTTTAAAATTAGTTTTAGGTTTCAGAGAGTAGATTACTGAAAAAAATGTTTTTTTTTTAATGAAAAATGTGAGTGTGTTACTGCAAAAAAGTTGATTTAAATATCGTTTTTGGATAAGGGTGATTGCAATATTTCAATAAGTTAATTGAAATTTTCTTGGAAGATTAGGGAGAGTGGATGCCTTGAAAGATGTTTTTTTTAATTAGTTTTAGGTTTCAGAGAGTAGATTCCTGAAATAAATGTGTTTGTTTTATGAAAAATGTGAGTGTGTTACTGCTAAAAAGTTGATTTAAATTTCGTTTTTGGATAAGGGTGATTGCAATATTTCAACAAGTTAATTGAAATTTTCTTGCAAGATTAGGGAGAGTGGATGCCTAGAAAGATGTTTTTTACAAATTTGTTATAGGTTCCAGAGAGTGGATTCCTGAAAAAAAAATTATTTGTTTCATGAAAAATGTGAGTGTGTTACTGCAAAAAAGTTGATTTAAATTTAGTTTCAGGATAGGTGTGAATGCATCATTTAACAAGTCAATTGAAATTTTCTTGCAAGATTGGGGACAATGGATGCCTAGAAAGATGTTTTTTTAAATTAGTTTTAGGTTTCAGAGAGTAGATTCCTGAAAAAAATGTGTTTGTTTTATGAAAAATGTGAGTGTGTTACTGCAAAAAAGTTGATTTAAATATCGTTTTTGGATAAGGGTGATTGCAATATTTCAATAAGTTAATTGAAATTTTCTTGGAAGATTAGGGAGAGTGGATGCCTAGAAAGATGTTTTTCTTTAATTAGTTTTAGGTTTCAGAGAGTAGATTCCTGAAAAAAAGGTGTTTGTTTTATGAAAAATGTGAGGGTGTTACTGCTAAAAAGTTGATTTAAATTTCGTTTTTGAATAAGGGTGATTGCAATATTTCAATAAGTCAATTGAAATTTTCTTGCACGATTAGGGACAGTGGATGCCTAGAAAGATGTTTTTTTAAAATTAGTTTTAGGTTTCAGAGAGTAGATTCCTGAAAAAAATGTGTTTGTTTTATGAAAAATGTGAGTGTGTTACTGCAAAAAAGTTGATTTAAATATCGTTTTTGGATAAGGGTGATTGCAATATTTCAATAAGTTAATTGAAATTTTCTTGGAAGATTAGGGAGAGTGGATGCCTAGAAAGATGTTTTTTTTTAATTAGTTTTAGGTTTCAGAGAGTAGATTCCTGAAAAAAATGTGTTTGTTTTATGAAAAATGTGAGGGTGTTACTGCTAAAAAGTTGATTTAAATTTCGTTTTTGAATAAGGGTGATTGCAATATTTCAACAAGTCAATTGAAATTTTCTTGCACGATTAGGGACAGTGGATGCCTAGAAAGATATTTTTTTTAAATTAGTTTTAGGTTTCAGAGAGTAGATTCCTGAAAAAAATGTGTTTGTTTTATGAAAAATGTGAGTGTGTTACTGCTAAAAAGTTGATTTAAATTTCGTTTTTGGATAAGGGTGATTGCAATATTTCAACAAGTCAATTGAAATTTTCTTGCACGATTAGGGACAGTGGAGGCCTAGAAAGATGTTTTTTTAAAATTAGTTTTAGGTTCCAGAGAGTAAATTCCTGAAAAAAATGTGTTTGTTTTATGAAAAATGTGAGTGTGTTACTGCTAAAAAGTTGTTTTAAATATCGTTTTTGGATAAGGGTGATTGCAATATTTCAATAAGTTAATTGAAATTTTCTTGGAAGATTAGGGAGAGTGGATGCCTAGAAAGATGTTTTTTTTAATTAGTTTTAGGTTTCAGAGAGTAGATTCCTGAAAAAAATGTGTTTGTTTTATGAAAAATGTGAGGGTGTTACTGCTAAAAAGTTGATTTAAATTTCGTTTTTGAATAAGGGTGATTGCAATATTTTAACAAGTCAATTGAAATTTTCTTGCACGATTAGGGACAGTGGATGCCTAGAAAGATGTTTTTTTAAAATTAGTTTTAGGTTTCAGAGAGTAGATTACTGAAAAAAATGTTTTTTTTTTTATGAAAAATGTGAGTGTGTTACTGCAAAAAAGTTGATTTAAATATCGTTTTTGGATAAGGGTGATTGCAATATTTCAATAAGTTAATTGAAATTTTCTTGGAAGATTAGGGAGAGTGGATGCCTTGAAAGATGTTTTTTTTAATTAGTTTTAGGTTTCAGAGAGTAGATTCCTGAAATAAATGTGTTTGTTTTATGAAAAATGTGAGTGTGTTACTGCTAAAAAGTTGATTCAAATTTCGTTTTTGGATAAGGGTGATTGCAATATTTCAACAAGTTAATTGAAATTTTCTTGCAAGATTAGGGAGAGTGGATGCCTAGAAAGATGTTTTTTACAAATTCGTTATAGGTTCCAGAGAGTGGATTCCTGAAAAAAAAATTATTTGTTTCATGAAAAATGTGAGTGTGTTACTGCAAAAAAGTTGATTTAAATTTAGTTTCAGGATAGGTGTGAATGCATCATTTAACAAGTCAATTGAAATTTTCTTGCAAGATTGGGGACAATGGATGCCTAGAAAGATGTTTTTTTTAAATTAGTTTTAGGTTTCAGAGAGTAGATTCCTGAAAAAAATGTGTTTGTTTTATGAAAAATGTGAGTGTGTTACTGCAAAAAAGTTGATTTAAATATCGTTTTTGGATAAGGGTGATTGCAATATTTCAATAAGTTAATTGAAATTTTCTTGGAAGATTAGGGAGAGTGGATGCCTAGAAAGATGTTTTTCTTTAATTAGTTTTAGGTTTCAGAGAGTAGATTCCTGAAAAAAAGGTGTTTGTTTTATGAAAAATGTGAGGGTGTTACTGCTAAAAAGTTGATTTAAATTTCGTTTTTGAATAAGGGTGATTGCAATATTTCAATAAGTCAATTGAAATTTTCTTGCACGATTAGGGACAGTGGATGCCTAGAAAGATGTTTTTTTAAAATTAGTTTTAGGTTTCAGAGAGTAGATTCCTGAAAAAAATGTGTTTGTTTTATGAAAAATGTGAGTGTGTTACTGCAAAAAAGTTGATTTAAATATCGTTTTTGGATAAGGGTGATTGCAATATTTCAATAAGTTAATTGAAATTTTCTTGGAAGATTAGGGAGAGTGGATGCCTAGAAAGATGTTTTTTTTTAATTAGTTTTAGGTTTCAGAGAGTAGATTCCTGAAAAAAATGTGTTTGTTTTATGAAAAATGTGAGGGTGTTACTGCTAAAAAGTTGATTTAAATTTCGTTTTTGAATAAGGGTGATTGCAATATTTGAATAAGTCAATTGAAATTTTTTTGCACGATTAGGGACAGTGGATGCCTAGAAAGATGTTTTTTTAAAATTAGTTTTAGGTTTCAGAGAGTAGATTCCTGAAAAAAATGTGTTTGTTTTATGAAAAATGTGAGTGTGTTACTGCTAAAAAGTTGATTTAAATTTCGTTTTTGGATAAGGGTGATTGCAATATTTCAACAAGTCAATTGAAATTTTCTTGCACGATTAGGGACAGTGGATGCCTAGAAAGATTTTTTTTTTTAAAATTAGTTTTAGGTTCCAGAGAGTAGATTCCTGAAAAAAATTTGTTTGTTTTATGAAAAATGTGAGTGTGTTACTGCTAAAAAGTTGATTTAAATTTCGTTTTTGGATAAGGGTGATTGCAATACTTCAACAAGTCAATTGAAATTTTCTTGCACGATTAGGGACAGTGGATGCCTAGAAAGATGTTTTTTTAAAATTAGTTTTAGGTTCCAGAGAGTAGATTCCTGAAAAAAATGTGTTTGTTTTATGAAAAATGCGAGGGTGTTACTGCTAAAAAGTTGATTTAAATTACGTTTTTGAATAAGGGTGATTGCAATATTTCAACAAGTCAATTGAAATTTTCTTGCACGATTAGGGACAGTGGATGCCTAGAAAGATATTTTTTTTAAATTAGTTTTAGGTTTCAGAGAGTAGATTCCTGAAAAAAATGTGTTTGTTTTATGAAAAATGTGAGTGTGTTACTGCTAAAAAGTTGATTTAAATTTCGTTTTTGGATAAGGGTGATTGGTATATTTCAACAAGTCAATTGACATTTTCTTGCACGATTAGGGACAGTGGATGCCTAGAAAGATGTTTTTTTAAAATTCGTTATAGGTTCCAGAGAGTGGATTCCTGAAAAAAAAATTATTTGTTTCATGAAAAATGTGAGTGTGTTACTGCAAAAAAGTTGATTTAAATTTAGTTTCAGGATAGGTGTGAATGCATCATTTCAACAAGTCAATTGAAATTTTCTTGCAAGATTGGGGACAATGGATGCCTAGAAAGATGTTTTTTTAAAATTAGTTTTAGGTTTCAGAGAGTAGATTCCTGAAAAAAATGTGTTTGTTTTATGAAAAATGTGAGTGTGTTACTGCAAAAAAGTTGATTTAAATATCGTTTTTGGATAAGGGTGATTTCAATATTTCAATAAGTTAATTGAAATTTTCTTGGAAGATTAGGGAGAGTGGATGCCTAGAAAGATGTTTTTTTTAATTAGTTTTAGGTTTCAGAGAGTAGATTCCTGAAAAAAAATGTGTTTGTTTTATGAAAAATGTGAGGGTGGTACTGCTAAAAAGTTGATTTAAATTTCGTTTTTGAATAAGGGTGATTGCAATATTTCAATAAGTCAATTGAAATTTTCTTGCACGATTAGGGACAGTGGATGCCTAGAAAGATTTTTTTTTAAAATTAGTTTTAGGTTTCAGAGAGTAGATTCCTGAAAAAAATGTGTTTGTTTTATGAAAAATGTGAGTGTGTTACTGCTAAAAAGTTGATTTAAATGTCGTTTTTGGATAAGGGTGATTGCAATATTTCAACAAGTCAATTGAAATTTTCTTGCACGATTAGGGACAGTGGATGCCTAGAAAGATGTTTTTTAAAAATTAGTTTTAGGTTCCAGAGAGTAGATTCCTGAAAAAAAATGTGTTTGTTTTATGAAAAATGTGAGTGTGTTACTGCTAAAAAGTTGATTTAAATTTCGTTTTTGGATAAGGGTGATTGCAATACTTCAACAAGTCAATTGAAATTTTCTTGCACGATTAGGGACAGTGGATGCCTAGAAAGATGTTTTTTTAAAATTAGTTTTAGGTTCCAGAGAGTAGATTCCTGAAAAAAATGTGTTTGTTTTATGAAAAATGTGAGTGTGTTACTGCTAAAAAGTTGATGTAAATTTCATTTTTGGATAAGGGTGATTGCAATATTTCAACAAGTTAATTGAAATTTTCTTGCAAGATTAGGGAGAGTGGATGCCTAGAAAGATGTTTTTTACAAATTAGTTTTAGGTTCCAGAGAGTGGATTCCTGAAAAAAAAATTATTTGTTTCATGAAAAATGTGAGTGTGTTACTGCTAAAAAGTTGATTTAAATGTCGTTTTTGGATAAGGGTGATTGCAATATTTCAACAAGTCAATTGAAATTTTCTTGCAAGATTGGGGACAATGGATGCCTAGAAAGATGTTTTTTTAAAATTAGTTTTAGGTTCCAGAGGGTAAATTCCTGAAAAAAAATGTTTGTTTTATGAAAAATGTGAGTGTGTTACTGCTAAAAAGTTGATTTAAATTTCGTTTTTGGATAAGGGTGATTGCAATACTTCAACAAGTCAATTGAAATTTTCTTGCACGATTAGGGACAGTGGATGCCTAGAAAGATGTTTTTTTAAAATTAGTTTTAGGTTCCAGAGAGTAGATTCCTGAAAAAAATGTGTTTGTTTTATGAAAAATGTGAGGGTGTTACTGCTAAAAAGTTGATTTAAATTTCGTTTTTGAATAAGGGTGATTGCAATATTTCAACAAGTCAATTGAAATTTTCTTGCACGATTAGGGACAGTGGATGCCTAGAAAGATGTTTTTTTAAAATTAGTTTTAGGTTCCAGAGAGTAGATTCCTGAAAAAAATGTGTTTGTTTTATGAAAAATGTGAGTGTGTTACTGCTAAAAAGTTGATTTAAATTTCATTTTTGGATAAGGGTGATTGCAATATTTCAACAAGTCAATTGAAATTTTCTTGCACGATTAGGGACAGTGGATGCCTAGAAAGATGTTTTTTTAAAATTAGTTTTAGGTTCCAGAGAGTAGATTCCTGAAAAAAATGTGTTTGTTTTATGAAAAATGTGAGTGTGTTACTGCTAAAAAGTTGATTTAAATATCGTTTTTGGATAAGGGTGATTGCAATATTTCAATAAGTTAATTGAAATTTTCTTGGAAGATTAGGGAGAGTGGATGCCTAGAAAGATGTTTTTTTTAATTAGTTTTAGGTTTCAGAGAGTAGATTCCTGAAATAAATGTGTTTGTTTTATGAAAAATGTGAGGGTGTTACTGCTAAAAAGTTGATTTAAATTTCGTTTTTGAATAAGGGTGATTGCAATATTTCAACAAGTCAATTGAAATTTTCTTGCACGATTAGGGACAGTGGCTGCCTAGAAAGATATATTTTTTAAATTAGTTTTAGGTTTCAGAGAGTAGATTCCTGAAAAAAATGTGTTTGTTTTATGAAAAATGTGAGTGTGTTACTGCTAAAAAGTTGATTTAAATTTCGTTTTTGGATAAGGGTGATTGCAATATTTCAAAAAGTCAATTGAAATTTTCTTGCACGATTAGGGACAGTGGATGCCTAGAAAGATGTTTTTTTAAAATTAGTTTTAGGTTCCAGAGAGTAAATTCCTGAACAAAAATGTGTTTGTTTTATGAAAAATGTGAGTGTGTTACTGCTAAAAAGTTGTTTTAAATATCGTTTTTGGATAAGGATGATTGCAATATTTCAATAAGTTAATTGAAATTTTCTTGGAAGATTAGGGAGAGTGGATGCCTAGAAAGATGTTTTTTTTAATTAGTTTTAGGTTTCAGAGAGTAGATTCCTGAAAAAAATTTGTTTGTTTTATGAAAAATGTGAGGGTGTTACTGCTAAAAAGTTGATTTAAATTTCGTTTTTGAATAAGGGTGATTGCAATATTTTAACAAGTCAATTGAAATTTTCTTGCACGATTAGGGACAGTGGATGCCTAGAAAGATGTTTTTTTAAAATTAGTTTTAGGTTTCAGAGAGTAGATTACTGAAAAAAATGTTTTTTTTTTAATGAAAAATGTGAGTGTGTTACTGCAAAAAAGTTGATTTAAATATCGTTTTTGGATAAGGGTGATTGCAATATTTCAATAAGTTAATTGAAATTTTCTTGGAAGATTAGGGAGAGTGGATGCCTTGAAAGATGTTTTTTTTAATTAGTTTTAGGTTTCAGAGAGTAGATTCCTGAAATAAATGTGTTTGTTTTATGAAAAATGTGAGTGTGTTACTGCTAAAAAGTTGATTTAAATTTCGTTTTTGGATAAGGGTGATTGCAATATTTCAACAAGTTAATTGAAATTTTCTTGCAAGATTAGGGAGAGTGGATGCCTAGAAAGATGTTTTTTACAAATTAGTTTTAGGTTCCAGAGAGTGGATTCCTGAAAAAAAAATTATTTGTTTCATGAAAAATGTGAGTGTGTTACTGCAAAAAAGTTGATTTAAATTTAGTTTCAGGATAGGTGTGAATGCATCATTTCAACAAGTCAATTGAAATTTTCTTGCAAGATTGGGGACAATGGATGCCTAGAAAGATGTTTTTTTAAAATTAGTTTTAGGTTCCAGAGGGTAGATTCCTGAAAAAAAATGTTTGTTTTATGAAAAATGTGAGTGTGTTACTGCTAAAAAGTTGATTTAAATTTCGTTTTTGGATAAGGGTGATTGCAATACTTCAACAAGTCAATTGAAATTTTCTTGCACGATTAGGGACAGTGGATGCCTAGAAAGATGTTTTTTTAAAATTAGTTTTAGGTTCCAGAGAGTAGATTCCTGAAAAAAATGTGTTTGTTTTATGAAAAATGTGAGGGTGTTACTGCTAAAAAGTTGATTTAAATTTCGTTTTTGAATAAGGGTGATTGCAATATTTCAACAAGTCAATTGAAATTTTCTTGCACGATTAGGGACAGTGGATGCCTAGAAAGATGTTTTTTTTAAATTAGTTTTAGGTTCCAGAGAGTAGATTCCTGAAAAAAATGTGTTTGTTTTATGAAAAATGTGAGTGTGTTACTGCTAAAAAGTTGATTTAAATTTCATTTTTGGATAAGGGTGATTGCAATATTTCAACAAGTCAATTGAAATTTTCTTGCACGATTCGGGACAGTGGATGCCTAGAAAGATGTTTTTTTAAAATTAGTTTTAGGTTCCAGAGAGTAGATTCCTGAAAAAAATGTGTTTGTTTTATGAAAAATGTGAGTGTGTTACTGCTAAAAAGTTGATTTAAATATCGTTTTTGGATAAGGGTGATTGCAATATTTCAATAAGTTAATTGAAATTTTCTTGGAAGATTAGGGAGAGTGGATGCCTAGAAAGATGTTTTTTTTAATTAGTTTTAGGTTTCAGAGAGTAGATTCCTGAAATAAATGTGTTTGTTTTATGAAAAATGTGAGGGTGTTACTGCTAAAAAGTTGATTTAAATTTCGTTTTTGAATAAGGGTGATTGCAATATTTCAACAAGTCAATTGAAATTTTCTTGCACGATTAGGGACAGTGGATGCCTAGAAAGATATTTTTTTTAAATTAGTTTTAGGTTTCAGAGAGTAGATTCCTGAAAAAAATGTGTTTGTTTTATGAAAAATGTGAGTGTGTTACTGCTAAAAAGTTGATTTAAATTTCGTTTTTGGATAAGGGTGATTGCAATATTTCAACAAGTCAATTGAAATTTTCTTGCACAATTAGGGACAGTGGAGGCCTAGAAAGATGTTTTTTTAAAATTAGTTTTAGGTTCCAGAGAGTAAATTCCTGAAAAAAATGTGTTTGTTTTATGAAAAATGTGAGTGTGTTACTGCTAAAAAGTCGTTTTAAATATCGTTTTTGGATAAGGGTGATTGCAATATTTCAATAAGTTAATTGAAATTTTCTTGGAGGATTAGGGAGAGTGGATGCCTAGAAAGATGTTTTTTTTAATTAGTTTTAGGTTTCAGAGAGTAGATTCCTGAAAAAAATGTGTTTGTTTTATGAAAAATGTGAGGGTGTTACTGCTAAAAAGTTGATTTAAATTTCGTTTTTGAATAAGGGTGATTGCAATATTTTAACAAGTCAATTGAAATTTTCTTGCACGATTAGGGACAGTGGATGCCTAGAAAGATGTTTTTTTAAAATTAGTTTTAGGTTTCAGAGAGTAGATTACTGAAAAAAATGTTTTTTTTTTTAATGAAAAATGTGAGTGTGTTACTGCAAAAAAGTTGATTTAAATATCGTTTTTGGATAAGGGTGATTGCAATATTTCAATAAGTTAATTGAAATTTTCTTGGAAGATTAGGGAGAGTGGATGCCTTGAAAGATGTTTTTTTTAATTAGTTTTAGGTTTCAGAGAGTAGATTCCTGAAATAAATGTGTTTGTTTTATGAAAAATGTGAGTGTGTTACTGCTAAAAAGTTGATTTAAATTTCGTTTTTGGATAAGGGTTATTGCAATATTTCAACAAGTTAATTGAAATTTTCTTGCAAGATTAGGGAGAGTGGATGCCTAGAAAGATGTTTTTTACAAATTCGTTATAGGTTCCAGAGAGTGGATTCCTGAAAAAAAAATTATTTGTTTCATGAAAAATGTGAGTGTGTTACTGCAAAAAAGTTGATTTAAATTTAGTTTCAGGATAGGTGTGAATGCATCATTTAACAAGTCAATTGAAATTTTCTTGCAAGATTGGGGACAATGGATGCCTAGAAAGATGTTTTTTTTAAATTAGTTTTAGGTTTCAGAGAGTAGATTCCTGAAAAAAATGTGTTTGTTTTATGAAAAATGTGAGTGTGTTACTGCAAAAAAGTTGATTTAAATATCGTTTTTGGATAAGGGTGATTGCAATATTTCAATAAGTTAATTGAAATTTTCTTGGAAGATTAGGGAGAGTGGATGCCTAGAAAGATGTTTTTCTTTAATTAGTTTTAGGTTTCAGAGAGTAGATTCCTGAAAAAAAGGTGTTTGTTTTATGAAAAATGTGAGTGTGTTACTGCAAAAAAGTTGATTTAAATATCGTTTTTGGATAAGGGTGATTGCAATATTTCAATAAGTTAATTGAAATTTTCTTGGAAGATTAGGGAGAGTGGATGCCTAGAAAGATGTTTTTTTTTAATTAGTTTTAGGTTTCAGAGAGTAGATTCCTGAAAAAAATGTGTTTGTTTTATGAAAAATGTGAGGGTGTTACTGCTAAAAAGTTGATTTAAATTTCGTTTTTGAATAAGGGTGATTGCAATATTTGAATAAGTCAATTGAAATTTTTTTGCACGATTAGGGACAGTGGATGCCTAGAAAGATGTTTTTTTAAAATTAGTTTTAGGTTTCAGAGAGTAGATTCCTGAAAAAAATGTGTTTGTTTTATGAAAAATGTGAGTGTGTTACTGCTAAAAAGTTGATTTAAATTTCGTTTTTGGATAAGGGTGATTGCAATATTTCAACAAGTCAATTGAAATTTTCTTGCACGATTAGGGACAGTGGATGCCTAGAAAGATTTTTTTTTTTAAAATTAGTTTTAGGTTCCAGAGAGTAGATTCCTGAAAAAAATTTGTTTGTTTTATGAAAAATGTGAGTGTGTTACTGCTAAAAAGTTGATTTAAATTTCGTTTTTGGATAAGGGTGATTGCAATACTTCAACAAGTCAATTGAAATTTTCTTGCACGATTAGGGACAGTGGATGCCTAGAAAGATGTTTTTTTAAAATTAGTTTTAGGTTCCAGAGAGTAGATTCCTGAAAAAAATGTGTATGTTTTATGAAAAATGTGAGGGTGTTACTGCTCAAAAGTTGATTTAAATTTCATTTTTGGATAAGGGTGATTGCAATATTTCAACAAGTCAATTGAAATTTTCTTGCACGATTAGGGACAGTGGATGCCTAGAAAGATGTTTTTTTAAAATTAGTTTTAGGTTCCAGAGAGTAGATTCCTGAAAATAATTTGTTTGTTTTATGAAAAATGTGAGTGTGTTACTGCTAAAAAGTTGATTTAAATTTTGTTTTTGGATAAGGGTGATTGCAATACTTCAACAAGTCAATTGAAATTTTCTTGCACGATTAGGGACAGTGGATGCATAGAAAGATTTCTTTTTTAAATTAGTATTAGGTTTCAGAGAGTAGATTCCTGAAAAAAATGTGTTTGTTTTATGAAAAATGTGAGGGTGTTACTGCTAAAAAGTTGATTTAAATTTCGTTTTTGAATAAGGGTGATTGCAATATTTCAACAAGTCAATTGAAATTTTCTTGCACGATTAGGGACAGTGGATGCCTAGAAAGATATTTTTTTAAAAATTAGTTTTAGGTTCCAGAGAGTAGATTCCTGAAAAAAATGTGTTTTTTTTATGAAAAATGTGAGTGTGTTACTGCTAAAAATTTGATTTAAATATCGTTTTTGAATAAGGGTGATTGCAATATTTCAATAAGTTAATTGAAATTTTCTTGGAAGATTAGGGAGAGTGGATGCCTAGAAAGATGTTTTTTTTAATTAGTTTTAGGTTTCAGAGAGTAGATTCCTGAAAAAAATGTGTTTGTTTTATGAAAAATGCGAGGGTGTTACTGCTAAAAAGTTGATTTAAATTACGTTTTTGAATAAGGGTGATTGCAATATTTCAACAAGTCAATTGAAATTTTCTTGCACGATTAGGGACAGTGGATGCCTAGAAAGATATTTTTTTTAAATTAGTTTTAAGTTTCAGAGAGCAGATTCCTGAAAAAAATGTGTTTGTTTTATGAAAAATGTGAGTGTGTTACTGCTAAAAAGTTGATTTAAATTTCGTTTTTGGATAAGGGTGATTGGTATATTTCAACAAGTCAATTGACATTTTCTTGCACGATTAGGGACAGTGGATGCCTAGAAAGATGTTTTTTACAAATTCGTTATAGGTTCCAGAGAGTGGATTCCTGAAAAAAAAATTATTTGTTTCATGAAAAATGTGAGTGTGTTACTGCAAAAAAGTTGATTTAAATTTAGTTTCAGGATAGGTGTGAATGCATCATTTCAACAAGTCAATTGAAATTTTCTTGCAAGATTGGGGACAATGGATGCCTAGAAAGATGTTTTTTTTAAATTAGTTTTAGGTTTCAGAGAGTAGATTCCTGAAAAAAATGTGTTTGTTTTATGAAAAATGTGAGTGTGTTACTGCAAAAAAGTTGATTTAAATATCGTTTTTGGATAAGGGTGATTGCAATATTTCAATAAGTTAATTGAAATTTTCTTGGATTAGGGAGAGTGGATGCCTAGAAAGATGTTTTTTTTAATTAGTTTTAGGTTTCAGAGAGTAGATTCCTGAAAAAAATGTGTTTGTTTTATGAAAAATGTGAGGGTGTTACTGCTAAAAAGTTGATTTAAATTTCGTTTTTGAATAAGGGTGATTGCAATATTTCAATAAGTCAATTGAAATTTTCTTGCACGATTAGGGACAGTGGATGCCTAGAAAGATTTTTTTTTAAATTTGTTTTAGGTTTCAGAGAGTAGATTCCTGAAAAAAATGTGTTTGTTTTATGAAAAATGTGAGTGTGTTACCGCTAAAAAGTTGATTTAAATTTCGTTTTTGGATAAGGGTGATTGCAATATTTCAACAAGTCAATTGAAATTTTTTTGCACGATTAGGGACAGTGGATGCCTAGAAAGATGTTTTTTTAAAATTAGTTTTAGGTTTCAGAGAGTAGATTCCTGAAAAAAAATGTGTTTGTTTTATGAAAAATGTGAGTGTGTTACTGCTAAAAAGTTGATTTAAATTTCGTTTTTGGATAAGGGTGATTGCAATATTTCAACAAGTCAATTGAAATTTTCTTGCACGATTAGGGACAGTGGATGCCTAGAAAGATGTTTTTTTAAAATTAGTTTTAGGTTCCAGAGAGTAGATTCCTGAAAAAAACATGTGTTTGTTTTATGAAAAATGTGAGTGTGTTACTGCTAAAAAGTTGATTTAAATTTCGTTTTTGGATAAGGGTGATTGCAATACTTCAACAAGTCAATTGAAATTTTCTTGCACGATTAGGGACAGTGGATGCCTAGAAAGATGTTTTTTTTAAATTAGTTTTAGGTTCCAGAGAGTAGATTCCTGAAAAAAATGTGTTTGTTTTATGAAAAATGTGAGTGTGTTACTGCTAAAAAGTTGATGTAAATTTCATTTTTGGATAAGGGTGATTGCAATATTTCAACAAGTTAATTGAAATTTTCTTGCAAGATTAGGGAGAGTGGATGCCTAGAAAGATGTTTTTTACAAATTAGTTTTAGGTTCCAGAGAGTGGATTCCTGAAAAAAAAATGATTTGTTTCATGAAAAATGTGAGTGTGTTACTGCAAAAAAGTTGATTTAAATTTAGTTTCAGGATAGGTGTGAATGCATCATTTCAACAAGTCAATTGAAATTTTCTTGCAAGATTGGGGACAATGGATGCCTAGAAAGATGTTTTTTTTAAATTAGTTTTAGGTTCCAGAGGGTAGATTCCTGAAAAAAAATGTTTGTTTTATGAAAAATGTGAGTGTGTTACTGCTAAAAAGTTGATTTAAATTTCGTTTTTGGATAAGGGTGATTGCAATACTTCAACAAGTCAATTGAAATTTTCTTGCACGATTAGGGACAGTGGATGCCTAGAAAGATGTTTTTTTAAAATTAGTTTTAGGTTCCAGAGAGTAGATTCCTGAAAAAAATTTGTTTGTTTTATGAAAAATGTGAGGGTGTTACTGCTAAAAAGTTGATTTAAATTTCGTTTTTGAATAAGGGTGATTGCAATATTTCAACAAGTCAATTGAAATTTTCTTGCACGATTAGGGACAGTGGATGCCTAGAAAGATGTTTTTTTAAAATTAGTTTTAGGTTCCAGAGAGTAGATTCCTGAAAAAAATGTGTTTGTTTTATGAAAAATGTGAGTGTGTTACTGCTAAAAAGTTGATTTAAATTTCATTTTTGGATAAGGGTGATTGCAATATTTCAACAAGTCAATTGAAATTTTCTTGCACGATTAGGGACAGTGGATGCCTAGAAAGATGTTTTTTTAAAATTAGTTTTAGGTTCCAGAGAGTAGATTCCTGAAAAAAATGTGTTTGTTTTATGAAAAATGTGAGTGTGTTACTGCTAAAAAGTTGATTTAAATATCGTTTTTGGATAAGGGTGATTGCAATATTTCAATAAGTTAATTGAAATTTTCTTGGAAGATTAGGGAGAGTGGATGCCTAGAAAGATGTTTTTTTTAATTAGTTTTAGGTTTCAGAGAGTAGATTCCTGAAATAAATGTGTTTGTTTTATGAAAAATGTGAGGGTGTTACTGCTAAAAAGTTGATTTAAATTTCGTTTTTGAATAAGGGTGATTGCAATATTTCAACAAGTCAATTGAAATTTTCTTGCACGATTAGGGACAGTGGATGCCTAGAAAGATATTTTTTTTAAATTAGTTTTAGGTTTCAGAGAGTAGATTCCTGAAAAAAATGTGTTTGTTTTATGAAAAATGTGAGTGTGTTACTGCTAAAAAGTTGATTTAAATTTCGTTTTTGGATAAGGGTGATTGCAATATTTCAACAAGTCAATTGAAATTTTCTTGCACGATTAGGGACAGTGGATGCCTAGAAAGATGTTTTTTTAAAATTAGTTTTAGGTTCCAGAGAGTAAATTCCTGAAAAAAATGTGTTTGTTTTATGAAAAATGTGAGTGTGTTACTGCTAAAAAGTTGTTTTAAATATCGTTTTTGGATAAGGGTGATTGCAATATTTCAATAAGTTAATTGAAATTTTCTTGGAAGATTAGGGAGAGTGGATGCCTAGAAAGATGTTTTTTTTAATTAGTTTTAGGTTTCAGAGAGTAGATTCCTGAAAAAAATGTGTTTGTTTTATGAAAAATGTGAGGGTGTTACTGCTAAAAAGTTGATTTAAATTTCGTTTTTGAATAAGGGTGATTGCAATATTTTAACAAGTCAATTGAAATTTTCTTGCACGATTAGGGACAGTGGATGCCTAGAAAGATGTTTTTTTAAAATTAGTTTTAGGTTTCAGAGAGTAGATTACTGAAAAAAATGTTTTTTGTTTCATGAAAAATGTGAGTGTGTTACTGCAAAAAAGTTGATTTAAATTTAGTTTCAGGATAGGTGTGAATGCATCATTTCAACAAGTCAATTGAAATTTTCTTGCAAGATTGGGGACAATGGATGCCTAGAAAGATGTTTTTTTAAAATTAGTTTTAGGTTCCAGAGGGTAGATTCCTGAAAAAAAATGTTTGTTTTATGAAAAATGTGAGTGTGTTACTGCTAAAAAGTTGATTTAAATTTCGTTTTTGGATAAGGGTGATTGCAATACTTCAACAAGTCAATTGAAATTTTCTTGCACGATTAGGGACAGTGGATGCCTAGAAAAATGTTTTTTTTAAATTAGTTTTAGGTTCCAGAGAGTAGATTCCTGAAAAAAATGTGTTTGTTTTATGAAAAATGTGAGGGTGTTACTGCTAAAAAGTTGATTTAAATTTCGTTTTTGAATAAGGGTGATTGCAATATTTCAACAAGTCAATTGAAATTTTCTTGCACGATTAGGGACAGTGGATGCCTAGAAAGATGTTTTTTTAAAATTAGTTTTAGGTTCCAGAGAGTAGATTCCTGAAAAAAATGTGTTTGTTTTATGAAAAATGTGAGTGTGTTACTGCTAAAAAGTTGATTTAAATTTCATTTTTGGATAAGGGTGATTGCAATATTTCAACAAGTCAATTGAAATTTTCTTGCACGATTAGGGACAGTGGATGCCTAGAAAGATGTTTTTTTAAAATTAGTTTTAGGTTCCAGAGAGTAGATTCCTGAAAAAAATTTGTTTGTTTTATGAAAAATGTGAGTGTGTTACTGCTAAAAAGTTGATTTAAATATCGTTTTTGGATAAGGGTGATTGCAATATTTCAATAAGTTAATTGAAATTTTCTTGGAAGATTAGGGAGAGTGGATGCCTAGAAAGATGTTTTTTTTAATTAGTTTTAGGTTTCAGAGAGTAGATTCCTGAAATAAATGTGTTTGTTTTATGAAAAATGTGAGGGTGTTACTGCTAAAAAGTTGATTTAAATTTCGTTTTTGAATAAGGGTGATTGCAATATTTCAACAAGTCAATTGAAATTTTCTTGCACGATTAGGGACAGTGGATGCCTAGAAAGATATTTTTTTTAAATTAGTTTTAGGTTTCAGAGAGTAGATTCCTGAAAAAAATGTGTTTGTTTTATGAAAAATGTGAGTGTGTTACTGCTAAAAAGTTGATTTAAATTTCGTTTTTGGATAAGGGTGATTGCAATATTTCAACAAGTCAATTGAAATTTTCTTGCACGATTAGGGACAGTGGATGCCTAGAAAGATGTTTTTTTAAAATTAGTTTTAGGTTCCAGAGAGTAAATTCCTGAAAAAAATGTGTTTGTTTTATGAAAAATGTGAGTGTGTTACTGCTAAAAAGTTGTTTTAAATATCGTTTTTGGATAAGGGTGATTGCAATATTTCAATAAGTTAATTGAAATTTTCTTGGAAGATTAGGGAGAGTGGATGCCTAGAAAGATGTTTTTTTTAATTAGTTTTAGGTTTCAGAGAGTAGATTCCTGAAAAAAATGTGTTTGTTTTATGAAAAATGTGAGGGTGTTACTGCTAAAAAGTTGATTTAAATTTCGTTTTTGAATAAGGGTGATTGCAATATTTTAACAAGTCAATTGAAATTTTCTTGCACGATTAGGGACAGTGGATGCCTAGAAAGATGTTTTTTTAAAATTAGTTTTAGGTTTCAGAGAGTAGATTACTGAAAAAAATGTTTTTTTTTTATGAAAAATGTGAGTGTGTTACTGCAAAAAAGTTGATTTAAATATCGTTTTTGGATAAGGGTGATTGCAATATTTCAATAAGTTAATTGAAATTTTCTTGGAAGATTAGGGAGAGTGGATGCCTTGAAAGATGTTTTTTTTAATTAGTTTTAGGTTTCAGAGAGTAGATTCCTGAAATAAATGTGTTTGTTTTATGAAAAATGTGAGTGTGTTACTGCTAAAAAGTTGATTTAAATTTCGTTTTTGGATAAGGGTGATTGCAATATTTCAACAAGTTAATTGAAATTTTCTTGCAAGATTAGGGAGAGTGGATGCCTAGAAAGATGTTTTTTACAAATTCGTTATAGGTTCCAGAGAGTGGATTCCTGAAAAAAAAATTATTTGTTTCATGAAAAATGTGAGTGTGTTACTGCAAAAAAGTTGATTTAAATTTAGTTTCAGGATAGGTGTGAATGCATCATTTAACAAGTCAATTGAAATTTTCTTGCAAGATTGGGGACAATGGATGCCTAGAAAGATTTTTTTTTAAATTAGTTTTAGGTTTCAGAGAGTAGATTCCTGAAAAAAATGTGTTTGTTTTATGAAAAATGTGAGTGTGTTACTGCAAAAAAGTTGATTTAAATATCGTTTTTGGATAAGGGTGATTGCAATATTTCAATAAGTTAATTGAAATTTTCTTGGAAGATTAGGGAGAGTGGATGCCTAGAAAGATGTTTTTTTAAAATTAGTTTTAGGTTTCAGAGAGTAGATTCCTGAAAAAAATGTGTTTGTTTTATGAAAAATGTGAGTGTGTTACTGCAAAAAAGTTGATTTAAATATCGTTTTTGGATAAGGGTGATTGCAATATTTCAATAAGTTAATTGAAATTTTCTTGCACGATTAGGGACAGTGGATGCCTAGAAAGATGTTTTTTTAAAATTAGTTTTAGGTTCCAGAGAGTAGATTCCTGAAAAAAATGTGTTTGTTTTATGAAAAATGTGAGTGTGTTACTGCTAAAAAGTTGATTTAAATTTCGTTTTTGGATAAGGGTGATTGCAATATTTCAACAAGTTAATTGAAATTTTCTTGCAAGATTAGGGAGAGTGGATGCCTAGAAAGATGTTTTTTACAAATTCGTTATAGGTTCCAGAGAGTGGATTCCTGAAAAAAAAATTATTTGTTTCATGAAAAATGTGAGTGTGTTACTGCAAAAAAGTTGATTTAAATTTAGTTTCAGGATAGGTGTGAATGCATCATTTCAACAAGTCAATTGAAATTTTCTTGCAAGATTGGGGACAATGGATGCCTAGAAAGATGTTTTTTTAAAATTAGTTTTAGGTTTCAGAGAGTAGATTCCTGAAAAAAATGTGTTTGTTTTATGAAAAATGTGAGTGTGTTACTGCAAAAAAGTTGATTTAAATATCGTTTTTGGATAAGGGTGATTGCAATATTTCAATAAGTTAATTGAAATTTTCTTGGATTAGGGAGAGTGGATGCCTAGAAAGATGTTTTTTTTAATTAGTTTTAGGTTTCAGAGAGTAGATTCCTGAAAAAAATGTGTTTGTTTTATGAAAAATGTGAGGGTGTTACTGCTAAAAAGTTGATTTAAATTTCGTTTTTGAATAAGGGTGATTGCAATATTTCAATAAGTCAATTGAAATTTTCTTGCACGATTAGGGACAGTGGATGCCTAGAAAGATTTTTTTTAAAATTTGTTTTAGGTTTCAGAGAGTAGATTCCTGAAAAAAATGTGTTTGTTTTATAAAAAATGTGAGTGTGTTACTGCTAAAAAGTTGATTTAAATTTCGTTTTTGGATAAGGGTGATTGCAATATTTCAACAAGTCAATTGAAATTTTTTTGCACGATTAGGGACAGTGGATGCCTAGAAAGATGTTTTTTTAAAATTAGTTTTAGGTTTCAGAGAGTAGATTCCTGAAAAAAAATGTGTTTGTTTTATGAAAAATGTGAGTGTGTTACTGCTAAAAAGTTGATTTAAATTTCGTTTTTGGATAAGGGTGATTGCAATATTTCAACAAGTCAATTGAAATTTTCTTGCACGATTAGGGACAGTGGATGCCTAGAAAGATGTTTTTTTAAAATTAGTTTTAGGTTCCAGAGAGTAGATTCCTGAAAAAAAATGTGTTTGTTTTATGAAAAATGTGAGTGTGTTACTGCTAAAAAGTTGATTTAAATTTCGTTTTTGGATAAGGGTGATTGCAATACTTCAACAAGTCAATTGAAATTTTCTTGCACGATTAGGGACAGTGGATGCCTAGAAAGATGTTTTTTTAAAATTAGTTTTAGGTTCCAGAGAGTAGATTCCTGAAAAAAATGTGTTTGTTTTATGAAAAATGTGAGTGTGTTACTGCTAAAAAGTTGATGTAAATTTCATTTTTGGATAAGGGTGATTGCAATATTTCAACAAGTTAATTGAAATTTTCTTGCAAGATTAGGGAGAGTGGATGCCTAGAAAGATGTTTTTTACAAATTAGTTTTAGGTTCCAGAGAGTGGATTCCTGAAAAAAAAATTATTTGTTTCATGAAAAATGTGAGTGTGTTACTGCAAAAAAGTTGATTTAAATTTAGTTTCAGGATAGGTGTGAATGCATCATTTCAACAAGTCAATTGAAATTTTCTTGCAAGATTGGGGACAATGGATGCCTAGAAAGATGTTTTTTTTAAATTAGTTTTAGGTTCCAGAGGGTAGATTCCTGAAAAAAAATGTTTGTTTTATGAAAAATGTGAGTGTGTTACTGCTAAAAAGTTGATTTAAATTTCGTTTTTGGATAAGGGTGATTGCAATACTTCAACAAGTCAATTGAAATTTTCTTGCACGATTAGGGACAGTGGATGCCTAGAAAGATGTTTTTTTAAAATTAGTTTTAGGTTCCAGAGAGTAGATTCCTGAAAAAAATTTGTTTGTTTTATGAAAAATGTGAGGGTGTTACTGCTAAAAAGTCGATTTAAATTTCGTTTTTGAATAAGGGTGATTGCAATATTTCAACAAGTCAATTGAAATTTTCTTGCACGATTAGGGACAGTGGATGCCTAGAAAGATGTTTTTTTAAAATTAGTTTTAGGTTCCAGAGAGTAGATTCCTGAAAAAAACTGTGTTTGTTTTATGAAAAATGTGAGTGTGTTACTGCTAAAAAGTTGATTTAAATTTCATTTTTGGATAAGGGTGATTGCAATATTTCAACAAGTCAATTGAAATTTTCTTGCACGATTAGGGACAGTGGATGCCTAGAAAGATGTTTTTTTAAAATTAGTTTTAGGTTCCAGAGAGTAGATTCCTGAAAAAAATGTGTTTGTTTTATGAAAAATGTGAGTGTGTTACTGCTAAAAAGTTGATTTAAATATCGTTTTTGGATAAGGGTGATTGCAATATTTCAATAAGTTAATTGAAATTTTCTTGGAAGATTAGGGAGAGTGGATGCCTAGAAAGATGTTTTTTTTAATTAGTTTTAGGTTTCAGAGAGTAGATTCCTGAAATAAATGTGTTTGTTTTATGAAAAATGTGAGGGTGTTACTGCTAAAAAGTTGATTTAAATTTCGTTTTTGAATAAGGGTGATTGCAATATTTCAACAAGTCAATTGAAATTTTCTTGCACGATTAGGGACAGTGGATGCCTAGAAAGATATTTTTTTTAAATTAGTTTTAGGTTTCAGAGAGTAGATTCCTGAAAAAAATGTGTTTGTTTTATGAAAAATGTGAGTGTGTTACTGCTAAAAAGTTGTTTTAAATATCGTTTTTGGATAAGGGTGATTGCAATATTTCAATAAGTTAATTGAAATTTTCTTGGAAGATTAGGGAGAGTGGATGCCTAGAAAGATGTTTTTTTTAATTAGTTTTAGGTTTCAGAGAGTAGATTCCTGAAAAAAATGTGTTTGTTTTATGAAAAATGTGAGGGTGTTACTGCTAAAAAGTTGATTTAAATTTCGTTTTTGAATAAGGGTGATTGCAATATTTTAACAAGTCAATTGAAATTTTCTTGCACGATTAGGGACAGTGGATGCCTAGAAAGATGTTTTTTTTAAATTAGTTTTAGGTTTCAGAGAGTAGATTACTGAAAAAAATGTTTTTTTTAATGAAAAATGTGAGTGTGTTACTGCAAAAAAGTTGATTTAAATATCGTTTTTGGATAAGGGTGATTGCAATATTTCAATAAGTTAATTGAAATTTTCTTGGAAGATTAGGGAGAGTGGATGCCTTGAAAGATGTTTTTTTTAATTAGTTTTAGGTTTCAGAGAGTAGATTCCTGAAATAAATGTGTTTGTTTTATGAAAAATGTGAGTGTGTTACTGCTAAAAAGTTGATTTAAATTTCGTTTTTGGATAAGGGTGATTGCAATATTTCAACAAGTTAATTGAAATTTTCTTGCAAGATTAGGGAGAGTGGATGCCTAGAAAGATGTTTTTTACAAATTAGTTTTAGGTTCCAGAGAGTGGATTCCTGAAAAAAAAATTATTTGTTTCATGAAAAATGTGAGTGTGTTACTGCAAAAAAGTTGATTTAAATTTAGTTTCAGGATAGGTGTGAATGCATCATTTCAACAAGTCAATTGAAATTTTCTTGCAAGATTGGGGACAATGGATGCCTAGAAAGATGTTTTTTTAAAATTAGTTTTAGGTTCCAGAGGGTAGATTCCTGAAAAAAAATGTTTGTTTTATGAAAAATGTGAGTGTGTTACTGCTAAAAAGTTGATTTAAATTTCGTTTTTGGATAAGGGTGATTGCAATACTTCAACAAGTCAATTGAAATTTTCTTGCACGATTAGGGACAGTGGATGCCTAGAAAAATATTTTTTTAAAATTAGTTTTAGGTTCCAGAGAGTAGATTCCTGAAAAAAATGTGTTTGTTTTATGAAAAATGTGAGGGTGTTACTGCTAAAAAGTTGATTTAAATTTCGTTTTTGAATAAGGGTGATTGCAATATTTCAACAAGTCAATTGAAATTTTCTTGCACGATTAGGGACAGTGGATGCCTAGAAAGATGTTTTTTTAAAATTAGTTTTAGGTTCCAGAGAGTAGATTCCTGAAAAAAATGTGTTTGTTTTATGAAAAATGTGAGTGTGTTACTGCTAAAAAGTTGATTTAAATTTCATTTTTGGATAAGGGTGATTGCAATATTTCAACAAGTCAATTGAAATATTCTTGCACGATTAGGGACAGTGGATGCCTAGAAAGATGTTTTTTTAAAATTAGTTTTAGGTTCCAGAGAGTAGATTCCTGAAAAAAATGTGGTTGTTTTATGAAAAATGTGAGTGTGTTACTGCTAAAAAGTTGATTTAAATATCGTTTTTGGATAAGGGTGATTGCAATATTTCAATAAGTTAATTGAAATTTTCTTGGAAGATTAGGGAGAGTGGATGCCTAGAAAGATGTTTTTTTTAATTAGTTTTAGGTTTCAGAGAGTAGATTCCTGAAATAAATGTGTTTGTTTTATGAAAAATGTGAGGGTGTTACTGCTAAAAAGTTGATTTAAATTTCGTTTTTGAATAAGGGTGATTGCAATATTTCAACAAGTCAATTGAAATTTTCTTGCACGATTAGGGACAGTGGATGCCTAGAAAGATATTTTTTTTAAATTAGTTTTAGGTTTCAGAGAGTAGATTCCTGAAAAAAATGTGTTTGTTTTATGAAAAATGTGAGTGTGTTACTGCTAAAAAGTTGATTTAAATTTCGTTTTTGGATAAGGGTGATTGCAATATTTCAACAAGTCAATTGAAATTTTCTTGCACGATTAGGGACAGTGGATGCCTAGAAAGATGTTTTTTTAAAATTAGTTTTAGGTTCCAGAGAGTAAATTCCTGAAAAAAATGTGTTTGTTTTATGAAAAATGTGAGTGTGTTACTGCTAAAAAGTTGTTTTAAATATCGTTTTTGGATAAGGGTGATTGCAATATTTCAATAAGTTAATTGAAATTTTCTTGGAAGATTAGGGAGAGTGGATGCCTAGAAAGATGTTTTTTTTAATTAGTTTTAGGTTTCAGAGAGTAGATTCCTGAAAAAAATGTGTTTGTTTTATGAAAAATGTGAGGGTGTTACTGCTAAAAAGTTGATTTAAATTTCGTTTTTGAATAAGGGTGATTGCAATATTTTAACAAGTCAATTGAAATTTTCTTGCACGATTAGGGACAGTGGATGCCTAGAAAGATGTTTTTTTAAAATTAGTTTTAGGTTTCAGAGAGTAGATTACTGAAAAAATGTTTTTTTTTTATGAAAAATGTTAGTGTGTTACTGCAAAAAAGTTGATTTAAATATCGTTTTTGGATAAGGGTGATTGCAATATTTCAATAAGTTAATTGAAATTTTCTTGGAAGATTAGGGAGAGTGGATGCCTTGAAAGATGTTTTTTTTAATTAGTTTTAGGTTTCAGAGAGTAGATTCCTGAAATAAATGTGTTTGTTTTATGAAAAATGTGAGTGTGTTACTGCTAAAAAGTTGATTTAAATTTCGTTTTTGGATAAGGGTGATTGCAATATTTCAACAAGTTAATTGAAATTTTCTTGCAAGATTAGGGAGAGTGGATGCCTAGAAAGATGTTTTTTTACAAATTCGTTATAGGTTCCAGAGAGTGGATTCCTGAAAAAAAAATTATTTGTTTCATGAAAAATGTGAGTGTGTTACTGCAAAAAAGTTGATTTAAATTTAGTTTCAGGATAGGTGTGAATGCATCATTTAACAAGTCAATTGAAATTTTCTTGCAAGATTGGGGACAATGGATGCCTAGAAAGATGTTTTTTTTAAATTAGTTTTAGGTTTCAGAGAATAGATTCCTGAAAAAAATGTGTTTGTTTTATGAAAAATGTGAGTGTGTTACTGCAAAAAAGTTGATTTAAATATCGTTTTTGGATAAGGGTGATTGCAATATTTCAATAAGTTAATTGAAATTTTCTTGGAAGATTAGGGAGAGTGGATGCCTAGAAAGATGTTTTTTTAAAATTAGTTTTAGGTTTCAGAGAGTAGATTCCTGAAAAAAATGTGTTTGTTTTATGAAAAATGTGAGTGTGTTACTGCAAAAAAGTTGATTTAAATATCGTTTTTGGATAAGGGTGATTGCAATATTTCAATAAGTTAATTGAAATTTTCTTGGAAGATTAGGGAGAGTGGATGCCTAGAAAGATGTTTTTTTTAAAATTTGTTTTAGGTTTCAGAGAGTAGATTCCTGAAAAAAATGTGTTTGTTTTATGAAAAATGTGAGTGTGTTACTGCTAAAAAGTTGATTTAAATTTCGTTTTTGAATAAGGGTGATTGCAATATTTCAATAAGTCAATTGAAATTTTCTTGCACGATTAGGGACAGTGGATGCCTAGAAAGATGTTTTTTTAAAATTAGTTTTAGGTTCCAGAGAGTAGATTCCTGAAAAAAATGTGTTTGTTTTATGAAAAATGTGAGTGTGTTACTGCTAAAAAGTTGATTTAAATTTCGTTTTTGGATAAGGGTGATTGCAATATTTCAACAAGTTAATTGAAATTTTCTTGCAAGATTAAGGAGAGTGGATGCCTAGAAAGATGTTTTTTACAAATTCGTTATAGGTTCCAGAGAGTGGATTCCTGAAAAAAAAATTATTTGTTTCATGAAAAATGTGAGTGTGTTACTGCAAAAAAGTTGATTTAAATTTAGTTTCAGGATAGGTGTGAATGCATCATTTCAACAAGTCAATTGAAATTTTCTTGCAAGATTGGGGACAATGGATGCCTAGAAAGATGTTTTTTTTAAATTAGTTTTAGGTTTCAGAGAGTAGATTCCTGAAAAAAATGTGTTTGTTTTATGAAAAATGTGAGTGTGTTACTGCAAAAAAGTTGATTTAAATATCGTTTTTGGATAAGGGTGATTGCAATATTTCAATAAGTTAATTGAAATTTTCTTGGATTAGGGAGAGTGGATGCCTAGAAAGATGTTTTTTTTAATTAGTTTTAGGTTTCAGAGAGTAGATTCCTGAAAAAAATGTGTTTGTTTTATGAAAAATGTGAGGGTGTTACTGCTAAAAAGTTGATTTAAATTTCGTTTTTGAATAAGGGTGATTGCAATATTTCAATAAGTCAATTGAAATTTTCTTGCACGATTAGGGACAGTGGATGCCTAGAAAGATTTTTTTTAAAATTTGTTTTAGGTTTCAGAGAGTAGATTCCTGAAAAAAATGTGTTTGTTTTATAAAAAATGTGAGTGTGTTACTGCTAAAAAGTTGATTTAAATTTCGTTTTTGGATAAGGGTGATTGCAATATTTCAACAAGTCAATTGAAATTTTTTTGCACGATTAGGGACAGTGGATGCCTAGAAAGATGTTTTTTTAAAATTAGTTTTAGGTTTCAGAGAGTAGATTCCTGAAAAAAAATGTGTTTGTTTTATGAAAAATGTGAGTGTGTTACTGCTAAAAAGTTGATTTAAATTTCGTTTTTGGATAAGGGTGATTGCAATATTTCAACAAGTCAATTGAAATTTTCTTGCACGATTAGGGACAGTGGATGCCTAGAAAGATGTTTTTTTAAAATTAGTTTTAGGTTCCAGAGAGTAGATTCCTGAAAAAAAATGTGTTTGTTTTATGAAAAATGTGAGTGTGTTACTGCTAAAAAGTTGATTTAAATTTCGTTTTTGGATAAGGGTGATTGCAATACTTCAACAAGTCAATTGAAATTTTCTTGCACGATTAGGGACAGTGGATGCCTAGAAAGATGTTTTTTTAAAATTAGTTTTAGGTTCCAGAGAGTAGATTCCTGAAAAAAATGTGTTTGTTTTATGAAAAATGTGAGTGTGTTACTGCTAAAAAGTTGATGTAAATTTCATTTTTGGATAAGGGTGATTGCAATATTTCAACAAGTTAATTGAAATTTTCTTGCAAGATTAGGGAGAGTGGATGCCTAGAAAGATGTTTTTTACAAATTAGTTTTAGGTTCCAGAGAGTGGATTCCTGAAAAAAAAATTATTTGTTTCATGAAAAATGTGAGTGTGTTACTGCAAAAAAGTTGATTTAAATTTAGTTTCAGGATAGGTGTGAATGCATCATTTCAACAAGTCAATTGAAATTTTCTTGCAAGATTGGGGACAATGGATGCCTAGAAAGATGTTTTTTTAAAATTAGTTTTAGGTTCCAGAGGGTAGATTCCTGAAAAAAAATGTTTGTTTTATGAAAAATGTGAGTGTGTTACTGCTAAAAAGTTGATTTAAATTTCGTTTTTGGATAAGGGTGATTGCAATACTTCAACAAGTCAATTGAAATTTTCTTGCACGATTAGGGACAGTGGATGCCTAGAAAGATGTTTTTTTAAAATTAGTTTTAGGTTCCAGAGAGTAGATTCCTGAAAAAAATTTGTTTGTTTTATGAAAAATGTGAGGGTGTTACTGCTAAAAAGTCGATTAAAATTTCGTTTTTGAATAAGGGTGATTGCAATATTTCAACAAGTCAATTGAAATTTTCTTGCACGATTAGGGACAGTGGATGCCTAGAAAGATGTTTTTTTAAAATTAGTTTTAGGTTCCAGAGAGTAGATTCCTGAAAAAAACTGTGTTTGTTTTATGAAAAATGTGAGTGTGTTACTGCTAAAAAGTTGATTTAAATTTCATTTTTGGATAAGGGTGATTGCAATATTTCAACAAGTCAATTGAAATTTTCTTGCACGATTAGGGACAGTGGATGCCTAGAAAGATGTTTTTTTAAAATTAGTTTTAGGTTCCAGAGAGTAGATTCCTGAAAAAAATGTGTTTGTTTTATGAAAAATGTGAGTGTGTTACTGCTAAAAAGTTGATTTAAATATCGTTTTTGGATAAGGGTGATTGCAATATTTCAATAAGTTAATTGAAATTTTCTTGGAAGATTAGGGAGAGTGGATGCCTAGAAAGATGTTTTTTTAATTAGTTTTAGGTTTCAGAGAGTAGATTCCTGAAATAAATGTGTTTGTTTTATGAAAAATGTGAGGGTGTTACTGCTAAAAAGTTGATTTAAATTTCGTTTTTGAATAAGGGTGATTGCAATATTTCAACAAGTCAATTGAAATTTTCTTGCACGATTAGGGACAGTGGATGCCTAGAAAGATATTTTTTTTAAATTAGTTTTAGGTTTCAGAGAGTAGATTCCTGAAAAAAATGTGTTTGTTTTATGAAAAATGTGAGTGTGTTACTGCTAAAAAGTTGATTTAAATTTCGTTTTTGGATAAGGGTGATTGCAATATTTCAACAAGTCAATTGAAATTTTCTTGCACGATTAGGGACAGTGGATGCCTAGAAAGATTTTTTTTTAAAATTAGTTTTAGGTTCCAGAGAGTAAATTCCTGAAAAAAATGTGTTTGTTTTATGAAAAATGTGAGTGTGTTACTGCTAAAAAGTTGTTTTAAATATCGTTTTTGGATAAGGGTGATTGCAATATTTCAATAAGTTAATTGAAATTTTCTTGGAAGATTAGGGAGAGTGGATGCCTAGAAAGATGTTTTTTTTAATTAGTTTTAGGTTTCAGAGAGTAGATTCCTGAAAAAAATGTGTTTGTTTTATGAAAAATGTGAGGGTGTTACTGCTAAAAAGTTGATTTAAATTTCGTTTTTGAATAAGGGTGATTGCAATATTTTAACAAGTCAATTGAAATTTTCTTGCACGATTAGGGACAGTGGATGCCTAGAAAGATGTTTTTTTTAAATTAGTTTTAGGTTTCAGAGAGTAGATTACTGAAAAAAATGTTTTTTTTAATGAAAAATGTGAGTGTGTTACTGCAAAAAAGTTGATTTAAATATCGTTTTTGGATAAGGGTGATTGCAATATTTCAATAAGTTAATTGAAATTTTCTTGGAAGATTAGGGAGAGTGGATGCCTTGAAAGATGTTTTTTTTAATTAGTTTTAGGTTTCAGAGAGTAGATTCCTGAAATAAATGTGTTTGTTTTATGAAAAATGTGAGTGTGTTACTGCTAAAAAGTTGATTTAAATTTCGTTTTTGGATAAGGGTGATTGCAATATTTCAACAAGTTAATTGAAATTTTCTTGCAAGATTAGGGAGAGTGGATGCCTAGAAAGATGTTTTTTACAAATTAGTTTTAGGTTCCAGAGAGTGGATTCCTGAAAAAAAAATTATTTGTTTCATGAAAAATGTGAGTGTGTTACTGCAAAAAAGTTGATTTAAATTTAGTTTCAGGATAGGTGTGAATGCATCATTTCAACAAGTCAATTGAAATTTTCTTGCAAGATTGGGGACAATGGATGCCTAGAAAGATGTTTTTTTAAAATTAGTTTTAGGTTCCAGAGGGTAGATTCCTGAAAAAAAATGTTTGTTTTATGAAAAATGTGAGTGTGTTACTGCTAAAAAGTTGATTTAAATTTCGTTTTTGGATAAGGGTGATTGCAATACTTCAACAAGTCAATTGAAATTTTCTTGCACGATTAGGGACAGTGGATGCCTAGAAAAATGTTTTTTTAAAATTAGTTTTAGGTTCCAGAGAGTAGATTCCTGAAAAAAATGTGTTTGTTTTATGAAAAATGTGAGGGTGTTACTGCTAAAAAGTTGATTTAAATTTCGTTTTTGAATAAGGGTGATTGCAATATTTCAACAAGTCAATTGAAATTTTCTTGCACGATTAGGGACAGTGGATGCCTAGAAAGATGTTTTTTTAAAATTAGTTTTAGGTTCCAGAGAGTAGATTCCTGAAAAAAATGTGTTTGTTTTATGAAAAATGTGAGTGTGTTACTGCTAAAAAGTTGATTTAAATTTCATTTTTGGATAAGGGTGATTGCAATATTTCAACAAGTCAATTGAAATATTCTTGCACGATTAGGGACAGTGGATGCCTAGAAAGATGTTTTTTTAAAATTAGTTTTAGGTTCCAGAGAGTAGATTCCTGAAAAAAATGTGGTTGTTTTATGAAAAATGTGAGTGTGTTACTGCTAAAAAGTTGATTTAAATATCGTTTTTGGATAAGGGTGATTGCAATATTTCAATAAGTTAATTGAAATTTTCTTGGAAGATTAGGGAGAGTGGATGCCTAGAAAGATGTTTTTTTTAATTAGTTTTAGGTTTCAGAGAGTAGATTCCTGAAATAAATGTGTTTGTTTTATGAAAAATGTGAGGGTGTTACTGCTAAAAAGTTGATTTAAATTTCGTTTTTGAATAAGGGTGATTGCAATATTTCAACAAGTCAATTGAAATTTTCTTGCACGATTAGGGACAGTGGATGCCTAGAAAGATATTTTTTTTAAATTAGTTTTAGGTTTCAGAGAGTAGATTCCTGAAAAAAATGTGTTTGTTTTATGAAAAATGTGAGTGTGTTACTGCTAAAAAGTTGATTTAAATTTCGTTTTTGGATAAGGGTGATTGCAATATTTCAACAAGTCAATTGAAATTTTCTTGCACGATTAGGGACAGTGGATGCCTAGAAAGATGTTTTTTTAAAATTAGTTTTAGGTTCCAGAGAGTAAATTCCTGAAAAAAATGTGTTTGTTTTATGAAAAATGTGAGTGTGTTACTGCTAAAAAGTTGTTTTAAATATCGTTTTTGGATAAGGGTGATTGCAATATTTCAATAAGTTAATTGAAATTTTCTTGGAAGATTAGGGAGAGTGGATGCCTAGAAAGATGTTTTTTTTAATTAGTTTTAGGTTTCAGAGAGTAGATTCCTGAAAAAAATGTGTTTGTTTTATGAAAAATGTGAGGGTGTTACTGCTAAAAAGTTGATTTAAATTTCGTTTTTGAATAAGGGTGATTGCAATATTTTAACAAGTCAATTGAAATTTTCTTGCACGATTAGGGACAGTGGATGCCTAGAAAGATGTTTTTTTAAAATTAGTTTTAGGTTTCAGAGAGTAGATTACTGAAAAAATGTTTTTTTTTTATGAAAAATGTTAGTGTGTTACTGCAAAAAAGTTGATTTAAATATCGTTTTTGGATAAGGGTGATTGCAATATTTCAATAAGTTAATTGAAATTTTCTTGGAAGATTAGGGAGAGTGGATGCCTTGAAAGATGTTTTTTTTAATTAGTTTTAGGTTTCAGAGAGTAGATTCCTGAAATAAATGTGTTTGTTTTATGAAAAATGTGAGTGTGTTACTGCTAAAAAGTTGATTTAAATTTCGTTTTTGGATAAGGGTGATTGCAATATTTCAACAAGTTAATTGAAATTTTCTTGCAAGATTAGGGAGAGTGGATGCCTAGAAAGATGTTTTTTACAAATTCGTTATAGGTTCCAGAGAGTGGATTCCTGAAAAAAAAATTATTTGTTTCATGAAAAATGTGAGTGTGTTACTGCAAAAAAGTTGATTTAAATTTAGTTTCAGGATAGGTGTGAATGCATCATTTAACAAGTCAATTGAAATTTTCTTGCAAGATTGGGGACAATGGATGCCTAGAAAGATGTTTTTTTTAAATTAGTTTTAGGTTTCAGAGAATAGATTCCTGAAAAAAATGTGTTTGTTTTATGAAAAATGTGAGTGTGTTACTGCAAAAAAGTTGATTTAAATATCGTTTTTGGATAAGGGTGATTGCAATATTTCAATAAGTTAATTGAAATTTTCTTGGAAGATTAGGGAGAGTGGATGCCTAGAAAGATGTTTTTTTAAAATTAGTTTTAGGTTTCAGAGAGTAGATTCCTGAAAAAAATGTGTTTGTTTTATGAAAAATGTGAGTGTGTTACTGCAAAAAAGTTGATTTAAATATCGTTTTTGGATAAGGGTGATTGCAATATTTCAATAAGTTAATTGAAATTTTCTTGGAAGATTAGGGAGAGTGGATGCCTAGAAAGATGTTTTTTTTTTATTAGTTTTAGGTTTCAGAGAGTAGATTCCTGAAAAAAATGTGTTTGTTTTATGAAAAATGTGAGGGTTTTACTGCTAAAAAGTTGATTTAAATTTCGTTTTTGAATAAGGGTGATTGCAATATTTCAATAGGTCAATTGAAATTTTCTTGCACGATTAGGGACAGTGGATGCCTAGAAAGATTTTTTTTAAAATTTGTTTTAGGTTTCAGAGAGTAGATTCCTGAAAAAAATGTGTTTGTTTTATGAAAAATGTGAGTGTGTTACTGCTAAAAAGTTGATTTAAATTTCGTTTTTGGATAAGGGTGATTGCAATATTTCAACAAGTCAATTGAAATTTTTTTGCACGATTAGGGACAGTGGATGCCTAGAAAGATGTTTTTTTAAAATTAGTTTTAGGTTTCAGAGAGTAGATTCCTGAAAAAAAATGTGTTTGTTTTATGAAAAATGTGAGTGTGTTACTGCTAAAAAGTTGATTTAAATTTCGTTTTTGGATAAGGGTGATTGCAATATTTCAACAAGTCAATTGAAATTTTCTTGCACGATTAGGGACAGTGGATGCCTAGAAAGATGTTTTTTTAAAATTAGTTTTAGGTTCCAGAGAGTAGATTCCTGAAAAAAAATGTGTTTGTTTTATGAAAAATGTGAGTGTGTTACTGCTAAAAAGTTGATTTAAATTTCGTTTTTGGATAAGGGTGATTGCAATACTTCAACAAGTCAATTGAAATTTTCTTGCACGATTAGGGACAGTGGATGCCTAGAAAGATGTTTTTTTAAAATTAGTTTTAGGTTCCAGAGAGTAGATTCCTGAAAAAAATGTGTTTGTTTTATGAAAAATGTGAGTGTGTTACTGCTAAAAAGTTGATGTAAATTTCATTTTTGGATAAGGGTGATTGCAATATTTCAACAAGTTAATTGAAATTTTCTTGCAAGATTAGGGAGAGTGGATGCCTAGAAAGATGTTTTTTACAAATTAGTTTTAGGTTCCAGAGAGTGGATTCCTGAAAAAAAAATTATTTGTTTCATGAAAAATGTGAGTGTGTTACTGCAAAAAAGTTGATTTAAATTTAGTTTCAGGATAGGTGTGAATGCATCATTTCAACAAGTCAATTGAAATTTTCTTGCAAGATTGGGGACAATGGATGCCTAGAAAGATGTTTTTTTAAAATTAGTTTTAGGTTCCAGAGGGTAGATTCCTGAAAAAAAATGTTTGTTTTATGAAAAATGTGAGTGTGTTACTGCTAAAAAGTTGATTTAAATTTCGTTTTTGGATAAGGGTGATTGCAATACTTCAACAAGTCAATTGAAATTTTCTTGCACGATTAGGGACAGTGGATGCCTAGAAAGATGTTTTTTTTAAATTAGTTTTAGGTTCCAGAGAGTAGATTCCTGAAAAAAATGTGTTTGTTTTATGAAAAATGTGAGGGTGTTACTGCTAAAAAGTTGATTTAAATTTCGTTTTTGAATAAGGGTGATTGCAATATTTCAACAAGTCAATTGAAATTTTCTTGCACGATTAGGGACAGTGGATGCCTAGAAAGATGTTTTTTTAAAATTAGTTTTAGGTTCCAGAGAGTAGATTCCTGAAAAAAATGTGTTTGTTTTATGAAAAATGTGAGTGTGTTACTGCTAAAAAGTTGATTTAAATTTCATTTTTGGATAAGGGTGATTGCAATATTTCAACAAGTCAATTGAAATTTTCTTGCACGATTAGGGACAGTGGATGCCTAGAAAGATGTTTTTTTAAAATTAGTTTTAGGTTCCAGAGAGTAGATTCCTGAAAAAAATGTGTTTGTTTTATGAAAAATGTGAGTGTGTTACTGCTAAAAAGTTGATTTAAATATCGTTTTTGGAAAAGGGTGATTGCAATATTTCAATAAGTTAATTGAAATTTTCTTGGAAGATTAGGGAGAGTGGATGCCTAGAAAGATGTTTTTTTTAATTAGTTTTAGGTTTCAGAGAGTAGATTCCTGAAATAAATGTGTTTGTTTTATGAAAAATGTGAGGGTGTTACTGCTAAAAAGTTGATTTAAATTTCGTTTTTGAATAAGGGTGATTGCAATATTTCAACAAGTCAATTGAAATTTTCTTGCACGATTAGGGACAGTGGATGCCTAGAAAGATATTTTTTTAAAATTAGTTTTAGGTTTCAGAGAGTAGATTCCTGAAAAAAATGTGTTTGTTTTATGAAAAATGTGAGTGTGTTACTGCTAAAAAGTTGATTTAAATTTCGTTTTTGGATAAGGGTGATTGCAATATTTCAACAAGTCAATTGAAATTTTCTTGCACGATTAGGGACAGTGGATGCCTAGAAAGATGTTTTTTTAAAATTAGTTTTAGGTTCCAGAGAGTAAATTCCTGAAAAAAATGTGTTTGTTTTATGAAAAATGTGAGTGTGTTACTGCTAAAAAGTTGTTTTAAATATCGTTTTTGGATAAGGGTGATTGCAATATTTCAATAAGTTAATTGAAATTTTCTTGGAAGATTAGGGAGAGTGGATGCCTAGAAAGATGTTTTTTTTAATTAGTTTTAGGTTTCAGAGAGTAGATTCCTGAAAAAAATGTGTTTGTTTTATGAAAAATGTGAGGGTGTTACTGCTAAAAAGTTGATTTAAATTTCGTTTTTGAATAAGGGTGATTGCAATATTTTAACAAGTCAATTGAAATTTTCTTGCACGATTAGGGACAGTGGATGCCTAGAAAGATGTTTTTTTAAAATTAGTTTTAGGTTTCAGAGAGTAGATTACTGAAAAAAATGTTTTTTTTAATGAAAAATGTGAGTGTGTTACTGCAAAAAAGTTGATTTAAATATCGTTTTTGGATAAGGGTGATTGCAATATTTCAATAAGTTAATTGAAATTTTCTTGGAAGATTAGGGAGAGTGGATGCCTTGAAAGATGTTTTTTTTAATTAGTTTTAGGTTTCAGAGAGTAGATTCCTGAAATAAATGTGTTTGTTTTATGAAAAATGTGAGTGTGTTACTGCTAAAAAGTTGATTTAAATTTCGTTTTTGGATAAGGGTGATTGCAATATTTCAACAAGTTAATTGAAATTTTCTTGCAAGATTAGGGAGAGTGGATGCCTAGAAAGATGTTTTTTACAAATTAGTTTTAGGTTCCAGAGAGTGGATTCCTGAAAAAAAAATTATTTGTTTCATGAAAAATGTGAGTGTGTTACTGCAAAAAAGTTGATTTAAATTTAGTTTCAGGATAGGTGTGAATGCATCATTTCAACAAGTCAATTGAAATTTTCTTGCAAGATTGGGGACAATGGATGCCTAGAAAGATGTTTTTTTAAAATTAGTTTTAGGTTCCAGAGGGTAGATTCCTGAAAAAAATGTTTGTTTTATGAAAAATGTGAGTGTGTTACTGCTAAAAAGTTGATTTAAATTTCGTTTTTGGATAAGGGTGATTGCAATACTTCAACAAGTCAATTGAAATTTTCTTGCACGATTAGGGACAGTGGATGCCTAGAAAAATGTTTTTTTAAAATTAGTTTTAGGTTTCAGAGAGTAGATTCCTGAAAAAAATGTGTTTGTTTTATGAAAAATGTGAGTGTGTTACTGCTAAAAAGTTGATTTAAATTTCGTTTTTGGATAAGGGTGATTGCAATATTTCAACAAGTCAATTGAAATTTTCTTGCACGATTAGGGACAGTGGATGCCTAGAAAGATGTTTTTTTAAAATTAGTTTTAGGTTCCAGAGAGTAAATTCCTGAAAAAAATGTGTTTGTTTTATGAAAAATGTGAGTGTGTTACTGCTAAAAAGTTGTTTTAAATATCGTTTTTGGATAAGGGTGATTGCAATATTTCAATAAGTTAATTGAAATTTTCTTGGAAGATTAGGGAGAGTGGATGCCTAGAAAGATGTTTTTTTTAATTAGTTTTAGGTTTCAGAGAGTAGATTCCTGAAAAAAATGTGTTTGTTTTATGAAAAATGTGAGGGTGTTACTGCTAAAAAGTTGATTTAAATTTCGTTTTTGAATAAGGGTGATTGCAATATTTTAACAAGTCAATTGAAATTTTCTTGCACGATTAGGGACAGTGGATGCCTAGAAAGATGTTTTTTTAAAATTAGTTTTAGGTTTCAGAGAGTAGATTACTGAAAAAAATGTTTTTTTTAATGTGAGTGTGTTACTGCAAAAAAGTTGATTTAAATATCGTTTTTGGATAAGGGTGATTGCAATATTTCAATAAGTTAATTGAAATTTTCTTGGAAGATTAGGGAGAGTGGATGCCTTGAAAGATGTTTTTTTTAATTAGTTTTAGGTTTCAGAGAGTAGATTCCTGAAATAAATGTGTTTGTTTTATGAAAAATGTGAGTGTGTTACTGCTAAAAAGTTGATTTAAATTTCGTTTTTGGATAAGGGTGATTGCAATATTTCAACAAGTTAATTGAAATTTTCTTGCAAGATTAGGGAGAGTGGATGCCTAGAAAGATGTTTTTTACAAATTAGTTTTAGGTTCCAGAGAGTGGATTCCTGAAAAAAAAATTATTTGTTTCATGAAAAATGTGAGTGTGTTACTGCAAAAAAGTTGATTTAAATTTAGTTTCAGGATAGGTGTGAATGCATCATTTCAACAAGTCAATTGAAATTTTCTTGCAAGATTGGGGACAATGGATGCCTAGAAAGATGTTTTTTTAAAATTAGTTTTAGGTTCCAGAGGGTAGATTCCTGAAAAAAATGTTTGTTTTATGAAAAATGTGAGTGTGTTACTGCTAAAAAGTTGATTTAAATTTCGTTTTTGGATAAGGGTGATTGCAATACTTCAACAAGTCAATTGAAATTTTCTTGCACGATTAGGGACAGTGGATGCCTAGAAAAATGTTTTTTTAAAATTAGTTTTAGGTTCCAGAGAGTAGATTCCTGAAAAAAATGTGTTTGTTTTATGAAAAATGTGAGGGTGTTACTGCTAAAAAGTTGATTTAAATTTCGTTTTTGAATAAGGGTGATTGCAATATTTCAACAAGTCAATTGAAATTTTCTTGCACGATTAGGGACAGTGGATGCCTAGAAAGATGTTTTTTTAAAATTAGTTTTAGGTTCCAGAGAGTAGATTCCTGAAAAAAATGTGTTTGTTTTATGAAAAATGTGAGTGTGTTACTGCTAAAAAGTTGATTTAAATTTCATTTTTGGATAAGGGTGATTGCAATATTTCAACAAGTCAATTGAAATTTTCTTGCACGATTAGGGACAGTGGATGCCTAGAAAGATGTTTTTTTAAAATTAGTTTTAGGTTCCAGAGAGTAGATTCCTGAAAAAAATGTGGTTGTTTTATGAAAAATGTGAGTGTGTTACTGCTAAAAAGTTGATTTAAATATCGTTTTTGGATAAGGGTGATTGCAATATTTCAATAAGTTAATTGAAATTTTCTTGGAAGATTAGGGAGAGTGGATGCCTAGAAAGATGTTTTTTTTAATTAGTTTTAGGTTTCAGAGAGTAGATTCCTGAAATAAATGTGTTTGTTTTATGAAAAATGTGAGGGTGTTACTGCTAAAAAGTTGATTTAAATTTCGTTTTTGAATAAGGGTGATTGCAATATTTCAACAAGTCAATTGAAATTTTCTTGCACGATTAGGGACAGTGGATGCCTAGAAAGATATTTTTTTTAAATTAGTTTTAGGTTTCAGAGAGTAGATTCCTGAAAAAAATGTGTTTGTTTTATGAAAAATGTGAGTGTGTTACTGCTAAAAAGTTGATTTAAATTTCGTTTTTGGATAAGGGTGATTGCAATATTTCAACAAGTCAATTGAAATTTTCTTGCACGATTAGGGACAGTGGATGCCTAGAAAGATGTTTTTTTTAAATTAGTTTTAGGTTCCAGAGAGTAAATTCCTGAAAAAAATGTGTTTGTTTTATGAAAAATGTGAGTGTGTTACTGCTAAAAAGTTGTTTTAAATATCGTTTTTGGATAAGGGTGATTGCAATATTTCAATAAGTTAATTGAAATTTTCTTGGAAGATTAGGGAGAGTGGATGCCTAGAAAGATGTTTTTTTTAATTAGTTTTAGGTTTCAGAGAGTAGATTCCTGAAAAAAATGTGTTTGTTTTATGAAAAATGTGAGGGTGTTACTGCTAAAAAGTTGATTTAAATTTCGTTTTTGAATAAGGGTGATTGCAATATTTTAACAAGTCAATTGAAATTTTCTTGCACGATTAGGGACAGTGGATGCCTAGAAAGATGTTTTTTTAAAATTAGTTTTAGGTTTCAGAGAGTAGATTACTGAAAAAATGTTTTTTTTTTATGAAAAATGTTAGTGTGTTACTGCAAAAAAGTTGATTTAAATATCGTTTTTGGATAAGGGTGATTGCAATATTTCAATAAGTTAATTGAAATTTTCTTGGAAGATTAGGGAGAGTGGATGCCTTGAAAGATGTTTTTTTTAATTAGTTTTAGGTTTCAGAGAGTAGATTCCTGAAATAAATGTGTTTGTTTTATGAAAAATGTGAGTGTGTTACTGCTAAAAAGTTGATTTAAATTTCGTTTTTGGATAAGGGTGATTGCAATATTTCAACAAGTTAATTGAAATTTTCTTGCAAGATTAGGGAGAGTGGATGCCTAGAAAGATGTTTTTTACAAATTCGTTATAGGTTCCAGAGAGTGGATTCCTGAAAAAAAAATTATTTGTTTCATGAAAAATGTGAGTGTGTTACTGCAAAAAAGTTGATTTAAATTTAGTTTCAGGATAGGTGTGAATGCATCATTTAACAAGTCAATTGAAATTTTCTTGCAAGATTGGGGACAATGGATGCCTAGAAAGATGTTTTTTTTAAATTAGTTTTAGGTTTCAGAGAGTAGATTCCTGAAAAAAATGTGTTTGTTTTATGAAAAATGTGAGTGTGTTACTGCAAAAAAGTTGATTTAAATATCGTTTTTGGATAAGGGTGATTGCAATATTTCAATAAGTTAATTGAAATTTTCTTGGAAGATTAGGGAGAGTGGATGCCTAGAAAGATGTTTTTTTAAAATTAGTTTTAGGTTTCAGAGAGTAGATTCCTGAAAAAAATGTGTTTGTTTTATGAAAAATGTGAGTGTGTTACTGCAAAAAAGTTGATTTAAATATCGTTTTTGGATAAGGGTGATTGCAATATTTCAATAAGTTAATTGAAATTTTCTTGGAAGATTAGGGAGAGTGGATGCCTAGAAAGATGTTTTTTTTAATTAGTTTTAGGTTTCAGAGAGTAGATTCCTGAAAAAAATGTGTTTGTTTTATGAAAAATGTGAGGGTGTTACTGCTAAAAAGTTGATTTAAATTTCGTTTTTGGATAAGGGTGATTGCAATACTTCAACAAGTCAATTGAAATTTTCTTGCACGATTAGGGACAGTGGATGCCTAGAAAGATGTTTTTTTAAAATTAGTTTTAGGTTCCAGAGAGTAGATTCCTGAAAAAAATTTGTTTGTTTTATGAAAAATGTGAGGGTGTTACTGCTAAAAAGTTGATTTAAATTTCGTTTTTGAATAAGGGTGATTGCAATATTTCAACAAGTCAATTGAAATTTTCTTGCACGATTAGGGACAGTGGATGCCTAGAAAGATGTTTTTTTAAAATTAGTTTTAGGTTCCAGAGAGTAGATTCCTGAAAAAAATGTGTTTGTTTTATGAAAAATGTGAGTGTGTTACTGCTAAAAAGTTGATTTAAATTTCATTTTTGGATAAGGGTGATTGCAATATTTCAACAAGTCAATTGAAATTTTCTTGCACGATTAGGGACAGTGGATGCCTAGAAAGATGTTTTTTTAAAATTAGTTTTAGGTTCCAGAGAGTAGATTCCTGAAAAAAATGTGTTTGTTTTATGAAAAATGTGAGTGTGTTACTGCTAAAAAGTTGATTTAAATATCGTTTTTGGATAAGGGTGATTGCAATATTTCAATAAGTTAATTGAAATTTTCTTGGAAGATTAGGGAGAGTGGATGCCTAGAAAGATGTTTTTTTTAATTAGTTTTAGGTTTCAGAGAGTAGATTCCTGAAATAAATGTGTTTGTTTTATGAAAAATGTGAGGGTGTTACTGCTAAAAAGTTGATTTAAATTTCGTTTTTGAATAAGGGTGATTGCAATATTTCAACAAGTCAATTGAAATTTTCTTGCACGATTAGGGACAGTGGATGCCTAGAAAGATATTTTTTTAAAATTAGTTTTAGGTTTCAGAGAGTAGATTCCTGAAAAAAATGTGTTTGTTTTATGAAAAATGTGAGTGTGTTACTGCTAAAAAGTTGATTTAAATTTCGTTTTTGGATAAGGGTGATTGCAATATTTCAACAAGTCAATTGAAATTTTCTTGCACGATTAGGGACAGTGGATGCCTAGAAAGATGTTTTTTTAAAATTAGTTTTAGGTTCCAGAGAGTAAATTCCTGAAAAAAATGTGTTTGTTTTATGAAAAATGTGAGTGTGTTACTGCTAAAAAGTTGTTTTAAATATCGTTTTTGGATAAGGGTGATTGCAATATTTCAATAAGTTAATTGAAATTTTCTTGGAAGATTAGGGAGAGTGGATGCCTAGAAAGATGTTTTTTTTAATTAGTTTTAGGTTTCAGAGAGTAGATTCCTGAAAAAAATGTGTTTGTTTTATGAAAAATGTGAGGGTGTTACTGCTAAAAAGTTGATTTAAATTTCGTTTTTGAATAAGGGTGATTGCAATATTTTAACAAGTCAATTGAAATTTTCTTGCACGATTAGGGACAGTGGATGCCTAGAAAGATGTTTTTTTAAAATTAGTTTTAGGTTTCAGAGAGTAGATTACTGAAAAAAATGTTTTTTTTAATGTGAGTGTGTTACTGCAAAAAAGTTGATTTAAATATCGTTTTTGGATAAGGGTGATTGCAATATTTCAATAAGTTAATTGAAATTTTCTTGGAAGATTAGGGAGAGTGGATGCCTTGAAAGATGTTTTTTTTAATTAGTTTTAGGTTTCAGAGAGTAGATTCCTGAAATAAATGTGTTTGTTTTATGAAAAATGTGAGTGTGTTACTGCTAAAAAGTTGATTTAAATTTCGTTTTTGGATAAGGGTGATTGCAATATTTCAACAAGTTAATTGAAATTTTCTTGCAAGATTAGGGAGAGTGGATGCCTAGAAAGATGTTTTTTACAAATTAGTTTTAGGTTCCAGAGAGTGGATTCCTGAAAAAAAAATTATTTGTTTCATGAAAAATGTGAGTGTGTTACTGCAAAAAAGTTGATTTAAATTTAGTTTCAGGATAGGTGTGAATGCATCATTTCAACAAGTCAATTGAAATTTTCTTGCAAGATTGGGGACAATGGATGCCTAGAAAGATGTTTTTTTAAAATTAGTTTTAGGTTCCAGAGGGTAGATTCCTGAAAAAAATGTTTGTTTTATGAAAAATGTGAGTGTGTTACTGCTAAAAAGTTGATTTAAATTTCGTTTTTGGATAAGGGTGATTGCAATACTTCAACAAGTCAATTGAAATTTTCTTGCACGATTAGGGACAGTGGATGCCTAGAAAAATGTTTTTTTAAAATTAGTTTTAGGTTCCAGAGAGTAGATTCCTGAAAAAAATGTGTTTGTTTTATGAAAAATGTGAGGGTGTTACTGCTAAAAAGTTGATTTAAATTTCGTTTTTGAATAAGGGTGATTGCAATATTTCAACAAGTCAATTGAAATTTTCTTGCACGATTAGGGACAGTGGATGCCTAGAAAGATGTTTTTTTAAAATTAGTTTTAGGTTCCAGAGAGTAGATTCCTGAAAAAAATGTGTTTGTTTTATGAAAAATGTGAGTGTGTTACTGCTAAAAAGTTGATTTAAATTTCATTTTTGGATAAGGGTGATTGCAATATTTCAACAAGTCAATTGAAATTTTCTTGCACGATTAGGGACAGTGGATGCCTAGAAAGATGTTTTTTTAAAATTAGTTTTAGGTTCCAGAGAGTAGATTCCTGAAAAAAATGTGGTTGTTTTATGAAAAATGTGAGTGTGTTACTGCTAAAAAGTTGATTTAAATATCGTTTTTGGATAAGGGTGATTGCAATATTTCAATAAGTTAATTGAAATTTTCTTGGAAGATTAGGGAGAGTGGATGCCTAGAAAGATGTTTTTTTTAATTAGTTTTAGGTTTCAGAGAGTAGATTCCTGAAATAAATGTGTTTGTTTTATGAAAAATGTGAGGGTGTTACTGCTAAAAAGTTGATTTAAATTTCGTTTTTGAATAAGGGTGATTGCAATATTTCAACAAGTCAATTGAAATTTTCTTGCACGATTAGGGACAGTGGATGCCTAGAAAGATATTTTTTTTAAATTAGTTTTAGGTTTCAGAGAGTAGATTCCTGAAAAAAATGTGTTTGTTTTATGAAAAATGTGAGTGTGTTACTGCTAAAAAGTTGATTTAAATTTCGTTTTTGGATAAGGGTGATTGCAATATTTCAACAAGTCAATTGAAATTTTCTTGCACGATTAAGGACAGTGGATGCCTAGAAAGATGTTTTTTTTAAATTAGTTTTAGGTTCCAGAGAGTAAATTCCTGAAAAAAATGTGTTTGTTTTATGAAAAATGTGAGTGTGTTACTGCTAAAAAGTTGTTTTAAATATCGTTTTTGGATAAGGGTGATTGCAATATTTCAATAAGTTAATTGAAATTTTCTTGGAAGATTAGGGAGAGTGGATGCCTAGAAAGATGTTTTTTTTAATTAGTTTTAGGTTTCAGAGAGTAGATTCCTGAAAAAAATGTGTTTGTTTTATGAAAAATGTGAGGGTGTTACTGCTAAAAAGTTGATTTAAATTTCGTTTTTGAATAAGGGTGATTGCAATATTTTAACAAGTCAATTGAAATTTTCTTGCACGATTAGGGACAGTGGATGCCTAGAAAGATGTTTTTTTAAAATTAGTTTTAGGTTTCAGAGAGTAGATTACTGAAAAAATGTTTTTTTTTTATGAAAAATGTTAGTGTGTTACTGCAAAAAAGTTGATTTAAATATCGTTTTTGGATAAGGGTGATTGCAATATTTCAATAAGTTAATTGAAATTTTCTTGGAAGATTAGGGAGAGTGGATGCCTTGAAAGATGTTTTTTTTAATTAGTTTTAGGTTTCAGAGAGTAGATTCCTGAAATAAATGTGTTTGTTTTATGAAAAATGTGAGTGTGTTACTGCTAAAAAGTTGATTTAAATTTCGTTTTTGGATAAGGGTGATTGCAATATTTCAACAAGTTAATTGAAATTTTCTTGCAAGATTAGGGAGAGTGGATGCCTAGAAAGATGTTTTTTACAAATTCGTTATAGGTTCCAGAGAGTGGATTCCTGAAAAAAAAATTATTTGTTTCATGAAAAATGTGAGTGTGTTACTGCAAAAAAGTTGATTTAAATTTAGTTTCAGGATAGGTGTGAATGCATCATTTAACAAGTCAATTGAAATTTTCTTGCAAGATTGGGGACAATGGATGCCTAGAAAGATGTTTTTTTTAAATTAGTTTTAGGTTTCAGAGAGTAGATTCCTGAAAAAAATGTGTTTGTTTTATGAAAAATGTGAGTGTGTTACTGCAAAAAAGTTGATTTAAATATCGTTTTTGGATAAGGGTGATTGCAATATTTCAATAAGTTAATTGAAATTTTCTTGGAAGATTAGGGAGAGTGGATGCCTAGAAAGATGTTTTTTTAAAATTAGTTTTAGGTTTCAGAGAGTAGATTCCTGAAAAAAATGTGTTTGTTTTATGAAAAATGTGAGTGTGTTACTGCAAAAAAGTTGATTTAAATATCGTTTTTGGATAAGGGTGATTGCAATATTTCAATAAGTTAATTGAAATTTTCTTGGAAGATTAGGGAGAGTGGATGCCTAGAAAGATGTTTTTTTTAATTAGTTTTAGGTTTCAGAGAGTAGATTCCTGAAAAAAATGTGTTTGTTTTATGAAAAATGTGAGGGTGTTACTGCTAAAAAGTTGATTTAAATTTCGTTTTTGAATAAGGGTGATTGCAATATTTCAATAGGTCAATTGAAATTTTTTTGCACGATTAGGGACAGTGGATGCCTAGAAAGATGTTTTTTTAAAATTAGTTTTAGGTTTCAGAGAGTAGATTCCTGAAAAAAATGTGTTTGTTTTATGAAAAATGTGAGTGTGTTACTGCTAAAAAGTTGATTTAAATTTCGTTTTTGGATAAGGGTGATTGCAATATTTCAACAAGTCAATTGAAATTTTCTTGCACGATTAGGGACAGTGGATGCCTAGAAAGATGTTTTTTTTAAATTAGTTTTAGGTTCCAGAGAGTAGATTCCTGAAAAAAATTTGTTTGTTTTATGAAAAATGTGAGTGTGTTACTGCTAAAAAGTTGATTTAAATTTCGTTTTTGGATAAGGGTGATTGCAATACTTCAACAAGTCAATTGAAATTTTCTTGCACGATTAGGGACAGTGGATGCCTAGAAAGATGTTTTTTTAAAATTAGTTTTAGGTTCCAGAGAGTAGATTCCTGAAAAAAATGTGTATGTTTTATGAAAAATGTGAGGGTGTTACTGCTCAAAAGTTGATTTAAATTTCATTTTTGGATAAGGGTGATTGCAATATTTCAACAAGTCAATTGAAATTTTCTTGCACGATTAGGGACAGTGGATGCCTAGAAAGATGTTTTTTTAAAATTAGTTTTAGGTTCCAGAGAGTAGATTCCTGAAAAAAATGTGTTTGTTTTATGAAAAATGTGAGTGTGTTACTGCTAAAAAGTTGATTTAAATTTTGTTTTTGGATAAGGGTGATTGCAATACTTCAACAAGTCAATTGAAATTTTCTTGCACGATTAGGGACAGTGGATGCATAGAAAGATTTCTTTTTTAAATTAGTATTAGGTTTCAGAGAGTAGATTCCTGAAAAAAATGTGTTTGTTTTATGAAAAATGTGAGGGTGTTACTGCTAAAAAGTTGATTTAAATTTCGTTTTTGAATAAGGGTGATTGCAATATTTCAACAAGTCAATTGAAATTTTCTTGCACGATTAGGGACAGTGGATGCCTAGAAAGATATTTTTTTTAAAATTAGTTTTAGGTTCCAGAGAGTAGATTCCTAAAAAAATGTGTTTTTTTTATGAAAAATGTGAGTGTGTTACTGCTAAAAATTTGATTTAAATATCGTTTTTGGATAAGGGTGATTGCAATATTTCAATAAGTTAATTGAAATTTTCTTGGAAGATTAGGGAGAGTGGATGCCTAGAAAGATGTTTTTTTTAATTAGTTTTAGGTTTCAGAGAGTAGATTCCTGAAAAAAATGTGTTTGTTTTATGAAAAATGCGAGGGTGTTACTGCTAAAAAGTTGATTTAAATTACGTTTTTGAATAAGGGTGATTGCAATATTTCAACAAGTCAATTGAAATTTTCTTGCACGATTAGGGACAGTGGATGCCTAGAAAGATATTTTTTTTAAATTAGTTTTAGGTTTCAGAGAGTAGATTCCTGAAAAAAATGTGTTTGTTTTAAGAAAAATGTGAGTGTGTTACTGCTAAAAAGTTGATTTAAATTTCGTTTTTGGATAAGGGTGATTGGTATATTTCAACAAGTCAATTGACATTTTCTTGCACGATTAGGGACAGTGGATGCCTAGAAAGATGTTTTTTTAAAATTAGTTTTAGGTTCAAGAGAGTAGATTCCTGAAAAAAATGTGTTTGTTTTATGAAAAATGTGAGTGTGTTACTGCTAAAAAGTTGATTTAAATTTCGTTTTTGGATAAGGGTGATTGCAATATTTCAACAAGTTAATTGAAATTTTCTTGCAAGATTAGGGAGAGTGGATGCCTAGAAAGATGTTTTTTACAAATTCGTTATAGGTTCCAGAGAGTAGATTCCTGAAAAAAATGTGTATGTTTTATGAAAAATGTGAGGGTGTTACTGCTCAAAAGTTGATTTAAATTTCATTTTTGGATAAGGGTGATTGCAATATTTCAACAAGTCAATTGAAATTTTCTTGCACGATTAGGGACAGTGGATGCCTAGAAAGATGTTTTTTTAAAATTAGTTTTAGGTTCCAGAGAGTAGATTCCTGAAAAAAATGTGTTTGTTTTATGAAAAATGTGAGTGTGTTACTGCTAAAAAGTTGATTTAAATTTTGTTTTTGGATAAGGGTGATTGCAATACTTCAACAAGTCAATTGAAATTTTCTTGCACGATTAGGGACAGTGGATGCATAGAAAGATTTCTTTTTTAAATTAGTATTAGGTTTCAGAGAGTAGATTCCTGAAAAAAATGTGTTTGTTTTATGAAAAATGTGAGGGTGTTACTGCTAAAAAGTTGATTTAAATTTCGTTTTTGAATAAGGGTGATTGCAATATTTCAACAAGTCAATTGAAATTTTCTTGCACGATTAGGGACAGTGGATGCCTAGAAAGATATTTTTTTTAAAATTAGTTTTAGGTTCCAGAGAGTAGATTCCTAAAAAAATGTGTTTTTTTAATGAAAAATGTGAGTGTGTTACTGCTAAAAATTTGATTTAAATATCGTTTTTGGATAAGGGTGATTGCAATATTTCAATAAGTTAATTGAAATTTTCTTGGAAGATTAGGGAGAGTGGATGCCTAGAAAGATGTTTTTTTTAATTAGTTTTAGGTTTCAGAGAGTAGATTCCTGAAAAAAATGTGTTTGTTTTATGAAAAATGCGAGGGTGTTACTGCTAAAAAGTTGATTTAAATTACGTTTTTGAATAAGGGTGATTGCAATATTTCAACAAGTCAATTGAAATTTTCTTGCACGATTAGGGACAGTGGATGCCTAGAAAGATATTTTTTTTAAATTAGTTTTAGGTTTCAGAGAGTAGATTCCTGAAAAAAATGTGTTTGTTTTAAGAAAAATGTGAGTGTGTTACTGCTAAAAAGTTGATTTAAATTTCGTTTTTGGATAAGGGTGATTGGTATATTTCAACAAGTCAATTGACATTTTCTTGCACGATTAGGGACAGTGGATGCCTAGAAAGATGTTTTTTTAAAATTAGTTTTAGGTTCAAGAGAGTAGATTCCTGAAAAAAATGTGTTTGTTTTATGAAAAATGTGAGTGTGTTACTGCTAAAAAGTTGATTTAAATTTCGTTTTTGGATAAGGGTGATTGCAATATTTCAACAAGTTAATTGAAATTTTCTTGCAAGATTAGGGAGAGTGGATGCCTAGAAAGATGTTTTTTACAAATTCGTTATAGGTTCCAGAGAGTGGATTCCTGAAAAAAAAATTATTTGTTTCATGAAAAATGTGAGTGTGTTACTGCAAAAAAGTTGATTTAAATTTAGTTTCAGGATAGGTGTGAATGCATCATTTCAACAAGTCAATTGAAATTTTCTTGCAAGATTGGGGACAATGGATGCCTAGAAAGATGTTTTTTTTAAATTAGTTTTAGGTTTCAGAGAGTAGATTACTGAAAAAAATGTGTTTGTTTTATGAAAAATGTGAGTGTGTTACTGCAAAAAAGTTGATTTAAATATCGTTTTTGGATAAGGGTGATTGCAATATTTCAATAAGTTAATTGAAATTTTCTTGGATTAGGGAGAGTGGATGCCTAGAAAGATGTTTTTTTTAATTAGTTTTAGGTTTCAGAGAGTAGATTCCTGAAAAAAATGTGTTTGTTTTATGAAAAATGTGAGGGTGTTACTGCTAAAAAGTTGATTTAAATTTCGTTTTTGAATAAGGGTGATTGCAATATTTCAATAAGTCAATTGAAATTTTCTTGCACGATTAGGGACAGTGGATGCCTAGAAAGATTTTTTTTTAAATTTGTTTTAGGTTTCAGAGAGTAGATTCCTGAAAAAAATGTGTTTGTTTTATGAAAAATGTGAGTGTGTTACTGCTAAAAAGTTGATTTAAATTTCGTTTTTGGATAAGGGTGATTGCAATATTTCAACAAGTCAATTGAAATTTTTTTGCACGATTAGGGACAGTGGATGCCTAGAAAGATGTTTTTTTAAAATTAGTTTTAGGTTCCAGAGAGTAGATTCCTGAAAAAAAATGTGTTTGTTTTATGAAAAATGTGAGTGTGTTACTGCTAAAAAGTTGATTTAAATTTCGTTTTTGGATAAGGGTGATTGCAATACTTCAACAAGTCAATTGAAATTTTCTTGCACGATTAGGGACAGTGGATGCCTAGAAAGATGTTTTTTTAAAATTAGTTTTAGGTTCCAGAGAGTAGATTCCTGAAAAAAATGTGTTTTTTTAATGAAAAATGTGAGGGTGTTACTGCTAAAAAGTTGATTTAAATTTTGTTTTTGAATAAGGGTGATTGCAATATTTCAACAAGTCAATTGAAATTTTCTTGCACGATTAGGGACAGTGGATGCCTAGAAAGATGTTTTTTTTAAAATTAGTTTTAGGTTCCAGAGAGTAGATTCCTGAAAAAAGATGTGTTTGTTTTATGAAAAATGTGAGTGTGTTACTGCTAAAAAGTTGATGTAAATTTCATTTTTGGATAAGGGTGATTGCAATATTTCAACAAGTCAATTGAAATTTTCTTGCACGATTAGGGACAGTGGATGCCTAGAAAGATATTTTTTTAAAATTAGTTTTAGGTTCCAGAGAGTAGATTCCTGAAAAAAGATGTGTTTGTTTTATGAAAAATGTGAGTGTGTTACTGCTAAAAAGTTGATTTAAATATCGTTTTTGGATAAGGGTGATTGCAATATTTCAACAAGTTAATTGAAATTTTCTTGCAAGATTAGGGAGAGTGGATGCCTAGAAAGATGTTTTTTACAAATTCGTTATAGGTTCCAGAGAGTGGATTCCTGAAAAAAAAAGTATTTGTTTCATGAAAAATGTGAGTGTGTTACTGCAAAAAAGTTGATTTAAATTTAGTTTCAGGATAGGTGTGAATGCATCATTTCAACAAGTCAATTGAAATTTTCTTGCAAGATTGGGGACAATGGATGCCTAGAAAGATGTTTTTTTTAAATTAGTTTTAGGTTTCAGAGAGTAGATTCCTGAAAAAAATGTGTTTGTTTTATGAAAAATGTGAGTGTGTTACTGCAAAAAAGTTGATTTAAATATCGTTTTTGGATAAGGGTGATTGCAATATTTCAATAAGTTAATTGAAATTTTCTTGGAAGATTAGGGAGAGTGGATGCCTAGAAAGATGTTTTTTTTTAATTAGTTTTAGGTTTCAGAGAGTAGATTCCTGAAAAAAATGTGTTTGTTTTATGAAAAATGTGAGGGTGTTACTGCTAAAAAGTTGATTTAAATTTCGTTTTTGAATAAGGGTGATTGCAATATTTCAATAAGTCAATTGAAATTTTCTTGCACGATTAGGGACAGTGGATGCCTAGAAAGATGTTTTTTTTAAATTAGTTTTAGGTTTCAGAGAGTAGATTCCTGAAAAAAATGTGTTTGTTTTATGAAAAATGTGAGTGTGTTACTGCTAAAAAGTTGTTTAAATTTCGTTTTTGGATAAGGGTGATTGCAATACTTCAACAAGTCAATTGAAATTTTCTTGCACGATTAGGGACAGTGGATCCCTAGAAAGATGTTTTTTTAAAATTAGTTTTAGGTTCCAGAGAGTAGATTCCTGAAAAAAATGTGTTTGTTTTATGAAAAATGTGAGGGTGTTACTGCTAAAAAGTTGATTTAAATTTCGTTTTTGAATAAGGGTGATTGCAATATTTCAACAAGTCAATTGAAATTTTCTTGCACGATTAGGGACAGTGGATGCCTAGAAAGATGTTTTTTTAAAATTAGTTTTAGGTTCCAGAGAGTAGATTCCTGAAAAAAAGTGTGTTTGTTTTATGAAAAATGTGAGTGTGTTACTGCTAAAAAGTTGATTTAAATTTCATTTTTGGATAAGGGTGATTGCAATATTTCAACAAGTCAATTGAAATTTTCTTGCACGATTAGGGACAGTGGATGCCTAGAAAGATGTTTTTTTAAAATTAGTTTTAGGTTCCAGAGAGTAGATTCCTGAAAAAAATGTGTTTGTTTTATGAAAAATGTGAGTGTGTTACTGCTAAAAAGTTGATTTAAATATCGTTTTTGGATAAGGGTGATTGCAATATTTCAACAAGTTAATTGAAATTTTCTTGCAAGATTAGGGAGAGTGGATGCCTAGAAAGATGTTTTTTACAAATTCGTTATAGGTTCCAGAGAGTGGATTCCTGAAAAAAAAATTATTTGTTTCATGAAAAATGTGAGTGTGTTACTGCAAAAAAGTTGATTTAAATTTAGTTTCAGGATAGGTGTGAATGCATCATTTCAACAAGTCAATTGAAATTTTCTTGCAAGATTGGGGACAATGGATGCCTAGAAAGTTTTTTTTTTAAATTAGTTTTAGGTTTCAGAGAGTAGATTCCTGAAAAAAATGTGTTTGTTTTATGAAAAATGTGAGTGTGTTACTGCAAAAAAGTTGATTTAAATATCGTTTTTGGATAAGGGTGATTGCAATATTTCAATAAGTTAATTGAAATTTTCTTGGAAGATTAGGGAGAGTGGATGCCTAGAAAGATGTTTTTTTAATTAGTTTTAGGTTTCAGAGAGTAGATTCCTGAAAAAAATGTGTTTGTTTTATGAAAAATGTGAGGGTGTTACTGCTAAAAAGTTGATTTAAATTTCGTTTTTGAATAAGGGTGATTGCAATATTTCAATAAGTCAATTGAAATTTTCTTGCACGATTAGGGACAGTGGATGCCTAGACAGATGTTTTTTTTAAAATTAGTTTTATGTTTCAGAGAGTAGATTCCTGAAAAAAATGTGTTTGTTTTATGAAAAATGTGAGTGTGTTACTGCTAAAAAGTTGATTTAAATTTCGTTTTTGGATAAGGGTGATTGCAATATTTCAACAAGTCAATTGAAATTTTCTTGCACGATTAGGGACAGTGGATGCCTAGAAAGATGTTTTTTAAAAATTAGTTTTAGGTTCTAGAGAGTAGATTCCTGAAAAAAAATGTGTTTGTTTTATGAAAAATGTGAGTGTGTTACTGCTAAAAAGTTGATTTAAATTTCGTTTTTGAATAAGGGTGATTGCAATATTTCAACAAGTCAATTGAAATTTTCTTGCACGATTGGGGACAGTGGATGCCTAGAAAGATATTTTTTTAAAAATTAGTTTTAGGTTCCAGAGAGTAGATTCCTGAAAAAAATGTGTTTGTTTTATGAAAAATGTGAGTGTGTTACTGCTAAAAAGTTGATTTAAATATCGTTTTTGGATAAGGGTGATTGCAATATTTCAATAAGTTAATTGAAATTTTCTTGGAAGATTAGGGAGAGTGGATGCCTAGAAAGATGTTTTTTTTAATTGGTTTTAGGTTTCAGAGAGTAGATTCCTGAAAAAAATGTGTTTGTTTTATGAAAAATGTGAGGTGTTACTGCTAAAAAGTTGATTTAAATTACGTTTTTGAATAAGGGTGATTGCAATATTTCAACAAGTCAATTGAAATTTTCTTGCACGATTAGGGACAGTGGATGCCTAGAAAGATATTTTTTTTAAATTAGTTTTAGGTTTCAGAGAGTAGATTCCTGAAAAAAATGTGTTTGTTTTATGAAAAATGTGAGTGTGTTACTGCTAAAAAGTTGATTTAAATTTCGTTTTTGGATAAGGGTGATTGGAATATTTCAACAAGTCAATTGAAATTTTCTTGCACGATTAGGGACAGTGGATGCCTAGAAAGATGTTTTTTTAAAATTAGTTTTAGGTTCCAGAGAGTAGATTCCTGAAAAAAATGTGTTTGTTTTATGAAAAATGTGAGTGTGTTACTGCTAAAAAGTTGATTTAAATTTCGTTTTTGGATAAGGGTGATTGCAATATTTCAACAAGTTAATTGAAATTTTCTTGCAAGATTAGGGAGAGTGGATGCCTAGAAAGATGTTTTTTACAAATTCGTTATAGGTTCCAGAGAGTGGATTCCTGAAAAAAAAATTATTTGTTTCATGAAAAATGTGAGTGTGTTACTGCAAAAAAGTTGATTTAAATTTAGTTTCAGGATAGGTGTGAATGCATCATTTCAACAAGTCAATTGAAATTTTCTTGCAAGATTGGGGACAATGGATGCCTAGAAAGATGTTTTTTTTAAATTAGTTTTAGGTTTCAGAGAGTAGATTCCTGAAAAAAATGTGTTTGTTTTATGAAAAATGTGAGTGTGTTACTGCAAAAAAGTTGATTTAAATATCGTTTTTGGATAAGGGTGATTTCAATATTTCAATAAGTTAATTGAAATTTTCTTGGAAGATTAGGGAGAGTGGATGCCTAGAAAGATTTTTTTTTTAATTAGTTTTAGGTTTCAGAGAGTAGATTCCTGAAAAAAAATGTGTTTGTTTTATGAAAAATGTGAGGGTGGTACTGCTAAAAAGTTGATTTAAATTTCGTTTTTGAATAAGGGTGATTGCAATATTTCAATAAGTCAATTGAAATTTTCTTGCACGATTAGGGACAGTGGATGCCTAGAAAGATGTTTTTTTAAAATTAGTTTTAGGTTTCAGAGAGTAGATTCCTGAAAAAAATGTGTTTGTTTTATGAAAAATGTGAGTGTGTTACTGCTAAAAAGTTGATTTAAATTTCGTTTTTGGATAAGGGTGATTGCAATATTTCAACAAGTCAATTGAAATTTTCTTGCACGATTAGGGACAGTGGATGCCTAGAAAGATGTTTTTTTAAAATTAGTTTTAGGTTCCAGAGAGTAGATTCCTGAAAAAAAATGTGTTTGTTTTATGAAAAATGTGAGTGTGTTACTGCTAAAAAGTTGATTTAAATTTCGTTTTTGGATAAGGGTGATTGCAATACTTCAACAAGTCAATTGAAATTTTCTTGCACGATTAGGGACAGTGGATGCCTAGAAAGATGTTTTTTTAAAATTAGTTTTAGGTTCCAGAGAGTAGATTCCTGAAAAAAATGTGTTTGTTTTATGAAAAATGTGAGGGTGTTACTGCTAAAAAGTTGATTTAAATTTCGTTTTTGAATAAGGGTGATTGCAATATTTCAATAAGTCAATTGAAATTTTCTTGCACGATTAGAGACAGTGGATGCCTAGAAAGATGTTTTTTTTAAATTAGTTTTAGGTTTCAGAGAGTAGATTCCTGAAAAAAATGTGTTTGTTTTATGAAAAATGTGAGTGTGTTACTGCTAAAAAGTTGATTTAAATTTCGTTTTTGGATAAGGGTGATTGCAATATTTCAACAAGTCAATTGAAATTTTCTTGCACGATTAGGGACAGTGGATGCCTAGAAAGATGTTTTTTTAAAATTAGTTTTAGGTTCCAGAGAGTAGATTCCTGAAAAAAAGTGTGTTTGTTTTATGAAAAATGTGAGTGTGTTACTGCTAAAAAGTTGATTTAAATTTCATTTTTGGATAAGGGTGATTGCAATATTTCAACAAGTCAATTGAAATTTTCTTGCACGATTAGGGACAGTGGATGCCTAGAAAGATGTTTTTTTTTAAATTAGTTTTAGGTTTCAGAGAGTAGATTCCTGAAAAAAATGTGTTTGTTTTATGAAAAATGTGAGTGTGTTACTGCTAAAAAGTTGATTTAAATTTCGTTTTTGGATAAGGGTGATTGCAATATTTCAACAAGTCAATTGAAATTTTCTTGCACGATTAGGGACAGTGGATGCCTAGAAAGATGTTTTTTTAAAATTAGTTTTAGGTTCCAGAGAGTAGATTCCTGAAAAAAATGTGTTTGTTTTATGAAAAATGTGAGTGTGTTACTGCTAAAAAGTTGATTTAAATTTTGTTTTTGGATAAGGGTGATTGCAATACTTCAACAAGTCAATTGAAATTTTCTTGCACGATTAGGGACAGTGGATGCATAGAAAGATTTCTTTTTTAAATTAGTATTAGGTTTCAGAGAGTAGATTCCTGAAAAAAATGTGTTTGTTTTATGAAAAATGTGAGGGTGTTACTGCTAAAAAGTTGATTTAAATTTCGTTTTTGAATAAGGGTGATTGCAATATTTCAACAAGTCAATTGAAATTTTCTTGCACGATTAGGGACAGTGGATGCCTAGAAAGATATTTTTTTAAAAATTAGTTTTAGGTTCCAGAGAGTAGATTCCTAAAAAAATGTGTTTTTTTTATGAAAAATGTGAGTGTGTTACTGCTAAAAATTTGATTTAAATATCGTTTTTGGATAAGGGTGATTGCAATATTTCAATAAGTTAATTGAAATTTTCTTGGAAGATTAGGGAGAGTGGATGCCTAGAAAGATGTTTTTTTTAATTAGTTTTAGGTTTCAGAGAGTAGATTCCTGAAAAAAATGTGTTTGTTTTATGAAAAATGCGAGGGTGTTACTGCTAAAAAGTTGATTTAAATTACGTTTTTGAATAAGGGTGATTGCAATATTTCAACAAGTCAATTGAAATTTTCTTGCACGATTAGGGACAGTGGATGCCTAGAAAGATATTTTTTTTAAATTAGTTTTAGGTTTCAGAGAGTAGATTCCTGAAAAAAATGTGTTTGTTTTAAGAAAAATGTGAGTGTGTTACTGCTAAAAAGTTGATTTAAATTTCGTTTTTGGATAAGGGTGATTGGTATATTTCAACAAGTCAATTGACATTTTCTTGCACGATTAGGGACAGTGGATGCCTAGAAAGATGTTTTTTTAAAATTAGTTTTAGGTTCAAGAGAGTAGATTCCTGAAAAAAATGTGTTTGTTTTATGAAAAATGTGAGTGTGTTACTGCTAAAAAGTTGATTTAAATTTCGTTTTTGGATAAGGGTGATTGCAATATTTCAACAAGTTAATTGAAATTTTCTTGCAAGATTAGGGAGAGTGGATGCCTAGAAAGATGTTTTTTACAAATTCGTTATAGGTTCCAGAGAGTGGATTCCTGAAAAAAAAATTATTTGTTTCATGAAAAATGTGAGTGTGTTACTGCAAAAAAGTTGATTTAAATTTAGTTTCAGGATAGGTGTGAATGCATCATTTCAACAAGTCAATTGAAATTTTCTTGCAAGATTGGGGACAATGGATGCCTAGAAAGATGTTTTTTTTAAATTAGTTTTAGGTTTCAGAGAGTAGATTACTGAAAAAAATGTGTTTGTTTTATGAAAAATGTGAGTGTGTTACTGAAAAAAAGTTGATTTAAATATCGTTTTTGGATAAGGGTGATTGCAATATTTCAATAAGTTAATTGAAATTTTCTTGGATTAGGGAGAGTGGATGCCTAGAAAGATGTTTTTTTTAATTAGTTTTAGGTTTCAGAGAGTAGATTCCTGAAAAAAATGTGTTTGTTTTATGAAAAATGTGAGGGTGTTACTGCTAAAAAGTTGATTTAAATTTCGTTTTTGAATAAGGGTGATTGCAATATTTCAATAAGTCAATTGAAATTTTCTTGCACGATTAGGGACAGTGGATGCCTAGAAAGATTTTTTTTTAAATTTGTTTTAGGTTTCAGAGAGTAGATTCCTGAAAAAAATGTGTTTGTTTTATGAAAAATGTGAGTGTGTTACTGCTAAAAAGTTGATTTAAATTTCGTTTTTGGATAAGGGTGATTGCAATATTTCAACAAGTCAATTGAAATTTTTTTGCACGATTAGGGACAGTGGATGCCTAGAAAGATGTTTTTTTAAAATTAGTTTTAGGTTCCAGAGAGTAGATTCCTGAAAAAAAATGTGTTTGTTTTATGAAAAATGTGAGTGTGTTACTGCTAAAAAGTTGATTTAAATTTCGTTTTTGGATAAGGGTGATTGCAATACTTCAACAAGTCAATTGAAATTTTCTTGCACGATTAGGGACAGTGGATGCCTAGAAAGATGTTTTTTTAAAATTAGTTTTAGGTTCCAGAGAGTAGATTCCTGAAAAAAATGTGTTTTTTTAATGAAAAATGTGAGGGTGTTACTGCTAAAAAGTTGATTTAAATTTTGTTTTTGAATAAGGGTGATTGCAATATTTCAACAAGTCAATTGAAATTTTCTTGCACGATTAGGGACAGTGGATGCCTAGAAAGATGTTTTTTTTAAAATTAGTTTTAGGTTCCAGAGAGTAGATTCCTGAAAAAAGATGTGATTGTTTTATGAAAAATGTGAGTGTGTTACTGCTAAAAAGTTGATGTAAATTTCATTTTTGGATAAGGGTGATTGCAATATTTCAACAAGTCAATTGAAATTTTCTTGCACGATTAGGGACAGTGGATGCCTAGAAAGATATTTTTTTAAAATTAGTTTTAGGTTTCAGAGAGTAGATTCCTGAAAAAAGATGTGTTTGTTTTATGAAAAATGTGAGTGTGTTACTGCTAAAAAGTTGATTTAAATATCGTTTTTGGATAAGGGTGATTGCAATATTTCAACAAGTTAATTGAAATTTTCTTGCAAGATTAGGGAGAGTGGATGCCTAGAAAGATGTTTTTTACAAATTCGTTATAGGTTCCAGAGAGTGGATTCCTGAAAAAAAAAGTATTTGTTTCATGAAAAATGTGAGTGTGTTACTGCAAAAAAGTTGATTTAAATTTAGTTTCAGGATAGGTGTGAATGCATCATTTCAACAAGTCAATTGAAATTTTCTTGCAAGATTGGGGACAATGGATGCCTAGAAAGATGTTTTTTTTAAATTAGTTTTAGGTTTCAGAGAGTAGATTCCTGAAAAAAATGTGTTTGTTTTATGAAAAATGTGAGTGTGTTACTGCAAAAAAGTTGATTTAAATATCGTTTTTGGATAAGGGTGATTGCAATATTTCAATAAGTTAATTGAAATTTTCTTGGAAGATTAGGGAGAGTGGATGCCTAGAAAGATGTTTTTTTTTAATTAGTTTTAGGTTTCAGAGAGTAGATTCCTGAAAAAAATGTGTTTGTTTTATGAAAAATGTGAGGGTGTTACTGCTAAAAAGTTGATTTAAATTTCGTTTTTGAATAAGGGTGATTGCAATATATCAATAAGTCAATTGAAATTTTCTTGCACGATTAGGGACAGTGGATGCCTAGAAAGATGTTTTTTTTAAATTAGTTTTAGGTTTCAGAGAGTAGATTCCTGAAAAAAATGTGTTTGTTTTATGAAAAATGTGAGTGTGTTACTGCTAAAAAGTTGTTTAAATTTCGTTTTTGGATAAGGGTGATTGCAATACTTCAACAAGTCAATTGAAATTTTCTTGCACGATTAGGGACAGTGGATCCCTAGAAAGATGTTTTTTTTAAATTAGTTTTAGGTTCCAGAGAGTAGATTCCTGAAAAAAATGTGTTTGTTTTATGAAAAATGTGAGGGTGTTACTGCTAAAAAGTTGATTTAAATTTCGTTTTTGAATAAGGGTGATTGCAATATTTCAACAAGTCAATTGAAATTTTCTTGCACGATTAGGGACAGTGGATGCCTAGAAAGATGTTTTTTTAAAATTAGTTTTAGGTTCCAGAGAGTAGATTCCTGAAAAAAAGTGTGTTTGTTTTATGAAAAATGTGAGTGTGTTACTGCTAAAAAGTTGATTTAAATTTCATTTTTGGATAAGGGTGATTGCAATATTTCAACAAGTCAATTGAAATTTTCTTGCACGATTAGGGACAGTGGATGCCTAGAAAGATGTTTTTTTAAAATTAGTTTTAGGTTCCAGAGAGTAGATTCCTGAAAAAAATGTGTTTGTTTTATGAAAAATGTGAGTGTGTTACTGCTAAAAAGTTGATTTAAATATCGTTTTTGGATAAGGGTGATTGCAATATTTCAACAAGTTAATTGAAATTTTCTTGCAAGATTAGGGAGAGTGGATGCCTAGAAAGATGTTTTTTACAAATTCGTTATAGGTTCCAGAGAGTGGATTCCTGAAAAAAAAATTATTTGTTTCATGAAAAATGTGAGTGTGTTACTGCAAAAAAGTTGATTTAAATTTAGTTTCAGGATAGGTGTGAATGCATCATTTCAACAAGTCAATTGAAATTTTCTTGCAAGATTGGGGACAATGGATGCCTAGAAAGTTTTTTTTTTAAATTAGTTTTAGGTTTCAGAGAGTAGATTCCTGAAAAAAATGTGTTTGTTTTATGAAAAATGTGAGTGTGTTACTGCAAAAAAGTTGATTTAAATATCGTTTTTGGATAAGGGTGATTGCAATATTTCAATAAGTTAATTGAAATTTTCTTGGAAGATTAGGGAGAGTGGATGCCTAGAAAGATGTTTTTTTAATTAGTTTTAGGTTTCAGAGAGTAGATTCCTGAAAAAAATGTGTTTGTTTTATGAAAAATGTGAGGGTGTTACTGCTAAAAAGTTGATTTAAATTTCGTTTTTGAATAAGGGTGATTGCAATATTTCAATAAGTCAATTGAAATTTTCTTGCACGATTAGGGACAGTGGATGCCTAGACAGATGTTTTTTTTAAAATTAGTTTTATGTTTCAGAGAGTAGATTCCTGAAAAAAATGTGTTTGTTTTATGAAAAATGTGAGTGTGTTACTGCTAAAAAGTTGATTTAAATTTCGTTTTTGGATAAGGGTGATTGCAATATTTCAACAAGTCAATTGAAATTTTCTTGCACGATTAGGGACAGTGGATGCCTAGAAAGATGTTTTTTAAAAATTAGTTTTAGGTTCTAGAGAGTAGATTCCTGAAAAAAAATGTGTTTGTTTTATGAAAAATGTGAGTGTGTTACTGCTAAAAAGTTGATTTAAATTTCGTTTTTGAATAAGGGTGATTGCAATATTTCAACAAGTCAATTGAAATTTTCTTGCACGATTGGGGACAGTGGATGCCTAGAAAGATATTTTTTTTAAAATTAGTTTTAGGTTCCAGAGAGTAGATTCCTGAAAAAAATGTGTTTGTTTTATGAAAAATGTGAGTGTGTTACTGCTAAAAAGTTGATTTAAATATCGTTTTTGGATAAGGGTGATTGCAATATTTCAATAAGTTAATTGAAATTTTCTTGGAAGATTAGGGAGAGTGGATGCCTAGAAAGATGTTTTTTTTAATTGGTTTTAGGTTTCAGAGAGTAGATTCCTGAAAAAAATGTGTTTGTTTTATGAAAAATGTGAGGTGTTACTGCTAAAAAGTTGATTTAAATTACGTTTTTGAATAAGGGTGATTGCAATATTTCAACAAGTCAATTGAAATTTTCTTGCACGATTAGGGACAGTGGATGCCTAGAAAGATATTTTTTTAAAATTAGTTTTAGGTTTCAGAGAGTAGATTCCTGAAAAAAATGTGTTTGTTTTATGAAAAATGTGAGTGTGTTACTGCTAAAAAGTTGATTTAAATTTCGTTTTTGGATAAGGGTGATTGGAATATTTCAACAAGTCAATTGAAATTTTCTTGCACGATTAGGGACAGTGGATGCCTAGAAAGATGTTTTTTTAAAATTAGTTTTAGGTTCCAGAGAGTAGATTCCTGAAAAAAATGTGTTTGTTTTATGAAAAATGTGAGTGTGTTACTGCTAAAAAGTTGATTTAAATTTCGTTTTTGGATAAGGGTGATTGCAATATTTCAACAAGTTAATTGAAATTTTCTTGCAAGATTAGGGAGAGTGGATGCCTAGAAAGATGTTTTTTACAAATTCGTTATAGGTTCCAGAGAGTGGATTCCTGAAAAAAAAATTATTTGTTTCATGAAAAATGTGAGTGTGTTACTGCAAAAAAGTTGATTTAAATTTAGTTTCAGGATAGGTGTGAATGCATCATTTCAACAAGTCAATTGAAATTTTCTTGCAAGATTGGGGACAATGGATGCCTAGAAAGATGTTTTTTTTAAATTAGTTTTAGGTTTCAGAGAGTAGATTCCTGAAAAAAATGTGTTTGTTTTATGAAAAATGTGAGTGTGTTACTGCAAAAAAGTTGATTTAAATATCGTTTTTGGATAAGGGTGATTTCAATATTTCAATAAGTTAATTGAAATTTTCTTGGAAGATTAGGGAGAGTGGATGCCTAGAAAGATTTTTTTTTTTAATTAGTTTTAGGTTTCAGAGAGTAGATTCCTGAAAAAAAATGTGTTTGTTTTATGAAAAATGTGAGGGTGGTACTGCTAAAAAGTTGATTTAAATTTCGTTTTTGAATAAGGGTGATTGCAATATTTCAATAAGTCAATTGAAATTTTCTTGCACGATTAGGGACAGTGGATGCCTAGAAAGATGTTTTTTTAAAATTAGTTTTAGGTTTCAGAGAGTAGATTCCTGAAAAAAATGTGTTTGTTTTATGAAAAATGTGAGTGTGTTACTGCTAAAAAGTTGATTTAAATTTCGTTTTTGGATAAGGGTGATTGCAATATTTCAACAAGTCAATTGAAATTTTCTTGCACGATTAGGGACAGTGGATGCCTAGAAAGATGTTTTTTTAAAATTAGTTTTAGGTTCCAGAGAGTAGATTCCTGAAAAAAAATGTGTTTGTTTTATGAAAAATGTGAGTGTGTTACTGCTAAAAAGTTGATTTAAATTTCGTTTTTGGATAAGGGTGATTGCAATACTTCAACAAGTCAATTGAAATTTTCTTGCACGATTAGGGACAGTGGATGCCTAGAAAGATGTTTTTTTAAAATTAGTTTTAGGTTCCAGAGAGTAGATTCCTGAAAAAAATGTGTTTGTTTTATGAAAAATGTGAGGGTGTTACTGCTAAAAAGTTGATTTAAATTTCGTTTTTGAATAAGGGTGATTGCAATATTTCAATAAGTCAATTGAAATTTTCTTGCACGATTAGAGACAGTGGATGCCTAGAAAGATGTTTTTTTTAAATTAGTTTTAGGTTTCAGAGAGTAGATTCCTGAAAAAAATGTGTTTGTTTTATGAAAAATGTGAGTGTGTTACTGCTAAAAAGTTGATTTAAATTTCGTTTTTGGATAAGGGTGATTGCAATATTTCAACAAGTCAATTGAAATTTTCTTGCACGATTAGGGACAGTGGATGCCTAGAAAGATGTTTTTTTAAAATTAGTTTTAGGTTCCAGAGAGTAGATTCCTGAAAAAAAGTGTGTTTGTTTTATGAAAAATGTGAGTGTGTTACTGCTAAAAAGTTGATTTAAATTTCATTTTTGGATAAGGGTGATTGCAATATTTCAACAAGTCAATTGAAATTTTCTTGCACGATTAGGGACAGTGGATGCCTAGAAAGATGTTTTTTTTTAAATTAGTTTTAGGTTTCAGAGAGTAGATTCCTGAAAAAAATGTGTTTGTTTTATGAAAAATGTGAGTGTGTTACTGCTAAAAAGTTGATTTAAATTTCGTTTTTGGATAAGGGTGATTGCAATATTTCAACAAGTCAATTGAAATTTTCTTGCACGATTAGGGACAGTGGATGCCTAGAAAGATGTTTTTTTAAAATTAGTTTTAGGTTCCAGAGAGTAGATTCCTGAAAAAAAATGTGTTTGTTTTATGAAAAATGTGAGTGTGTTACTGCTAAAAAGTTGATTTAAATTTCGTTTTTGGATAAGGGTGATTGCAATACTTCAACAAGTCAATTGAAATTTTCTTGCACGATTAGGGACAGTGGATGCCTAGAAAGATGTTTTTTAAAAATTAGTTTTAGGTTCCAGAGAGTGGATTCCTGAAAAAAAAATTATTTGTTTCATGAAAAATGTGAGTGTGTTACTGCAAAAAAGTTGATTTAAATTTAGTTTCAGGATAGGTGTGAATGCATCATTTCAACAAGTCAATTGAAATTTTCTTGCAAGATTGGGGACAATGGATGCCTAGAAAGTTTTTTTTTTAAATTAGTTTTAGGTTTCAGAGAGTAGATTCCTGAAAAAAATGTGTTTGTTTTATGAAAAATGTGAGTGTGTTACTGCAAAAAAGTTGATTTAAATATCGTTTTTGGATAAGGGTGATTGCAATATTTCAATAAGTTAATTGAAATTTTCTTGGAAGATTAGGGAGAGTGGATGCCTAGAAAGATGTTTTTTTAATTAGTTTTAGGTTTCAGAGAGTAGATTCCTGAAAAAAATGTGTTTGTTTTATGAAAAATGTGAGGGTGTTACTGCTAAAAAGTTGATTTAAATTTCGTTTTTGAATAAGGGTGATTGCAATATTTCAATAAGTCAATTGAAATTTTCTTGCACGATTAGGGACAGTGGATGCCTAGACAGATGTTTTTTTTAAACTTAGTTTTATGTTTCAGAGAGTAGATTCCTGAAAAAAATGTGTTTGTTTTATGAAAAATGTGAGTGTGTTACTGCTAAAAAGTTGATTTAAATTTCGTTTTTGGATAAGGGTGATTGCAATATTTCAACAAGTCAATTGAAATTTTCTTGCACGATTAGGGACAGTGGATGCCTAGAAAGATGTTTTTTAAAAATTAGTTTTAGGTTCTAGAGAGTAGATTCCTGAAAAAAATGTGTTTGTTTTATGAAAAATGTGAGTGTGTTACTGCTAAAAAGTTGATTTAAATTTCGTTTTTGAATAAGGGTGATTGCAATATTTCAACAAGTCAATTGAAATTTTCTTGCACGATTGGGGACAGTGGATGCCTAGAAAGATATTTTTTTTAAAATTAGTTTTAGGTTCCAGAGAGTAGATTCCTGAAAAAAATGTGTTTGTTTTATGAAAAATGTGAGTGTGTTACTGCTAAAAAGTTGATTTAAATATCGTTTTTGGATAAGGGTGATTGCAATATTTCAATAAGTTAATTGAAATTTTCTTGGAAGATTAGGGAGAGTGGATGCCTAGAAAGATGTTTTTTTTAATTGGTTTTAGGTTTCAGAGAGTAGATTCCTGAAAAAAATGTGTTTGTTTTATGAAAAATGTGAGGTGTTACTGCTAAAAAGTTGATTTAAATTACGTTTTTGAATAAGGGTGATTGCAATATTTCAACAAGTCAATTGAAATTTTCTTGCACGATTAGGGACAGTGGATGCCTAGAAAGATATTTTTTTAAAATTAGTTTTAGGTTTCAGAGAGTAGATTCCTGAAAAAAATGTGTTTGTTTTATGAAAAATGTGAGTGTGTTACTGCTAAAAAGTTGATTTAAATTTCGTTTTTGGATAAGGGTGATTGGAATATTTCAACAAGTCAATTGAAATTTTCTTGCACGATTAGGGACAGTGGATGCCTAGAAAGATGTTTTTTTAAAATTAGTTTTAGGTTCCAGAGAGTAGATTCCTGAAAAAAATGTGTTTGTTTTATGAAAAATGTGAGTGTGTTACTGCTAAAAAGTTGATTTAAATTTCGTTTTTGGATAAGGGTGATTGCAATATTTCAACAAGTTAATTGAAATTTTCTTGCAAGATTAGGGAGAGTGGATGCCTAGAAAGATGTTTTTTACAAATTCGTTATAGGTTCCAGAGAGTGGATTCCTGAAAAAAAAATTATTTGTTTCATGAAAAATGTGAGTGTGTTACTGCAAAAAAGTTGATTTAAATTTAGTTTCAGGATAGGTGTGAATGCATCATTTCAACAAGTCAATTGAAATTTTCTTGCAAGATTGGGGACAATGGATGCCTAGAAAGATGTTTTTTTTAAATTAGTTTTAGGTTTCAGAGAGTAGATTCCTGAAAAAAATGTGTTTGTTTTATGAAAAATGTGAGTGTGTTACTGCAAAAAAGTTGATTTAAATATCGTTTTTGGATAAGGGTGATTTCAATATTTCAATAAGTTAATTGAAATTTTCTTGGAAGATTAGGGAGAGTGGATGCCTAGAAAGATTTTTTTTTTTAATTAGTTTTAGGTTTCAGAGAGTAGATTCCTGAAAAAAAATGTGTTTGTTTTATGAAAAATGTGAGGGTGGTACTGCTAAAAAGTTGATTTAAATTTCGTTTTTGAATAAGGGTGATTGCAATATTTCAATAAGTCAATTGAAATTTTCTTGCACGATTAGGGACAGTGGATGCCTAGAAAGATGTTTTTTTAAAATTAGTTTTAGGTTTCAGAGAGTAGATTCCTGAAAAAAATGTGTTTGTTTTATGAAAAATGTGAGTGTGTTACTGCTAAAAAGTTGATTTAAATTTCGTTTTTGGATAAGGGTGATTGCAATATTTCAACAAGTCAATTGAAATTTTCTTGCACGATTAGGGACAGTGGATGCCTAGAAAGATGTTTTTTTAAAATTAGTTTTAGGTTCCAGAGAGTAGATTCCTGAAAAAAAATGTGTTTGTTTTATGAAAAATGTGAGTGTGTTACTGCTAAAAAGTTGATTTAAATTTCGTTTTTGGATAAGGGTGATTGCAATACTTCAACAAGTCAATTGAAATTTTCTTGCACGATTAGGGACAGTGGATGCCTAGAAAGATGTTTTTTTAAAATTAGTTTTAGGTTCCAGAGAGTAGATTCCTGAAAAAAATGTGTTTGTTTTATGAAAAATGTGAGGGTGTTACTGCTAAAAAGTTGATTTAAATTTCGTTTTTGAATAAGGGTGATTGCAATATTTCAATAAGTCAATTGAAATTTTCTTGCACGATTAGAGACAGTGGATGCCTAGAAAGATGTTTTTTTTAAATTAGTTTTAGGTTTCAGAGAGTAGATTCCTGAAAAAAATGTGTTTGTTTTATGAAAAATGTGAGTGTGTTACTGCTAAAAAGTTGATTTAAATTTCGTTTTTGGATAAGGGTGATTGCAATATTTCAACAGGTCAATTGAAATTTTCTTGCACGATTAGGGACAGTGGATGCCTAGAAAGATGTTTTTTTAAAATTAGTTTTAGGTTCCAGAGAGTAGATTCCTGAAAAAAAGTGTGTTTGTTTTATGAAAAATGTGAGTGTGTTACTGCTAAAAAGTTGATTTAAATTTCATTTTTGGATAAGGGTGATTGCAATATTTCAACAAGTCAATTGAAATTTTCTTGCACGATTAGGGACAGTGGATGCCTAGAAAGATGTTTTTTTTTAAATTAGTTTTAGGTTTCAGAGAGTAGATTCCTGAAAAAAATGTGTTTGTTTTATGAAAAATGTGAGTGTGTTACTGCTAAAAAGTTGATTTAAATTTCGTTTTTGGATAAGGGTGATTGCAATATTTCAACAAGTCAATTGAAATTTTCTTGCACGATTAGGGACAGTGGATGCCTAGAAAGATGTTTTTTTAAAATTAGTTTTAGGTTCCAGAGAGTAGATTCCTGAAAAAAAATGTGTTTGTTTTATGAAAAATGTGAGTGTGTTACTGCTAAAAAGTTGATTTAAATTTCGTTTTTGGATAAGGGTGATTGCAATACTTCAACAAGTCAATTGAAATTTTCTTGCACGATTAGGGACAGTGGATGCCTAGAAAGATGTTTTTTTAAAATTAGTTTTAGGTTCCAGAGAGTAGATTCCTGAAAAAAATGTGTTTGTTTTATGAAAAATGTGAGGGTGTTACTGCTAAAAAGTTGATTTAAATTTCGTTTTTGAATAAGGGTGATTGCAATATTTCAACAAGTCAATTGAAATTTTCTTGCACGATTAGGGACAGTGGATGCCTAGAAAGATGTTTTTTTAAAATTAGTTTTAGGTTCCAGAGAGTAGATTCCTGAAAAAAAGTGTGTTTGTTTTATGAAAAATGTGAGTGTGTTACTGCTAAAAAGTTGATTTAAATTTCATTTTTGGATAAGGGTGATTGCAATATTTCAACAAGTCAATTGAAATTTTCTTGCACGATTAGGGACAGTGGATGCCTAGAAAGATGTTTTTTTAAAATTAGTTTTAGGTTCCAGAGAGTAGATTCCTGAAAAAAATGTGTTTGTTTTATGAAAAATGTGAGTGTGTTACTGCTAAAAAGTTGATTTAAATATCGTTTTTGGATAAGGGTGATTGCAATATTTCAATAAGTTAATTGAAATTTTCTTGGAAGATTAGGAAGAGTGGATTCCTAGAAAGATGTTTTTTTTAATTAGTTTTAGGTTTCAGAGAGTAGATTCCTGAAATAAATGTGTTTGTTTTATGAAAAATGTGAGGGTGTTACTGCTAAAAAGTTGATTTAAATTTCGTTTTTGAATAAGGGTGATTGCAATATTTCAACAAGTCAATTGAAATTTTCTTGCACGATTAGGGACAGTGGATGCCTAGAAAGATGTTTTTTTAAAATTAGTTTTAGGTTCCAGAGAGTAGATTCCTGAAAAAAATGTGTTTGTTTTATGAAAAATGTGAGTGTGTTACTGCTAAAAAGTTGATTTAAATATTGTTTTTGGATAAGGGTGATTGTAATATTTCAATAAGTTAATTGAAATTTTCTTGGAAGATTAGGAAAAGTGGATTCCTAGAAAGATGTTTTTTTTAATTAGTTTTAGGTTTCAGAGAGTAGATTCCTGAAAAAAGATGTGTTTGTTTTATGAAAAATGTGAGTGTGTTACTGCTAAAAAGTTGATTTAAATATCGTTTTTGGATAAGGGTGATTGCAATATTTCAATAAGTTAATTGAAATTTTCTTGGAAGATTAGGGAGAGTGGATGCCTAGAAAGATCTTTTTTTTTAATTAGTTTTAGGTTTCAGAGAGTAGATTCCTGAAAAAAATGTGTTTGTTTTATGAAAAATGTGAGGGTGTTACTGCTAAAAAGTTGATTTAAATTTCGTTTTTGGATAAGGGTGATTGGAATATTTCAACAAGTCAATTGAAATTTTCTTGCACGATTAGGGACAGTGGATGCCTAGAAACATGTTTTTTTAAAATTAGTTTTAGGTTCCAGAGAGTAGATTCCTGAAAAAAATGTGTTTGTTTTATGAAAAATGTGAGTGTGTTACTGCTAAAAAGTTGATTTAAATTTCGTTTTTGGATAAGGGTGATTGCAATATTTCAACAAGTTAATTGAAATTTTCTTGCAAGATTAGGGAGAGTGGATGCCTAGAAAGATGTTTTTTACAAATTCGTTATAGGTTCCAGAGAGTGGATTCCTGAAAAAAAAATTATTTGTTTCATGAAAAATGTGAGTGTGTTACTGCAAAAAAGTTGATTTAAATTTAGTTTCAGGATAGGTGTGAATGCATCATTTCAACAAGTCAATTGAAATTTTCTTGCAAGATTGGGGACAATGGATGCCTAGAAAGATGTTTTTTTTAAATTAGTTTTAGGTTTCAGAGAGTAGATTCCTGAAAAAAATGTGTTTGTTTTATGAAAAATGTGAGTGTGTTACTGCAAAAAAGTTGATTTAAATATCGTTTTTGGATAAGGGTGATTTCAATATTTCAATAAGTTAATTGAAATTTTCTTGGAAGATTAGGGAGAGTGGATGCCTAGAAAGATGTTTTTTTTAATTAGTTTTAGGTTTCAGAGAGTAGATTCCTGAAAAAAATGTGTTTGTTTTATGAAAAATGTGAGGGTGGTACTGCTAAAAAGTTGATTTAAATTTCGTTTTTGAATAAGGGTGATTGCAATATTTCAATAAGTCAATTGAAATTTTCTTGCACGATTAGGGACAGTGGATGCCTAGAAAGATGTTTTTTTAAAATTAGTTTTAGGTTTCAGAGAGTAGATTCCTGAAAAAAATGTGTTTGTTTTATGAAAAATGTGAGTGTGTTACTGCTAAAAAGTTGATTTAAATTTCGTTTTTGGATAAGGGTGATTGCAATATTTCAACAAGTCAATTGAAATTTTCTTGCACGATTAGGGACAGTGGATGCCTAGAAAGATGTTTTTTTAAAATTAGTTTTAGGTTCCAGAGAGTAGATTCCTGAAAAGAAATGTGTTTGTTTTATGAAAAATGTGAGTGTGTTACTGCTAAAAAGTTGATTTAAATTTCGTTTTTGGATAAGGGTGATTGCAATACTTCAACAAGTCAATTGAAATTTTCTTGCACGATTAGGGACAGTGGATGCCTAGAAAGATGTTTTTTTAAAATTAGTTTTAGGTTCCAGAGAGTAGATTCCTGAAAAAAATGTGTTTGTTTTATGAAAAATGTGAGGGTGTTACTGCTAAAAAGTTGATTTAAATTTCGTTTTTGAATAAGGGTGATTGCAATATTTCAATAAGTCAATTGAAATTTTCTTGCACGATTAGGGACAGTGGATGCCTAGAAAGATGTTTTTTTTAAATTAGTTTTAGGTTCCAGAGAGTAGATTCCTGAAAAAAATGTGTTTGTTTTATGAAAAATGTGAGGGTGTTACTGCTAAAAAGTTGATTTAAATTTCGTTTTTGAATAAGGGTGATTGCAATATTTCAACAAGTCAATTGAAATTTTCTTGCACGATTAGGGACAGTGGATGCCTAGAAAGATGTTTTTTTAAAATTAGTTTTAGGTTCCAGAGAGTAGATTCCTGAAAAAAAGTGTGTTTGTTTTATGAAAAATGTGAGTGTGTTACTGCTAAAAAGTTGATTTAAATTTCATTTTTGGATAAGGGTGATTGCAATATTTCAACAAGTCAATTGAAATTTTCTTGCACGATTAGGGACAGTGGATGCCTAGAAAGATGTTTTTTTAAAATTAGTTTTAGGTTCCAGAGAGTAGATTCCTGAAAAAAATGTGTTTGTTTTATGAAAAATGTGAGTGTGTTACTGCTAAAAAGTTGATTTAAATATCGTTTTTGGATAAGGGTGATTGCAATATTTCAACAAGTTAATTGAAATTTTCTTGCAAGATTAGGGAGAGTGGATGCCTAGAAAGATGTTTTTTACAAATTCGTTATAGGTTCCAGAGAGTGGATTCCTGAAAAAAAAATTATTTGTTTCATGAAAAATGTGAGTGTGTTACTGCAAAAAAGTTGATTTAAATTTAGTTTCAGGATAGGTGTGAATGCATCATTTCAACAAGTCAATTGAAATTTTCTTGCAAGATTGGGGACAATGGATGCCTAGAAAGATGTTTTTTTAAAATTAGTTTTAGGTTTCAGAGAGTAGATTCCTGAAAAAAATGTGTTTGTTTTATGAAAAATGTGAGTGTGTTACTGCAAAAAAGTTGATTTAAATATCGTTTTTGGATAAGGGTGATTTCAATATTTCAATAAGTTAATTGAAATTTTCTTGGAAGATTAGGGAGAGTGGATGCCTAGAAAGATGTTTTTTTTAATTAGTTTTAGGTTTCAGAGAGTAGATTCCTGAAAAAAAATGTGTTTGTTTTATGAAAAATGTGAGGGTGGTACTGCTAAAAAGTTGATTTAAATTTCGTTTTTGAATAAGGGTGATTGCAATATTTCAATAAGTCAATTGAAATTTTCTTGCACGATTAGGGACAGTGGATGCCTAGAAAGATGTTTTTTTAAAATTAGTTTTAGGTTTCAGAGAGTAGATTCCTGAAAAAAATGTGTTTGTTTTATGAAAAATGTGAGTGTGTTACTGCTAAAAAGTTGATTTAAATTTCGTTTTTGGATAAGGGTGATTGCAATATTTCAACAAGTCAATTGAAATTTTCTTGCACGATTAGGGACAGTGGATGCCTAGAAAGATGTTTTTTTAAAATTAGTTTTAGGTTCCAGAGAGTAGATTCCTGAAAAAAAATGTGTTTGTTTTATGAAAAATGTGAGTGTGTTACTGCTAAAAAGTTGATTTAAATTTCGTTTTTGGATAAGGGTGATTGCAATACTTCAACAAGTCAATTGAAATTTTCTTGCACGATTAGGGACAGTGGATGCCTAGAAAGATGTTTTTTTAAAATTAGTTTTAGGTTCCAGAGAGTAGATTCCTGAAAAAAATGTGTTTGTTTTATGAAAAATGTGAGGGTGTTACTGCTAAAAAGTTGATTTAAATTTCGTTTTTGAATAAGGGTGATTGCAATATTTCAATAAGTCAATTGAAATTTTCTTGCACGATTAGAGACAGTGGATGCCTAGAAAGATGTTTTTTTTAAATTAGTTTTAGGTTTCAGAGAGTAGATTCCTGAAAAAAATGTGTTTGTTTTATGAAAAATGTGAGTGTGTTACTGCTAAAAAGTTGATTTAAATTTCGTTTTTGGATAAGGGTGATTGCAATATTTCAACAAGTCAATTGAAATTTTCTTGCACGATTAGGGACAGTGGATGCCTAGAAAGATGTTTTTTTAAAATTAGTTTTAGGTTCCAGAGAGTAGATTCCTGAAAAAAAGTGTGTTTGTTTTATGAAAAATGTGAGTGTGTTACTGCTAAAAAGTTGATTTAAATTTCATTTTTGGATAAGGGTGATTGCAATATTTCAACAAGTCAATTGAAATTTTCTTGCACGATTAGGGACAGTGGATGCCTAGAAAGATGTTTTTTTTTAAATTAGTTTTAGGTTTCAGAGAGTAGATTCCTGAAAAAAATGTGTTTGTTTTATGAAAAATGTGAGTGTGTTACTGCTAAAAAGTTGATTTAAATTTCGTTTTTGGATAAGGGTGATTGCAATATTTCAACAAGTCAATTGAAATTTTCTTGCACGATTAGGGACAGTGGATGCCTAGAAAGATGTTTTTTTAAAATTAGTTTTAGGTTCCAGAGAATAGATTCCTGAAAAAAAATGTGTTTGTTTTATGAAAAATGTGAGTGTGTTACTGCTAAAAAGTTGATTTAAATTTCGTTTTTGGATAAGGGTGATTGCAATACTTCAACAAGTCAATTGAAATTTTCTTGCACGATTAGGGACAGTGGATGCCTAGAAAGATGTTTTTTTAAAATTAGTTTTAGGTTCCAGAGAGTAGATTCCTGAAAAAAATGTGTTTGTTTTATGAAAAATGTGAGGGTGTTACTGCTAAAAAGTTGATTTAAATTTCGTTTTTGAATAAGGGTGATTGCAATATTTCAACAAGTCAATTGAAATTTTCTTGCACGATTAGGGACAGTGGATGCCTAGAAAGATGTTTTTTTAAAATTAGTTTTAGGTTCCAGAGAGTAGATTCCTGAAAAAAAGTGTGTTTGTTTTATGAAAAATGTGAGTGTGTTACTGCTAAAAAGTTGATTTAAATTTCATTTTTGGATAAGGGTGATTGCAATATTTCAACAAGTCAATTGAAATTTTCTTGCACGATTAGGGACAGTGGATGCCTAGAAAGATGTTTTTTTTAAATTAGTTTTAGGTTCCAGAGAGTAGATTCCTGAAAAAAATGTGTTTGTTTTATGAAAAATGTGAGTGTGTTACTGCTAAAAAGTTGATTTAAATATCGTTTTTGGATAAGGGTGATTGCAATATTTCAATAAGTTAATTGAATTTTCTTGGAAGATTAGGAAGAGTGGATTCCTAGAAAGATGTTTTTTTTAATTAGTTTTAGGTTTCAGAGAGTAGATTCCTGAAATAAATGTGTTTGTTTTATGAAAAATGTGAGGGTGTTACTGCTAAAAAGTTGATTTAAATTTCGTTTTTGAATAAGGGTGATTGCAATATTTCAACAAGTCAATTGAAATTTTCTTGCACGATTAGGGACAGTGGATGCCTAGAAAGATGTTTTTTTAAAATTAGTTTTAGGTTCCAGAGAGTAGATTCCTGAAAAAAATGTGTTTGTTTTATGAAAAATGTGAGTGTGTTACTGCTAAAAAGTTGATTTAAATATTGTTTTTGGATAAGGGTGATTGCAATATTTCAATAAGTTAATTGAAATTTTCTTGGAAGATTAGGAAAAGTGGATTCCTAGAAAGATGTTTTTTTTAATTAGTTTTAGGTTTCAGAGAGTAGATTCCTGAAAAAAGATGTGTTTGTTTTATGAAAAATGTGAGTGTGTTACTGCTAAAAAGTTGATTTAAATATCGTTTTTGGATAAGGGTGATTGCAATATTTCAATAAGTTAATTGAAATTTTCTTGGAAGATTAGGGAGAGTGGATGCCTAGAAAGATCTTTTTTTTAAATTAGTTTTAGGTTTCAGAGAGTAGATTCCTGAAAAAAATGTGTTTGTTTTATGAAAAATGTGAGGGTGTTACTGCTAAAAAGTTGATTTAAATTTCGTTTTTGGATAAGGGTGATTGGAATATTTCAACAAGTCAATTGAAATTTTCTTGCACGATTAGGGACAGTGGATGCCTAGAAACATGTTTTTTAAAAATTAGTTTTAGGTTCCAGAGAGTAGATTCCTGAAAAAAATGTGTTTGTTTTATGAAAAATGTGAGTGTGTTACTGCTAAAAAGTTGATTTAAGTTTCGTTTTTGGATAAGGGTGATTGCAATATTTCAACAAGTTAATTGAAATTTTCTTGCAAGATTAGGGAGAGTGGATGCCTAGAAAGATGTTTTTTACAAATTCGTTATAGGTTCCAGAGAGTGGATTCCTGAAAAAAAAATTATTTGTTTCATGAAAAATGTGAGTGTGTTACTGCAAAAAAGTTGATTTAAATTTAGTTTCAGGATAGGTGTGAATGCATCATTTCAACAAGTCAATTGAAATTTTCTTGCAAGATTGGGGACAATGGATGCCTAGAAAGATTTATTTTTTTTTAAATTAGTTTTAGGTTTCAGAGAGTAGATTCCTGAAAAAAATGTGTTTGTTTTATGAAAAATGTGAGTGTGTTACTGCAAAAAAGTTGATTTAAATATCGTTTTTGGATAAGGGTGATTTCAATATTTCAATAAGTTAATTGAAATTTTCTTGGAAGATTAGGGAGAGTGGATGCCTAGAAAGATGTTTTTTTTAATTAGTTTTAGGTTTCAGAGAGTAGATTCCTGAAAAAAAATGTGTTTGTTTTATGAAAAATGTGAGGGTGGTACTGCTAAAAAGTTGATTTAAATTTCGTTTTTGAATAAGGGTGATTGCAATATTTCAATAAGTCAATTGAAATTTTCTTGCACGATTAGGGACAGTGGATGCCTAGAAAGATGTTTTTTTAAAATTAGTTTTAGGTTTCAGAGAGTAGATTCCTGAAAAAAATGTGTTTGTTTTATGAAAAATGTGAGTGTGTTACTGCTAAAAAGTTGATTTAAATTTCGTTTTTGGATAAGGGTGATTGCAATATTTCAACAAGTCAATTGAAATTTTCTTGCACGATTAGGGACAGTGGATGCCTAGAAAGATGTTTTTTTAAAATTAGTTTTAGGTTCCAGAGAGTAGATTCCTGAAAAAAAATGTGTTTGTTTTATGAAAAATGTGAGTGTGTTACTGCTAAAAAGTTGATTTAAATTTCGTTTTTGGATAAGGGTGATTGCAATACTTCAACAAGTCAATTGAAATTTTCTTGCACGATTAGGGACAGTGGATGCCTAGAAAGATGTTTTTTTAAAATTAGTTTTAGGTTCCAGAGAGTAGATTCCTGAAAAAAATGTGTTTGTTTTATGAAAAATGTGAGGGTGTTACTGCTAAAAAGTTGATTTAAATTTCGTTTTTGAATAAGGGTGATTGCAATATTTCAATAAGTCAATTGAAATTTTCTTGCACGATTAGGGACAGTGGATGCCTAGAAAGATGGTTTTTTTAAATTAGTTTTAGGTTCCAGAGAGTAGATTCCTGAAAAAAATGTGTTTGTTTTATGAAAAATGTGAGGGTGTTACTGCTAAAAAGTTGATTTAAATTTCGTTTTTGAATAAGGGTGATTGCAATATTTCAACAAGTCAATTGAAATTTTCTTGCACGATTAGGGACAGTGGATGCCTAGAAAGATGTTTTTTTAAAATTAGTTTTAGGTTCCAGAGAGTAGATTCCTGAAAAAAAGTGTGTTTGTTTTATGAAAAATGTGAGTGTGTTACTGCTAAAAAGTTGATTTAAATTTCATTTTTGGATAAGGGTGATTGCAATATTTCAACAAGTCAATTGAAATTTTCTTGCACGATTAGGGACAGTGGATGCCTAGAAAGATGTTTTTTTAAAATTAGTTTTAGGTTCCAGAGAGTAGATTCCTGAAAAAAAATGTGTTTGTTTTATGAAAAATGTGAGTGTGTTACTGCTAAAAAGTTGATTTAAATATCGTTTTTGGATAAGGGTGATTGCAATATTTCAACAAGTTAATTGAAATTTTCTTGCAAGATTAGGGAGAGTGGATGCCTAGAAAGATGTTTTTTACAAATTCGTTATAGGTTCCAGAGAGTGGATTCCTGAAAAAAAAATTATTTGTTTCATGAAAAATGTGAGTGTGTTACTGCAAAAAAGTTGATTTAAATTTAGTTTCAGGATAGGTGTGAATGCATCATTTCAACAAGTCAATTGAAATTTTCTTGCAAGATTGGGGACAATGGATGCCTAGAAAGTTTTTTTTTTTAAATTAGTTTTAGGTTTCAGAGAGTAGATTCCTTAAAAAAATGTGTTTGTTTTATGAAAAATGTGAGTGTGTTACTGCAAAAAAGTTGATTTAAATATCGTTTTTGGATAAGGGTGATTGCAATATTTCAATAAGTTAATTGAAATTTTCTTGGAAGATTAGGGAGAGTGGATGCCTAGAAAGATGTTTTTTTAATTAGTTTTAGGTTTCAGAGAGTAGATTCCTGAAAAAAATGTGTTTGTTTTATGAAAAATGTGAGGGTGTTACTGCTAAAAAGTTGATTTAAATTTCGTTTTTGAATAAGAGTGATTGCAATATTTCAATAAGTCAATTGAAATTTTCTTGCACGATTAGGGACAGTGGATGCCTAGACAGATGTTTTTTTAAAATTAGTTTTATGTTTCAGAGAGTAGATTCCTGAAAAAAATGTGTTTGTTTTATGAAAAATGTGAGTGTGTTACTGCTAAAAAGTTGATTTAAATTTCGTTTTTGGATAAGGGTGATTGCAATATTTCAACAAGTCAATTGAAATTTTCTTGCACGATTAGGGACAGTGGATGCCTAGAAAGATGTTTTTTAAAAATTAGTTTTAGGTTCCAGAGAGTAGATTCCTGAAAAAAAATGTGTTTGTTTTATGAAAAATGTGAGTGTGTTACTGCTAAAAAGTTGATTTAAATTTCGTTTTTGAATAAGGGTGATTGCAATATTTCAACAAGTCAATTGAAATTTTCTTGCACGATTGGGGACAGTGGATGCCTAGAAAGATATTTTTTTAAAAATTAGTTTTAGGTTCCAGAGAGTAGATTCCTGAAAAAAATGTGTTTGTTTTATGAAAAATGTGAGTGTGTTACTGCTAAAAAGTTGATTTAAATATCGTTTTTGGATAAGGGTGATTGCAATATTTCAATAAGTTAATTGAAATTTTCTTGGAAGATTAGGGAGAGTGGATGCCTAGAAAGATGTTTTTTTTAATTGGTTTTAGGTTTCAGAGAGTAGATTCCTGAAAAAAATGTGTTTGTTTTATGAAAAATGTGAGGTGTTACTGCTAAAAAGTTGATTTAAATTACGTTTTTGAATAAGGGTGATTGCAATATTTCAACAAGTCAATTGAAATTTTCTTGCACGATTAGGGACAGTGGATGCCTAGAAAGATATTTTTTTAAAATTAGTTTTAGGTTTCAGAGAGTAGATTCCTGAAAAAAATGTGTTTGTTTTATGAAAAATGTGAGTGTGTTACTGCTAAAAAGTTGATTTAAATTTCGTTTTTGGATAAGGGTGATTGGAATATTTCAACAAGTCAATTGAAATTTTCTTGCACGATTAGGGACAGTGGATGCCTAGAAAGATGTTTTTTTAAAATTAGTTTTAGGTTCCAGAGAGTAGATTCCTGAAAAAAATGTGTTTGTTTTATGAAAAATGTGAGTGTGTTACTGCTAAAAAGTTGATTTAAATTTCGTTTTTGGATAAGGGTGATTGCAATATTTCAACAAGTTAATTGAAATTTTCTTGCAAGATTAGGGAGAGTGGATGCCTAGAAAGATGTTTTTTACAAATTCGTTATAGGTTCCAGAGAGTGGATTCCTGAAAAAAAAATTATTTGTTTCATGAAAAATGTGAGTGTGTTACTGCAAAAAAGTTGATTTAAATTTAGTTTCAGGATAGGTGTGAATGCATCATTTCAACAAGTCAATTGAAATTTTCTTGCAAGATTGGGGACAATGGATGGCTAGAAAGATGTTTTTTTTAAATTAGTTTTAGGTTTCAGAGAGTAGATTCCTGAAAAAAATGTGTTTGTTTTATGAAAAATGTGAGTGTGTTACTGCAAAAAAGTTGATTTAAATATCGTTTTTGGATAAGGGTGATTTCAATATTTCAATAAGTTAATTGAAATTTTCTTGGAAGATTAGGGAGAGTGGATGCCTAGAAAGATGTTTTTTTTAATTAGTTTTAGGTTTCAGAGAGTAGATTCCTGAAAAAAAATGTGTTTGTTTTATGAAAAATGTGAGGGTGGTACTGCTAAAAAGTTGATTTAAATTTCGTTTTTGAATAAGGGTGATTGCAATATTTCAATAAGTCAATTGAAATTTTCTTGCACGATTAGGGACAGTGGATGCCTAGAAAGATGTTTTTTTAAAATTAGTTTTAGGTTTCAGAGAGTAGATTCCTGAAAAAAATGTGTTTGTTTTATGAAAAATGTGAGTGTGTTACTGCTAAAAAGTTGATTTAAATTTCGTTTTTGGATAAGGGTGATTGCAATATTTCAACAAGTCAATTGAAATTTTCTTGCACGATTAGGGACAGTGGATGCCTAGAAAGATGTTTTTTTAAAATTAGTTTTAGGTTCCAGAGAGTAGATTCCTGAAAAAAAATGTGTTTGTTTTATGAAAAATGTGAGTGTGTTACTGCTAAAAAGTTGATTTAAATTTCGTTTTTGGATAAGGGTGATTGCAATACTTCAACAAGTCAATTGAAATTTTCTTGCACGATTAGGGACAGTGGATGCCTAGAAAGATGTTTTTTTAAAATTAGTTTTAGGTTCCAGAGAGTAGATTCCTGAAAAAAATGTGTTTGTTTTATGAAAAATGTGAGGGTGTTACTGCTAAAAAGTTGATTTAAATTTCGTTTTTGAATAAGGGTGATTGCAATATTTCAATAAGTCAATTGAAATTTTCTTGCACGATTAGGGACAGTGGATGCCTAGAAAGATGTTTTTTTTAAATTAGTTTTAGGTTTCAGAGAGTAGATTCCTGAAAAAAATGTGTTTGTTTTATGAAAAATGTGAGTGTGTTACTGCTAAAAAGTTGATTTAAATTTCGTTTTTGGATAAGGGTGATTGCAATATTTCAACAAGTCAATTGAAATTTTCTTGCACGATTAGGGACAGTGGATGCCTAGAAAGATGTTTTTTTAAAATTAGTTTTAGGTTCCAGAGAGTAGATTCCTGAAAAAAAGTGTGTTTGTTTTATGAAAAATGTGAGTGTGTTACTGCTAAAAAGTTGATTTAAATTTCATTTTTGGATAAGGGTGATTGCAATATTTCAACAAGTCAATTGAAATTTTCTTGCACGATTAGGGACAGTGGATGCCTAGAAAGATGTTTTTTTTAAATTAGTTTTAGGTTTCAGAGAGTAGATTCCTGAAAAAAATGTGTTTGTTTTATGAAAAATGTGAGTGTGTTACTGCTAAAAAGTTGATTTAAATTTCGTTTTTGGATAAGGGTGATTGCAATATTTCAACAAGTCAATTGAAATTTTCTTGCACGATTAGGGACAGTGGATGCCTAGAAAGATGTTTTTTTAAAATTAGTTTTAGGTTCCAGAGAGTAGATTCCTGAAAAAAAATGTGTTTGTTTTATGAAAAATGTGAGTGTGTTACTGCTAAAAAGTTGATTTAAATTTCGTTTTTGGATAAGGGTGATTGCAATACTTCAACAAGTCAATTGAAATTTTCTTGCACGATTAGGGACAGTGGATGCCTAGAAAGATGTTTTTTTAAAATTAGTTTTAGGTTCCAGAGAGTAGATTCCTGAAAAAAATGTGTTTGTTTTATGAAAAATGTGAGGGTGTTACTGCTAAAAAGTTGATTTAAATTTCGTTTTTGAATAAGGGTGATTGCAATATTTCAACAAGTCAATTGAAATTTTCTTGCACGATTAGGGACAGTGGATGCCTAGAAAGATGTTTTTTTAAAATTAGTTTTAGGTTCCAGAGAGTAGATTCCTGAAAAAAAGTGTGTTTGTTTTATGAAAAATGTGAGTGTGTTACTGCTAAAAAGTTGATTTAAATTTCATTTTTGGATAAGGGTGATTGCAATATTTCAACAAGTCAATTGAAATTTTCTTGCACGATTAGGGACAGTGGATGCCTAGAAAGATGTTTTTTTAAAATTAGTTTTAGGTTCCAGAGAGTAGATTCCTGAAAAAAATGTGTTTGTTTTATGAAAAATGTGAGTGTGTTACTGCTAAAAAGTTGATTTAAATATCGTTTTTGGATAAGGGTGATTGCAATATTTCAATAAGTTAATTGAAATTTTCTTGGAAGATTAGGAAGAGTGGATTCCTAGAAAGATGTTTTTTTTTAATTAGTTTTAGGTTTCAGAGAGTAGATTCCTGAAATAAATGTGTTTGTTTTATGAAAAATGTGAGGGTGTTACTGCTAAAAAGTTGATTTAAATTTCGTTTTTGAATAAGGGTGATTGCAATATTTCAACAAGTCAATTGAAATTTTCTTGCACGATTAGGGACAGTGGATGCCTAGAAAGATGTTTTTTTAAAATTAGTTTTAGGTTCCAGAGAGTAGATTCCTGAAAAAAATGTGTTTGTTTTATGAAAAATGTGAGTGTGTTACTGCTAAAAAGTTGATTTAAATATTGTTTTTGGATAAGGGTGATTGCAATATTTCAATAAGTTAATTGAAATTTTCTTGGAAGATTAGGAAAAGTGGATTCCTAGAAAGATGTTTTTTTTAATTAGTTTTAGGTTTCAGAGAGTAGATTCCTGAAAAAAGATGTGTTTGTTTTATGAAAAATGTGAGTGTGTTACTGCTAAAAAGTTGATTTAAATATCGTTTTTGGATAAGGGTGATTGCAATATTTCAACAAGTTAATTGAAATTTTCTTGCAAGATTAGGGAGAGTGGATGCCTAGAAAGATGTTTTTTACAAATTCGTTATAGGATCCAGAGAGTGGATTCCTGAAAAAAAAATTATTTGTTTCATGAAAAATGTGAGTGTGTTACTGCAAAAAAGTTGATTTAAATTTAGTTTCAGGATAGGTGTGAATGCATCATTTCAACAAGTCAATTGAAATTTTCTTGCAAGATTGGGGACAATGGATGCCTAGAAAGATGTTTTTTTTAAATTAGTTTTAGGTTTCAGAGAGTAGATTCCTGAAAAAAATGTGTTTGTTTTATGAAAAATGTGAGTGTGTTACTGCAAAAAAGTTGATTTAAATATCGTTTTTGGATAAGGGTGATTGCAATATTTCAATAAGTTAATTGAAATTTTCTTGGAAGATTAGGGAGAGTGGATGCCTAGAAAGATCTTTTTTTTTAATTAGTTTTAGGTTTCAGAGAGTAGATTCCTGAAAAAAATGTGTTTGTTTTATGAAAAATGTGAGGGTGTTACTGCTAAAAAGTTGATTTAAATTTCGTTTTTGAATAAGGGTGATTGCAATATTTCAATAAGTCAATTGAAATTTTCTTGCACGATTAGGGACAGTGGATGCCTAGAAAGATGTTTTTTTTAAATTAGTTTTAGGTTTCAGAGAGTAGATTCCTGAAAAAAATGTGTTTGTTTTATGAAAAATGTGAGTGTGTTACTGCTAAAAAGTTGATTTAAATTTCGTTTTTGGATAAGGGTGATTGCAATATTTCAACAAGTCAATTGAAATTTTCTTGCACGATTAGGGACAGTGGATGCCTAGAAAGATGTTTTTTTAAAATTAGTTTTAGGTTCCAGAGAGTAGATTCCTGAAAAAAAGTGTGTTTGTTTTATGAAAAATGTGAGTGTGTTACTGCTAAAAAGTTGATTTAAATTTCATTTTTGGATAAGGGTGATTGCAATATTTCAACAAGTCAATTGAAATTTTCTGGCACGATTAGGGACAGTGGATGCCTAGAAAGATGTTTTTTTTAAATTAGTTTTAGGTTTTAGAGAGTAGATTCCTGAAAAAAATGTGTTTGTTTTATGAAAAATGTGAGTGTGTTACTGCTAAAAAGTTGATTTAAATTTCGTTTTTGGATAAGGGTGATTGCAATATTTCAACAAGTCAATTGAAATTTTCTTGCACGATTAGGGACAGTGGATGCCTAGAAAGATGTTTTTTTAAAATTAGTTTTAGGTTCCAGAGAGTAGATTCCTGAAAAAAAATGTGTTTGTTTTATGAAAAATGTGAGTGTGTTACTGCTAAAAAGTTGATTTAAATTTCGTTTTTGGATAAGGGTGATTGCAATATTTCAACAAGTCAATTGAAATTTTCTTGCACGATTAGGGACAGTGGATGCCTAGAAAGATGTTTTTTTAAAATTAGTTTTAGGTTCCAGAGAGTAGATTCCTGAAAAAAAGTGTGTTTGTTTTATGAAAAATGTGAGTGTGTTACTGCTAAAAAGTTGATTTAAATTTCATTTTTGGATAAGGGTGATTGCAATATTTCAACAAGTCAATTGAAATTTTCTTGCACGATTAGGGACAGTGGATGCCTAGAAAGATGTTTTTTTAAAATTAGTTTTAGGTTCCAGAGAGTAGATTCCTGAAAAAAATGTGTTTGTTTTATGAAAAATGTGAGGGTGTTACTGCTAAAAAGTTGATTTAAATTTCGTTTTTGGATAAGGGTGATTGCAATATTTCAATAAGTTAATTGAAATTTTCTTGGAAGATTAGGAAGAGTGGATTCCTAGAAAGATGTTTTTTTTAATTAGTTTTAGGTTTCAGAGAGTAGATTCCTGAAAAAAATGTGTTTGTTTTATGAAAAATGTGAGTGTGTTACTGCTAAAAAGTTGATTTAAATATCGTTTTTGGATAAGGGTGATTGCAATATTTCAATAAGTTAATTGAAATTTTCTTGGAAGATTAGGAAGAGTGGATTCCTAGAAAGATGTTTTTTTTAATTAGTTTTAGGTTTCAGAGAGTAGATTCCTGAAATAAATGTGTTTGTTTTATGAAAAATGTGAGGGTGTTACTGCTAAAAAGTTGATTTAAATTTCGTTTTTGAATAAGGGTGATTGCAATATTTCAACAAGTCAATTGAAATTTTCTTGCAAGATTGGGGACAATGGATGCCTAGAAAGATGTTTTTTTTAAATTAGTTTTAGGTTTCAGAGAGTAGATTCCTGGAAAAAATGTGTTTGTTTTATGAAAAATGTGAGTGTGTTACTGCAAAAAAGTTGATTTAAATATCGTTTTTGGATAAGGGTGATTGCAATATTTCAATAAGTTAATTGAAATTTTCTTGGAAGATTAGGGAGAGTGGATGCCTAGAAAGATCTTTTTTTTTAATTAGTTTTAGGTTTCAGAGAGTAGATTCCTGAAAAAAATGTGTTTGTTTTATGAAAAATGTGAGGGTGTTACTGCTAAAAAGTTGATTTAAATTTCGTTTTTGGATAAGGGTGATTGGAATATTTCAACAAGTCAATTGAAATTTTCTTGCACGATTAGGGACAGTGGATGCCTAGAAAGATGTTTTTTTAAAATTAGTTTTAGGTTCCAGAGAGTAGATTCCTGAAAAAAATGTGTTTGTTTTATGAAAAATGTGAGTGTGTTACTGCTAAAAAGTTGATTTAAATTTCGTTTTTGGATAAGGGTGATTGCAATATTTCAACAAGTTAATTGAAATTTTCTTGCAAGATTAGGGAGAGTGGATGCCTAGAAAGATGTTTTTTACAAATTCGTTATAGGTTCCAGAGAGTGGATTCCTGAAAAAAAAATTATTTGTTTCATGAAAAATGTGAGTGTGTTACTGCAAAAAAGTTGATTTAAATTTAGTTTCAGGATAGGTGTGAATGCATCATTTCAACAAGTCAATTGAAATTTTCTTGCAAGATTGGGGACAATGGATGCCTAGAAAGATTTTTTTTTAAATTAGTTTTAGGTTTCAGAGAGTAGATTCCTGAAAAAAATGTGTTTGTTTTATGAAAAATGTGAGTGTGTTACTGCAAAAAAGTTGATTTAAATATCGTTTTTGGATAAGGGTGATTTCAATATTTCAATAAGTTAATTGAAATTTTCTTGGAAGATTAGGGAGAGTGGATGCCTAGAAAGATGTTTTTTTTAATTAGTTTTAGGTTTCAGAGAGTAGATTCCTGAAAAAAAATGTGTTTGTTTTATGAAAAATGTGAGGGTGGTACTGCTAAAAAGTTGATTTAAATTTCGTTTTTGAATAAGGGTGATTGCAATATTTCAATAAGTCAATTGAAATTTTCTTGCACGATTAGGGACAGTGGATGCCTAGAAAGATGTTTTTTTAAAATTAGTTTTAGGTTTCAGAGAGTAGATTCCTGAAAAAAATGTGTTTGTTTTATGAAAAATGTGAGTGTGTTACTGCTAAAAAGTTGATTTAAATTTCGTTTTTGGATAAGGGTGATTGCAATATTTCAACAAGTCAATTGAAATTTTCTTGCACGATTAGGGACAGTGGATGCCTAGAAAGATGTTTTTTTAAAATTAGTTTTAGGTTCCAGAGAGTAGATTCCTGAAAAAAAATGTGTTTGTTTTATGAAAAATGTGAGTGTGTTACTGCTAAAAAGTTGATTTAAATTTCGTTTTTGGATAAGGGTGATTGCAATACTTCAACAAGTCAATTGAAATTTTCTTGCACGATTAGGGACAGTGGATGCCTAGAAAGATGTTTTTTTAAAATTAGTTTTAGGTTCCAGAGAGTAGATTCCTGAAAAAAATGTGTTTGTTTTATGAAAAATGTGAGGGTGTTACTGCTAAAAAGTTGATTTAAATTTCGTTTTTGAATAAGGGTGATTGCAATATTTCAATAAGTCAATTGAAATTTTCTTGCACGATTAGGGACAGTGGATGCCTAGAAAGATGTTTTTTTTAAATTAGTTTTAGGTTTCAGAGAGTAGATTCCTGAAAAAAATGTGTTTGTTTTATGAAAAATGTGAGTGTGTTACTGCTAAAAAGTTGATTTAAATTTCGTTTTTGGATAAGGGTGATTGCAATATTTCAACAAGTCAATTGAAATTTTCTTGCACGATTAGGGACAGTGGATGCCTAGAAAGATGTTTTTTTAAAATTAGTTTTAGGTTCCAGAGAGTAGATTCCTGAAAAAAAGTGTGTTTGTTTTATGAAAAATGTGAGTGTGTTACTGCTAAAAAGTTGATTTAAATTTCATTTTTGGATAAGGGTGATTGCAATATTTCAACAAGTCAATTGAAATTTTCTTGCACGATTAGGGACAGTGGATGCCTAGAAAGATGTTTTTTTTAAATTAGTTTTAGGTTTCAGAGAGTAGATTCCTGAAAAAAATGTGTTTGTTTTATGAAAAATGTGAGTGTGTTACTGCTAAAAAGTTGATTTAAATTTCGTTTTTGGATAAGGGTGATTGCAATATTTCAACAAGTCAATTGAAATTTTCTTGCACGATTAGGGACAGTGGATGCCTAGAAAGATGTTTTTTAAAATTAGTTTTAGGTTCCAGAGAGTAGATTCCTGAAAAAAAATGTGTTTGTTTTATGAAAAATGTGAGTGTGTTACTGCTAAAAAGTTGATTTAAATTTCGTTTTTGGATAAGGGTGATTGCAATACTTCAACAAGTCAATTGAAATTTTCTTGCACGATTAGGGACAGTGGATGCCTAGAAAGATGTTTTTTTAAAATTAGTTTTAGGTTCCAGAGAGTAGATTCCTGAAAAAAATGTGTTTGTTTTATGAAAAATGTGAGGGTGTTACTGCTAAAAAGTTGATTTAAATTTCGTTTTTGAATAAGGGTGATTGCAATATTTCAACAAGTCAATTGAAATTTTCTTGCACGATTAGGGACAGTGGATGCCTAGAAAGATGTTTTTTTAAAATTAGTTTTAGGTTCCAGAGAGTAGATTCCTGAAAAAAAGTGTGTTTGTTTTATGAAAAATGTGAGTGTGTTACTGCTAAAAAGTTGATTTAAATTTCATTTTTGGATAAGGGTGATTGCAATATTTCAACAAGTCAATTGAAATTTTCTTGCACGATTAGGGACAGTGGATGCCTAGAAAGATGTTTTTTTAAAATTAGTTTTAGGTTCCAGAGAGTAGATTCCTGAAAAAAATGTGTTTGTTTTATGAAAAATGTGAGTGTGTTACTGCTAAAAAGTTGATTTAAATATCGTTTTTGGATAAGGGTGATTGCAATATTTCAATAAGTTAATTGAAATTTTCTTGGAAGATTAGGAAGAGTGGATTCCTAGAAAGATGTTTTTTTTAATTAGTTTTAGGTTTCAGAGAGTAGATTCCTGAAATAAATGTGTTTGTTTTATGAAAAATGTGAGGGTGTTACTGCTAAAAAGTTGATTTAAATTTCGTTTTTGAATAAGGGTGATTGCAATATTTCAACAAGTCAATTGAAATTTTCTTGCACGATTAGGGACAGTGGATGCCTAGAAAGATGTTTTTTTAAAATTAGTTTTAGGTTCCAGAGAGTAGATTCCTGAAAAAAATGTGTTTGTTTTATGAAAAATGTGAGTGTGTTACTGCTAAAAAGTTGATTTAAATATTGTTTTTGGATAAGGGTGATTGCAATATTTCAATAAGTTAATTGAAATTTTCTTGGAAGATTAGGAAAAGTGGATTCCTAGAAAGATGTTTTTTTTAATTAGTTTTAGGTTTCAGAGAGTAGATTCCTGAAAAAAGATGTGTTTGTTTTATGAAAAATGTGAGTGTGTTACTGCTAAAAAGTTGATTTAAATATCGTTTTTGGATAAGGGTGATTGCAATATTTCAACAAGTTAATTGAAATTTTCTTGCAAGATTAGGGAGAGTGGATGCCTAGAAAGATGTTTTTTACAAATTCGTTATAGGATCCAGAGAGTGGATTCCTGAAAAAAAAATTATTTGTTTCATGAAAAATGTGAGTGTGTTACTGCAAAAAAGTTGATTTAAATTTAGTTTCAGGATAGGTGTGAATGCATCATTTCAACAAGTCAATTGAAATTTTCTTGCAAGATTGGGGACAATGGATGCCTAGAAAGATGTTTTTTTTAAATTAGTTTTAGGTTTCAGAGAGTAGATTCCTGAAAAAAATGTGTTTGTTTTATGAAAAATGTGAGTGTGTTACTGCAAAAAAGTTGATTTAAATATCGTTTTTGGATAAGGGTGATTGCAATATTTCAATAAGTTAATTGAAATTTTCTTGGAAGATTAGGGAGAGTGGATGCCTAGAAAGATCTTTTTTTTTAATTAGTTTTAGGTTTCAGAGAGTAGATTCCTGAAAAAAATGTGTTTGTTTTATGAAAAATGTGAGGGTGTTACTGCTAAAAAGTTGATTTAAATTTCGTTTTTGAATAAGGGTGATTGCAATATTTCAATAAGTCAATTGAAATTTTCTTGCACGATTAGGGACAGTGGATGCCTAGAAAGATGTTTTTTTTAAATTAGTTTTAGGTTTCAGAGAGTAGATTCCTGAAAAAGATGTGTTTGTTTTATGAAAAATGTGAGTGTGTTACTGCTAAAAAGTTGATTTAAATTTCGTTTTTGGATAAGGGTGATTGCAATACTTCAACAAGTCAATTGAAATTTTCTTGCACGATTAGGGACAGTGGATGCCTAGAAAGATGTTTTTTTAAAATTAGTTTTAGGTTCCAGAGAGTAGATTCCTGAAAAAAATGTGTTTGTTTTATGAAAAATGTGAGGGTGTTACTGCTAAAAAGTTGATTTAAATTTCGTTTTTGAATAAGGGTGATTGCAATATTTCAATAAGTCAATTGAAATTTTCTTGCACGATTAGGGACAGTGGATGCCTAGAAAGATGTTTTTTTTAAATTAGTTTTAGGTTTCAGAGAGTAGATTCCTGAAAAAAATGTGTTTGTTTTATGAAAAATGTGAGTGTGTTACTGCTAAAAAGTTGATTTAAATTTCGTTTTTGGATAAGGGTGATTGCAATATTTCAACAAGTCAATTGAAATTTTCTTGCACGATTAGGGACAGTGGATGCCTAGAAAGATGTTTTTTTAAAATTAGTTTTAGGTTCCAGAGAGTAGATTCCTGAAAAAAAGTGTGTTTGTTTTATGAAAAATGTGAGTGTGTTACTGCTAAAAAGTTGATTTAAATTTCATTTTTGGATAAGGGTGATTGCAATATTTCAACAAGTCAATTGAAATTTTCTTGCACGATTAGGGACAGTGGATGCCTAGAAAGATGTTTTTTTTAAATTAGTTTTAGGTTTCAGAGAGTAGATTCCTGAAAAAAATGTGTTTGTTTTATGAAAAATGTGAGTGTGTTACTGCTAAAAAGTTGATTTAAATTTTGTTTTTGGATAAGGGTGATTGCAATATTTCAACAAGTCAATTGAAATTTTCTTGCACGATTAGGGACAGTGGATGCCTAGAAAGATGTTTTTTTAAAATTAGTTTTAGGTTCCAGAGAGTAGATTCCTGAAAAAAAATGTGTTTGTTTTATGAAAAATGTGAGTGTGTTACTGCTAAAAAGTTGATTTAAATTTCGTTTTTGGATAAGGGTGATTGCAATACTTCAACAAGTCAATTGAAATTTTCTTGCACGATTAGGGACAGTGGATGCCTAGAAAGATGTTTTTTTAAAATTAGTTTTAGGTTCCAGAGAGTAGATTCCTGAAAAAAATGTGTTTGTTTTATGAAAAATGTGAGGGTGTTACTGCTAAAAAGTTGATTTAAATTTCGTTTTTGAATAAGGGTGATTGCAATATTTCAACAAGTCAATTGAAATTTTCTTGCACGATTAGGGACAGTGGATGCCTAGAAAGATGTTTTTTTAAAATTAGTTTTAGGTTCCAGAGAGTAGATTCCTGAAAAAAAGTGTGTTTGTTTTATGAAAAATGTGAGTGTGTTACTGCTAAAAAGTTGATTTAAATTTCATTTTTGGATAAGGGTGATTGCAATATTTCAACAAGTCAATTGAAATTTTCTTGCACGATTAGGGACAGTGGATGCCTAGAAAGATGTTTTTTTAAAATTAGTTTTAGGTTCCAGAGAGTAGATTCCTGAAAAAAATGTGTTTGTTTTATGAAAAATGTGAGTGTGTTACTGCTAAAAAGTTGATTTAAATATCGTTTTTGGATAAGGGTGATTGCAATATTTCAATAAGTTAATTGAAATTTTCTTGGAAGATTAGGAAGAGTGGATTCCTAGAAAGATGTTTTTTTTAATTAGTTTTAGGTTTCAGAGAGTAGATTCCTGAAATAAATGTGTTTGTTTTATGAAAAATGTGAGGGTGTTACTGCTAAAAAGTTGATTTAAATTTCGTTTTTGAATAAGGGTGATTGCAATATTTCAACAAGTCAATTGAAATTTTCTTGCACGATTAGGGACAGTGGATGCCTAGAAAGATGTTTTTTTAAAATTAGTTTTAGGTTCCAGAGAGTAGATTCCTGAAAAAAATGTGTTTGTTTTATGAAAAATGTGAGTGTGTTACTGCTAAAAAGTTGATTTAAATATTGTTTTTGGATAAGGGTGATTGCAATATTTCAATAAGTTAATTGAAATTTTCTTGGAAGATTAGGAAAAGTGGATTCCTAGAAAGATGTTTTTTTTAATTAGTTTTAGGTTTCAGAGAGTAGATTCCTGAAAAAAGATGTGTTTGTTTTATGAAAAATGTGAGTGTGTTACTGCTAAAAAGTTGATTTAAATATCGTTTTTGGATAAGGGTGATTGCAATATTTCAACAAGTTAATTGAAATTTTCTTGCAAGATTAGGGAGAGTGGATGCCTAGAAAGATGTTTTTTACAAATTCGTTATAGGATCCAGAGAGTGGATTCCTGAAAAAAAAATTATTTGTTTCATGAAAAATGTGAGTGTGTTACTGCAAAAAAGTTGATTTAAATTTAGTTTCAGGATAGGTGTGAATGCATCATTTCAACAAGTCAATTGAAATTTTCTTGCAAGATTGGGGACAATGGATGCCTAGAAAGATGTTTTTTTTAAATTAGTTTTAGGTTTCAGAGAGTAGATTCCTGAAAAAAATGTGTTTGTTTTATGAAAAATGTGAGTGTGTTACTGCAAAAAAGTTGATTTAAATATCGTTTTTGGATAAGGGTGATTGCAATATTTCAATAAGTTAATTGAAATTTTCTTGGAAGATTAGGGAGAGTGGATGCCTAGAAAGATCTTTTTTTTTAATTAGTTTTAGGTTTCAGAGAGTAGATTCCTGAAAAAAATGTGTTTGTTTTATGAAAAATGTGAGGGTGTTACTGCTAAAAAGTTGATTTAAATTTCGTTTTTGAATAAGGGTGATTGCAATATTTCAATAAGTCAATTGAAATTTTCTTGCACGATTAGGGACAGTGGATGCCTAGAAAGATGTTTTTTTTAAATTAGTTTTAGGTTTCAGAGAGTAGATTCCTGAAAAAGATGTGTTTGTTTTATGAAAAATGTGAGTGTGTTACTGCTAAAAAGTTGATTTAAATATCGTTTTTGGATAAGGGTGATTGCAATATTTCAACAAGTTAATTGAAATTTTCTTGCAAGATTAGGGAGAGTGGATGCCTAGAAAGATGTTTTTTACAAATTCGTTATAGGATCCAGAGAGTGGATTCCTGAAAAAAAAATTATTTGTTTCATGAAAAATGTGAGTGTGTTACTGCAAAAAAGTTGATTTAAATTTAGTTTCAGGATAGGTGTGAATGCATCATTTCAACAAGTCAATTGAAATTTTCTTGCAAGATTGGGGACAATGGATGCCTAGAAAGATGTTTTTTTTAAATTAGTTTTAGGTTTCAGAGAGTAGATTCCTGAAAAAAATGTGTTTGTTTTATGAAAAATGTGAGTGTGTTACTGCAAAAAAGTTGATTTAAATATCGTTTTTGGATAAGGGTGATTGCATTATTTCAATAAGTTAATTGAAATTTTCTTGGAAGATTAGGGAGAGTGGATGCCTAGAAAGATCTTTTTTTAATTAGTTTTAGGTTTCAGAGAGTAGATTCCTGAAAAAAATGTGTTTGTTTTATGAAAAATGTGAGGGTTTTACTGCTAAAAAGTTGATTTAAATTTCGTTTTTGAATAAGGGTGATTGCAATATTTCAATAAGTCAATTGAAATTTTCTTGCACGATTAGGGACAGTGGATGCCTAGAAAGATGTTTTTTTTAAATTAGTTTTAGGTTTCAGAGAGTAGATTCCTGAAAAAAATGTGTTTGTTTTATGAAAAATGTGAGTGTGTTACTGCTAAAAAGTTGATTTAAATTTCGTTTTTGGATAAGGGTGATTGCAATATTTCAATAAGTTAATTGAAATTTTCTTGGAAGATTAGGAAGAGTGGATTCCTAGAAAGATGTTTTTTTTAATTAGTTTTAGGTTCCAGAGAGTAGATTCCTGAAAAAAATGTGTTTGTTTTATGAAAAATGTGAGTGTGTTACTGCTAAAAAGTTGATTTAAATATTGTTTTTGGATAAGGGTGATTGCAATATTTCAATAAGTTAATTGAAATTTTCTTGGAAGATTAGGAAAAGTGGATTCCTAGAAAGATGTTTTTTTTAATTAGTTTTAGGTTTCAGAGAGTAGATTCCTGAAAAAAGATGTGTTTGTTTTATGAAAAATGTGAGTGTGTTACTGCTAAAAAGTTGATTTAAATATCGTTTTTGGATAAGGGTGATTGCAATATTTCAACAAGTTAATTGAAATTTTCTTGCAAGATTAGGGAGAGTGGATGCCTAGAAAGATGTTTTTTACAAATTCGTTATAGGATCCAGAGAGTGGATTCCTGAAAAAAAAATTATTTGTTTCATGAAAAATGTGAGTGTGTTACTGCAAAAAAGTTGATTTAAATTTAGTTTCAGGATAGGTGTGAATGCATCATTTCAACAAGTCAATTGAAATTTTCTTGCAAGATTGGGGACAATGGATGCCTAGAAAGATGTTTTTTTTAAATTAGTTTTAGGTTTCAGAGAGTAGATTCCTGAAAAAAATGTGTTTGTTTTATGAAAAATGTGAGTGTGTTACTGCAAAAAAGTTGATTTAAATATCGTTTTTGGATAAGGGTGATTGCAATATTTCAATAAGTTAATTGAAATTTTCTTGGAAGATTAGGGAGAGTGGATGCCTAGAAAGATCTTTTTTTTTTAATTAGTTTTAGGTTTCAGAGAGTAGATTCCTGAAAAAAATGTGTTTGTTTTATGAAAAATGTGAGGGTGTTACTGCTAAAAAGTTGATTTAAATTTCGTTTTTGAATAAGGGTGATTGCAATATTTCAATAAGTCAATTGAAATTTTCTTGCACGATTAGGGACAGTGGATGCCTAGAAAGATGTTTTTTTTAAATTAGTTTTAGGTTTCAGAGAGTAGATTCCTGAAAAAAATGTGTTTGTTTTATGAAAAATGTGAGTGTGTTACTGCTAAAAAGTTGATTTAAATTTCGTTTTTGGATAAGGGTGATTGCAATATTTCAACAAGTCAATTGAAATTTTCTTGCACGATTAGGGACAGTGGATGCCTAGAAAGATGTTTTTTTAAAATTAGTTTTAGGTTCCAGAGAGTAGATTCCTGAAAAAAAGTGTGTTTGTTTTATGAAAAATGTGAGTGTGTTACTGCTAAAAAGTTGATTTAAATTTCATTTTTGGATAAGGGTGATTGCAATATTTCAACAAGTCAATTGAAATTTTCTGGCACGATTAGGGACAGTGGATGCCTAGAAAGATGTTTTTTTTAAATTAGTTTTAGGTTTCAGAGAGTAGATTCCTGAAAAAAATGTGTTTGTTCTATGAAAAATGTGAGTGTGTTACTGCTAAAAAGTTGATTTAAATTTCGTTTTTGGATAAGGGTGATTGCAATATTTCAACAAGTCAATTGAAATTTTCTTGCACGATTAGGGACAGTGGATGCCTAGAAAGATGTTTTTTTAAAATTAGTTTTAGGTTCCAGAGAGTAGATTCCTGAAAAAAAATGTGTTTGTTTTATGAAAAATGTGAGTGTGTTACTGCTAAAAAGTTGATTTAAATTTCGTTTTTGGATAAGGGTGATTGCAATACTTCAACAAGTCAATTGAAATTTTCTTGCACGATTAGGGACAGTGGATGCCTAGAAAGATGTTTTTTTAAAATTAGTTTTAGGTTCCAGAGAGTAGATTCCTGAAAAAAATGTGTTTGTTTTATGAAAAATGTGAGGGTGTTACTGCTAAAAAGTTGATTTAAATTTCGTTTTTGAATAAGGGTGATTGCAATATTTCAACAAGTCAATTGAAATTTTCTTGCACGATTAGGGACAGTGGATGCCTAGAAAGATGTTTTTTTAAAATTAGTTTTAGGTTCCAGAGAGTAGATTCCTGAAAAAAAGTGTGTTTGTTTTATGAAAAATGTGAGTGTGTTACTGCTAAAAAGTTGATTTAAATTTCATTTTTGGATAAGGGTGATTGCAATATTTCAACAAGTCAATTGAAATTTTCTTGGAAGATTAGGAAGAGTGGATTCCTAGAAAGATGTTTTTTTTAATTAGTTTTAGGTTTCAGAGAGTAGATTCCTGAAATAAATGTGTTTGTTTTATGAAAAATGTGAGGGTGTTACTGCTAAAAAGTTGATTTAAATTTCGTTTTTGAATAAGGGTGATTGCAATATTTCAACAAGTCAATTGAAATTTTCTTGCACGATTAGGGACAGTGGATGCTAGAAAGATGTTTTTTTAAAATTAGTTTTAGGTTCCAGAGAGTAGATTCCTGAAAAAAATGTGTTTGTTTTATGAAAAATGTGAGTGTGTTACTGCTAAAAAGTTGATTTAAATATTGTTTTTGGATAAGGGTGATTGCAATATTTCAATAAGTTAATTGAAATTTTCTTGGAAGATTAGGAAGAGTGGATTCCTAGAAAGATGTTTTTTTAAATTAGTTTTAGGTTTCAGAGAGTAGATTCCTGAAATAAATGTGTTTGTTTTATGAAAAATGTGAGGGTGTTACTGCTAAAAAGTTGATTTAAATTTCGTTTTTGAATAAGGGTGATTGCAATATTTCAATAAGTCAATTGAAATTTTCTTGCACGATTAGGGACAGTGGATGCCTAGAAAGATGTTTTTTTTAAATTAGTTTTAGGTTTCAGAGAGTAGATTCCTGAAAAAAATGTGTTTGTTTTATGAAAAATGTGAGTGTGTTACTGCTAAAAAGTTGATTTAAATTTCGTTTTTGGATAAGGGTGATTGCAATATTTCAATAAGTTAATTGAAATTTTCTTGGAAGATTAGGAAGAGTGGATTCCTAGAAAGATGTTTTTTTTAATTAGTTTTAGGTTCCAGAGAGTAGATTCCTGAAAAAAATGTGTTTGTTTTATGAAAAATGTGAGTGTGTTACTGCTAAAAAGTTGATTTAAATATTGTTTTTGGATAAGGGTGATTGCAATATTTCAATAAGTTAATTGAAATTTTCTTGGAAGATTAGGAAAAGTGGATTCCTAGAAAGATGTTTTTTTTAATTAGTTTTAGGTTTCAGAGAGTAGATTCCTGAAAAAAGATGTGTTTGTTTTATGAAAAATGTGAGTGTGTTACTGCTAAAAAGTTGATTTAAATATCGTTTTTGGATAAGGGTGATTGCAATATTTCAACAAGTTAATTGAAATTTTCTTGCAAGATTAGGGAGAGTGGATGCCTAGAAAGATGTTTTTTACAAATTCGTTATAGGATCCAGAGAGTGGATTCCTGAAAAAAAAATTATTTGTTTCATGAAAAATGTGAGTGTGTTACTGCAAAAAAGTTGATTTAAATTTAGTTTCAGGATAGGTGTGAATGCATCATTTCAACAAGTCAATTGAAATTTTCTTGCAAGATTGGGGACAATGGATGCCTAGAAAGATGTTTTTTTTAAATTAGTTTTAGGTTTCAGAGAGTAGATTCCTGAAAAAAATGTGTTTGTTTTATGAAAAATGTGAGTGTGTTACTGCAAAAAAGTTGATTTAAATATCGTTTTTGGATAAGGGTGATTGCAATATTTCAATAAGTTAATTGAAATTTTCTTGGAAGATTAGGGAGAGTGGATGCCTAGAAAGATCTTTTTTTTTAATTAGTTTTAGGTTTCAGAGAGTAGATTCCTGAAAAAAATGTGTTTGTTTTATGAAAAAATGTGAGGGTGTTACTGCTAAAAAGTTGATTTAAATTTCGTTTTTGAATAAGGGTGATTGCAATATTTCAATAAGTCAATTGAAATTTTCTTGCACGATTAGGGACAGTGGATGCCTAGAAAGATGTTTTTTTTAAATTAGTTTTAGGTTTCAGAGAGTAGATTCCTGAAAAAAATGTGTTTGTTTTATGAAAAATGTGAGTGTGTTACTGCTAAAAAGTTGATTTAAATTTCGTTTTTGGATAAGGGTGATTGCAATATTTCAACAAGTCAATTGAAATTTTCTTGCACGATTAGGGACAGTGGATGCCTAGAAAGATGTTTTTTTAAAATTAGTTTTAGGTTCCAGAGAGTAGATTCCTGAAAAAAAGTGTGTTTGTTTTATGAAAAATGTGAGTGTGTTACTGCTAAAAAGTTGATTTAAATTTCATTTTTGGATAAGGGTGATTGCAATATTTCAACAAGTCAATTGAAATTTTCTGGCACGATTAGGGACAGTGGATGCCTAGAAAGATGTTTTTTTTAAATTAGTTTTAGGTTTCAGAGAGTAGATTCCTGAAAAAAATGTGTTTGTTCTATGAAAAATGTGAGTGTGTTACTGCTAAAAAGTTGATTTAAATTTCGTTTTTGGATAAGGGTGATTGCAATATTTCAACAAGTCAATTGAAATTTTCTTGCACGATTAGGGACAGTGGATGCCTAGAAAGATGTTTTTTTAAAATTAGTTTTAGGTTCCAGAGAGTAGATTCCTGAAAAAAAATGTGTTTGTTTTATGAAAAATGTGAGTGTGTTACTGCTAAAAAGTTGATTTAAATTTCGTTTTTGGATAAGGGTGATTGCAATACTTCAACAAGTCAATTGAAATTTTCTTGCACGATTAGGGACAGTGGATGCCTAGAAAGATGTTTTTTTAAAATTAGTTTTAGGTTCCAGAGAGTAGATTCCTGAAAAAAATGTGTTTGTTTTATGAAAAATGTGAGGGTGTTACTGCTAAAAAGTTGATTTAAATTTCGTTTTTGAATAAGGGTGATTGCAATATTTCAACAAGTCAATTGAAATTTTCTTGCACGATTAGGGACAGTGGATGCCTAGAAAGATGTTTTTTTAAAATTAGTTTTAGGTTCCAGAGAGTAGATTCCTGAAAAAAAGTGTGTTTGTTTTATGAAAAATGTGAGTGTGTTACTGCTAAAAAGTTGATTTAAATTTCATTTTTGGATAAGGGTGATTGCAATATTTCAACAAGTCAATTGAAATTTTCTTGGAAGATTAGGAAGAGTGGATTCCTAGAAAGATGTTTTTTTTAATTAGTTTTAGGTTTCAGAGAGTAGATTCCTGAAATAAATGTGTTTGTTTTATGAAAAATGTGAGGGTGTTACTGCTAAAAAGTTGATTTAAATTTCGTTTTTGAATAAGGGTGATTGCAATATTTCAACAAGTCAATTGAAATTTTCTTGCACGATTAGGGACAGTGGATGCTAGAAAGATGTTTTTTTAAAATTAGTTTTAGGTTCCAGAGAGTAGATTCCTGAAAAAAATGTGTTTGTTTTATGAAAAATGTGAGAGTGTTACTGCTAAAAAGTTGATTTAAATATTGTTTTTGGATAAGGGTGATTGCAATATTTCAATAAGTTAATTGAAATTTTCTTGGAAGATTAGGAAGAGTGGATTCCTAGAAAGATGTTTTTTTAAATTAGTTTTAGGTTTCAGAGAGTAGATTCCTGAAATAAATGTGTTTGTTTTATGAAAAATGTGAGGGTGTTACTGCTAAAAAGTTGATTTAAATTTCGTTTTTGAATAAGGGTGATTGCAATATTTCAACAAGTCAATTGAAATTTTCTTGCACGATTAGGGACAGTGGATGCCTAGAAAGATATTTTTTTAAAATTAGTTTTATGTTTCAGAGAGTAGATTCCTGAAAAAAATGTGTTTGTTTTATGAAAAATGTGAGTGTGTTACTGCTAAAAAGTTGATTTAAATTTCGTTTTTTGATAAGGGTGATTGCAATATTTCAACAAGTCAATTGAAATTTTCTTGCACGATTAGGGACAGTGGATGCCTAGAAAGATGTTTTTTTAAAATTAGTTTTAGGTTCCAGAGAGTAGATTCCTGAAAAAAATGTGTTTGTTTTATGAAAAATGTGAGTGTGTTACTGCTAAAAAGTTGTTTTAAATATCGTTTTTTGGTAAGGGTGATTGCAATATTTCAATAAGTTAATTGAAATTTTCTTGGAAGATTAGGGAGAGTGGATGCCTAGAAAGATGTTTTTTTTAATTAGTTTTAGGTTTCAGAGAGTAGATTCCTGAAAAAAATGTGTTTGTTTTATGAAAAATGTGAGGGTGTTACTGCTAAAAAGTTGATTTAAATTTCATTTTTGAATAAGGGTGATTGCAATATTTTAACAAGTCAATTGAAATTTTCTTGCACGATTAGGGACAGTGGATGCCTAGAAAGATATTTTTTAAAATTAGTTTTAGGTTCCAGAGAGTAGATTCCTGAAAAAAATGTGTTTGTTTTATGAAAAATGTGAGTGTGTTACTGCTAAAAAGTTGATTTCAATTTCGTTTTTGGATAAGGGTGATTGCAATACTTCAACAAGTCAATTGAAATTTTCTTGCACGATTAGGGACAGTGGATGCATAGAAAGATTTCTTTTTTAAATTAGTATTAGGTTTCAGAGAGTAGATTCCTGAAAAAAATTTGTTTGTTTTATGAAAAATGTGAGGGTGTTACTGCTAAAAAGTTGATTTAAATTTCGTTTTTGAATAAGGGTGATTGCAATATTTCAACAAGTCAATTGAAATTTTCTTGCACGATTAGGGACAGTGGATGCCTAGAAAGATGTTTTTTTTAAAATTAGTTTTAGGTTCCAGAGAGTAGATTCCTGAAAAAAATGTGTTTGTTTTATGAAAAATGTGAGTGTGTTACTGCTAAAAAGTTGATTTAAATTTCATTTTTGTATAAGGGGGATTGCAATATTTCAACAAGTCAATTGAAATTTTCTTGCACGATTAGGGACAGTGGATGCCTAGAAAGATATTTTTTTAAAATTAGTTTTAGGTTTCAGAGAGTAGATTCCTGAAAAAAATGTGTTTGTTTTATGAAAAATGTGAGTGTGTTACTGCTAAAAAGTTGATTTAAATTTCGTTTTTGGATAAGGGTGATTGCAATACTTCAACAAGTCAATTGAAATTTTCTTGCACGATTAGGGACAGTGGATGTCTAGAAAGAAGTTTTTTTTAAATTAGTTTTAGGTTCCAGAGAGTAGATTCCTGAAAAAAATGTGTTTGTTTTATGAAAAATGTGAGGGTGTTACTGCTAAAAAGTTGATTTAAATTTTGTTTTTGAATAAGGGTGATTGCAATATTTCAACAAGTCAATTGAAATTTTCTTGCACGATTAGGGACAGTGGATGCCTAGAAAGATGTTTTTTTTAAAATTAGTTTTAGGTTCCAGAGAGTAGATTCCTGAAAAAAGATGTGTTTGTTTTATGAAAAATGTGAGTGTGTTACTGCTAAAAAGTTGATGTAAATTTCATTTTTGGATAAGGGTGATTGCAATATTTCAACAAGTCAATTGAAATTTTCTTGCACGATTAGGGACAGTGGATGCCTAGAAAGATTTTTTTTTTAAATTAGTTTTAGGTTCCAGAGAGTAGATTCCTGAAAAAAGATGTGTTTGTTTTATGAAAAATGTGAGTGTGTTACTGCTAAAAAGTTGATTTAAATATCGTTTTTGGATAAGGGTGATTGCAATATTTCAACAAGTTAATTGAAATTTTCTTGCAAGATTAGGGAGAGTGGATGCCTAGAAAGATGTTTTTTACAAATTCGTTATAGGATCCAGAGAGTGGATTCCTGAAAAAAAAATTATTTGTTTCATGAAAAATGTGAGTGTGTTACTGCAAAAAAGTTGATTTAAATTTAGTTTCAGGATAGGTGTGAATGCATCATTTCAACAAGTCAATTGAAATTTTCTTGCAAGATTGGGGACAATGGATGCCTAGAAAGATGTTTTTTTTAAATTAGTTTTAGGTTTCAGAGAGTAGATTCCTGAAAAAAATGTGTTTGTTTTATGAAAAATGTGAGTGTGTTACTGCAAAAAAGTTGATTTAAATATCGTTTTTGGATAAGGGTGATTGCATTATTTCAATAAGTTAATTGAAATTTTCTTGGAAGATTAGGGAGAGTGGATGCCTAGAAAGATCTTTTTTTTAATTAGTTTTAGGTTTCAGAGAGTAGATTCCTGAAAAAAATGTGTTTGTTTTATGAAAAATGTGAGGGTTTTACTGCTAAAAAGTTGATTTAAATTTCGTTTTTGAATAAGGGTGATTGCAATATTTCAATAAGTCAATTGAAATTTTCTTGCACGATTAGGGACAGTGGATGCCTAGAAAGATGTTTTTTTTAAATTAGTTTTAGGTTTCAGAGAGTAGATTCCTGAAAAAAATGTGTTTGTTTTATGAAAAATGTGAGTGTGTTACTGCTAAAAAGTTGATTTAAATTTCGTTTTTGGATAAGGGTGATTGCAATATTTCAACAAGTCAATTGAAATTTTCTTGCACGATTAGGGACAGTGGATGCCTAGAAAGATGTTTTTTTAAAATTAGTTTTAGGTTCCAGAGAGTAGATTCCTGAAAAAAAGTGTGTTTGTTTTATGAAAAATGTGAGTGTGTTACTGCTAAAAAGTTGATTTAAATTTCATTTTTGGATAAGGGTGATTGCAATATTTCAACAAGTCAATTGAAATTTTCTTGCACGATTAGGGACAGTGGATGCCTAGAAAGATGTTTTTTTTAAATTAGTTTTAGGTTTCAGAGAGTAGATTCCTGAAAAAATGTGTTTGTTTTATGAAAAATGTGAGTGTGTTACTGCTAAAAAGTTGATTTAAATTTCGTTTTTGGATAAGGGTGATTGCAATATTTCAACAAGTCAATTGAAATTTTCTTGCACGATTAGGGACAGTGGATGCCTAGAAAGATGTTTTTTTAAAATTAGTTTTAGGTTCCAGAGAGTAGATTCCTGAAAAAAAGTGTGTTTGTTTTATGAAAAATGTGAGTGTGTTACTGCTAAAAAGTTGATTTAAATTTCGTTTTTGGATAAGGGTGATTGCAATACTTCAACAAGTCAATTGAAATTTTCTTGCACGATTAGGGACAGTGGATGCCTAGAAAGATGTTTTTTTAAAATTAGTTTTAGGTTCCAGAGAGTAGATTCCTGAAAAAAATGTGTTTGTTTTATGAAAAATGTGAGGGTGTTACTGCTAAAAAGTTGATTTAAATTTCGTTTTTGAATAAGGGTGATTGCAATATTTCAACAAGTCAATTGAAATTTTCTTGCACGATTAGGGACAGTGGATGCCTAGAAAGATGTTTTTTTAAAATTAGTTTTAGGTTCCAGAGAGTAGATTCCTGAAAAAAAGTGTGTTTGTTTTATGAAAAATGTGAGTGTGTTACTGCTAAAAAGTTGATTTAAATTTCATTTTTGGATAAGGGTGATTGCAATATTTCAACAAGTCAATTGAAATTTTCTTGCACGATTAGGGACAGTGGATGCCTAGAAAGATGTTTTTTTAAAATTAGTTTTAGGTTCCAGAGAGTAGATTCCTGAAAAAAATGTGTTTGTTTTATGAAAAATGTGAGTGTGTTACTGCTAAAAAGTTGATTTAAATATCGTTTTTGGATAAGGGTGATTGCAATATTTCAATACGTTAATTGAAATTTTCTTGGAAGATTAGGAAGAGTGGATTCCTAGAAAGATGTTTTTTTTAATTAGTTTTAGGTTTCAGAGAGTAGATTCCTGAAATAAATGTGTTTGTTTTATGAAAAATGTGAGGGTGTTACTGCTAAAAAGTTGATTTAAATTTCGTTTTTGAATAAGGGTGATTGCAATATTTCAACAAGTCAATTGAAATTTTCTTGCACGATTAGGGACAGTGGATGCCTAGAAAGATGTTTTTTTAAAATTAGTTTTAGGTTCCAGAGAGTAGATTCCTGAAAAAAATGTGTTTGTTTTATGAAAAATGTGAGTGTGTTACTGCTAAAAAGTTGATTTAAATATTGTTTTTGGATAAGGGTGATTGCAATATTTCAATAAGTTAATTGAAATTTTCTTGGAAGATTAGGAAGAGTGGATTCCTAGAAAGATGTTTTTTTAAAATTAGTTTTAGGTTCCAGAGAGTAGATTCCTGAAAAAAATGTGTTTGTTTTATGAAAAATGTGAGTGTGTTACTGCTAAAAAGTTGATTTAAATATCGTTTTTGGATAAGGGTGATTGCAATATTTCAATAAGTTAATTGAAATTTTCTTGGAAGATTAGGAAGAGTGGATTCCTAGAAAGATGTTTTTTACAAATTCGTTATAGGATCCAGAGAGTGGATTCCTGAAAAAAAATTATTTGTTTCATGAAAAATGTGAGTGTGTTACTGCAAAAAAGTTGATTTAAATTTAGTTTCAGGATAGGTGTGAATGCATCATTTCAACAAGTCAATTGAAATTTTCTTGCAAGATTGGGGACAATGGATGCCTAGAAAGATGTTTTTTTAAAATTAGTTTTAGGTTTCAGAGAGTAGATTCCTGAAAAAAATGTGTTTGTTTTATGAAAAATGTGAGTGTGTTACTGCAAAAAAGTTGATTTAAATATCGTTTTTGGATAAGGGTGATTGCAATATTTCAAGAAGTTAATTGAAATTTTCTTGGAAGATTAGGGAGAGTGGATGCCTAGAAAGATCTTTTTTTTTAATTAGTTTTAGGTTTCAGAGAGTAGATTCCTGAAAAAAATGTGTTTGTTTTATGAAAAATGTGAGGGTGTTACTGCTAAAAAGTTGATTTAAATTTCGTTTTTGAATAAGGGTGATTGCAATATTTCAATAAGTCAATTGAAATTTTCTTGCACGATTAGGGACAGTGGATGCCTAGAAAGATGTTTTTTTTAAATTAGTTTTAGGTTTCAGAGAGTAGATTCCTGAAAAAAATGTGTTTGTTTTATGAAAAATGTGAGTGTGTTACTGCTAAAAAGTTGATTTAAATTTAGTTTCAGGATAGGTGTGAATGCATCATTTCAACAAGTCAATTGAAATTTTCTTGCAAGATTGGGGACAATGGATGCCTAGAAAGATGTTTTTTTTAAATTAGTTTTAGGTTTCAGAGAGTAGATTCCTGAAAAAAATGTGTTTGTTTTATGAAAAATGTGAGTGTGTTACTGCAAAAAAGTTGATTTAAATATCGTTTTTGGATAAGGGTGATTGCATTATTTCAATAAGTTAATTGAAATTTTCTTGGAAGATTAGGGAGAGTGGATGCCTAGAAAGATCTTTTTTTTAATTAGTTTTAGGTTTCAGAGAGTAGATTCCTGAAAAAAATGTGTTTGTTTTATGAAAAATGTGAGGGTTTTACTGCTAAAAAGTTGATTTAAATTTCGTTTTTGAATAAGGGTGATTGCAATATTTCAATAAGTCAATTGAAATTTTCTTGCACGATTAGGGACAGTGGATGCCTAGAAAGATGTTTTTTTAAATTAGTTTTAGGTTTCAGAGAGTAGATTCCTGAAAAAAATGTGTTTGTTTTATGAAAAATGTGAGTGTGTTACTGCTAAAAAGTTGATTTAAATTTCGTTTTTGGATAAGGGTGATTGCAATATTTCAACAAGTCAATTGAAATTTTCTTGCACGATTAGGGACAGTGGATGCCTAGAAAGATGTTTTTTTAAAATTAGTTTTAGGTTCCAGAGAGTAGATTCCTGAAAAAAAGTGTGTTTGTTTTATGAAAAATGTGAGTGTGTTACTGCTAAAAAGTTGATTTAAATTTCATTTTTGGATAAGGGTGATTGCAATATTTCAACAAGTCAATTGAAATTTTCTTGCACGATTAGGGACAGTGGATGCCTAGAAAGATGTTTTTTTTAAATTAGTTTTAGGTTTCAGAGAGTAGATTCCTGAAAAAAATGTGTTTGTTTTATGAAAAATGTGAGTGTGTTACTGCTAAAAAGTTGATTTAAATTTCGTTTTTGGATAAGGGTGATTGCAATATTTCAACAAGTCAATTGAAATTTTCTTGCACGATTAGGGACAGTGGATGCCTAGAAAGATGTTTTTTTAAAATTAGTTTTAGGTTCCAGAGAGTAGATTCCTGAAAAAAAGTGTGTTTGTTTTATGAAAAATGTGAGTGTGTTACTGCTAAAAAGTTGATTTAAATTTCGTTTTTGGATAAGGGTGATTGCAATACTTCAACAAGTCAATTGAAATTTTCTTGCACGATTAGGGACAGTGGATGCCTAGAAAGATGTTTTTTTAAAATTAGTTTTAGGTTCCAGAGAGTAGATTCCTGAAAAAAATGTGTTTGTTTTATGAAAAATGTGAGGGTGTTACTGCTAAAAAGTTGATTTAAATTTCGTTTTTGAATAAGGGTGATTGCAATATTTCAACAAGTCAATTGAAATTTTCTTGCACGATTAGGGACAGTGGATGCCTAGAAAGATGTTTTTTTAAAATTAGTTTTAGGTTCCAGAGAGTAGATTCCTAAAAAAAAGTGTGTTTGTTTTATGAAAAATGTGAGTGTGTTACTGCTAAAAAGTTGATTTAAATTTCATTTTTGGATAAGGGTGATTGCAATATTTCAACAAGTCAATTGAAATTTTCTTGCACGATTAGGGACAGTGGATGCCTAGAAAGATGTTTTTTTAAAATTAGTTTTAGGTTCCAGAGAGTAGATTCCTGAAAAAAATGTGTTTGTTTTATGAAAAATGTGAGTGTGTTACTGCTAAAAAGTTGATTTAAATATCGTTTTTGGATAAGGGTGATTGCAATATTTCAATACGTTAATTGAAATTTTCTTGGAAGATTAGGAAGAGTGGATTCCTAGAAAGATGTTATTTTTTAATTAGTTTTAGGTTTCAGAGAGTAGACTCCTGAAATAAATGTGTTTGTTTTATGAAAAATGTGAGGGTGTTACTGCTAAAAAGTTGATTTAAATTTCGTTTTTGAATAAGGGTGATTGCAATATTTCAACAAGTCAATTGAAATTTTCTTGCACGATTAGGGACAGTGGATGCCTAGAAAGATGTTTTTTTAAAATTAGTTTTAGGTTCCAGAGAGTGGATTCCTGAAAAAAATGTGTTTGTTTTATGAAAAATGTGAGTGTGTTACTGCTAAAAAGTTGATTTAAATATTGTTTTTGGATAAGGGTGATTGCAATATTTCAATAAGTTAATTGAAATTTTCTTGGAAGATTAGGAAGAGTGGATTCCTAGAAAGATGTTTTTTTTAATTAGTTTTAGGTTTCAGAGAGTAGATTCCTGAAAAAAGATGTGTTTGTTTTATGAAAAATGTGAGTGTGTTACTGCTAAAAAGTTGATTTAAATATCGTTTTTGGATAAGGGTGATTGCAATATTTCAACAAGTTAATTGAAATTTTCTTGCAAGATTAGGGAGAGTGGATGCCTAGAAAGATGTTTTTTACAAATTCGTTATAGGATCCAGAGAGTGGATTCCTGAAAAAAAAATTATTTGTTTCATGAAAAATGTGAGTGTGTTACTGCAAAAAAGTTGATTTAAATTTAGTTTCAGGATAGGTGTGAATGCATCATTTCAACAAGTCAATTGAAATTTTCTTGCAAGATTGGGGACAATGGATGCCTAGAAAGATCTTTTTTTTAAATTAGTTTTAGGTTTCAGAGAGTAGATTCCTGAAAAAAATGTGTTTGTTTTATGAAAAATGTGAGGGTGTTACTGCTAAAAAGTTGATTTAAATTTCGTTTTTGAATAAGGGTGATTGCAATATTTCAATAAGTCAATTGAAATTTTCTTGCACGATTAGGGACAGTGGATGCCTAGAAAGATGTTTTTTTTAAATTAGTTTTAGGTTTCAGAGAGTAGATTCCTGAAAAAAATGTGTTTGTTTTATGAAAAATGTGAGTGTGTTACTGCTAAAAAGTTGATTTAAATTTCGTTTTTGGATAAGGGTGATTGCAATATTTCAACAAGTCAATTGAAATTTTCTTGCACGATTAGGGACAGTGGATGCATAGAAAGATTTCTTTTTTAAATTAGTATTAGGTTTCAGAGAGTAGATTCCTGAAAAAAATGTGTTTGTTTTATGAAAAATGTGAGGGTGTTACTGCTAAAAAGTTGATTTAAATTTCGTTTTTGAATAAGGGTGATTGCAATGTTTCAACAAGTCAATTGAAATTTCCTTGCACGATTAGGGACAGTGGATGCCTAGAAAGATATTTTTTTAAAATTAGTTTTAGGTTTCAGAGAGTAGATTCCTGAAAAAAATGTGTTTGTTTTATGAAAAATGTGAGTGTGTTACTGCTAAAAAGTTGATTTAAATTTCGTTTTTTGATAAGGGTGATTGCAATATTTCAACAAGTCAATTGAAATTTTCTTGCACGATTAGGGACAGTGGATGCCTAGAAAGATGTTTTTTTAAAATTAGTTTTAGGTTCCAGAGAGTAGATTCCTGAAAAAAATGTGTTTGTTTTATGAAAAATGTGAGTGTGTTACTGCTAAAAAGTTGTTTTAAATAACGTTTTTGGATAAGGGTGATTGCAATATTTCAATAAGTTAATTGAAATTTTCTTGGAAGATTAGGGAGAGTGGATGCCTAGAAAGATGTTTTTTTTAATTAGTTTTAGGTTTCAGAGAGTAGATTCCTGAAAAAAATGTGTTTGTTTTATGAAAAATGTGAGGGTGTTACTGCTAAAAAGTTGATTTAAATTTCGTTTTTGAATAAGGGTGATTGCAATATTTTAACAAGTCAATTGAAATTTTCTTGCACGATTAGGGACAGTGGATGCCTAGAAAGATATTTTTTTAAAATTAGTTTTAGGTTTCAGAGAGTAGATTCCTGAAAAAAATGTGTTTGTTTTATGAAAAATGTGAGTGTGTTACTGCTAAAAAGTTGATTAAAATTTCGTTTTTGGATAAGGGTGATTGCAATATTTCAACAAGTCAATTGAAATTTTCTTGCACGATTAGGGACAGTGGATGCCTAGAGAGATGTTTTTTTAAAATTAGTTTTAGGTTCCAGAGAGTAGATTCCTGAAAAAAATGTGTTTGTTTTATGAAAAATGTGAGTGTGTTACTGCTAAAAAGTTGATTTCAATTTCGTTTTTGGATAAGGGTGATTGCAATACTTCAACAAGTCAATTGAAATTTTCTTGCACGATTAGGGACAGTGGATGCATAGAAAGATTTCTTTTTTAAATTAGTATTAGGTTTCAGAGAGTAGATTCCTGAAAAAAATGTGTTTGTTTTATGAAAAATGTGAGGGTGTTACTGCTAAAAAGTTGATTTAAATTTCGTTTTTGAATAAGGGTGATTGCAATATTTCAACAAGTCAATTGAAATTTTCTTGCACGATTAGGGACAGTGGATGCCTAGAAAGATGTTTTTTTTAAATTAGTTTTAGGTTCCAGAGAGTAGATTCTTGAAAAAAATGTGTTTGTTTTATGAAAAATGTGAGTGTGTTACTGCTAAAAAGTTGATTTAAATTTCATTTTTGTATAAGGGGGATTGCAATATTTCAACAAGTCAATTGAAATTTTCTTGCACGATTAGGGACAGTGGATTCCTAGAAAGATGTTTTTTTTAATTAGTTTTAGGTTTCAGAGAGTAGATTCCTGAAATAAATGTGTTTGTTTTATGAAAAATGTGAGGGTGTTACTGCTAAAAAGTTGATTTAAATTTCGTTTTTGAATAAGGGTGATTGCAATATTTCAACAAGTCAATTGAAATTTTCTTGCACGATTAGGGACAGTGGATGCCTAGAAAGATATTTTTTTAAAATTAGTTTTAGGTTTCAGAGAGTAGATTCCTGAAAAAAATGTGTTTGTTTTATGAAAAATGTGAGTGTGTTACTGCTAAAAAGTTGATGTAAATTTCGTTTTTGGATAAGGGTGATTGCAATATTTCAACAAGTCAATTGAAATTTTCTTGCACGATTAGGGACAGTGGATGCCTAGAAAGATGTTTTTTTAAAATTAGTTTTAGGTTCCAGAGAGTAGATTCCTGAAAAAAATGTGTTTGTTTTATGAAAAATGTGAGTGTGTTACTGCTAAAAAGTTGTTTTAAATATCGTTTTTGGATAAGGGTGATTGCAATATTTCAATAAGTTAATTGAAATTTTCTTGGAAGATTAGGGAGAGTGGATGCCTAGAAAGATGTTTTTTTTAATTAGTTTTAGGTTTCAGAGAGTAGATTCCTGAAAAAAATGTGTTTGTTTTATGAAAAATGTGAGGGTGTTACTGCTAAAAAGTTGATTTAAATTTCGTTTTTGAATAAGGGTGATTGCAATATTTTAACAAGTCAATTGAAATTTTCTTGCACGATTAGGGACAGTGGATGCCTAGAAAGATATTTTTTTTAAATTAGTTTTAGGTTTCAGAGAGTAGATTCCTGAAAAAAATGTGTTTGTTTTATGAAAAATGTGAGTGTGTTACTGCTAAAAAGTTGATTAAAATTTCGTTTTTGGATAAGGGTGATTGCAATATTTCAACAAGTCAATTGAAATTTTCTTGCACGATTAGGGACAGTGGATGCCTAGAGAGATGTTTTTTTAAAATTAGTTTTAGGTTCCAGAGAGTAGATTCCTGAAAAAAATGTGTTTGTTTTATGAAAAATGTGAGTGTGTTACTGCTAAAAAGTTGATTTAAATTTCGTTTTTGGATAAGGGTGATTGCAATACTTCAACAAGTCAATTGAAATTTTCTTGCACGATTAGGGACAGTGGATGCATAGAAAGATTTCTTTTTTAAATAAGTATTAGGTTTCAGAGAGTAGATTCCTGAAAAAAATGTGTTTGTTCGATGAAAAATGTGAGTGTGTTACTGCTAAAAAGTTGATTTAAATTTCGTTTTTGGATAAGGGTGATTGCAATATTTCAACAAGTCAATTGAAATTTTCTTGCACGATTAGGGACAGTGGATGCCTAGAAAGATGTTTTTTTTAAATTAGTTTTAGGTTTCAGAGAGTAGATTCCTGAAAAAAATGTGTTTGTTTTATGAAAAATGTGAGTGTGTTACTGCTAAAAAGTTGATTAAAATTTCGTTTTTGGATAAGGGTGATTGCAATATTTCAACAAGTCAATTGAAATTTTCTTGCACGATTAGGGACAGTGGATGCCTAGAGAGATGTTTTTTTAAAATTAGTTTTAGGTTCCAGAGAGTAGATTCCTGAAAAAAATGTGTTTGTTTTATGAAAAATGTGAGTGTGTTACTGCTAAAAAGTTGATTAAAATTTCGTTTTTGGATAAGGGTGATTGCAATATTTCAACAAGTCAATTGAAATTTTCTTGCACGATTAGGGACAGTGGATGCCTAGAGAGATGTTTTTTTAAAATTAGTTTTAGGTTCCAGAGAGTAGATTCCTGAAAAAAATGTGTTTGTTTTATGAAAAATGTGAGTGTGTTACTGCTAAAAAGTTGATTTAAATTTCGTTTTTGGATAAGGGTGATTGCAATACTTCAACAAGTCAATTGAAATTTTCTTGCACGATTAGGGACAGTGGATGCATAGAAAGATTTCTTTTTTAAATAAGTATTAGGTTTCAGAGAGTAGATTCCTGAAAAAAATGTGTTTGTTCGATGAAAAATGTGAGTGTGTTACTGCTAAAAAGTTGATTTAAATTTCGTTTTTGGATAAGGGTGATTGCAATATTTCAACAAGTCAATTGAAATTTTCTTGCACGATTAGGGACAGTGGATGCCTAGAAAGATGTTTTTTTTAAATTAGTTTTAGGTTTCAGAGAGTAGATTCCTGAAAAAAATGTGTTTGTTCGATGAAAAATGTGAGTGTGTTACTGCTAAAAAGTTGATTTAAATTTCGTTTTTGGATAAGGGTGATTGCAATATTTCAACAAGTCAATTGAAATTTTCTTGCACGATTAGGGACAGTGGATGCCTAGAAAGATGTTTTTTTAAAATTAGTTTTAGGTTCCAGAGAGTAGATTCCTGAAAAAATGTGTTTGTTTTATGAAAAATGTGAAAGTGTGACTGCTAAAAAGTTGATTTAAATTTCGTTTTTGGATAAGGGTGATTGCAATACTTCAACAAGTCAATTGAAATTTTCTTGCACGATTAGGGACAGTGGATGCATAGAAAGATTTCTTTTTTAAATTAGTATTAGGTTTCAGAGAGTAGATTCCTGAAAAAAATGTGTTTGTTTTATGAAAAATGTGAGGGTGTTACTGCTAAAAAGTTGATTTAAATTTCGTTTTTGAATAAGGGTGATTGCAATATTTCAATAAGTCAATTGAAATTTTCTTGCACGATTAGGGACAGTGGATGCCTAGAAAGATGTTTTTTTTTAATTAGTTTTAGGTTTCAGAGAGTAGATTCCTGAAAAAAATGTGTTTGTTTTATGAAAAATGTGAGTGTGTTACTGCTAAAAAGTTGATTTAAATTTCGTTTTTGGATAAGGGTGATTGCAATATTTCAACAAGTCAATTGAAATTTTCTTGCACGATTAGGGACAGTGGATGCCTAGAAAGATGTTTTTTTAAAATTAGTTTTAGGTTCCAGAGAGTAGATTCCTGAAAAAAAATGTGTTTGTTTTATGAAAAATGTGAGTGTGTTACTGCTAAAAAGTTGATTTAAATTTCGTTTTTGGATAAGGGTGATTGCAATATTTCAACAAGTCAATTGAAATTTTCTTGCACGATTAGGGACAGTGGATGCCTAGAAAGATGTTTTTTTTAAATTAGTTTTAGGTTCCAGAGAGTAGATTCCTGAAAAAAATGTGTTTGTTTTATGAAAAATGTGAGGGTGTTACTGCTAAAAAGTTGATTTAAATTTCGTTTTTGAATAAGGGTGATTGCAATATTTCAATAAGTCAATTGAAATTTTCTTGCACGATTAGGGACAGTGGATGCCTAGAAAGATGTTTTTTTTAAATTAGTTTTAGGTTTCAGAGAGTAGATTCCTGAAAAAAATGTGTTTGTTTTATGAAAAATGTGAGTGTGTTACTGCTAAAAAGTTGATTTAAATTTCGTTTTTGGATAAGGGTGATTGCAATATTTCAACAAGTCAATTGAAATTTTCTTGCACGATTAGGGACAGTGGATGCCTAGAAAGATGTTTTTTTAAAATTAGTTTTAGGTTCCAGAGAGTAGATTCCTGAAAAAAAGTGTGTTTGTTTTATGAAAAATATGAGTGTGTTACTTCTAAAAAGTTGATTTAAATATTGTTTTTGGATAAGGGTGATTGCAATATTTCAATAAGTTAATTGAAATTTTCTTGGAAGATTAGGAAGAGTGGATTCCTAGAAAGATGTTTTTTTTAATTAGTTTTAGGTTTCAGAGAGTAGATTCCTGAAAAAAGATGTGTTTGTTTTATGAAAAATGTGAGTGTGTTACTGCTAAAAAGTTGATTTAAATATCGTTTTTGGATAAGGGTGATTGCAATATTTCAACAAGTTAATTGAAATTTTCTTGCAAGATTAGGGAGAGTGGATGCCTAGAAAGATGTTTTTTACAAATTCGTTATAGGATCCAGAGAGTGGATTCCTGAAAAAAAAATTATTTGTTTCATGAAAAATGTGAGTGTGTTACTGCAAAAAAGTTGATTTAAATTTAGTTTCAGGATAGGTGTGAATGCATCATTTCAACAAGTCAATTGAAATTTTCTTGCAAGATTGGGGACAATGGATGCCTAGAAAGATGTTTTTTTTAAATTAGTTTTAGGTTTCAGAGAGTAGATTCCTGAAAAAAATGTGTTTGTTTTATGAAAAATGTGAGTGTGTTACTGCAAAAAAGTTGATTTAAATATCGTTTTTGGATAAGGGTGATTGCAATATTTCAATAAGTTAATTGAAATTTTCTTGGAAGATTAGGGAGAGTGGATGCCTAGAAAGATCTTTTTTTTTAATTAGTTTTAGGTTTCAGAGAGTAGATTCCTGAAAAAAAATTGTTTGTTTTATGAAAAATGTGAGGGTGTTACTGCTAAAAAGTTGATTTAAATTTGGTTTTTGAATAAGGGTGATTGCAATATTTCAATAAGTCAATTGAAATTTTCTTGCACGATTAGGGACAGTGGATGCCTAGAAAGATGTTTTTTTTAAATTAGTTTTAGGTTTCAGAGAGTAGATTCCTGAAAAAAATGTGTTTGTTTTATGAAAAATGTGAGTGTGTTACTGCTAAAAAGTTGATTTAAATTTCGTTTTTGGATAAGGGTGATTGCAATATTTCAACAAGTCAATTGAAATTTTCTTGCACGATTAGGGACAGTGGATGCCTAGAAAGATGTTTTTTTAAAATTAGTTTTAGGTTCCAGAGAGTAGATTCCTGAAAAAAAGTGTGTTTGTTTTATGAAAAATGTGAGTGTGTTACTGCTAAAAAGTTGATTTAAATTTCATTTTTGGATAAGGGTGATTGCAATATTTCAACAAGTCAATTGAAATTTTCTGGCACGATTAGGGACAGTGGATGCCTAGAAAGATGTTTTTTTAAAATTAGTTTTAGGTTCCAGAGAGTAGATTCCTGAAAAAAATGTGTTTGTTTTATGAAAAATGTGAAAGTGTGACTGCTAAAAAGTTGATTTAAATTTCGTTTTTGGATAAGGGTGATTGCAATACTTCAACAAGTCAATTGAAATTTTCTTGCACGATTAGGGACAGTGGATGCATAGAAAGATTTCTTTTTTAAATTAGTATTAGGTTTCAGAGAGTTGATTCCTGAAAAAAATGTGTTTGTTTTATGAAAAATGTGAGGGTGTTACTGCTAAAAAGTTGATTTAAATTTCGTTTGTGAATAAGGGTGATTGCAATATTTCAATAAGTCAATTGAAATTTTCTTGCACGATTAGGGACAGTGGATGCCTAGAAAGATGTTTTTTTTTAATTAGTTTTAGGTTTCAGAGAGTAGATTCCTGAAAAAAATGTGTTTGTTTTATGAAAAATGTGAGTGTGTTACTGCTAAAAAGTTGATTTAAATATCGTTTTTGGATAAGGGTGATTGCAATATTTCAATAAGTTAATTGAAATTTTCTTGGAAGATTAGGAAGAGTGGATTCCTAGAAAGATGTTTTTTTTAATTAGTTTTAGGTTTCAGAGAGTAGATTCCTGAAATAAATGTGTTTGTTTTATGAAAAATGTGAGGGTGTTACTGCTAAAAAGTTGATTTAAATTTCATTTTTGAATAAGGGTGATTGCAATATTCCAACAAGTCAATTGAAATTTTCTTGGAAGATTAGGAAGAGTGGATTCCTAGAAAGATGTTTTTTTAAAATTAGTTTTAGGTTCCAGAGAGTAGATTCCTGAAAAAATGTGTTTGTTTTATGAAAAATGTGAGTGTGTTACTGCTAAAAAGTTGATTTAAATATTGTTTTTGGATAAGGTTGATTGCAATATTTCAATAAGTTAATTGAAATTTTCTTGGAAGATTAGGAAGAGTGGATTCCTAGAAAGATGTTTTTTTTAATTAGTTTTAGGTTTCAGAGAGTAGATTCCTGAAATAAATGTGTTTGTTTTATGAAAAATGTGAGGGTGTTACTGCTAAAAAGTTGATTTAAATTTCGTTTTTGAATAAGGGTGATTGCAATATTTCAACAAGTCAATTGAAATTTCCTTGCACGATTAGGGACAGTGGATGCCTAGAAAGATATTTTTTTAAAATTAGTTTTAGGTTTCAGAGAGTAGATTCCTGAAAAAAATGTGTTTGTTTTATGAAAAATGTGAGTGTGTTACTGCTAAAAAGTTGATTTAAATTTCGTTTTTTGATAAGGGTGATTGCAATATTTCAACAAGTCAATTGAAATTTTCTTGCACGATTAGGGACAGTGGATGCCTAGAAAGATGTTTTTTTAAAATTAGTTTTAGGTTCCAGAGAGTAGATTCCTGAAAAAAATGTGTTTGTTTTATGAAAAATGTGAGTGTGTTACTGCTAAAAAGTTGTTTTAAATAACGTTTTTGGATAAGGGTGATTGCAATATTTCAATAAGTTAATTGAAATTTTCTTGGAAGATTAGGGAGAGTGGATGCCTAGAAAGATGTTTTTTTTAATTAGTTTTAGGTTTCAGAGAGTAGATTCCTGAAAAAAATGTGTTTGTTTTATGAAAAATGTGAGGGTGTTACTGCTAAAAAGTTGATTTAAATTTCGTTTTTGAATAAGGGTGATTGCAATATTTTAACAAGTCAATTGAAATTTTCTTGCACGATTAGGGACAGTGGATGCCTAGAAAGATATTTTTTTAAAATTAGTTTTAGGTTTCAGAGAGTAGATTCCTGAAAAAAATGTGTTTGTTTTATGAAAAATGTGAGTGTGTTACTGCTAAAAAGTTGATTAAAATTTCGTTTTTGGATAAGGGTGATTGCAATATTTCAACAAGTCAATTGAAATTTTCTTGCACGATTAGGGACAGTGGATGCCTAGAGAGATGTTTTTTTAAAATTAGTTTTAGGTTCCAGAGAGTAGATTCCTGAAAAAAATGTGTTTGTTTTATGAAAAATGTGAGTGTGTTACTGCTAAAAAGTTGATTTCAATTTCGTTTTTGGATAAGGGTGATTGCAATACTTCAACAAGTCAATTGAAATTTTCTTGCACGATTAGGGACAGTGGATGCATAGAAAGATTTCTTTTTTAAATTAGTATTAGGTTTCAGAGAGTAGATTCCTGAAAAAAATGTGTTTGTTTTATGAAAAATGTGAGGGTGTTACTGCTAAAAAGTTGATTTAAATTTCGTTTTTGAATAAGGGTGATTGCAATATTTCAACAAGTCAATTGAAATTTTCTTGCACGATTAGGGACAGTGGATGCCTAGAAAGATGTTTTTTTAAAATTAGTTTTAGGTTCCAGAGAGTAGATTCCTGAAAAAAAGTGTGTTTGTTTTATGAAAAATGTGAGTGTGTTACTGCTAAAAAGTTGATTTAAATTTCATTTTTGGATAAGGGTGATTGCAATATTTCAACAAGTCAATTGAAATTTTCTTGCACGATTAGGGACAGTGGATGCCTAGAAAGATGTTTTTTTAAAATTAGTTTTAGGTTCCAGAGAGTAGATTCCTGAAAAAAATGTGTTTGTTTTATGAAAAATGTGAGTGTGTTACTGCTAAAAAGTTGATTTAAATATCATTTTTGGATAAGGGTGATTGCAATATTTCAATACGTTAATTGAAATTTTCTTGGAAGATTAGGAAGAGTGGATTCCTAGAAAGATGTTTTTTTTAATTAGTTTTAGGTTTCAGAGAGTAGATTCCTGAAATAAATGTGTTTGTTTTATGAAAAATGTGAGGGTGTTACTGCTAAAAAGTTGATTTAAATTTCGTTTTTGAATAAGGGTGATTGCAATATTTCAACAAGTCAATTGAAATTTTCTTGCACGATTAGGGACAGTGGATGCCTAGAAAGATGTTTTTTTAAAATTAGTTTTAGGTTCCAGAGAGTAGATTCCTGAAAAAAATGTGTTTGTTTTATGAAAAATGTGAGTGTGTTACTGCTAAAAAGTTGATTTAAATATTGTTTTTGGATAAGGGTGATTGCAATATTTCAATAAGTTAATTGAAATTTTCTTGGAAGATTAGGAAGAGTGGATTCCTAGAAAGATGTTTTTTTAAAATTAGTTTTAGGTTCCAGAGAGTAGATTCCTGAAAAAAATGTGTTTGTTTTATGAAAAATGTGAGTGTGTTACTGCTAAAAAGTTGATTTAAATATCGTTTTTGGATAAGGGTGATTGCAATATTTCAATAAGTTAATTGAAATTTTCTTGGAAGATTAGGAAGAGTGGATTCCTAGAAAGATGTTTTTTACAAATTCGTTATAGGATCCAGAGAGTGGATTCCTGAAAAAAAAATTATTTGTTTCATGAAAAATGTGAGTGTGTTACTGCAAAAAAGTTGATTTAAATTTAGTTTCAGGATAGGTGTGAATGCATCATTTCAACAAGTCAATTGAAATTTTCTTGCAAGATTGGGGACAATGGATGCCTAGAAAGATGTTTTTTTAAAATTAGTTTTAGGTTTCAGAGAGTAGATTCCTGAAAAAAATGTGTTTGTTTTATGAAAAATGTGAGTGTGTTACTGCAAAAAAGTTGATTTAAATATCGTTTTTGGATAAGGGTGATTGCAATATTTCAAGAAGTTAATTGAAATTTTCTTGGAAGATTAGGGAGAGTGGATGCCTAGAAAGATCTTTTTTTTTAATTAGTTTTAGGTTTCAGAGAGTAGATTCCTGAAAAAAATGTGTTTGTTTTATGAAAAATGTGAGGGTGTTACTGCTAAAAAGTTGATTTAAATTTCGTTTTTGAATAAGGGTGATTGCAATATTTCAATAAGTCAATTGAAATTTTCTTGCACGATTAGGGACAGTGGATGCCTAGAAAGATGTTTTTTTTAAATTAGTTTTAGGTTTCAGAGAGTAGATTCCTGAAAAAAATGTGTTTGTTTTATGAAAAATGTGAGTGTGTTACTGCTAAAAAGTTGATTTAAATTTAGTTTCAGGATAGGTGTGAATGCATCATTTCAACAAGTCAATTGAAATTTTCTTGCAAGATTGGGGACAATGGATGCCTAGAAAGATGTTTTTTTTAAATTAGTTTTAGGTTTCAGAGAGTAGATTCCTGAAAAAAATGTGTTTGTTTTATGAAAAATGTGAGTGTGTTACTGCAAAAAAGTTGATTTAAATATCGTTTTTGGATAAGGGTGATTGCATTATTTCAATAAGTTAATTGAAATTTTCTTGGAAGATTAGGGAGAGTGGATGCCTAGAAAGATCTTTTTTTTAATTAGTTTTAGGTTTCAGAGAGTAGATTCCTGAAAAAAATGTGTTTGTTTTATGAAAAATGTGAGGGTTTTACTGCTAAAAAGTTGATTTAAATTTCGTTTTTGAATAAGGGTGATTGCAATATTTCAATAAGTCAATTGAAATTTTCTTGCACGATTAGGGACAGTGGATGCCTAGAAAGATGTTTTTTTTAAATTAGTTTTAGGTTTCAGAGAGTAGATTCCTGAAAAAAATGTGTTTGTTTTATGAAAAATGTGAGTGTGTTACTGCTAAAAAGTTGATTTAAATTTCGTTTTTGGATAAGGGTGATTGCAATATTTCAACAAGTCAATTGAAATTTTCTTGCACGATTAGGGACAGTGGATGCCTAGAAAGATGTTTTTTTAAAATTAGTTTTAGGTTCCAGAGAGTAGATTCCTGAAAAAAAGTGTGTTTGTTTTATGAAAAATGTGAGTGTGTTACTGCTAAAAAGTTGATTTAAATTTCATTTTTGGATAAGGGTGATTGCAATATTTCAACAAGTCAATTGAAATTTTCTTGCACGATTAGGGACAGTGGATGCCTAGAAAGATGTTTTTTTTAAATTAGTTTTAGGTTTCAGAGAGTAGATTCCTGAAAAAAATGTGTTTGTTTTATGAAAAATGTGAGTGTGTTACTGCTAAAAAGTTGATTTAAATTTCGTTTTTGGATAAGGGTGATTGCAATATTTCAACAAGTCAATTGAAATTTTCTTGCACGATTAGGGACAGTGGATGCCTAGAAAGATGTTTTTTTAAAATTAGTTTTAGGTTCCAGAGAGTAGATTCCTGAAAAAAAGTGTGTTTGTTTTATGAAAAATGTGAGTGTGTTACTGCTAAAAAGTTGATTTAAATTTCGTTTTTGGATAAGGGTGATTGCAATACTTCAACAAGTCAATTGAAATTTTCTTGCACGATTAGGGACAGTGGATGCCTAGAAAGATGTTTTTTTAAAATTAGTTTTAGGTTCCAGAGAGTAGATTCCTGAAAAAAATGTGTTTGTTTTATGAAAAATGTGAGGGTGTTACTGCTAAAAAGTTGATTTAAATTTCGTTTTTGAATAAGGGTGATTGCAATATTTCAACAAGTCAATTGAAATTTTCTTGCACGATTAGGGACAGTGGATGCCTAGAAAGATGTTTTTTTAAAATTAGTTTTAGGTTCCAGAGAGTAGATTCCTAAAAAAAGTGTGTTTGTTTTATGAAAAATGTGAGTGTGTTACTGCTAAAAAGTTGATTTAAATTTCATTTTTGGATAAGGGTGATTGCAATATTTCAACAAGTCAATTGAAATTTTCTTGCACGATTAGGGACAGTGGATGCCTAGAAAGATGTTTTTTTAAAATTAGTTTTAGGTTCCAGAGAGTAGATTCCTGAAAAAAATGTGTTTGTTTTATGAAAAATGTGAGTGTGTTACTGCTAAAAAGTTGATTTAAATATCGTTTTTGGATAAGGGTGATTGCAATATTTCAATACGTTAATTGAAATTTTCTTGGAAGATTAGGAAGAGTGGATTCCTAGAAAGATGTTATTTTTTAATTAGTTTTAGGTTTCAGAGAGTAGACTCCTGAAATAAATGTGTTTGTTTTATGAAAAATGTGAGGGTGTTACTGCTAAAAAGTTGATTTAAATTTCGTTTTTGAATAAGGGTGATTGCAATATTTCAACAAGTCAATTGAAATTTTCTTGCACGATTAGGGACAGTGGATGCCTAGAAAGATGTTTTTTTAAAATTAGTTTTAGGTTCCAGAGAGTAGATTCCTGAAAAAAATGTGTTTGTTTTATGAAAAATGTGAGTGTGTTACTGCTAAAAAGTTGATTTAAATATTGTTTTTGGATAAGGGTGATTGCAATATTTCAATAAGTTAATTGAAATTTTCTTGGAAGATTAGGAAGAGTGGATTCCTAGAAAGATGTTTTTTTTAATTAGTTTTAGGTTTCAGAGAGTAGATTCCTGAAAAAAGATGTGTTTGTTTTATGAAAAATGTGAGTGTGTTACTGCTAAAAAGTTGATTTAAATATCGTTTTTGGATAAGGGTGATTGCAATATTTCAACAAGTTAATTGAAATTTTCTTGCAAGATTAGGGAGAGTGGATGCCTAGAAAGATGTTTTTTACAAATTCGTTATAGGATCCAGAGAGTGGATTCCTGAAAAAAAAATTATTTGTTTCATGAAAAATGTGAGTGTGTTACTGCAAAAAAGTTGATTTAAATTTAGTTTCAGGATAGGTGTGAATGCATCATTTCAACAAGTCAATTGAAATTTTCTTGCAAGATTGGGGACAATGGATGCCTAGAAAGATGTTTTTTTTAAATTAGTTTTAGGTTTCAGAGAGTAGATTCCTGAAAAAAATGTGTTTGTTTTATGAAAAATGTGAGTGTGTTACTGCAAAAAAGTTGATTTAAATATCGTTTTTGGATAAGGGTGATTGCAATATTTCAAGAAGTTAATTGAAATTTTCTTGGAAGATTAGGGAGAGTGGATGCCTAGAAAGATCTTTTTTTTTAATTAGTTTTAGGTTTCAGAGAGTAGATTCCTGAAAAAAATGTGTTTGTTTTATGAAAAATGTGAGGGTGTTACTGCTAAAAAGTTGATTTAAATTTCGTTTTTGAATAAGGGTGATTGCAATATTTCAATAAGTCAATTGAAATTTTCTTGCACGATTAGGGACAGTGGATGCCTAGAAAGATGTTTTTTTTAAATTAGTTTTAGGTTTCAGAGAGTAGATTCCTGAAAAAAATGTGTTTGTTTTATGAAAAATGTGAGTGTGTTACTGCTAAAAAGTTGATTTAAATTTCGTTTTTGGATAAGGGTGATTGCAATATTTCAACAAGTCAATTGAAATTTTCTTGCACGATTAGGGACAGTGGATGCATAGAAAGATTTCTTTTTTAAATTAGTATTAGGTTTCAGAGAGTAGATTCCTGAAAAAAATGTGTTTGTTTTATGAAAAATGTGAGGGTGTTACTGCTAAAAAGTTGATTTAAATTTCGTTTTTGAATAAGGGTGATTGCAATGTTTCAACAAGTCAATTGAAATTTCCTTGCACGATTAGGGACAGTGGATGCCTAGAAAGATATTTTTTTAAAATTAGTTTTAGGTTTCAGAGAGTAGATTCCTGAAAAAAATGTGTTTGTTTTATGAAAAATGTGAGTGTGTTACTGCTAAAAAGTTGATTTAAATTTCGTTTTTTGATAAGGGTGATTGCAATATTTCAACAAGTCAATTGAAATTTTCTTGCACGATTAGGGACAGTGGATGCCTAGAAAGATGTTTTTTTAAAATTAGTTTTAGGTTCCAGAGAGTAGATTCCTGAAAAAAATGTGTTTGTTTTATGAAAAATGTGAGTGTGTTACTGCTAAAAAGTTGTTTTAAATAACGTTTTTGGATAAGGGTGATTGCAATATTTCAATAAGTTAATTGAAATTTTCTTGGAAGATTAGGGAGAGTGGATGCCTAGAAAGATGTTTTTTTTAATTAGTTTTAGGTTTCAGAGAGTAGATTCCTGAAAAAAATGTGTTTGTTTTATGAAAAATGTGAGGGTGTTACTGCTAAAAAGTTGATTTAAATTTCGTTTTTGAATAAGGGTGATTGCAATATTTTAACAAGTCAATTGAAATTTTCTTGCACGATTAGGGACAGTGGATGCCTAGAAAGATATTTTTTTAAAATTAGTTTTAGGTTTCAGAGAGTAGATTCCTGAAAAAAATGTGTTTGTTTTATGAAAAATGTGAGTGTGTTACTGCTAAAAAGTTGATTAAAATTTCGTTTTTGGATAAGGGTGATTGCAATATTTCAACAAGTCAATTGAAATTTTCTTGCACGATTAGGGACAGTGGATGCCTAGAGAGATGTTTTTTTAAAATTAGTTTTAGGTTCCAGAGAGTAGATTCCTGAAAAAAATGTGTTTGTTTTATGAAAAATGTGAGTGTGTTACTGCTAAAAAGTTGATTTCAATTTCGTTTTTGGATAAGGGTGATTGCAATACTTCAACAAGTCAATTGAAATTTTCTTGCACGATTAGGGACAGTGGATGCATAGAAAGATTTCTTTTTTAAATTAGTATTAGGTTTCAGAGAGTAGATTCCTGAAAAAAATGTGTTTGTTTTATGAAAAATGTGAGGGTGTTACTGCTAAAAAGTTGATTTAAATTTCGTTTTTGAATAAGGGTGATTGCAATATTTCAACAAGTCAATTGAAATTTTCTTGCACGATTAGGGACAGTGGATGCCTAGAAAGATGTTTTTTTTAAATTAGTTTTAGGTTCCAGAGAGTAGATTCTTGAAAAAAATGTGTTTGTTTTATGAAAAATGTGAGTGTGTTACTGCAAAAAAGTTGATTTAAATTTCATTTTTGTATAAGGGGGATTGCAATATTTCAACAAGTCAATTGAAATTTTCTTGCACGATTAGGGACAGTGGATTCCTAGAAAGATGTTTTTTTTAATTAGTTTTAGGTTTCAGAGAGTAGATTCCTGAAATAAATGTGTTTGTTTTATGAAAAATGTGAGGGTGTTACTGCTAAAAAGTTGATTTAAATTTCGTTTTTGAATAAGGGTGATTGCAATATTTCAACAAGTCAATTGAAATTTTCTTGCACGATTAGGGACAGTGGATGCCTAGAAAGATATTTTTTTAAAATTAGTTTTAGGTTTCAGAGAGTAGATTCCTGAAAAAAATGTGTTTGTTTTATGAAAAATGTGAGTGTGTTACTGCTAAAAAGTTGATGTAAATTTCGTTTTTGGATAAGGGTGATTGCAATATTTCAACAAGTCAATTGAAATTTTCTTGCACGATTAGGGACAGTGGATGCCTAGAAAGATGTTTTTTTAAAATTAGTTTTAGGTTCCAGAGAGTAGATTCCTGAAAAAAATGTGTTTGTTTTATGAAAAATGTGAGTGTGTTACTGCTAAAAAGTTGTTTTAAATATCGTTTTTGGATAAGGGTGATTGCAATATTTCAATAAGTTAATTGAAATTTTCTTGGAAGATTAGGGAGAGTGGATGCCTAGAAAGATGTTTTTTTTAATTAGTTTTAGGTTTCAGAGAGTAGATTCCTGAAAAAAATGTGTTTGTTTTATGAAAAATGTGAGGGTGTTACTGCTAAAAAGTTGATTTAAATTTCGTTTTTGAATAAGGGTGATTGCAATATTTTAACAAGTCAATTGAAATTTTCTTGCACGATTAGGGACAGTGGATGCCTAGAAAGATATTTTTTTTAAATTAGTTTTAGGTTTCAGAGAGTAGATTCCTGAAAAAAATGTGTTTGTTTTATGAAAAATGTGAGTGTGTTACTGCTAAAAAGTTGATTAAAATTTCGTTTTTGGATAAGGGTGATTGCAATATTTCAACAAGTCAATTGAAATTTTCTTGCACGATTAGGGACAGTGGATGCCTAGAGAGATGTTTTTTTAAAATTAGTTTTAGGTTCCAGAGAGTAGATTCCTGAAAAAAATGTGTTTGTTTTATGAAAAATGTGAGTGTGTTACTGCTAAAAAGTTGATTTAAATTTCGTTTTTGGATAAGGGTGATTGCAATACTTCAACAAGTCAATTGAAATTTTCTTGCACGATTAGGGACAGTGGATGCATAGAAAGATTTCTTTTTTAAATAAGTATTAGGTTTCAGAGAGTAGATTCCTGAAAAAAATGTGTTTGTTTTATGAAAAATGTGAGGGTGTTACTGCTAAAAAGTTGATTTAAATTTCGTTTTTGAATAAGGGTGATTGCAATATTTCAACAAGTCAATTGAAATTTTCTTGCACGATTAGGGACAGTGGATGCCTAGAAAGATGTTTTTTTTAAATTAGTTTTAGGTTCCAGAGAGTAGATTCCTGAAAAAATGTGTTTGTTTTATGAAAAATGTGAGTGTGTTACTGCTAAAAAGTTGATTTAAATTTCATTTTTGTATAAGGGGGATTGCAATATTTCAACAAGTCAATTGAAATTTTCTTGCACGATTAGGGACAGTGGATGCCTAGAAAGATTTTTTTTAAATTAGTTTTAGGTTCCAGAGAGTAGATTCCTGAAAAAAATGTGTTTGTTTTATGAAAAATGTGAGTGTGTTACTGCAAAAAAGTTGATTTAAATATCGTTTTTGGATAAGGGTGATTGCAATATTTCAACAAGTTAATTGAAATTTTCTTGCAAGATTAGGGAGAGTGGATGCCTAGAAAGATGTTTTTTACAAATTCGTTATAGGTTCCAGAGAGTGGATTCCTGAAAAAAAAATTATTTGTTTCATGAAAAATGTGAGTGTGTTACTGCAAAAAAGTTGATTTAAATTTAGTTTCAGGATAAGCATGAATGCATCATTTCAACAAGTTAATTCAAATTTTCTTGCACGATTAGGGAGAGTGGATGCATAGAAAGATGTTTTTTTTATATTTGTTTTAGGTTCCAGAGAGTTGATTCCTGAAAAAAATGTGTTTGTTTTATGAAAAATATGAGTGTGTTACTGCTAAAAAGTTTATTTAAATTTAGCTTCAGGATAGGCATGATTGCATTATTTCAACTAGTTAATTGAAATTTTCTTGCACGATTAGGGAGAGTGGATGCATAGAAAGATGTTTTTTTTATATTTGTTTTAGGTTCCAGAGAGTTGATTCCTGAAAAAATGTGTTTGTTTTATGAAAAATGTGAGTGTGTTACTGCTAAAAAGTTGATTTAAATTTCGTTTTTGGATAAGGGTGATTGCAATATTTCAACAAGTCAATTGAAATTTTCTTGCACGATTAGGGACAGTGGATGCCTAGAAAGATGTTTTTTTTAAATTAGTTTTAGGTTTCAGAGAGTAGATTCCTGAAAAAAATGTGTTTGTTCGATGAAAAATGTGAGTGTGTTACTGCTAAAAAGTTGATTTAAATTTCGTTTTTGGATAAGGGTGATTGCAATATTTCAACAAGTCAATTGAAATTTTCTTGCACGATTAGGGACAGTGGATGCCTAGAAAGATGTTTTTTTAAAATTAGTTTTAGGTTCCAGAGAGTAGATTCCTGAAAAAATGTGTTTGTTTTATGAAAAATGTGAAAGTGTGACTGCTAAAAAGTTGATTTAAATTTCGTTTTTGGATAAGGGTGATTGCAATACTTCAACAAGTCAATTGAAATTTTCTTGCACGATTAGGGACAGTGGATGCATAGAAAGATTTCTTTTTTAAATTAGTATTAGGTTTCAGAGAGTAGATTCCTGAAAAAAATGTGTTTGTTTTATGAAAAATGTGAGGGTGTTACTGCTAAAAAGTTGATTTAAATTTCGTTTTTGAATAAGGGTGATTGCAATATTTCAATAAGTCAATTGAAATTTTCTTGCACGATTAGGGACAGTGGATGCCTAGAAAGATGTTTTTTTTTAATTAGTTTTAGGTTTCAGAGAGTAGATTCCTGAAAAAAATGTGTTTGTTTTATGAAAAATGTGAGTGTGTTACTGCTAAAAAGTTGATTTAAATTTCGTTTTTGGATAAGGGTGATTGCAATATTTCAACAAGTCAATTGAAATTTTCTTGCACGATTAGGGACAGTGGATGCCTAGAAAGATGTTTTTTTAAAATTAGTTTTAGGTTCCAGAGAGTAGATTCCTGAAAAAAAATGTGTTTGTTTTATGAAAAATGTGAGTGTGTTACTGCTAAAAAGTTGATTTAAATTTCGTTTTTGGATAAGGGTGATTGCAATATTTCAACAAGTCAATTGAAATTTTCTTGCACGATTAGGGACAGTGGATGCCTAGAAAGATGTTTTTTTTAAATTAGTTTTAGGTTCCAGAGAGTAGATTCCTGAAAAAAATGTGTTTGTTTTATGAAAAATGTGAGGGTGTTACTGCTAAAAAGTTGATTTAAATTTCGTTTTTGAATAAGGGTGATTGCAATATTTCAATAAGTCAATTGAAATTTTCTTGCACGATTAGGGACAGTGGATGCCTAGAAAGATGTTTTTTTTAAATTAGTTTTAGGTTTCAGAGAGTAGATTCCTGAAAAAAATGTGTTTGTTTTATGAAAAATGTGAGTGTGTTACTGCTAAAAAGTTGATTTAAATTTCGTTTTTGGATAAGGGTGATTGCAATATTTCAACAAGTCAATTGAAATTTTCTTGCACGATTAGGGACAGTGGATGCCTAGAAAGATGTTTTTTTAAAATTAGTTTTAGGTTCCAGAGAGTAGATTCCTGAAAAAAAGTGTGTTTGTTTTATGAAAAATATGAGTGTGTTACTGCTAAAAAGTTGATTTAAATATTGTTTTTGGATAAGGGTGATTGCAATATTTCAATAAGTTAATTGAAATTTTCTTGGAAGATTAGGAAGAGTGGATTCCTAGAAAGATGTTTTTTTTAATTAGTTTTAGGTTTCAGAGAGTAGATTCCTGAAAAAAGATGTGTTTGTTTTATGAAAAATGTGAGTGTGTTACTGCTAAAAAGTTGATTTAAATATCGTTTTTGGATAAGGGTGATTGCAATATTTCAACAAGTTAATTGAAATTTTCTTGCAAGATTAGGGAGAGTGGATGCCTAGAAAGATGTTTTTTACAAATTCGTTATAGGATCCAGAGAGTGGATTCCTGAAAAAAAAATTATTTGTTTCATGAAAAATGTGAGTGTGTTACTGCAAAAAAGTTGATTTAAATTTAGTTTCAGGATAGGTGTGAATGCATCATTTCAACAAGTCAATTGAAATTTTCTTGCAAGATTGGGGACAATGGATGCCTAGAAAGATGTTTTTTTTAAATTAGTTTTAGGTTTCAGAGAGTAGATTCCTGAAAAAAATGTGTTTGTTTTATGAAAAATGTGAGTGTGTTACTGCAAAAAAGTTGATTTAAATATCGTTTTTGGATAAGGGTGATTGCAATATTTCAATAAGTTAATTGAAATTTTCTTGGAAGATTAGGGAGAGTGGATGCCTAGAAAGATCTTTTTTTTTAATTAGTTTTAGGTTTCAGAGAGTAGATTCCTGAAAAAAAATTGTTTGTTTTATGAAAAATGTGAGGGTGTTACTGCTAAAAAGTTGATTTAAATTTGGTTTTTGAATAAGGGTGATTGCAATATTTCAATAAGTCAATTGAAATTTTCTTGCACGATTAGGGACAGTGGATGCCTAGAAAGATGTTTTTTTTAAATTAGTTTTAGGTTTCAGAGAGTAGATTCCTGAAAAAAATGTGTTTGTTTTATGAAAAATGTGAGTGTGTTACTGCTAAAAAGTTGATTTAAATTTCGTTTTTGGATAAGGGTGATTGCAATATTTCAACAAGTCAATTGAAATTTTCTTGCACGATTAGGGACAGTGGATGCCTAGAAAGATGTTTTTTTAAAATTAGTTTTAGGTTCCAGAGAGTAGATTCCTGAAAAAAAGTGTGTTTGTTTTATGAAAAATGTGAGTGTGTTACTGCTAAAAAGTTGATTTAAATTTCATTTTTGGATAAGGGTGATTGCAATATTTCAACAAGTCAATTGAAATTTTCTGGCACGATTAGGGACAGTGGATGCCTAGAAAGATGTTTTTTTAAAATTAGTTTTAGGTTCCAGAGAGTAGATTCCTGAAAAAAATGTGTTTGTTTTATGAAAAATGTGAAAGTGTGACTGCTAAAAAGTTGATTTAAATTTCGTTTTTGGATAAGGGTGATTGCAATACTTCAACAAGTCAATTGAAATTTTCTTGCACGATTAGGGACAGTGGATGCATAGAAAGATTTCTTTTTTAAATTAGTATTAGGTTTCAGAGAGTTGATTCCTGAAAAAAATGTGTTTGTTTTATGAAAAATGTGAGGGTGTTACTGCTAAAAAGTTGATTTAAATTTTGTTTTTGAATAAGGGTGATTGCAATATTTCAATAAGTCAATTGAAATTTTCTTGCACGATTAGGGACAGTGGATGCCTAGAAAGATGTTTTTTTTTAATTAGTTTTAGGTTTCAGAGAGTAGATTCCTGAAAAAAATGTGTTTGTTTTATGAAAAATGTGAGTGTGTTACTGCTAAAAAGTTGATTTAAATATCGTTTTTGGATAAGGGTGATTGCAATATTTCAATAAGTTAATTGAAATTTTCTTGGAAGATTAGGAAGAGTGGATTCCTAGAAAGATGTTTTTTTTAATTAGTTTTAGGTTTCAGAGAGTAGATTCCTGAAATAAATGTGTTTGTTTTATGAAAAATGTGAGGGTGTTACTGCTAAAAAGTTGATTTAAATTTCATTTTTGAATAAGGGTGATTGCAATATTCCAACAAGTCAATTGAAATTTTCTTGGAAGATTAGGAAGAGTGGATTCCTAGAAAGATGTTTTTTTAAAATTAGTTTTAGGTTCCAGAGAGTAGATTCCTGAAAAAAATGTGTTTGTTTTATGAAAAATGTGAGTGTGTTACTGCTAAAAAGTTGATTTAAATATTGTTTTTGGATAAGGTTGATTGCAATATTTCAATAAGTTAATTGAAATTTTCTTGGAAGATTAGGAAGAGTGGATTCCTAGAAAGATGTTTTTTTTAATTAGTTTTAGGTTTCAGAGAGTAGATTCCTGAAATAAATGTGTTTGTTTTATGAAAAATGTGAGGGTGTTACTGCTAAAAAGTTGATTTAAATTTCGTTTTTGAATAAGGGTGATTGCAATATTTCAACAAGTCAATTGAAATTTCCTTGCACGATTAGGGACAGTGGATGCCTAGAAAGATATTTTTTTAAAATTAGTTTTAGGTTTCAGAGAGTAGATTCCTGAAAAAAATGTGTTTGTTTTATGAAAAATGTGAGTGTGTTACTGCTAAAAAGTTGATTTAAATTTCGTTTTTTGATAAGGGTGATTGCAATATTTCAACAAGTCAATTGAAATTTTCTTGCACGATTAGGGACAGTGGATGCCTAGAAAGATGTTTTTTTAAAATTAGTTTTAGGTTCCAGAGAGTAGATTCCTGAAAAAAATGTGTTTGTTTTATGAAAAATGTGAGTGTGTTACTGCTAAAAAGTTGTTTTAAATAACGTTTTTGGATAAGGGTGATTGCAATATTTCAATAAGTTAATTGAAATTTTCTTGGAAGATTAGGGAGAGTGGATGCCTAGAAAGATGTTTTTTTTAATTAGTTTTAGGTTTCAGAGAGTAGATTCCTGAAAAAAATGTGTTTGTTTTATGAAAAATGTGAGGGTGTTACTGCTAAAAAGTTGATTTAAATTTCGTTTTTGAATAAGGGTGATTGCAATATTTTAACAAGTCAATTGAAATTTTCTTGCACGATTAGGGACAGTGGATGCCTAGAAAGATATTTTTTTAAAATTAGTTTTAGGTTTCAGAGAGTAGATTCCTGAAAAAAATGTGTTTGTTTTATGAAAAATGTGAGTGTGTTACTGCTAAAAAGTTGATTAAAATTTCGTTTTTGGATAAGGGTGATTGCAATATTTCAACAAGTCAATTGAAATTTTCTTGCACGATTAGGGACAGTGGATGCCTAGAGAGATGTTTTTTTAAAATTAGTTTTAGGTTCCAGAGAGTAGATTCCTGAAAAAAATGTGTTTGTTTTATGAAAAATGTGAGTGTGTTACTGCTAAAAAGTTGATTTCAATTTCGTTTTTGGATAAGGGTGATTGCAATACTTCAACAAGTCAATTGAAATTTTCTTGCACGATTAGGGACAGTGGATGCATAGAAAGATTTCTTTTTTAAATTAGTATTAGGTTTCAGAGAGTAGATTCCTGAAAAAAATGTGTTTGTTTTATGAAAAATGTGAGGGTGTTACTGCTAAAAAGTTGATTTAAATTTCGTTTTTGAATAAGGGTGATTGCAATATTTCAACAAGTCAATTGAAATTTTCTTGCACGATTAGGGACAGTGGATGCCTAGAAAGATGTTTTTTTTAAATTAGTTTTAGGTTCCAGAGAGTAGATTCTTGAAAAAAATGTGTTTGTTTTATGAAAAATGTGAGTGTGTTACTGCTAAAAAGTTGATTTAAATTTCATTTTTGTATAAGGGGGATTGCAATATTTCAACAAGTCAATTGAAATTTTCTTGCACGATTAGGGACAGTGGATTCCTAGAAAGATGTTTTTTTTAATTAGTTTTAGGTTTCAGAGAGTAGATTCCTGAAATAAATGTGTTTGTTTTATGAAAAATGTGAGGGTGTTACTGCTAAAAAGTTGATTTAAATTTCGTTTTTGAATAAGGGTGATTGCAATATTTCAACAAGTCAATTGAAATTTTCTTGCACGATTAGGGACAGTGAATGCCTAGAAAGATATTTTTTTTAAATTAGTTTTAGGTTTCAGAGAGTAGATTCCTGAAAAAAATGTGTTTGTTTTATGAAAAATGTGAGTGTGTTACTGCTAAAAAGTTGATGTAAATTTCGCTTTTGGATAAGGGTGATTGCAATATTTCAACAAGTCAATTGAAATTTTCTTGCACGATTAGGGACAGTGGATGCCTAGAAAGATGTTTTTTTAAAATTAGTTTTAGGTTCCAGAGAGTAGATTCCTGAAAAAAATGTGTTTGTTTTATGAAAAATGTGAGTGTGTTACTGCTAAAAAGTTGTTTTAAATAACGTTTTTGGATAAGGGTGATTGCAATATTTCAATAAGTTAATTGAAATTTTCTTGGAAGATTAGGGAGAGTGGATGCCTAGAAAGATGTTTTTTTTAATTAGTTTTAGGTTTCAGAGAGTAGATTCCTGAAAAAAATGTGTTTGTTTTATGAAAAATGTGAGGGTGTTACTGCTAAAAAGTTGATTTAAATTTCGTTTTTGAATAAGGGTGATTGCAATATTTTAACAAGTCAATTGAAATTTTCTTGCACGATTAGGGACAGTGGATGCCTAGAAAGATATTTTTTTAAAATTAGTTTTAGGTTTCCGAGAGTAGATTCCTGAAAAAAATGTGTTTGTTTTATGAAAAATGTGAGTGTGTTACTGCTAAAAAGTTGATTAAAATTTCGTTTTTGGATAAGGGTGATTGCAATATTTCAACAAGTCAATTGAAATTTTCTTGCACGATTAGGGACAGTGGATGCCTAGAGAGATGTTTTTTTAAAATTAGTTTTAGGTTCCAGAGAGTAGATTCCTGAAAAAAATGTGTTTGTTTTATGAAAAATGTGAGTGTGTTACTGCTAAAAAGTTGATTTCAATTTCGTTTTTGGATAAGGGTGATTGCAATACTTCAACAAGTCAATTGAAATTTTCTTGCACGATTAGGGACAGTGGATGCATAGAAAGATTTCTTTTTTAAATTAGTATTAGGTTTCAGAGAGTAGATTCCTGAAAAAAATGTGTTTGTTTTATGAAAAATGTGAGGGTGTTACTGCTAAAAAGTTGATTTAAATTTCGTTTTTGAATAAGGGTGATTGCAATATTTCAACAAGTCAATTGAAATTTTCTTGCACGATTAGGGACAGTGGATGCCTAGAAAGATGTTTTTTTTAAATTAGTTTTAGGTTCCAGAGAGTAGATTCTTGAAAAAAATGTGTTTGTTTTATGAAAAATGTGAGTGTGTTACTGCTAAAAAGTTGATTTAAATTTCATTTTTGTATAAGGGGGATTGCAATATTTCAACAAGTCAATTGAAATTTTCTTGCACGATTAGGGACAGTGGATTCCTAGAAAGATGTTTTTTTTAATTAGTTTTAGGTTTCAGAGAGTAGATTCCTGAAATAAATGTGTTTGTTTTATGAAAAATGTGAGGGTGTTACTGCTAAAAAGTTGATTTAAATTTCGTTTTTGAATAAGGGTGATTGCAATATTTCAACAAGTCAATTGAAATTTTCTTGCACGATTAGGGACAGTGAATGCCTAGAAAGATATTTTTTTTAAATTAGTTTTAGGTTTCAGAGAGTAGATTCCTGAAAAAAATGTGTTTGTTTTATGAAAAATGTGAGTGTGTTACTGCTAAAAAGTTGATGTAAATTTCGCTTTTGGATAAGGGTGATTGCAATATTTCAACAAGTCAATTGAAATTTTCTTGCACGATTAGGGACAGTGGATGCCTAGAAAGATGTTTTTTTAAAATTAGTTTTAGGTTCCAGAGAGTAGATTCCTGAAAAAAATGTGTTTGTTTTATGAAAAATGTGAGTGTGTTACTGCTAAAAAGTTGTTTTAAATATCGTTTTTGGATAAGGGTGATTGCAATATTTCAATAAGTTAATTGAAATTTTCTTGGAAGATTAGGGAGAGTGGATGCCTAGAAAGATGTTTTTTTTAATTAGTTTTAGGTTTCAGAGAGTAGATTCCTGAAAAAAATGTGTTTGTTTTATGAAAAATGTGAGGGTGTTACTGCTAAAAAGTTGATTTAAATTTCGTTTTTGAATAAGGGTGATTGCAATATTTTAACAAGTCAATTGAAATTTTCTTGCACGATTAGGGACAGTGGATGCCTAGAAAGATATTTTTTTAAAATTAGTTTTAGGTTTCAGAGAGTAGATTCCTGAAAAAAATGTGTTTGTTTTATGAAAAATGTGAGTGTGTTACTGCTAAAAAGTTGATTAAAATTTCGTTTTCGGATAAGGGTGATTGCAATATTTCAACAAGTCAATTGAAATTTTCTTGCACGATTAGGGACAGTGGATGCCTAGAAAGATGTTTTTTTAAAATTAGTTTTAGGTTCCAGAGAGTAGATTCCTGAAAAAAATGTGTTTGTTTTATGAAAAATGTGAGTGTGTTACTGCTAAAAAGTTGATTTAAATATCGTTTTTGGATAAGGGTGATTGCAATATTTCAATAAGTTAATTGAAATTTTCTTGGAAGATTAGGAAGAGTGGATTCCTAGAAAGATGTTTTTTTTAATTAGTTTTAGGTTTCAGAGAGTAGATTCCTGAAATAAATGTGTTTGTTTTATGAAAAATGTGAGGGTGTTACTGCTAAAAAGTTGATTTAAATTTCGTTTTTGAATAAGGGTGATTGCAATATTTCAACAAGTCAATTGAAATTTTCTTGCACGATTAGGGACAGTGGATGCCTAGAAAGATGTTTTTTTAAAATTAGTTTTAGGTTCCAGAGAGTAGATTCCTGAAAAAAATGTGTTTGTTTTATGAAAAATGTGAGTGTGTTACTGCTAAAAAGTTGATTTAAATATTGTTTTTGGATAAGGGTGATTGCAATATTTCAATAAGTTAATTGAAATTTTCTTGGAAGATTAGGAAGAGTGGATTCCTAGAAAGATGTTTTTTTTAATTAGTTTTAGGTTTCAGAGAGTAGATTCCTGAAATAAATGTGTTTGTTTTATGAAAAATGTGAGGGTGTTACTGCTAAAAAGTTGATTTAAATTTCGTTTTTGAATAAGGGTGATTGCAATATTTCAACAAGTCAATTGAAATTTCCTTGCACGATTAGGGACAGTGGATGCCTAGAAAGATATTTTTTTAAAATTAGTTTTAGGTTTCAGAGAGTAGATTCCTGAAAAAAATGTGTTTGTTTTATGAAAAATGTGAGTGTGTTACTGCTAAAAAGTTGATTTAAATTTCGTTTTTTGATAAGGGTGATTGCAATATTTCAACAAGTCAATTGAAATTTTCTTGCACGATTAGGGACAGTGGATGCCTAGAAACATGTTTTTTTAAAATTAGTTTTAGGTTCCAGAGAGTAGATTCCTGAAAAAAATGTGTTTGTTTTATGAAAAATGTGAGTGTGTTACTGCTAAAAAGTTGTTTTAAATAACGTTTTTGGATAAGGGTGATTGCAATATTTCAATAAGTTAATTGAAATTTTCTTGGAAGATTAGGGAGAGTGGATGCCTAGAAAGATGTTTTTTTTAATTAGTTTTAGGTTTCAGAGAGTAGATTCCTGAAAAAAATGTGTTTGTTTTATGAAAAATGTGAGGGTGTTACTGCTAAAAAGTTGATTTAAATTTCGTTTTTGAATAAGGGTGATTGCAATATTTTAACAAGTCAATTGAAATTTTCTTGCACGATTAGGGACAGTGGATGCCTAGAAAGATATTTTTTTAAAATTAGTTTTAGGTTTCAGAGAGTAGATTCCTGAAAAAAATGTGTTTGTTTTATGAAAAATGTGAGTGTGTTACTGCTAAAAAGTTGATTAAAATTTCGTTTTTGGATAAGGGTGATTGCAATATTTCAACAAGTCAATTGAAATTTTCTTGCACGATTAGGGACAGTGGATGCCTAGAGAGATGTTTTTTTAAAATTAGTTTTAGGTTCCAGAGAGTAGATTCCTGAAAAAAATGTGTTTGTTTTATGAAAAATGTGAGTGTGTTACTGCTAAAAAGTTGATTTCAATTTCGTTTTTGGATAAGGGTGATTGCAATACTTCAACAAGTCAATTGAAATTTTCTTGCACGATTAGGGACAGTGGATGCATAGAAAGATTTCTTTTTTAAATTAGTATTAGGTTTCAGAGAGTAGATTCCTGAAAAAAATGTGTTTGTTTTATGAAAAATGTGAGGGTGTTACTGCTAAAAAGTTGATTTAAATTTCGTTTTTGAATAAGGGTGATTGCAATATTTCAACAAGTCAATTGAAATTTTCTTGCACGATTAGGGACAGTGGATGCCTAGAAAGATGTTTTTTTTAAATTAGTTTTAGGTTCCAGAGAGTAGATTCTTGAAAAAAAATTGTTTGTTTTATGAAAAATGTGAGTGTGTTACTGCTAAAAAGTTGATTTAAATTTCATTTTTGTATAAGGGGGATTGCAATATTTCAACAAGTCAATTGAAATTTTCTTGCACGATTAGGGACAGTGGATTCCTAGAAAGATGTTTTTTTTAATTAGTTTTAGGTTTCAGAGAGTAGATTCCTGAAATAAATGTGTTTGTTTTATGAAAAATGTGAGGGTGTTACTGCTAAAAAGTTGATTTAAATTTCGTTTTTGAATAAGGGTGATTGCAATATTTCAACAAGTCAATTGAAATTTTCTTGCACGATTAGGGACAGTGAATGCCTAGAAAGATATTTTTTTAAAATTAGTTTTAGGTTTCAGAGAGTAGATTCCTGAAAAAAATGTGTTTGTTTTATGAAAAATGTGAGTGTGTTACTGCTAAAAAGTTGATGTAAATTTCGCTTTTGGATAAGGGTGATTGCAATATTTCAACAAGTCAATTGAAATTTTCTTGCACGATTAGGGACAGTGGATGCCTAGAAAGATGTTTTTTTAAAATTAGTTTTAGGTTCCAGAGAGTAGATTCCTGAAAAAAATGTGTTTGTTTTATGAAAAATGTGAGTGTGTTACTGCTAAAAAGTTGATTTAAATTTCGTTTTTGAATAAGGGTGATTGCAATATTTTAACAAGTCAATTGAAATTTTCTTGCACGATTAGGGACAGTGGATGCCTAGAAAGATATTTTTTTAAAATTAGTTTTAGGTTTCAGAGAGTAGATTCCTGAAAAAAATGTGTTTGTTTTATGAAAAATGTGAGTGTGTTACTGCTAAAAAGTTGATTAAAATTTCGTTTTCGGATAAGGGTGATTGCAATATTTCAACAAGTCAATTGAAATTTTCTTGCACGATTAGGGACAGTGGATGCCTAGAGAGATGTTTTTTTAAAATTAGTTTTAGGTTCCAGAGAGTAGATTCCTGAAAAAAATGTGTTTGTTTTATGAAAAATGTGAGTGTGTTACTGCTAAAAAGTTGATTTAAATTTCGTTTTTGGATAAGGGTGATTGCAATACTTCAACAAGTCAATTGAAATTTTCTTGCACGATTAGGGACAGTGGATGCATAGAAAGATTTCTTTTTTAAATTAGTATTAGGTTTCAGAGAGTAGATTCCTGAAAAAAATGTGTTTGTTTTATGAAAAATGTGAGGGTGTTACTGCTAAAAAGTTGATTTAAATTTCGTTTTTGAATAAGGGTGATTGCAATATTTCAACAAGTCAATTGAAATTTTCTTGCACGATTAGGGACAGTGGATGCCTAGAAAGATGTTTTTTTTAAATTAGTTTTAGGTTCCAGAGAGTAGATTCCTGAAAAAATGTGTTTGTTTTATGAAAAATGTGAGTGTGTTACTGCTAAAAAGTTTATTTAAATTTCATTTTTGTATAAGGGGGATTGCAATATTTCAACAAGTCAATTGAAATTTTCTTGCACGATTAGGGACAGTGGATGCCTAGAAAGATGTTTTTTTAAAATTAGTTTTAGGTTCCAGAGAGTAGATTCCTGAAAAAAATGTGTTTGTTTTATGAAAAATGTGAGTGTGTTACTGCAAAAAAGTTGATTTAAATATCGTTTTTGGATAAGGGTGATTGCAATATTTCAACAAGTTAATTGAAATTTTCTTGCAAGATTAGGGAGAGTGGATGCCTAGAAAGATGTTTTTTACAAATTCGTTATAGGTTCCAGAGAGTGGATTCCTGAAAAAAAAATTATTTGTTTCATGAAAAATGTGAGTGTGTTACTGCAAAAAAGTTGATTTAAATTTAGTTTCAGGATAAGCATGAATGCATCATTTCAACAAGTTAATTCAAATTTTCTTGCACGATTAGGGAGAGTGGATGCATAGAAAGATGTTTTTTTTATATTTGTTTTAGGTTCCAGAGAGTTGATTCCTGAAAAAAATGTGTTTGTTTTATGAAAAATATGAGTGTGTTACTGCTAAAAAGTTTATTTAAATTTAGCTTCAGGATAGGCATGATTGCATTATTTCAGCTAGTTAATTGAAATTTTCTTGCACGATTAGGGAGAGTGGATGCATAGAAAGATGTTTTTTTTATATTTGTTTTAGGTTCCAGAGAGTTGATTCCTGAAAAAATGTGTTTGTTTTATGAAAAATGTGAGTGTGTTACTGCTAAAAAGTTGATTTAAATTTCGTTTTTGGATAAGGGTGATTGCAATATTTCAACAAGTCAATTGAAATTTTCTTGCACGATTAGGGACAGTGGATGCCTAGAAAGATGTTTTTTTTAAATTAGTTTTAGGTTTCAGAGAGTAGATTCCTGAAAAAAATGTGTTTGTTCGATGAAAAATGTGAGTGTGTTACTGCTAAAAAGTTGATTTAAATTTCGTTTTTGGATAAGGGTGATTGCAATATTTCAACAAGTCAATTGAAATTTTCTTGCACGATTAGGGACAGTGGATGCCTAGAAAGATGTTTTTTTAAAATTAGTTTTAGGTTCCAGAGAGTAGATTCCTGAAAAAAATGTGTTAGTTTTATGAAAAATGTGAAAGTGTGACTGCTAAAAAGTTGATTTAAATTTCGTTTTTGGATAAGGGTGATTGCAATACTTCAACAAGTCAATTGAAATTTTCTTGCACGATTAGGGACAGTGGATGCATAGAAAGATTTCTTTTTTAAATTAGTATTAGGTTTCAGAGAGTAGATTCCTGAAAAAAATGTGTTTGTTTTATGAAAAATGTGAGGGTGTTACTGCTAAAAAGTTGATTTAAATTTCGTTTTTGAATAAGGGTGATTGCAATATTTCAATAAGTCAATTGAAATTTTCTTGCACGATTAGGGACAGTGGATGCCTAGAAAGATGTTTTTTTTTAATTAGTTTTAGGTTTCAGAGAGTAGATTCCTGAAAAAAATGTGTTTGTTTTATGAAAAATGTGAGTGTGTTACTGCTAAAAAGTTGATTTAAATTTCGTTTTTGGATAAGGGTGATTGCAATATTTCAACAAGTCAATTGAAATTTTCTTGCACGATTAGGGACAGTGGATGCCTAGAAAGATGTTTTTTTTAAATTAGTTTTAGGTTTCAGAGAGTAGATTCCTGAAAAAAATGTGTTTGTTCGATGAAAAATGTGAGTGTGTTACTGCTAAAAAATTGATTTAAATTTCGTTTTTGGATAAGGGTGATTGCAATATTTCAACAAGTCAATTGAAATTTTCTTGCACGATTAGGGACAGTGGATGCCTAGAAAGATGTTTTTTTAAAATTAGTTTTAGGTTCCAGAGAGTAGATTCCAGAAAAAAATGTGTTAGTTTTATGAAAAATGTGAAAGTGTGACTGCTAAAAAGTTGATTTAAATTTCGTTTTTGGATAAGGGTGATTGCAATACTTCAACAAGTCAATTGAAATTTTCTTGCACGATTAGGGACAGTGGATGCATAGAAAGATTTCTTTTTTAAATTAGTATTAGGTTTCAGAGAGTAGATTCCTGAAAAAAATGTGTTTGTTTTATGAAAAATGTGAGGGTGTTACTGCTAAAAAGTTGATTTAAATTTCGTTTTTGAATAAGGGTGATTGCAATATTTCAATAAGTCAATTGAAATTTTCTTGCACGATTAGGGACAGTGGATGCCTAGAAAGATGTTTTTTTAAAATTAGTTTTAGGTTTCAGAGAGTAGATTCCTGAAAAAAATGTGTTTGTTTTATGAAAAATGTGAGTGTGTTACTGCTAAAAAGTTGATTTAAATTTCGTTTTTTGATAAGGGTGATTGCAATATTTCAACAAGTCAATTGAAATTTTCTTGCACGATTAGGGACAGTGGATGCCTAGAAAGATGTTTTTTTAAAATTAGTTTTAGGTTCCAGAGAGTAGATTCCTGAAAAAAATGTGTTTGTTTTATGAAAAATGTGAGTGTGTTACTGCTAAAAAGTTGTTTTAAATATCGTTTTTGGATAAGGGTGATTGCAATATTTCAATAAGTTAATTGAAATTTTCTTGGAAGATTAGGGAGAGTGGATGCCTAGAAAGATGTTTTTTTTAATTAGTTTTAGGTTTCAGAGAGTAGATTCCTGAAAAAAATGTGTTTGTTTTATGAAAAATGTGAGGGTGTTACTGCTAAAAAGTTGATTTAAATTTCGTTTTTGAATAAGGGTGATTGCAATATTTTAACAAGTCAATTGAAATTTTCTTGCACGATTAGGGACAGTGGATGCCTAGAAAGATATTTTTTTTAAATTAGTTTTAGGTTTCAGAGAGTAGATTCCTGAAAAAAATGTGTTTGTTTTATGAAAAATGTGAGTGTGTTACTGCTAAAAAGTTGATTAAAATTTCGTTTTTGGATAAGGGTGATTGCAATATTTCAACAAGTCAATTGAAATTTTCTTGCACGATTAGGGACAGTGGATGCCTAGAGAGATGTTTTTTTAAAATTAGTTTTAGGTTCCAGAGAGTAGATTCCTGAAAAAAATGTGTTTGTTTTATGAAAAATGTGAGTGTGTTACTGCTAAAAAGTTGATTTCAATTTCGTTTTTGGATAAGGGTGATTGCAATACTTCAACAAGTCAATTGAAATTTTCTTGCACGATTAGGGACAGTGGATGCATAGAAAGATTTCTTTTTTAAATTAGTATTAGGTTTCAGAGAGTAGATTCCTGAAAAAAATGTGTTTGTTTTATGAAAAATGTGAGGGTGTTACTGCTAAAAAGTTGATTTAAATTTCGTTTTTGAATAAGGGTGATTGCAATATTTCAACAAGTCAATTGAAATTTTCTTGCACGATTAGGGACAGTGGATGCCTAGAAAGATGTTTTTTTTAAATTAGTTTTAGGTTCCAGAGAGTAGATTCCTGAAAAAATGTGTTTGTTTTATGAAAAATGTGAGTGTGTTACTGCTAAAAAGTTTATTTAAATTTCATTTTTGTATAAGGGGGATTGCAATATTTCAACAAGTCAATTGAAATTTTCTTGCACGATTAGGGACAGTGGATGCCTAGAAAGATGTTTTTTTAAAATTAGTTTTAGGTTCCAGAGAGTAGATTCCTGAAAAAAATGTGTTTGTTTTATGAAAAATGTGAGTGTGTTACTGCAAAAAAGTTGATTTAAATATCGTTTTTGGATAAGGGTGATTGCAATATTTCAACAAGTTAATTGAAATTTTCTTGCAAGATTAGGGAGAGTGGATGCCTAGAAAGATGTTTTTTACAAATTCGTTATAGGTTCCAGAGAGTGGATTCCTGAAAAAAAAATTATTTGTTTCATGAAAAATGTGAGTGTGTTACTGCAAAAAAGTTGATTTAAATTTAGTTTCAGGATAAGCATGAATGCATCATTTCAACAAGTTAATTCAAATTTTCTTGCACGATTAGGGAGAGTGGATGCATAGAAAGATGTTTTTTTTATATTTGTTTTAGGTTCCAGAGAGTTGATTCCTGAAAAAAATGTGTTTGTTTTATGAAAAATATGAGTGTGTTACTGCTAAAAAGTTTATTTAAATTTAGCTTCAGGATAGGCATGATTGCATTATTTCAGCTAGTTAATTGAAATTTTCTTGCACGATTAGGGAGAGTGGATGCATAGAAAGATGTTTTTTTTATATTTGTTTTAGGTTCCAGAGAGTTGATTCCTGAAAAAATGTGTTTGTTTTATGAAAAATGTGAGTGTGTTACTGCTAAAAAGTTGATTTAAATTTCGTTTTTGGATAAGGGTGATTGCAATATTTCAACAAGTCAATTGAAATTTTCTTGCACGATTAGGGACAGTGGATGCCTAGAAAGATGTTTTTTTTAAATTAGTTTTAGGTTTCAGAGAGTAGATTCCTGAAAAAAATGTGTTTGTTCGATGAAAAATGTGAGTGTGTTACTGCTAAAAAGTTGATTTAAATTTCGTTTTTGGATAAGGGTGATTGCAATATTTCAACAAGTCAATTGAAATTTTCTTGCACGATTAGGGACAGTGGATGCCTAGAAAGATGTTTTTTTAAAATTAGTTTTAGGTTCCAGAGAGTAGATTCCTGAAAAAAATGTGTTAGTTTTATGAAAAATGTGAAAGTGTGACTGCTAAAAAGTTGATTTAAATTTCGTTTTTGGATAAGGGTGATTGCAATACTTCAACAAGTCAATTGAAATTTTCTTGCACGATTAGGGACAGTGGATGCATAGAAAGATTTCTTTTTTAAATTAGTATTAGGTTTCAGAGAGTAGATTCCTGAAAAAAATGTGTTTGTTTTATGAAAAATGTGAGGGTGTTACTGCTAAAAAGTTGATTTAAATTTCGTTTTTGAATAAGGGTGATTGCAATATTTCAATAAGTCAATTGAAATTTTCTTGCACGATTAGGGACAGTGGATGCCTAGAAAGATGTTTTTTTTTAATTAGTTTTAGGTTTCAGAGAGTAGATTCCTGAAAAAAATGTGTTTGTTTTATGAAAAATGTGAGTGTGTTACTGCTAAAAAGTTGATTTAAATTTCGTTTTTGGATAAGGGTGATTGCAATATTTCAACAAGTCAATTGAAATTTTCTTGCACGATTAGGGACAGTGGATGCCTAGAAAGATGTTTTTTTTAAATTAGTTTTAGGTTTCAGAGAGTAGATTCCTGAAAAAAATGTGTTTGTTCGATGAAAAATGTGAGTGTGTTACTGCTAAAAAGTTGATTTAAATTTCGTTTTTGGATAAGGGTGATTGCAATATTTCAACAAGTCAATTGAAATTTTCTTGCACGATTAGGGACAGTGGATGCCTAGAAAGATGTTTTTTTAAAATTAGTTTTAGGTTCCAGAGAGTAGATTCCAGAAAAAAATGTGTTAGTTTTATGAAAAATGTGAAAGTGTGACTGCTAAAAAGTTGATTTAAATTTCGTTTTTGGATAAGGGTGATTGCAATACTTCAACAAGTCAATTGAAATTTTCTTGCACGATTAGGGACAGTGGATGCATAGAAAGATTTCTTTTTTAAATTAGTATTAGGTTTCAGAGAGTAGATTCCTGAAAAAAATGTGTTTGTTTTATGAAAAATGTGAGGGTGTTACTGCTAAAAAGTTGATTTAAATTTCGTTTTTGAATAAGGGTGATTGCAATATTTCAATAAGTCAATTGAAATTTTCTTGCACGATTAGGGACAGTGGATGCCTAGAAAGATGTTTTTTTAAAATTAGTTTTAGGTTTCAGAGAGTAGATTCCTGAAAAAAATGTGTTTGTTTTATGAAAAATGTGAGTGTGTTACTGCTAAAAAGTTGATTTAAATTTCGTTTTTTGATAAGGGTGATTGCAATATTTCAACAAGTCAATTGAAATTTTCTTGCACGATTAGGGACAGTGGATGCCTAGAAAGATGTTTTTTTAAAATTAGTTTTAGGTTCCAGAGAGTAGATTCCTGAAAAAAATGTGTTTGTTTTATGAAAAATGTGAGTGTGTTACTGCTAAAAAGTTGTTTTAAATATCGTTTTTGGATAAGGGTGATTGCAATATTTCAATAAGTTAATTGAAATTTTCTTGGAAGATTAGGGAGAGTGGATGCCTAGAAAGATGTTTTTTTTAATTAGTTTTAGGTTTCAGAGAGTGGATTCCTGAAAAAAATGTGTTTGTTTTATGAAAAATGTGAGGGTGTTACTGCTAAAAAGTTGATTTAAATTTCGTTTTTGAATAAGGGTGATTGCAATATTTTAACAAGTCAATTGAAATTTTCTTGCACGATTAGGGACAGTGGATGCCTAGAAAGATATTTTTTTTAAATTAGTTTTAGGTTTCAGAGAGTAGATTCCTGAAAAAAATGTGTTTGTTTTATGAAAAATGTGAGTGTGTTACTGCTAAAAAGTTGATTAAAATTTCGTTTTTGGATAAGGGTGATTGCAATACTTCAACAAGTCAATTGAAATTTTCTTGCACGATTAGGGACAGTGGATGCATAGAAAGATTTCTTTTTTAAATTAGTATTAGGTTTCAGAGAGTAGATTCCTGAAAAAAATGTGTTTGTTTTATGAAAAATGTGAGGGTGTTACTGCTAAAAAGTTGATTTAAATTTCGTTTTTGAATAAGGGTGATTGCAATATTTCAACAAGTCAATTGAAATTTTCTTGCATGATTAGGGACAGTGGATGCCTAGAAAGATGGTTTTTTTAAATTAGTTTTAGGTTCCAGAGAGTAGATTCCTGAAAAAAATGTGTTTGTTTTATGAAAAATGTGAGTGTGTTACTGCTAAAAAGTTGATTTAAATTTCATTTTTGTATAAGGGGGATTGCAATATTTCAACAAGTCAATTGAAATTTTCTTGCACGATTAGGGACAGTGGATTCCTAGAAAGATGTTTTTTTTAATTAGTTTTAGGTTTCAGAGAGTAGATTCCTGAAATAAATGTGTTTGTTTTATGAAAAATGTGAGGGTGTTACTGCTAAAAAGTTGATTTAAATTTCGTTTTTGAATAAGGGTGATTGCAATATTTCAACAAGTCAATTGAAATTTTCTTGCACGATTAGGGACAGTGGATGCCTAGAAAGATATTTTTTTAAAATTAGTTTTAGGTTTCAGAGAGTAGATTCCTGAAAAAAATGTGTTTGTTTTATGAAAAATGTGAGTGTGTTACTGCTAAAAAGTTGATGTAAATTTCGTTTTTGGATAAGGGTGATTGCAATATTTCAACAAGTCAATTGAAATTTTCTTGCACGATTAGGGACAGTGGATGCCTAGAAAGATGTTTTTTTAAAATTAGTTTTAGGTTCCAGAGAGTAGATTCCTGAAAAAAAAGTGTTTGTTTTATGAAAAATGTGAGTGTGTTACTGCTAAAAAGTTGTTTTAAATATCGTTTTTGGATAAGGGTGATTGCAATATTTCAATAAGTTAATTGAAATTTTCTTGGAAGATTAGGGAGAGTGGATGCCTAGAAAGATGTTTTTTTTAATTAGTTTTAGGTTTCAGAGAGTAGATTCCTGAAAAAAATGTGTTTGTTTTATGAAAAATGTGAGGGTGTTACTGCTAAAAAGTTGATTTAAATTTCGTTTTTGAATAAGGGTGATTGCAATATTTTAACAAGTCAATTGAAATTTTCTTGCACGATTAGGGACAGTGGATGCCTAGAAAGATATTTTTTTAAAATTAGTTTTAGGTTTCAGAGAGTAGATTCCTGAAAAAAATGTGTTTGTTTTATGAAAAATGTGAGTGTGTTACTGCTAAAAAGTTGATTAAAATTTCGTTTTTGGATAAGGGTGATTGCAATATTTCAACAAGTCAATTGAAATTTTCTTGCACGATTAGGGACAGTGGATGCCTAGAGAGATGTTTTTTTAAAATTAGTTTTAGGTTCCAGAGAGTAGATTCCTGAAAAAAATGTGTTTGTTTTATGAAAAATGTGAGTGTGTTACTGCTAAAAAGTTGATTTAAATTTCGTTTTTGGATAAGGGTGATTGCAATACTTCAACAAGTCAATTGAAATTTTCTTGCACGATTAGGGACAGTGGATGCATAGAAAGATTTCTTTTTTAAATTAGTATTAGGTTTCAGAGAGTAGATTCCTGAAAAAAATGTGTTTGTTTTATGAAAAATGTGAGGGTGTTACTGCTAAAAAGTTGATTTAAATTTCGTTTTTGAATAAGGGTGATTGCAATATTTCAACAAGTCAATTGAAATTTTCTTGCACGATTAGGGACAGTGGATGCCTAGAAAGATGTTTTTTTTAAATTAGTTTTAGGTTCCAGAGAGTAGATTCCTGAAAAAAATGTGTTTGTTTTATGAAAAATGTGAGTGTGTTACTGCTAAAAAGTTGATTTAAATTTCATTTTTGTATAAGGGGGATTGCAATATTTCAACAAGTCAATTGAAATTTTCTTGCACGATTAGGGACAGTGGATGCCTAGAAAGATGTTTTTTTAAAATTAGTTTTAGGTTCCAGAGAGTAGATTCCTGAAAAAAATGTGTTTGTTTTATGAAAAATGTGAGTGTGTTACTGCAAAAAAGTTGATTTAAATATCGTTTTTGGATGAGGGTGATTGCAATATTTCAACAAGTTAATTGAAATTTTCTTGCAAGATTAGGGAGAGTGGATGCCTAGAAAGATGTTTTTTACAAATTCGTTATAGGTTCCAGAGAGTGGATTCCTGAAAAAAAAATTATTTGTTTCATGAAAAATGTGAGTGTGTTACTGCAAAAAAGTTGATTTAAATTTAGTTTCAGGATAAGCATGAATGCATCATTTCAACAAGTTAATTCAAATTTTCTTGCACGATTAGGGAGAGTGGATGCATAGAAAGATGTTTTTTTTATATTTGTTTTAGGTTCCAGAGAGTTGATTCCTGAAAAAAATGTGTTTGTTTTATGAAAAATATGAGTGTGTTACTGCTAAAAAGTTTATTTAAATTTAGCTTCAGGATAGGCATGATTGCATTATTTCAACTAGTTAATTGAAATTTTCTTGCACGATTAGGGAGAGTGGATGCATAGAAAGATGTTTTTTTTATATTTGTTTTAGGTTCCAGAGAGTTGATTCCTGAAAAAATGTGTTTGTTTTATGAAAAATGTGAGTGTGTTACTGCTAAAAAGTTGATTTAAATTTCGTTTTTGGATAAGGGTGATTGCAATACTTCAACAAGTCAATTGAAATTTTCTTGCACGATTAGGGACAGTGGATGCATAGAAAGATTTCTTTTTTAAATTAGTATTAGGTTTCAGAGAGTAGATTCCTGAAAAAAATGTGTTTGTTTTATGAAAAATGTGAGGGTGTTACTGCTAAAAAGTTGATGTAAATTTCGTTTTTGGATAAGGGTGATTGCAATATTTCAACAAGTCAATTGAAATTTTCTTGCACGATTAGGGACAGTGGATGCCTAGAAAGATGTTTTTTTAAAATTAGTTTTAGGTTCCAGAGAGTAGATTCCTGAAAAAAAAGTGTTTGTTTTATGAAAAATGTGAGTGTGTTACTGCTAAAAAGTTGTTTTAAATATCGTTTTTGGATAAGGGTGATTGCAATATTTCAATAAGTTAATTGAAATTTTCTTGGAAGATTAGGGAGAGTGGATGCCTAGAAAGATGTTTTTTTTAATTAGTTTTAGGTTTCAGAGAGTAGATTCCTGAAAAAAATGTGTTTGTTTTATGAAAAATGTGAGGGTGTTACTGCTAAAAAGTTGATTTAAATTTCGTTTTTGAATAAGGGTGATTGCAATATTTTAACAAGTCAATTGAAATTTTCTTGCACGATTAGGGACAGTGGATGCCTAGAAAGATATTTTTTTTAAATTAGTTTTAGGTTTCAGAGAGTAGATTCCTGAAAAAAATGTGTTTGTTTTATGAAAAATGTGAGTGTGTTACTGCTAAAAAGTTGATTAAAATTTCGTTTTTGGATAAGGGTGATTGCAATATTTCAACAAGTCAATTGAAATTTTCTTGCACGATTAGGGACAGTGGATGCCTAGAGAGATGTTTTTTTAAAATTAGTTTTAGGTTCCAGAGAGTAGATTCCTGAAAAAAATGTGTTTGTTTTATGAAAAATGTGAGTGTGTTACTGCTAAAAAGTTGATTTAAATTTCGTTTTTGGATAAGGGTGATTGCAATACTTCAACAAGTCAATTGAAATTTTCTTGCACGATTAGGGACAGTGGATGCATAGAAAGATTTCTTTTTTAAATTAGTATTAGGTTTCAGAGAGTAGATTCCTGAAAAAAATGTGTTTGTTTTATGAAAAATGTGAGGGTGTTACTGCTAAAAAGTTGATTTAAATTTCGTTTTTGAATAAGGGTGATTGCAATATTTCAACAAGTCAATTGAAATTTTCTTGCACGATTAGGGACAGTGGATGCCTAGAAAGATGTTTTTTTTAAATTAGTTTTAGGTTCCAGAGAGTAGATTCCTGAAAAAAATGTGTTTGTTTTATGAAAAATGTGAGTGTGTTACTGCTAAAAAGTTGATTTAAATTTCATTTTTGTATAAGGGGGATTGCAATATTTCAACAAGTCAATTGAAATTTTCTTGCACGATTAGGGACAGTGGATGCCTAGAAAGATGTTTTTTTAAAATTAGTTTTAGGTTCCAGAGAGTAGATTCCTGAAAAAAATGTGTTTGTTTTATGAAAAATGTGAGTGTGTTACTGCAAAAAAGTTGATTTAAATATCGTTTTTGGATGAGGGTGATTGCAATATTTCAACAAGTTAATTGAAATTTTCTTGCAAGATTAGGGAGAGTGGATGCCTAGAAAGATGTTTTTTACAAATTCGTTATAGGTTCCAGAGAGTGGATTCCTGAAAAAAAAATTATTTGTTTCATGAAAAATGTGAGTGTGTTACTGCAAAAAAGTTGATTTAAATTTAGTTTCAGGATAAGCATGAATGCATCATTTCAACAAGTTAATTCAAATTTTCTTGCACGATTAGGGAGAGTGGATGCATAGAAAGATGTTTTTTTTATATTTGTTTTAGGTTCCAGAGAGTTGATTCCTGAAAAAAATGTGTTTGTTTTATGAAAAATATGAGTGTGTTACTGCTAAAAAGTTTATTTAAATTTAGCTTCAGGATAGGCATGATTGCATTATTTCAACTAGTTAATTGAAATTTTCTTGCACGATTAGGGAGAGTGGATGCATAGAAAGATGTTTTTTTTATATTTGTTTTAGGTTCCAGAGAGTTGATTCCTGAAAAAATGTGTTTGTTTTATGAAAAATGTGAGTGTGTTACTGCTAAAAAGTTGATTTAAATTTCGTTTTTGGATAAGGGTGATTGCAATATTTCAACAAGTCAATTGAAATTTTCTTGCACGATTAGGGACAGTGGATGCCTAGAAAGATGTTTTTTTTAAATTAGTTTTAGGTTTCAGAGAGTAGATTCCTGAAAAAAATGTGTTTGTTTTATGAAAAATGTGAGTGTGTTACTGCTAAAAAGTTGATTTAAATTTCGTTTTTGGATAAGGGTGATTGCAATATTTCAACAAGTCAATTGAAATTTTCTTGCACGATTAGGGACAGTGGATGCCTAGAAAGATGTTTTTTTAAAATTAGTTTTAGGTTTCAGAGAGTAGATTCCTGAAAAAAATGTGTTTGTTCGATGAAAAATGTGAGTGTGTTACTGCTAAAAAATTGATTTAAATTTCGTTTTTGGATAAGGGTGATTGCAATATTTCAACAAGTCAATTGAAATTTTCTTGCACGATTAGGGACAGTGGATGCCTAGAAAGATGTTTTTTTAAAATTAGTTTTAGGTTCCAGAGAGTAGATTCCAGAAAAAAATGTGTTAGTTTTATGAAAAATGTGAAAGTGTGACTGCTAAAAAGTTGATTTAAATTTCGTTTTTGGATAAGGGTGATTGCAATACTTCAACAAGTCAATTGAAATTTTCTTGCACGATTAGGGACAGTGGATGCATAGAAAGATTTCTTTTTTAAATTAGTATTAGGTTTCAGAGAGTAGATTCCTGAAAAAAATGTGTTTGTTTTATGAAAAATGTGAGGGTGTTACTGCTAAAAAGTTGATTTAAATTTCGTTTTTGAATAAGGGTGATTGCAATATTTCAATAAGTCAATTGAAATTTTCTTGCACGATTAGGGACAGTGGATGCCTAGAAAGATGTTTTTTTAAAATTAGTTTTAGGTTTCAGAGAGTAGATTCCTGAAAAAAATGTGTTTGTTTTATGAAAAATGTGAGTGTGTTACTGCTAAAAAGTTGATTTAAATTTCGTTTTTTGATAAGGGTGATTGCAATATTTCAACAAGTCAATTGAAATTTTCTTGCACGATTAGGGACAGTGGATGCCTAGAAAGATGTTTTTTTAAAATTAGTTTTAGGTTCCAGAGAGTAGATTCCTGAAAAAAATGTGTTTGTTTTATGAAAAATGTGAGTGTGTTACTGCTAAAAAGTTGTTTTAAATATCGTTTTTGGATAAGGGTGATTGCAATATTTCAATAAGTTAATTGAAATTTTCTTGGAAGATTAGGGAGAGTGGATGCCTAGAAAGATGTTTTTTTTAATTAGTTTTAGGTTTCAGAGAGTAGATTCCTGAAAAAAATTTGTTTGTTTTATGAAAAATGTGAGGGTGTTACTGCTAAAAAGTTGATTTAAATTTCGTTTTTGAATAAGGGTGATTGCAATATTTTAACAAGTCAATTGAAATTTTCTTGCACGATTAGGGACAGTGGATGCCTAGAAAGATATTTTTTTTAAATTAGTTTTAGGTTTCAGAGAGTAGATTCCTGAAAAAAATGTGTTTGTTTTATGAAAAATGTGAGTGTGTTACTGCTAAAAAGTTGATTAAAATTTCGTTTTTGGATAAGGGTGATTGCAATATTTCAACAAGTCAATTGAAATTTTCTTGCACGATTAGGGACAGTGGATGCCTAGAGAGATGTTTTTTTAAAATTAGTTTTAGGTTCCAGAGAGTAGATTCCTGAAAAAAATGTGTTTGTTTTATGAAAAATGTGAGTGTGTTACTGCTAAAAAGTTGATTTCAATTTCGTTTTTGGATAAGGGTGATTGCAATACTTCAACAAGTCAATTGAAATTTTCTTGCACGATTAGGGACAGTGGATGCATAGAAAGATTTCTTTTTTAAATTAGTATTAGGTTTCAGAGAGTAGATTCCTGAAAAAAATGTGTTTGTTTTATGAAAAATGTGAGGGTGTTACTGCTAAAAAGTTGATTTAAATTTCGTTTTTGAATAAGGGTGATTGCAATATTTCAACAAGTCAATTGAAATTTTCTTGCACGATTAGGGACAGTGGATGCCTAGAAAGATGTTTTTTTTAAATTAGTTTTAGGTTCCAGAGAGTAGATTCCTGAAAAAATGTGTTTGTTTTATGAAAAATGTGAGTGTGTTACTGCTAAAAAGTTTATTTAAATTTCATTTTTGTATAAGGGGGATTGCAATATTTCAACAAGTCAATTGAAATTTTCTTGCACGATTAGGGACAGTGGATGCCTAGAAAGATGTTTTTTTAAAATTAGTTTTAGGTTCCAGAGAGTAGATTCCTGAAAAAAATGTGTTTGTTTTATGAAAAATGTGAGTGTGTTACTGCAAAAAAGTTGATTTAAATATCGTTTTTGGATAAGGGTGATTGCAATATTTCAACAAGTTAATTGAAATTTTCTTGCAAGATTAGGGAGAGTGGATGCCTAGAAAGATGTTTTTTACAAATTCGTTATAGGTTCCAGAGAGTGGATTCCTGAAAAAAAAATTATTTGTTTCATGAAAAATGTGAGTGTGTTACTGCAAAAAAGTTGATTTAAATTTAGTTTCAGGATAAGCATGAATGCATCATTTCAACAAGTTAATTCAAATTTTCTTGCACGATTAGGGAGAGTGGATGCATAGAAAGATGTTTTTTTTATATTTGTTTTAGGTTCCAGAGAGTTGATTCCTGAAAAAAATGTGTTTGTTTTATGAAAAATATGAGTGTGTTACTGCTAAAAAGTTTATTTAAATTTAGCTTCAGGATAGGCATGATTGCATTATTTCAGCTAGTTAATTGAAATTTTCTTGCACGATTAGGGAGAGTGGATGCATAGAAAGATGTTTTTTTTATATTTGTTTTAGGTTCCAGAGAGTTGATTCCTGAAAAAATGTGTTTGTTTTATGAAAAATGTGAGTGTGTTACTGCTAAAAAGTTGATTTAAATTTCGTTTTTGGATAAGGGTGATTGCAATATTTCAACAAGTCAATTGAAATTTTCTTGCACGATTAGGGACAGTGGATGCCTAGAAAGATGTTTTTTTTAAATTAGTTTTAGGTTTCAGAGAGTAGATTCCTGAAAAAAATGTGTTTGTTCGATGAAAAATGTGAGTGTGTTACTGCTAAAAAGTTGATTTAAATTTCGTTTTTGGATAAGGGTGATTGCAATATTTCAACAAGTCAATTGAAATTTTCTTGCACGATTAGGGACAGTGGATGCCTAGAAAGATGTTTTTTTAAAATTAGTTTTAGGTTCCAGAGAGTAGATTCCTGAAAAAAATGTGTTAGTTTTATGAAAAATGTGAAAGTGTGACTGCTAAAAAGTTGATTTAAATTTCGTTTTTGGATAAGGGTGATTGCAATACTTCAACAAGTCAATTGAAATTTTCTTGCACGATTAGGGACAGTGGATGCATAGAAAGATTTCTTTTTTAAATTAGTATTAGGTTTCAGAGAGTAGATTCCTGAAAAAAATGTGTTTGTTTTATGAAAAATGTGAGGGTGTTACTGCTAAAAAGTTGATTTAAATTTCGTTTTTGAATAAGGGTGATTGCAATATTTCAATAAGTCAATTGAAATTTTCTTGCACGATTAGGGACAGTGGATGCCTAGAAAGATGTTTTTTTTTAATTAGTTTTAGGTTTCAGAGAGTAGATTCCTGAAAAAAATGTGTTTGTTTTATGAAAAATGTGAGTGTGTTACTGCTAAAAAGTTGATTTAAATTTCGTTTTTGGATAAGGGTGATTGCAATATTTCAACAAGTCAATTGAAATTTTCTTGCACGATTAGGGACAGTGGATGCCTAGAAAGATGTTTTTTTTAAATTAGTTTTAGGTTTCAGAGAGTAGATTCCTGAAAAAAATGTGTTTGTTCGATGAAAAATGTGAGTGTGTTACTGCTAAAAAGTTGATTTAAATTTCGTTTTTGGATAAGGGTGATTGCAATATTTCAACAAGTCAATTGAAATTTTCTTGCACGATTAGGGACAGTGGATGCCTAGAAAGATGTTTTTTTAAAATTAGTTTTAGGTTCCAGAGAGTAGATTCCAGAAAAAAATGTGTTAGTTTTATGAAAAATGTGAAAGTGTGACTGCTAAAAAGTTGATTTAAATTTCGTTTTTGGATAAGGGTGATTGCAATACTTCAACAAGTCAATTGAAATTTTCTTGCACGATTAGGGACAGTGGATGCATAGAAAGATTTCTTTTTTAAATTAGTATTAGGTTTCAGAGAGTAGATTCCTGAAAAAAATGTGTTTGTTTTATGAAAAATGTGAGGGTGTTACTGCTAAAAAGTTGATTTAAATTTCGTTTTTGAATAAGGGTGATTGCAATATTTCAATAAGTCAATTGAAATTTTCTTGCACGATTAGGGACAGTGGATGCCTAGAAAGATGTTTTTTTAAAATTAGTTTTAGGTTTCAGAGAGTAGATTCCTGAAAAAAATGTGTTTGTTTTATGAAAAATGTGAGTGTGTTACTGCTAAAAAGTTGATTTAAATTTCGTTTTTTGATAAGGGTGATTGCAATATTTCAACAAGTCAATTGAAATTTTCTTGCACGATTAGGGACAGTGGATGCCTAGAAAGATGTTTTTTTAAAATTAGTTTTAGGTTCCAGAGAGTAGATTCCTGAAAAAAATGTGTTTGTTTTATGAAAAATGTGAGTGTGTTACTGCTAAAAAGTTGTTTTAAATATCGTTTTTGGATAAGGGTGATTGCAATATTTCAATAAGTTAATTGAAATTTTCTTGGAAGATTAGGGAGAGTGGATGCCTAGAAAGATGTTTTTTTTAATTAGTTTTAGGTTTCAGAGAGTAGATTCCTGAAAAAAATGTGTTTGTTTTATGAAAAATGTGAGGGTGTTACTGCTAAAAAGTTGATTTAAATTTCGTTTTTGAATAAGGGTGATTGCAATATTTTAACAAGTCAATTGAAATTTTCTTGCACGATTAGGGACAGTGGATGCCTAGAAAGATATTTTTTTTAAATTAGTTTTAGGTTTCAGAGAGTAGATTCCTGAAAAAAATGTGTTTGTTTTATGAAAAATGTGAGTGTGTTACTGCTAAAAAGTTGATTAAAATTTCGTTTTTGGATAAGGGTGATTGCAATATTTCAACAAGTCAATTGAAATTTTCTTGCACGATTAGGGACAGTGGATGCCTAGAGAGATGTTTTTTTAAAATTAGTTTTAGGTTCCAGAGAGTAGATTCCTGAAAAAAATGTGTTTGTTTTATGAAAAATGTGAGTGTGTTACTGCTAAAAAGTTGATTTCAATTTCGTTTTTGGATAAGGGTGATTGCAATACTTCAACAAGTCAATTGAAATTTTCTTGCACGATTAGGGACAGTGGATGCATAGAAAGATTTCTTTTTTAAATTAGTATTAGGTTTCAGAGAGTAGATTCCTGAAAAAAATGTGTTTGTTTTATGAAAAATGTGAGGGTGTTACTGCTAAAAAGTTGATTTAAATTTCGTTTTTGAATAAGGGTGATTGCAATATTTCAACAAGTCAATTGAAATTTTCTTGCATGATTAGGGACAGTGGATGCCTAGAAAGATGGTTTTTTTAAATTAGTTTTAGGTTCCAGAGAGTAGATTCCTGAAAAAAATGTGTTTGTTTTATGAAAAATGTGAGTGTGTTACTGCTAAAAAGTTGATTTAAATTTCATTTTTGTATAAGGGGGATTGCAATATTTCAACAAGTCAATTGAAATTTTCTTGCACGATTAGGGACAGTGGATTCCTAGAAAGATGTTTTTTTTAATTAGTTTTAGGTTTCAGAGAGTAGATTCCTGAAATAAATGTGTTTGTTTTATGAAAAATGTGAGGGTGTTACTGCTAAAAAGTTGATTTAAATTTCGTTTTTGAATAAGGGTGATTGCAATATTTCAACAAGTCAATTGAAATTTTCTTGCACGATTAGGGACAGTGGATGCCTAGAAAGATATTTTTTTAAAATTAGTTTTAGGTTTCAGAGAGTAGATTCCTGAAAAAAATGTGTTTGTTTTATGAAAAATGTGAGTGTGTTACTGCTAAAAAGTTGATGTAAATTTCGTTTTTGGATAAGGGTGATTGCAATATTTCAACAAGTCAATTGAAATTTTCTTGCACGATTAGGGACAGTGGATGCCTAGAAAGATGTTTTTTTAAAATTAGTTTTAGGTTCCAGAGAGTAGATTCCTGAAAAAAAAGTGTTTGTTTTATGAAAAATGTGAGTGTGTTACTGCTAAAAAGTTGTTTTAAATATCGTTTTTGGATAAGGGTGATTGCAATATTTCAATAAGTTAATTGAAATTTTCTTGGAAGATTAGGGAGAGTGGATGCCTAGAAAGATGTTTTTTTTAATTAGTTTTAGGTTTCAGAGAGTAGATTCCTGAAAAAAATGTGTTTGTTTTATGAAAAATGTGAGGGTGTTACTGCTAAAAAGTTGATTTAAATTTCGTTTTTGAATAAGGGTGATTGCAATATTTTAACAAGTCAATTGAAATTTTCTTGCACGATTAGGGACAGTGGATGCCTAGAAAGATATTTTTTTTTAATTAGTTTTAGGTTTCAGAGAGTAGATTCCTGAAAAAAATGTGTTTGTTTTATGAAAAATGTGAGTGTGTTACTGCTAAAAAGTTGATTAAAATTTCGTTTTTGGATAAGGGTGATTGCAATATTTCAACAAGTCAATTGAAATTTTCTTGCACGATTAGGGACAGTGGATGCCTAGAGAGATGTTTTTTTAAAATTAGTTTTAGGTTCCAGAGAGTAGATTCCTGAAAAAAATGTGTTTGTTTTATGAAAAATGTGAGTGTGTTACTGCTAAAAAGTTGATTTAAATTTCGTTTTTGGATAAGGGTGATTGCAATACTTCAACAAGTCAATTGAAATTTTCTTGCACGATTAGGGACAGTGGATGCATAGAAAGATTTCTTTTTTAAATTAGTATTAGGTTTCAGAGAGTAGATTCCTGAAAAAAATGTGTTTGTTTTATGAAAAATGTGAGGGTGTTACTGCTAAAAAGTTGATTTAAATTTCGTTTTTGAATAAGGGTGATTGCAATATTTCAACAAGTCAATTGAAATTTTCTTGCACGATTAGGGACAGTGGATGCCTAGAAAGATGTTTTTTTTAAATTAGTTTTAGGTTCCAGAGAGTAGATTCCTGAAAAAAATGTGTTTGTTTTATGAAAAATGTGAGTGTGTTACTGCTAAAAAGTTGATTTAAATTTCATTTTTGTATAAGGGGGATTGCAATATTTCAACAAGTCAATTGAAATTTTCTTGCACGATTAGGGACAGTGGATGCCTAGAAAGATGTTTTTTTAAAATTAGTTTTAGGTTCCAGAGAGTAGATTCCTGAAAAAAATGTGTTTGTTTTATGAAAAATGTGAGTGTGTTACTGCAAAAAAGTTGATTTAAATATCGTTTTTGGATGAGGGTGATTGCAATATTTCAACAAGTTAATTGAAATTTTCTTGCAAGATTAGGGAGAGTGGATGCCTAGAAAGATGTTTTTTACAAATTCGTTATAGGTTCCAGAGAGTGGATTCCTGAAAAAAAAATTATTTGTTTCATGAAAAATGTGAGTGTGTTACTGCAAAAAAGTTGATTTAAATTTAGTTTCAGGATAAGCATGAATGCATCATTTCAACAAGTTAATTCAAATTTTCTTGCACGATTAGGGAGAGTGGATGCATAGAAAGATGTTTTTTTTATATTTGTTTTAGGTTCCAGAGAGTTGATTCCTGAAAAAAATGTGTTTGTTTTATGAAAAATATGAGTGTGTTACTGCTAAAAAGTTTATTTAAATTTAGCTTCAGGATAGGCATGATTGCATTATTTCAACTAGTTAATTGAAATTTTCTTGCACGATTAGGGAGAGTGGATGCATAGAAAGATGTTTTTTTTATATTTGTTTTAGGTTCCAGAGAGTTGATTCCTGAAAAAATGTGTTTGTATAATGAAAAATGTGAGTGTGTTACTGCTAAAAAGTTGATTTAAATTTCGTTTTTGGATAAGGGTGATTGCAATATTTCAACAAGTCAATTGAAATTTTCTTGCACGATTAGGGACAGTGGATGCCTAGAAAGATGTTTTTTTTAAATTAGTTTTAGGTTTCAGAGAGTAGATTCCTGAAAAAAATGTGTTTGTTTTATGAAAAATGTGAGTGTGTTACTGCTAAAAAGTTGATTTAAATTTCGTTTTTGGATAAGGGTGATTGCAATATTTCAACAAGTCAATTGAAATTTTCTTGCACGATTAGGGACAGTGGATGCCTAGAAAGATGTTTTTTTAAAATTAGTTTTAGGTTCCAGAGAGTAGATTCCTGAAAAAAATGTGTTTGTTTTATGAAAAATGTGAAAGTGTGACTGCTAAAAAGTTGATTTAAATTTCGTTTTTGGATAAGGGTGTTTGCAATACTTCAACAAGTTAATTCAAATTTTCTTGCACGATTAGGGAGAGTGGATGCATAGAAAGATGTTTTTTTTATATTTGTTTTAGGTTCCAGAGAGTTGATTCCTGAAAAAAATGTGTTTGTTTTATGAAAAATATGAGTGTGTTACTGCTAAAAAGTTTATTTAAATTTAGCTTCAGGATAGGCATGATTGCATTATTTCAACTAGTTAATTGAAATTTTCTTGCACGATTAGGGAGAGTGGATGCATAGAAAGATGTTTTTTTTATATTTGTTTTAGGTTCCAGAGAGTTGATTCCTGAAAAAATGTGTTTGTTTTATGAAAAATGTGAGTGTGTTACTGCTAAAAAGTTGATTTAAATTTCGTTTTTGGATAAGGGTGATTGCAATATTTCAACAAGTCAATTGAAATTTTCTTGCACGATTAGGGACAGTGGATGCCTAGAAAGATGTTTTTTTTAAATTAGTTTTAGGTTTCAGAGAGTAGATTCCTGAAAAAAATGTGTTTGTTTTATGAAAAATGTGAGTGTGTTACTGCTAAAAAGTTGATTTAAATTTCGTTTTTGGATAAGGGTGATTGCAATATTTCAACAAGTCAATTGAAATTTTCTTGCACGATTAGGGACAGTGGATGCCTAGAAAGATGTTTTTTTAAAATTAGTTTTAGGTTCCAGAGAGTAGATTCCTGAAAAAAATGTGTTTGTTTTATGAAAAATGTGAAAGTGTGACTGCTAAAAAGTTGATTTAAATTTCGTTTTTGGATAAGGGTGTTTGCAATACTTCAACAAGTCAATTGAAATTTTCTTGCACGATTAGGGACAGTGGATGCATAGAAAGATTTCTTTTTTAAATTAGTATTAGGTTTCAGAGAGTAGATTCCTGAAAAAAATGTGTTTGTTTTATGAAAAATGTGAGGGTGTTACTGCTAAAAAGTTGATTTAAATTTCGTTTTTGAATAAGGGTGATTGCAATATTTCAATAAGTCAATTGAAATTTTCTTGCACGATTAGGGACAGTGGATGCCTAGAAAGATGTTTTTTTTAATTAGTTTTAGGTTTCAGAGAGTAGATTCCTGAAAAAAATGTGTTTGTTTTATGAAAAATGTGAGTGTGTTACTGCTAAAAAGTTGATTTAAATTTCGTTTTTGGATAAGGGTGATTGCAATATTTCAACAAGTCAATTGAAATTTTCTTGCACGATTAGGGACAGTGGATGCCTAGAAAGATGTTTTTTTAAAATTAGTTTTAGGTTCCAGAGAGTAGATTCCTGAAAAAAAATGTGTTTGTTTTATGAAAAATGTGAGTGTGTTACTGCTAAAAAGTTGATTTAAATTTCGTTTTTGGATAAGGGTGATTGCAATATTTCAACAAGTCAATTGAAATTTTCTTGCACGATTAGGGACAGTGGATGCCTAGAAAGATGTTTTTTTAAAATTAGTTTTAGGTTCCAGAGAGTAGATTCCTGAAAAAAAGTGTGTTTGTTTTATGAAAAATGTGAGTGTGTTACTGCTAAAAAGTTGATTTAAATATTGTTTTTGGATAAGGGTGATTGCAATATTTCAATAAGTTAATTGAAATTTTCTTGGAAGATTAGGAAGAGTGGATTCCTAGAAAGATGTTTTTTTTAATTAGTTTTAGGTTTCAGAGAGTAGATTCCTGAAAAAAGATGTGTTTGTTTTATGAAAAATGTGAGTGTGTTACTGCAAAAAAGTTGATTTAAATATCGTTTTTGGATAAGGGTGATTGCAATATTTCAATAAGTTAATTGAAATTTTCTTGGAAGATTAGGGAGAGTGGATGCCTAGAAAGATCTTTTTTTTTAATTAGTTTTAGGTTTCAGAGAGTAGATTCCTGAAAAAAATGTGTTTGTTTTATGAAAAATGTGAGGGTGTTACTGCTAAAAAGTTGATTTAAATTTCGTTTTTGAATAAGGGTGATTGCAATATTTCAATAAGTCAATTGAAATTTTCTTGCACGATTAGGGACAGTGGATGCCTAGAAAGATGTTTTTTTAAAATTAGTTTTAGGTTCCAGAGAGTAGATCCCTGAAAAAAATGTGTTTGTTTTATGAAAAATGTGAAAGTGTGACTGCTAAAAAGTTGATTTAAATTTCGTTTTTGGATAAGGGTGTTTGCAATACTTCAACAAGTTAATTCAAATTTTCTTGCACGATTAGGGAGAGTGGATGCATAGAAAGATGTTTTTTTTATATTTGTTTTAAGTTCCAGAGAGTTGATTCCTGAAAAAAATGTGTTTGTTTTATGAAAAATATGAGTGTGTTACTGCTAAAAAGTTTATTTAAATTTAGCTTCAGGATAGGCATGATTGCATTATTTCAACTAGTTAATTGAAATTTTCTTGCACGATTAGGGAGAGTGGATGCATAGAAAGATGTTTTTTTTATATTTGTTTTAGGTTCCAGAGAGTTGATTCCTGAAAAAATGTGTTTGTTTTATGAAAAATGTGAGTGTGTTACTGCTAAAAAGTTGATTTAAATTTCGTTTTTGGATAAGGGTGATTGCAATATTTCAACAAGTCAATTGAAATTTTCTTGCACGATTAGGGACAGTGGATGCCTAGAAAGATGTTTTTTTTAAATTAGTTTTAGGTTTCAGAGAGTAGATTCCTGAAAAAAATGTGTTTGTTTTATGAAAAATGTGAGTGTGTTACTGCTAAAAAGTTGATTTAAATTTCGTTTTTGGATAAGGGTGATTGCAATATTTCAACAAGTCAATTGAAATTTTCTTGCACGATTAGGGACAGTGGATGCCTAGAAAGATGTTTTTTTAAAATTAGTTTTAGGTTCCAGAGAGTAGATTCCTGAAAAAAATGTGTTTGTTTTATGAAAAATGTGAAAGTGTGACTGCTAAAAAGTTGATTTAAATTTCGTTTTTGGATAAGGGTGTTTGCAATACTTCAACAAGTCAATTGAAATTTTCTTGCACGATTAGGGACAGTGGATGCATAGAAAGATTTCTTTTTTAAATTAGTATTAGGTTTCAGAGAGTAGATTCCTGAAAAAAATGTGTTTGTTTTATGAAAAATGTGAGGGTGTTACTGCTAAAAAGTTGATTTAAATTTCGTTTTTGAATAAGGGTGATTGCAATATTTCAATAAGTCAATTGAAATTTTCTTGCACGATTAGGGACAGTGGATGCCTAGAAAGATGTTTTTTTTAATTAGTTTTAGGTTTCAGAGAGTAGATTCCTGAAAAAAATGTGTTTGTTTTATGAAAAATGTGAGTGTGTTACTGCTAAAAAGTTGATTTAAATTTCGTTTTTGGATAAGGGTGATTGCAATATTTCAACAAGTCAATTGAAATTTTCTTGCACGATTAGGGACAGTGGATGCCTAGAAAGATGTTTTTTTAAAATTAGTTTTAGGTTCCAGAGAGTAGATTCCTGAAAAAAAATGTGTTTGTTTTATGAAAAATGTGAGTGTGTTACTGCTAAAAAGTTGATTTAAATTTCGTTTTTGGATAAGGGTGATTGCAATATTTCAACAAGTCAATTGAAATTTTCTTGCACGATTAGGGACAGTGGATGCCTAGAAAGATGTTTTTTAAAAATTAGTTTTAGGTTCCAGAGAGTAGATTCCTGAAAAAAAGTGTGTTTGTTTTATGAAAAATGTGAGTGTGTTACTGCTAAAAAGTTGATTTAAATATTGTTTTTGGATAAGGGTGATTGCAATATTTCAATAAGTTAATTGAAATTTTCTTGGAAGATTAGGAAGAGTGGATTCCTAGAAAGATGTTTTTTTTAATTAGTTTTAGGTTTCAGAGAGTAGATTCCTGAAAAAAGATGTGTTTGTTTTATGAAAAATGTGAGTGTGTTACTGCAAAAAAGTTGATTTAAATATCGTTTTTGGATAAGGGTGATTGCAATATTTCAATAAGTTAATTGAAATTTTCTTGGAAGATTAGGGAGAGTGGATGCCTAGAAAGATCTTTTTTTTTAATTAGTTTTAGGTTTCAGAGAGTAGATTCCTGAAAAAAATGTGTTTGTTTTATGAAAAATGTGAGGGTGTTACTGCTAAAAAGTTGATTTAAATTTCGTTTTTGAATAAGGGTGATTGCAATATTTCAATAAGTCAATTGAAATTTTCTTGCACGATTAGGGACAGTGGATGCCTAGAAAGATGTTTTTTTTAAATTAGTTTTAGGTTTCAGAGAGTAGATTCCTGAAAAAAATGTGTTTGTTTTATGAAAAATGTGAGTGTGTTACTGCTAAAAAGTTGATTTAAATTTCGTTTTTGGATAAGGGTGATTGCAATATTTCAACAAGTCAATTGAAATTTTCTTGCACGATTAGGGACAGTGGATGCCTAGAAAGATGTTTTTTTAAAATTAGTTTTAGGTTCCAGAGAGTAGATTCCTGAAAAAAAAGTGTTTGTTTTATGAAAAATGTGAGTGTGTTACTGCTAAAAAGTTGTTTTAAATATCGTTTTTGGATAAGGGTGATTGCAATATTTCAATAAGTTAATTGAAATTTTCTTGGAAGATTAGGGAGAGTGGATGCCTAGAAAGATATTTTTTTTAAATTAGTTTTAGGTTCCAGAGAGTAGATTCCTGAAAAAAATGTGTTTTTTTATGAAAAATGTGAGTGTGTTACTGCTAAAAAGTTGATTTAAATTTCGTTTTTGGATAAGGGTGATTGCAATACTTCAACAAGTCAATTGAAATTTTCTTGCACGATTAGGGACAGTGGATGCATAGAAAGATTTCTTTTTTAAATTAGTATTAGGTTTCAGAGAGTAGATTCCTGAAAAAAACGTGTTTGTTTTATGAAAAATGTGAGGGTGTTACTGCTAAAAAGTTGATTTAAATTTCGTTTTTGAATAAGGGTGATTGCAATATTTCAACAAGTCAATTGAAATTTTCTTGCACGATTAGGGACAGTGGATGTCTAGAAAGATGTTTTTTTTAAATTAGTTTTAGGTTCCAGAGAGTAGATTCCTGAAAAAAATGTGTTTGTTTTATGAAAAATGTGAGTGTGTTACTGCTAAAAAGTTGATTTAAATTTCATTTTTGTATAAGGGGGATTGCAATATTTCAACAAGTCAATTGAAATTTTCTTGCACGATTAGGGACAGTGGATGCCTAGAAAGATGTTTTTTTAAAATTAGTTTTAGGTTCCAGAGAGTAGATTCCTGAAAAAAATGTGTTTGTTTTATGAAAAATGTGAGTGTGTTACTGCAAAAAAGTTGATTTAAATATCGTTTTTGGATAAGGGTGATTGCAATATTTCAACAAGTTAATTGAAATTTTCTTGCAAGATTAGGGAGAGTGGATGCCTAGAAAGATGTTTTTTACAAATTCGTTATAGGTTCCAGAGAGTGGATTCCTGAAAAAAAAATTATTTGTTTCATGAAAAATGTGAGTGTGTTACTGCAAAAAAGTTGATTTAAATTTAGTTTCAGGATAAGCATGAATGCATCATTTCAACAAGTTAATTCAAATTTTCTTGCACGATTAGGGAGAGTGGATGCATAGAAAGATGTTTTTTTTATATTTGTTTTAGGTTCCAGAGAGTTGATTCCTGAAAAAAATGTGTTTGTTTTATGAAAAATATGAGTGTGTTACTGCTAAAAAGTTTATTTAAATTTAGCTTCAGGATAGGCATGATTGCATTATTTCAACTAGTTAATTGAAATTTTCTTGCACGATTCGGGAGAGTGGATGCATAGAAAGATGTTTTTTTTATATTTGTTTTAGGTTCCAGAGAGTTGATTCCTGAAAAAATGTGTTTGTTTTATGAAAAATGTGAGTGTGTTACTGCTAAAAAGTTGATTTAAATTTCGTTTTTGGATAAGGGTGATTGCAATATTTCAACAAGTCAATTGAAATTTTCTTGCACGATTAGGGACAGTGGATGCCTAGAAAGATGTTTTTTTTAAATTAGTTTTAGGTTTCAGAGAGTAGATTCCTGAAAAAAATGTGTTTGTTTTATGAAAAATGTGAGTGTGTTACTGCTAAAAAGTTGATTTAAATTTCGTTTTTGGATAAGGGTGATTGCAATATTTCAACAAGTCAATTGAAATTTTCTTGCACGATTAGGGACAGTGGATGCCTAGAAAGATGTTTTTTTAAAATTAGTTTTAGGTTCCAGAGAGTAGATTCCTGAAAAAAATGTGTTTGTTTTATGAAAAATGTGAAAGTGTGACTGCTAAAAAGTTGATTTAAATTTCGTTTTTGGATAAGGGTGATTGCAATACTTCAACAAGTCAATTGAAATTTTCTTGCACGATTAGGGACAGTGGATGCATAGAAAGATTTCTTTTTTAAATTAGTATTAGGTTTCAGAGAGTAGATTCCTGAAAAAAATGTGTTTGTTTTATGAAAAATGTGAGGGTGTTACTGCTAAAAAGTTGATTTAAATTTCGTTTTTGAATAAGGGTGATTGCAACATTTCAATAAGTCAATTGAAATTTTCTTGCACGATTAGGGACAGTGGATGCCTAGAAAGATGTTTTTTTTAATTAGTTTTAGGTTTCAGAGAGTAGATTCCTGAAAAAAATGTGTTTGTTTTATGAAAAATGTGAGTGTGTTACTGCTAAAAAGTTGATTTAAATTTCGTTTTTGGATAAGGGTGATTGCAATATTTCAACAAGTCAATTGAAATTTTCTTGCACGATTAGGGACAGTGGATGCCTAGAAAGATGTTTTTTTAAAATTAGTTTTAGGTTCCAGAGAGTAGATTCCTGAAAAAAAGTGTGTTTGTTTTATGAAAAATGTGAGTGTGTTACTGCTAAAAAGTTGATTTAAATATTGTTTTTGGATAAGGGTGATTGCAATACTTCAACAAGTCAATTGAAATTTTCTTGCACGATTAGGGACAGTGGATGCATAGAAAGATTTCTTTTTTAAATTAGTATTAGGTTTCAGAGAGTAGATTCCTGAAAAAAATGTGTTTGTTTTATGAAAAATGTGAGGGTGTTACTGCTAAAAAGTTGATTTAAATTTCGTTTTTGAATAAGGGTGATTGCAATATTTCAACAAGTCAATTGAAATTTTCTTGCACGATTAGGGACAGTGGATGTCTAGAAAGATGTTTTTTTTAAATTAGTTTTAGGTTCCAGAGAGTAGATTCCTGAAAAAAATGTGTTTGTTTTATGAAAAATGTGAGTGTGTTACTGCTAAAAAGTTGATTTAAATTTCATTTTTGTATAAGGGGGATTGCAATATTTCAACAAGTCAATTGAAATTTTCTTGCACGATTAGGGACAGTGGATGCCTAGAAAGATGTTTTTTTAAAATTAGTTTTAGGTTCCAGAGAGTAGATTCCTGAAAAAAATGTGTTTGTTTTATGAAAAATGTGAGTGTGTTACTGCAAAAAAGTTGATTTAAATATCGTTTTTGGATAAGGGTGATTGCAATATTTCAACAAGTTAATTGAAATTTTCTTGCAAGATTAGGGAGAGTGGATGCCTAGAAAGATGTTTTTTACAAATTCGTTATAGGTTCCAGAGAGTGGATTCCTGAAAAAAAAATTATTTGTTTCATGAAAAATGTGAGTGTGTTACTGCAAAAAAGTTGATTTAAATTTAGTTTCAGGATAAGCATGAATGCATCATTTCAACAAGTTAATTCAAATTTTCTTGCACGATTAGGGAGAGTGGATGCATAGAAAGATGTTTTTTTTATATTTGTTTTAGGTTCCAGAGAGTTGATTCCTGAAAAAAATGTGTTTGTTTTATGAAAAATATGAGTGTGTTACTGCTAAAAAGTTTATTTAAATTTAGCTTCAGGATAGGCATGATTGCATTATTTCAACTAGTTAATTGAAATTTTCTTGCAAGATTAGGGAGAGTGGATGCCTAGAAAGATGTTTTTTACAAATTCGTTATAGGTTCCAGAGAGTGGATTCCTGAAAAAAAAATTATTTGTTTCATGAAAAATGTGAGTGTGTTACTGCAAAAAAGTTGATTTAAATTTAGTTTCAGGATAAGCATGAATGCATCATTTCAACAAGTTAATTCAAATTTTCTTGCACGATTAGGGACAGTGGATGTCTAGAAAGATGTTTTTTTAAATTAGTTTTAGGTTCCAGAGAGTAGATTCCTGAAAAAAATGTGTTTGTTTTATGAAAAATGTGAGTGTGTTACTGCTAAAAAGTTGATTTAAATTTCATTTTTGTATAAGGGGGATTGCAATATTTCAACAAGTCAATTGAAATTTTCTTGCACGATTAGGGACAGTGGATGCCTAGAAAGATGTTTTTTTAAAATTAGTTTTAGGTTCCAGAGAGTAGATTCCTGAAAAAAATGTGTTTGTTTTATGAAAAATGTGAGTGTGTTACTGCAAAAAAGTTGATTTAAATATCGTTTTTGGATAAGGGTGATTGCAATATTTCAACAAGTTAATTGAAATTTTCTTGCAAGATTAGGGAGAGTGGATGCCTAGAAAGATGTTTTTTACAAATTCGTTATAGGTTCCAGAGAGTGGATTCCTGAAAAAAAAATTATTTGTTTCATGAAAAATGTGAGTGTGTTACTGCAAAAAAGTTGATTTAAATTTAGTTTCAGGATAAGCATGAATGCATCATTTCAACAAGTTAATTCAAATTTTCTTGCACGATTCGGGAGAGTGGATGCATAGAAAGATGTTTTTTTTATATTTGTTTTAGGTTCCAGAGAGTTGATTCCTGAAAAAATGTGTTTGTTTTATGAAAAATGTGAGTGTGTTACTGCTAAAAAGTTGATTTAAATTTCGTTTTTGGATAAGGGTGATTGCAATATTTCAACAAGTCAATTGAAATTTTCTTGCACGATTAGGGACAGTGGATGCCTAGAAAGATGTTTTTTTTAAATTAGTTTTAGGTTTCAGAGAGTAGATTCCTGAAAAAAATGTGTTTGTTTTATGAAAAATGTGAGTGTGTTACTGCTAAAAAGTTGATTTAAATTTCGTTTTTGGATAAGGGTGATTGCAATATTTCAACAAGTCAATTGAAATTTTCTTGCACGATTAGGGACAGTGGATGCCTAGAAAGATGTTTTTTTAAAATTAGTTTTAGGTTCCAGAGAGTAGATTCCTGAAAAAAATGTGTTTGTTTTATGAAAAATGTGAAAGTGTGACTGCTAAAAAGTTGATTTAAATTTCGTTTTTGGATAAGGGTGATTGCAATACTTCAACAAGTCAATTGAAATTTTCTTGCACGATTAGGGACAGTGGATGCATAGAAAGATTTCTTTTTTAAATTAGTATTAGGTTTCAGAGAGTAGATTCCTGAAAAAAATGTGTTTGTTTTATGAAAAATGTGAGGGTGTTACTGCTAAAAAGTTGATTTAAATTTCGTTTTTGAATAAGGGTGATTGCAATATTTCAATAAGTCAATTGAAATTTTCTTGCACGATTAGGGACAGTGGATGCCTAGAAAGATGTTTTTTTTAATTAGTTTTAGGTTTCAGAGAGTAGATTCCTGAAAAAAATGTGTTTGTTTTATGAAAAATGTGAGTGTGTTACTGCTAAAAAGTTGATTTAAATTTCGTTTTTGGATAAGGGTGATTGCAATATTTCAACAAGTCAATTGAAATTTTCTTGCACGATTAGGGACAGTGGATGCCTAGAAAGATGTTTTTTTAAAATTAGTTTTAGGTTCCAGAGAGTAGATTCCTGAAAAAAAATGTGTTTGTTTTATGAAAAATGTGAGTGTGTTACTGCTAAAAAGTTGATTTAAATTTCGTTTTTGGATAAGGGTGATTGCAATATTTCAACAAGTCAATTGAAATTTTCTTGCACGATTAGGGACAGTGGATGCCTAGAAAGATGTTTTTTTTAAATTAGTTTTAGGTTCCAGAGAGTAGATTCCTGAAAAAAATGTGTTTGTTTTATGAAAAATGTGAGGGTGTTACTGCTAAAAAGTTGATTTAAATTTCGTTTTTGAATAAGGGTGATTGCAATATTTCAATAAGTCAATTGAAATTTTCTTGCACGATTAGGGACAGTGGATGCCTAGAAAGATGTTTTTTTAAAATTAGTTTTAGGTTTCAGAGAGTAGATTCCTGAAAAAAATGTGTTTGTTTTATGAAAAATGTGAGTGTGTTACTGCTAAAAAGTTGATTTAAATTTCGTTTTTGGATAAGGGTGATTGCAATATTTCAACAAGTCAATTGAAATTTTCTTGCACGATTAGGGACAGTGGATGCCTAGAAAGATGTTTTTTTTAAATTAGTTTTAGGTTCCAGAGAGTAGATTCCTGAAAAAAAGTGTGTTTGTTTTATGAAAAATGTGAGTGTGTTACTGCTAAAAAGTTGATTTAAATATTGTTTTTGGATAAGGGTGATTGCAATATTTCAATAAGTTAATTGAAATTTTCTTGGAAGATTAGGAAGAGTGGATTCCTAGAAAGATGTTTTTTTAATTAGTTTTAGGTTTCAGAGAGTAGATTCCTGAAAAAAGATGTGTTTGTTTTATGAAAAATGTGAGTGTGTTACTGCTAAAAAGTTGATTTAAATATCGTTTTTGGATAAGGGTGATTGCAATATTTCAACAAGTTAATTGAAATTTTCTTGCAAGATTAGGAAGAGTGGATGCCTAGAAAGATGTTTTTTACAAATTCGTTATAGGTTCCAGAGAGTGGATTCCTGAAAAAAAAATTATTTGTTTCATGAAAAATGTGAGTGTGTTACTGCAAAAAAGTTGATTTAAATTTAGTTTCAGGATAAGCATGAATGCATCATTTCAACAAGTTAATTCAAATTTTCTTGCACGATTAGGGAGAGTGGATGCATAGAAAGATGTTTTTTTTATATTTGTTTTAGGTTCCAGAGAGTTGATTCCTGAAAAAAATGTGTTTGTTTTATGAAAAATATGAGTGTGTTACTGCTAAAAAGTTTATTTAAATTTAGCTTCAGGATAGGCATGATTGCATTATTTCAACTAGTTAATTGAAATTTTCTTGCACGATTAGGGAGAGTGGATGCATAGAAAGATGTTTTTTTTATATTTGTTTTAGGTTCCAGAGAGTTGATTCCTGAAAAAATGTGTTTGTTTTATGAAAAATGTGAGTGTGTTACTGCTAAAAAGTTGATTTAAATTTCGTTTTTGGATAAGGGTGATTGCAATATTTCAACAAGTCAATTGAAATTTTCTTGCACGATTAGGGACAGTGGATGCCTAGAAAGATGTTTTTTTTAAATTAGTTTTAGGTTTCAGAGAGTAGATTCCTGAACAAAATGTGTTTGTTTTATGAAAAATGTGAGTGTGTTACTGCTAAAAAGTTGATTTAAATTTCGTTTTTGGATAAGGGTGATTGCAATATTTCAACAAGTCAATTGAAATTTTCTTGCACGATTAGGGACAGTGGATGCCTAGAAAGATGTTTTTTTAAAATTAGTTTTAGGTTCCAGAGAGTAGATTCCTGAAAAAAATGTGTTTGTTTTATGAAAAATGTGAAAGTGTGACTGCTAAAAAGTTGATTTAAATTTCGTTTTTGGATAAGGGTGATTGCAATACTTCAACAAGTCAATTGAAATTTTCTTGCACGATTAGGGACAGTGGATGCATAGAAAGATTTCTTTTTTAAATTAGTATTAGGTTTCAGAGAGTAGATTCCTGAAAAAAAACTGTTTGTTTTATGAAAAATGTGAGGGTGTTACTGCTAAAAAGTTGATTTAAATTTCGTTTTTGAATAAGGGTGATTGCAATATTTCAATAAGTCAATTGAAATTTTCTTGCACGATTAGGGACAGTGGATGCCTAGAAAGATGTTTTTTTTAAATTAGTTTTAGGTTCCAGAGAGTAGATTCCTGAAAAAAAATGTGTTTGTTTTATGAAAAATGTGAGTGTGTTACTGCTAAAAAGTTGATTTAAATTTCGTTTTTGGATAAGGGTGATTGCAATATTTCAACAAGTCAATTGAAATTTTCTTGCACGATTAGGGACAGTGGATGCCTAGAAAGATGTTTTTTTTAAATTAGTTTTAGGTTCCAGAGAGTAGATTCCTGAAAAAAATGTGTTTGTTTTATGAAAAATGTGAGGGTGTTACTGCTAAAAAGTTGATTTAAATTTCGTTTTTGAATAAGGGTGATTGCAATATTTCAATAAGTCAATTGAAATTTTCTTGCACGATTAGGGACAGTGGATGCCTAGAAAGATGTTTTTTTTAAATTAGTTTTAGGTTTCAGAGAGTAGATTCCTGAAAAAAATGTGTTTGTTTTATGAAAAATGTGAGTGTGTTACTGCTAAAAAGTTGATTTAAATTTCGTTTTTGGATAAGGGTGATTGCAATATTTCAACAAGTCAATTGAAATTTTCTTGCACGATTAGGGACAGTGGATGCCTAGAAAGATGTTTTTTTTAAATTAGTTTTAGGTTCCATAGGGTAGATTCCTGAAAAAAAGTGTGTTTGTTTTATGAAAAATGTGAGTGTGTTACTGCTAAAAAGTTGATTTAAATATTGTTTTTGGATAAGGGTGATTGCAATATTTCAATAAGTTAATTGAAATTTTCTTGGAAGATTAGGAAGAGTGGATTCCTAGAAAGATGTTTTTTTAATTAGTTTTAGGTTTCAGAGAGTAGATTCCTGAAAAAAGATGTGTTTGTTTTATGAAAAATGTGAGTGTGTTACTGGTAAAAAGTTGATTTAAATATCGTTTTTGGATAAGGGTGATTGCAATATTTCAACAAGTTAATTGAAATTTTCTTGCAAGATTAGGGAGAGTGGATGCCTAGAAAGATGTTTTTTACAAATTCGTTATAGGATCCAGAGAGTGGATTCCTGAAAAAAAAATTATTTGTTTCATGAAAAATGTGAGTGTGTTACTGCAAAAAATTTGATTTAAATTTAGTTTCAGGATAGGTGTGAATGCATCATTTCAACAAGTCAATTGAAATTTTCTTGCAAGATTGGGGACAATGGATGCCTAGAAAGATGTTTTTTTAAAATTAGTTTTAGGTTTCAGAGAGTAGATTCCTGAAAAAAATGTGTTTGTTTTATGAAAAATGTGAGTGTGTTACTGCAAAAAAGTTGATTTAAATATCGTTTTTGGATAAGGGTGATTGCAATATTTCAATAAGTTAATTGAAATTTTCTTGGAAGATTAGGGAGAGTGGATGCCTAGAAAGATCTTTTTTTTTAATTAGTTTTAGGTTTCAGAGAGTAGATTCCTGAAAAAAATGTGTTTGTTTTATGAAAAATGTGAGGGTGTTACTGCTAAAAAGTTGATTTAAATTTCGTTTTTGAATAAGGGTGATTGCAATATTTCAATAAGTCAATTGAAATTTTCTTGCACGATTAGGGACAGTGGATGCCTAGAAAGATGTTTTTTTTTAAATTAGTTTTAGGTTTCAGAGAGTAGATTCCTGAAAAAAATGTGTTTGTTTTATGAAAAATGTGAGTGTGTTACTGCTAAAAAGTTGATTTAAATTTCGTTTTTGGATAAGGGTGATTGCAATATTTCAACAAGTCAATTGAAATTTTCTTGCACGATTACGGACAGTGGATGCCTAGAAAGATGTTTTTTTAAAATTAGTTTTAGGTTCCAGAGAGTAGATTCCTGAAAAAAAGTGTGTTTGTTTTATGAAAAATGTGAGTGTGTTACTGCTAAAAAGTTGATTTAAATTTCATTTTTGGATAAGGGTGATTGCAATATTTCAACAAGTCAATTGAAATTTTCTGGCACGATTAGGGACAGTGGATGCCTAGAAAGATGTTTTTTTTAAATTAGTTTTAGGTTTCAGAGAGTAGATTCCTGAAAAAAATGTGTTTGTTTTATGAAAAATGTGAGTGTGTTACTGCTAAAAAGTTGATTTAAATTTCGTTTTTGGATAAGGGTGATTGCAATATTTCAACAAGTCAATTGAAATTTTCTTGCACGATTAGGGACAGTGGATGCCTAGAAAGATGTTTTTTTTAAATTAGTTTTAGGTTCCAGAGAGTAGATTCCTGAAAAAAAATGTGTTTGTTTTATGAAAAATGTGAGTGTGTTACTGCTAAAAAGTTGATTTAAATTTCGTTTTTGGATAAGGGTGATTGCAATACTTCAACAAGTCAATTGAAATTTTCTTGCACGATTAGGGACAGTGGATGCCTAGAAAGATGTTTTTTTAAAATTAGTTTTAGGTTCCAGAGAGTAGATTCCTGAAAAAAATGTGTTTGTTTTATGAAAAATGTGAGGGTGTTACTGCTAAAAAGTTGATTTAAATTTCGTTTTTGAATAAGGGTGATTGCAATATTTCAACAAGTCAATTGAAATTTTCTTGCACGATTAGGGACAGTGGATGCCTAGAAAGATGTTTTTTTAAAATTAGTTTTAGGTTCCAGAGAGTAGATTCCTGAAAAAAAGTGTGTTTGTTTTATGAAAAATGTGAGTGTGTTACTGCTAAAAAGTTGATTTAAATTTCATTTTTGGATAAGGGTGATTGCAATATTTCAACAAGTCAATTGAAATTTTCTTGCACGATTAGGGACAGTGGATGCCTAGAAAGATGTTTTTTTAAAATTAGTTTTAGGTTCCAGAGAGTAGATTCCTGAAAAAAATGTGTTTGTTTTATGAAAAATGTGAGTGTGTTGCTGCTAAAAAGTTGATTTAAATATCGTTTTTGGATAAGGGTGATTGCAATGTTTCAATAAGTTAATTGAAATTTTCTTGGAAGATTAGGAAGAGTGGATTCCTAGAAAGATGTTTTTTTTAATTAGTTTTAGGTTTCAGAGAGTAGATTCCTGAAATAAATGTGTTTGTTTTATGAAAAATGTGAGGGTGTTACTGCTAAAAAGTTGATTTAAATTTCGTTTTTGAATAAGGGTGATTGCAATATTTCAACAAGTCAATTGAAATTTTCTTGCACGATTAGGGACAGTGGATGCCTAGAAAGATGTTTTTTTAAAATTAGTTTTAGGTTCCAGAGAGTAGATTCCTGAAAAAAATGTGTTTGTTTTATGAAAAATGTGAGTGTGTTACTGCTAAAAAGTTGATTTAAATATTGTTTTTGGATAAGGGTGATTGCAATATTTCAATAAGTTAATTGAAATTTTCTTGGAAGATTAGGAAGAGTGGATTCCTAGAAAGATGTTTTTTTTAATTAGTTTTAGGTTTCAGAGAGTAGATTCCTGAAATAAATGTGTTTGTTTTATGAAAAATGTGAGGGTGTTACTGCTAAAAAGTTGATTTAAATTTCGTTTTTGAATAAGGGTGATTGCAATATTTCAACAAGTCAATTGAAATTTTCTTGCACGATTAGGGACGGTGGATGCCTAGAAAGATATTTTTTTAAAATTAGTTTTAGGTTTCAGAGAGTAGATTCCTGAAAAAAATGTGTTTGTTTTATGAAAAATGTGAGTGTGTTACTGCTAAAAAGTTGATTTAAATTTCGTTTTTTGATAAGGGTGATTGCAATATTTCAACAAGTCAATTGAAATTTTCTTGCACGATTAGGGACAGTGGATGCCTAGAAAGATGTTTTTTTAAAATTAGTTTTAGGTTCCAGAGAGTAGATTCCTGAAAAAAATGTGTTTGTTTTATGAAAAATGTGAGTGTGTTACTGCTAAAAAGTTGTTTTAAATATCGTTTTTGGATAAGGGTGATTGCAATATTTCAATAAGTTAATTGAAATTTTCTTGGAAGATTAGGGAGAGTGGATGCCTAGAAAGATGTTTTTTTTAATTAGTTTTAGGTTTCAGAGAGTAGATTCCTGAAAAAAATGTGTTTGTTTTATGAAAAATGTGAGGGTGTTACTGCTAAAAAGTTGATTTAAATTTCGTTTTTGAATAAGGGTGATTGCAATATTTTAACAAGTCAATTGAAATTTTCTTGCACGATTAGGGACAGTGGATGCCTAGAAAGATGTTTTTTTAAAATTAGTTTTAGGTTCCAGAGAGTAGATTCCTGAAAAAAATGTGTTTGTTTTATGAAAAATGTGAAAGTGTGACTGCTAAAAAGTTGATTTAAATTTCGTTTTTGGATAAGGGTGATTGCAATACTTCAACAAGTCAATTGAAATTTTCTTGCACGATTAGGGACAGTGGATGCATAGAAAGATTTCTTTTTTAAATTAGTATTAGGTTTCAGAGAGTAGATTCCTGAAAAAAATGTGTTTGTTTTATGAAAAATGTGAGGGTGTTACTGCTAAAAAGTTGATTTAAATTTCGTTTTTGAATAAGGGTGATTGCAATATTTCAATAAGTCAATTGAAATTTTCTTGCACGATTAGGGACAGTGGATGCCTAGAAAGATGTTTTTTTTAATTAGTTTTAGGTTTCAGAGAGTAGATTCCTGAAAAAAATGTGTTTGTTTTATGAAAAATGTGAGTGTGTTACTGCTAAAAAGTTGATTTAAATTTCGTTTTTGGATAAGGGTGATTGCAATATTTCAACAAGTCAATTGAAATTTTCTTGCACGATTAGGGACAGTGGATGCCTAGAAAGATGTTTTTTTAAAATTAGTTTTAGGTTCCAGAGAGTAGATTCCTGAAAAAAAATGTGTTTGTTTTATGAAAAATGTGAGTGTGTTACTGCTAAAAAGTTGATTTAAATTTCGTTTTTGGATAAGGGTGATTGCAATATTTCAACAAGTCAATTGAAATTTTCTTGCACGATTAGGGACAGTGGATGCCTAGAAAGATGTTTTTTTTAAATTAGTTTTAGGTACCAGAGAGTAGATTCCTGAAAAAAATGTGTTTGTTTTATGAAAAATGTGAGGGTGTTACTGCTAAAAAGTTGATTTAAATTTCGTTTTTGAATAAGGGTGATTGCAATATTTCAATAAGTCAATTGAAATTTTCTTGCACGATTAGGGACAGTGGATGCCTAGAAAGATGTTTTTTTAAAATTAGTTTTAGGTTTCAGAGAGTAGATTCCTGAAAAAAATGTGTTTGTTTTATGAAAAATGTGAGTGTGTTACTGCTAAAAAGTTGATTTAAATTTCGTTTTTGGATAAGGGTGATTGCAATATTTCAACAAGTCAATTGAAATTTTCTTGCACGATTAGGGACAGTGGATGCCTAGAAAGATGTTTTTTTAAAATTAGTTTTAGGTTCCAGAGAGTAGATTCCTGAAAAAAAGTGTGTTTGTTTTATGAAAAATGTGAGTGTGTTACTGCTAAAAAGTTGATTTAAATATTGTTTTTGGATAAGGGTGATTGCAATATTTCAATAAGTTAATTGAAATTTTCTTGGAAGATTAGGAAGAATGGATTCCTAGAAAGATGTTTTTTTAATTAGTTTTAGGTTTCAGAGAGTAGATTCCTGAAAAAAGATGTGTTTGTTTTATGAAAAATGTGAGTGTGTTACTGCTAAAAAGTTGATTTAAATATCGTTTTTGGATAAGGGTGATTGCAATATTTCAACAAGTTAATTGAAATTTTCTTGCAAGATTAGGGAGAGTGGATGCCTAGAAAGATGTTTTTTACAAATTCGTTATAGGTTCCAGAGAGTGGATTCCTGAAAAAAAAATTATTTGTTTCATGAAAAATGTGAGTGTGTTACTGCAAAAAAGTTGATTTAAATTTAGTTTCAGGATAAGCATGAATGCATCATTTCAACAAGTTAATTCAAATTTTCTTGCACGATTAGGGAGAGTGGATGCATAGAAAGATGTTTTTTTTATATTTGTTTTAGGTTCCAGAGAGTTGATTCCTGAAAAAAATGTGTTTGTTTTATGAAAAATATGAGTGTGTTACTGCTAAAAAGTTTATTTAAATTTAGCTTCAGGATAGGCATGATTGCATTATTTCAACTAGTTAATTGAAATTTTCTTGCACGATTAGGGAGAGTGGATGCATAGAAAGATGTTTTTTTTATATTTGTTTTAGGTTCCAGAGAGTTGATTCCTGAAAAAATGTGTTTGTTTTATGAAAAATGTGAGTGTGTTACTGCTAAAAAGTTGATTTAAATTTCGTTTTTGGATAAGGGTGATTGCAATATTTCAACAAGTCAATTGAAATTTTCTTGCACGATTAGGGACAGTGGATGCCTAGAAAGATGTTTTTTTTAAATTAGTTTTAGGTTTCAGAGAGTAGATTCCTGAAAAAAATGTGTTTGTTTTATGAAAAATGTGAGTGTGTTACTGCTAAAAAGTTGATTTAAATTTCGTTTTTGGATAAGGGTGATTGCAATATTTCAACAAGTCAATTGAAATTTTCTTGCACGATTAGGGACAGTGGATGCCTAGAAAGATGTTTTTTTAAAATTAGTTTTAGGTTCCAGAGAGTAGATTCCTGAAAAAAATGTGTTTGTTTTATGAAAAATGTGAAAGTGTGACTGCTAAAAAGTTGATTTAAATTTCGTTTTTGGATAAGGGTGATTGCAATACTTCAACAAGTCAATTGAAATTTTCTTGCACGATTAGGGACAGTGGATGCATAGAAAGATTTCTTTTTTAAATTAGTATTAGGTTTCAGAGAGTAGATTCCTGAAAAAAAACTGTTTGTTTTATGAAAAATGTGAGGGTGTTACTGCTAAAAAGTTGATTTAAATTTCGTTTTTGAATAAGGGTGATTGCAATATTTCAATAAGTCAATTGAAATTTTCTTGCACGATTAGGGACAGTGGATGCCTAGAAAGATGTTTTTTTTAAATTAGTTTTAGGTTCCAGAGAGTAGATTCCTGAAAAAAAATGTGTTTGTTTTATGAAAAATGTGAGTGTGTTACTGCTAAAAAGTTGATTTAAATTTCGTTTTTGGATAAGGGTGATTGCAATATTTCAACAAGTCAATTGAAATTTTCTTGCACGATTAGGGACAGTGGATGCCTAGAAAGATGTTTTTTTTAAATTAGTTTTAGGTTCCAGAGAGTAGATTCCTGAAAAAAATGTGTTTGTTTCATGAAAAATGTGAGGGTGTTACTGCTAAAAAGTTGATTTAAATTTCGTTTTTGAATAAGGGTGATTGCAATATTTCAATAAGTCAATTGAAATTTTCTTGCACGATTAGGGACAGTGGATGCCTAGAAAGATGTTTTTTTTAAATTAGTTTTAGGTTTCAGAGAGTAGATTCCTGAAAAAAATGTGTTTGTTTTATGAAAAATGTGAGTGTGTTACTGCTAAAAAGTTGATTTAAATTTCGTTTTTGGATAAGGGTGATTGCAATATTTCAACAAGTCAATTGAAATTTTCTTGCACGATTAGGGACAGTGGATGCCTAGAAAGATGTTTTTTTAAAATTAGTTTTAGGTTCCAGAGAGTAGATTCCTGAAAAAAAGTGTGTTTGTTTTATGAAAAATGTGAGTGTGTTACTGCTAAAAAGTTGATTTAAATATTGTTTTTGGATAAGGGTGATTGCAATATTTCAATAAGTTAATTGAAATTTTCTTGGAAGATTAGGAAGAGTGGATTCCTAGAAAGATGTTTTTTTAATTAGTTTTAGGTTTCAGAGAGTAGATTCCTGAAAAAAGATGTGTTTGTTTTATGAAAAATGTGAGTGTGTTACTGGTAAAAAGTTGATTTAAATATCGTTTTTGGATAAGGGTGATTGCAATATTTCAACAAGTTAATTGAAATTTTCTTGCAAGATTAGGGAGAGTGGATGCCTAGAAAGATGTTTTTTACAAATTCGTTATAGGATCCAGAGAGTGGATTCCTGAAAAAAAAATTATTTGTTTCATGAAAAATGTGAGTGTGTTACTGCAAAAAATTTGATTTAAATTTAGTTTCAGGATAGGTGTGAATGCATCATTTCAACAAGTCAATTGAAATTTTCTTGCAAGATTGGGGACAATGGATGCCTAGAAAGATGTTTTTTTAAAATTAGTTTTAGGTTTCAGAGAGTAGATTCCTGAAAAAAATGTGTTTGTTTTATGAAAAATGTGAGTGTGTTACTGCAAAAAAGTTGATTTAAATATCGTTTTTGGATAAGGGTGATTGCAATATTTCAATAAGTTAATTGAAATTTTCTTGGAAGATTAGGGAGAGTGGATGCCTAGAAAGATCTTTTTTTTTAATTAGTTTTAGGTTTCAGAGAGTAGATTCCTGAAAAAAATGTGTTTGTTTTATGAAAAATGTGAGGGTGTTACTGCTAAAAAGTTGATTTAAATTTCGTTTTTGAATAAGGGTGATTGCAATATTTCAATAAGTCAATTGAAATTTTCTTGCACGATTAGGGACAGTGGATGCCTAGAAAGATGTTTTTTTTTAAATTAGTTTTAGGTTTCAGAGAGTAGATTCCTGAAAAAAATGTGTTTGTTTTATGAAAAATGTGAGTGTGTTACTGCTAAAAAGTTGATTTAAATTTCGTTTTTGGATAAGGGTGATTGCAATATTTCAACAAGTCAATTGAAATTTTCTTGCACGATTAGGGACAGTGGATGCCTAGAAAGATGTTTTTTTAAAATTAGTTTTAGGTTCCAGAGAGTAGATTCCTGAAAAAAAGTGTGTTTGTTTTATGAAAAATGTGAGTGTGTTACTGCTAAAAAGTTGATTTAAATTTCATTTTTGGATAAGGGTGATTGCAATATTTCAACAAGTCAATTGAAATTTTCTGGCACGATTAGGGACAGTGGATGCCTAGAAAGATGTTTTTTTTAAATTAGTTTTAGGTTTCAGAGAGTAGATTCCTGAAAAAAATGTGTTTGTTTTATGAAAAATGTGAGTGTGTTACTGCTAAAAAGTTGATTTAAATTTCGTTTTTGGATAAGGGTGATTGCAATATTTCAACAAGTCAATTGAAATTTTCTTGCACGATTAGGGACAGTGGATGCCTAGAAAGATGTTTTTTTAAAATTAGTTTTAGGTTCCAGAGAGTAGATTCCTGAAAAAAAATGTGTTTGTTTTATGAAAAATGTGAGTGTGTTACTGCTAAAAAGTTGATTTAAATTTCGTTTTTGGATAAGGGTGATTGCAATACTTCAACAAGTCAATTGAAATTTTCTTGCATGATTAGGGACAGTGGATGCCTAGAAAGATGTTTTTTTAAAATTAGTTTTAGGTTCCAGAGAGTAGATTCCTGAAAAAAATGTGTTTGTTTTATGAAAAATGTGAGGGTGTTACTGCTAAAAAGTTGATTTAAATTTCGTTTTTGAATAAGGGTGATTGCAATATTTCAACAAGTCAATTGAAATTTTCTTGCACGATTAGGGACAGTGGATGCCTAGAAAGATGTTTTTTTAAAATTAGTTTTAGGTTCCAGAGAGTAGATTCCTGAAAAAAAGTGTGTTTGTTTTATGAAAAATGTGAGTGTGTTACTGCTAAAAAGTTGATTTAAATTTCATTTTTGGATAAGGGTGATTGCAATATTTCAACAAGTCAATTGAAATTTTCTTGCACGATTAGGGACAGTGGATGCCTAGAAAGATGTTTTTTTTAAATTAGTTTTAGGTTCCAGAGAGTAGATTCCTGAAAAAAATGTGTTTGTTTTATGAAAAATGTGAGTGTGTTGCTGCTAAAAAGTTGATTTAAATATCGTTTTTGGATAAGGGTGATTGCAATGTTTCAATAAGTTAATTGAAATTTTCTTGGAAGATTAGGAAGAGTGGATTCCTAGAAAGATGTTTTTTTTAATTAGTTTTAGGTTTCAGAGAGTAGATTCCTGAAATAAATGTGTTTGTTTTATGAAAAATGTGAGGGTGTTACTGCTAAAAAGTTGATTTAAATTTCGTTTTTGAATAAGGGTGATTGCAATATTTCAACAAGTCAATTGAAATTTTCTTGCACGATTAGGGACAGTGGATGCCTAGAAAGATGTTTTTTTTAATTAGTTTTAGGTTTCAGAGAGTAGATTCCTGAAAAAAATGTGTTTGTTTTATGAAAAATGTGAGGGTGTTACTGCTAAAAAGTTGATTTAAATTTCGTTTTTGAATAAGGGTGATTGCAATATTTCAATAAGTCAATTGAAATTTTCTTGCACGATTAGGGAGAGTGGATGCCTAGAAAGATCTTTTTTTTTAATTAGTTTTAGGTTTCAGAGAGTAGATTCCTGAAAAAAATGTGTTTGTTTTATGAAAAATGTGAGGGTGTTACTGCTAAAAAGTTGATTTAAATTTCGTTTTTGAATAAGGGTGATTGCAATATTTCAACAAGTCAATTGAAATTTTCTTGCACGATTAGGGACAGTGGATGCCTAGAAAGATGTTTTTTTTAATTAGTTTTAGGTTTCAGAGAGTAGATTCCTGAAAAAAATGTGTTTGTTTTATGAAAAATGTGAGGGTGTTACTGCTAAAAAGTTGATTTAAATTTCGTTTTTGAATAAGGGTGATTGCAATATTTCAACAAGTCAATTGAAATTTTCTTGCACGATTAGGGAGAGTGGATGCCTAGAAAGATCTTTTTTTTTAATTAGTTTTAGGTTTCAGAGAGTAGATTCCTGAAAAAAATGTGTTTGTTTTATGAAAAATGTGAGGGTGTTACTGCTAAAAAGTTGATTTAAATTTCGTTTTTGAATAAGGGTGATTGCAATATTTCAATAAGTCAATTGAAATTTTCTTGCACGATTAGGGACAGTGGATGCCTAGAAAGATGTTTTTTTTAAATTAGTTTTAGGTTTCAGAGAGTAGATTCCTGAAAAAAATGTGTTTGTTTTATGAAAAATGTGAGTGTGTTACTGCTAAAAAGTTGATTTAAATTTCGTTTTTGGATAAGGGTGATTGCAATATTTCAACAAGTCAATTGAAATTTTCTTGCACGATTAGGGACAGTGGATGCCTAGAAAGATGTTTTTTTAAAATTAGTTTTAGGTTCCAGAGAGTAGATTCCTGAAAAAAAAGTGTTTGTTTTATGAAAAATGTGAGTGTGTTACTGCTAAAAAGTTGTTTTAAATATCGTTTTTGGATAAGGGTGATTGCAATATTTCAATAAGTTAATTGAAATTTTCTTGGAAGATTAGGGAGAGTGGATGCCTAGAAAGATATTTTTTTTAAATTAGTTTTAGGTTTCAGAGAGTAGATTCCTGAAAAAAATGTGTTTGTTTTATGAAAAATGTGAGTGTGTTACTGCTAAAAAGTTGATTAAAATTTCGTTTTTGGATAAGGGTGATTGCAATATTTCAACAAGTCAATTGAAATTTTCTTGCACGATTAGGGACAGTGGATGCCTAGAGAGATGTTTTTTTAAAATTAGTTTTAGGTTCCAGAGAGTAGATTCCTGAAAAAAATGTGTTTTTTTATGAAAAATGTGAGTGTGTTACTGCTAAAAAGTTGATTTAAATTTCGTTTTTGGATAAGGGTGATTGCAATACTTCAACAAGTCAATTGAAATTTTCTTGCACGATTAGGGACAGTGGATGCCTAGAAAGATGTTTTTTTAAAATTAGTTTTAGGTTCCAGAGAGTAGATTCCTGAAAAAAAATGTGTTTGTTTTATGAAAAATGTGAGTGTGTTACTGCTAAAAAGTTGATTTAAATTTCGTTTTTGGATAAGGGTGATTGCAATACTTCAACAAGTCAATTGAAATTTTCTTGCATGATTAGGGACAGTGGATGCCTAGAAAGATGTTTTTTTAAAATTAGTTTTAGGTTCCAGAGAGTAGATTCCTGAAAAAAATGTGTTTGTTTTATGAAAAATGTGAGGGTGTTACTGCTAAAAAGTTGATTTAAATTTCGTTTTTGAATAAGGGTGATTGCAATATTTCAACAAGTCAATTGAAATTTTCTTGCACGATTAGGGACAGTGGATGCCTAGAAAGATGTTTTTTTAAAATTAGTTTTAGGTTCCAGAGAGTAGATTCCTGAAAAAAAGTGTGTTTGTTTTATGAAAAATGTGAGTGTGTTACTGCTAAAAAGTTGATTTAAATTTCATTTTTGGATAAGGGTGATTGCAATATTTCAACAAGTCAATTGAAATTTTCTTGCACGATTAGGGACAGTGGATGCCTAGAAAGATGTTTTTTTTAAATTAGTTTTAGGTTCCAGAGAGTAGATTCCTGAAAAAAATGTGTTTGTTTTATGAAAAATGTGAGTGTGTTGCTGCTAAAAAGTTGATTTAAATATCGTTTTTGGATAAGGGTGATTGCAATGTTTCAATAAGTTAATTGAAATTTTCTTGGAAGATTAGGAAGAGTGGATTCCTAGAAAGATGTTTTTTTTAATTAGTTTTAGGTTTCAGAGAGTAGATTCCTGAAATAAATGTGTTTGTTTTATGAAAAATGTGAGGGTGTTACTGCTAAAAAGTTGATTTAAATTTCGTTTTTGAATAAGGGTGATTGCAATATTTCAACAAGTCAATTGAAATTTTCTTGCACGATTAGGGACAGTGGATGCCTAGAAAGATGTTTTTTTTAATTAGTTTTAGGTTTCAGAGAGTAGATTCCTGAAAAAAATGTGTTTGTTTTATGAAAAATGTGAGGGTGTTACTGCTAAAAAGTTGATTTAAATTTCGTTTTTGAATAAGGGTGATTGCAATATTTCAATAAGTCAATTGAAATTTTCTTGCACGATTAGGGAGAGTGGATGCCTAGAAAGATCTTTTTTTTTAATTAGTTTTAGGTTTCAGAGAGTAGATTCCTGAAAAAAATGTGTTTGTTTTATGAAAAATGTGAGGGTGTTACTGCTAAAAAGTTGATTTAAATTTCGTTTTTGAATAAGGGTGATTGCAATATTTCAACAAGTCAATTGAAATTTTCTTGCACGATTAGGGACAGTGGATGCCTAGAAAGATGTTTTTTTTAATTAGTTTTAGGTTTCAGAGAGTAGATTCCTGAAAAAAATGTGTTTGTTTTATGAAAAATGTGAGGGTGTTACTGCTAAAAAGTTGATTTAAATTTCGTTTTTGAATAAGGGTGATTGCAATATTTCAACAAGTCAATTGAAATTTTCTTGCACGATTAGGGAGAGTGGATGCCTAGAAAGATCTTTTTTTTTAATTAGTTTTAGGTTTCAGAGAGTAGATTCCTGAAAAAAATGTGTTTGTTTTATGAAAAATGTGAGGGTGTTACTGCTAAAAAGTTGATTTAAATTTCGTTTTTGAATAAGGGTGATTGCAATATTTCAATAAGTCAATTGAAATTTTCTTGCACGATTAGGGACAGTGGATGCCTAGAAAGATGTTTTTTTTAAATTAGTTTTAGGTTTCAGAGAGTAGATTCCTGAAAAAAATGTGTTTGTTTTATGAAAAATGTGAGTGTGTTACTGCTAAAAAGTTGATTTAAATTTCGTTTTTGGATAAGGGTGATTGCAATATTTCAACAAGTCAATTGAAATTTTCTTGCACGATTAGGGACAGTGGATGCCTAGAAAGATGTTTTTTTAAAATTAGTTTTAGGTTCCAGAGAGTAGATTCCTGAAAAAAAAGTGTTTGTTTTATGAAAAATGTGAGTGTGTTACTGCTAAAAAGTTGTTTTAAATATCGTTTTTGGATAAGGGTGATTGCAATATTTCAATAAGTTAATTGAAATTTTCTTGGAAGATTAGGGAGAGTGGATGCCTAGAAAGATATTTTTTTTAAATTAGTTTTAGGTTTCAGAGAGTAGATTCCTGAAAAAAATGTGTTTGTTTTATGAAAAATGTGAGTGTGTTACTGCTAAAAAGTTGATTAAAATTTCGTTTTTGGATAAGGGTGATTGCAATATTTCAACAAGTCAATTGAAATTTTCTTGCACGATTAGGGACAGTGGATGCCTAGAGAGATGTTTTTTTAAAATTAGTTTTAGGTTCCAGAGAGTAGATTCCTGAAAAAAATGTGTTTTTTTATGAAAAATGTGAGTGTGTTACTGCTAAAAAGTTGATTTAAATTTCGTTTTTGGATAAGGGTGATTGCAATACTTCAACAAGTCAATTGAAATTTTCTTGCACGATTAGGGACAGTGGATGCATAGAAAGATTTCTTTTTTAAATTAGTATTAGGTTTCAGAGAGTAGATTCCTGAAAAAAATGTGTTTGTTTTATGAAAAATGTGAGGGTGTTACTGCTAAAAAGTTGATTTAAATTTCGTTTTTGAATAAGGGTGATTGCAATATTTCAACAAGTCAATTGAAATTTTCTTGCACGATTAGGGACAGTGGATGCCTAGAAAGATATTTTTTTTAAATTAGTTTTAGGTTCCAGAGAGTAGATTCCTGAAAAAAATGTGTTTGTTTTATGAAAAATGTGAGTGTGTTACTGCTAAAAAGTTGATTTAAATTTCATTTTTGTATAAGGGGGATTGCAATATTTCAACAAGTCAATTGAAATTTTCTTGCACGATTAGGGACAGTGGATGCCTAGAAAGATGTTTTTTTAAAATTAGTTTTAGGTTCCAGAGAGTAGATTCCTGAAAAAAATGTGTTTGTTTTATGAAAAATGTGAGTGTGTTACTGCAAAAAAGTTGATTTAAATATCGTTTTTGGATAAGGGTGATTGCAATATTTCAACAAGTTAATTGAAATTTTCTTGCAAGATTAGGGAGAGTGGATGCCTAGAAAGATGTTTTTTACAAATTCGTTATAGGTTCCAGAGAGTGGATTCCTGAAAAAAAAGTGTTTGTTTTATGAAAAATGTGAGTGTGTTACTGCTAAAAAGTTGTTTTAAATATCGTTTTTGGATAAGGGTGATTGCAATATTTCAATAAGTTAATTGAAATTTTCTTGCACGATTAGGGAGAGTGGATGCATAGAAAGATGTTTTTTTTATATTTGTTTTAGGTTCCAGAGAGTTGATTCCTGAAAAAAATGTGTTTGTTTTATGAAAAATATGAGTGTGTTACTGCTAAAAAGTTTATTTAAATTTAGCTTCAGGATAGGCATGATTGCATTATTTCAACTAGTTAATTGAAATTTTCTTGCACGATTAGGGAGAGTGGATGCATAGAAAGATGTTTTTTTTATATTTGTTTTAGGTTCCAGAGAGTTGATTCCTGAAAAAATGTGTTTGTTTTATGAAAAATGTGAGTGTGTTACTGCTAAAAAGTTGATTTAAATTTCGTTTTTGGATAAGGGTGATTGCAATATTTCAACAAGTCAATTGAAATTTTCTTGCACGATTAGGGACAGTGGATGCCTAGAAAGATGTTTTTTTTAAATTAGTTTTAGGTTTCAGAGAGTAGATTCCTGAAAAAAATGTGTTTGTTTTATGAAAAATGTGAGTGTGTTACTGCTAAAAAGTTGATTTAAATTTCGTTTTTGGATAAGGGTGATTGCAATATTTCAACAAGTCAATTGAAATTTTCTTGCACGATTAGGGACAGTGGATGCCTAGAAAGATGTTTTTTTAAAATTAGTTTTAGGTTCCAGAGAGTAGATTCCTGAAAAAAATGTGTTTGTTTTATGAAAAATGTGAAAGTGTGACTGCTAAAAAGTTGATTTAAATTTCGTTTTTGGATAAGGGTGATTGCAATACTTCAACAAGTCAATTGAAATTTTCTTGCACGATTAGGGACAGTGGATGCATAGAAAGATTTCTTTTTTAAATTAGTATTAGGTTTCAGAGAGTAGATTCCTGAAAAAAATGTGTTTGTTTTATGAAAAATGTGAGGGTGTTACTGCTAAAAAGTTGATTTAAATTTCGTTTTTGAATAAGGGTGATTGCAATATTTCAATAAGTCAATTGAAATTTTCTTGCACGATTAGGGACAGTGGATGCCTAGAAAGATGTTTTTTTTAATTAGTTTTAGGTTTCAGAGAGTAGATTCCTGAAAAAAATGTGTTTGTTTTATGAAAAATGTGAGTGTGTTACTGCTAAAAAGTTGATTTAAATTTAGTTTTTGGATAAGGGTGATTGCAATATTTCAACAAGTCAATTGAAATTTTCTTGCACGATTAGGGACAGTGGATGCCTAGAAAGATGTTTTTTTAAAATTAGTTTTAGGTTCCAGAGAGTAGATTCCTGAAAAAAAATGTGTTTGTTTTATGAAAAATGTGAGTGTGTTACTGCTAAAAAGTTGATTTAAATTTCGTTTTTGGATAAGGGTGATTGCAATATTTCAACAAGTCAATTGAAATTTTCTTGCACGATTAGGGACAGTGGATGCCTAGAAAGATGTTTTTTTTAAATTAGTTTTAGGTTCCAGAGAGTAGATTCCTGAAAAAAATGTGTTTGTTTTATGAAAAATGTGAGGGTGTTACTGCTAAAAAGTTGATTTAAATTTCGTTTTTGAATAAGGGTGATTGCAATATTTCAATAAGTCAATTGAAATTTTCTTGCACGATTAGGGACAGTGGATGCCTAGAAAGATGTTTTTTTTAAATTAGTTTTAGGTTTCAGAGAGTAGATTCCTGAAAAAAATGTGTTTGTTTTATGAAAAATGTGAGTGTGTTACTGCTAAAAAGTTGATTTAAATTTCGTTTTTGGATAAGGGTGATTGCAATATTTCAACAAGTCAATTGAAATTTTCTTGCACGATTAGGGACAGTGGATGCCTAGAAAGATGTTTTTTTAAAATTAGTTTTAGGTTCCAGAGAGTAGATTCCTGAAAAAAAGTGTGTTTGTTTTATGAAAAATGTGAGTGTGTTACTGCTAAAAAGTTGATTTAAATATTGTTTTTGGATAAGGGTGATTGCAATATTTCAATAAGTTAATTGAAATTTTCTTGGAAGATTAGGAAGAGTGGATTCCTAGAAAGATGTTTTTTTTAATTAGTTTTAGGTTTCAGAGAGTAGATTCCTGAAAAAAGATGTGTTTGTTTTATGAAAAATGTGAGTGTGTTACTGCAAAAAAGTTGATTTAAATATCGTTTTTGGATAAGGGTGATTGCAATATTTCAATAAGTTAATTGAAATTTTCTTGGAAGATTAGGGAGAGTGGATGCCTAGAAAGATCTTTTTTTTTAATTAGTTTTAGGTTTCAGAGAGTAGATTCCTGAAAAAAATGTGTTTGTTTTATGAAAAATGTGAGGGTGTTACTGCTAAAAAGTTGATTTAAATTTCGTTTTTGAATAAGGGTGATTGCAATATTTCAATAAGTCAATTGAAATTTTCTTGCACGATTAGGGACAGTGGATGCCTAGAAAGATGTTTTTTTTAAATTAGTTTTAGGTTTCAGAGAGTAGATTCCTGAAAAAAATGTGTTTGTTTTATGAAAAATGTGAGTGTGTTACTGCTAAAAAGTTGATTTAAATTTCGTTTTTGGATAAGGGTGATTGCAATATTTCAACAAGTCAATTGAAATTTTCTTGCACGATTAGGGACAGTGGATGCCTAGAAAGATGTTTTTTTAAAATTAGTTTTAGGTTCCAGAGAGTAGATTCCTGAAAAAAAAGTGTTTGTTTTATGAAAAATGTGAGTGTGTTACTGCTAAAAAGTTGTTTTAAATATCGTTTTTGGATAAGGGTGATTGCAATATTTCAATAAGTTAATTGAAATTTTCTTGGAAGATTAGGGAGAGTGGATGCCTAGAAAGATATTTTTTTTAAATTAGTTTTAGGTTTCAGAGAGTAGATTCCTGAAAAAAGATGTGTTTGTTTTATGAAAAATGTGAGTGTGTTACTGCAAAAAAGTTGATTTAAATATCGTTTTTGGATAAGGGTGATTGCAATATTTCAATAAGTTAATTGAAATTTTCTTGGAAGATTAGGGAGAGTGGATGCCTAGAAAGATCTTTTTTTTTAATTAGTTTTAGGTTTCAGAGAGTAGATTCCTGAAAAAAATGTGTTTGTTTTATGAAAAATGTGAGGGTGTTACTGCTAAAAAGTTGATTTAAATTTCGTTTTTGAATAAGGGTGATTGCAATATTTCAATAAGTCAATTGAAATTTTCTTGCACGATTAGGGACAGTGGATGCCTAGAAAGATGTTTTTTTTAAATTAGTTTTAGGTTTCAGAGAGTAGATTCCTGAAAAAAATGTGTTTGTTTTATGAAAAATGTGAGTGTGTTACTGCTAAAAAGTTGATTTAAATTTCGTTTTTGGATAAGGGTGATTGCAATATTTCAACAAGTCAATTGAAATTTTCTTGCACGATTAGGGACAGTGGATGCCTAGAAAGATGTTTTTTTTAAATTAGTTTTAGGTTCCAGAGAGTAGATTCCTGAAAAAAAAGTGTTTGTTTTATGAAAAATGTGAGTGTGTTACTGCTAAAAAGTTGTTTTAAATATCGTTTTTGGATAAGGGTGATTGCAATATTTCAATAAGTTAATTGAAATTTTCTTGGAAGATTAGGGAGAGTGGATGCCTAGAAAGATATTTTTTTTAAATTAGTTTTAGGTTTCAGAGAGTAGATTCCTGAAAAAAATGTGTTTGTTTTATGAAAAATGTGAGTGTGTTACTGCTAAAAAGTTGATTAAAATTTCGTTTTTGGATAAGGGTGATTGCAATATTTCAACAAGTCAATTGAAATTTTCTTGCACGATTAGGGACAGTGGATGCCTAGAGAGATGTTTTTTTAAAATTAGTTTTAGGTTCCAGAGAGTAGATTCCTGAAAAAAATGTGTTTTTTTATGAAAAATGTGAGTGTGTTACTGCTAAAAAGTTGATTTAAATTTCGTTTTTGGATAAGGGTGATTGCAATACTTCAACAAGTCAATTGAAATTTTCTTGCACGATTAGGGACAGTGGATGCATAGAAAGATTTCTTTTTTAAATTAGTATTAGGTTTCAGAGAGTAGATTCCTGAAAAAAATGTGTTTGTTTTATGAAAAATGTGAGGGTGTTACTGCTAAAAAGTTGATTTAAATTTCGTTTTTGAATAAGGGTGATTGCAATATTTCAACAAGTCAATTGAAATTTTCTTGCACGATTAGGGACAGTGGATGCCTAGAAAGATGTTTTTTTTAAATTAGTTTTAGGTTCCAGAGAGTAGATTCCTGAAAAAAATGTGTTTGTTTTATGAAAAATGTGAGTGTGTTACTGCTAAAAAGTTGATTTAAATTTCATTTTTGTATAAGGGGGATTGCAATATTTCAACAAGTCAATTGAAATTTTCTTGCACGATTAGGGACAGTGGATGCCTAGAAAGATGTTTTTTTAAAATTAGTTTTAGGTTCCAGAGAGTAGATTCCTGAAAAAAATGTGTTTGTTTTATGAAAAATGTGAGTGTGTTACTGCAAAAAAGTTGATTTAAATATCGTTTTTGGATAAGGGTGATTGCAATATTTCAACAAGTTAATTGAAATTTTCTTGCAAGATTAGGGAGAGTGGATGCCTAGAAAGATGTTTTTTACAAATTCGTTATAGGTTCCAGAGAGTGGATTCCTGAAAAAAAAATTATTTGTTTCATGAAAAATGTGAGTGTGTTACTGCAAAAAAGTTGATTTAAATTTAGTTTCAGGATAAGCATGAATGCATCATTTCAACAAGTTAATTCAAATTTTCTTGCACGATTAGGGAGAGTGGATGCATAGAAAGATGTTTTTTTTATATTTGTTTTAGGTTCCAGAGAGTTGATTCCTGAAAAAAATGTGTTTGTTTTATGAAAAATATGAGTGTGTTACTGCTAAAAAGTTTATTTAAATTTAGCTTCAGGATAGGCATGATTGCATTATTTCAACTAGTTAATTGAAATTTTCTTGCACGATTAGGGAGAGTGGATGCATAGAAAGATGTTTTTTTTATATTTGTTTTAGGTTCCAGAGAGTTGATTCCTGAAAAAATGTGTTTGTTTTATGAAAAATGTGAGTGTGTTACTGCTAAAAAGTTGATTTAAATTTCGTTTTTGGATAAGGGTGATTGCAATATTTCAACAAGTCAATTGAAATTTTCTTGCACGATTAGGGACAGTGGATGCCTATAAAGATGTTTTTTTTAAATTAGTTTTAGGTTTCAGAGAGTAGATTCCTGAAAAAAATGTGTTTGTTTTATGAAAAATGTGAGTGTGTTACTGCTAAAAAGTTGATTTAAATTTCGTTTTTGGATAAGGGTGATTGCAATATTTCAACAAGTCAATTGAAATTTTCTTGCACGATTAGGGACAGTGGATGCCTAGAAAGATGTTTTTTTAAAATTAGTTTTAGGTTCCAGAGAGTAGATTCCTGAAAAAAATGTGTTTGTTTTATGAAAAATGTGAAAGTGTGACTGCTAAAAAGTTGATTTAAATTTCGTTTTTGGATAAGGGTGATTGCAATACTTCAACAAGTCAATTGAAATTTTCTTGCACGATTAGGGACAGTGGATGCATAGAAAGATTTCTTTTTTAAATTAGTATTAGGTTTCAGAGAGTAGATTCCTGAAAAAAATGTGTTTGTTTTATGAAAAATGTGAGGGTGTTACTGCTAAAAAGTTGATTTAAATTTCGTTTTTGAATAAGGGTGATTGCAATATTTCAATAAGTCAATTGAAATTTTCTTGCACGATTAGGGACAGTGGATGCCTAGAAAGATGTTTTTTTTAATTAGTTTTAGGTTTCAGAGAGTAGATTCCTGAAAAAAATGTGTTTGTTTTATGAAAAATGTGAGTGTGTTACTGCTAAAAAGTTGATTTAAATTTCGTTTTTGGATAAGGGTGATTGCAATATTTCAACAAGTCAATTGAAATTTTCTTGCACGATTAGGGACAGTGGATGCCTAGAAAGATGTTTTTTTAAAATTAGTTTTAGGTTCCAGAGAGTAGATTCCTGAAAAAAAATGTGTTTGTTTTATGAAAAATGTGAGTGTGTTACTGCAAAAAAGTTGATTTAAATATCGTTTTTGGATAAGGGTGATTGCAATATTTCAACAAGTTAATTGAAATTTTCTTGCAAGATTAGGGAGAGTGGATGCCTAGAAAGATGTTTTTTACAAATTCGTTATAGGTTCCAGAGAGTGGATTCCTGAAAAAAAAATTATTTGTTTCATGAAAAATGTGAGTGTGTTACTGCAAAAAAGTTGATTTAAATTTAGTTTCAGGATAAGCATGAATGCATCATTTCAACAAGTTAATTCAAATTTTCTTGCACGATTAGGGAGAGTGGATGCATAGAAAGATGTTTTTTTTATATTTGTTTTAGGTTCCAGAGAGTTGATTCCTGAAAAAAATGTGTTTGTTTTATGAAAAATATGAGTGTGTTACTGCTAAAAAGTTTATTTAAATTTAGCTTCAGGATAGGCATGATTGCATTATTTCAACTAGTTAATTGAAATTTTCTTGCACGATTAGGGAGAGTGGATGCATAGAAAGATGTTTTTTTTATATTTGTTTTAGGTTCCAGAGAGTTGATTCCTGAAAAAATGTGTTTGTTTTATGAAAAATGTGAGTGTGTTACTGCTAAAAAGTTGATTTAAATTTCGTTTTTGGATAAGGGTGATTGCAATATTTCAACAAGTCAATTGAAATTTTCTTGCACGATTAGGGACAGTGGATGCCTAGAAAGATGTTTTTTTTAAATTAGTTTTAGGTTTCAGAGAGTAGATTCCTGAAAAAAATGTGTTTGTTTTATGAAAAATGTGAGTGTGTTACTGCTAAAAAGTTGATTTAAATTTCGTTTTTGGATAAGGGTGATTGCAATATTTCAACAAGTCAATTGAAATTTTCTTGCACGATTAGGGACAGTGGATGCCTAGAAAGATGTTTTTTTTAAATTAGTTTTAGGTTCCAGAGAGTAGATTCCTGAAAAAAATGTGTTTGTTTTATGAAAAATGTGAAAGTGTGACTGCTAAAAAGTTGATTTAAATTTCGTTTTTGGATAAGGGTGATTGCAATACTTCAACAAGTCAATTGAAATTTTCTTGCACGATTAGGGACAGTGGATGCATAGAAAGATTTCTTTTTTAAATTAGTATTAGGTTTCAGAGAGTAGATTCCTGAAAAAAATGTGTTTGTTTTATGAAAAATGTGAGGGTGTTACTGCTAAAAAGTTGATTTAAATTTCGTTTTTGAATAAGGGTGATTGCAATATTTCAATAAGTCAATTGAAATTTTCTTGCACGATTAGGGACAGTGGATGCCTAGAAAGATGTTTTTTTTAATTAGTTTTAGGTTTCAGAGAGTAGATTCCTGAAAAAAATGTGTTTGTTTTATGAAAAATGTGAGTGTGTTACTGCTAAAAAGTTGATTTAAATTTCGTTTTTGGATAAGGGTGATTGCAATATTTCAACAAGTCAATTGAAATTTTCTTGCACGATTAGGGACAGTGGATGCCTAGAAAGATGTTTTTTTAAAATTAGTTTTAGGTTCCAGAGAGTAGATTCCTGAAAAAAAATGTGTTTGTTTTATGAAAAATGTGAGTGTGTTACTGCTAAAAAGTTGATTTAAATTTCGTTTTTGGATAAGGGTGATTGCAATATTTCAACAAGTCAATTGAAATTTTCTTGCACGATTAGGGACAGTGGATGCCTAGAAAGATGTTTTTTTTTAATTAGTTTTAGGTTCCAGAGAGTAGATTCCTGAAAAAAATGTGTTTGTTTTATGAAAAATGTGAGGGTGTTACTGCTAAAAAGTTGATTTAAATTTCGTTTTTGAATAAGGGTGATTGCAATATTTCAATAAGTCAATTGAAATTTTCTTGCACGATTAGGGACAGTGGATGCCTAGAAAGATGTTTTTTTTAAATTAGTTTTAGGTTTCAGAGAGTAGATTCCTGAAAAAAATGTGTTTGTTTTATGAAAAATGTGAGTGTGTTACTGCTAAAAAGTTGATTTAAATTTCGTTTTTGGATAAGGGTGATTGCAATATTTCAACAAGTCAATTGAAATTTTCTTGCACGATTAGGGACAGTGGATGCCTAGAAAGATGTTTTTTTAAAATTAGTTTTAGGTTCCAGAGAGTAGATTCCTGAAAAAAAGTGTGTTTGTTTTATGAAAAATGTGAGTGTGTTACTGCTAAAAAGTTGATTTAAATATTGTTTTTGGATAAGGGTGATTGCAATATTTCAATAAGTTAATTGAAATTTTCTTGGAAGATTAGGAAGAGTGGATTCCTAGAAAGATGTTTTTTTTAATTAGTTTTAGGTTTCAGAGAGTAGATTCCTGAAAAAAGATGTGTTTGTTTTATGAAAAATGTGAGTGTGTTACTGCAAAAAAGTTGATTTAAATATCGTTTTTGGATAAGGGTGATTGCAATATTTCAATAAGTTAATTGAAATTTTCTTGGAAGATTAGGGAGAGTGGATGCCTAGAAAGATCTTTTTTTTTAATTAGTTTTAGGTTTCAGAGAGTAGATTCCTGAAAAAAATGTGTTTGTTTTATGAAAAATGTGAGGGTGTTACTGCTAAAAAGTTGATTTAAATTTCGTTTTTGAATAAGGGTGATTGCAATATTTCAATAAGTCAATTGAAATTTTCTTGCACGATTAGGGACAGTGGATGCCTAGAAAGATGTTTTTTTTAAATTAGTTTTAGGTTTCAGAGAGTAGATTCCTGAAAAAAATGTGTTTGTTTTATGAAAAATGTGAGTGTGTTACTGCTAAAAAGTTGATTTAAATTTCGTTTTTGGATAAGGGTGATTGCAATATTTCAACAAGTCAATTGAAATTTTCTTGCACGATTAGGGACAGTGGATGCCTAGAAAGATGTTTTTTTAAAATTAGTTTTAGGTTCCAGAGAGTAGATTCCTGAAAAAAATGTGTTTGTTTTATGAAAAATGTGAGGGTGTTACTGCTAAAAAGTTGATTTAAATTTCGTTTTTGAATAAGGGTGATTGCAATATTTCAACAAGTCAATTGAAATTTTCTTGCACGATTAGGGACAGTGGATGCCTAGAAAGATGTTTTTTTTAAATTAGTTTTAGGTTCCAGAGAGTAGATTCCTGAAAAAAATGTGTTTGTTTTATGAAAAATGTGAGTGTGTTACTGCTAAAAAGTTGATTTAAATTTCATTTTTGTATAAGGGGGATTGCAATATTTCAACAAGTCAATTGAAATTTTCTTGCACGATTAGGGACAGTGGATGCCTAGAAAGATGTTTTTTTAAAATTAGTTTTAGGTTCCAGAGAGTAGATTCCTGAAAAAAAGTGTGTTTGTTTTATGAAAAATGTGAGTGTGTTACTGCTAAAAAGTTGATTTAAATATTGTTTTTGGATAAGGGTGATTGCAATATTTCAATAAGTTAATTGAAATTTTCTTGGAAGATTAGGAAGAGTGGATTCCTAGAAAGATGTTTTTTTTAATTAGTTTTAGGTTTCAGAGAGTAGATTCCTGAAAAAAGATGTGTTTGTTTTATGAAAAATGTGAGTGTGTTACTGCAAAAAAGTTGATTTAAATATCGTTTTTGGATAAGGGTGATTGCAATATTTCAATAAGTTAATTGAAATTTTCTTGGAAGATTAGGGAGAGTGGATGCCTAGAAAGATCTTTTTTTTTAATTAGTTTTAGGTTTCAGAGAGTAGATTCCTGAAAAAAATGTGTTTGTTTTATGAAAAATGTGAGGGTGTTACTGCTAAAAAGTTGATTTAAATTTCGTTTTTGAATAAGGGTGATTGCAATATTTCAATAAGTCAATTGAAATTTTCTTGCACGATTAGGGACAGTGGATGCCTAGAAAGATGTTTTTTTTAAATTAGTTTTAGGTTTCAGAGAGTAGATTCCTGAAAAAAATGTGTTTGTTTTATGAAAAATGTGAGTGTGTTACTGCTAAAAAGTTGATTTAAATTTCGTTTTTGGATAAGGGTGATTGCAATATTTCAACAAGTCAATTGAAATTTTCTTGCACGATTAGGGACAGTGGATGCCTAGAAAGATGTTTTTTTAAAATTAGTTTTAGGTTCCAGAGAGTAGATTCCTGAAAAAAAAGTGTTTGTTTTATGAAAAATGTGAGTGTGTTACTGCTAAAAAGTTGTTTTAAATATCGTTTTTGGATAAGGGTGATTGCAATATTTCAATAAGTTAATTGAAATTTTCTTGGAAGATTAGGGAGAGTGGATGCCTAGAAAGATATTTTTTTTAAATTAGTTTTAGGTTTCAGAGAGTAGATTCCTGAAAAAAATGTGTTTGTTTTATGAAAAATGTGAGTGTGTTACTGCTAAAAAGTTGATTAAAATTTCGTTTTTGGATAAGGGTGATTGCAATATTTCAACAAGTCAATTGAAATTTTCTTGCACGATTAGGGACAGTGGATGCCTAGAGAGATGTTTTTTTAAAATTAGTTTTAGGTTCCAGAGAGTAGATTCCTGAAAAAAATGTGTTTTTTTATGAAAAATGTGAGTGTGTTACTGCTAAAAAGTTGATTTAAATTTCGTTTTTGGATAAGGGTGATTGCAATACTTCAACAAGTCAATTGAAATTTTCTTGCACGATTAGGGACAGTGGATGCATAGAAAGATTTCTTTTTTAAATTAGTATTAGGTTTCAGAGAGTAGATTCCTGAAAAAAATGTGTTTGTTTTATGAAAAATGTGAGGGTGTTACTGCTAAAAAGTTGATTTAAATTTCGTTTTTGAATAAGGGTGATTGCAATATTTCAACAAGTCAATTGAAATTTTCTTGCACGATTAGGGACAGTGGATGCCTAGAAAGATGTTTTTTTTAAATTAGTTTTAGGTTCCAGAGAGTAGATTCCTGAAAAAAATGTGTTTGTTTTATGAAAAATGTGAGTGTGTTACTGCTAAAAAGTTGATTTAAATTTCATTTTTGTATAAGGGGGATTGCAATATTTCAACAAGTCAATTGAAATTTTCTTGCACGATTAGGGACAGTGGATGCCTAGAAAGATGTTTTTTTAAAATTAGTTTTAGGTTCCAGAGAGTAGATTCCTGAAAAAAATGTGTTTGTTTTATGAAAAATGTGAGTGTGTTACTGCAAAAAAGTTGATTTAAATATCGTTTTTGGATAAGGGTGATTGCAATATTTCAACAAGTTAATTGAAATTTTCTTGCAAGATTAGGGAGAGTGGATGCCTAGAAAGATGTTTTTTACAAATTCGTTATAGGTTCCAGAGAGTGGATTCCTGAAAAAAAAGTGTTTGTTTTATGAAAAATGTGAGTGTGTTACTGCTAAAAAGTTGTTTTAAATATCGTTTTTGGATAAGGGTGATTGCAATATTTCAATAAGTTAATTGAAATTTTCTTGCACGATTAGGGAGAGTGGATGCATAGAAAGATGTTTTTTTTATATTTGTTTTAGGTTCCAGAGAGTTGATTCCTGAAAAAAATGTGTTTGTTTTATGAAAAATATGAGTGTGTTACTGCTAAAAAGTTTATTTAAATTTAGCTTCAGGATAGGCATGATTGCATTATTTCAACTAGTTAATTGAAATTTTCTTGCACGATTAGGGAGAGTGGATGCATACAAAGATGTTTTTTTTATATTTGTTTTAGGTTCCAGAGAGTTGATTCCTGAAAAAATGTGTTTGTTTTATGAAAAATGTGAGTGTGTTACTGCTAAAAAGTTGATTTAAATTTCGTTTTTGGATAAGGGTGATTGCAATATTTCAACAAGTCAATTGAAATTTTCTTGCACGATTAGGGACAGTGGATGCCTAGAAAGATGTTTTTTTTAAATTAGTTTTAGGTTTCAGAGAGTAGATTCCTGAAAAAAATGTGTTTGTTTTATGAAAAATGTGAGTGTGTTACTGCTAAAAAGTTGATTTAAATTTCGTTTTTGGATAAGGGTGATTGCAATATTTCAACAAGTCAATTGAAATTTTCTTGCACGATTAGGGACAGTGGATGCCTAGAAAGATGTTTTTTTAAAATTAGTTTTAGGTTCCAGAGAGTAGATTCCTGAAAAAAATGTGTTTGTTTTATGAAAAATGTGAAAGTGTGACTGCTAAAAAGTTGATTTAAATTTCGTTTTTGGATAAGGGTGATTGCAATACTTCAACAAGTCAATTGAAATTTTCTTGCACGATTAGGGACAGTGGATGCATAGAAAGATTTCTTTTTTAAATTAGTATTAGGTTTCAGAGAGTAGATTCCTGAAAAAAATGTGTTTGTTTTATGAAAAATGTGAGGGTGTTACTGCTAAAAAGTTGATTTAAATTTCGTTTTTGAATAAGGGTGATTGCAATATTTCAATAAGTCAATTGAAATTTTCTTGCACGATTAGGGACAGTGGATGCCTAGAAAGATGTTTTTTTTAATTAGTTTTAGGTTTCAGAGAGTAGATTCCTGAAAAAAATGTGTTTGTTTTATGAAAAATGTGAGTGTGTTACTGCTAAAAAGTTGATTTAAATTTCGTTTTTGGATAAGGGTGATTGCAATATTTCAACAAGTCAATTGAAATTTTCTTGCACGATTAGGGACAGTGGATGCCTAGAAAGATGTTTTTTTAAAATTAGTTTTAGGTTCCAGAGAGTAGATTCCTGAAAAAAAATGTGTTTGTTTTATGAAAAATGTGAGTGTGTTACTGCTAAAAAGTTGATTTAAATTTCGTTTTTGGATAAGGGTGATTGCAATATTTCAACAAGTCAATTGAAATTTTCTTGCACGATTAGGGACAGTGGATGCCTAGAAAGATGTTTTTTTTAAATTAGTTTTAGGTTCCAGAGAGTAGATTCCTGAAAAAAATGTGTTTGTTTTATGAAAAATGTGAGGGTGTTACTGCTAAAAAGTTGATTTAAATTTCGTTTTTGAATAAGGGTGATTGCAATATTTCAATAAGTCAATTGAAATTTTCTTGCACGATTAGGGACAGTGGATGCCTAGAAAGATGTTTTTTTTAAATTAGTTTTAGGTTTCAGAGAGTAGATTCCTGAAAAAAATGTGTTTGTTTTATGAAAAATGTGAGTGTGTTACTGCTAAAAAGTTGATTTAAATTTCGTTTTTGGATAAGGGTGATTGCAATATTTCAACAAGTCAATTGAAATTTTCTTGCACGATTAGGGACAGTGGATGCCTAGAAAGATGTTTTTTTAAAATTAGTTTTAGGTTCCAGAGAGTAGATTCCTGAAAAAAAGTGTGTTTGTTTTATGAAAAATGTGAGTGTGTTACTGCTAAAAAGTTGATTTAAATATTGTTTTTGGATAAGGGTGATTGCAATATTTCAATAAGTTAATTGAAATTTTCTTGGAAGATTAGGAAGAGTGGATTCCTAGAAAGATGTTTTTTTTAATTAGTTTTAGGTTTCAGAGAGTAGATTCCTGAAAAAAGATGTGTTTGTTTTATGAAAAATGTGAGTGTGTTACTGCAAAAAAGTTGATTTAAATATCGTTTTTGGATAAGGGTGATTGCAATATTTCAATAAGTTAATTGAAATTTTCTTGGAAGATTAGGGAGAGTGGATGCCTAGAAAGATCTTTTTTTTAATTAGTTTTAGGTTTCAGAGAGTAGATTCCTGAAAAAAATGTGTTTGTTTTATGAAAAATGTGAGGGTGTTACTGCTAAAAAGTTGATTTAAATTTCGTTTTTGAATAAGGGTGATTGCAATATTTCAATAAGTCAATTGAAATTTTCTTGCACGATTAGGGACAGTGGATGCCTAGAAAGATGTTTTTTTTAAATTAGTTTTAGGTTTCAGAGAGTAGATTCCTGAAAAAAATGTGTTTGTTTTATGAAAAATGTGAGTGTGTTACTGCTAAAAAGTTGATTTAAATTTCGTTTTTGGATAAGGGTGATTGCAATATTTCAACAAGTCAATTGAAATTTTCTTGCACGATTAGGGACAGTGGATGCCTAGAAAGATGTTTTTTTAAAATTAGTTTTAGGTTCCAGAGAGTAGATTCCTGAAAAAAAAGTGTTTGTTTCATGAAAAATGTGAGTGTGTTACTGCTAAAAAGTTGTTTTAAATATCGTTTTTGGATAAGGGTGATTGCAATATTTCAATAAGTTAATTGAAATTTTCTTGGAAGATTAGGGAGAGTGGATGCCTAGAAAGATATTTTTTTTAAATTAGTTTTAGGTTTCAGAGAGTAGATTCCTGAAAAAAATGTGTTTGTTTTATGAAAAATGTGAGTGTGTGACTGCTAAAAAGTTGATTAAAATTTCGTTTTTGGATAAGGGTGATTGCAATATTTCAACAAGTCAATTGAAATTTTCTTGCACGATTAGGGACAGTGGATGCCTAGAGAGATGTTTTTTTAAAATTAGTTTTAGGTTCCAGAGAGTAGATTCCTGAAAAAAATGTGTTTTTTTATGAAAAATGTGAGTGTGTTACTGCTAAAAAGTTGATTTAAATTTCGTTTTTGGATAAGGGTGATTGCAATACTTCAACAAGTCAATTGAAATTTTCTTGCACGATTAGGGACAGTGGATGCATAGAAAGATTTCTTTTTTAAATTAGTATTAGGTTTCAGAGAGTAGATTCCTGAAAAAAATGTGTTTGTTTTATGAAAAATGTGAGGGTGTTACTGCTAAAAAGTTGATTTAAATTTCGTTTTTGAATAAGGGTGATTGCAATATTTCAACAAGTCAATTGAAATTTTCTTGCACGATTAGGGACAGTGGATGCCTAGAAAGATGTTTTTTTTAAATTAGTTTTAGGTTCCAGAGAGTAGATTCCTGAAAAAAATGTGTTTGTTTTATGAAAAATGTGAGTGTGTTACTGCTAAAAAGTTGATTTAAATTTCATTTTTGTATAAGGGGGATTGCAATATTTCAACAAGTCAATTGAAATTTTCTTGCACGATTAGGGACAGTGGATGCCTAGAAAGATGTTTTTTTAAAATTAGTTTTAGGTTCCAGAGAGTAGATTCCTGAAAAAAATGTGTTTGTTTTATGAAAAATGTGAGTGTGTTACTGCAAAAAAGTTGATTTAAATATCGTTTTTGGATAAGGGTGATTGCAATATTTCAACAAGTTAATTGAAATTTTCTTGCAAGATTAGGGAGAGTGGATGCCTAGAAAGATGTTTTTTACAAATTCGTTATAGGTTCCAGAGAGTGGATTCCTGAAAAAAAAATTATTTGTTTCATGAAAAATGTGAGTGTGTTACTGCAAAAAAGTTGATTTAAATTTAGTTTCAGGATAAGCATGAATGCATCATTTCAACAAGTTAATTCAAATTTTCTTGCACGATTAGGGAGAGTGGATGCATAGAAAGATGTTTTTTTTATATTTGTTTTAGGTTCCAGAGAGTTGATTCCTGAAAAAAATGTGTTTGTTTTATGAAAAATATGAGTGTGTTACTGCTAAAAAGTTTATTTAAATTTAGCTTCAGGATAGGCATGATTGCATTATTTCAACTAGTTAATTGAAATTTTCTTGCACGATTAGGGAGAGTGGATGCATAGAAAGATGTTTTTTTTATATTTGTTTTAGGTTCCAGAGAGTTGATTCCTGAAAAAATGTGTTTGTTTTATGAAAAATGTGAGTGTGTTACTGCTAAAAAGTTGATTTAAATTTCGTTTTTGGATAAGGGTGATTGCAATATTTCAACAAGTCAATTGAAATTTTCTTGCACGATTAGGGACAGTGGATGCCTAGAAAGATGTTTTTTTTAAATTAGTTTTAGGTTTCAGAGAGTAGATTCCTGAAAAAAATTTGTTTGTTTTATGAAAAATGTGAGTGTGTTACTGCTAAAAAGTTGATTTAAATTTCGTTTTTGGATAAGGGTGATTGCAATATTTCAACAAGTCAATTGAAATTTTCTTGCACGATTAGGGACAGTGGATGCCTAGAAAGATGTTTTTTTAAAATTAGTTTTAGGTTCCAGAGAGTAGATTCCTGAAAAAAATGTGTTTGTTTTATGAAAAATGTGAAAGTGTGACTGCTAAAAAGTTGATTTAAATTTCGTTTTTGGATAAGGGTGATTGCAATACTTCAACAAGTCAATTGAAATTTTCTTGCACGATTAGGGACAGTGGATGCATAGAAAGATTTCTTTTTTAAATTAGTATTAGGTTTCAGAGAGTAGATTCCTGAAAAAAATGTGTTTGTTTTATGAAAAATGTGAGGGTGTTACTGCTAAAAAGTTGATTTAAATTTCGTTTTTGAATAAGGGTGATTGCAATATTTCAATAAGTCAATTGAAATTTTCTTGCACGATTAGGGACAGTGGATGCCTAGAAAGATGTTTTTTTTTAATTAGTTTTAGGTTTCAGAGAGTAGATTCCTGAAAAAAATGTGTTTGTTTTATGAAAAATGTGAGTGTGTTACTGCTAAAAAGTTGATTTAAATTTCGTTTTTGGATAAGGGTGATTGCAATATTTCAACAAGTCAATTGAAATTTTCTTGCACGATTAGGGACAATGGATGCCTAGAAAGATGTTTTTTTAAAATTAGTTTTAGGTTCCAGAGAGTAGATTCCTGAAAAAAAATGTGTTTGTTTTATGAAAAATGTGAGTGTGTTACTGCTAAAAAGTTGATTCAAATTTCGTTTTTGGATAAGGGTGATTGCAATATTTCAACAAGTCAATTGAAATTTTCTTGCACGATTAGGGACAGTGGATGCCTAGAAAGATGTTTTTTTTAAATTAGTTTTAGGTTCCAGAGAGTAGATTCCTGAAAAAAATGTGTTTGTTTTATGAAAAATGTGAGGGTGTTACTGCTAAAAAGTTGATTTAAATTTCGTTTTTGAATAAGGGTGATTGCAATATTTCAATAAGTCAATTGAAATTTTCTTGCACGATTAGGGACAGTGGATGCCTAGAAAGATGTTTTTTTAAAATTAGTTTTAGGTTTCAGAGAGTAGATTCCTGAAAAAAATGTGTTTGTTTTATGAAAAATGTGAGTGTGTTACTGCTAAAAAGTTGATTTAAATTTCGTTTTTGGATAAGGGTGATTGCAATATTTCAACAAGTCAATTGAAATTTTCTTGCACGATTAGGGACAGTGGATGCCTAGAAAGATGTTTTTTTAAAATTAGTTTTAGGTTCCAGAGAGTAGATTCCTGAAAAAAAGTGTGTTTGTTTTATGAAAAATGTGAGTGTGTTACTGCTAAAAAGTTGATTTAAATATTGTTTTTGGATAAGGGTGATTGCAATATTTCAATAAGTTAATTGAAATTTTCTTGGAAGATTAGGAAGAGTGGATTCCTAGAAAGATGTTTTTTTAATTAGTTTTAGGTTTCAGAGAGTAGATTCCTGAAAAAAGATGTGTTTGTTTTATGAAAAATGTGAGTGTGTTACTGCTAAAAAGTTGATTTAAATATCGTTTTTGGATAAGGGTGATTGCAATATTTCAACAAGTTAATTGAAATTTTCTTGCAAGATTAGGGAGAGTGGATGCCTAGAAAGATGTTTTTTACAAATTCGTTATAGGTTCCAGAGAGTGGATTCCTGAAAAAAAAATTATTTGTTTCATGAAAAATGTGAGTGTGTTACTGCAAAAAAGTTGATTTAAATTTAGTTTCAGGATAAGCATGAATGCATCATTTCAACAAGTTAATTCAAATTTTCTTGCACGATTAGGGAGAGTGGATGCATAGAAAGATGTTTTTTTTATATTTGTTTTAGGTTCCAGAGAGTTGATTCCTGAAAAAAATTTGTTTGTTTTATGAAAAATATGAGTGTGTTACTGCTAAAAAGTTTATTTAAATTTAGCTTCAGGATAGGCATGATTGCATTATTTCAACTAGTTAATTGAAATTTTCTTGCACGATTAGGGAGAGTGGATGCATAGAAAGATGTTTTTTTTATATTTGTTTTAGGTTCCAGAGAGTTGATTCCTGAAAAAATGTGTTTGTTTTATGAAAAATGTGAGTGTGTTACTGCTAAAAAGTTGATTTAAATTTCGTTTTTGGATAAGGGTGATTGCAATATTTCAACAAGTCAATTGAAATTTTCTTGCACGATTAGGGACAGTGGATGCCTAGAAAGATGTTTTTTTTAAATTAGTTTTAGGTTTCAGAGAGTAGATTCCTGAAAAAAATGTGTTTGTTTTATGAAAAATGTGAGTGTGTTACTGCTAAAAAGTTGATTTAAATTTCGTTTTTGGATAAGGGTGATTGCAATATTTCAACAAGTCAATTGAAATTTTCTTGCACGATTAGGGACAGTGGATGCCTAGAAAGATGTTTTTTTAAAATTAGTTTTAGGTTCCAGAGAGTAGATTCCTGAAAAAAATGTGTTTGTTTTATGAAAAATGTGAAAGTGTGACTGCTAAAAAGTTGATTTAAATTTCGTTTTTGGATAAGGGTGATTGCAATACTTCAACAAGTCAATTGAAATTTTCTTGCACGATTAGGGACAGTGGATGCATAGAAAGATTTCTTTTTTAAATTAGTATTAGGTTTCAGAGAGTAGATTCCTGAAAAAAATGTGTTTGTTTTATGAAAAATGTGAGGGTGTTACTGCTAAAAAGTTGATTTAAATTTCGTTTTTGAATAAGGGTGATTGCAATATTTCAATAAGTCAATTGAAATTTTCTTGCACGATTAGGGACAGTGGATGCCTAGAAAGATGTTTTTTTTAATTAGTTTTAGGTTTCAGAGAGTAGATTCCTGAAAAAAATGTGTTTGTTTTATGAAAAATGTGAGTGTGTTACTGCTAAAAAGTTGATTTAAATTTCGTTTTTGGATAAGGGTGATTGCAATATTTCAACAAGTCAATTGAAATTTTCTTGCACGATTAGGGACAGTGGATGCCTAGAAAGATGTTTTTTTAAAATTAGTTTTAGGTTCCAGAGAGTAGATTCCTGAAAAAAAATGTGTTTGTTTTATGAAAAATGTGAGTGTGTTACTGCTAAAAAGTTGATTTAAATTTCGTTTTTGGATAAGGGTGATTGCAATATTTCAACAAGTCAATTGAAATTTTCTTGCACGATTAGGGACAGTGGATGCCTAGAAAGATGTTTTTTTTAAATTAGTTTTAGGTTCCAGAGAGTAGATTCCTGAAAAAAATGTGTTTGTTTTATGAAAAATGTGAGGGTGTTACTGCTAAAAAGTTGATTTAAATTTCGTTTTTGAATAAGGGTGATTGCAATATTTCAATAAGTCAATTGAAATTTTCTTGCACGATTAGGGACAGTGGATGCCTAGAAAGATGTTTTTTTTAAATTAGTTTTAGGTTTCAGAGAGTAGATTCCTGAAAAAAATGTGTTTGTTTTATGAAAAATGTGAGTGTGTTACTGCTAAAAAGTTGATTTAAATTTCGTTTTTGGATAAGGGTGATTGCAATATTTCAACAAGTCAATTGAAATTTTCTTGCACGATTAGGGACAGTGGATGCCTAGAAAGATGTTTTTTTAAAATTAGTTTTAGGTTCCAGAGAGTAGATTCCTGAAAAAAAGTGTGTTTGTTTTATGAAAAATGTGAGTGTGTTACTGCTAAAAAGTTGATTTAAATATTGTTTTTGGATAAGGGTGATTGCAATATTTCAATAAGTTAATTGAAATTTTCTTGGAAGATTAGGAAGAGTGGATTCCTAGAAAGATGTTTTTTTTAATTAGTTTTAGGTTTCAGAGAGTAGATTCCTGAAAAAAGATGTGTTTGTTTTATGAAAAATGTGAGTGTGTTACTGCAAAAAAGTTGATTTAAATATCGTTTTTGGATAAGGGTGATTGCAATATTTCAATAAGTTAATTGAAATTTTCTTGGAAGATTAGGGAGAGTGGATGCCTAGAAAGATCTTTTTTTTTAATTAGTTTTAGGTTTCAGAGAGTAGATTCCTGAAAAAAATGTGTTTGTTTTATGAAAAATGTGAGGGTGTTACTGCTAAAAAGTTGATTTAAATTTCGTTTTTGAATAAGGGTGATTGCAATATTTCAATAAGTCAATTGAAATTTTCTTGCACGATTAGGGACAGTGGATGCCTAGAAAGATGTTTTTTTTAAATTAGTTTTAGGTTTCAGAGAGTAGATTCCTGAAAAAAATGTGTTTGTTTTATGAAAAATGTGAGTGTGTTACTGCTAAAAAGTTGATTTAAATTTCGTTTTTGGATAAGGGTGATTGCAATATTTCAACAAGTCAATTGAAATTTTCTTGCACGATTAGGGACAGTGGATGCCTAGAAAGATGTTTTTTTAAAATTAGTTTTAGGTTCCAGAGAGTAGATTCCTGAAAAAAAAGTGTTTGTTTTATGAAAAATGTGAGTGTGTTACTGCTAAAAAGTTGTTTTAAATATCGTTTTTGGATAAGGGTGATTGCAATATTTCAATAAGTTAATTGAAATTTTCTTGGAAGATTAGGGAGAGTGGATGCCTAGAAAGATATTTTTTTTAAATTAGTTTTAGGTTTCAGAGAGTAGATTCCTGAAAAAAATGTGTTTGTTTTATGAAAAATGTGAGTGTGTGACTGCTAAAAAGTTGATTAAAATTTCGTTTTTGGATAAGGGTGATTGCAATATTTCAACAAGTCAATTGAAATTTTCTTGCACGATTAGGGACAGTGGATGCCTAGAGAGATGTTTTTTTAAAATTAGTTTTAGGTTCCAGAGAGTAGATTCCTGAAAAAAATGTGTTTTTTTATGAAAAATGTGAGTGTGTTACTGCTAAAAAGTTGATTTAAATTTCGTTTTTGGATAAGGGTGATTGCAATACTTCAACAAGTCAATTGAAATTTTCTTGCACGATTAGGGACAGTGGATGCATAGAAAGATTTCTTTTTTAAATTAGTATTAGGTTTCAGAGAGTAGATTCCTGAAAAAAATGTGTTTGTTTTATGAAAAATGTGAGGGTGTTACTGCTAAAAAGTTGATTTAAATTTCGTTTTTGAATAAGGGTGATTGCAATATTTCAACAAGTCAATTGAAATTTTCTTGCACGATTAGGGACAGTGGATGCCTAGAAAGATGTTTTTTTTAAATTAGTTTTAGGTTCCAGAGAGTAGATTCCTGAAAAAAATGTGTTTGTTTTATGAAAAATGTGAGTGTGTTACTGCTAAAAAGTTGATTTAAATTTCATTTTTGTATAAGGGGGATTGCAATATTTCAACAAGTCAATTGAAATTTTCTTGCACGATTAGGGACAGTGGATGCCTAGAAAGATGTTTTTTTAAAATTAGTTTTAGGTTCCAGAGAGTAGATTCCTGAAAAAAATGTGTTTGTTTTATGAAAAATGTGAGTGTGTTACTGCAAAAAAGTTGATTTAAATATCGTTTTTGGATAAGGGTGATTGCAATATTTCAACAAGTTAATTGAAATTTTCTTGCAAGATTAGGGAGAGTGGATGCCTAGAAAGATGTTTTTTACAAATTCGTTATAGGTTCCAGAGAGTGGATTCCTGAAAAAAAAATTATTTGTTTCATGAAAAATGTGAGTGTGTTACTGCAAAAAAGTTGATTTAAATTTAGTTTCAGGATAAGCATGAATGCATCATTTCAACAAGTTAATTCAAATTTTCTTGCACGATTAGGGAGAGTGGATGCATAGAAAGATGTTTTTTTTATATTTGTTTTAGGTTCCAGAGAGTTGATTCCTGAAAAAAATGTGTTTGTTTTATGAAAAATATGAGTGTGTTACTGCTAAAAAGTTTATTTAAATTTAGCTTCAGGATAGGCATGATTGCATTATTTCAACTAGTTAATTGAAATTTTCTTGCACGATTAGGGAGAGTGGATGCATAGAAAGATGTTTTTTTTATATTTGTTTTAGGTTCCAGAGAGTTGATTCCTGAAAAAATGTGTTTGTTTTATGAAAAATGTGAGTGTGTTACTGCTAAAAAGTTGATTTAAATTTCGTTTTTGGATAAGGGTGATTGCAATATTTCAACAAGTCAATTGAAATTTTCTTGCACGATTAGGGACAGTGGATGCCTAGAAAGATGTTTTTTTTAAATTAGTTTTAGGTTTCAGAGAGTAGATTCCTGAAAAAAATTTGTTTGTTTTATGAAAAATGTGAGTGTGTTACTGCTAAAAAGTTGATTTAAATTTCGTTTTTGGATAAGGGTGATTGCAATATTTCAACAAGTCAATTGAAATTTTCTTGCACGATTAGGGACAGTGGATGCCTAGAAAGATGTTTTTTTAAAATTAGTTTTAGGTTCCAGAGAGTAGATTCCTGAAAAAAATGTGTTTGTTTTATGAAAAATGTGAAAGTGTGACTGCTAAAAAGTTGATTTAAATTTCGTTTTTGGATAAGGGTGATTGCAATACTTCAACAAGTCAATTGAAATTTTCTTGCACGATTAGGGACAGTGGATGCATAGAAAGATTTCTTTTTTAAATTAGTATTAGGTTTCAGAGAGTAGATTCCTGAAAAAAATGTGTTTGTTTTATGAAAAATGTGAGGGTGTTACTGCTAAAAAGTTGATTTAAATTTCGTTTTTGAATAAGGGTGATTGCAATATTTCAATAAGTCAATTGAAATTTTCTTGCACGATTAGGGACAGTGGATGCCTAGAAAGATGTTTTTTTTTAATTAGTTTTAGGTTTCAGAGAGTAGATTCCTGAAAAAAATGTGTTTGTTTTATGAAAAATGTGAGTGTGTTACTGCTAAAAAGTTGATTTAAATTTCGTTTTTGGATAAGGGTGATTGCAATATTTCAACAAGTCAATTGAAATTTTCTTGCACGATTAGGGACAATGGATGCCTAGAAAGATGTTTTTTTAAAATTAGTTTTAGGTTCCAGAGAGTAGATTCCTGAAAAAAAATGTGTTTGTTTTATGAAAAATGTGAGTGTGTTACTGCTAAAAAGTTGATTCAAATTTCGTTTTTGGATAAGGGTGATTGCAATATTTCAACAAGTCAATTGAAATTTTCTTGCACGATTAGGGACAGTGGATGCCTAGAAAGATGTTTTTTTTAAATTAGTTTTAGGTTCCAGAGAGTAGATTCCTGAAAAAAATGTGTTTGTTTTATGAAAAATGTGAGGGTGTTACTGCTAAAAAGTTGATTTAAATTTCGTTTTTGAATAAGGGTGATTGCAATATTTCAATAAGTCAATTGAAATTTTCTTGCACGATTAGGGACAGTGGATGCCTAGAAAGATGTTTTTTTAAAATTAGTTTTAGGTTTCAGAGAGTAGATTCCTGAAAAAAATGTGTTTGTTTTATGAAAAATGTGAGTGTGTTACTGCTAAAAAGTTGATTTAAATTTCGTTTTTGGATAAGGGTGATTGCAATATTTCAACAAGTCAATTGAAATTTTCTTGCACGATTAGGGACAGTGGATGCCTAGAAAGATGTTTTTTTAAAATTAGTTTTAGGTTCCAGAGAGTAGATTCCTGAAAAAAAGTGTGTTTGTTTTATGAAAAATGTGAGTGTGTTACTGCTAAAAAGTTGATTTAAATATTGTTTTTGGATAAGGGTGATTGCAATATTTCAATAAGTTAATTGAAATTTTCTTGGAAGATTAGGAAGAGTGGATTCCTAGAAAGATGTTTTTTTAATTAGTTTTAGGTTTCAGAGAGTAGATTCCTGAAAAAAGATGTGTTTGTTTTATGAAAAATGTGAGTGTGTTACTGCTAAAAAGTTGATTTAAATATCGTTTTTGGATAAGGGTGATTGCAATATTTCAACAAGTTAATTGAAATTTTCTTGCAAGATTAGGGAGAGTGGATGCCTAGAAAGATGTTTTTTACAAATTCGTTATAGGTTCCAGAGAGTGGATTCCTGAAAAAAAAATTATTTGTTTCATGAAAAATGTGAGTGTGTTACTGCAAAAAAGTTGATTTAAATTTAGTTTCAGGATAAGCATGAATGCATCATTTCAACAAGTTAATTCAAATTTTCTTGCACGATTAGGGAGAGTGGATGCATAGAAAGATGTTTTTTTTATATTTGTTTTAGGTTCCAGAGAGTTGATTCCTGAAAAAAATGTGTTTGTTTTATGAAAAATATGAGTGTGTTACTGCTAAAAAGTTTATTTAAATTTAGCTTCAGGATAGGCATGATTGCATTATTTCAACTAGTTAATTGAAATTTTCTTGCACGATTAGGGAGAGTGGATGCATAGAAAGATGTTTTTTTTATATTTGTTTTAGGTTTCAGAGAGTAGATTCCTGAAAAAAATGTGTTTGTTTTATGAAAAATGTGAGTGTGTTACTGCTAAAAAGTTGATTTAAATTTCGTTTTTGGATAAGGGTGATTGCAATATTTCAACAAGTCAATTGAAATTTTCTTGCACGATTAGGGACAGTGGATGCCTAGAAAGATGTTTTTTTAAAATTAGTTTTAGGTTCCAGAGAGTAGATTCCTGAAAAAAATGTGTTTGTTTTATGAAAAATGTGAGGGTGTTACTGCTAAAAAGTTGATTTAAATTTCGTTTTTGAATAAGGGTGATTGCAATATTTCAATAAGTCAATTGAAATTTTCTTGCACGATTAGGGACAGTGGATGCCTAGAAAGATGTTTTTTTTAAATTAGTTTTAGGTTTCAGAGAGTAGATTCCTGAAAAAAATGTGTTTGTTTTATGAAAAATGTGAGTGTGTTACTGCTAAAAAGTTGATTTAAATTTCGTTTTTGGATAAGGGTGATTGCAATATTTCAACAAGTCAATTGAAATTTTCTTGCACGATTAGGGACAGTGGATGCCTAGAAAGATGTTTTTTTAAAATTAGTTTTAGGTTCCAGAGAGTAGATTCCTGAAAAAAAGTGTGTTTGTTTTATGAAAAATGTGAGTGTGTTACTGCTAAAAAGTTGATTTAAATATTGTTTTTGGATAAGGGTGATTGCAATATTTCAATAAGTTAATTGAAATTTTCTTGGAAGATTAGGAAGAGTGGATTCCTAGAAAGATGTTTTTTTTAATTAGTTTTAGGTTTCAGAGAGTAGATTCCTGAAAAAAGATGTGTTTGTTTTATGAAAAATGTGAGTGTGTTACTGCAAAAAAGTTGATTTAAATATCGTTTTTGGATAAGGGTGATTGCAATATTTCAATAAGTTAATTGAAATTTTCTTGGAAGATTAGGGAGAGTGGATGCCTAGAAAGATCTTTTTTTTTAATTAGTTTTAGGTTTCAGAGAGTAGATTCCTGAAAAAAATGTGTTTGTTTTATGAAAAATGTGAGGGTGTTACTGCTAAAAAGTTGATTTAAATTTCGTTTTTGAATAAGGGTGATTGCAATATTTCAATAAGTCAATTGAAATTTTCTTGCACGATTAGGGACAGTGGATGCCTAGAAAGATGTTTTTTTTAAATTAGTTTTAGGTTTCAGAGAGTAGATTCCTGAAAAAAATGTGTTTGTTTTATGAAAAATGTGAGTGTGTTACTGCTAAAAAGTTGATTTAAATTTCGTTTTTGGATAAGGGTGATTGCAATATTTCAACAAGTCAATTGAAATTTTCTTGCACGATTAGGGACAGTGGATGCCTAGAAAGATGTTTTTTTAAAATTAGTTTTAGGTTCCAGAGAGTAGATTCCTGAAAAAAAAGTGTTTGTTTTATGAAAAATGTGAGTGTGTTACTGCTAAAAAGTTGTTTTAAATATCGTTTTTGGATAAGGGTGATTGCAATATTTCAATAAGTTAATTGAAATTTTCTTGGAAGATTAGGGAGAGTGGATGCCTAGAAAGATATTTTTTTTAAATTAGTTTTAGGTTTCAGAGAGTAGATTCCTGAAAAAAATGTGTTTGTTTTATGAAAAATGTGAGTGTGTGACTGCTAAAAAGTTGATTAAAATTTCGTTTTTGGATAAGGGTGATTGCAATATTTCAACAAGTCAATTGAAATTTTCTTGCACGATTAGGGACAGTGGATGCCTAGAGAGATGTTTTTTTAAAATTAGTTTTAGGTTCCAGAGAGTAGATTCCTGAAAAAAATGTGTTTTTTTATGAAAAATGTGAGTGTGTTACTGCTAAAAAGTTGATTTAAATTTCGTTTTTGGATAAGGGTGATTGCAATACTTCAACAAGTCAATTGAAATTTTCTTGCACGATTAGGGACAGTGGATGCATAGAAAGATTTCTTTTTTAAATTAGTATTAGGTTTCAGAGAGTAGATTCCTGAAAAAAATGTGTTTGTTTTATGAAAAATGTGAGGGTGTTACTGCTAAAAAGTTGATTTAAATTTCGTTTTTGAATAAGGGTGATTGCAATATTTCAACAAGTCAATTGAAATTTTCTTGCACGATTAGGGACAGTGGATGCCTAGAAAGATGTTTTTTTTAAATTAGTTTTAGGTTCCAGAGAGTAGATTCCTGAAAAAAATGTGTTTGTTTTATGAAAAATGTGAGTGTGTTACTGCTAAAAAGTTGATTTAAATTTCATTTTTGTATAAGGGGGATTGCAATATTTCAACAAGTCAATTGAAATTTTCTTGCACGATTAGGGACAGTGGATGCCTAGAAAGATGTTTTTTTAAAATTAGTTTTAGGTTCCAGAGAGTAGATTCCTGAAAAAAATGTGTTTGTTTTATGAAAAATGTGAGTGTGTTACTGCAAAAAAGTTGATTTAAATATCGTTTTTGGATAAGGGTGATTGCAATATTTCAACAAGTTAATTGAAATTTTCTTGCAAGATTAGGGAGAGTGGATGCCTAGAAAGATGTTTTTTACAAATTCGTTATAGGTTCCAGAGAGTGGATTCCTGAAAAAAAAATTATTTGTTTCATGAAAAATGTGAGTGTGTTACTGCAAAAAAGTTGATTTAAATTTAGTTTCAGGATAAGCATGAATGCATCATTTCAACAAGTTAATTCAAATTTTCTTGCACGATTAGGGAGAGTGGATGCATAGAAAGATGTTTTTTTTATATTTGTTTTAGGTTCCAGAGAGTTGATTCCTGAAAAAAATGTGTTTGTTTTATGAAAAATATGAGTGTGTTACTGCTAAAAAGTTTATTTAAATTTAGCTTCAGGATAGGCATGATTGCATTATTTCAACTAGTTAATTGAAATTTTCTTGCACGATTAGGGAGAGTGGATGCATAGAAAGATGTTTTTTTTATATTTGTTTTAGGTTCCAGAGAGTTGATTCCTGAAAAAATGTGTTTGTTTTATGAAAAATGTGAGTGTGTTACTGCTAAAAAGTTGATTTAAATTTCGTTTTTGGATAAGGGTGATTGCAATATTTCAACAAGTCAATTGAAATTTTCTTGCACGATTAGGGACAGTGGATGCCTAGAAAGATGTTTTTTTTAAATTAGTTTTAGGTTTCAGAGAGTAGATTCCTGAAAAAAATTTGTTTGTTTTATGAAAAATGTGAGTGTGTTACTGCTAAAAAGTTGATTTAAATTTCGTTTTTGGATAAGGGTGATTGCAATATTTCAACAAGTCAATTGAAATTTTCTTGCACGATTAGGGACAGTGGATGCCTAGAAAGATGTTTTTTTAAAATTAGTTTTAGGTTCCAGAGAGTAGATTCCTGAAAAAAATGTGTTTGTTTTATGAAAAATGTGAAAGTGTGACTGCTAAAAAGTTGATTTAAATTTCGTTTTTGGATAAGGGTGATTGCAATACTTCAACAAGTCAATTGAAATTTTCTTGCACGATTAGGGACAGTGGATGCATAGAAAGATTTCTTTTTTAAATTAGTATTAGGTTTCAGAGAGTAGATTCCTGAAAAAAATGTGTTTGTTTTATGAAAAATGTGAGGGTGTTACTGCTAAAAAGTTGATTTAAATTTCGTTTTTGAATAAGGGTGATTGCAATATTTCAATAAGTCAATTGAAATTTTCTTGCACGATTAGGGACAGTGGATGCCTAGAAAGATGTTTTTTTTTAATTAGTTTTAGGTTTCAGAGAGTAGATTCCTGAAAAAAATGTGTTTGTTTTATGAAAAATGTGAGTGTGTTACTGCTAAAAAGTTGATTTAAATTTCGTTTTTGGATAAGGGTGATTGCAATATTTCAACAAGTCAATTGAAATTTTCTTGCACGATTAGGGACAATGGATGCCTAGAAAGATGTTTTTTTAAAATTAGTTTTAGGTTCCAGAGAGTAGATTCCTGAAAAAAAATGTGTTTGTTTTATGAAAAATGTGAGTGTGTTACTGCTAAAAAGTTGATTCAAATTTCGTTTTTGGATAAGGGTGATTGCAATATTTCAACAAGTCAATTGAAATTTTCTTGCACGATTAGGGACAGTGGATGCCTAGAAAGATGTTTTTTTTAAATTAGTTTTAGGTTCCAGAGAGTAGATTCCTGAAAAAAATGTGTTTGTTTTATGAAAAATGTGAGGGTGTTACTGCTAAAAAGTTGATTTAAATTTCGTTTTTGAATAAGGGTGATTGCAATATTTCAATAAGTCAATTGAAATTTTCTTGCACGATTAGGGACAGTGGATGCCTAGAAAGATGTTTTTTTAAAATTAGTTTTAGGTTTCAGAGAGTAGATTCCTGAAAAAAATGTGTTTGTTTTATGAAAAATGTGAGTGTGTTACTGCTAAAAAGTTGATTTAAATTTCGTTTTTGGATAAGGGTGATTGCAATATTTCAACAAGTCAATTGAAATTTTCTTGCACGATTAGGGACAGTGGATGCCTAGAAAGATGTTTTTTTAAAATTAGTTTTAGGTTCCAGAGAGTAGATTCCTGAAAAAAAGTGTGTTTGTTTTATGAAAAATGTGAGTGTGTTACTGCTAAAAAGTTGATTTAAATATTGTTTTTGGATAAGGGTGATTGCAATATTTCAATAAGTTAATTGAAATTTTCTTGGAAGATTAGGAAGAGTGGATTCCTAGAAAGATGTTTTTTTAATTAGTTTTAGGTTTCAGAGAGTAGATTCCTGAAAAAAGATGTGTTTGTTTTATGAAAAATGTGAGTGTGTTACTGCTAAAAAGTTGATTTAAATATCGTTTTTGGATAAGGGTGATTGCAATATTTCAACAAGTTAATTGAAATTTTCTTGCAAGATTAGGGAGAGTGGATGCCTAGAAAGATGTTTTTTACAAATTCGTTATAGGTTCCAGAGAGTGGATTCCTGAAAAAAAAATTATTTGTTTCATGAAAAATGTGAGTGTGTTACTGCAAAAAAGTTGATTTAAATTTAGTTTCAGGATAAGCATGAATGCATCATTTCAACAAGTTAATTCAAATTTTCTTGCACGATTAGGGAGAGTGGATGCATAGAAAGATGTTTTTTTTATATTTGTTTTAGGTTCCAGAGAGTTGATTCCTGAAAAAAATTTGTTTGTTTTATGAAAAATATGAGTGTGTTACTGCTAAAAAGTTTATTTAAATTTAGCTTCAGGATAGGCATGATTGCATTATTTCAACTAGTTAATTGAAATTTTCTTGCACGATTAGGGAGAGTGGATGCATAGAAAGATGTTTTTTTTATATTTGTTTTAGGTTCCAGAGAGTTGATTCCTGAAAAAATGTGTTTGTTTTATGAAAAATGTGAGTGTGTTACTGCTAAAAAGTTGATTTAAATTTCGTTTTTGGATAAGGGTGATTGCAATATTTCAACAAGTCAATTGAAATTTTCTTGCACGATTAGGGACAGTGGATGCCTAGAAAGATGTTTTTTTTAAATTAGTTTTAGGTTTCAGAGAGTAGATTCCTGAAAAAAATGTGTTTGTTTTATGAAAAATGTGAGTGTGTTACTGCTAAAAAGTTGATTTAAATTTCGTTTTTGGATAAGGGTGATTGCAATATTTCAACAAGTCAATTGAAATTTTCTTGCACGATTAGGGACAGTGGATGCCTAGAAAGATGTTTTTTTAAAATTAGTTTTAGGTTCCAGAGAGTAGATTCCTGAAAAAAATGTGTTTGTTTTATGAAAAATGTGAAAGTGTGACTGCTAAAAAGTTGATTTAAATTTCGTTTTTGGATAAGGGTGATTGCAATACTTCAACAAGTCAATTGAAATTTTCTTGCACGATTAGGGACAGTGGATGCATAGAAAGATTTCTTTTTTAAATTAGTATTAGGTTTCAGAGAGTAGATTCCTGAAAAAAAAATGTTTGTTTTATGAAAAATGTGAGGGTGTTACTGCTAAAAAGTTGATTTAAATTTCGTTTTTGAATAAGGGTGATTGCAATATTTCAATAAGTCAATTGAAATTTTCTTGCACGATTAGGGACAGTGGATGCCTAGAAAGATGTTTTTTTAAAATTAGTTTTAGGTTCCAGAGAGTAGATTCCTGAAAAAAAATGTGTTTGTTTTATGAAAAATGTGAGTGTGTTACTGCTAAAAAGTTGATTTAAATTTCGTTTTTGGATAAGGGTGATTGCAATATTTCAACAAGTCAATTGAAATTTTCTTGCACGATTAGGGACAGTGGATGCCTAGAAAGATGTTTTTTTTAAATTAGTTTTAGGTTCCAGTGAGTAGATTCCTGAAAAAAATGTGTTTGTTTTATGAAAAATGTGAGGGTGTTACTGCTAAAAAGTTGATTTAAATTTCGTTTTTGAATAAGGGTGATTGCAATATTTCAATAAGTCAATTGAAATTTTCTTGCACGATTAGGGACAGTGGATGCCTAGAAAGATGTTTTTTTTAAATTAGTTTTAGGTTTCAGAGAGTAGATTCCTGAAAAAAATGTGTTTGTTTTATGAAAAATGTGAGTGTGTTACTGCTAAAAAGTTGATTTAAATTTCGTTTTTGGATAAGGGTGATTGCAATATTTCAACAAGTCAATTGAAATTTTCTTGCACGATTAGGGACAGTGGATGCCTAGAAAGATGTTTTTTTAAAATTAGTTTTAGGTTCCAGAGAGTAGATTCCTGAAAAAAAGTGTGTTTGTTTTATGAAAAATGTGAGTGTGTTACTGCTAAAAAGTTGATTTAAATATTGTTTTTGGATAAGGGTGATTGCAATATTTCAATAAGTTAATTGAAATTTTCTTGGAAGATTAGGAAGAGTGGATTCCTAGAAAGATGTTTTTTTAATTAGTTTTAGGTTTCAGAGAGTAGATTCCTGAAAAAAGATGTGTTTGTTTTATGAAAAATGTGAGTGTGTTACTGCTAAAAAGTTGATTTAAATATCGTTTTTGGATAAGGGTGATTGCAATATTTCAACAAGTTAATTGAAATTTTCTTGCAAGATTAGGGAGAGTGGATGCCTAGAAAGATGTTTTTTACAAATTCGTTATAGGATCCAGAGAGTGGATTCCTGAAAAAAAAATTATTTGTTTCATGAAAAATGTGAGTGTGTTACTGCAAAAAATTTGATTTAAATTTAGTTTCAGGATAGGTGTGAATGCATCATTTCAACAAGTCAATTGAAATTTTCTTGCAAGATTGGGGACAATGGATGCCTAGAAAGATGTTTTTTTAAAATTAGTTTTAGGTTTCAGAGAGTAGATTCCTGAAAAAAATGTGTTTGTTTTATGAAAAATGTGAGGGTGTTACTGCTAAAAAGTTGATTTAAATTTCGTTTTTGAATAAGGGTGATTGCAATATTTCAATAAGTCAATTGAAATTTTCTTGCACGATTAGGGACAGTGGATGCCTAGAAAGATGTTTTTTTTTAAATTAGTTTTAGGTTTCAGAGAGTAGATTCCTGAAAAAAATGTGTTTGTTTTATGAAAAATGTGAGTGTGTTACTGCTAAAAAGTTGATTTAAATTTCGTTTTTGGATAAGGGTGATTGCAATATTTCAACAAGTCAATTGAAATTTTCTTGCACGATTAGGGACAGTGGATGCCTAGAAAGATGTTTTTTTAAAATTAGTTTTAGGTTCCAGAGAGTAGATTCCTGAAAAAAAGTGTGTTTGTTTTATGAAAAATGTGAGTGTGTTACTGCTAAAAAGTTGATTTAAATTTCATTTTTGGATAAGGGTGATTGCAATATTTCAACAAGTCAATTGAAATTTTCTTGGAAGATTAGGGAGAGTGGATGCCTAGAAAGATCTTTTTTTTAATTAGTTTTAGGTTTCAGAGAGTAGATTCCTGAAAAAAATGTGTTTGTTTTATGAAAAATGTGAGGGTGTTACTGCTAAAAAGTTGATTTAAATTTCGTTTTTGAATAAGGGTGATTGCAATATTTCAATAAGTCAATTGAAATTTTCTTGCACGATTAGGGACAGTGGATGCCTAGAAAGATGTTTTTTTAAAATTAGTTTTAGGTTCCAGAGAGTAGATTCCTGAAAAAAAGTGTGTTTGTTTTATGAAAAATGTGAGTGTGTTACTGCTAAAAAGTTGATTTAAATTTCATTTTTGGATAAGGGTGATTGCAATATTTCAACAAGTCAATTGAAATTTTCTTGGAAGATTAGGGAGAGTGGATGCCTAGAAAGATCTTTTTTTTAATTAGTTTTAGGTTTCAGAGAGTAGATTCCTGAAAAAAATGTGTTTGTTTTATGAAAAATGTGAGGGTGTTACTGCTAAAAAGTTGATTTAAATTTCGTTTTTGAATAAGGGTGATTGCAATATTTCAATAAGTCAATTGAAATTTTCTTGCACGATTAGGGACAGTGGATGCCTAGAAAGATGTTTTTTTTTAAATTAGTTTTAGGTTTCAGAGAGTAGATTCCTGAAAAAAATGTGTTTGTTTTATGAAAAATGTGAGTGTGTTACTGCTAAAAAGTTGATTTAAATTTCGTTTTTGGATAAGGGTGATTGCAATATTTCAACAAGTCAATTGAAATTTTCTTGCACGATTAGGGACAGTGGATGCCTAGAAAGATGTTTTTTTAAAATTAGTTTTAGGTTCCAGAGAGTAGATTCCTGAAAAAAAGTGTGTTTGTTTTATGAAAAATGTGAGTGTGTTACTGCTAAAAAGTTGATTTAAATTTCATTTTTGGATAAGGGTGATTGCAATATTTCAACAAGTCAATTGAAATTTTCTGGCACGATTAGGGACGGTGGATGCCTAGAAAGATGTTTTTTTTAAATTAGTTTTAGGTTTCAGAGAGTAGATTCCTGAAAAAAATGTGTTTGTTTTATGAAAAATGTGAGTGTGTTACTGCTAAAAAGTTGATTTAAATTTCGTTTTTGGATAAGGGTGATTGCAATATTTCAACAAGTCAATTGAAATTTTCTTGCACGATTAGGGACAGTGGATGCCTAGAAAGATGTTTTTTTTAAATTAGTTTTAGGTTCCAGAGAGTAGATTCCTGAAAAAAAATGTGTTTGTTTTATGAAAAATGTGAGTGTGTTACTGCTAAAAAGTTGATTTAAATTTCGTTTTTGGATAAGGGTGATTGCAATACTTCAACAAGTCAATTGAAATTTTCTTGCACGATTAGGGACAGTGGATGCCTAGAAAGATGTTTTTTTAAAATTAGTTTTAGGTTCCAGAGAGTAGATTCCTGAAAAAAATGTGTTTGTTTTATGAAAAATGTGAGGGTGTTACTGCTAAAAAGTTGATTTAAATTTCGTTTTTGAATAAGGGTGATTGCAATATTTCAACAAGTCAATTGAAATTTTCTTGCACGATTAGGGACAGTGGATGCCTAGAAAGATGTTTTTTTTAAATTAGTTTTAGGTTCCAGAGAGTAGATTCCTGAAAAAAAGTGTGTTTGTTTTATGAAAAATGTGAGTGTGTTACTGCTAAAAAGTTGATTTAAATTTCATTTTTGGATAAGGGTGATTGCAATATTTCAACAAGTCAATTGAAATTTTCTTGCACGATTAGGGACAGTGGATGCCTAGAAAGATGTTTTTTTTAAATTAGTTTTAGGTTTCAGAGAGTAGATTCCTGAAAAAAATGTGTTTGTTTTATGAAAAATGTGAGTGTGTTACTGCTAAAAAGTTGATTTAAATTTCGTTTTTGGATAAGGGTGATTGCAATATTTCAACAAGTCAATTGAAATTTTCTTGCACGATTAGGGACAGTGGATGCCTAGAAAGATGTTTTTTTAAAATTAGTTTTAGGTTCCAGAGAGTAGATTCCTGAAAAAAAAGTGTTTGTTTTATGAAAAATGTGAGTGTGTTACTGCTAAAAAGTTGTTTTAAATATCGTTTTTGGATAAGGGTGATTGCAATATTTCAATAAGTTAATTGAAATTTTCTTGGAAGATTAGGGAGAGTGGATGCCTAGAAAGATATTTTTTTTAAATTAGTTTTAGGTTTCAGAGAGTAGATTCCTGAAAAAAATGTGTTTGTTTTATGAAAAATGTGAGTGTGTTACTGCTAAAAAGTTGATTAAAATTTCGTTTTTGGATAAGGGTGATTGCAATATTTCAACAAGTCAATTGAAATTTTCTTGCACGATTAGGGACAGTGGATGCCTAGAGAGATGTTTTTTTAAAATTAGTTTTAGGTTCCAGAGAGTAGATTCCTGAAAAAAATGTGTTTTTTCATGAAAAATGTGAGTGTGTTACTGCTAAAAAGTTGATTTAAATTTCGTTTTTGGATAAGGGTGATTGCAATACTTCAACAAGACAATTGAAATTTTCTTGCACGATTAGGGACAGTGGATGCATAGAAAGATTTCTTTTTTAAATTAGTATTAGGTTTCAGAGAGTAGATTCCTGAAAAAAATGTGTTTGTTTTATGAAAAATGTGAGGGTGTTACTGCTAAAAAGTTGATTTAAATTTCGTTTTTGAATAAGGGTGATTGCAATATTTCAACAAGTCAATTGAAATTTTCTTGCACGATTAGGGACAGTGGATGCCTAGAAAGATGTTTTTTTTAAATTAGTTTTAGGTTCCAGAGAGTAGATTCCTGAAAAAAATGTGTTTGTTTTATGAAAAATGTGAGTGTGTTACTGCTAAAAAGTTGATTTAAATTTCATTTTTGTATAAGGGGGATTGCAATATTTCAACAAGTCAATTGAAATTTTCTTGCACGATTAGGGACAGTGGATGCCTAGAAAGATGTTTTTTTAAAATTAGTTTTAGGTTCCAGAGAGTAGATTCCTGAAAAAAATGTGTTTGTTTTATGAAAAATGTGAGTGTGTTACTGCAAAAAAGTTGATTTAAATATCGTTTTTGGATAAGGGTGATTGCAATATTTCAACAAGTTAATTGAAATTTTCTTGCAAGATTAGGGAGAGTGGATGCCTAGAAAGATGTTTTTTACAAATTCGTTATAGGTTCCAGAGAGTGGATTCCTGAAAAAAAAATTATTTGTTTCATGAAAAATGTGAGTGTGTTACTGCAAAAAAGTTGATTTAAATTTAGTTTCAGGATAAGCATGAATGCATCATTTCAACAAGTTAATTCAAATTTTCTTGCACGATTAGGGAGAGTGGATGCATAGAAAGATGTTTTTTTTATATTTGTTTTAGGTTCCAGAGAGTTGATTCCTGAAAAAAATGTGTTTGTTTTATGAAAAATATGAGTGTGTTACTGCTAAAAAGTTTATTTAAATTTAGCTTCAGGATAGGCATGATTGCATTATTTCAACTAGTTAATTGAAATTTTCTTGCACGATTAGGGAGAGTGGATGCATAGAAAGATGTTTTTTTTATATTTGTTTTAGGTTTCAGAGAGTAGATTCCTGAAAAAAATGTGTTTGTTTTATGAAAAATGTGAGTGTGTTACTGCTAAAAAGTTGATTTAAATTTCGTTTTTGGATAAGGGTGATTGCAATATTTCAACAAGTCAATTGAAATTTTCTTGCACGATTAGGGACAGTGGATGCCTAGAAAGATGTTTTTTTAAAATTAGTTTTAGGTTCCAGAGAGTAGATTCCTGAAAAAAAAGTGTTTGTTTTATGAAAAATGTGAGTGTGTTACTGCTAAAAAGTTGTTTTAAATATCGTTTTTGGATAAGGGTGATTGCAATATTTCAATAAGTTAATTGAAATTTTCTTGGAAGATTAGGGAGAGTGGATGCCTAGAAAGATATTTTTTTTAAATTAGTTTTAGGTTTCAGAGAGTAGATTCCTGAAAAAAATGTGTTTGTTTTATGAAAAATGTGAGTGTGTTACTGCTAAAAAGTTGATTAAAATTTCGTTTTTGGATAAGGGTGATTGCAATATTTCAACAAGTCAATTGAAATTTTCTTGCACGATTAGGGACAGTGGATGCCTAGAGAGATGTTTTTTTAAAATTAGTTTTAGGTTCCAGAGAGTAGATTCCTGAAAAAAATGTGTTTTTTCATGAAAAATGTGAGTGTGTTACTGCTAAAAAGTTGATTTAAATTTCGTTTTTGGATAAGGGTGATTGCAATACTTCAACAAGACAATTGAAATTTTCTTGCACGATTAGGGACAGTGGATGCATAGAAAGATTTCTTTTTTAAATTAGTATTAGGTTTCAGAGAGTAGATTCCTGAAAAAAATGTGTTTGTTTTATGAAAAATGTGAGGGTGTTACTGCTAAAAAGTTGATTTAAATTTCGTTTTTGAATAAGGGTGATTGCAATATTTCAACAAGTCAATTGAAATTTTCTTGCACGATTAGGGACAGTGGATGCCTAGAAAGATGTTTTTTTTAAATTAGTTTTAGGTTCCAGAGAGTAGATTCCTGAAAAAAATGTGTTTGTTTTATGAAAAATGTGAGTGTGTTACTGCTAAAAAGTTGATTTAAATTTCATTTTTGTATAAGGGGGATTGCAATATTTCAACAAGTCAATTGAAATTTTCTTGCACGATTAGGGACAGTGGATGCCTAGAAAGATGTTTTTTTAAAATTAGTTTTAGGTTCCAGAGAGTAGATTCCTGAAAAAAATGTGTTTGTTTTATGAAAAATGTGAGTGTGTTACTGCAAAAAAGTTGATTTAAATATCGTTTTTGGATAAGGGTGATTGCAATATTTCAACAAGTTAATTGAAATTTTCTTGCAAGATTAGGGAGAGTGGATGCCTAGAAAGATGTTTTTTACAAATTCGTTATAGGTTCCAGAGAGTGGATTCCTGAAAAAAAAATTATTTGTTTCATGAAAAATGTGAGTGTGTTACTGCAAAAAAGTTGATTTAAATTTAGTTTCAGGATAAGCATGAATGCATCATTTCAACAAGTTAATTCAAATTTTCTTGCACGATTAGGGAGAGTGGATGCATAGAAAGATGTTTTTTTTATATTTGTTTTAGGTTCCAGAGAGTTGATTCCTGAAAAAAATGTGTTTGTTTTATGAAAAATATGAGTGTGTTACTGCTAAAAAGTTTATTTAAATTTAGCTTCAGGATAGGCATGATTGCATTATTTCAACTAGTTAATTGAAATTTTCTTGCACGATTAGGGAGAGTGGATGCATAGAAAGATGTTTTTTTTATATTTGTTTTAGGTTCCAGAGAGTTGATTCCTGAAAAAATGTGTTTGTTTTATGAAAAATGTGAGTGTGTTACTGCTAAAAAGTTGATTTAAATTTCGTTTTTGGATAAGGGTGATTGCAATATTTCAACAAGTCAATTGAAATTTTCTTGCACGATTAGGGACAGTGGATGCCTAGAAAGATGTTTTTTTAAAATTAGTTTTAGGTTCCAGAGAGTAGATTCCTGAAAAAAAGTGTGTTTGTTTTATGAAAAATGTGAGTGTGTTACTGCTAAAAAGTTGATTTAAATATTGTTTTTGGATAAGGGTGATTGCAATATTTCAATAAGTTAATTGAAATTTTCTTGGAAGATTAGGAAGAGTGGATTCCTAGAAAGATGTTTTTTTAATTAGTTTTAGGTTTCAGAGAGTAGATTCCTGAAAAAAGATGTGTTTGTTTTATGAAAAATGTGAGTGTGTTACTGCTAAAAAGTTGATTTAAATATCGTTTTTGGATAAGGGTGATTGCAATATTTCAACAAGTTAATTGAAATTTTCTTGCAAGATTAGGGAGAGTGGATGCCTAGAAAGATGTTTTTTACAAATTCGTTATAGGTTCCAGAGAGTGGATTCCTGAAAAAAAAATTATTTGTTTCATGAAAAATGTGAGTGTGTTACTGCAAAAAAGTTGATTTAAATTTAGTTTCAGGATAAGCATGAATGCATCATTTCAACAAGTTAATTCAAATTTTCTTGCACGATTAGGGAGAGTGGATGCATAGAAAGATGTTTTTTTTATATTTGTTTTAGGTTCCAGAGAGTTGATTCCTGAAAAAAATGTGTTTGTTTTATGAAAAATATGAGTGTGTTACTGCTAAAAAGTTTATTTAAATTTAGCTTCAGGATAGGCATGATTGCATTATTTCAACTAGTTAATTGAAATTTTCTTGCACGATTAGGGAGAGTGGATGCATAGAAAGATGTTTTTTTTATATTTGTTTTAGGTTCCAGAGAGTTGATTCCTGAAAAAATGTGTTTGTTTTATGAAAAATGTGAAAGTGTGACTGCTAAAAAGTTGATTTAAATTTCGTTTTTGGATAAGGGTGATTGCAATACTTCAACAAGTCAATTGAAATTTTCTTGCACGATTAGGGACAGTGGATGCATAGAAAGATTTCTTTTTTAAATTAGTATTAGGTTTCAGAGAGTAGATTCCTGAAAAAAATGTGTTTGTTTTATGAAAAATGTGAGGGTGTTACTGCTAAAAAGTTGATTTAAATTTCGTTTTTGAATAAGGGTGATTGCAATATTTCAATAAGTCAATTGAAATTTTCTTGCACGATTAGGGACAGTGGATGCCTAGAAAGATGTTTTTTTTTAATTAGTTTTAGGTTTCAGAGAGTAGATTCCTGAAAAAAATGTGTTTGTTTTATGAAAAATGTGAGTGTGTTACTGCTAAAAAGTTGATTTAAATTTCGTTTTTGGATAAGGGTGATTGCAATATTTCAACAAGTCAATTGAAATTTTCTTGCACGATTAGGGACAGTGGATGCCTAGAAAGATGTTTTTTTAAAATTAGTTTTAGGTTCCAGAGAGTAGATTCCTGAAAAAAAATGTGTTTGTTTTATGAAAAATGTGAGTGTGTTACTGCTAAAAAGTTGATTCAAATTTCGTTTTTGGATAAGGGTGATTGCAATATTTCAACAAGTCAATTGAAATTTTCTTGCACGATTAGGGACAGTGGATGCCTAGAAAGATGTTTTTTTTAAATTAGTTTTAGGTTCCAGAGAGTAGATTCCTGAAAAAAATGTGTTTGTTTTATGAAAAATGTGAGGGTGTTACTGCTAAAAAGTTGATTTAAATTTCGTTTTTGAATAAGGGTGATTGCAATATTTCAATAAGTCAATTGAAATTTTCTTGCACGATTAGGGACAGTGGATGCCTAGAAAGATGTTTTTTTAAAATTAGTTTTAGGTTTCAGAGAGTAGATTCCTGAAAAAAATGTGTTTGTTTTATGAAAAATGTGAGTGTGTTACTGCTAAAAAGTTGATTTAAATTTCGTTTTTGGATAAGGGTGATTGCAATATTTCAACAAGTCAATTGAAATTTTCTTGCACGATTAGGGACAGTGGATGCCTAGAAAGATGTTTTTTTAAAATTAGTTTTAGGTTCCAGAGAGTAGATTCCTGAAAAAAAGTGTGTTTGTTTTATGAAAAATGTGAGTGTGTTACTGCTAAAAAGTTGATTTAAATATTGTTTTTGGATAAGGGTGATTGCAATATTTCAATAAGTTAATTGAAATTTTCTTGGAAGATTAGGAAGAGTGGATTCCTAGAAAGATGTTTTTTTAATTAGTTTTAGGTTTCAGAGAGTAGATTCCTGAAAAAAGATGTGTTTGTTTTATGAAAAATGTGAGTGTGTTACTGCTAAAAAGTTGATTTAAATATCGTTTTTGGATAAGGGTGATTGCAATATTTCAACAAGTTAATTGAAATTTTCTTGCAAGATTAGGGAGAGTGGATGCCTAGAAAGATGTTTTTTACAAATTCGTTATAGGTTCCAGAGAGTGGATTCCTGAAAAAAAAATTATTTGTTTCATGAAAAATGTGAGTGTGTTACTGCAAAAAAGTTGATTTAAATTTAGTTTCAGGATAAGCATGAATGCATCATTTCAACAAGTTAATTCAAATTTTCTTGCACGATTAGGGAGAGTGGATGCATAGAAAGATGTTTTTTTTATATTTGTTTTAGGTTCCAGAGAGTTGATTCCTGAAAAAAATGTGTTTGTTTTATGAAAAATATGAGTGTGTTACTGCTAAAAAGTTTATTTAAATTTAGCTTCAGGATAGGCATGATTGCATTATTTCAACTAGTTAATTGAAATTTTCTTGCACGATTAGGGAGAGTGGATGCATAGAAAGATGTTTTTTTTATATTTGTTTTAGGTTCCAGAGAGTTGATTCCTGAAAAAATGTGTTTGTTTTATGAAAAATGTGAGTGTGTTACTGCTAAAAAGTTGATTTAAATTTCGTTTTTGGATAAGGGTGATTGCAATATTTCAACAAGTCAATTGAAATTTTCTTGCACGATTAGGGACAGTGGATGCCTAGAAAGATGTTTTTTTTAAATTAGTTTTAGGTTTCAGAGAGTAGATTCCTGAAAAAAATGTGTTTGTTTTATGAAAAATGTGAGTGTGTTACTGCTAAAAAGTTGATTTAAATTTCGTTTTTGGATAAGGGTGATTGCAATATTTCAACAAGTCAATTGAAATTTTCTTGCACGATTAGGGACAGTGGATGCCTAGAAAGATGTTTTTTTAAAATTAGTTTTAGGTTCCAGAGAGTAGATTCCTGAAAAAAATGTGTTTGTTTTATGAAAAATGTGAAAGTGTGACTGCTAAAAAGTTGATTTAAATTTCGTTTTTGGATAAGGGTGATTGCAATACTTCAACAAGTCAATTGAAATTTTCTTGCACGATTAGGGACAGTGGATGCATAGAAAGATTTCTTTTTTAAATTAGTATTAGGTTTCAGAGAGTAGATTCCTGAAAAAAAACTGTTTGTTTTATGAAAAATGTGAGGGTGTTACTGCTAAAAAGTTGATTTAAATTTCGTTTTTGAATAAGGGTGATTGCAATATTTCAATAAGTCAATTGAAATTTTCTTGCACGATTAGGGACAGTGGATGCCTAGAAAGATGTTTTTTTAAAATTAGTTTTAGGTTCCAGAGAGTAGATTCCTGAAAAAAAATGTGTTTGTTTTATGAAAAATGTGAGTGTGTTACTGCTAAAAAGTTGATTTAAATTTCGTTTTTGGATAAGGGTGATTGCAATATTTCAACAAGTCAATTGAAATTTTCTTGCACGATTAGGGACAGTGGATGCCTAGAAAGATGTTTTTTTTAAATTAGTTTTAGGTTCCAGAGAGTAGATTCCTGAAAAAAATGTGTTTGTTTTATGAAAAATGTGAGGGTGTTACTGCTAAAAAGTTGATTTAAATTTCGTTTTTGAATAAGGGTGATTGCAATATTTCAATAAGTCAATTGAAATTTTCTTGCACGATTAGGGACAGTGGATGCCTAGAAAGATGTTTTTTTTAAATTAGTTTTAGGTTTCAGAGAGTAGATTCCTGAAAAAAATGTGTTTGTTTTATGAAAAATGTGAGTGTGTTACTGCTAAAAAGTTGATTTAAATTTCGTTTTTGGATAAGGGTGATTGCAATATTTCAACAAGTCAATTGAAATTTTCTTGCACGATTAGGGACAGTGGATGCCTAGAAAGATGTTTTTTTAAAATTAGTTTTAGGTTCCAGAGAGTAGATTCCTGAAAAAAAGTGTGTTTGTTTTATGAAAAATGTGAGTGTGTTACTGCTAAAAAGTTGATTTAAATATTGTTTTTGGATAAGGGTGATTGCAATATTTCAATAAGTTAATTGAAATTTTCTTGGAAGATTAGGAAGAGTGGATTCCTAGAAAGATGTTTTTTTAATTAGTTTTAGGTTTCAGAGAGTAGATTCCTGAAAAAAGATGTGTTTGTTTTATGAAAAATGTGAGTGTGTTACTGCTAAAAAGTTGATTTAAATATCGTTTTTGGATAAGGGTGATTGCAATATTTCAACAAGTTAATTGAAATTTTCTTGCAAGATTAGGGAGAGTGGATGCCTAGAAAGATGTTTTTTACAAATTCGTTATAGGATCCAGAGAGTGGATTCCTGAAAAAAAAATTATTTGTTTCATGAAAAATGTGAGTGTGTTACTGCAAAAAATTTGATTTAAATTTAGTTTCAGGATAGGTGTGAATGCATCATTTCAACAAGTCAATTGAAATTTTCTTGCAAGATTGGGGACAATGGATGCCTAGAAAGATGTTTTTTTAAAATTAGTTTTAGGTTTCAGAGAGTAGATTCCTGAAAAAAATGTGTTTGTTTTATGAAAAATGTGAGTGTGTTACTGCAAAAAAGTTGATTTAAATATCGTTTTTGGATAAGGGTGATTGCAATATTTCAATAAGTTAATTGAAATTTTCTTGGAAGATTAGGGAGAGTGGATGCCTAGAAAGATCTTTTTTTTTAATTAGTTTTAGGTTTCAGAGAGTAGATTCCTGAAAAAAATGTGTTTGTTTTATGAAAAATGTGAGGGTGTTACTGCTAAAAAGTTGATTTAAATTTCGTTTTTGAATAAGGGTGATTGCAATATTTCAATAAGTCAATTGAAATTTTCTTGCACGATTAGGGACAGTGGATGCCTAGAAAGATGTTTTTTTTAAATTAGTTTTAGGTTTCAGAGAGTAGATTCCTGAATAAAATGTGTTTGTTTTATGAAAAATGTGAGTGTGTTACTGCTAAAAAGTTGATTTAAATTTCGTTTTTGGATAAGGGTGATTGCAATATTTCAACAAGTCAATTGAAATTTCTTGCACGATTAGGGACAGTGGATGCCTAGAAAGATGTTTTTTTAAAATTAGTTTTAGGTTCCAGAGAGTAGATTCCTGAAAAAAAGTGTGTTTGTTTTATGAAAAATGTGAGTGTGTTACTGCTAAAAAGTTGATTTAAATTTCATTTTTGGATAAGGGTGATTGCAATATTTCAACAAGTCAATTGAAATTTTCTGGCACGATTAGGGACAGTGGATGCCTAGAAAGATGTTTTTTTTAAATTAGTTTTAGGTTTCAGAGAGTAGATTCCTGAAAAAAATGTGTTTGTTTTATGAAAAATGTGAGTGTGTTACTGCTAAAAAGTTGATTTAAATTTCGTTTTTGGATAAGGGTGATTGCAATATTTCAACAAGTCAATTGAAATTTTCTTGCACGATTAGGGACAGTGGATGCCTAGAAAGATGTTTTTTTAAAATTAGTTTTAGGTTCCAGAGAGTAGATTCCTGAAAAAAAATGTGTTTGTTTTATGAAAAATGTGAGTGTGTTACTGCTAAAAAGTTGATTTAAATTTCGTTTTTGGATAAGGGTGATTGCAATACTTCAACAAGTCAATTGAAATTTTCTTGCACGATTAGGGACAGTGGATGCCTAGAAAGATGTTTTTTTAAAATTAGTTTTAGGTTCCAGAGAGTAGATTCCTGAAAAAAATGTGTTTGTTTTATGAAAAATGTGAGGGTGTTACTGCTAAAAAGTTGATTTAAATTTCGTTTTTGAATAAGGGTGATTGCAATATTTCAACAAGTCAATTGAAATTTTCTTGCACGATTAGGGACAGTGGATGCCTAGAAAGATGTTTTTTTAAAATTAGTTTTAGGTTCCAGAGAGTAGATTCCTGAAAAAAAGTGTGTTTGTTTTATGAAAAATGTGAGTGTGTTACTGCTAAAAAGTTGATTTAAATTTCATTTTTGGATAAGGGTGATTGCAATATTTCAACAAGTCAATTGAAATTTTCTTGCACGATTAGGGACAGTGGATGCCTAGAAAGATGTTTTTTTAAAATTAGTTTTAGGTTCCAGAGAGTAGATTCCTGAAAAAAATGTGTTTGTTTTATGAAAAATGTGAGTGTGTTGCTGCTAAAAAGTTGATTTAAATATCGTTTTTGGATAAGGGTGATTGCAATGTTTCAATAAGTTAATTGAAATTTTCTTGGAAGATTAGGAAGAGTGGATTCCTAGAAAGATGTTTTTTTTAATTAGTTTTAGGTTTCAGAGAGTAGATTCCTGAAATAAATGTGTTTGTTTTATGAAAAATGTGAGGGTGTTACTGCTAAAAAGTTGATTTAAATTTCGTTTTTGAATAAGGGTGATTGCAATATTTCAACAAGTCAATTGAAATTTTCTTGCACGATTAGGGACAGTGGATGCCTAGAAAGATGTTTTTTTAAAATTAGTTTTAGGTTCCAGAGAGTAGATTCCTGAAAAAAATGTGTTTGTTTTATGAAAAATGTGAGTGTGTTACTGCTAAAAAGTTGATTTAAATATTGTTTTTGGATAAGGGTGATTGCAATATTTCAATAAGTTAAATGAAATTTTCTTGGAAGATTAGGAAGAGTGGATTCCTAGAAAGATGTTTTTTTTAATTAGTTTTAGGTTTCAGAGAGTAGATTCCTGAAATAAATGTGTTTGTTTTATGAAAAATGTGAGGGTGTTACTGCTAAAAAGTTGATTTAAATTTCGTTTTTGAATAAGGGTGATTGCAATATTTCAACAAGTCAATTGAAATTTTCTTGCACGATTAGGGACAGTGGATGCCTAGAAAGATATTTTTTTAAAATTAGTTTTAGGTTTCAGAGAGTAGATTCCTGAAAAAAATGTGTTTGTTTTATGAAAAATGTGAGTGTGTTACTGCTAAAAAGTTGATTTAAATTTCGTTTTTTGATAAGGGTGATTGCAATATTTCAACAAGTCAATTGAAATTTTCTTGCACGATTAGGGACAGTGGATGCCTAGAAAGATGTTTTTTTAAAATTAGTTTTAGGTTCCAGAGAGTAGATTCCTGAAAAAAATGTGTTTGTTTTATGAAAAATGTGAGTGTGTTACTGCTAAAAAGTTGTTTTAAATATCGTTTTTGGATAAGGGTGATTGCAATATTTCAATAAGTTAATTGAAATTTTCTTGGAAGATTAGGGAGAGTGGATGCCTAGAAAGATGTTTTTTTTAATTAGTTTTAGGTTTCAGAGAGTAGATTCCTGAAAAAAATGTGTTTGTTTTATGAAAAATGTGAGGGTGTTACTGCTAAAAAGTTGATTTAAATTTCGTTTTTGAATAAGGGTGATTGCAATATTTTAACAAGTCAATTGAAATTTTCTTGCACGATTAGGGACAGTGGATGCCTAGAAAGATATTTTTTTAAAATTAGTTTTAGGTTTCAGAGAGTAGATTCCTGAAAAAAATGTGTTTGTTTTATGAAAAATGTGAGTGTGTTACTGCTAAAAAGTTGATTTCAATTTCGTTTTTGGATAAGGGTGATTGCAATACTTCAACAAGTCAATTGAAATTTTCTTGCACGATTAGGGACAGTGGATGCATAGAAAGATTTCTTTTTTAAATTAGTATTAGGTTTCAGAGAGTAGATTCCTGAAAAAAATGTGTTTGTTTTATGAAAAATGTGAGGGTGTTACTGCTAAAAAGTTGATTTAAATTTCGTTTTTGAATAAGGTTGATTGCAATATTTCAACAAGTCAATTGAAATTTTCTTGCACGATTAGGGACAGTGGATGCCTAGAAAGATGTTTTTTTTAAATTAGTTTTAGGTTCCAGCGAGTAGATTCCTGAAAAAAATGTGTTTGTTTTATGAAAAATGTGAGTGTGTTACTGCTAAAAAGTTGATTTAAATTTCATTTTTGTATAAGGGGGATTGCAATATTTCAACAAGTCAATTGAAATTTTCTTGCACGATTAGGGACAGTGGATTCCTAGAAAGATGTTTTTTTTAATTAATTTTAGGTTTCAGAGAGTAGATTCCTGAAATAAATGTGTTTGTTTTATGAAAAATGTGAGGGTGTTACTGCTAAAAAGTTGATTTAAATTTCGTTTTTGAATAAGGGTGATTGCAATATTTCAACAAGTCAATTGAAATTTTCTTGCACGATTAGGGACAGTGGATGCCTAGAAAGATGTTTTTTTAAAATTAGTTTTAGGTTCCAGAGAGTAGATTCCTGAAAAAAAATGTGTTTGTTTTATGAAAAATGTGAGTGTGTTACTGCTAAAAAGTTGATTTAAATTTCGTTTTTGGATAAGGGTGATTGCAATACTTCAACAAGTCAATTGAAATTTTCTTGCACGATTAGGGACAGTGGATGCCTAGAAAGATGTTTTTTTAAAATTAGTTTTAGGTTCCAGAGAGTAGATTCCTGAAAAAAATGTGTTTGTTTTATGAAAAATGTGAGGGTGTTACTGCTAAAAAGTTGATTTAAATTTCGTTTTTGAATAAGGGTGATTGCAATATTTCAACAAGTCAATTGAAATTTTCTTGCACGATTAGGGACAGTGGATGCCTAGAAAGATGTTTTTTTAAAATTAGTTTTAGGTTCCAGAGAGTAGATTCCTGAAAAAAAGTGTGTTTGTTTTATGAAAAATGTGAGTGTGTTACTGCTAAAAAGTTGATTTAAATTTCATTTTTGGATAAGGGTGATTGCAATATTTCAACAAGTCAATTGAAATTTTCTTGCACGATTAGGGACAGTGGATGCCTAGAAAGATGTTTTTTTAAAATTAGTTTTAGGTTCCAGAGAGTAGATTCCTGAAAAAAATGTGTTTGTTTTATGAAAAATGTGAGTGTGTTGCTGCTAAAAAGTTGATTTAAATATCGTTTTTGGATAAGGGTGATTGCAATGTTTCAATAAGTTAATTGAAATTTTCTTGGAAGATTAGGAAGAGTGGATTCCTAGAAAGATGTTTTTTTTAATTAGTTTTAGGTTTCAGAGAGTAGATTCCTGAAATAAATGTGTTTGTTTTATGAAAAATGTGAGGGTGTTACTGCTAAAAAGTTGATTTAAATTTCGTTTTTGAATAAGGGTGATTGCAATATTTCAACAAGTCAATTGAAATTTTCTTGCACGATTAGGGACAGTGGATGCCTAGAAAGATGTTTTTTTAAAATTAGTTTTAGGTTCCAGAGAGTAGATTCCTGAAAAAAATGTGTTTGTTTTATGAAAAATGTGAGTGTGTTACTGCTAAAAAGTTGATTTAAATATTGTTTTTGGATAAGGGTGATTGCAATATTTCAATAAGTTAAATGAAATTTTCTTGGAAGATTAGGAAGAGTGGATTCCTAGAAAGATGTTTTTTTTAATTAGTTTTAGGTTTCAGAGAGTAGATTCCTGAAATAAATGTGTTTGTTTTATGAAAAATGTGAGGGTGTTACTGCTAAAAAGTTGATTTAAATTTCGTTTTTGAATAAGGGTGATTGCAATATTTCAACAAGTCAATTGAAATTTTCTTGCACGATTAGGGACAGTGGATGCCTAGAAAGATATTTTTTTAAAATTAGTTTTAGGTTTCAGAGAGTAGATTCCTGAAAAAAATGTGTTTGTTTTATGAAAAATGTGAGTGTGTTACTGCTAAAAAGTTGATTTAAATTTCGTTTTTTGATAAGGGTGATTGCAATATTTCAACAAGTCAATTGAAATTTTCTTGCACGATTAGGGACAGTGGATGCCTAGAAAGATGTTTTTTTAAAATTAGTTTTAGGTTCCAGAGAGTAGATTCCTGAAAAAAATGTGTTTGTTTTATGAAAAATGTGAGTGTGTTACTGCTAAAAAGTTGTTTTAAATATCGTTTTTGGATAAGGGTGATTGCAATATTTCAATAAGTTAATTGAAATTTTCTTGGAAGATTAGGGAGAGTGGATGCCTAGAAAGATGTTTTTTTTAATTAGTTTTAGGTTTCAGAGAGTAGATTCCTGAAAAAAATGTGTTTGTTTTATGAAAAATGTGAGGGTGTTACTGCTAAAAAGTTGATTTAAATTTCGTTTTTGAATAAGGGTGATTGCAATATTTTAACAAGTCAATTGAAATTTTCTTGCACGATTAGGGACAGTGGATGCCTAGAAAGATATTTTTTTAAAATTAGTTTTAGGTTTCAGAGAGTAGATTCCTGAAAAAAATGTGTTTGTTTTATGAAAAATGTGAGTGTGTTACTGCTAAAAAGTTGATTTCAATTTCGTTTTTGGATAAGGGTGATTGCAATACTTCAACAAGTCAATTGAAATTTTCTTGCACGATTAGGGACAGTGGATGCATAGAAAGATTTCTTTTTTAAATTAGTATTAGGTTTCAGAGAGTAGATTCCTGAAAAAAATTTGTTTGTTTTATGAAAAATGTGAGGGTGTTACTGCTAAAAAGTTGATTTAAATTTCGTTTTTGAATAAGGTTGATTGCAATATTTCAACAAGTCAATTGAAATTTTCTTGCACGATTAGGGACAGTGGATGCCTAGAAAGATGTTTTTTTTAAATTAGTTTTAGGTTCCAGCGAGTAGATTCCTGAAAAAAATGTGTTTGTTTTATGAAAAATGTGAGTGTGTTACTGCTAAAAAGTTGATTTAAATTTCATTTTTGTATAAGGGGGATTGCAATATTTCAACAAGTCAATTGAAATTTTCTTGCACGATTAGGGACAGTGGATTCCTAGAAAGATGTTTTTTTTAATTAATTTTAGGTTTCAGAGAGTAGATTCCTGAAATAAATGTGTTTGTTTTATGAAAAATGTGAGGGTGTTACTGCTAAAAAGTTGATTTAAATTTCGTTTTTGAATAAGGGTGATTGCAATATTTCAACAAGTCAATTGAAATTTTCTTGCACGATTAGGGACAGTGGATGCCTAGAAAGATATTTTTTTAAAATTAGTTTTAGGTTTCAGAGAGTAGATTCCTGAAAAAAATGTGTTTGTTTTATGAAAAATGTGAGTGTGTTACTGCTAAAAAGTTGATGTAAATTTCGTTTTTGGATAAGGGTGATTGCAATATTTCAACAAGTCAATTGAAATTTTCTTGCACGATTAGGGACAGTGGATGCCTAGAAAGATGTTTTTTCAAAATTAGTTTTAGGTTCCAGAGAGTAGATTCCTGAAAAAAATGTGTTTGTTTTATGAAAAATGTGAGTGTGTTACTGCTAAAAAGTTGTTTTAAATATCGTTTTTGGATAAGGGTGATTGCAATATTTCAATAAGTTAATTGAAATTTTCTTGGAAGATTAGGGAGAGTGGATGCCTAGAAAGATGTTTTTTTTAATTAGTTTTAGGTTTCAGAGAGTAGATTCCTGAAAAAAATGTGTTTGTTTTATGAAAAATGTGAGGGTGTTACTGCTAAAAAGTTGATTTAAATTTCGTTTTTGAATAAGGGTGATTGCAATATTTTAACAAGTCAATTGAAATTTTCTTGCACGATTAGGGACAGTGGATGCCTAGAAAGATATTTTTTTTAAATTAGTTTTAGGTTTCAGAGAGTAGATTCCTGAAAAAAATGTGTTTGTTTTATGAAAAATGTGAGTGTGTTACTGCTAAAAAGTTGATTAAAATTTCGTTTTTGGATAAGGGTGATTGCAATATTTCAACAAGTCAATTGAAATTTTCTTGCACGATTAGGGACAGTGGATGCCTAGAGAGATGTTTTTTTAAAATTAGTTTTAGGTTCCAGAGAGTAGATTCCTGAAAAAAATGTGTTTGTTTTATGAAAAATGTGAGTGTGTTACTGCTAAAAAGTTGATTTAAATTTCGTTTTTGGATAAGGGTGATTGCAATACTTCAACAAGTCAATTGAAATTTTCTTGCACGATTAGGGACAGTGGATGCATAGAAAGATGTTTTTTTAAAATTAGTATTAGGTTCCAGAGAGTAGATTCCTGAAAAAAATGTGTTTGTTTTATGAAAAATGTGAGTGTGTTACTGCAAAAAAGTTGATTTAAATATCGTTTTTGGATAAGGGTGATTGCAATATTTCAACAAGTTAATTGAAATTTTCTTGCAAGATTAGGGAGAGTGGATGCCTAGAAAGATGTTTTTTACAAATTCGTTATAGGTTCCAGAGAGTGGATTCCTGAAAAAAAAATTATTTGTTTCATGAAAAATGTGAGTGTGTTACTGCAAAAAAGTTGATTTAAATTTAGTTTCAGGATAAGCATGAATGCATCATTTCAACAAGTTAATTCAAATTTTCTTGCACGATTAGGGAGAGTGGATGCATAGAAAGATGTTTTTTTTATATTTGTTTTAGGTTCCAGAGAGTTGATTCCTGAAAAAATGTGTTTGTTTTATGAAAAATGTGAGTGTGTTACTGCTAAAAAGTTGATTTAAATTTCGTTTTTGGATAAGGGTGATTGCAATATTTCAACAAGTCAATTGAAATTTTCTTGCACGATTAGGGACAGTGGATGCCTAGAAAGGTTTTTTTTTTTAAATTAGTTTTAGGTTTCAGAGAGTATATTCCTGAAAAAAATGTGTTTGTTTTATGAAAAATGTGAGTGTGTTACTGCTAAAAAGTTGATTTAAATTTCGTTTTTGGATAAGGGTGATTGCAATATTTCAACAAGTCAATTGAAATTTTCTTGCACGATTAGGGACAGTGGATGCCTAGAAAGATGTTTTTTTTAAATTAGTTTTAGGTTCCAGAGAGTAGATTCCTGAAAAAAATGTGTTTGTTTTATGAAAAATGTGAAAGTGTGACTGCTAAAAAGTTGATTTAAATTTCGTTTTTGGATAAGGGTGATTGCAATACTTCAACAAGTCAATTGAAAATTTCTTGCACGATTAGGGACAGTGGATGCATAGAACGATTTCTTTTTTAAATTAGTATTAGGTTTCAGAGAGTAGATTCCTGAAAAAAATGTGTTTGTTTTATGAAAAATGTGAGGGTGTTACTGCTAAAAAGTTGATTTAAATTTCGTTTTTGAATAAGGGTGATTGCAATATTTCAATAAGGCAATTGAAATTTTCTTGCACGATTAGGGACAGTGGATGCCTAGAAAGATGTTTTTTTTTAATTAGTTTTAGGTTTCAGAGAGTAGATTCCTGAAAAAAATGTGTTTGTTTTATGAAAAATGTGAGTGTGTTACTGCTAAAAAGTTGATTTAAATTTCGTTTTTGGATAAGGGTGATTGCAATATTTCAACAAGTCAATTGAAATTTTCTTGCACGATTAGAGACAGTGGATGCCTAGAAAGATGTTTTTTTAAAATTAGTTTTAGGTTCCAGAGAGTAGATTCCTGAAAAAAAATGTGTTTGTTTTATGAAAAATGTGAGTGTGTTACTGATAAAAAGTTGATTTAAATTTCGTTTTTGGATAAGGGTGATTGCAATATTTCAACAAGTCAATTGAAATTTTCTTGCACGATTAGGGACAGTGGATGCCTAGAAAGATGTTTTTTTTAAATTAGTTTTAGGTTTCAGAGAGTAGATTCCTGAAAAAAATGTGTTTGTTTTATGAAAAATGTGAGTGTGTTACTGCTAAAAAGTTGATTTAAATTTCGTTTTTGGATAAGGGTGATTGCAATATTTCACCAAGTCAATTGAAATTTTCTTGCACGATTAGGGACAGTGGATGCCTAGAAAGATGTTTTTTTAAAATTAGTTTTAGGTTCCAGAGAGTAGATTCCTGAAAAAAAGTGTGTTTGTTTTATGAAAAATGTGAGTGTGTTACTGCTAAAAAGTTGATTTAAATATTGTTTTTGGATAAGGGTGATTGCAATATTTCAATAAGTTAATTGAAATTTTCTTGGAAGATTAGGAAGAGTGGATTCCTAGAAAGATGTTTTTTTTAATTAGTTTTAGGTTTCAGAGAGTAGATTCCTGAAAAAAGATGTGTTTGTTTTATGAAAAATGTGAGTGTGTTACTGCTAAAAAGTTGATTTAAATATCGTTTTTGGATAAGGGTGATTGCAATATTTCAACAAGTTAATTGAAATTTTCTTGCAAGATTAGGGAGAGTGGATGCCTAGAAAGATGTTTTTTACAAATTCGTTATAGGATCCAGAGAGTGGATTCCTGAAAAAAAAATTATTTGTTTCATGAAAAATGTGAGTGTGTTACTGCAAAAAAGTTGATTTAAATTTAGTTTCAGGATAGGTGTGAATGCATCATTTCAACAAGTCAATTGAAATTTTCTTGCAAGATTGGGGACAATGGATGCCTAGAAAGATGTTTTTTTTAAATTAGTTTTAGGTTTCAGAGAGTAGATTCCTGAAAAAAATGTGTTTGTTTTATGAAAAATGTGAGTGTGTTACTGCAAAAAAGTTGATTTAAATATCGTTTTTGGATAAGGGTGATTGCAATATTTCAATAAGTTAATTGAAATTTTCTTGGAAGATTAGGGAGAGTGGATGCCTAGAAAGATCTTTTTTTTTAATTAGTTTTAGGTTTCAGAGAGTAGATTCCTGAAAAAAATGTGTTTGTTTTATGAAAAATGTGAGGGTGTTACTGCTAAAAAGTTGATTTAAATTTCGTTTTTGAATAAGGGTGATTGCAATATTTCAATAAGTCAATTGAAATTTTCTTGCACAATTAGGGACAGTGGATGCCTAGAAAGATGTTTTTTTTAAATTAGTTTTAGGTTTCAGAGAGTAGATTCCTGAAAAAAATGTGTTTGTTTTATGAAAAATGTGAGGGTGTTACTGCTAAAAAGTTGATTTAAATTTCGTTTTTGAATAAGGGTGATTGCAATATTTCAATAAGTCAATTGAAATTTTCTTGCACAATTAGGGACAGTGGATTCCTAGAAAGATGTTTTTTACAAATTCGTTATAGGTTCCAGAGAGTGGATTCCTGAAAAAAAAATTATTTGTTTCATGAAAAATGTGAGTGTGTTACTGCAAAAAAGTTGATTTAAATTTAGTTTCAGGATAAGCATGAATGCATCATTTCAACAAGTTAATTCAAAGCACGATTAGGGAGAGTGGATGCATAGAAAGATGTTTTTTTTATATTTGTTTTAGGTTCCAGAGAGTTGATTCCTGAAAAAAATGTGTTTGTTTTATGAAAAATATGAGTGTGTTACTGCTAAAAAGTTTATTTAAATTTAGCTTCAGGATAGGCATGATTGCATTATTTCAACTAGTTAATTGAAATTTTCTTGCACGATTAGGGAGAGTGGATGCATAGAAAGATGTTTTTTTTATATTTGTTTTAGGTTCCAGAGAGTTGATTCCTGAAAAAATGTGTTTGTTTTATGAAAAATGTGAGTGTGTTACTGCTAAAAAGTTGATTTAAATTTCGTTTTTGGATAAGGGTGATTGCAATATTTCAACAAGTCAATTGAAATTTTCTTGCACGATTAGGGACAGTGGATGCCTAGAAAGATGTTTTTTTTAAATTAGTTTTAGGTTTCAGAGAGTATATTCCTGAAAAAAATGTGTTTGTTTTATGAAAAATGTGAGTGTGTTACTGCTAAAAAGTTGATTTAAATTTCGTTTTTGGATAAGGGTGATTGCAATATTTCAACAAGTCAATTGAAATTTTCTTGCACGATTAGGGACAGTGGATGCCTAGAAAGATGTTTTTTTAAAATTAGTTTTAGGTTCCAGAGAGTAGATTCCTGAAAAAAATGTGTTTGTTTTATGAAAAATGTGAAAGTGTGACTGCTAAAAAGTTGATTTAAATTTCGTTTTTGGATAAGGGTGATTGCAATACTTCAACAAGTCAATTGAAAATTTCTTGCACGATTAGGGACAGTGGATGCATAGAACGATTTCTTTTTTAAATTAGTATTAGGTTTCAGAGAGTAGATTCCTGAAAAAAATGTGTTTGTTTTATGAAAAATGTGAGGGTGTTACTGCTAAAAAGTTGATTTAAATTTCGTTTTTGAATAAGGGTGATTGCAATATTTCAATAAGGCAATTGAAATTTTCTTGCACGATTAGGGACAGTGGATGCCTAGAAAGATGTTTTTTTTTAATTAGTTTTAGGTTTCAGAGAGTAGATTCCTGAAAAAAATGTGTTTGTTTTATGAAAAATGTGAGTGTGTTACTGCTAAAAAGTTGATTTAAATTTCGTTTTTGGATAAGGGTGATTGCAATATTTCAACAAGTCAATTGAAATTTTCTTGCACGATTAGGGACAGTGGATGCCTAGAAAGATGTTTTTTTAAAATTAGTTTTAGGTTCCAGAGAGTAGATTCCTGAAAAAAAATGTGTTTGTTTTATGAAAAATGTGAGTGTGTTACTGATAAAAAGTTGATTTAAATTTCGTTTTTGGATAAGGGTGATTGCAATATTTCAACAAGTCAATTGAAATTTTCTTGCACGATTAGGGACAGTGGATGCCTAGAAAGATGTTTTTTTTAAATTAGTTTTAGGTTTCAGAGAGTAGATTCCTGAAAAAAATGTGTTTGTTTTATGAAAAATGTGAGTGTGTTACTGCTAAAAAGTTGATTTAAATTTCGTTTTTGGATAAGGGTGATTGCAATATTTCACCAAGTCAATTGAAATTTTCTTGCACGATTAGGGACAGTGGATGCCTAGAAAGATGTTTTTTTAAAATTAGTTTTAGGTTCCAGAGAGTAGATTCCTGAAAAAAAGTGTGTTTGTTTTATGAAAAATGTGAGTGTGTTACTGCTAAAAAGTTGATTTAAATATTGTTTTTGGATAAGGGTGATTGCAATATTTCAATAAGTTAATTGAAATTTTCTTGGAAGATTAGGAAGAGTGGATTCCTAGAAAGATGTTTTTTTTAATTAGTTTTAGGTTTCAGAGAGTAGATTCCTGAAAAAAGATGTGTTTGTTTTATGAAAAATGTGAGTGTGTTACTGCTAAAAAGTTGATTTAAATATCGTTTTTGGATAAGGGTGATTGCAATATTTCAACAAGTTAATTGAAATTTTCTTGCAAGATTAGGGAGAGTGGATGCCTAGAAAGATGTTTTTTACAAATTCGTTATAGGATCCAGAGAGTGGATTCCTGAAAAAAAAATTATTTGTTTCATGAAAAATGTGAGTGTGTTACTGCAAAAAAGTTGATTTAAATTTAGTTTCAGGATAGGTGTGAATGCATCATTTCAACAAGTCAATTGAAATTTTCTTGCAAGATTGGGGACAATGGATGCCTAGAAAGATGCTTTTTTTAAATTAGTTTTAGGTTTCAGAGAGTAGATTCCTGAAAAAAATGTGTTTGTTTTATGAAAAATGTGAGTGTGTTACTGCAAAAAAGTTGATTTAAATATCGTTTTTGGATAAGGGTGATTGCAATATTTCAATAAGTTAATTGAAATTTTCTTGGAAGATTAGGGAGAGTGGATGCCTAGAAAGATCTTTTTTTTTAATTAGTTTTAGGTTTCAGAGAGTAGATTCCTGAAAAAAATTTGTTTGTTTTATGAAAAATGTGAGGGTGTTACTGCTAAAAAGTTGATTTAAATTTCGTTTTTGAATAAGGGTGATTGCAATATTTCAATAAGTCAATTGAAATTTTCTTGCACAATTAGGGACAGTGGATGCCTAGAAAGATGTTTTTTTTAAATTAGTTTTAGGTTTCAGAGAGTAGATTCCTGAAAAAAATGTGTTTGTTTTATGAAAAATGTGAGTGTGTTACTGCTAAAAAGTTGATTTAAATTTCGTTTTTGGATAAGGGTGATTGCAATATTTCAACAAGTCAATTGAAATTTTCTTGCACGATTAGGGACAGTGGATGCCTAGAAAGATGTTTTTTTAAAATTAGTTTTAGGTTCCAGAGAGTAGATTCCTGAAAAAAAGTGTGTTTGTTTTATGAAAAATGTGAGTGTGTTACTGCTAAAAAGTTGATTTAAATTTCATTTTTGGATAAGGGTGATTGCAATATTTCAACAAGTCAATTGAAATTTTCTGGCACGATTAGGGACAGTGGATGCCTAGAAAGATGTTTTTTTTAAATTAGTTTTAGGTTTCAGAGAGTAGATTCCTGAAAAAAATGTGTTTGTTTTCTGAAAAATGTGAGTGTGTTACTGCTAAAAAGTTGATTTAAATTTCGTTTTTGGATAAGGGTGATTGCAATATTTCAACAAGTTAATTGAAATTTTCTTGCAAGATTAGGGAGAGTGGATGCCTAGAAAGATGTTTTTTACAAATTCGTTATAGGATCCAGAGAGTGGATTCCTGAAAAAAAAATTATTTGTTTCATGAAAAATGTGAGTGTGTTACTGCAAAAAAGTTGATTTAAATTTAGTTTCAGGATAGGTGTGAATGCATCATTTCAACAAGTCAATTGAAATTTTCTTGCAAGATTGGGGACAATGGATGCCTAGAAAGATGTTTTTTTAAAATTAGTTTTAGGTTCCAGAGAGTAGATTCCTGAAAAAAAGTGTGTTTGTTTTATGAAAAATGTGAGTGTGTTACTGCTAAAAAGTTGATTTAAATTTCATTTTTGGATAAGGGTGATTGCAATATTTCAACAAGTCAATTGAAATTTTCTTGCAAGATTGGGGACAATGGATGCCTAGAAAGATGTTTTTTTTAAATTAGTTTTAGGTTTCAGAGAGTAGATTCCTGAAAAAAATGTGTTTGTTTTATGAAAAATGTGAGTGTGTTACTGCAAAAAAGTTGATTTAAATATCGTTTTTGGATAAGGGTGATTGCAATATTTCAATAAGTTAATTGAAATTTTCTTGGAAGATTAGGGAGAGTGGATGCCTAGAAAGATCTTTTTTTTTAATTAGTTTTAGGTTTCAGAGAGTAGATTCCTGAAAAAAATGTGTTTGTTTTATGAAAAATGTGAGGGTGTTACTGGTAAAAAGTTGATTTAAATTTCATTTTTGTATAAGGGGGATTGCAATATTTCAACAAGTCAATTGAAATTTTCTTGCACGATTAGGGACAGTGGATTCCTAGAAAGATGTTTTTTTTAATTAATTTTAGGTTTCAGAGAGTAGATTCCTGAAATAAATGTGTTTGTTTTATGAAAAATGTGAGGGTGTTACTGCTAAAAAGTTGATTTAAATTTCGTTTTTGAATAAGGGTGATTGCAATATTTCAACAAGTCAATTGAAATTTTCTTGCACGATTAGGGACAGTGGATGCCTAGAAAGATATTTTTTTAAAATTAGTTTTAGGTTTCAGAGAGTAGATTCCTGAAAAAAATGTGTTTGTTTTATGAAAAATGTGAGTGTGTTACTGCTAAAAAGTTGATGTAAATTTCGTTTTTGGATAAGGGTGATTGCAATATTTCAACAAGTCAATTGAAATTTTCTTGCACGATTAGGGACAGTGGATGCCTAGAAAGATGTTTTTTTAAAATTAGTTTTAGGTTCCAGAGAGTAGATTCCTGAAAAAAATGTGTTTGTTTTATGAAAAATGTGAGTGTGTTACTGCTAAAAAGTTGATGTAAATTTCGTTTTTGGATAAGGGTGATTGCAATATTTCAATAAGTTAATTGAAATTTTCTTGGAAGATTAGGGAGAGTGGATGCCTAGAAAGATGTTTTTTTTAATTAGTTTTAGGTTTCAGAGAGTAGATTCCTGAAAAAAATGTGTTTGTTTTATGAAAAATGTGAGGGTGTTACTGCTAAAAAGTTGATTTAAATTTCGTTTTTGAATAAGGGTGATTGCAATATTTTAACAAGTCAATTGAAATTTTCTTGCACGATTAGGGACAGTGGATGCCTAGAAAGATATTTTTTTTAAATTAGTTTTAGGTTTCAGAGAGTAGATTCCTGAAAAAAATGTGTTTGTTTTATGAAAAATGTGAGTGTGTTACTGCTAAAAAGTTGATTAAAATTTCGTTTTTGGATAAGGGTGATTGCAATATTTCAACAAGTCAATTGAAATTTTCTTGCACGATTAGGGACAGTGGATGCCTAGAGAGATGTTTTTTTAAAATTAGTTTTAGGTTCCAGAGAGTAGATTCCTGAAAAAAATGTGTTTGTTTTATGAAAAATGTGAGTGTGTTACTGCTAAAAAGTTGATTTAAATTTCGTTTTTGGATAAGGGTGATTGCAATACTTCAACAAGTCAATTGAAATTTTCTTGCACGATTAGGGACAGTGGATGCATAGAAAGATTTCTTTTTTAAATTAGTATTAGGTTTCAGAGAGTAGATTCCTGAAAAAAATGTGTTTGTTTTATGAAAAATGTGAGGGTGTTACTGCTAAAAAGTTGATTTAAATTTCGTTTTTGAATAAGGGTGATTGCAATATTTCAACAAGTCAATTGAAATTTTCTTGCACGATTAGGGACAGTGGATGCCTAGAAAGATGTTTTTTTTAAATTAGTTTTAGGTTCCAGAGAGTAGATTCCTGAAAAAAATGTGTTTGTTTTATGAAAAATGTGAGTGTGTTACTGCTAAAAAGTTGATTTAAATTTCATTTTTGTATAAGGGGGATTGCAATATTTCAACAAGTCAATTGAAATTTTCTTGCACGATTAGGGACAGTGGATGCCTAGAAAGATGTTTTTTTAAAATTAGTTTTAGGTTCCAGAGAGTAGATTCCTGAAAAAAATGTGTTTGTTTTATGAAAAATGTGAGTGTGTTACTGCAAAAAAGTTGATTTAAATATCGTTTTTGGATAAGGGTGATTGCAATATTTCAACAAGTTAATTGAAATTTTCTTGCAAGATTAGGGAGAGTGGATGCCTAGAAAGATGTTTTTTACAAATTCGTTATAGGTTCCAGAGAGTGGATTCCTGAAAAAAAAATTATTTGTTTCATGAAAAATGTGAGTGTGTTACTGCAAAAAAGTTGATTTAAATTTAGTTTCAGGATAAGCATGAATGCATCATTTCAACAAGTTAATTCAAATTTTCTTGCACGATTAGGGAGAGTGGATGCATAGAAAGATGTTTTTTTTATATTTGTTTTAGGTTCCAGAGAGTTGATTCCTGAAAAAATGTGTTTGTTTTATGAAAAATGTGAGTGTGTTACTGCTAAAAAGTTGATTTAAATTTCGTTTTTGGATAAGGGTGATTGCAATATTTCAACAAGTCAATTGAAATTTTCTTGCACGATTAGGGACAGTGGATGCCTAGAAAGATGTTTTTTTTAAATTAGTTTTAGGTTTCAGAGAGTATATTCCTGAAAAAAATGTGTTTGTTTTATGAAAAATGTGAGTGTGTTACTGCTAAAAAGTTGATTTAAATTTCGTTTTTGGATAAGGGTGATTGCAATATTTCAACAAGTCAATTGAAATTTTCTTGCACGATTAGGGACAGTGGATGCCTAGAAAGATGTTTTTTTAAAATTAGTTTTAGGTTCCAGAGAGTAGATTCCTGAAAAAAATGTGCTTGTTTTATGAAAAATGTGAGTGTGTTACTGCTAAAAAGTTGATTTAAATTTCGTTTTTGGATAAGGGTGATTGCAATACTTCAACAAGTCAATTGAAATTTTCTTGCACGATTAGGGACAGTGGATGCATAGAAAGATTTCTTTTTTAAATTAGTATTAGGTTTCAGAGAGTAGATTCCTGAAAAAAATGTGTTTGTTTTATGAAAAATGTGAGGGTGTTACTGCTAAAAAGTTGATTTAAATTTCGTTTTTGAATAAGGGTGATTGCAATATTTCAACAAGTCAATTGAAATTTTCTTGCACGATTAGGGACAGTGGATGCCTAGAAAGATGTTTTTTTTAAATTAGTTTTAGGTTCCAGAGAGTAGATTCCTGAAAAAAATGTGTTTGTTTTATGAAAAATGTGAGTGTGTTACTGCTAAAAAGTTGATTTAAATTTCATTTTTGTATAAGGGGGATTGCAATATTTCAACAAGTCAATTGAAATTTTCTTGCACGATTAGGGACAGTGGATGCCTAGAAAGATGTTTTTTTAAAATTAGTTTTAGGTTCCAGAGAGTAGATTCCTGAAAAAAATGTGTTTGTTTTATGAAAAATGTGAGTGTGTTACTGCAAAAAAGTTGATTTAAATATCGTTTTTGGATAAGGGTGATTGCAATATTTCAACAAGTTAATTGAAATTTTCTTGCAAGATTAGGGAGAGTGGATGCCTAGAAAGATGTTTTTTACAAATTCGTTATAGGTTCCAGAGAGTGGATTCCTGAAAAAAAAATTATTTGTTTCATGAAAAATGTGAGTGTGTTACTGCAAAAAAGTTGATTTAAATTTAGTTTCAGGATAAGCATGAATGCATCATTTCAACAAGTTAATTCAAATTTTCTTGCACGATTAGGGAGAGTGGATGCATAGAAAGATGTTTTTTTTATATTTGTTTTAGGTTCCAGAGAGTTGATTCCTGAAAAAATGTGTTTGTTTTATGAAAAATGTGAGTGTGTTACTGCTAAAAAGTTGATTTAAATTTCGTTTTTGGATAAGGGTGATTGCAATATTTCAACAAGTCAATTGAAATTTTCTTGCACGATTAGGGACAGTGGATGCCTAGAAAGATGTTTTTTTTAAATTAGTTTTAGGTTTCAGAGAGTATATTCCTGAAAAAAATGTGTTTGTTTTATGAAAAATGTGAGTGTGTTACTGCTAAAAAGTTGATTTAAATTTCGTTTTTGGATAAGGGTGATTGCAATATTTCAACAAGTCAATTGAAATTTTCTTGCACGATTAGGGACAGTGGATGCCTAGAAAGATGTTTTTTTAAAATTAGTTTTAGGTTCCAGAGAGTAGATTCCTGAAAAAAATGTGTTTGTTTTATGAAAAATGTGAAAGTGTGACTGCTAAAAAGTTGATTTAAATTTCGTTTTTGGATAAGGGTGATTGCAATACTTCAACAAGTCAATTGAAAATTTCTTGCACGATTAGGGACAGTGGATGCATAGAACGATTTCTTTTTTAAATTAGTATTAGGTTTCAGAGAGTAGATTCCTGAAAAAAATGTGTTTGTTTTATGAAAAATGTGAGGGTGTTACTGCTAAAAAGTTGATTTAAATTTCGTTTTTGAATAAGGGTGATTGCAATATTTCAATAAGGCAATTGAAATTTTCTTGCACGATTAGGGACAGTGGATGCCTAGAAAGATGTTTTTTTTTAATTAGTTTTAGGTTTCAGAGAGTAGATTCCTGAAAAAAATGTGTTTGTTTTATGAAAAATGTGAGTGTGTTACTGCTAAAAAGTTGATTTAAATTTCGTTTTTGGATAAGGGTGATTGCAATATTTCAACAAGTCAATTGAAATTTTCTTGCACGATTAGGGACAGTGGATGCCTAGAAAGATGTTTTTTTAAAATTAGTTTTAGGTTCCAGAGAGTAGATTCCTGAAAAAAAATGTGTTTGTTTTATGAAAAATGTGAGTGTGTTACTGATAAAAAGTTGATTTAAATTTCGTTTTTGGATAAGGGTGATTGCAATATTTCAACAAGTCAATTGAAATTTTCTTGCACGATTAGGGACAGTGGATGCCTAGAAAGATGTTTTTTTTAAATTAGTTTTAGGTTTCAGAGAGTAGATTCCTGAAAAAAATTTGTTTGTTTTATGAAAAATGTGAGTGTGTTACTGCTAAAAAGTTGATTTAAATTTCGTTTTTGGATAAGGGTGATTGCAATATTTCACCAAGTCAATTGAAATTTTCTTGCACGATTAGGGACAGTGGATGCCTAGAAAGATGTTTTTTTAAAATTAGTTTTAGGTTCCAGAGAGTAGATTCCTGAAAAAAAGTGTGTTTGTTTTATGAAAAATGTGAGTGTGTTACTGCTAAAAAGTTGATTTAAATATTGTTTTTGGATAAGGGTGATTGCAATATTTCAATAAGTTAATTGAAATTTTCTTGGAAGATTAGGAAGAGTGGATTCCTAGAAAGATGTTTTTTTTAATTAGTTTTAGGTTTCAGAGAGTAGATTCCTGAAAAAAGATGTGTTTGTTTTATGAAAAATGTGAGTGTGTTACTGCTAAAAAGTTGATTTAAATATCGTTTTTGGATAAGGGTGATTGCAATATTTCAACAAGTTAATTGAAATTTTCTTGCAAGATTAGGGAGAGTGGATGCCTAGAAAGATGTTTTTTACAAATTCGTTATAGGATCCAGAGAGTGGATTCCTGAAAAAAAAATTATTTGTTTCATGAAAAATGTGAGTGTGTTACTGCAAAAAAGTTGATTTAAATTTAGTTTCAGGATAGGTGTGAATGCATCATTTCAACAAGTCAATTGAAATTTTCTTGCAAGATTGGGGACAATGGATGCCTAGAAAGATGTTTTTTTTAAATTAGTTTTAGGTTTCAGAGAGTAGATTCCTGAAAAAAATGTGTTTGTTTTATGAAAAATGTGAGTGTGTTACTGCAAAAAAGTTGATTTAAATATCGTTTTTGGATAAGGGTGATTGCAATATTTCAATAAGTTAATTGAAATTTTCTTGGAAGATTAGGGAGAGTGGATGCCTAGAAAGATCTTTTTTTTTAATTAGTTTTAGGTTTCAGAGAGTAGATTCCTGAAAAAAATGTGTTTGTTTTATGAAAAATGTGAGGGTGTTACTGCTAAAAAGTTGATTTAAATTTCGTTTTTGAATAAGGGTGATTGCAATATTTCAATAAGTCAATTGAAATTTTCTTGCACAATTAGGGACAGTGGATGCCTAGAAAGATGTTTTTTTTAAATTAGTTTTAGGTTTCAGAGAGTAGATTCCTGAAAAAAATGTGTTTGTTTTATGAAAAATGTGAGTGTGTTACTGCTAAAAAGTTGATTTAAATTTCGTTTTTGGATAAGGGTGATTGCAATATTTCAACAAGTCAATTGAAATTTTCTTGCACGATTAGGGACAGTGGATGCCTAGAAAGATGTTTTTTTAAAATTAGTTTTAGGTTCCAGAGAGTAGATTCCTGAAAAAAAGTGTGTTTGTTTTATGAAAAATGTGAGTGTGTTACTGCTAAAAAGTTGATTTAAATTTCATTTTTGGATAAGGGTGATTGCAATATTTCAACAAGTCAATTGAAATTTTCTGGCACGATTAGGGACAGTGGATGCCTAGAAAGATGTTTTTTTTAAATTAGTTTTAGGTTTCAGAGAGTAGATTCCTGAAAAAAATGTGTTTGTTTTCTGAAAAATGTGAGTGTGTTACTGCTAAAAAGTTGATTTAAATTTCGTTTTTGGATAAGGGTGATTGCAATATTTCAACAAGTTAATTGAAATTTTCTTGCAAGATTAGGGAGAGTGGATGCCTAGAAAGATGTTTTTTACAAATTCGTTATAGGATCCAGAGAGTGGATTCCTGAAAAAAAAATTATTTGTTTCATGAAAAATGTGAGTGTGTTACTGCAAAAAAGTTGATTTAAATTTAGTTTCAGGATAGGTGTGAATGCATCATTTCAACAAGTCAATTGAAATTTTCTTGCAAGATTGGGGACAATGGATGCCTAGAAAGATGTTTTTTTAAAATTAGTTTTAGGTTCCAGAGAGTAGATTCCTGAAAAAAAGTGTGTTTGTTTTATGAAAAATGTGAGTGTGTTACTGCTAAAAAGTTGATTTAAATTTCATTTTTGGATAAGGGTGATTGCAATATTTCAACAAGTCAATTGAAATTTTCTTGCAAGATTGGGGACAATGGATGCCTAGAAAGATGTTTTTTTTAAATTAGTTTTAGGTTTCAGAGAGTAGATTCCTGAAAAAAATGTGTTTGTTTTATGAAAAATGTGAGTGTGTTACTGCAAAAAAGTTGATTTAAATATCGTTTTTGGATAAGGGTGATTGCAATATTTCAATAAGTTAATTGAAATTTTCTTGGAAGATTAGGGAGAGTGGATGCCTAGAAAGATCTTTTTTTTTAATTAGTTTTAGGTTTCAGAGAGTAGATTCCTGAAAAAAATGTGTTTGTTTTATGAAAAATGTGAGGGTGTTACTGGTAAAAAGTTGATTTAAATTTCATTTTTGTATAAGGGGGATTGCAATATTTCAACAAGTCAATTGAAATTTTCTTGCACGATTAGGGACAGTGGATTCCTAGAAAGATGTTTTTTTTAATTAATTTTAGGTTTCAGAGAGTAGATTCCTGAAATAAATGTGTTTGTTTTATGAAAAATGTGAGGGTGTTACTGCTAAAAAGTTGATTTAAATTTCGTTTTTGAATAAGGGTGATTGCAATATTTCAACAAGTCAATTGAAATTTTCTTGCACGATTAGGGACAGTGGATGCCTAGAAAGATATTTTTTTAAAATTAGTTTTAGGTTTCAGAGAGTAGATTCCTGAAAAAAATTTGTTTGTTTTATGAAAAATGTGAGTGTGTTACTGCTAAAAAGTTGATGTAAATTTCGTTTTTGGATAAGGGTGATTGCAATATTTCAACAAGTCAATTGAAATTTTCTTGCACGATTAGGGACAGTGGATGCCTAGAAAGATGTTTTTTTAAAATTAGTTTTAGGTTCCAGAGAGTAGATTCCTGAAAAAAATGTGTTTGTTTTATGAAAAATGTGAGTGTGTTACTGCTAAAAAGTTGTTTTAAATATCGTTTTTGGATAAGGGTGATTGCAATATTTCAATAAGTTAATTGAAATTTTCTTGGAAGATTAGGGAGAGTGGATGCCTAGAAAGATGTTTTTTTTAATTAGTTTTAGGTTTCAGAGAGTAGATTCCTGAAAAAAATGTGTTTGTTTTATGAAAAATGTGAGGGTGTTACTGCTAAAAAGTTGATTTAAATTTCGTTTTTGAATAAGGGTGATTGCAATATTTTAACAAGTCAATTGAAATTTTCTTGCACGATTAGGGACAGTGGATGCCTAGAAAGATATTTTTTTTAAATTAGTTTTAGGTTTCAGAGAGTAGATTCCTGAAAAAAATGTGTTTGTTTTATGAAAAATGTGAGTGTGTTACTGCTAAAAAGTTGATTAAAATTTCGTTTTTGGATAAGGGTGATTGCAATATTTCAACAAGTCAATTGAAATTTTCTTGCACGATTAGGGACAGTGGATGCCTAGAGAGATGTTTTTTTAAAATTAGTTTTAGGTTCCAGAGAGTAGATTCCTGAAAAAAATGTGTTTGTTTTATGAAAAATGTGAGTGTGTTACTGCTAAAAAGTTGATTTAAATTTCGTTTTTGGATAAGGGTGATTGCAATACTTCAACAAGTCAATTGAAATTTTCTTGCACGATTAGGGACAGTGGATGCATAGAAAGATTTCTTTTTTAAATTAGTATTAGGTTTCAGAGAGTAGATTCCTGAAAAAAATGTGTTTGTTTTATGAAAAATGTGAGGGTGTTACTGCTAAAAAGTTGATTTAAATTTCGTTTTTGAATAAGGGTGATTGCAATATTTCAACAAGTCAATTGAAATTTTCTTGCACGATTAGGGACAGTGGATGCCTAGAAAGATGTTTTTTTTAAATTAGTTTTAGGTTCCAGAGAGTAGATTCCTGAAAAAAATGTGTTTGTTTTATGAAAAATGTGAGTGTGTTACTGCTAAAAAGTTGATTTAAATTTCATTTTTGTATAAGGGGGATTGCAATATTTCAACAAGTCAATTGAAATTTTCTTGCACGATTAGGGACAGTGGATGCCTAGAAAGATGTTTTTTTAAAATTAGTTTTAGGTTCCAGAGAGTAGATTCCTGAAAAAAATGTGTTTGTTTTATGAAAAATGTGAGTGTGTTACTGCAAAAAAGTTGATTTAAATATCGTTTTTGGATAAGGGTGATTGCAATATTTCAACAAGTTAATTGAAATTTTCTTGCAAGATTAGGGAGAGTGGATGCCTAGAAAGATGTTTTTTACAAATTCGTTATAGGTTCCAGAGAGTGGATTCCTGAAAAAAAAATTATTTGTTTCATGAAAAATGTGAGTGTGTTACTGCAAAAAAGTTGATTTAAATTTAGTTTCAGGATAAGCATGAATGCATCATTTCAACAAGTTAATTCAAATTTTCTTGCACGATTAGGGAGAGTGGATGCATAGAAAGATGTTTTTTTTATATTTGTTTTAGGTTCCAGAGAGTTGATTCCTGAAAAAAATGTGTTTGTTTTATGAAAAATATGAGTGTGTTACTGCTAAAAAGTTTATTTAAATTTAGCTTCAGGATAGGCATGATTGCATTATTTCAACTAGTTAATTGAAATTTTCTTGCACGATTAGGGAGAGTGGATGCATAGAAAGATGTTTTTTTTATATTTGTTTTAGGTTCCAGAGAGTTGATTCCTGAAAAAATGTGTTTGTTTTATGAAAAATGTGAGTGTGTTACTGCTAAAAAGTTGATTTAAATTTCGTTTTTGGATAAGGGTGATTGCAATATTTCAACAAGTCAATTGAAATTTTCTTGCACGATTAGGGACAGTGGATGCCTAGAAAGATGTTTTTTTTAAATTAGTTTTAGGTTTCAGAGAGTAGATTCCTGAAAAAAATGTGTTTGTTTTATGAAAAATGTGAGTGTGTTACTGCTAAAAAGTTGATTTAAATTTCGTTTTTGGATAAGGGTGATTGCAATATTTCAACAAGTCAATTGAAATTTTCTTGCACGATTAGGGACAGTGGATGCCTAGAAAGATGTTTTTTTTAAATTAGTTTTAGGTTCCAGAGAGTAGATTCCTGAAAAAAATGTGTTTGTTTTATGAAAAATGTGAAAGTGTGACTGCTAAAAAGTTGATTTAAATTTCGTTTTTGGATAAGGGTGATTGCAATACTTCAACAAGTCAATTGAAATTTTCTTGCACGATTAGGGACAGTGGATGCATAGAACGATTTCTTTTTTAAATTAGTATTAGGTTTCAGAGAGTAGATTCCTGAAAAAAATGTGTTTGTTTTATGAAAAATGTGAGGGTGTTACTGCTAAAAAGTTGATTTAAATTTCGTTTTTGAATAAGGGTGATTGCAATATTTCAATAAGTCAATTGAAATTTTCTTGCACGATTAGGGACAGTGGATGCCTAGAAAGATGTTTTTTTTTAATTAGTTTTAGGTTTCAGAGAGTAGATTCCTGAAAAAAATGTGTTTGTTTTATGAAAAATGTGAGTGTGTTACTGCTAAAAAGTTGATTTAAATTTCGTTTTTGGATAAGGGTGATTGCAATATTTCAACAAGTCAATTGAAATTTTCTTGCACGATTAGGGACAGTGGATGCCTAGAAAGATGTTTTTTTAAAATTAGTTTTAGGTTCCAGAGAGTAGATTCCTGAAAAAAAATGTGTTTGTTTTATGAAAAATGTGAGTGTGTTACTGATAAAAAGTTGATTTAAATTTCGTTTTTGGATAAGGGTGATTGCAATATTTCAACAAGTCAATTGAAATTTTCTTGCACGATTAGGGACAGTGGATGCCTAGAAAGATGTTTTTTTTAAATTAGTTTTAGGTTTCAGAGAGTAGATTCCTGAAAAAAATGTGTTTGTTTTATGAAAAATGTGAGTGTGTTACTGCTAAAAAGTTGATTTAAATTTCATTTTTGGATAAGGGTGATTGCAATTTTTCACCAAGTCAATTGAAATTTTCTTGCACGATTAGGGACAGTGGATGCCTAGAAAGATGTTTTTTTAAAATTAGTTTTAGGTTCCAGAGAGTAGATTCCTGAAAAAAAGTGTGTTTGTTTTATGAAAAATGTGAGTGTGTTACTGCTAAAAAGTTGATTTAAATATTGTTTTTGGATAAGGGTGATTGCAATATTTCAATAAGTTAATTGAAATTTTCTTGGAAGATTAGGAAGAGTGGATTCCTAGAAAGATGTTTTTTTTAATTAGTTTTAGGTTTCAGAGAGTAGATTCCTGAAAAAAGATGTGTTTGTTTTATGAAAAATGTGAGTGTGTTACTGCTAAAAAGTTGATTTAAATATCGTTTTTGGATAAGGGTGATTGCAATATTTCAACAAGTTAATTGAAATTTTCTTGCAAGATTAGGGAGAGTGGATGCCTAGAAAGATGTTTTTTACAAATTCGTTATAGGATCCAGAGAGTGGATTCCTGAAAAAAAAATTATTTGTTTCATGAAAAATGTGAGTGTGTTACTGCAAAAAAGTTGATTTAAATTTAGTTTCAGGATAGGTGTGAATGCATCATTTCAACAAGTCAATTGAAATTTTCTTGCACGATTAGGGACAGTGGATGCCTAGAAAGATGTTTTTTTAAAATTAGTTTTAGGTTCCAGAGAGTAGATTCCTGAAAAAATGTGTTTCTTTTATGAAAAATGTGAGTGTGTTACTGCTAAAAAGTTGATTTAAATTTCATTTTTGGATAAGGGTGATTGCAATATTTCAACAAGTCAATTGAAATTTTCTTGCACGATTAGGGACAGTGGATGCCTAGAAAGATGTTTTTTTAAAATTAGTTTTAGGTTCCAGAGAGTAGATTCCTGAAAAAAATGTGTTTGTTTTATGAAAAATGTGAGTGTGTTACTGCTAAAAAGTTGATTTAAATTTCGTTTTTGGATAAGGGTGATTGCAATATTTCAACAAGTCAATTGAAATTTTCTTGCACGATTAGGGACAGTGGATGCCTAGAAAGATGTTTTTTTAAAATTAGTTTTAGGTTCCAGAGAGTAGATTCCTGAAAAAAAGTGTGTTTGTTTTATGAAAAATGTGAGTGTGTTACTGCTAAAAAGTTGATTTAAATTTCATTTTTGGATAAGGGTGATTGCAATATTTCAACAAGTCAATTGAAATTTTCTGGCACGATTAGGGACAGTGGATGCCTAGAAAGATGTTTTTTTTAAATTAGTTTTAGGTTTCAGAGAGTAGATTCCTGAAAAAAATGTGTTTGTTTTCTGAAAAATGTGAGTGTGTTACTGCTAAAAAGTTGATTTAAATTTCGTTTTTGGATAAGGGTGATTGCAATATTTCAACAAGTTAATTGAAATTTTCTTGCAAGATTAGGGAGAGTGGATGCCTAGAAAGATGTTTTTTACAAATTCGTTATAGGATCCAGAGAGTGGATTCCTGAAAAAAAAATTATTTGTTTCATGAAAAATGTGAGTGTGTTACTGCAAAAAAGTTGATTTAAATTTAGTTTCAGGATAGGTGTGAATGCATCATTTCAACAAGTCAATTGAAATTTTCTTGCAAGATTGGGGACAATGGATGCCTAGAAAGATGTTTTTTTAAAATTAGTTTTAGGTTCCAGAGAGTAGATTCCTGAAAAAAAGTGTGTTTGTTTTATGAAAAATGTGAGTGTGTTACTGCTAAAAAGTTGATTTAAATTTCATTTTTGGATAAGGGTGATTGCAATATTTCAACAAGTCAATTGAAATTTTCTTGCAAGATTGGGGACAATGGATGCCTAGAAAGATGTTTTTTTTAAATTAGTTTTAGGTTTCAGAGAGTAGATTCCTGAAAAAAATGTGTTTGTTTTATGAAAAATGTGAGTGTGTTACTGCAAAAAAGTTGATTTAAATATCGTTTTTGGATAAGGGTGATTGCAATATTTCAATAAGTTAATTGAAATTTTCTTGGAAGATTAGGGAGAGTGGATGCCTAGAAAGATCTTTTTTTTTAATTAGTTTTAGGTTTCAGAGAGTAGATTCCTGAAAAAAATGTGTTTGTTTTATGAAAAATGTGAGGGTGTTACTGGTAAAAAGTTGATTTAAATTTCATTTTTGTATAAGGGGGATTGCAATATTTCAACAAGTCAATTGAAATTTTCTTGCACGATTAGGGACAGTGGATTCCTAGAAAGATGTTTTTTTTAATTAATTTTAGGTTTCAGAGAGTAGATTCCTGAAATAAATGTGTTTGTTTTATGAAAAATGTGAGGGTGTTACTGCTAAAAAGTTGATTTAAATTTCGTTTTTGAATAAGGGTGATTGCAATATTTCAACAAGTCAATTGAAATTTTCTTGCACGATTAGGGACAGTGGATGCCTAGAAAGATATTTTTTTAAAATTAGTTTTAGGTTTCAGAGAGTAGATTCCTGAAAAAAATTTGTTTGTTTTATGAAAAATGTGAGTGTGTTACTGCTAAAAAGTTGATGTAAATTTCGTTTTTGGATAAGGGTGATTGCAATATTTCAACAAGTCAATTGAAATTTTCTTGCACGATTAGGGACAGTGGATGCCTAGAAAGATGTTTTTTTAAAATTAGTTTTAGGTTCCAGAGAGTAGATTCCTGAAAAAAATGTGTTTGTTTTATGAAAAATGTGAGTGTGTTACTGCTAAAAAGTTGTTTTAAATATCGTTTTTGGATAAGGGTGATTGCAATATTTCAATAAGTTAATTGAAATTTTCTTGGAAGATTAGGGAGAGTGGATGCCTAGAAAGATGTTTTTTTTAATTAGTTTTAGGTTTCAGAGAGTAGATTCCTGAAAAAAATGTGTTTGTTTTATGAAAAATGTGAGGGTGTTACTGCTAAAAAGTTGATTTAAATTTCGTTTTTGAATAAGGGTGATTGCAATATTTTAACAAGTCAATTGAAATTTTCTTGCACGATTAGGGACAGTGGATGCCTAGAAAGATATTTTTTTTAAATTAGTTTTAGGTTTCAGAGAGTAGATTCCTGAAAAAAATGTGTTTGTTTTATGAAAAATGTGAGTGTGTTACTGCTAAAAAGTTGATTAAAATTTCGTTTTTGGATAAGGGTGATTGCAATATTTCAACAAGTCAATTGAAATTTTCTTGCACGATTAGGGACAGTGGATGCCTAGAGAGATGTTTTTTTAAAATTAGTTTTAGGTTCCAGAGAGTAGATTCCTGAAAAAAATGTGTTTGTTTTATGAAAAATGTGAGTGTGTTACTGCTAAAAAGTTGATTTAAATTTCGTTTTTGGATAAGGGTGATTGCAATACTTCAACAAGTCAATTGAAATTTTCTTGCACGATTAGGGACAGTGGATGCATAGAAAGATTTCTTTTTTAAATTAGTATTAGGTTTCAGAGAGTAGATTCCTGAAAAAAATGTGTTTGTTTTATGAAAAATGTGAGGGTGTTACTGCTAAAAAGTTGATTTAAATTTCGTTTTTGAATAAGGGTGATTGCAATATTTCAACAAGTCAATTGAAATTTTCTTGCACGATTAGGGACAGTGGATGCCTAGAAAGATGTTTTTTTTAAATTAGTTTTAGGTTCCAGAGAGTAGATTCCTGAAAAAAATGTGTTTGTTTTATGAAAAATGTGAGTGTGTTACTGCTAAAAAGTTGATTTAAATTTCATTTTTGTATAAGGGGGATTGCAATATTTCAACAAGTCAATTGAAATTTTCTTGCACGATTAGGGACAGTGGATGCCTAGAAAGATGTTTTTTTAAAATTAGTTTTAGGTTCCAGAGAGTAGATTCCTGAAAAAAATGTGTTTGTTTTATGAAAAATGTGAGTGTGTTACTGCAAAAAAGTTGATTTAAATATCGTTTTTGGATAAGGGTGATTGCAATATTTCAACAAGTTAATTGAAATTTTCTTGCAAGATTAGGGAGAGTGGATGCCTAGAAAGATGTTTTTTACAAATTCGTTATAGGTTCCAGAGAGTGGATTCCTGAAAAAAAAATTATTTGTTTCATGAAAAATGTGAGTGTGTTACTGCAAAAAAGTTGATTTAAATTTAGTTTCAGGATAAGCATGAATGCATCATTTCAACAAGTTAATTCAAATTTTCTTGCACGATTAGGGAGAGTGGATGCATAGAAAGATGTTTTTTTTATATTTGTTTTAGGTTCCAGAGAGTTGATTCCTGAAAAAAATGTGTTTGTTTTATGAAAAATATGAGTGTGTTACTGCTAAAAAGTTTATTTAAATTTAGCTTCAGGATAGGCATGATTGCATTATTTCAACTAGTTAATTGAAATTTTCTTGCACGATTAGGGAGAGTGGATGCATAGAAAGATGTTTTTTTTATATTTGTTTTAGGTTCCAGAGAGTTGATTCCTGAAAAAATGTGTTTGTTTTATGAAAAATGTGAGTGTGTTACTGCTAAAAAGTTGATTTAAATTTCGTTTTTGGATAAGGGTGATTGCAATATTTCAACAAGTCAATTGAAATTTTCTTGCACGATTAGGGACAGTGGATGCCTAGAAAGATGTTTTTTTTAAATTAGTTTTAGGTTTCAGAGAGTAGATTCCTGAAAAAAATGTGTTTGTTTTATGAAAAATGTGAGTGTGTTACTGCTAAAAAGTTGATTTAAATTTCGTTTTTGGATAAGGGTGATTGCAATATTTCAACAAGTCAATTGAAATTTTCTTGCACGATTAGGGACAGTGGATGCCTAGAAAGATGTTTTTTTTAAATTAGTTTTAGGTTCCAGAGAGTAGATTCCTGAAAAAAATGTGTTTGTTTTATGAAAAATGTGAAAGTGTGACTGCTAAAAAGTTGATTTAAATTTCGTTTTTGGATAAGGGTGATTGCAATACTTCAACAAGTCAATTGAAATTTTCTTGCACGATTAGGGACAGTGGATGCATAGAACGATTTCTTTTTTAAATTAGTATTAGGTTTCAGAGAGTAGATTCCTGAAAAAAATGTGTTTGTTTTATGAAAAATGTGAGGGTGTTACTGCTAAAAAGTTGATTTAAATTTCGTTTTTGAATAAGGGTGATTGCAATATTTCAATAAGTCAATTGAAATTTTCTTGCACGATTAGGGACAGTGGATGCCTAGAAAGATGTTTTTTTTTAATTAGTTTTAGGTTTCAGAGAGTAGATTCCTGAAAAAAATGTGTTTGTTTTATGAAAAATGTGAGTGTGTTACTGCTAAAAAGTTGATTTAAATTTCGTTTTTGGATAAGGGTGATTGCAATATTTCAACAAGTCAATTGAAATTTTCTTGCACGATTAGGGACAGTGGATGCCTAGAAAGATGTTTTTTTAAAATTAGTTTTAGGTTCCAGAGAGTAGATTCCTGAAAAAAAATGTGTTTGTTTTATGAAAAATGTGAGTGTGTTACTGATAAAAAGTTGATTTAAATTTCGTTTTTGGATAAGGGTGATTGCAATATTTCAACAAGTCAATTGAAATTTTCTTGCACGATTAGGGACAGTGGATGCCTAGAAAGATGTTTTTTTTAAATTAGTTTTAGGTTTCAGAGAGTAGATTCCTGAAAAAAATGTGTTTGTTTTATGAAAAATGTGAGTGTGTTACTGCTAAAAAGTTGATTTAAATTTCATTTTTGGATAAGGGTGATTGCAATTTTTCACCAAGTCAATTGAAATTTTCTTGCACGATTAGGGACAGTGGATGCCTAGAAAGATGTTTTTTTAAAATTAGTTTTAGGTTCCAGAGAGTAGATTCCTGAAAAAAAGTGTGTTTGTTTTATGAAAAATGTGAGTGTGTTACTGCTAAAAAGTTGATTTAAATATTGTTTTTGGATAAGGGTGATTGCAATATTTCAATAAGTTAATTGAAATTTTCTTGGAAGATTAGGAAGAGTGGATTCCTAGAAAGATGTTTTTTTTAATTAGTTTTAGGTTTCAGAGAGTAGATTCCTGAAAAAAGATGTGTTTGTTTTATGAAAAATGTGAGTGTGTTACTGCTAAAAAGTTGATTTAAATATCGTTTTTGGATAAGGGTGATTGCAATATTTCAACAAGTTAATTGAAATTTTCTTGCAAGATTAGGGAGAGTGGATGCCTAGAAAGATGTTTTTTACAAATTCGTTATAGGATCCAGAGAGTGGATTCCTGAAAAAAAAATTATTTGTTTCATGAAAAATGTGAGTGTGTTACTGCAAAAAAGTTGATTTAAATTTAGTTTCAGGATAGGTGTGAATGCATCATTTCAACAAGTCAATTGAAATTTTCTTGCAAGATTGGGGACAATGGATGCCTAGAAAGATGTTTTTTTTAAATTAGTTTTAGGTTTCAGAGAGTAGATTCCTGAAAAAAATGTGTTTGTTTTATGAAAAATGTGAGTGTGTTACTGCAAAAAAGTTGATTTAAATATCGTTTTTGGATAAGGGTGATTGCAATATTTCAATAAGTTAATTGAAATTTTCTTGGAAGATTAGGGAGAGTGGATGCCTAGAAAGATCTTTTTTTTTAATTAGTTTTAGGTTTCAGAGAGTAGATTCCTGAAAAAAATGTGTTTGTTTTATGAAAAATGTGAGGGTGTTACTGCTAAAAAGTTGATTTAAATTTCGTTTTTGAATAAGGGTGATTGCAATATTTCAATAAGTCAATTGAAATTTTCTTGCACGATTAGGGACAGTGGATGCCTAGAAAGATGTTTTTTTTAAATTAGTTTTAGGTTTCAGAGAGTAGATTCCTGAAAAAAATGTGTTTGTTTTATGAAAAATGTGAGTGTGTTACTGCTAAAAAGTTGATTTAAATTTCGTTTTTGGATAAGGGTGATTGCAATATTTCAACAAGTCAATTGAAATTTTCTTGCACGATTAGGGACAGTGGATGCCTAGAAAGATGTTTTTTTAAAATTAGTTTTAGGTTCCAGAGAGTAGATTCCTGAAAAAAAGTGTGTTTGTTTTATGAAAAATGTGAGTGTGTTACTGCTAAAAAGTTGATTTAAATTTCATTTTTGGATAAGGGTGATTGCAATATTTCAACAAGTCAATTGAAATTTTCTGGCACGATTAGGGACAGTGGATGCCTAGAAAGATGTTTTTTTTAAATTAGTTTTAGGTTTCAGAGAGTAGATTCCTGAAAAAAATGTGTTTGTTTTCTGAAAAATGTGAGTGTGTTACTGCTAAAAAGTTGATTTAAATTTCGTTTTTGGATAAGGGTGATTGCAATATTTCAACAAGTTAATTGAAATTTTCTTGCAAGATTAGGGAGAGTGGATGCCTAGAAAGATGTTTTTTACAAATTCGTTATAGGATCCAGAGAGTGGATTCCTGAAAAAAAAATTATTTGTTTCATGAAAAATGTGAGTGTGTTACTGCAAAAAAGTTGATTTAAATTTAGTTTAAGGATAGGTGTGAATGCATCATTTCAACAAGTCAATTGAAATTTTCTTGCAAGATTGGGGACAATGGATGCCTAGAAAGATGTTTTTTTAAAATTAGTTTTAGGTTCCAGAGAGTAGATTCCTGAAAAAAATTTGTTTGTTTTATGAAAAATGTGAGGGTGTTACTGCTAAAAAGTTGATTTAAATTTCGTTTTTGAATAAGGGTGATTGCAATATTTCAACAAGTCAATTGAAATTTTCTTGCACGATTAGGGACAGTGGATGCCTAGAAAGATGTTTTTTTTAAATTAGTTTTAGGTTCCAGAGAGTAGATTCCTGAAAAAAATGTGTTTGTTTTATGAAAAATGTGAGTGTGTTACTGCTAAAAAGTTGATTTAAATTTCATTTTTGTATAAGGGGGATTGCAATATTTCAACAAGTCAATTGAAATTTTCTTGCACGATTAGGGACAGTGGATGCCTAGAAAGATGTTTTTTTAAAATTAGTTTTAGGTTCCAGAGAGTAGATTCCTGAAAAAAATGTGTTTGTTTTATGAAAAATGTGAGTGTGTTACTGCAAAAAAGTTGATTTAAATATCGTTTTTGGATAAGGGTGATTGCAATATTTCAACAAGTTAATTGAAATTTTCTTGCAAGATTAGGGAGAGTGGATGCCTAGAAAGATGTTTTTTACAAATTCGTTATAGGTTCCAGAGAGTGGATTCCTGAAAAAAAAATTATTTGTTTCATGAAAAATGTGAGTGTGTTACTGCAAAAAAGTTGATTTAAATTTAGTTTCAGGATAAGCATGAATGCATCATTTCAACAAGTTAATTCAAATTTTCTTGCACGATTAGGGAGAGTGGATGCATAGAAAGATGTTTTTTTTATATTTGTTTTAGGTTCCAGAGAGTTGATTCCTGAAAAAAATGTGTTTGTTTTATGAAAAATATGAGTGTGTTACTGCTAAAAAGTTTATTTAAATTTAGCTTCAGGATAGGCATGATTGCATTATTTCAACTAGTTAATTGAAATTTTCTTGCACGATTAGGGAGAGTGGATGCATAGAAAGATGTTTTTTTTATATTTGTTTTAGGTTCCAGAGAGTTGATTCCTGAAAAAATGTGTTTGTTTTATGAAAAATGTGAGTGTGTTACTGCTAAAAAGTTGATTTAAATTTCGTTTTTGGATAAGGGTGATTGCAATATTTCAACAAGTCAATTGAAATTTTCTTGCACGATTAGGGACAGTGGATGCCTAGAAAGATGTTTTTTTTAAATTAGTTTTAGGTTTCAGAGAGTAGATTCCTGAAAAAAATGTGTTTGTTTTATGAAAAATGTGAGTGTGTTACTGCTAAAAAGTTGATTTAAATTTCGTTTTTGGATAAGGGTGATTGCAATATTTCAACAAGTCAATTGAAATTTTCTTGCACGATTAGGGACAGTGGATGCCTAGAAAGATGTTTTTTTTAAATTAGTTTTAGGTTCCAGAGAGTAGATTCCTGAAAAAAATGTGTTTGTTTTATGAAAAATGTGAAAGTGTGACTGCTAAAAAGTTGATTTAAATTTCGTTTTTGGATAAGGGTGATTGCAATACTTCAACAAGTCAATTGAAATTTTCTTGCACGATTAGGGACAGTGGATGCATAGAACGATTTCTTTTTTAAATTAGTATTAGGTTTCAGAGAGTAGATTCCTGAAAAAAATGTGTTTGTTTTATGAAAAATGTGAGGGTGTTACTGCTAAAAAGTTGATTTAAATTTCGTTTTTGAATAAGGGTGATTGCAATATTTCAATAAGTCAATTGAAATTTTCTTGCACGATTAGGGACAGTGGATGCCTAGAAAGATGTTTTTTTTTAATTAGTTTTAGGTTTCAGAGAGTAGATTCCTGAAAAAAATGTGTTTGTTTTATGAAAAATGTGAGTGTGTTACTGCTAAAAAGTTGATTTAAATTTCGTTTTTGGATAAGGGTGATTGCAATATTTCAACAAGTCAATTGAAATTTTCTTGCACGATTAGGGACAGTGGATGCCTAGAAAGATGTTTTTTTAAAATTAGTTTTAGGTTCCAGAGAGTAGATTCCTGAAAAAAAATGTGTTTGTTTTATGAAAAATGTGAGTGTGTTACTGATAAAAAGTTGATTTAAATTTCGTTTTTGGATAAGGGTGATTGCAATATTTCAACAAGTCAATTGAAATTTTCTTGCACGATTAGGGACAGTGGATGCCTAGAAAGATGTTTTTTTTAAATTAGTTTTAGGTTTCAGAGAGTAGATTCCTGAAAAAAATGTGTTTGTTTTATGAAAAATGTGAGTGTGTTACTGCTAAAAAGTTGATTTAAATTTCATTTTTGGATAAGGGTGATTGCAATTTTTCACCAAGTCAATTGAAATTTTCTTGCACGATTAGGGACAGTGGATGCCTAGAAAGATGTTTTTTTAAAATTAGTTTTAGGTTCCAGAGAGTAGATTCCTGAAAAAAAGTGTGTTTGTTTTATGAAAAATGTGAGTGTGTTACTGCTAAAAAGTTGATTTAAATATCGTTTTTGGATAAGGGTGATTGCAATATTTCAACAAGTTAATTGAAATTTTCTTGCAAGATTAGGGAGAGTGGATGCCTAGAAAGATGTTTTTTACAAATTCGTTATAGGATCCAGAGAGTGGATTCCTGAAAAAAAAATTATTTGTTTCATGAAAAATGTGAGTGTGTTACTGCAAAAAAGTTGATTTAAATTTAGTTTCAGGATAGGTGTGAATGCATCATTTCAACAAGTCAATTGAAATTTTCTTGCAAGATTGGGGACAATGGATGCCTAGAAAGATGTTTTTTTTAAATTAGTTTTAGGTTTCAGAGAGTAGATTCCTGAAAAAAATGTGTTTGTTTTATGAAAAATGTGAGTGTGTTACTGCAAAAAAGTTGATTTAAATATCGTTTTTGGATAAGGGTGATTGCAATATTTCAATAAGTTAATTGAAATTTTCTTGGAAGATTAGGGAGAGTGGATGCCTAGAAAGATCTTTTTTTTTAATTAGTTTTAGGTTTCAGAGAGTAGATTCCTGAAAAAAATGTGTTTGTTTTATGAAAAATGTGAGGGTGTTACTGCTAAAAAGTTGATTTAAATTTCGTTTTTGAATAAGGGTGATTGCAATATTTCAATAAGTCAATTGAAATTTTCTTGCACGATTAGGGACAGTGGATGCCTAGAAAGATGTTTTTTTTAAATTAGTTTTAGGTTTCAGAGAGTAGATTCCTGAAAAAAATGTGTTTGTTTTATGAAAAATGTGAGTGTGTTACTGCTAAAAAGTTGATTTAAATTTCGTTTTTGGATAAGGGTGATTGCAATATTTCAACAAGTCAATTGAAATTTTCTTGCACGATTAGGGACAGTGGATGCCTAGAAAGATGTTTTTTTAAAATTAGTTTTAGGTTCCAGAGAGTAGATTCCTGAAAAAAAGTGTGTTTGTTTTATGAAAAATGTGAGTGTGTTACTGCTAAAAAGTTGATTTAAATTTCATTTTTGGATAAGGGTGATTGCAATATTTCAACAAGTCAATTGAAATTTTCTGGCACGATTAGGGACAGTGGATGCCTAGAAAGATGTTTTTTTTAAATTAGTTTTAGGTTTCAGAGAGTAGATTCCTGAAAAAAATGTGTTTGTTTTCTGAAAAATGTGAGTGTGTTACTGCTAAAAAGTTGATTTAAATTTCGTTTTTGGATAAGGGTGATTGCAATATTTCAACAAGTTAATTGAAATTTTCTTGCAAGATTAGGGAGAGTGGATGCCTAGAAAGATGTTTTTTACAAATTCGTTATAGGATCCAGAGAGTGGATTCCTGAAAAAAAAATTATTTGTTTCATGAAAAATGTGAGTGTGTTACTGCAAAAAAGTTGATTTAAATTTAGTTTAAGGATAGGTGTGAATGCATCATTTCAACAAGTCAATTGAAATTTTCTTGCAAGATTGGGGACAATGGATGCCTAGAAAGATGTTTTTTTAAAATTAGTTTTAGGTTCCAGAGAGTAGATTCCTGAAAAAAAGTGTGTTTGTTTTATGAAAAATGTGAGTGTGTTACTGCTAAAAAGTTGATTTAAATTTCATTTTTGGATAAGGGTGATTGCAATATTTCAACAAGTCAATTGAAATTTTCTGGCACGATTAGGGACAGTGGATGCCTAGAAAGATGTTTTTTTAAAATTAGTTTTAGGTTCCAGAGAGTAGATTCCTGAAAAAAAATGTGTTTGTTTTATGAAAAATGTGAGTGTGTTACTGCTAAAAAGTTGATTTAAATATCGTTTTTGGATAAGGGTGATTGCAATATTTCAACAAGTTAATTGAAATTTTCTTGCAAGATTAGGGAGAGTGGATGCCTAGAAAGATGTTTTTTACAAATTCGTTATAAGATCCAGAGAGTGGATTCCTGAAAAAAAAATTATTTGTTTCATGAAAAATGTGAGTGTGTTACTGCAAAAAAGTTGATTTAAATTTAGTTTCAGGATAGGTGTGAATGCATCATTTCAACAAGTCAATTGAAATTTTCTTGCAAGATTGGGGACAATGGATGCCTAGAAAGATGTTTTTTTTAAATTAGTTTTAGGTTTCAGAGAGTAGATTCCTGAAAAAAAGTGTTTGTTTTATGAAAAATGTGAGTGTGTTACTGCAAAAAAGTTGATTTAAATATCGTTTTTGGATAAGGGTGATTGCAATATTTCAATAAGTTAATTGAAATTTTCTTGGAAGATTAGGGAGAGTGGATGCCTAGAAAGATCTTTTTTTTTAATTAGTTTTAGGTTTCAGAGAGTAGATTCCTGAAAAAAATGTGTTTGTTTTATGAAAAATGTGAGGGTGTTACTGGTAAAAAGTTGATTTAAATTTCATTTTTGTATAAGGGGGATTGCAATATTTCAACAAGTCAATTGAAATTTTCTTGCACGATTAGGGACAGTGGATTCCTAGAAAGATGTTTTTTTTAATTAATTTTAGGTTTCAGAGAGTAGATTCCTGAAATAAATGTGTTTGTTTTATGAAAAATGTGAGGGTGTTACTGCTAAAAAGTTGATTTAAATTTCGTTTTTGAATAAGGGTGATTGCAATATTTCAACAAGTCAATTGAAATTTTCTTGCACGATTAGGGACAGTGGATGCCTAGAAAGATATTTTTTTAAAATTAGTTTTAGGTTCCAGAGAGTAGATTCCTGAAAAAAATGTGTTTGTTTTATGAAAAATGTGAGTGTGTTACTGCTAAAAAGTTGTTTTAAATATCGTTTTTGGATAAGGGTGATTGCAATATTTCAATAAGTTAATTGAAATTTTCTTGGAAGATTAGGGAGAGTGGATGCCTAGAAAGATGTTTTTTTTAATTAGTTTTAGGTTTCAGAGAGTAGATTCCTGAAAAAAATGTGTTTGTTTTATGAAAAATGTGAGGGTGTTACTGCTAAAAAGTTGATTTAAATTTCGTTTTTGAATAAGGGTGATTGCAATATTTTAACAAGTCAATTGAAATTTTCTTGCACGATTAGGGACAGTGGATGCCTAGAAAGATATTTTTTTTAAATTAGTTTTAGGTTTCAGAGAGTAGATTCCTGAAAAAAATGTGTTTGTTTTATGAAAAATGTGAGTGTGTTACTGCTAAAAAGTTGATTAAAATTTCGTTTTTGGATAAGGGTGATTGCAATATTTCAACAAGTCAATTGAAATTTTCTTGCACGATTAGGGACAGTGGATGCCTAGAGAGATGTTTTTTTAAAATTAGTTTTAGGTTCCAGAGAGTAGATTCCTGAAAAAAATGTGTTTGTTTTATGAAAAATGTGAGTGTGTTACTGCTAAAAAGTTGATTTAAATTTCGTTTTTGGATAAGGGTGATTGCAATACTTCAACAAGTCAATTGAAATTTTCTTGCACGATTAGGGACAGTGGATGCATAGAAAGATTTCTTTTTTAAATTAGTATTAGGTTTCAGAGAGTAGATTCCTGAAAAAAATGTGTTTGTTTTATGAAAAATGTGAGGGTGTTACTGCTAAAAAGTTGATTTAAATTTCGTTTTTGAATAAGGGTGATTGCAATATTTCAACAAGTCAATTGAAATTTTCTTGCACGATTAGGGACAGTGGATGCCTAGAAAGATGTTTTTTTTAAATTAGTTTTAGGTTCCAGAGAGTAGATTCCTGAAAAAAATGTGTTTGTTTTATGAAAAATGTGAGTGTGTTACTGCTAAAAAGTTGATTTAAATTTCATTTTTGTATAAGGGGGATTGCAATATTTCAACAAGTCAATTGAAATTTTCTTGCACGATTAGGGACAGTGGATGCCTAGAAAGATGTTTTTTTAAAATTAGTTTTAGGTTCCAGAGAGTAGATTCCTGAAAAAAATGTGTTTGTTTTATGAAAAATGTGAGTGTGTTACTGCAAAAAAGTTGATTTAAATATCGTTTTTGGATAAGGGTGATTGCAATATTTCAACAAGTTAATTGAAATTTTCTTGCAAGATTAGGGAGAGTGGATGCCTAGAAAGATGTTTTTTACAAATTCGTTATAGGTTCCAGAGAGTGGATTCCTGAAAAAAAAATTATTTGTTTCATGAAAAATGTGAGTGTGTTACTGCAAAAAAGTTGATTTAAATTTAGTTTCAGGATAAGCATGAATGCATCATTTCAACAAGTTAATTCAAATTTTCTTGCACGATTAGGGAGAGTGGATGCATAGAAAGATGTTTTTTTTATATTTGTTTTAGGTTCCAGAGAGTTGATTCCTGAAAAAAATGTGTTTGTTTTATGAAAAATATGAGTGTGTTACTGCTAAAAAGTTTATTTAAATTTAGCTTCAGGATAGGCATGATTGCATTATTTCAACTAGTTAATTGAAATTTTCTTGCACGATTAGGGAGAGTGGATGCATAGAAAGATGTTTTTTTTATATTTGTTTTAGGTTCCAGAGAGTTGATTCCTGAAAAAATGTGTTTGTTTTATGAAAAATGTGAGTGTGTTACTGCTAAAAAGTTGATTTAAATTTCGTTTTTGGATAAGGGTGATTGCAATATTTCAACAAGTCAATTGAAATTTTCTTGCACGATTAGGGACAGTGGATGCCTAGAAAGATGTTTTTTTTAAATTAGTTTTAGGTTTCAGAGAGTAGATTCCTGAAAAAAATGTGTTTGTTTTATGAAAAATGTGAGTGTGTTACTGCTAAAAAGTTGATTTAAATTTCGTTTTTGGATAAGGGTGATTGCAATATTTCAACAAGTCAATTGAAATTTTCTTGCACGATTAGGGACAGTGGATGCCTAGAAAGATGTTTTTTTAAAATTAGTTTTAGGTTCCAGAGAGTAGATTCCTGAAAAAAATGTGTTTGTTTTATGAAAAATGTGAAAGTGTGACTGCTAAAAAGTTGATTTAAATTTCGTTTTTGGATAAGGGTGATTGCAATACTTCAACAAGTCAATTGAAATTTTCTTGCACGATTAGGGACAGTGGATGCATAGAACGATTTCTTTTTTAAATTAGTATTAGGTTTCAGAGAGTAGATTCCTGAAAAAAATGTGTTTGTTTTATGAAAAATGTGAGGGTGTTACTGCTAAAAAGTTGATTTAAATTTCGTTTTTGAATAAGGGTGATTGCAATATTTCAATAAGTCAATTGAAATTTTCTTGCACGATTAGGGACAGTGGATGCCTAGAAAGATGTTTTTTTTTAATTAGTTTTAGGTTTCAGAGAGTAGATTCCTGAAAAAAATGTGTTTGTTTTATGAAAAATGTGAGTGTGTTACTGCTAAAAAGTTGATTTAAATTTCGTTTTTGGATAAGGGTGATTGCAATATTTCAACAAGTCAATTGAAATTTTCTTGCACGATTAGGGACAGTGGATGCCTAGAAAGATGTTTTTTTAAAATTAGTTTTAGGTTCCGGAGAGTAGATTCCTGAAAAAAAATGTGTTTGTTTTATGAAAAATGTGAGTGTGTTACTGATAAAAAGTTGATTTAAATTTCGTTTTTGGATAAGGGTGATTGCAATATTTCAACAAGTCAATTGAAATTTTCTTGCACGATTAGGGACAGTGGATGCCTAGAAAGATGTTTTTTTTAAATTAGTTTTAGGTTTCAGAGAGTAGATTCCTGAAAAAAATGTGTTTGTTTTATGAAAAATGTGAGTGAGTTACTGCTAAAAAGTTGATTTAAATTTCGTTTTTGGATAAGGGTGATTGCAATATTTCACCAAGTCAATTGAAATTTTCTTGCACGATTAGGGACAGTGGATGCCTAGAAAGATGTTTTTTTTAAATTAGTTTTAGGTTCCAGAGAGTAGATTCCTGAAAAAAAGTGTGTTTGTTTTATGAAAAATGTGAGTGTGTTACTGCTAAAAAGTTGATTTAAATATTGTTTTTGGATAAGGGTGATTGCAATATTTCAATAAGTTAATTGAAATTTTCTTGGAAGATTAGGAAGAGTGGATTCCTAGAAAGATGTTTTTTTTAATTAGTTTTAGGTTTCAGAGAGTAGATTCCTGAAAAAAGATGTGTTTGTTTTATGAAAAATGTGAGTGTGTTACTGCTAAAAAGTTGATTTAAATATCGTTTTTGGATAAGGGTGATTGCAATATTTCAACAAGTTAATTGAAATTTTCTTGCAAGATTAGGGAGAGTGGATGCCTAGAAAGATGTTTTTTACAAATTCGTTATAGGATCCAGAGAGTGGATTCCTGAAAAAAAAATTATTTGTTTCATGAAAAATGTGAGTGTGTTACTGCAAAAAAGTTGATTTAAATTTAGTTTCAGGATAGGTGTGAATGCATCATTTCAACAAGTCAATTGAAATTTTCTTGCAAGATTGGGGACAATGGATGCCTAGAAAGATGTTTTTTTTAAATTAGTTTTAGGTTTCAGAGAGTAGATTCCTGAAAAAAATGTGTTTGTTTTATGAAAAATGTGAGTGTGTTACTGCTAAAAAGTTGTTTTAAATATCGTTTTTGGATAAGGGTGATTGCAATATTTCAATAAGTTAATTGAAATTTTCTTGGAAGATTAGGGAGAGTGGATGCCTAGAAAGATGTTTTTTTTAATTAGTTTTAGGTTTCAGAGAGTAGATTCCTGAAAAAAATGTGTTTGTTTTATGAAAAATGTGAGGGTGTTACTGCTAAAAAGTTGATTTAAATTTCGTTTTTGAATAAGGGTGATTGCAATATTTTAACAAGTCAATTGAAATTTTCTTGCACGATTAGGGACAGTGGATGCCTAGAAAGATATTTTTTTTAAATTAGTTTTAGGTTTCAGAGAGTAGATTCCTGAAAAAAATGTGTTTGTTTTATGAAAAATGTGAGTGTGTTACTGCTAAAAAGTTGATTAAAATTTCGTTTTTGGATAAGGGTGATTGCAATATTTCAACAAGTCAATTGAAATTTTCTTGCACGATTAGGGACAGTGGATGCCTAGAGAGATGTTTTTTTAAAATTAGTTTTAGGTTCCAGAGAGTAGATTCCTGAAAAAAATGTGTTTGTTTTATGAAAAATGTGAGGGTGTTACTGCTAAAAAGTTGATTTAAATTTCGTTTTTGAATAAGGGTGATTGCAATATTTCAACAAGTCAATTGAAATTTTCTTGCACGATTAGGGACAGTGGATGCCTAGAAAGATATTTTTTTAAAATTAGTTTTAGGTTTCAGAGAGTAGATTCCTGAAAAAAATGTGTTTGTTTTATGAAAAATGTGAGTGTGTTACTGCTAAAAAGTTGATTTAAATTTCGTTTTTTGATAAGGGTGATTGCAATATTTCAACAAGTCAATTGAAATTTTCTTGCACGATTAGGGACAGTGGATGCCTAGAAAGATGTTTTTTTAAAATTAGTTTTAGGTTCCAGAGAGTAGATTCCTGAAAAAAATGTGTTTGTTTTATGAAAAATGTGAGTGTGTTACTGCTAAAAAGTTGTTTTAAATATCGTTTTTGGATAAGGGTGATTGCAATATTTCAATAAGTTAATTGAAATTTTCTTGGAAGATTAGGGAGAGTGGATGCCTAGAAAGATGTTTTTTTTAATTAGTTTTAGGTTTCAGAGAGTAGATTCCTGAAAAAAATGTGTTTGTTTTATGAAAAATGTGAGGGTGTTACTGCTAAAAAGTTGATTTAAATTTCGTTTTTGAATAAGGGTGATTGCAATATTTTAACAAGTCAATTGAAATTTTCTTGCACGATTAGGGACAGTGGATGCCTAGAAAGATATTTTTTTTAAATTAGTTTTAGGTTTCAGAGAGTAGATTCCTGAAAAAAAATGTGTTTGTTTTATGAAAAATGTGAGTGTGTTACTGCTAAAAAGTTGATTAAAATTTCGTTTTTGGATAAGGGTGATTGCAATATTTCAACAAGTCAATTGAAATTTTCTTGCACGATTAGGGACAGTGGATGCCTAGAGAGATGTTTTTTTAAAATTAGTTTTAGGTTCCAGAGAGTAGATTCCTGAAAAAAATGTGTTTGTTTTATGAAAAATGTGAGTGTGTTACTGCTAAAAAGTTGATTTAAATTTCGTTTTTGGATAAGGGTGATTGCAATACTTCAACAAGTCAATTGAAATTTTCTTGCACGATTAGGGACAGTGGATGCATAGAAAGATTTCTTTTTTAAATTAGTATTAGGTTTCAGAGAGTAGATTCCTGAAAAAAATGTGTTTGTTTTATGAAAAATGTGAGGGTGTTACTGCTAAAAAGTTGATTTAAATTTCGTTTTTGAATAAGGGTGATTGCAATATTTCAACAAGTCAATTGAAATTTTCTTGCACGATTAGGGACAGTGGATGCCTAGAAAGATGTTTTTTTTAAATTAGTTTTAGGTTCCAGAGAGTAGATTCCTGAAAAAAATGTGTTTGTTTTATGAAAAATGTGAGTGTGTTACTGCTAAAAAGTTGATTTAAATTTCATTTTTGTATAAGGGGGATTGCAATATTTCAACAAGTCAATTGAAATTTTCTTGCACGATTAGGGACAGTGGATTACTAGAAAGATGTTTTTTTTAATTAGTTTTAGGTTTCAGAGAGTAGATTCCTGAAATAAATGTGTTTGTTTTATGAAAAATATGAGTGTGTTACTGCTAAAAAGTTTATATAAATTTAGCTTCAGGATAGGCATGATTGCATTATTTCAACTAGTTAATTGAAATTTTCTTGCACGATTAGGGAGAGTGGATGCATAGAAAGATGTTTTTTTTATATTTGTTTTAGGTTCCAGAGAGTTGATTCCTGAAAAAATGTGTTTGTTTTATCAAAAATGTGAGTAAGTTACTGCTAAAAAGTTGATTTAAATTTCGTTTTTGGATAAGGGTGATTGCAATATTTCAACAAGTCAATTGAAATTTTCTTGCACGATTAGGGACAGTGGATGCCTAGAAAGATGTTTTTTTTAAATTAGTTTTAGGTTTCAGAGAGTAGATTCCTGAAAAAAATGTGTTTGTTTTATGAAAAATGTGAGTGTGTTACTGCTAAAAAGTTGATTTAACTTTCGTTTTTGGATAAGGGTGATTGCAATATTTCAACAAGTCAATTGAAATTTTCTTGCACGATTAGGGACAGTGGATGCCTAGAAAGATGTTTTTTTAAAATTAGTTTTAGGTTCCAGAGAGTAGATTCCTGAAAAAAATGTGTTTATTTTATGAAAAATGTGAGTGTGTTACTGCTAAAAAGTTGATTTAAATTTCTTTTTTGGATAAGGGTGATTGCAATACTTCAACAAGTCAATTGAAATTTTCTTGCACGATTAGGGACAGGTGATGCATAGAAAGATTTCTTTTTTAAATTAGTATTAGGTTTCAGAGAGTAGATTCCTGAAAAAAATGTGTTTGTTTTATGAAAAATGTGAGGGTGTTACTGCTAAAAAGTTGATTTAAATTTCGTTTTTGAATAAGGGTGATTGCAATATTTCAATAAGTCAATTGAAATTTTCTTGCACGATTAGGGACAGTGGATGCCTAGAAAGATGTTTTTTTTAAATTAGTTTTAGGTTTCAGAGAGTAGATTCCTGAAAAAAATGTGTTTGTTTTATGAAAAATGTGAGTGTGTTACTGCTAAAAAGTTGATTTAAATTTCGTTTTTGGATAAGGGTGATTGCAATATTTCAACAAGTCAATTGAAATTTTCTTGCACGATTAGGGACAGTGGATGCCTAGAAAGATGTTTTTTTAAAATTAGTTTTAGGTTCCAGAGAGTAGATTCCTGAAAAAAAGTGTGTTTGTTTTATGAAAAATGTGAGTGTGTTACTGCTAAAAAGTTGATTTAAATATTGTTTTTGGATAAGGGTGATTGCAATATTTCAATAAGTTAATTGAAATTTTCTTGGAAGATTAGGAAGAGTGGATTCCTAGAAAGATGTTTTTTTAATTAGTTTTAGGTTTCAGAGAGTAGATTCCTGAAAAAAGATGTGTTTGTTTTATGAAAAATGTGAGTGTGTTACTGCTAAAAAGTTGATTTAAATATCGTTTTTGGATAAGGGCGATTGCAATATTTCAATAAGTTAATTGAAATTTTCTTGGAAGATTAGGGAGAGTGGATGCCTAGAAAGATGTTTTTTTTAATTAGTTTTAGGTTTCAGAGAGTAGATTCCTGAAAAAAATGTGTTTGTTTTATGAAAAATGTGAGGGTGTTACTGCTAAAAAGTTGATTTAAATTTCGTTTTTGAATAAGGGTGATTGCAATATTTCAACAAGTCAATTGAAATTTTCTTGCACGATTAGGGACAGTGGATGCCTAGAAAGATATTGTTTTTAAAATTAGTTTTAGGTTTCAGAGAGTAGATTCCTGAAAAAAATGTGTTTGTTTTATGAAAAATGTGAGTGTGTTACTGCTAAAAAGTTGATTTAAATTTCGTTTTTGGATAAGGGTGATTGCAATATTTCAACAAGTCAATAGAAATTTTCTTGCACGATTAGGGACAGTGGATGCCTAGAAAGATGTTTTTTAAAATTAGTTTTAGGTTCCAGAGAGTAGATTCCTGAAAAAAATGTGTTTGTTTTATGAAAAATGTGAGTGTGTTACTGCTAAAAAGTTGATTTAAATTTCGTTTTTGAATAAGGGTGATTGCAATACTTCAACAAGTCAATTGAAAATTTCTTGCACGATTAGGGACAGTGGATGCATAGAAAGATTTCTTTTTTAAATTAGTATTAGGTTTCAGAGAGTAGATTCCTGAAAAAAATGTGTATGTTTTATGAAAAATGTGAGGGTGTTACTGCTAAAAAGTTGATTTAAATTTCGTTTTTGAATAAGGGTGATTGCAATATTTCAACAAGTCAATTGAAATTTTCTTGCACGATTAGGGACAGTGGATGCCTAGAAAGATGTTTTTTTAAAATTAGTTTTAGGTTCCAGAGACTAGATTCCTGAAAAAAATGTGTTTCTTTTATGAAAAATGTGAGTGTGTTACTGCTAAAAAGTTGATTTAAATTTCATTTTTGGATAAGGGTGATTGCAATATTTCAACAAGTCAATTGAAATTTTCTTGCACGATTAGGGACAGTGGATGCCTAGAAAGATGTTTTTTTAAAATTAGTTTTAGGTTCCAGAGAGTAGATTCCTGAAAAAAATGTGTTTGTTTTATGAAAAATGTGAGTGTGTTACTGCAAAAAAGTTGATTTAAATATCGTTTTTGGATAAGGGTGATTGCAATATTTCAACAAGTTAATTGAAATTTTCTTGCAAGATTAGGGAGAGTGGATGCCTAGAAAGATGTTTTTTACAAATTCGTTATAGGTTCCAGAGAGTGGATTCCTGAAAAAAAAATTATTTGTTTCATGAAAAATGTGAGTGTGTTACTGCAAAAAAGTTGATTTAAATTTAGTTTCAGGATAAGCGTGAATGCATCATTTCAACAAGTTAATTCAAATTTTCTTGCACGATTAGGGAGAGTGGATGCATAGAAAGATGTTTTTTTTATATTTGTTTTAGGTTCCAGAGAGTTGATTCCTGAAAAAAATTGTGTTTGTTTTATGAAAAATATGAGTGTGTTACTGCTAAAAAGTTTATTTAAATTTAGCTTCAGGATAGGCATGATTGCATTATTTCAACTAGTTAATTGAAATTTTCTTGCACGATTAGGGAGAGTGGATGCATAGAAAGATTTCTTTTTTAAATTAGTATTAGGTTTCACGGAGTAGATTCCTGAAAAAAATGTGTTTGTTTTATGAAAAATGTGAGGGTGTTACTGCTAAAAAGTTGATTTAAATTTCGTTTTTGAATAAGGGTGATTGCAATATTTCAATAAGTCAATTGAAATTTTGTTGCACGATTAGGGACAGTGGATGCCTAGAAAGATGTTTTTTTAAAATTAGTTTTAGGTTTCAGAGAGTAGATTCCTGAAAAAAATGTGTTTGTTTTATGAAAAATGTGAGTGTGTTACTGCTAAAAAGTTGATTTAAATTTCGTTTTTGGATAAGGGTGATTGCAATATTTCAACAAGTCAATTGAAATTTTCTTGCACGATTAGGGACAGTGGAAGCCTAGAAAGATGTTTTTTTAAAATTAGTTTTAGGTTCCAGAGAGTAGATTCCTGAAAAAAATGTTTTTGTTTTATGAAAAATGTGAGGGTGTTACTGCTAAAAAGTTTATTTAAATTTCGTTTTTGAATAAGGGTGATTGCAATATTTCAACAAGTCAATTGAAATTTTCTTGCACGATTAGGGACAGTGGATGCCTAGAAAGATCTTTTTTTTAAATTAGTTTTAGGTTCCAGAGAGTAGATTCCTGAAAAAAATGTGTTTGTTTTATGAAAAATGTGAGGGTGTTACTGCTAAAAAGTTGATTTAAATTTCGTTTTTGAATAAGGGTGATTGCAATATTTCAACAAGTCAATTGAAATTTTCTTGCACGATTAGGGACAGTGGATGCCTAGAAAGATGTTTTTTTAAAATTAGTTTTAGGTTCCAGAGAGTAGATTCCTGAAAAAAATGAGTTTGTTTTATGAAAAATGTGAGTGTGTTACTGCTAAAAAGTTGATTTAAATTTCGTTTTTGGATAAGGGTGATTGCAATACTTCAACAAGTCAATTGAAATTTTCTTGCACGATTAGGGACAGTGGATGCATAGAAAGATTTCTTTTTTAAATTAGTATTAGGTTTCAGAGAGTAGATTCCTGAAAAAAATGTGTTTGTTTTATGAAAAATGTGAAGGTGTTACTGCTAAAAAGTTGATTTAAATTTCGTTTTTGAATAAGGATGATTGCAATATTTCAACAAGTCAATTGAAATTTTCTTGCACGATTAGGGACAATGGATGCCTAGAAAGATGTTTTTTTAAAATTAGTTTTAGGTTCCAGAGAGTAGATTCCTGAAAAAAATGTGTTTGTTTTATGAAAAATGTGAGTGTGTTACTGCTAAAAAGTTGATTTAAATTTCGTTTTTGGATAAGGGTGATTGCAATACTTCAACAAGTCAATTGAAATTTTCTTGCACGATTAGGGACAGTGGATGCATAGAAAGATGTTTTTTTAAAATTAGTTTTAGGTTCCAGAGAGTAGATTCCTGAAAAAAATGTGTTTCTTTTATGAAAAATGTGAGTGTGTTACTGCTAAAAAGTTGATTTAAATTTCATTTTTGGATAAGGGTGATTGCAATATTTCAACAAGTCAATTGAAATTTTCTTGCACGATTAGGGACAGTGGATGCCTAGAAAGATGTTTTTTTAAAATTAGTTTTAGGTTCCAGAGAGTAGATTCCTGAAAAAAATGTGTTTGTTTTATGAAAAATGTGAGTGTGTTACTGCTAAAAAGTTGATTTAAATATCGTTTTTGGATAAGGGCGATTGCAATATTTCAATAAGTTAATTGAAATTTTCTTGGAAGATTAGGGAGAGTGGATGCCTAGAAAGATGTTTTTTTTAATTAGTTTTAGGTTTCAGAGAGTAGATTCCTGAAAAAAATATCTTTGTTTTATGAAAAATGTGAGGGTGTTACTGCTAAAAAGTTGATTTAAATTTCGTTTTTGAATAAGGGTGATTGCAATATTTCAACAAGTCAATTGAAATTTTCTTGCACGATTAGGGACAGTGGATGCCTAGAAAGATATTGTTTTTAAAATTAGTTTTAGGTTTCAGAGAGTAGATTCCTGAAAAAAATGTGTTTGTTTTATGAAAAATGTGAGTGTGTTACTGCTAAAAAGTTGATTTAAATTTCGTTTTTGGATAAGGGTGATTGCAATATTTCAACAAGTCAATTGAAATTTTCTTGCACGATTAGGGACAGTGGATGCCTAGAAAGATGTTCTTTTAAAATTAGTTTTAGGTTCCAGAGAGTAGATTCCTGAAAAAAATGTGTTTGTTTTATGAAAAATGTGAGTGTGTTACTGCTAAAAAGTTGATTTAAATTTCGTTTTTGAATAAGGGTGATTGCAATACTTCAACAAGTCAATTGAAATTTTCTTGCACGATTAGGGACAGTGGATGCATAGAAAGATTTCTTTTTTAAATTAGTATTAGGTTTCAGAGAGTAGATTCCTGAAAAAAATGTGTATGTTTTATGAAAAATGTGAGGGTGTTACTGCTAAAAAGTTGATTTAAATTTCGTTTTTGAATAAGGGTGATTGCAATATTTCAACAAGTCAATTGAAATTTTCTTGCACGATTAGAGACAGTGGATGCCTAGAAAGATGTTTTTTTAAAATTAGTTTTACGTTCCAGAGAGTAGATTCCTGAAAAAAATTTGTTTCTTTTATGAAAAATGTGAGTGTGTTACTGCTAAAAAGTTGATTTAAATTTCATTTTTGGATAAGGGTGATTGCAATATTTCAACAAGTCAATTGAAATTTTCTTGCACGATTAGGGACAGTGGATGCCTAGAAAGATGTTTTTTTTAAATTAGTTTTAGGTTCCAGAGAGTGGATTCCTGAAAAAAAAATTATTTGTTTCATGAAAAATGTGAGTGTGTTACTGCAAAAAAGTTGATTTAAATTTAGTTTCAGGATAAGCGTGAATGCATCATTTCAACAAGTTAATTCAAATTTTCTTGCACGATTAGGGAGAGTGGATGCATAGAAAGATATTTTTTTTATATTTGTTTTAGGTTCCAGAGAGTTGATTCCTGAAAAAAATTGTGTTTGTTTTATGAAAAATATGAGTGTGTTACTGCTAAAAAGTTTATTTAAATTTAGCTTCAGGATAGGCATGATTGCATTATTTCAACTAGTTAATTGAAATTTTCTTGCACGATTAGGGAGAGTGGATGCATAGAAAGATTTCTTTTTTAAATTAGTATTAGGTTTCACAGAGTAGATTCCTGAAAAAAATGTGTTTGTTTTATGAAAAATGTGAGGGTGTTACTGCTAAAAAGTTGATTTAAATTTCGTTTTTGAATAAGGGTGATTGCAATATTTCAATAAGTCAATTGAAATTTTGTTGCACGATTAGGGACAGTGGATGCCTAGAAAGATTTTTTTTAAAATTAGTTTTAGGTTTCAGAGAGTAGATTCCTGAAAAAAATGTGTTTGTTTTATGAAAAATGTGAGTGTGTTACTGCTAAAAAGTTGATTTAAATTTCGTTTTTGGATAAGGGTGATTGCAATATTTCAACAAGTCAATTGAAATTTTCTTGCACGATTAGGGACAGTGGATGCCTAGAAAGATGTTTTTTTAAAATTAGTTTTAGGTTCCAGAGAGTAGATTCCTGAAAAAAAATGTGTTTGTTTTATGAAAAATGTGAGTGTGTTACTGCTAAAAAGTTGATTTAAATTTCGTTTTTGGATAAGGGTGATTGCAATACTTCAACAAGTCAATTGAAATTTTCTTGCACGATTAGGGACAGTGGATGCCTAGAAAGATGTTTTTTTAAAATTAGTTTTAGGTTCCAGAGAGTAGATTCCTGAAAAAAATGTTTTTGTTTTATGAAAAATGTGAGGGTGTTACTGCTAAAAAGTTGATTTAAATTTCGTTTTTGAATTAGGGTGATTGCAATATTTCAACAAGTCAATTGAAATTTTCTTGCACGATTAGGGACAGTGGATGCCTAGAAAGATGTTTTTTTTAAATTAGTTTTAGGTTCCAGAGAGTAGATTCCTGAAAAAAATGTGTTTGTTTTATGAAAAATGTGAGGGTGTTACTGCTAAAAAGTTGATTTAAATTTCGTTTTTGAATAAGGGTGATTGCAATATTTCAACAAGTCAATTGAAATTTTCTTGCACGATTAGGGACAGTGGATGCCTAGAAAGATGTTTTTTTTTAAATTAGTTTTAGGTTCCAGAGAGTAGATTCCTGAAAAAAATGTGTTTGTTTTATGAAAAATGTGAGTGTGTTACTGCTAAAAAGTTGATTTAAATATCGTTTTTGGATAAGGGTGATTGCAATATTTCAACAAGTCAATTGAAATTTTCTTGCACGATTAGGGACAGTGGATGCCTAGAAAGATGTTTTTTTAAAATTAGTTTTAGGTTCCAGAGAGTAGATTCCTGAAAAAAATGTGTTTGTTTTATGAAAAATGTGAGTGTGTTACTGCTAAAAAGTTGATTTAAATATCGTTTTTGGATAAGGGTGATTGCAATATTTCAATAAGTTAATTGAAATTTTCTTGGAAGATTAGGGAGAGTGGATGCTTAGAAAGATGTTTTTTTTTAATTAGTTTTAGGTTTCAGAGAGTAGATTCCTGAAAAAAATGTGTTTGTTTTATGAAAAATGTGAGGGTGTTACTGCTAAAAAGTTGATTTAAATTTTGTTTTTGAATAAGGGTAATTGCAATATTTCAACAAGTCAATTGAAATTTTCTTGCACGATTAGGGACAGTGGATGCCTAGAAAGATATTTTTTTAAAATTAATTTTAGGTTTCAGAGAGTAGATTCCTGAAAAAAATGTGTTTGTTTTATGAAAAATGTGAGTGTGTTACTGCTAAAAAGTTGATTTAAATTTAGTTTCAGGATAAGCGTGAATGCATCATTTCAACAAGTTAATTCAAATTTTCTTGCACGATTAGGGAGAGTGGATGCATAGAAAGATGTTTTTTTATATTTGTTTTAGGTTCCAGAGAGTTGATTCCTGAAAAAAATGTGTTTGTTTTATGAAAAATATGAGTGTGTTACTGCTAAAAAGTTTATTTAAATTTAGCTTCAGGATAGGCATGATTGCATTATTTCAACTAGTTAATTGAAATTTTCTTGCACGATTAGGGACAGTGGATGCATAGAAAGATTTCTTTTTTAAATTAGTATTAGGTTTCACAGAGTAGATTCCTGAAAAAAATGTGTTTGTTTTATGAAAAATGTGAGGGTGTTACTGCTAAAAAGTTGATTTAAATTTCGTTTTTGAATAAGGGTGATTGCAATATTTCAACAAGTCAATTGAAATTTTATTGCACGATTAGGGACAGTGGATGCCTAGAAAGATGTTTTTTTAAAATTAGTTTTAGGTTCCAGAGAGTAGATTCCTGAAAAAAATGTGTTTGTTTTATGAAAAATGTGAGTGTGTTACTGCTAAAAAGTTAATTTAAATTTCATTTTTGGATAAGGGTGATTGCAATATTTTAACAAGTCAATTGAAATTTTCTTGCACGATTAGGGACAGTGGATGCCTAGAAAGATGTTTTTTAAAAATTAGTTTTAGGTTCCAGAGAGTAGATTCCTGAAAAAAATGTGTTTGTTTTATGAAAAATGTGAGTGTGTTACTGCAAAAAAGTTGATTTAAATATCGTTTTTGGATAAGGGTGATTGCAATATTTCAACAAGTTAATTGAAATTTTCTTGCAAGATTAGGGAGAGTGGATGCCTAGAAAGATGTTTTTTACAAATTCGTTATGGGTTCCAGAGAGTGGATTCCTGAAAAAAAAATTATTTGTTTCATGAAAAATGTAAGTGTGTTACTGCAAAAAAGTTGATTTAAATTTAGTTTCAGGATAAGCGTGAATGCATCATTTCAACAAGTTAATTCAAATTTTCTTGCACGATTAGGGAGAGTGGATGCATAGAAAGATTTTTTTATATTTGTTTTAGGTTCCAGAGAGTTGATTCCTGAAAAAAATGTGTTTGTTTTATGAAAAATATGAGTGTGTTACTGCTAAAAAGTTTATTTAAATTTAGCTTCAGGATAGGCATGATTGCATTATTTCAACTAGTTAATTGAAATTTTCTTGCACGATTAGGGAGAGTGGATGCATAGAAAGATGTTTTTTTATATTTGTTTTAGGTTCCAGAGAGTTGATTCCTGAAAAAAATGTGTTTGTTTTATGAAAAATGTGAGTGTGTTACTGCTAAAAAGTTGATTTAAATTTCGTTTTTGGATAAGGGTGATTGCAATATTTCAACAAGTCAATTGAAATTTTCTTGCACGATTAGGGACAGTGGATGCCTAGAGAGATGTTTTTTTAAAATTAGTTTTAGGTTTCAGAGAGTAGATTCCTGAAAAAAATGTGTTTGTTTTATGAAAAATGTGAGTGTGTTACTGCTAAAAAGTTGATTTAAATTTCGTTTTTGGATAAGGGTGATTGCAATATTTCAACAAGTCTATTGAAATTTTCTTGCACGATTAGGGACAGTGGATGCCTAGAAAGATTTTTTTTTAAATTACTTTTAGGTTTCAGAGAGTAGATTCCTGAAAAAAATGTGTTTGTTTTATGAAAAATGTGAGTGTGTTACTGCTAAAAAGTTGATTTAAATATCGTTTTTGGATAAGGGTGATTGCAATATTTCAATAAGTTAATTGAAATTTTCTTGGAAGATTAGGGAGAGTGGATGCTTAGAAAGATGTTTTTTTTTAATTAGTTTTAGGTTTCAGAGAGTAGATTCCTGAAAAAAATGTGTTTGTTTTATGAAAAATGTGAGGGTGTTACTGCTAAAAAGTTGATTTAAATTTTGTTTTTGAATAAGGGTAATTGCAATATTTCAACAAGTCAATTGAAATTTTCTTGCACGATTAGGGACAGTGGATGCCTAGAAAGATATTTTTTTAAAATTAATTTTAGGTTTCAGAGAGTAGATTCCTGAAAAAAATGTGTTTGTTTTATGAAAAATGTGAGTGTGTTACTGCTAAAAAGTTGATTTAAATTTAGTTTCAGGATAAGCGTGAATGCATCATTTCAACAAGTTAATTCAAATTTTCTTGCACGATTAGGGAGAGTGGATGCATAGAAAGATGTTTTTTTTATATTTGTTTTAGGTTCCAGAGAGTTGATTCCTGAAAAAAATGTGTTTGTTTTATGAAAAATATGAGTGTGTTACTGCTAAAAAGTTTATTTAAATTTAGCTTCAGGATAGGCATGATTGCATTATTTCAACTAGTTAATTGAAATTTTCTTGCACGATTAGGGACAGTGGATGCATAGAAAGATTTCTTTTTTAAATTAGTATTAGGTTTCACAGAGTAGATTCCTGAAAAAAATGTGTTTGTTTTATGAAAAATGTGAGGGTGTTACTGCTAAAAAGTTGATTTAAATTTCGTTTTTGAATAAGGGTGATTGCAATATTTCAACAAGTCAATTGAAATTTTATTGCACGATTAGGGACAGTGGATGCCTAGAAAGATGTTTTTTTAAAATTAGTTTTAGGTTCCAGAGAGTAGATTCCTGAAAAAAATGTGTTTGTTTTATGAAAAATGTGAGTGTGTTACTGCTAAAAAGTTAATTTAAATTTCATTTTTGGATAAGGGTGATTGCAATATTTTAACAAGTCAATTGAAATTTTCTTGCACGATTAGGGACAGTGGATGCCTAGAAAGATGTTTTTTAAAAATTAGTTTTAGGTTCCAGAGAGTAGATTCCTGAAAAAAATGTGTTTGTTTTATGAAAAATGTGAGTGTGTTACTGCAAAAAAGTTGATTTAAATATCGTTTTTGGATAAGGGTGATTGCAATATTTCAACAAGTTAATTGAAATTTTCTTGCAAGATTAGGGAGAGTGGATGCCTAGAAAGATGTTTTTTACAAATTCGTTATGGGTTCCAGAGAGTGGATTCCTGAAAAAAAAATTATTTGTTTCATGAAAAATGTAAGTGTGTTACTGCAAAAAAGTTGATTTAAATTTAGTTTCAGGATAAGCGTGAATGCATCATTTCAACAAGTTAATTCAAATTTTCTTGCACGATTAGGGAGAGTGGATGCATAGAAAGATTTTTTTATATTTGTTTTAGGTTCCAGAGAGTTGATTCCTGAAAAAAATGTGTTTGTTTTATGAAAAATATGAGTGTGTTACTGCTAAAAAGTTTATTTAAATTTAGCTTCAGGATAGGCATGATTGCATTATTTCAACTAGTTAATTGAAATTTTCTTGCACGATTAGGGAGAGTGGATGCATAGAAAGATGTTTTTTTATATTTGTTTTAGGTTCCAGAGAGTTGATTCCTGAAAAAAATGTGTTTGTTTTATGAAAAATGTGAGTGTGTTACTGCTAAAAAGTTGATTTAAATTTCGTTTTTGGATAAGGGTGATTGCAATATTTCAACAAGTCAATTGAAATTTTCTTGCACGATTAGGGACAGTGGATGCCTAGAGAGATGTTTTTTTAAAATTAGTTTTAGGTTTCAGAGAGTAGATTCCTGAAAAAAATGTGTTTGTTTTATGAAAAATGTGAGTGTGTTACTGCTAAAAAGTTGATTTAAATTTCGTTTTTGGATAAGGGTGATTGCAATATTTCAACAAGTCAATTGAAATTTTCTTGCACGATTAGGGACAGTGGATGCCTAGAAAGATTTTTTTTTAAATTACTTTTAGGTTTCAGAGAGTAGATTCCTGAAAAAAATGTGTTTGTTTTATGAAAAATGTGAGTGTGTTACTGCTAAAAAGTTGATTTAAATTTCGTTTTTGGATAAGGGTGATTGCAATACTTCAACAAGTCAATTGAAATTTTCTTGCACGATTAGGGACAGTGGATGCATAGAAAGATTTCTTTTTTAAATTAGTATTAGGTTTCAGAGAGTAGATTCCTGAAAAAAATGTGTTTGTTTTATGAAAAATGTGAGTGTGTTACTGCTAAAAAGTTGATTTAAATTTCGTTTTTGGATAAGGGTGATTGCAATATTTCAACAAGTCAATTGAAATTTTCTTGCACGATTAGGGACAGTGGATACCTAGAAAGATGTTTTTTTAAAATTAGTTTTAGGTTCCAGAGAGTAGATTCCTGAAAAAAATGTGTTTCTTTTATGAAAAATGTGAGTGTGTTACTGCTAAAAAGTTGATTTAAATTTCATTTTTGGATAAGGGTGATTGCAATATTTCAACAAGTCAATTGAAATTTTCTTGCACGATTAGGGACAGTGGATGCCTAGAAAGATGTTTTTTTAAAATTAGTTTTAGGTTCCAGAGAGTAGATTCCTGAAAAAAATGTGTTTGTTTTATGAAAAATGTGAGTGTGTTACTGCAAAAAAGTTGATTTAAATATCGTTTTTGGATAAGGGTGATTGCAATATTTCAACAAGTTAATTGAAATTTTCTTGCAAGATTAGGGAGAGTGGATGCCTAGAAAGATGTTTTTTACAAATTCGTTATAGGTTCCAGAGAGTGGATTCCTATAAAAAAAATTATTTGTTTCATGAAAAATGTGAGTGTGTTACTGCAAAAAAGTTGATTTAAATTTAGTTTCAGGATAAGCGTGAATGCATCATTTCAACAAGTTAATTCAAATTTTCTTGCACGATTAGGCAGAGTGGATGCATAGAAAGATTTTTTTTTATATTTGTTTTAGGTTCCAGAGAGTTGATTCCTGAAAAAAATGTGTTTGTTTTATGAAAAATATGAGTGTGTTACTGCTAAAAAGTTTATTTAAATGTATCTTCAGGATAGGCATGATTGCATTATTTCAACTAGTTAATTGAAATTTTCTTGCACGATTAGGGAGAGTGGATGCATAGAAAGATTTCTTTTTTAAATTAGTATTAGGTTTTACAGAGTAGATTCCTGAAAAAAATGTGTTTGTTTTATGAAAAATGTGAGGGTGTTACTGCTAAAAAGTTGATTTAAATTTCGTTTTTGAATAAGGGTGATTGCAATATTTCAATAAGTCAATTGAAATTTTGTTGCACGATTAGGGACAGTGGATGCCTAGAAAGATGTTTTTTTAAAATTAGTTTTAGGTTTCAGAGAGTAGATTCCTGAAAAAAATGTGTTTGTTTTATGAAAAATGTGAGTGTGTTACTGCTAAAAAGTTGATATAAATTTCGTTTTTGGATAAGGGTGCTTGCAATATTTCAACTAGTCAATTGAAATTTTCTTGCACGATTAGGGACAGTGGATGCCTAGAAAGATGTTTTTTTAAATTAGTTTTAGGTTCCAGAGAGTAGATTCCTGAAAAAAATTTGTTTGTTTTATGAAAAATGTGAGGGTGTTACTGCTAAAAAGTTGATTTAAATTTCGTTTTTGAATAAGGGTGATTGCAATATTTCAACAAGTCAATTGAAATTTTCTTGCACGATTAGGGACAGTGGATGCCTAGAAAGATGTTTTTTTAAAATTAGTTTTAGGTTCCAGAGAGTAGATTCCTGAAAAAAATGTGTTTGTTTTATGAAAAATGTGAGTGTGTTACTGCTAAAAAGTTGATTTAAATTTCATTTTTGGATAAGGGTGATTGCAATATTTCAACAAGTCAATTGAAATTTTCTTGCACGATTAGGGACAGTGGATGCCTAGAAAGATGTTTTTTTAAAATTAGTTTTAGGTTCCAGAGAGTAGATTCCTGAAAAAAATGTGTTTGTTTTATGAAAAATGTGAGTGTGTTACTGCTAAAAAGTTGATTTAAATATCGTTTTTGGATAAGGGTGATTGCAATATTTCAATAAGTTAATTGAAATTTTCTTGGAAGATTAGGGAGAGTGGATGCCTAGAAAGATGTTTTTTTTAATTAGTTTTAGGTTTCAGAGAGTAGATTCCTGAAAAAAATGTGTTTGTTTTATGAAAAATGTGAGGGTGTTACTGCTAAAAAGTTGATTTAAATTTCGTTTTTGAATAAGGGTGATTGCAATATTTCAACAAGTCAATTGAAATTTTGTGCACGATTAGGGACAGTGGATGCCTAGAAAGATGTTTTTTAAAAATTAGTTTTAGGTTCCAGGGAGTAGATTCCTGAAAAAAATGAGTTTGTTTTATGAAAAATGTGAGTGTGTTACTGCAATAAAGTTGATTGAAATATCGTTTTTGGATAAGGGTGATTGCAATATTTCAACAAGTTAATTGAAATTTTCTTGCAAGATTAGGGAGAGTGGATGCCTAGAAAGATGTTTTTTACAAATTCGTTATGGGTTCCAGAGAGTGGATTCCTGAAAAAAAAATTATTTGTTTCATGAAAAATGTGAGTGTGTTACTGCAAAAAAGTTGATTTAAATTTAGTTTCAGGATAAGCGTGAATGCATCATTTCAACAAGTTAATTCAAATTTTCTTGCACGATTAGGGAGAGTGGATGCATAGAAAGATTTTTTTTTATATTTGTTTTAGGTTCCAGAGAGTTGATTCCTGAAAAAAATGTGTTTGTTTTATGAAAAATATGAGTGTGTTACTGCTAAAAAGTTTATTTAAATTTAGCTTCAGGATAGGCATGATTGCATTATTTCAACTAGTTAATTGAAATTTTCTTGCACGATTAGGGAGAGTGGATGCATAGAAAGATTTCTTTTTTAAATTAGTATTAGGTTTCACAGAGTAGATTCCTGAAAAAAATGTGTTTGTTTTATGAAAAATGTGAGGGTGTTACTGCTAAAAAGTTGATTTAAATTTCGTTTTTGGATAAGGGTGCTTGCAATATTTCAACTAGTCAATTGAAATTTTCTTGCACGATTAGGGACAGTGGATGCCTAGAAAGATGTTTTTTTTAAATTAGTTTTAGGTTCCAGAGAGTAGAATCCTGAAAAAAATGTGTTTGTTTTATGAAAAATGTGAGGGTGTTACTGCTAAAAAGTTGATTTAAATTTCGTTTTTGAATAAGGGTGATTGCAATATTTCAACAAGTCAATTGAAATTTTCTTGCACGATTAGGGACAGTGGATGCCTAGAAAGATGTTTTTTTTAAATTAGTTTTAGGTTCCAGAGAGTAGATTCCTGAAAAAAATGTGTTTGTTTTATGAAAAATGTGAGTGTGTTACTGCTAAAAAGTTGATTTAAATTTCATTTTTGGATAAGGGTGATTGCAATATTTCAACAAGTCAATTGAAATTTTCTTGCACGATTAGGGACAGTGGATGCCTAGAAAGATGTTTTTTTAAAATTAGTTTTAGGTTCCAGAGAGTAGATTCCTGAAAAAAATGTGTTTGTTTTATGAAAAATGTGAGTGTGTTACTGCTAAAAAGTTGATTTAAATATCGTTTTTGGATAAGGGTGATTGCAATATTTCAATAAGTTAATTGAAATTTTCTTGGAAGATTAGGGAGAGTGGATGCCTAGAAAGATGTTTTTTTTAATTAGTTTTAGGTTTCAGAGAGTAGATTCCTGAAAAAAATGTGTTTGTTTTATGAAAAATGTGAGGGTGTTACTGCTAAAAAGTTGATTTAAATTTCGTTTTTGAATAAGGGTGATTGCAATATTTCAACAAGTCAATTGAAATTTTCTTGCACGATTAGGGACAGTGGATGCCTAGAAAGATATTTTTTTAAAATTAGTTTTAGGTTTCAGAGAGTAGATTCCTGAAAAAAATGTGTTTGTTTTATGAAAAATGTGAGTGTGTTACTGCTAAAAAGTTGATTTAAATTTCGTTTTTGGATAAGGGTGATTGCAATATTTCAACAAGTCAATTGAAATTTTCTTGCACGATTAGGGACAGTGGATGCATAGAAAGATCTTTTTTTAAAATTAGTTTTAGGTTCCAGAGAGTAGATTCCTGAAAAAAATGTGTTTGTTTTATGAAAAATGTGAGTGTGTTACTGCTAAAAAGTTGATTTAAATTTTGTTTTTGGGTAAGGGTGATTGCAATACTTCAACAAGTCAATTGAAATTTTCTTGCACGATTAGGGACAGTGGATGCATAGAAAGATTTCTTTTTTAAATTAGTATTAGGTTTCAGAGAGTAGATTCCTGAAAAAAATGTGTTTGTTTTATGAAAAATGTGAGGGTGTTACTGCTAAAAAGTTGATTTAAATTTCGTTTTTGAATAAGGGTGATTGCAATATTTCAACAAGTCAATTGAAATTTTATTGCACGATTAGGGACAGTGGATGCCTAGAAAGATGTTTTTTAAAAATTAGTTTTAGGTTCAAGAGAGTAGATTCCTGAAAAAAATGTGTTTGTTTTATGAAAAATGTGAGTGTGTTACTGCAAAAAAGTTGATTTAAATATCGTTTTTGGATAAGGGTGATTGCAATATTTCAACAAGTTAATTGAAATTTTCTTGCAAGATTAGGGAGAGTGGATGCCTAGAAAGATGTTTTTTACAAATTCGTTATGGGTTCCAGAGAGTGGATTCCTGAAAAAAAAATTATTTGTTTCATGAAAAATGTGAGTGTGTTACTGCAAAAAAGTTGATTTAAATTTAGTTTCAGGATAAGCGTGAATGCATCATTTCAACAAGTTAATTCAAATTTTCTTGCACGATTAGGGAGAGTGGATGCATAGAAAGATTTTTTTTTATATTTCTTTTAGGTTCCAGAGAGTTGATTCCTGAAAAAAATGTGTTTGTTTTATGAAAAATGTGAGTGTGTTACTGCTAAAAAGTTGATTTAAATTTCGTTTTTGGATAAGGGTGATTGCAATATTTCAACAAGTCAATTGAAATTTTCTTGCACGATTAGGGACAGTGGATGCCTAGAGAGATGTTTTTTTAAAATTAGTTTTAGGTTTCAGAGAGTAGATTCCTGAAAAAAATGTGTTTGTTTTATGAAAAATGTGAGTGTGTTACTGCTAAAAAGTTGATTTAAATTTCGTTTTTGGATAAGGGTGATTGCAATATTTCAACAAGTCAATTGAAATTTTCTTGCACGATTAGGGACAGTGGATGCCTAGAAAGATGTTTTTTTTAAATTAGTTTTAGGTTCCAGAGAGTAGATTCCTGAAAAAAATGTGTTTGTTTTATGAAAAATGTGAGTGTGTTACTGCTAAAAAGTTGATTTAAATTTCGTTTTTGGATAAGGGTGATTGCAATACTTCAACAAGTCAATTGAAATTTTCTTGCACGATTAGGGACAGTGGATGCATAGAAAGATTTCTTTTTTAAATTAGTATTAGGTTTCAGAGAGTAGATTCCTGAAAAAAATGTGTTTGTTTTATGAAAAATGTGAGGGTGTTACTGCTAAAAAGTTGATTTAAATTTCGTTTTTGAATAAGGGTGATTGCAATATTTCAATAAGTCAATTGAAATTTTCTTGCACGATTAGGGACAGTGGATACATAGAAAGATGTTTTTTTTAAATTAGTTTTAGGTTTCAGAGAGTAGATTCCTGAAAAAAGTGTGTTTGTTTTATGAAAAATGTGAGTATGTTACTGCTAAAAAGTTGATTTAAATTTCGTTTTTGGATAAGGGTGATTGCAATATTTCAACAAGTCAATAGAAATTTTCTTGCACGATTAGGGACAGTGGATGCCTAGAAAGATGTTTTTTTAAAATTAGTTTTAGGTTCCATAGAGTAGATTCCTGAAAAAAATGTGTTTCTTTTATGAAAAATGTGAGTGTGTTACTGCTAAAAAGTTGATTTAAATTTCATTTTTGGATAAGGGTGATTGCAATATTTCAACAAGTCAATTGAAATTTTCTTGCAAGATTAGGGAGAGTGGATGCCTAGAAAGATGTTTTTTACAAATTCGTTATGGGTTCCAGAGAGTGGATTCCTGAAAAAAAAATTATTTGTTTCATGAAAAATGTGAGTGTGTTACTGCAAAAAAGTTGATTTAAATTTAGTTTCAGGATAAGCGTGAATGCATCATTTCAACAAGTCAATTCAAATTTTCTTGCACGATTAGGGAGAGTGGATGCATAGAAAGATTTTTTTTTATATTTCTTTTAGGTTCCAGAGAGTTGATTCCTGAAAAAAATGTGTTTGTTTTATGAAAAATATGAGTGTGTTACTGCTAAAAAGTTTATTTAAATTTAGCTTCAGGATAGGCATGATTGCATTATTTCAACTAGTTAATTGAAATTTTCTTGCACGATTAGGGAGAGTGGATGCATAGAAAGATGTTTTTTTATATTTGTTTTAGGTTCCAGAGAGTTGATTCCTGAAAAAAATGTGTTTGTTTTATGAAAAATGTGAGTGTGTTACTGCTAAAAAGTTGATTTAAATTTCGTTTTTGGATAAGGGTGATTGCAATATTTCAACAAGTCAATTGAAATTTTCTTGCACGATTAAGGACAGTGGATGCCTAGAAATATGTTTTTTTAAATTAGTTTTAGGTTCCAGAGAGTAGATTCCTGAAAAAAATGTGTTTGTTTTATGAAAAATGTGAGTGTGTTACTGCTAAAAAGTTGATTTAAATTTCGTTTTTGGATAAGGGTGATTGCAATACTTCAACAAGTCAATTGAAATTTTCTTGCACGATTAAGGACAGTGGATGCCTAGAAATATGTTTTTTTAAATTAGTTTTAGGTTCCAGAGAGTAGATTCCTGAAAAAAATGTGTTTGTTTTATGAAAAATGTGAGTGTGTTACTGCTAAAAAGTTGATTTAAATTTCGTTTTTGGATAAGGGTGATTGCAATATTTCAACAAGTCAATTGAAATTTTCTTGCACGATTAAGGACAGTGGATGCCTAGAAATATGTTTTTTTAAATTAGTTTTAGGTTCCAGAGAGTAGATTCCTGAAAAAAATGTGTTTGTTTTATGAAAAATGTGAGTGTGTTACTGCTAAAAAGTTGATTTAAATTTCGTTTTTGGATAAGGGTGATTGCAATACTTCAACAAGTCAATTGAAATTTTCTTGCACGATTAGGGACAGTGGATGCATAGAAAGATTTCTTTTTTAAATAAGTATTAGGTTTCAGAGAGTAGATTCCTGAAAAAAATGTGTTTGTTTTATGAAAAATGTGAGGGTGTTACTGCTAAAAAGTTGATTTAAATTTCGTTTTTGAATAAGGGTGATTGCAATATTTCAATAAGTCAATTGAAATTTTCTTGCACGATTAGGGACAGTGGATGCATAGAAAGATGTTTTTTTTTAATTAGTTTTAGGTTTCAGAGAGTAGATTCCTGAAAAAAGTGTGTTTGTTTTATGAAAAATGTGAGTGTGTTACTGCTAAAAAGTTGATTTAAATTTTGTTTTTGGATAAGGGTGATTGCAATATTTCAACAAGTCAATTGAAATTTTCTTGCACGATTAGGGACAGTGGATGCCTAGAAAGATGTTTTTTTAAAATTAGTTTTAGGTTCCAGAGAGTAGATTCCTGAAAAAAATGTGTTTCTTTTATGAAAAATGTGAGTGTGTTACTGCTAAAAAGTTGATTTAAATTTCATTTTTGGATAAGGGTGATTGCAATATTTCAACAAGTCAATTGAAATTTTCTTGCACGATTAGGGACAGTGGATGCCTAGAAAGATGTTTTTTTAAAATTAGTTTTAGGTTCCAGAGAGTAGATTCCTGAAAAAAATGTGTTTGTTTTATGAAAAATGTGAGTGTGTTACTGCTAAAAAGTTAATTTAAATTTCATTTTTGGATAAGGGTGATTGCAATATTTCAACAAGTCAATTGAAATTTTCTTGCACGATTAGGGACAGTGGATGCCTAGAAAGATGTTTTTTAAAAATTAGTTTTAGGTTCCAGAGAGTAGATTCCTGAAAAAAATGTGTTTGTTTTATGAAAAATGTGAGTGTGTTACTGCAAAAAAGTTGATTTAAATATCGTTTTTGGATAAGGGTGATTGCAATATTTCAACAAGTTAATTGAAATTTTCTTGCAAGATTAGGGAGAGTGGATGCCTAGAAAGATGTTTTTTACAAATTCGTTATGGGTTCCAGAGAGTGGATTCCTGAAAAAAAAATATTTGTTTCATGAAAAATGTGAGTGTGTTACTGCAAAAAAGTTGATTTAAATTTAGTTTCAGGATAAGCGTGAATGCATCATTTCAACAAGTTAATTCAAATTTTCTTGCACGATTAGGGAGAGTGGATGCATAGAAAGATTTTTTTTTATATTTGTTTTAGGTTCCAGAGAGTTGATTCCTGAAAAAAATGTGTTTGTTTTATGAAAAATATGAGTGTGTTACTGCTAAAAAGTTTATTTAAATTTAGCTTCAGGATAGGCATGATTGCATTATTTCAACTAGTTAATTGAAATTTTCTTGCACGATTAGGGAGAGTGGATGCATAGAAAGATTTCTTTTTTAAATTAGTATTAGGTTTCACAGAGTAGATTCCTGAAAAAAATGTGTTTGTTTTATGAAAAATGTGAGGGTGTTACTGCTAAAAAGTTGATTTAAATTTCGTTTTTGAATAAGGGTGATTGCAATATTTCAATAAGTCAATTGAAATTTTGTTGCACGATTAGGGACAGTGGATGCCTAGAAAGATGTTTTTTTTAAATTAGTTTTAGGTTTCAGAGAGTAGATTCCTGAAAAAAATGTGTTTGTTTTATGAAAAATGTGAGTGTGTTACTGCTAAAAAGTTGATTTAAATTTCGTTTTTGTATAAGGGTGCTTGCAATATTTCAACTAGTCAATTGAAATTTTCTTGCACGATTAGGGACAGTGGATGCCTAGAAAGATGTTTTTTTAAATTAGTTTTAGGTTCCAGAGAGTAGAATCCTGAAAAAAATGTGTTTGTTTTATGAAAAATGTGAGGGTGTTACTGCTAAAAAGTTGATTTAAATTTCGTTTTTGAATAAGGGTGATTGCAATATTTCAACAAGTCAATTGAAATTTTCTTGCACGATTAGGGACAGTGGATGCCTAGAAAGATGTTTTTTTAAAATTAGTTTTAGGTTCCAGAGAGTAGATTCCTGAAAAAAATGTGTTTGTTTTATGAAAAATGTGAGTGTGTTACTGCTAAAAAGTTGATTTAAATTTCATTTTTGGATAAGGGTGATTGCAATATTTCAACAAGTCAATTGAAATTTTCTTGCACGATTAGGGACAGTGGATGCCTAGAAAGATGTTTTTTTAAAATTAGTTTTAGGTTCCAGAGAGTAGATTCCTGAAAAAAATGTGTTTGTTTTATGAAAAATGTGAGTGTGTTACTGCTAAAAAGTTGATTTAAATATCGTTTTTGGATAAGGGTGATTGCAATATTTCAATAAGTTAATTGAAATTTTCTTGGAAGATTAGGGAGAGTGGATGCCTAGAAAGATGTTTTTTTTAATTAGTTTTAGGTTTCAGAGAGTAGATTCCTGAAAAAAATGTGTTTGTTTTATGAAAAATGTGAGGGTGTTACTGCTAAAAAGTTGATTTAAATTTCGTTTTTGAATAAGGGTGATTGCAATATTTCAACAAGTCAATTGAAATTTTCTTGCACGATTAGGGACAGTGGATGCCTAGAAAGATATTTTTTTAAAATTAGTTTTAGGTTTCAGAGAGTAGATTCCTGAAAAAAATGTGTTTGTTTTATGAAAAATGTGAGTGTGTTACTGCTAAAAAGTTGATTTAAATTTCGTTTTTGGATAAGGGTGATTGCAATATTTCAACAAGTCAATTGAAATTTTCTTGCACGATTAGGGACAGTGGATGCCTAGAAAGATCTTTTTTTAAAATTAGTTTTAGGTTCCAGAGAGTAGATTCCTGAAAAAAATGTGTTTGTTTTATGAAAAATGTGAGGGTGTTACTGCTAAAAAGTTGATTTAAATTTCGTTTTTGGATAAGGGTGATTGCAATACTTCAACAAGTCAATTGAAATTTTCTTGCACGATTAGGGACAGTGGATGCATAGAAAGATTTCTTTTTAAAATTAGTTTTAGGTTCCAGAGAGTAGATTCCTGAAAAAAATGTGTTTGTTTTATGAAAAATGTGAGTGTGTTACTGCTAAAAAGTTAATTTAAATTTCATTTTTGGATAAGGGTGATTGCAATATTTCAACAAGTCAATTGAAATTTTCTTGCACGATTAGGGACAGTGGATGCCTAGAAAGATGTTTTTTAAAAATTAGTTTTAGGTTCCAGAGAGTAGATTCCTGAAAAAAATGTGTTTGTTTTATGAAAAATGTGAGTGTGTTACTGCAAAAAAGTTGATTTAAATATCGTTTTTGGATAAGGGTGATTGCAATATTTCAACAAGTTAATTGAAATTTTCTTGCAAGATTAGGGAGAGTGGATGCCTAGAAAGATGTTTTTTACAAATTCGTTATGGGTTCCAGAGAGTGGATTCCTGAAAAAAAAATTATTTGTTTCATGAAAAATGTGAGTGTGTTACTGCAAAAAAGTTGATTTAAATTTAGTTTCAGGATAAGCGTGAATGCATCATTTCAACAAGTTAATTCAAATTTTCTTGCACGATTAGGGAGAGTGGATGCATAGAAAGATTTTTTTTTATATTTCTTTTAGGTTCCAGAGAGTTGATTCCTGAAAAAAATGTGTTTGTTTTATGAAAAATATGAGTGTGTTACTGCTAAAAAGTTTATTTAAATTTAGCTTCAGGATAGGCATGATTGCATTATTTCAACTAGTTAATTGAAATTTTCTTGCACGATTAGGGAGAGTGGATGCATAGAAAGATGTTTTTTTATATTTGTTTTAGGTTCCAGAGAGTTGATTCCTGAAAAAAATGTGTTTGTTTTATGAAAAATGTGAGTGTTACTGCTAAAAAGTTGATTTAAATTTCGTTTTTGGATAAGGGTGATTGCAATACTTCAACAAGTCAATTGAAATTTTCTTGCACGATTAGGGACAGTGGATGCATAGAAAGATTTCTTTTTTAAATTAGTATTAGGTTTCAGAGAGTAGATTCCTGAAAAAAATGTGTTTGTTTTATGAAAAATGTGAGGGTGTTACTGCTAAAAAGTTGATTTAAATTTCGTTTTTGAATAAGGGTGATTGCAATATTTCAATAAGTCAATTGAAATTTTCTTGCACGATTAGGGACAGTGGATACATAGAAAGATGTTTTTTTAAAATTAGTTTTAGGTTTCAGAGAGTAGATTCCTGAAAAAAGTGTGTTTGTTTTATGAAAAATGTGAGTGTGTTACTGCTAAAAAGTTGATTTACATTTCGTTTTTGGATAAGGGTGATTGCAATATTTCAACAAGTCAATTGAAATTTTCTTGCACGATTAGGGACAGTGGATGCCTAGAAAGATGTTTTTTTAAAATTAGTTTTAGGTTCCAGAGAGTAGATTCCTGAAAAAAATGTGTTTCTTTTATGAAAAATGTGAGTGTGTTACTGCTAAAAAGTTGATTTAAATTTCATTTTTGGATAAGGGTGATTGCAATATTTCAACAAGTCAATTGAAATTTTCTTGCAAGATTAGGGAGAGTGGATGCCTAGAAAGATGTTTTTTACAAATTCGTTATGGGTTCCAGAGAGTGGATTCCTGAAAAAAAAATTATTTGTTTCATGAAAAATGTGAGTGTGTTACTGCAAAAAAGTTGATTTAAATTTAGTTTCAGGATAAGCGTGAATGCATCATTTCAACAAGTTAATTCAAATTTTCTTGCACGATTAGGGAGAGTGGATGCATAGAAAGATTTTTTTTTATATTTCTTTTAGGTTCCAGAGAGTTGATTCCTGAAAAAAATGTGTTTGTTTTATGAAAAATATGAGTGTGTTACTGCTAAAAAGTTTATTTAAATTTAGCTTGAGGATAGGCATGATTGCATTATTTCAACTAGTTAATTGAAATTTTCTTGCACGATTAGGGAGAGTGGATGCATAGAAAGATGTTTTTTTATATTTGTTTTAGGTTCCAGAGAGTTGATTCCTGAAAAAAATGTGTTTGTTTTATGAAAAATGTGAGTGTGTTACTGCTAAAAAGTTGATTTAAATTTCGTTTTTGGATAAGGGTGATTGCAATATTTCAACAAGTCAATTGAAATTTTCTTGCACGATTAGGGACAGTGGATGCCTAGAGAGATCTTTTTTTTAAATTAGTTTTAGGTTTCAGAGAGTAGATTCCTGAAAAAAATGTGTTTGTTTTATGAAAAATGTGAGTGTGTTACTGCTAAAAAGTTGATTTAAATTTCGTTTTTGGATAGGGTGATTGCAATATTTCAACAAGTCAATTGAAATTTTCTTGCACGATTAAGGACAGTGGATGCCTAGAAATATGTTTTTTTAAATTAGTTTTAGGTTCCAGAGAGTAGATTCCTGAAAAAAATGTGTTTGTTTTATGAAAAATGTGAGTGTGTTACTGCTAAAAAGTTGATTTAAATTTCGTTTTTGGATAAGGGTGATTGCAATACTTCAACAAGTCAATTGAAATTTTCTTGCACGATTAGGGACAGTGGATGCATAGAAAGATTTCTTTTTTAAATTAGTATTAGGTTTCAGAGAGTAGATTCCTGAAAAAAATGTGTTTGTTTTATGAAAAATGTGAGGGTGTTACTGCTAAAAAGTTGATTTAAATTTCGTTTTTGAATAAGGGTGATTGCAATATTTCAATAAGTCAATTGAAATTTTCTTGCACGATTAGGGACAGTGGATGCATAGAAAGATGTTTTTTTTAAATTAGTTTTAGGTTTCAGAGAGTAGATTCCTGAAAAAAGTGTGTTTGTTTTATGAAAAATGTGAGTGTGTTACTGCTAAAAAGTTGATTTAAATTTCGTTTTTGGATAAGGGTGATTGCAATATTTCAACAAGTCAATTGAAATTTTCTTGCACGATTAGGGACAGTGGATGCCTAGAAAGATGTTTTTTTAAAATTAGTTTTAGGTTCCAGAGAGTAGATTCCTGAAAAAATGTGTTTCTTTTATGAAAAATGTGAGTGTGTTACTGCTAAAAAGTTGATTTAAATTTCATTTTTGGATAAGGGTGATTGCAATATTTCAACAAGTCAATTGAAATTTTCTTGCACGATTAGGGACAGTGGATGCCTAGAAAGATGTTTTTTTAAAATTAGTTTTAGGTTCCAGAGAGTAGATTCCTGAAAAAAATGTGTTTGTTTTATGAAAAATGTGAGTGTGTTACTGCAAAAAAGTTGATTTAAATATCGTTTTTGGATAAGGGTGATTGCAATATTTCAACAAGTTAATTGAAATTTTCTTGCAAGATTAGGGAGAGTGGATGCCTAGAAAGATGTTTTTTACAAATTCGTTATAGGTTCCAGAGAGTGGATTCCTGAAAAAAAAAATATTTGTTTCATGAAAAATGTGAGTGTGTTACTGCAAAAAAGTTGATTTAAATTTAGTTTCAGGATAAGCGTGAATGCATCATTTCAACAAGTTAATTCAAATTTTCTTGCACGATTAGGCAGAGTGGATGCATAGAAAGATTTTTTTTTTATATTTGTTTTAGGTTCCAGAGAGTTGATTCCTGAAAAAAATGTGTTTGTTTTATGAAAAATATGAGTGTGTTACTGCTAAAAAGTTTATTTAAATTTAGCTTCAGGATAGGCATGATTGCATTATTTCAACTAGTTAATTGAAATTTTCTTGCACGATTAGGGAGAGTGGATGCCTAGAAAGATGTTTTTTTTAATTAGTTTTAGGTTTCAGAGAGTAGATTCCTGAAAAAAATGTGTTTGTTTTATGAAAAATGTGAGGGTGTTACTGCTAAAAAGTTGATTTAAATTTTGTTTTTGAATAAGGGTGATTGCAATATTTCAACAAGTCAATTGAAATTTTCTTGCGTCGATTAGGGACAGTGGATGCCTAGAAAGATATTTTTTTAAAATTAGTTTTAGGTTTCAGAGAGTAGATTCCTGAAAAAAATGTGTTTGTTTTATGAAAAATGTGAGTGTGTTACTGCTAAAAAGTTGATTTAAATTTCGTTTTTGGATAAGGGTGATTGCAATATTTCAACAAGTCAATTGAAATTTTCTTGCACGATTAGGGACAGTGGATGCCTAGAAAGATCTTTTTTTAAAATTAGTTTTAGGTTCCAGAGAGTAGATTCCTGAAAAAAATGTGTTTGTTTTATGAAAAATGTGAGTGTGTTACTGCTAAAAAGTTGATTTAAATTTCGTTTTTGGATAAGGGTGATTGCAATACTTCAACAAGTCAATTGAAATTTTCTTGCACGATTAGGGACAGTGGATGCATAGAAAGATTTCTTTTTTAAATTAGTATTAGGTTTCAGAGAGTAGATTCCTGAAAAAAATGTGTTTGTTTTATGAAAAATGTGAGGGTGTTACTGCTAAAAAGTTGATTTAAATTTCGTTTTTGAATAAGGGTGATTGCAATATTTCAACAAGTCAATTGAAATTTTCTTGCACGATTAGGGACGGTGGATGCCTAGAAAGATGTTTTTTAAAAATTAGTTTTAGGTTCCAGAGAGTAGATTCCTGAAAAAAATGTGTTTGTTTTATGAAAAATGTGAGTGTGTTACTGCTAAAAAGTTAATTTAAATTTCATTTTTGGATAAGGGTGATTGCAATATTTCAACAAGTCAATTGAAATTTTTCTGCACGATTAGGGACGGTGGATGCCTAGAAAGATGTTTTTTAAAAATTAGTTTTAGGTTCCAGAGAGTAGATTCCTGAAAAAAATGTGTTTGTTTTATGAAAAATGTGAGTGTGTTACTGCAAAAAAGTTGATTTAAATATCGTTTTTGGATAAGGGTGATTGCAATATTTCAACAAGTTAATTGAAATTTCTTGCAAGATAAGGGAGAGTGGATGCCTAGAAAGATGTTTTTTACAAATTCGTTATAGGTTCCAGAGAGTGGATTCCTGAAAAAAAAATTCTTTGTTTCATGAAAAATGTGAGTGTGTTACTGCAAAAAAGTTGATTTAAATTTAGTTTCAGGATAAGCGTGAATGCATCATTTCAACAAGTTAATTCAAATTTTCTTGCACGATTAGGCAGAGTGGATGCATAGAAAGATTTTTTTTTTATATTTGTTTTAGGTTCCAGAGAGTTGATTCCTGAAAAAAATGTGTTTGTTTTATGAAAAATATGAGTGTGTTACTGCTAAAAAGTTTATTTAAATTTAGCTTCAGGATAGGCATGATTGCATTATTTCAACTAGTTAATTGAAATTTTCTTGCACGATTAGGGAGAGTGGATGCATAGAAAGATTTCTTTTTTAAATTAGTATTAGGTTTCACAGAGTAGATTCCTGAAAAAAATGTGTTTGTTTTATGAAAAATGTGAGGGTGTTACTGCTAAAAAGTTGATTTAAAAATTTCGTTTTTGAATAAGGGTGATTGCAATATTTCAATAAGTCAATTGAAATTTTGTTGCACGATTAGGGACAGTGGATGCCTAGAAAGATGTTTTTTTAAAATTAGTTTTAGGTTTCAGAGAGTAGATTCCTGAAAAAAATGTGTTTGTTTTATGAAAAATGTGAGTGTGTTACTGCTAAAAAGTTGATTTAAATTTCGTTTTTGGATAAGGGTGCTTGCAATATTTCAACTAGTCAATTGAAATTTTCTTGCACGATTAGGGACAGTGGATGCCTAGAAAGATCTTTTTTTTAAATTAGTTTTAGGTTCCAGAGAGTAGATTCCTGAAAAAAATTTGTTTGTTTTATGAAAAATGTGAGGGTGTTACTGCTAAAAAGTTGATTTAAATTTCATTTTTGAATAAGGGTGATTGCAATATTTCAACAAGTCAATTGAAATTTTCTTGCACGATAAGGGACAGTGGATGCCTAGAAAGATGTTTTTTTAAAATTAGTTTTAGGTTCCAGAGAGTAGATTCCTGAAAAAAATGTGTTTGTTTTATGAAAAATGTGAGTGTGTTACTGCTAAAAAGTTGATTTAAATTTCATTTTTGGATAAGGGGGATTGCAATATTTCAACAAGTCAATTGAAATTTTCTTGCACGATTAGGGACAGTGGATGCCTAGAAAGATGTTTTTTTAAAATTAGTTTTAGGTTCCAGAGAGTAGATTCCTGAAAAAAATGTGTTTGTTTTATGAAAAATGTGAGTGTGTTACTGCTAAAAAGTTGATTTAAATATCGTTTTTGGATAAGGGTGATTGCAATATTTCAATAAGTTAATTGAAATTTTCTTGGAAGATTAGGGAGAGTGGATGCCTAGAAAGATGTTTTTTTTAATTAGTTTTAGGTTTCAGAGAGTAGATTCCTGAAAAAAATGTGTTTGTTTTATGAAAAATGTGAGGGTGTTACTGCTAAAAAGTTGATTTAAATTTCGTTTTTGAATAAGGGTGATTGCAATATTTCAACAAGTCAATTGAAATTTTCTTGCATGATTAGGGACAGTGGATGCCTAGAAAGATATTTTTTTAAAATTAGTTTTAGGTTTCAGAGAGTAGATTCCTGAAAAAAATGTGTTTGTTTTATGAAAAATGTGAGTGTGTTACTGCTAAAAAGTTGATTTAAATTTCGTTTTTGGATAAGGGTGATTGCAATATTTCAACAAGTCAATTGAAATTTTCTTGCACGATTAGGGACAGTGGATGCCTAGAAAGATCTTTTTTTAAAATTAGTTTTAGGTTCCAGAGAGTAGATTCCTGAAAAAAATGTGTTTGTTTTATGAAAAATGTGAGTGTGTTACTGCTAAAAAGTTGATTTAAATTTCGTTTTTGGATAAGGGTGATTGCAATACTTCAACAAGTCAATTGAAATTTTCTTGCACGATTAGGGACAGTGGATGCATAGAAAGATTTCTTTTATAAATTAGTATTAGGTTTCAGAGAGTAGATTCCTGAAAAAAATGTGTTTGTTTTATGAAAAATGTGAGGGTGTTACTGCTAAAAAGTTGATTTAAATTTCGTTTTTGAATAAGGGTGATTGCAATATTTCAATAAGTCAATTGAAATTTTCTTGCACGATTAGGGACAGTGGATGCATAGAAAGATGTTTTTTTTAAATTAGTTTTAGGTTTCAGAGAGTAGATTCCTGAAAAAAGTGTGTTTGTTTTATGAAAAATGTGAGTGTGTTACTGCTAAAAAGTTGATTTAAATTTCGTTTTTGGATAAGGGTGATTGCAATATTTCAACAAGTCAATTGAAATTTTCTTGCACGATTAGGGACAGTGGATGCCTAGAAAGATGTTTTTTTAAAATTAGTTTTAGGTTCCAGAGAGTAGATTCCTGAAAAAAATGTGTTTGTTTTATGAAAAATGTGAGTGTGTTACTGCAAAAAAGTTGATTTAAATATCGTTTTTGGATAAGGGTGATTGCAATATTTCAACAAGTTAATTGAAATTTTCTTGCAAGATTAGGGAGAGTGGATGCCTAGAAAGATGTTTTTTACAAATTCGTTATAGGTTCCAGAGAGTGGATTCCTGAAAAAAAAATATTTGTTTCATGAAAAATGTGAGTGTGTTACTGCAAAAAAGTTGATTTAAATTTAGTTTCAGGATAAGCGTGAATGCATCATTTTAACAAGTTAATTCAAATTTTCTTGCACGATTAGGCAGAGTGGATGCATAGAAAGATTTTTTTTTTATATTTGTTTTAGGTTCCAGAGAGTTGATTCCTGAAAAAAATGTGTTTGTTTTATGAAAAATATGAGTGTGTTACTGCTAAAAAGTTTATTTAAATTTAGCTTCAGGATAGGCATGATTGCATTATTTCAACTAGTTAATTGAAATTTTCTTGCACGATTAGGGAGAGTGGATGCATAGAAAGATTTCTTTTTTAAATTAGTATTAGGTTTCACAGAGTAGATTCCTGAAAAAAATGTGTTTGTTTTATGAAAAATGTGAGGGTGTTACTGCTAAAAAGTTGATTTAAATTTCGTTTTTGAATAAGGGTGATTGCAATATTTCAATAAGTCAATTGAAATTTTGTTGCACGATTAGGGACAGTGGATGCCTAGAAAGATGTTTTTTTAAAATTAGTTTTAGGTTTCAGAGAGTAGATTCCTGAAAAAAATGTGTTTGTTTTATGAAAAATGTGAGTGTGTTACTGCTAAAAAGTTGATTTAAATTTCGTTTTTGGATAAGGGTGCTTGCAATATTTCAACTAGTCAATTGAAATTTTCTTGCACGATTAGGGACAGTGGATGCCTAGAAAGATCTTTTTTTTAAATTAGTTTTAGGTTCCAGAGAGTAGATTCCTGAAAAAAATTTGTTTGTTTTATGAAAAATGTGAGGGTGTTACTGCTAAAAAGTTGATTTAAATTTCATTTTTGAATAAGGGTGATTGCAATATTTCAACAAGTCAATTGAAATTTTCTTGCACGATAAGGGACAGTGGATGCCTAGAAAGATGTTTTTTTAAAATTAGTTTTAGGTTCCAGAGAGTAGATTCCTGAAAAAAATGTGTTTGTTTTATGAAAAATGTGAGTGTGTTACTGCTAAAAAGTTGATTTAAATTTCATTTTTGGATAAGGGGGATTGCAATATTTCAACAAGTCAATTTAAATTTTCTTGCACGATTAGGGACAGTGGATGCCTAGAAAGATGTTTTTTTAAAATTAGTTTTAGGTTCCAGAGAGTAGATTCCTGAAAAAAATGTGTTTGTTTTATGAAAAATGTGAGTGTGTTACTGCTAAAAAGTTGATTTAAATATCGTTTTTGGATAAGGGTGATTGCAATATTTCAATAAGTTAATTGAAATTTTCTTGGAAGATTAGGGAGAGTGGATGCCTAGAAAGATGTTTTTTTTAATTAGTTTTAGGTTTCAGAGAGTAGATTCCTGAAAAAAATGTGTTTGTTTTATGAAAAATGTGAGGGTGTTACTGCTAAAAAGTTGATTTAAATTTCGTTTTTGAATAAGGGTGATTGCAATATTTCAACAAGTCAATTGAAATTTTCTTGCATGATTAGGGACAGTGGATGCCTAGAAAGATATTTTTTTAAAATTAGTTTTAGGTTTCAGAGAGTAGATTCCTGAAAAAAATGTGTTTGTTTTATGAAAAATGTGAGTGTGTTACTGCTAAAAAGTTGATTTAAATTTCGTTTTTGGATAAGGGTGATTGCAATATTTCAACAAGTCAATTGAAATTTTCTTGCACGATTAGGGACAGTGGATGCCTAGAAAGATCTTTTTTTAAAATTAGTTTTAGGTTCCAGAGAGTAGATTCCTGAAAAAAATGTGTTTGTTTTATGAAAAATGTGAGTGTGTTACTGCTAAAAAGTTGATTTAAATTTCGTTTTTGGATAAGGGTGATTGCAATACTTCAACAAGTCAATTGAAATTTTCTTGCACGATTAGGGACAGTGGATGCATAGAAAGATTTCTTTTATAAATTAGTATTAGGTTTCAGAGAGTAGATTCCTGAAAAAAATGTGTTTGTTTTATGAAAAATGTGAGGGTGTTACTGCTAAAAAGTTGATTTAAATTTCGTTTTTGAATAAGGGTGATTGCAATATTTCAATAAGTCAATTGAAATTTTCTTGCACGATTAGGGACAGTGGATGCATAGAAAGATGTTTTTTTTAAATTAGTTTTAGGTTTCAGAGAGTAGATTCCTGAAAAAAGTGTGTTTGTTTTATGAAAAATGTGAGTGTGTTACTGCTAAAAAGTTGATTTAAATTTCGTTTTTGGATAAGGGTGATTGCAATATTTCAACAAGTCAATTGAAATTTTCTTGCACGATTAGGGACAGTGGATGCCTAGAAAGATGTTTTTTTAAAATTAGTTTTAGGTTCCAGAGAGTAGATTCCTGAAAAAAATGTGTTTGTTTTATGAAAAATGTGAGTGTGTTACTGCAAAAAAGTTGATTTAAATATCGTTTTTGGATAAGGGTGATTGCAATATTTCAACAAGTTAATTGAAATTTTCTTGCAAGATTAGGGAGAGTGGATGCCTAGAAAGATGTTTTTTACAAATTCGTTATAGGTTCCAGAGAGTGGATTCCTGAAAAAAAAATATTTGTTTCATGAAAAATGTGAGTGTGTTACTGCAAAAAAGTTGATTTAAATTTAGTTTCAGGATAAGCGTGAATGCATCATTTTAACAAGTTAATTCAAATTTTCTTGCACGATTAGGCAGAGTGGATGCATAGAAAGATTTTTTTTTTATATTTGTTTTAGGTTCCAGAGAGTTGATTCCTGAAAAAAATGTGTTTGTTTTATGAAAAATATGAGTGTGTTACTGCTAAAAAGTTTATTTAAATTTAGCTTCAGGATAGGCATGATTGCATTATTTCAACTAGTTAATTGAAATTTTCTTGCACGATTAGGGAGAGTGGATGCATAGAAAGATTTCTTTTTTAAATTAGTATTAGGTTTCACAGAGTAGATTCCTGAAAAAAATGTGTTTGTTTTATGAAAAATGTGAGGGTGTTACTGCTAAAAAGTTGATTTAAATTTCGTTTTTGAATAAGGGTGATTGCAATATTTCAATAAGTCAATTGAAATTTTGTTGCACGATTAGGGACAGTGGATGCCTAGAAAGATGTTTTTTTAAAATTAGTTTTAGGTTTCAGAGAGTAGATTCCTGAAAAAAATGTGTTTGTTTTATGAAAAATGTGAGTGTGTTACTGCTAAAAAGTTGATTTAAATTTCGTTTTTGGATAAGGGTGCTTGCAATATTTCAACTAGTCAATTGAAATTTTCTTGCACGATTAGGGACAGTGGATGCCTAGAAAGATCTTTTTTTAAAATTAGTTTTAGGTTCCAGAGAGTAGATTCCTGAAAAAAATTTGTTTGTTTTATGAAAAATGTGAGGGTGTTACTGCTAAAAAGTTGATTTAAATTTCGTTTTTGAATAAGGGTGATTGCAATATTTCAACAAGTCAATTGAAATTTTCTTGCACGATTAGGGACAGTGGATGCCTAGAAAGATGTTTTTTTAAAATTAGTTTTAGGTTCCAGAGAGTAGATTCCTGAAAAAAATGTGTTTGTTTTATGAAAAATGTGAGTGTGTTACTGCTAAAAAGTTGATTTAAATGTCATTTTTGGATAAGGGTGATTGCAATATTTCAACAAGTCAATTGAAATGTTCTTGCACGATTAGGGACAGTGGATGCCTAGAAAGATGTTTTTTTAAAATTAGTTTTAGGTTCCAGAGAGTAGATTCCTGAAAAAAATGTGTTTGTTTTATGAAAAATGTGAGTGTGTTACTGCTAAAAAGTTGATTTAAATATCGTTTTTGGATAAGGGTGATTGCAATATTTCAATAAGTTAATTGAAATTTTCTTGGAAGATTAGGGAGAGTGGATGCCTAGAAAGATGTTTTTTTTAATTAGTTTTAGGTTTCAGAGAGTAGATTCCTGAAAAAAATGTGTTTGTTTTATGAAAAATGTGAGGGTGTTACTGCTAAAAAGTTGATTTAAATTTTGTTTTTGAATAAGGGTGATTGCAATATTTCAACAAGTCAATTGAAATTTTCTTGCGTCGATTAGGGACAGTGGATGCCTAGAAAGATATTTTTTTAAAATTAGTTTTAGGTTTCAGAGAGTAGATTCCTGAAAAAAATGTGTTTGTTTTATGAAAAATGTGAGTGTGTTACTGCTAAAAAGTTGATTTAAATTTCGTTTTTGGATAAGGGTGATTGCAATATTTCAACAAGTCAATTGAAATTTTCTTGCACGATTAGGGACAGTGGATGCCTAGAAAGATCTTTTTTTAAAATTAGTTTTAGGTTCCAGAGAGTAGATTCCTGAAAAAAATGTGTTTGTTTTATGAAAAATGTGAGTGTGTTACTGCTAAAAAGTTGATTTAAATTTCGTTTTTGGATAAGGGTGATTGCAATACTTCAACAAGTCAATTGAAATTTTCTTGCACGATTAGGGACAGTGGATGCATAGAAAGATTTCTTTTTTAAATTAGTATTAGGTTTCAGAGAGTAGATTCCTGAAAAAAATGTGTTTGTTTTATGAAAAATGTGAGGGTGTTACTGCTAAAAAGTTGATTTAAATTTCGTTTTTGAATAAGGGTGATTGCAATATTTCAACAAGTCAATTGAAATTTTCTTGCACGATTAGGGACGGTGGATGCCTAGAAAGATGTTTTTTAAAAATTAGTTTTAGGTTCCAGAGAGTAGATTCCTGAAAAAAATGTGTTTGTTTTATGAAAAATGTGAGTGTGTTACTGCTAAAAAGTTAATTTAAATTTCATTTTTGGATAAGGGTGATTGCAATATTTCAACAAGTCAATTGAAATTTTTCTGCACGATTAGGGACGGTGGATGCCTAGAAAGATGTTTTTTAAAAATTAGTTTTAGGTTCCAGAGAGTAGATTCCTGAAAAAAATGTGTTTGTTTTATGAAAAATGTGAGTGTGTTACTGCAAAAAAGTTGATTTAAATATCGTTTTTGGATAAGGGTGATTGCAATATTTCAACAAGTTAATTGAAATTTCTTGCAAGATTAGGGAGAGTGGATGCCTAGAAAGATGTTTTTTACAAATTCGTTATAGGTTCCAGAGAGTGGATTCCTGAAAAAAAAATTCTTTGTTTCATGAAAAATGTGAGTGTGTTACTGCAAAAAAGTTGATTTAAATTTAGTTTCAGGATAAGCGTGAATGCATCATTTCAACAAGTTAATTCAAATTTTCTTGCACGATTAGGCAGAGTGGATGCATAGAAAGATTTTTTTTTTATATTTGTTTTAGGTTCCAGAGAGTTGATTCCTGAAAAAAATGTGTTTGTTTTATGAAAAATATGAGTGTGTTACTGCTAAAAAGTTTATTTAAATTTAGCTTCAGGATAGGCATGATTGCATTATTTCAACTAGTTAATTGAAATTTTCTTGCACGATTAGGGAGAGTGGATGCATAGAAAGATTTCTTTTTTAAATTAGTATTAGGTTTCACAGAGTAGATTCCTGAAAAAAATGTGTTTGTTTTATGAAAAATGTGAGGGTGTTACTGCTAAAAAGTTGATTTAAATTTCGTTTTTGAATAAGGGTGATTGCAATATTTCAATAAGTCAATTGAAATTTTGTTGCACGATTAGGGACAGTGGATGCCTAGAAAGATGTTTTTTTAAAATTAGTTTTAGGTTTCAGAGAGTAGATTCCTGAAAAAAATGTGTTTGTTTTATGAAAAATGTGAGTGTGTTACTGCTAAAAAGTTGATTTAAATTTCGTTTTTGGATAAGGGTGCTTGCAATATTTCAACTAGTCAATTGAAATTTTCTTGCACGATTAGGGACAGTGGATGCCTAGAAAGATCTTTTTTTTAAATTAGTTTTAGGTTCCAGAGAGTAGATTCCTGAAAAAAATTTGTTTGTTTTATGAAAAATGTGAGGGTGTTACTGCTAAAAAGTTGATTTAAATTTCATTTTTGAATAAGGGTGATTGCAATATTTCAACAAGTCAATTGAAATTTTCTTGCACGATTAGGGACAGTGGATGCCTAGAAAGATTTTTTTTAAAATTAGTTTTAGGTTCCAGAGAGTAGATTCCTGAAAAAAATGTGTTTGTTTTATGAAAAATGTGAGTGTGTTACTGCTAAAAAGTTGATTTAAATTTCATTTTTGGATAAGGGTGATTGCAATATTTCAACAAGTCAATTGAAATTTTCTTGCACGATTAGGGACAGTGGATGCCTAGAAAGATCTTTTTTTAAAATTAGTTTTAGGTTCCAGAGAGTAGATTCCTGAAAAAAATGTGTTTGTTTTATGAAAAATGTGAGTGTGTTACTGCTAAAAAGTTGATTTAAATATCGTTTTTGGATAAGGGTGATTGCAATATTTCAATAAGTTAATTGAAATTTTCTTGGAAGATTAGGGAGAGTGGATGCCTAGAAAGATGTTTTTTTTAATTAGTTTTAGGTTTCAGAGAGTAGATTCCTGAAAAAAATGTGTTTGTTTTATGAAAAATGTGAGGGTGTTACTGCTAAAAAGTTGATTTAAATTTCGTTTTTGAATAAGGGTGATTGCAATATTTCAACAAGTCAATTGAAATTTTCTTGCATGATTAGGGACAGTGGATGCCTAGAAAGATATTTTTTTAAAATTAGTTTTAGGTTTCAGAGAGTAGATTCCTGAAAAAAATGTGTTTGTTTTATGAAAAATGTGAGTGTGTTACTGCTAAAAAGTTGATTTAAATTTCGTTTTTGGATAAGGGTGATTGCAATATTTCAACAAGTCAATTGAAATTTTCTTGCACGATTAGGGACAGTGGATGCCTAGAAAGATCTTTTTTTAAAATTAGTTTTAGGTTCCAGAGAGTAGATTCCTGAAAAAATGTGTTTGTTTTATGAAAAATGTGAGTGTGTTACTGCTAAAAAGTTGATTTAAATTTCGTTTTTGGATAAGGGTGATTGCAATACTTCAACAAGTCAATTGAAATTTTCTTGCACGATTAGGGACAGTGGATGCATAGAAAGATTTCTTTTTTAAATTAGTATTAGGTTTCAGAGAGTAGATTCCTGAAAAAAATGTGTTTGTTTTATGAAAAATGTGAGGGTGTTACTGCTAAAAAGTTGATTTAAATTTCGTTTTTGAATAAGGGTGATTGCAATATTTCAACAAGTCAATTGAATTTTTCTTGCACGATTAGGGACAGTGGATGCCTAGAAAGATGTTTTTTTTAAATTAGTTTTAGGTTCCAGAGAGTAGATTCCTGAAAAAAATGTGTTTGTTTTATGAAAAATGTGAGTGTGTTACTGCTAAAAAGTTAATTTAAATTTCATTTTTGGATAAGGGTGATTGCAATATTTCAACAAGTCAATTGAAATTTTTTTGCACGATTAGGGACAGTGGATGCCTAGAAAGATGTTTTTTAAAAATTAGTTTTAGGTTCCAGAGAGTAGATTCCTGAAAAAAATGTGTTTGTTTTATGAAAAATGTGAGTGTGTTACTACAAAAAAGTTGATTTAAATATCGTTTTTGGATAAGGGTGATTGCAATATTTCAACAAGTTAATTGAAATTTCTTGCAAGATTAGGGAGAGTGGATGCCTAGAAAGATGTTTTTTACAAATTCGTTATAGGTTCCAGAGAGTGGATTCCTGAAAAAAAAATTATTTGTTTCATGAAAAATGTGAGTGTGTTACTGCAAAAAAGTTGATTTAAATTTAGTTTCAGGATAAGCGTGAATGCATCATTTCAACAAGTTAATTCAAATTTTCTTGCACGATTCGGGAGAGTGGATGCATAGAAAGATTTTTTTTTATATTTGTTTTAGGTTCCAGAGAGTTGATTCCTGAGAAAAATGTGTTTGTTTTATGAAAAATATGAGTGTGTTACTGCTAAAAAGTTTATTTAAATTTAGCTTCAGGATAGGCATGATTGCATTATTTCAACTAGTTAATTGAAATTTTCTTGCACGATTAGGGAGAGTGGATGCATAGAAAGATGTTTTTTTTATATTTGTTTTAGGTTCCAGAGAGTTGATTCCTGAAAAAATGTGTTTGTTTTATGAAAAATGTGAGTGTGTTACTGCTAAAAAGTTGATTTAAATTTCGTTTTTGGATAAGGGTGATTGCAATATTTCAACAAGTCAATTGAAATTTTCTTGCACGATTAGGGACAGTGGATGCCTAGAGAGATGTTTTTTTAAAATTAGTTTTAGGTTTCAGAGAGTAGATTCCTGAAAAAAATGTGTTTGTTTTATGAAAAATGTGAGTGTGTTACTGCTAAAAAGTTGATTTAAATTTCGTTTTTGGATAAGGGTGATTGCAATATTTCAACAAGTCAATTGAAATTTTCTTGCACGATTAGGGACAGTGGATGCCTAGAAAGATGTTTTTTTAAAATTAGTTTTAGGTTCCAGAGAGTAGATTCCTGAAAAAAATGTGTTTGTTTTATGAAAAATGTGAGTGTGTTACTGCTAAAAAGTTGATTTAAATTTCGTTTTTGGATAAGGGTGATTGCAATACTTCAACAAGTTAATTGAAATTTTCTTGCACGATTAGGGAGAGTGGATGCATAGAAAGATATCTTTTTTAAATTAGTATTAGGTTTCACAGAGTAGATTCCTGAAAAAAATGTGTTTGTTTTATGAAAAATGTGAGGGTGTTACTGCTAAAAAGTTGATTTAAATTTCGTTTTTGAATAAGGGTGATTGCAATATTTCAATAAGTCAATTGAAATGTTGTTGCACGATTAGGGACAGTGGATGCCTAGAAAGATGTTTTTTTAAAATTAGTTTTAGGTTTCAGAGAGTAGATTCCTGAAAAAAATGTGTTTGTTTTATGAAAAATGTGAGTGTGTTACTGCTAAAAAGTTGATTTAAATTTCGTTTTTGGATAAGGGTGATTGCAATATTTCAACAAGTCAATTGAAATTTTCTTGCACGATTAGGGACAGTGGATGCCTAGAAAGATGTTTTTTTAAAATTAGTTTTAGGTTCCAGAGAGTAGATTCCTGAAAAAAAATTGTTTGTTTTATGAAAAATGTGAGTGTGTTACTGCTAAAAAGTTGATTTAAATTTCAATTTTGGATAAGGGTGATTGCAATACTTCAACAAGTCAATTGAAATTTTCTTGCACGATTAGGGACAGTGGATGCCTAGAAAGATGTTTTTTTCAAATTAGTTTTAGGTTCCAGAGAGTAGATTCCTGAAAAAAATGTGTTTGTTTTATGAAAAATGTGAGGGTGTTACTGCTAAAAAGTTGATTTAAATTTCGTTTTTGAATAAGGGTGATTGCAATATTTCAACAAGTCAATTGAAATTTTCTTGCACGATTAGGGACAGTGGATGCCTAGAAAGATGTTTTTTTTAAAATTAGTTTTAGGTTCCAGAGAGTAGATTCCTGAAAAAAATGTGTTTGTTTTATGAAAAATGTGAGTGTGTTACTGCTAAAAAGTTGATTTAAATTTCATTTTTGGATAAGGGTGATTGCAATATTTCAACAAGTCAATTGAAATTTTCTTGCACGATTAGGGACAGTGGATGCCTAGAAAGATGTTTTTTTAAAATTAGTTTTAGGTTCCAGAGAGTAGATTCCTGAAAAAAATGTGTTTGTTTTATGAAAAATGTGAGTGTGTTACTGCTAAAAAGTTGATTTAAATATCGTTTTTGGATAAGGGTGATTGCAATATTTCAATAAGTTAATTGAAATTTTCTTGGAAGATTAGGGAGAGTGGATGCCTAGAAAGATGTTTTTTTTTAATTAGTTTTAGGTTTCAGAGAGTAGATTCCTGAAAAAAATGTGTTTGTTTTATGAAAAATGTGAGGGTGATACTGCTAAAAAGTTGATTTAAATTTCGTTTTTGAATAAGGGTGATTGCAATATTTCAACAAGTCAATTGAAATTTTCTTGCACGATTAGGGACAGTGGATGCCTAAAAAGATATTTTTTTAAAATTAGTTTTAGGTTTCAGAGAGTAGATTCCTGAAAAAAATGTGTTTGTTTTATGAAAAATGTGAGTGTGTTACTGCTAAAAAGTTGATTTAAATTTCGTTTTTGGATAAGGGTGATTGCAATATTTCAACAAGTCAATTGAAATTTTCTTGCACGATTAGGGACAGTGGATGCCTAGAAAGATGTTTTTTTAAAATTAGTTTTAGGTTCCAGAGAGTAGATTCCTGAAAAAAATGTGTTTGTTTTATGAAAAATGTGAGTGTGTTACTGCTAAAAAGTTGATTTAAATTTCGTTTTTGGATAAGGGTGATTGCAATACTTCAACAAGTCAATTGAAATTTTCTTGCACGATTAGGGACAGTGGATGCATAGAAAGATTTCTTTTTTAAATTAGTATTAGGTTTCAGAGAGTAGATTCCTGAAAAAAATGTGTTTGTTTTATGAAAAATGTGAGGGTGTTACTGCTAAAAAGTTGATTTAAATTTCGTTTTTGAATAAGGGTGATTGCAATATTTCAACAAGTCAATTGAAATTTTCTTGCACGATTAGGGACAGTGGATGCCTAGAAAGATGTTTTTTTAAAATTAGTTTTAGGTTCCAGAGAGTAGATTCCTGAAAAAAATGTGTTTGTTTTATGAAAAATGTGAGTGTGTTACTGCTAAAAAGTTAATTTAAATTTCATTTTTGGATAAGGGTGATTGCAATATTTCAACAAGTCAATTGAAATTTTCTTGCACGATTAGGGACAGTGGATGCCTAGAAAGATGTTTTTTAAAAATTTGTTTTAGGTTCCAGAGAGTAGATTCCTGAAAAAAATGTGTTTGTTTTATGAAAAATGTGAGTGTGTTACTGCTAAAAAGTTGATTTAAATATCGTTTTTGGATAAGGGTGATTGCAATATTTCAATAAGTTAATTGAAATTTTCTTGGAAGATTAGGGAGAGTGGATGCCTAGAAAGATGTTTTTTTTTAATTAGTTTTAGGTTTCAGAGAGTAGATTCCTGAAAAAAATGTGTTTGTTTTATGAAAAATGTGAGGGTGATACTGCTAAAAAGTTGATTTAAATTTCGTTTTTGAATAAGGGTGATTGCAATATTTCAACAAGTCAATTGAAATTTTCTTGCACGATTAGGGACAGTGGATGCCTAAAAAGATATTTTTTTAAAATTAGTTTTAGGTTTCAGAGAGTAGATTCCTGAAAAAAATGTGTTTGTTTTATGAAAAATGTGAGTGTGTTACTGCTAAAAAGTTGATTTAAATTTCGTTTTTGGATAAGGGTGATTGCAATATTTCAACAAGTCAATTGAAATTTTCTTGCACGATTAGGGACAGTGGATGCCTAGAAAGATGTTTTTTTAAAATTAGTTTTAGGTTCCAGAGAGTAGATTCCTGAAAAAAATGTGTTTGTTTTATGAAAAATGTGAGTGTGTTACTGCTAAAAAGTTGATTTAAATTTCGTTTTTGGATAAGGGTGATTGCAATACTTCAACAAGTCAATTGAAATTTTCTTGCACGATTAGGGACAGTGGATGCATAGAAAGATTTCTTTTTTAAATTAGTATTAGGTTTCAGAGAGTAGATTCCTGAAAAAAATGTGTTTGTTTTATGAAAAATGTGAGGGTGTTACTGCTAAAAAGTTGATTTAAATTTCGTTTTTGAATAAGGGTGATTGCAATATTTCAACAAGTCAATTGAAATTTTCTTGCACGATTAGGGACAGTGGATGCCTAGAAAGATGTTTTTTTAAAATTAGTTTTAGGTTCCAGAGAGTAGATTCCTGAAAAAAATGTGTTTGTTTTATGAAAAATGTGAGTGTGTTACTGCTAAAAAGTTAATTTAAATTTCATTTTTGGATAAGGGTGATTGCAATATTTCAACAAGTCAATTGAAATTTTCTTGCACGATTAGGGACAGTGGATGCCTAGAAAGATGTTTTTTAAAAATTTGTTTTAGGTTCCAGAGAGTAGATTCCTGAAAAAAATGTGTTTGTTTTATGAAAAATGTGAGTGTGTTACTGCTAAAAAGTTAATTTAAATTTCATTTTTGGATAAGGGTGATTGCAATATTTCAACAAGTTAATTGAAATTTTCTTGCAAGATTAGGGAGAGTGGATGCCTAGAAAGATGTTTTTTACAAATTCGTTATAGGTTCCAGAGAGTGGATTCCTGAAAAAAAAATTATTTGTTTCATGAATAATGTGAGTGTGTTACTGCAAAAAAGTTGATTTAAATTTCGTTTTTGAATAAGGGTGATTGCAATATTTCAATAAGTCAATTGAAATTTTCTTGCACGATTAGGGACAGTGGATGCATAGAAAGATGTTTTTTTTAAATTAGTTTTAGGTTTCAGAGAGTAGATTCCTGAAAAAAATGTGTTTGTTTTATGAAAAATGTGAGTGTGTTACTGCTAAAAAGTTGATTTAAATTTCGTTTTTGGATAAGGGTGATTGCAATATTTCAACAAGTCCATTGAAATTTTCTTGCACGATTAGGGACAGTGGATGCCTAGAAAGATGTTTTTTTAAAATTAGTTTTAGGTTTCAGAGAGTAGATTCCTGAAAAAAATGTGTTTGTTTTATGAAAAATGTGAGTGTGTTACTGCTAAAAAGTTGATTTAAATTTCGTTTTTGGATAAGGGTGATTGCAATACTTCAACAAGTTAATTGAAATTTTCTTGCACGATTAGGGACAGTGGATGCATAGAAAGATTTCTTTTTTAAATTAGTATTAGTTTTCAGAGAGTAGATTCCTGAAAAAAATGTGTTTGTTTTATGAAAAATGTGAGGGTGTTACTGCTAAAAAGTTGATTTAAATTTCGTTTTTGAATAAGGGTGATTGCAATATTTCAACAAGTCAATTGAAATTTTCTTGCACGCTTAGGGACAATGGATGCCTAGAAAGATGTTTTTTTAAAATTAGTTTTAGGTTCCAGAGAGTAGATTCCTGAAAAAAATGTGTTTGTTTTATGAAAAATGTGAGTGTGTTACTGCTAAAAAGTTGATTTAAATTTCATTTTTGGATAAGGGTGATTGCAATATTTCAACAAGTCAATTGAAATTTTCTTGCACGATTAGGGACAGTGGATGCCTAGAAAGATGTTTTTTTAAAATTAGTTTTAGGTTCCAGAGAGTAGATTCCTGAAAAAAATGTGTTTGTTTTATGAAAAATGTGAGTGTGTTACTGCTAAAAAGTTGATTTAAATATCGTTTTTGGATAAGGGTGATTGCAATATTTCAATAAGTTAATTGAAATTTTCTTGGAAGATTAGGGAGAGTGGATGCCTAGAAAGATGTTTTTTTTTAATTAGTTTTAGGTTTCAGAGAGTAGATTCCTGAAAAAAATGTGTTTGTTTTATGAAAAATGTGAGGGTGATACTGCTAAAAAGTTGATTTAAATTTCGTTTTTGAATAAGGGTGATTGCAATATTTCAACAAGTCAATTGAAATTTTCTTGCACGATTAGGGACAGTGGATGCCTAAAAAGATATTTTTTTAAAATTAGTTTTAGGTTTCAGAGAGTAGATTCCTGAAAAAAATGTGTTTGTTTTATGAAAAATGTGAGTGTGTTACTGCTAAAAAGTTGATTTAAATTTCGTTTTTGGATAAGGGTGATTGCAATATTTCAACAAGTCAATTGAAATTTTCTTGCACGATTAGGGACAGTGGATGCCTAGAAAGATGTTTTTTTAAAATTAGTTTTAGGTTCCAGAGAGTAGATTCCTGAAAAAAATGTGTTTGTTTTATGAAAAATGTGAGTGTGTTACTGCTAAAAAGTTGATTTAAATTTCGTTTTTGGATAAGGGTGATTGCAATACTTCAACAAGTCAATTGAAATTTTCTTGCACGATTAGGGACAGTGGATGCCTAGAAAGATTTCTTTTTTAAATTAGTATTAGGTTTCAGAGAGTAGATTCCTGAAAAAAATGTGTTTGTTTTATGAAAAATGTGAGGGTGTTACTGCTAAAAAGTTGATTTAAATTTCGTTTTTGAATAAGGGTGATTGCAATATTTCAACAAGTCAATTGAAATTTTCTTGCACGATTAGGGACAGTGGATGCCTAGAAAGATGTTTTTTTAAAATTAGTTTTAGGTTCCAGAGAGTAGATTCCTGAAAAAAATGTGTTTGTTTTATGAAAAATGTGAGTGTGTTACTGCTAAAAAGTTAATTTAAATTTCATTTTTGGATAAGGGTGATTGCAATATTTCAACAAGTCAATTGAAATTTTCTTGCACGATTAGGGACAGTGGATGCCTAGAAAGATGTTTTTTAAAAATTTGTTTTAGGTTCCAGAGAGTAGATTCCTGAAAAAAATGTGTTTGTTTTATGAAAAATGTGAGTGTGTTACTGCTAAAAAGTTAATTTAAATTTCATTTTTGGATAAGGGTGATTGCAATATTTCAACAAGTTAATTGAAATTTTCTTGCAAGATTAGGGAGAGTGGATGCCTAGAAAGATGTTTTTTACAAATTCGTTATAGGTTCCAGAGAGTGGATTCCTGAAAAAAAAATTATTTGTTTCATGAATAATGTGAGTGTGTTACTGCAAAAAAGTTGATTTAAATTTCGTTTTTGAATAAGGGTGATTGCAATATTTCAATAAGTCAATTGAAATTTTCTTGCACGATTAGGGACAGTGGATGCATAGAAAGATGTTTTTTTTAAATTAGTTTTAGGTTTCAGAGAGTAGATTCCTGAAAAAAATGTGTTTGTTTTATGAAAAATGTGAGTGTGTTACTGCTAAAAAGTTGATTTAAATTTCGTTTTTGGATAAGGGTGATTGCAATATTTCAACAAGTCCATTGAAATTTTCTTGCACGATTAGGGACAGTGGATGCCTAGAAAGATGTTTTTTTAAAATTAGTTTTAGGTTTCAGAGAGTAGATTCCTGAAAAAAAATGTGTTTGTTTTATGAAAAATGTGAGTGTGTTACTGCTAAAAAGTTGATTTAAATTTCGTTTTTGGATAAGGGTGATTGCAATACTTCAACAAGTTAATTGAAATTTTCTTGCACGATTAGGGACAGTGGATGCATAGAAAGATTTCTTTTTTAAATTAGTATTAGTTTTCAGAGAGTAGATTCCTGAAAAAAATGTGTTTGTTTTATGAAAAATGTGAGGGTGTTACTGCTAAAAAGTTGATTTAAATTTCGTTTTTGAATAAGGGTGATTGCAATATTTCAACAAGTCAATTGAAATTTTCTTGCACGCTTAGGGACAATGGATGCCTAGAAAGATGTTTTTTTAAAATTAGTTTTAGGTTCCAGAGAGTAGATTCCTGAAAAAAATGTGTTTGTTTTATGAAAAATGTGAGTGTGTTACTGCTAAAAAGTTGATTTAAATTTCATTTTTGGATAAGGGTGATTGCAATATTTCAACAAGTCAATTGAAATTTTCTTGCACGATTAGGGACAGTGGATGCCTAGAAAGATGTTTTTTTAAAATTAGTTTTAGGTTCCAGAGAGTAGATTCCTGAAAAAAATGTGTTTGTTTTATGAAAAATGTGAGTGTGTTACTGCTAAAAAGTTGATTTAAATATCGTTTTTGGATAAGGGTGATTGCAATATTTCAATAAGTTAATTGAAATTTTCTTGGAAGATTAGGGAGAGTGGATGCCTAGAAAGATGTTTTTTTTAATTAGTTTTAGGTTTCAGAGAGTAGATTCCTGAAAAAAATGTGTTTGTTTTATGAAAAATGTGAGTGTGTTACTGCTAAAAAGTTGATTTAAATTTCATTTTTGGATAAGGGTGATTGCAATATTTCAACAAGTCAATTGAAATTTTCTTGCACGATTAGGGACAGTGGATGCCTAGAAAGATGTTTTTTAAAAATTTGTTTTAGGTTCCAGAGAGTAGATTCCTGAAAAAAATGTGTTTGTTTTATGAAAAATGTGAGTGTGTTACTGCTAAAAAGTTAATTTAAATTTCATTTTTGGATAAGGGTGATTGCAATATTTCAACAAGTTAATTGAAATTTTCTTGCAAGATTAGGGAGAGTGGATGCCTAGAAAGATGTTTTTTACAAATTCGTTATAGGTTCCAGAGAGTGGATTCCTGAAAAAAAAATTATTTGTTTCATGAATAATGTGAGTGTGTTACTGCAAAAAAGTTGATTTAAATTTCGTTTTTGAATAAGGGTGATTGCAATATTTCAATAAGTCAATTGAAATTTTCTTGCACGATTAGGGACAGTGGATGCATAGAAAGATGTTTTTTTTAAATTAGTTTTAGGTTTCAGAGAGTAGATTCCTGAAAAAAATGTGTTTGTTTTATGAAAAATGTGAGTGTGTTACTGCTAAAAAGTTGATTTAAATTTCGTTTTTGGATAAGGGTGATTGCAATATTTCAACAAGTCCATTGAAATTTTCTTGCACGATTAGGGACAGTGGATGCCTAGAAAGATGTTTTTTTAAAATTAGTTTTAGGTTTCAGAGAGTAGATTCCTGAAAAAAAATGTGTTTGTTTTATGAAAAATGTGAGTGTGTTACTGCTAAAAAGTTGATTTAAATTTCGTTTTTGGATAAGGGTGATTGCAATACTTCAACAAGTCAATTGAAATTTTCTTGCACGATTAGGGACAGTGGATGCCTAGAAAGATGTTTTTTTTTAAATTAGTTTTAGGTTCCAGAGAGTAGATTCCTGAAAAAAATGTGTTTGTTTTATGAAAAATGTGAGGGTGTTACTGCTAAAAAGTTGATTTAAATTTCGTTTTTGAATAAGGGTGATTGCAATATTTCAACAAGTCAATTGAAATTTTCTTGCACGATTAGGGACAGTGGATGCCTAGAAAGATGTTTTTTTTAAATTAGTTTTAGGTTCCAGAGAGTAGATTCCTGAAAAAAATGTGTTTGTTTTATGAAAAATGTGAGTGTGTTACTGCTAAAAAGTTGATTTAAATTTCATTTTTGGATAAGGGTGATTGCAATATTTCAACAAGTCAATTGAAATTTTCTTGCACGATTAGGGACAGTGGATGCCTAGAAAGATGTTTTTTTTAAATTAGTTTTAGGTTCCAGAGAGTAGATTCCTGAAAAAAATGTGTTTGTTTTATGAAAAATGTGAGTGTGTTACTGCTAAAAAGTTGATTTAAATATCGTTTTTGGATAAGGGTGATTGCAATATTTCAATAAGTTAATTGAAATTTTCTTGGAAGATTAGGGAGAGTGGATGCCTAGAAAGATGTTTTTTTTAATTAGTTTTAGGTTTCAGAGAGTAGATTCCTGAAAAAAATGTGTTTGTTTTATGAAAAATGTGAGGGTGTTACTGCTAAAAAGTTGATTTAAATTTCGTTTTTGAATAAGGGTGATTGCAATATTTCAACAAGTCAATTGAAATTTTCTTGCACGATTAGGGACAGTGGATGCCTAGAAAGATATTTTTTTAAAATTAGTTTTAGGTTTCAGAGAGTAGATTCCTGAAAAAAATGTGTTTGTTTTATGAAAAATGTGAGTGTGTTACTGCTAAAAAGTTGATTTAAATTTCGTTTTTGGATAAGGGTGATTGCAATATTTCAACAAGTTAATTGAAATTTTCTTGCACGATTAGGGACAGTGGATGCCTAGAAAGATGTTTTTTTAAAATTAGTTTTAGGTTCCAGAGAATAGATTCCTGAAAAAAATGTGTTTGTTTTATGAAAAATGTGAGTGTGTTACTGCTAAAAAGTTGATTTAAATTTCGTTTTTGGATAAGGGTGATTGCAATACTTCAACAAGTCAATTGAAATTTTCTTGCACGATTAGGGACAGTGGATGCATAGAAAGATTTCTTTTTTAAATTAGTATTAGTTTTCAGAGAGTAGATTCCTGAAAAAAATGTGTTTGTTTTATGAAAAATGTGAGGGTGTTACTGCTAAAAAGTTGATTTAAATTTCGTTTTTGAATAAGGGTGATTGCAATATTTCAACAAGTCAATTGAAATTTTCTTGCACGCTTAGGGACAATGGATGCCTAGAAAGATGTTTTTTTAAAATTAGTTTTAGGTTCCAGAGAGTAGATTCCTGAAAAAAATGTGTTTGTTTTATGAAAAATGTGAGTGTGTTACTGCTAAAAAGTTGATTTAAATTTCATTTTTGGATAAGGGTGATTGCAATATTTCAACAAGTCAATTGAAATTTTCTTGCACGATTAGGGACAGTGGATGCCTAGAAAGATGTTTTTTTAAAATTAGTTTTAGGTTCCAGAGAGTAGATTCCTGAAAAAAATGTGTTTGTTTTATGAAAAATGTGAGTGTGTTACTGCTAAAAAGTTGATTTAAATATCGTTTTTGGATAAGGGTGATTGCAATATTTCAATAAGTTAATTGAAATTTTCTTGGAAGATTAGGGAGAGTGGATGCCTAGAAAGATGTTTTTTTTAATTAGTTTTAGGTTTCAGAGAGTAGATTCCTGAAAAAAATGTGTTTGTTTTATGAAAAATGTGAGGGTGTTACTGCTAAAAAGTTGATTTAAATTTCGTTTTTGAATAAGGGTGATTGCAATATTTCAACAAGTCAATTGAAATTTTCTTGCACGATTAGGGACAGTGGATGCCTAGAAAGATATTTTTTTAAAATTAGTTTTAGGTTTCAGAGAGTAGATTCCTGAAAAAAATGTGTTTGTTTTATGAAAAATGTGAGTGTGTTACTGCTAAAAAGTTGATTTAAATTTCGTTTTTGGATAAGGGTGATTGCAATATTTCAACAAGTCAATTGAAATTTTCTTGCACGATTAGGGACAGTGGATGCCTAGAAAGATCTTTTTTTAAAATTAGTTTTAGGTTCCAGAGAGTAGATTCCTGAAAAAAATGTGTTTGTTTTATGAAAAATGTGAGGGTGTTACTGCTAAAAAGTTGATTTAAATTTCGTTTTTGGATAAGGGTGATTGCAATACTTCAACAAGTCAATTGAAATTTTCTTGCACGATTAGGGACAGTGGATGCATAGAAAGATTTCTTTTTAAAATTAGTTTTAGGTTCCAGAGAGTAGATTCCTGAAAAAAATGTGTTTGTTTTATGAAAAATGTGAGTGTGTTACTGCTAAAAAGTTAATTTAAATTTCATTTTTGGATAAGGGTGATTGCAATATTTCAACAAGTCAATTGAAATTTTCTTGCACGATTAGGGACAGTGGATGCCTAGAAAGATGTTTTTTAAAAATTAGTTTTAGGTTCCAGAGAGTAGATTCCTGAAAAAAATGTGTTTGTTTTATGAAAAATGTGAGTGTGTTACTGCAAAAAAGTTGATTTAAATATCGTTTTTGGATAAGGGTGATTGCAATATTTCAACAAGTTAATTGAAATTTTCTTGCAAGATTAGGGAGAGTGGATGCCTAGAAAGATGTTTTTTACAAATTCGTTATGGGTTCCAGAGAGTGGATTCCTGAAAAAAAATTATTTGTTTCATGAAAAATGTGAGTGTGTTACTGCAAAAAAGTTGATTTAAATTTAGTTTCAGGATAAGCGTGAATGCATCATTTCAACAAGTTAATTCAAATTTTCTTGCACGATTAGGGAGAGTGGATGCATAGAAAGATTTTTTTTTATATTTCTTTTAGGTTCCAGAGAGTTGATTCCTGAAAAAAATGTGTTTGTTTTATGAAAAATATGAGTGTGTTACTGCTAAAAAGTTTATTTAAATTTAGCTTCAGGATAGGCATGATTGCATTATTTCAACTAGTTAATTGAAATTTTCTTGCACGATTAGGGAGAGTGGATGCATAGAAAGATGTTTTTTTATATTTGTTTTAGGTTCCAGAGAGTTGATTCCTGAAAAAAATGTGTTTGTTTTATGAAAAATGTGAGTGTTACTGCTAAAAAGTTGATTTAAATTTCGTTTTTGGATAAGGGTGATTGCAATACTTCAACAAGTCAATTGAAATTTTCTTGCACGATTAGGGACAGTGGATGCATAGAAAGATTTCTTTTTTAAATTAGTATTAGGTTTCAGAGAGTAGATTCCTGAAAAAAATGTGTTTGTTTTATGAAAAATGTGAGGGTGTTACTGCTAAAAAGTTGATTTAAATTTCGTTTTTGAATAAGGGTGATTGCAATATTTCAATAAGTCAATTGAAATTTTCTTGCACGATTAGGGACAGTGGATACATAGAAAGATGTTTTTTTAAAATTAGTTTTAGGTTTCAGAGAGTAGATTCCTGAAAAAAGTGTGTTTGTTTTATGAAAAATGTGAGTGTGTTACTGCTAAAAAGTTGATTTACATTTCGTTTTTGGATAAGGGTGATTGCAATATTTCAACAAGTCAATTGAAATTTTCTTGCACGATTAGGGACAGTGGATGCCTAGAAAGATGTTTTTTTAAAATTAGTTTTAGGTTCCAGAGAGTAGATTCCTGAAAAAAATGTGTTTCTTTTATGAAAAATGTGAGTGTGTTACTGCTAAAAAGTTGATTTAAATTTCATTTTTGGATAAGGGTGATTGCAATATTTCAACAAGTCAATTGAAATTTTCTTGCAAGATTAGGGAGAGTGGATGCCTAGAAAGATGTTTTTTACAAATTCGTTATGGGTTCCAGAGAGTGGATTCCTGAAAAAAAAATTATTTGTTTCATGAAAAATGTGAGTGTGTTACTGCAAAAAAGTTGATTTAAATTTAGTTTCAGGATAAGCGTGAATGCATCATTTCAACAAGTTAATTCAAATTTTCTTGCACGATTAGGGAGAGTGGATGCATAGAAAGATTTTTTTTTATATTTCTTTTAGGTTCCAGAGAGTTGATTCCTGAAAAAAATGTGTTTGTTTTATGAAAAATATGAGTGTGTTACTGCTAAAAAGTTTATTTAAATTTAGCTTGAGGATAGGCATGATTGCATTATTTCAACTAGTTAATTGAAATTTTCTTGCACGATTAGGGAGAGTGGATGCATAGAAAGATGTTTTTTTATATTTGTTTTAGGTTCCAGAGAGTTGATTCCTGAAAAAAATGTGTTTGTTTTATGAAAAATGTGAGTGTGTTACTGCTAAAAAGTTGATTTAAATTTCGTTTTTGGATAAGGGTGATTGCAATATTTCAACAAGTCAATTGAAATTTTCTTGCACGATTAGGGACAGTGGATGCCTAGAGAGATCTTTTTTTTAAATTAGTTTTAGGTTTCAGAGAGTAGATTCCTGAAAAAAATGTGTTTGTTTTATGAAAAATGTGAGTGTGTTACTGCTAAAAAGTTGATTTAAATTTCGTTTTTGGATAAGGGTGATTGCAATATTTCAACAAGTCAATTGAAATTTTCTTGCACGATTAAGGACAGTGGATGCCTAGAAATATGTTTTTTTAAATTAGTTTTAGGTTCCAGAGAGTAGATTCCTGAAAAAAATGTGTTTGTTTTATGAAAAATGTGAGTGTGTTACTGCTAAAAAGTTGATTTAAATTTCGTTTTTGGATAAGGGTGATTGCAATACTTCAACAAGTCAATTGAAATTTTCTTGCACGATTAGGGACAGTGGATGCATAGAAAGATTTCTTTTTTAAATTAGTATTAGGTTTCAGAGAGTAGATTCCTGAAAAAAATGTGTTTGTTTTATGAAAAATGTGAGGGTGTTACTGCTAAAAAGTTGATTTAAATTTCGTTTTTGAATAAGGGTGATTGCAATATTTCAATAAGTCAATTGAAATTTTCTTGCACGATTAGGGACAGTGGATGCATAGAAAGATGTTTTTTTTAAATTAGTTTTAGGTTTCAGAGAGTAGATTCCTGAAAAAAGTGTGTTTGTTTTATGAAAAATGTGAGTGTGTTACTGCTAAAAAGTTGATTTAAATTTCGTTTTTGGATAAGGGTGATTGCAATATTTCAACAAGTCAATTGAAATTTTCTTGCACGATTAGGGACAGTGGATGCCTAGAAAGATGTTTTTTTAAAATTAGTTTTAGGTTCCAGAGAGTAGATTCCTGAAAAAATGTGTTTCTTTTATGAAAAATGTGAGTGTGTTACTGCTAAAAAGTTGATTTAAATTTCATTTTTGGATAAGGGTGATTGCAATATTTCAACAAGTCAATTGAAATTTTCTTGCACGATTAGGGACAGTGGATGCCTAGAAAGATGTTTTTTTAAAATTAGTTTTAGGTTCCAGAGAGTAGATTCCTGAAAAAAATGTGTTTGTTTTATGAAAAATGTGAGTGTGTTACTGCAAAAAAGTTGATTTAAATATCGTTTTTGGATAAGGGTGATTGCAATATTTCAACAAGTTAATTGAAATTTTCTTGCAAGATTAGGGAGAGTGGATGCCTAGAAAGATGTTTTTTACAAATTCGTTATAGGTTCCAGAGAGTGGATTCCTGAAAAAAAAAATATTTGTTTCATGAAAAATGTGAGTGTGTTACTGCAAAAAAGTTGATTTAAATTTAGTTTCAGGATAAGCGTGAATGCATCATTTCAACAAGTTAATTCAAATTTTCTTGCACGATTAGGCAGAGTGGATGCATAGAAAGATTTTTTTTTTATATTTGTTTTAGGTTCCAGAGAGTTGATTCCTGAAAAAAATGTGTTTGTTTTATGAAAAATATGAGTGTGTTACTGCTAAAAAGTTTATTTAAATTTAGCTTCAGGATAGGCATGATTGCATTATTTCAACTAGTTAATTGAAATTTTCTTGCACGATTAGGGAGAGTGGATGCCTAGAAAGATGTTTTTTTTAATTAGTTTTAGGTTTCAGAGAGTAGATTCCTGAAAAAAATGTGTTTGTTTTATGAAAAATGTGAGGGTGTTACTGCTAAAAAGTTGATTTAAATTTTGTTTTTGAATAAGGGTGATTGCAATATTTCAACAAGTCAATTGAAATTTTCTTGCGTCGATTAGGGACAGTGGATGCCTAGAAAGATATTTTTTTAAAATTAGTTTTAGGTTTCAGAGAGTAGATTCCTGAAAAAAATGTGTTTGTTTTATGAAAAATGTGAGTGTGTTACTGCTAAAAAGTTGATTTAAATTTCGTTTTTGGATAAGGGTGATTGCAATATTTCAACAAGTCAATTGAAATTTTCTTGCACGATTAGGGACAGTGGATGCCTAGAAAGATCTTTTTTTAAAATTAGTTTTAGGTTCCAGAGAGTAGATTCCTGAAAAAAATGTGTTTGTTTTATGAAAAATGTGAGTGTGTTACTGCTAAAAAGTTGATTTAAATTTCGTTTTTGGATAAGGGTGATTGCAATACTTCAACAAGTCAATTGAAATTTTCTTGCACGATTAGGGACAGTGGATGCATAGAAAGATTTCTTTTTTAAATTAGTATTAGGTTTCAGAGAGTAGATTCCTGAAAAAAATGTGTTTGTTTTATGAAAAATGTGAGGGTGTTACTGCTAAAAAGTTGATTTAAATTTCGTTTTTGAATAAGGGTGATTGCAATATTTCAACAAGTCAATTGAAATTTTCTTGCACGATTAGGGACGGTGGATGCCTAGAAAGATGTTTTTTAAAAATTAGTTTTAGGTTCCAGAGAGTAGATTCCTGAAAAAAATGTGTTTGTTTTATGAAAAATGTGAGTGTGTTACTGCTAAAAAGTTAATTTAAATTTCATTTTTGGATAAGGGTGATTGCAATATTTCAACAAGTCAATTGAAATTTTTCTGCACGATTAGGGACGGTGGATGCCTAGAAAGATGTTTTTTAAAAATTAGTTTTAGGTTCCAGAGAGTAGATTCCTGAAAAAAATGTGTTTGTTTTATGAAAAATGTGAGTGTGTTACTGCAAAAAAGTTGATTTAAATATCGTTTTTGGATAAGGGTGATTGCAATATTTCAACAAGTTAATTGAAATTTCTTGCAAGATTAGGGAGAGTGGATGCCTAGAAAGATGTTTTTTACAAATTCGTTATAGGTTCCAGAGAGTGGATTCCTGAAAAAAAAATTCTTTGTTTCATGAAAAATGTGAGTGTGTTACTGCAAAAAAGTTGATTTAAATTTAGTTTCAGGATAAGCGTGAATGCATCATTTCAACAAGTTAATTCAAATTTTCTTGCACGATTAGGCAGAGTGGATGCATAGAAAGATTTTTTTTTTATATTTGTTTTAGGTTCCAGAGAGTTGATTCCTGAAAAAAATGTGTTTGTTTTATGAAAAATATGAGTGTGTTACTGCTAAAAAGTTTATTTAAATTTAGCTTCAGGATAGGCATGATTGCATTATTTCAACTAGTTAATTGAAATTTTCTTGCACGATTAGGGAGAGTGGATGCATAGAAAGATTTCTTTTTTAAATTAGTATTAGGTTTCACAGAGTAGATTCCTGAAAAAAATGTGTTTGTTTTATGAAAAATGTGAGGGTGTTACTGCTAAAAAGTTGATTTAAAAATTTCGTTTTTGAATAAGGGTGATTGCAATATTTCAATAAGTCAATTGAAATTTTGTTGCACGATTAGGGACAGTGGATGCCTAGAAAGATGTTTTTTTAAAATTAGTTTTAGGTTTCAGAGAGTAGATTCCTGAAAAAAATGTGTTTGTTTTATGAAAAATGTGAGTGTGTTACTGCTAAAAAGTTGATTTAAATTTCGTTTTTGGATAAGGGTGCTTGCAATATTTCAACTAGTCAATTGAAATTTTCTTGCACGATTAGGGACAGTGGATGCCTAGAAAGATCTTTTTTTTAAATTAGTTTTAGGTTCCAGAGAGTAGATTCCTGAAAAAAATTTGTTTGTTTTATGAAAAATGTGAGGGTGTTACTGCTAAAAAGTTGATTTAAATTTCATTTTTGAATAAGGGTGATTGCAATATTTCAACAAGTCAATTGAAATTTTCTTGCACGATAAGGGACAGTGGATGCCTAGAAAGATGTTTTTTTAAAATTAGTTTTAGGTTCCAGAGAGTAGATTCCTGAAAAAAATGTGTTTGTTTTATGAAAAATGTGAGTGTGTTACTGCTAAAAAGTTGATTTAAATTTCATTTTTGGATAAGGGGGATTGCAATATTTCAACAAGTCAATTGAAATTTTCTTGCACGATTAGGGACAGTGGATGCCTAGAAAGATGTTTTTTTAAAATTAGTTTTAGGTTCCAGAGAGTAGATTCCTGAAAAAAATGTGTTTGTTTTATGAAAAATGTGAGTGTGTTACTGCTAAAAAGTTGATTTAAATATCGTTTTTGGATAAGGGTGATTGCAATATTTCAATAAGTTAATTGAAATTTTCTTGGAAGATTAGGGAGAGTGGATGCCTAGAAAGATGTTTTTTTAATTAGTTTTAGGTTTCAGAGAGTAGATTCCTGAAAAAAATGTGTTTGTTTTATGAAAAATGTGAGGGTGTTACTGCTAAAAAGTTGATTTAAATTTCGTTTTTGAATAAGGGTGATTGCAATATTTCAACAAGTCAATTGAAATTTTCTTGCATGATTAGGGACAGTGGATGCCTAGAAAGATATTTTTTTAAAATTAGTTTTAGGTTTCAGAGAGTAGATTCCTGAAAAAAATGTGTTTGTTTTATGAAAAATGTGAGTGTGTTACTGCTAAAAAGTTGATTTAAATTTCGTTTTTGGATAAGGGTGATTGCAATATTTCAACAAGTCAATTGAAATTTTCTTGCACGATTAGGGACAGTGGATGCCTAGAAAGATCTTTTTTTAAAATTAGTTTTAGGTTCCAGAGAGTAGATTCCTGAAAAAAATGTGTTTGTTTTATGAAAAATGTGAGTGTGTTACTGCTAAAAAGTTGATTTAAATTTCGTTTTTGGATAAGGGTGATTGCAATACTTCAACAAGTCAATTGAAATTTTCTTGCACGATTAGGGACAGTGGATGCATAGAAAGATTTCTTTTATAAATTAGTATTAGGTTTCAGAGAGTAGATTCCTGAAAAAAATGTGTTTGTTTTATGAAAAATGTGAGGGTGTTACTGCTAAAAAGTTGATTTAAATTTCGTTTTTGAATAAGGGTGATTGCAATATTTCAATAAGTCAATTGAAATTTTCTTGCACGATTAGGGACAGTGGATGCATAGAAAGATGTTTTTTTTAAATTAGTTTTAGGTTTCAGAGAGTAGATTCCTGAAAAAAGTGTGTTTGTTTTATGAAAAATGTGAGTGTGTTACTGCTAAAAAGTTGATTTAAATTTCGTTTTTGGATAAGGGTGATTGCAATATTTCAACAAGTCAATTGAAATTTTCTTGCACGATTAGGGACAGTGGATGCCTAGAAAGATGTTTTTTTAAAATTAGTTTTAGGTTCCAGAGAGTAGATTCCTGAAAAAATGTGTTTCTTTTATGAAAAATGTGAGTGTGTTACTGCTAAAAAGTTGATTTAAATTTCATTTTTGGATAAGGGTGATTGCAATATTTCAACAAGTCAATTGAAATTTTCTTGCACGATTAGGGACAGTGGATGCCTAGAAAGATGTTTTTTTAAAATTAGTTTTAGGTTCCAGAGAGTAGATTCCTGAAAAAAATGTGTTTGTTTTATGAAAAATGTGAGTGTGTTACTGCAAAAAAGTTGATTTAAATATCGTTTTTGGATAAGGGTGATTGCAATATTTCAACAAGTTAATTGAAATTTTCTTGCAAGATTAGGGAGAGTGGATGCCTAGAAAGATGTTTTTTACAAATTCGTTATAGGTTCCAGAGAGTGGATTCCTGAAAAAAAAATATTTGTTTCATGAAAAATGTGAGTGTGTTACTGCAAAAAAGTTGATTTAAATTTAGTTTCAGGATAAGCGTGAATGCATCATTTTAACAAGTTAATTCAAATTTTCTTGCACGATTAGGCAGAGTGGATGCATAGAAAGATTTTTTTTTTATATTTGTTTTAGGTTCCAGAGAGTTGATTCCTGAAAAAAATGTGTTTGTTTTATGAAAAATATGAGTGTGTTACTGCTAAAAAGTTTATTTAAATTTAGCTTCAGGATAGGCATGATTGCATTATTTCAACTAGTTAATTGAAATTTTCTTGCACGATTAGGGAGAGTGGATGCATAGAAAGATTTCTTTTTTAAATTAGTATTAGGTTTCACAGAGTAGATTCCTGAAAAAAATGTGTTTGTTTTATGAAAAATGTGAGGGTGTTACTGCTAAAAAGTTGATTTAAATTTCGTTTTTGAATAAGGGTGATTGCAATATTTCAATAAGTCAATTGAAATTTTGTTGCACGATTAGGGACAGTGGATGCCTAGAAAGATGTTTTTTTAAAATTAGTTTTAGGTTTCAGAGAGTAGATTCCTGAAAAAAATGTGTTTGTTTTATGAAAAATGTGAGTGTGTTACTGCTAAAAAGTTGATTTAAATTTCGTTTTTGGATAAGGGTGCTTGCAATATTTCAACTAGTCAATTGAAATTTTCTTGCACGATTAGGGACAGTGGATGCCTAGAAAGATCTTTTTTTAAAATTAGTTTTAGGTTCCAGAGAGTAGATTCCTGAAAAAAATTTGTTTGTTTTATGAAAAATGTGAGGGTGTTACTGCTAAAAAGTTGATTTAAATTTCGTTTTTGAATAAGGGTGATTGCAATATTTCAACAAGTCAATTGAAATTTTCTTGCACGATTAGGGACAGTGGATGCCTAGAAAGATGTTTTTTTAAAATTAGTTTTAGGTTCCAGAGAGTAGATTCCTGAAAAAAATGTGTTTGTTTTATGAAAAATGTGAGTGTGTTACTGCTAAAAAGTTGATTTAAATTTCATTTTTGGATAAGGGTGATTGCAATATTTCAACAAGTCAATTGAAATTTTCTTGCACGATTAGGGACAGTGGATGCCTAGAAAGATGTTTTTTTAAAATTAGTTTTAGGTTCCAGAGAGTAGATTCCTGAAAAAAATGTGTTTGTTTTATGAAAAATGTGAGTGTGTTACTGCTAAAAAGTTGATTTAAATATCGTTTTTGGATAAGGGTGATTGCAATATTTCAATAAGTTAATTGAAATTTTCTTGGAAGATTAGGGAGAGTGGATGCCTAGAAAGATGTTTTTTTTAATTAGTTTTAGGTTTCAGAGAGTAGATTCCTGAAAAAAATGTGTTTGTTTTATGAAAAATGTGAGGGTGTTACTGCTAAAAAGTTGATTTAAATTTTGTTTTTGAATAAGGGTGATTGCAATATTTCAACAAGTCAATTGAAATTTTCTTGCGTCGATTAGGGACAGTGGATGCCTAGAAAGATATTTTTTTAAAATTAGTTTTAGGTTTCAGAGAGTAGATTCCTGAAAAAAATGTGTTTGTTTTATGAAAAATGTGAGTGTGTTACTGCTAAAAAGTTGATTTAAATTTCGTTTTTGGATAAGGGTGATTGCAATATTTCAACAAGTCAATTGAAATTTTCTTGCACGATTAGGGACAGTGGATGCCTAGAAAGATCTTTTTTTAAAATTAGTTTTAGGTTCCAGAGAGTAGATTCCTGAAAAAAATGTGTTTGTTTTATGAAAAATGTGAGTGTGTTACTGCTAAAAAGTTGATTTAAATTTCGTTTTTGGATAAGGGTGATTGCAATACTTCAACAAGTCAATTGAAATTTTCTTGCACGATTAGGGACAGTGGATGCATAGAAAGATTTCTTTTTTAAATTAGTATTAGGTTTCAGAGAGTAGATTCCTGAAAAAAATGTGTTTGTTTTATGAAAAATGTGAGGGTGTTACTGCTAAAAAGTTGATTTAAATTTCGTTTTTGAATAAGGGTGATTGCAATATTTCAACAAGTCAATTGAAATTTTCTTGCACGATTAGGGACGGTGGATGCCTAGAAAGATGTTTTTTAAAAATTAGTTTTAGGTTCCAGAGAGTAGATTCCTGAAAAAAATGTGTTTGTTTTATGAAAAATGTGAGTGTGTTACTGCTAAAAAGTTAATTTAAATTTCATTTTTGGATAAGGGTGATTGCAATATTTCAACAAGTCAATTGAAATTTTTCTGCACGATTAGGGACGGTGGATGCCTAGAAAGATGTTTTTTAAAAATTAGTTTTAGGTTCCAGAGAGTAGATTCCTGAAAAAAATGTGTTTGTTTTATGAAAAATGTGAGTGTGTTACTGCAAAAAAGTTGATTTAAATATCGTTTTTGGATAAGGGTGATTGCAATATTTCAACAAGTTAATTGAAATTTCTTGCAAGATTAGGGAGAGTGGATGCCTAGAAAGATGTTTTTTACAAATTCGTTATAGGTTCCAGAGAGTGGATTCCTGAAAAAAAAATTCTTTGTTTCATGAAAAATGTGAGTGTGTTACTGCAAAAAAGTTGATTTAAATTTAGTTTCAGGATAAGCGTGAATGCATCATTTCAACAAGTTAATTCAAATTTTCTTGCACGATTAGGCAGAGTGGATGCATAGAAAGATTTTTTTTTTATATTTGTTTTAGGTTCCAGAGAGTTGATTCCTGAAAAAAATGTGTTTGTTTTATGAAAAATATGAGTGTGTTACTGCTAAAAAGTTTATTTAAATTTAGCTTCAGGATAGGCATGATTGCATTATTTCAACTAGTTAATTGAAATTTTCTTGCACGATTAGGGAGAGTGGATGCATAGAAAGATTTCTTTTTTAAATTAGTATTAGGTTTCACAGAGTAGATTCCTGAAAAAAATGTGTTTGTTTTATGAAAAATGTGAGGGTGTTACTGCTAAAAAGTTGATTTAAATTTCGTTTTTGAATAAGGGTGATTGCAATATTTCAATAAGTCAATTGAAATTTTGTTGCACGATTAGGGACAGTGGATGCCTAGAAAGATGTTTTTTTAAAATTAGTTTTAGGTTTCAGAGAGTAGATTCCTGAAAAAAATGTGTTTGTTTTATGAAAAATGTGAGTGTGTTACTGCTAAAAAGTTGATTTAAATTTCGTTTTTGGATAAGGGTGCTTGCAATATTTCAACTAGTCAATTGAAATTTTCTTGCACGATTAGGGACAGTGGATGCCTAGAAAGATCTTTTTTTTAAATTAGTGTTAGGTTCCAGAGAGTAGATTCCTGAAAAAAATTTGTTTGTTTTATGAAAAATGTGAGGGTGTTACTGCTAAAAAGTTGATTTAAATTTCATTTTTGAATAAGGGTGATTGCAATATTTTAACAAGTCAATTGAAATTTTCTTGCACGATTAGGGACAGTGGATGCCTAGAAAGATTTTTTTTAAAATTAGTTTTAGGTTCCAGAGAGTAGATTCCTGAAAAAAATGTGTTTGTTTTATGAAAAATGTGAGTGTGTTACTGCTAAAAAGTTGATTTAAATTTCATTTTTGGATAAGGGTGATTGCAATATTTCAACAAGTCAATTGAAATTTTCTTGCACGATTAGGGACAGTGGATGCCTAGAAAGATCTTTTTTTAAAATTAGTTTTAGGTTCCAGAGAGTAGATTCCTGAAAAAAATGTGTTTGTTTTATGAAAAATGTGAGTGTGTTACTGCTAAAAAGTTGATTTAAATATCGTTTTTGGATAAGGGTGATTGCAATATTTCAATAAGTTAATTGAAATTTTCTTGGAAGATTAGGGAGAGTGGATGCCTAGAAAGATGTTTTTTTTAATTAGTTTTAGGTTTCAGAGAGTAGATTCCTGAAAAAAATGTGTTTGTTTTATGAAAAATGTGAGGGTGTTACTGCTAAAAAGTTGATTTAAATTTCGTTTTTGAATAAGGGTGATTGCAATATTTCAACAAGTCAATTGAAATTTTCTTGCATGATTAGGGACAGTGGATGCCTAGAAAGATATTTTTTTAAAATTAGTTTTAGGTTTCAGAGAGTAGATTCCTGAAAAAAATGTGTTTGTTTTATGAAAAATGTGAGTGTGTTACTGCTAAAAAGTTGATTTAAATTTCGTTTTTGGATAAGGGTGCTTGCAATATTTCAACTAGTCAATTGAAATTTTCTTGCACGATTAGGGACAGTGGATGCCTAGAAAGATCTTTTTTTTAAATTAGTTTTAGGTTCCAGAGAGTAGATTCCTGAAAAAAATTTGTTTGTTTTATGAAAAATGTGAGGGTGTTACTGCTAAAAAGTTGATTTAAATTTCATTTTTGAATAAGGGTGATTGCAATATTTCAACAAGTCAATTGAAATTTTCTTGCACGATAAGGGACAGTGGATGCCTCGAAAGATGTTTTTTTAAAATTAGTTTTAGGTTCCAGAGAGTAGATTCCTGAAAAAAATGTGTTTGTTTTATGAAAAATGTGAGTGTGTTACTGCTAAAAAGTTGATTTAAATTTCATTTTTGGATAAGGGGGATTGCAATATTTCAACAAGTCAATTGAAATTTTCTTGCACGATTAGGGACAGTGGATGCCTAGAAAGATGTTTTTTTAAAATTAGTTTTAGGTTCCAGAGAGTAGATTCCTGAAAAAAATGTGTTTGTTTTATGAAAAATGTGAGTGTGTTACTGCTAAAAAGTTGATTTAAATATCGTTTTTGGATAAGGGTGATTGCAATATTTCAATAAGTTAATTGAAATTTTCTTGGAAGATTAGGGAGAGTGGATGCCTAGAAAGATGTTTTTTTTAATTAGTTTTAGGTTTCAGAGAGTAGATTCCTGAAAAAAATGTGTTTGTTTTATGAAAAATGTGAGGGTGTTACTGCTAAAAAGTTGATTTAAATTTCGTTTTTGAATAAGGGTGATTGCAATATTTCAACAAGTCAATTGAAATTTTCTTGCATGATTAGGGACAGTGGATGCCTAGAAAGATATTTTTTTAAAATTAGTTTTAGGTTTCAGAGAGTAGATTCCTGAAAAAAATGTGTTTGTTTTATGAAAAATGTGAGTGTGTTACTGCTAAAAAGTTGATTTAAATTTCGTTTTTGGATAAGGGTGATTGCAATATTTCAACAAGTCAATTGAAATTTTCTTGCACGATTAGGGACAGTGGATGCCTAGAAAGATCTTTTTTTAAAATTAGTTTTAGGTTCCAGAGAGTAGATTCCTGAAAAAAATGTGTTTGTTTTATGAAAAATGTGAGTGTGTTACTGCTAAAAAGTTGATTTAAATTTCGTTTTTGGATAAGGGTGATTGCAATACTTCAACAAGTCAATTGAAATTTTCTTGCACGATTAGGGACAGTGGATGCATAGAAAGATTTCTTTTATAAATTAGTATTAGGTTTCAGAGAGTAGATTCCTGAAAAAAATGTGTTTGTTTTATGAAAAATGTGAGGGTGTTACTGCTAAAAAGTTGATTTAAATTTCGTTTTTGAATAAGGGTGATTGCAATATTTCAATAAGTCAATTGAAATTTTCTTGCACGATTAGGGACAGTGGATGCATAGAAAGATGTTTTTTTTAAATTAGTTTTAGGTTTCAGAGAGTAGATTCCTGAAAAAAGTGTGTTTGTTTTATGAAAAATGTGAGTGTGTTACTGCTAAAAAGTTGATTTAAATTTCGTTTTTGGATAAGGGTGATTGCAATATTTCAACAAGTCAATTGAAATTTTCTTGCACGATTAGGGACAGTGGATGCCTAGAAAGATGTTTTTTTAAAATTAGTTTTAGGTTCCAGAGAGTAGATTCCTGAAAAAATGTGTTTCTTTTATGAAAAATGTGAGTGTGTTACTGCTAAAAAGTTGATTTAAATTTCATTTTTGGATAAGGGTGATTGCAATATTTCAACAAGTCAATTGAAATTTTCTTGCACGATTAGGGACAGTGGATGCCTAGAAAGATGTTTTTTTAAAATTAGTTTTAGGTTCCAGAGAGTAGATTCCTGAAAAAAATGTGTTTGTTTTATGAAAAATGTGAGTGTGTTACTGCAAAAAAGTTGATTTAAATATCGTTTTTGGATAAGGGTGATTGCAATATTTCAACAAGTTAATTGAAATTTTCTTGCAAGATTAGGGAGAGTGGATGCCTAGAAAGATGTTTTTTACAAATTCGTTATAGGTTCCAGAGAGTGGATTCCTGAAAAAAAAATATTTGTTTCATGAAAAATGTGAGTGTGTTACTGCAAAAAAGTTGATTTAAATTTAGTTTCAGGATAAGCGTGAATGCATCATTTTAACAAGTTAATTCAAATTTTCTTGCACGATTAGGCAGAGTGGATGCATAGAAAGATTTTTTTTTTATATTTGTTTTAGGTTCCAGAGAGTTGATTCCTGAAAAAAATGTGTTTGTTTTATGAAAAATATGAGTGTGTTACTGCTAAAAAGTTTATTTAAATTTAGCTTCAGGATAGGCATGATTGCATTATTTCAACTAGTTAATTGAAATTTTCTTGCACGATTAGGGAGAGTGGATGCATAGAAAGATTTCTTTTTTAAATTAGTATTAGGTTTCACAGAGTAGATTCCTGAAAAAAATGTGTTTGTTTTATGAAAAATGTGAGGGTGTTACTGCTAAAAAGTTGATTTAAATTTCGTTTTTGAATAAGGGTGATTGCAATATTTCAATAAGTCAATTGAAATTTTGTTGCACGATTAGGGACAGTGGATGCCTAGAAAGATGTTTTTTTAAAATTAGTTTTAGGTTTCAGAGAGTAGATTCCTGAAAAAAATGTGTTTGTTTTATGAAAAATGTGAGTGTGTTACTGCTAAAAAGTTGATTTAAATTTCGTTTTTGGATAAGGGTGCTTGCAATATTTCAACTAGTCAATTGAAATTTTCTTGCACGATTAGGGACAGTGGATGCCTAGAAAGATCTTTTTTTAAAATTAGTTTTAGGTTCCAGAGAGTAGATTCCTGAAAAAAATTTGTTTGTTTTATGAAAAATGTGAGGGTGTTACTGCTAAAAAGTTGATTTAAATTTCGTTTTTGAATAAGGGTGATTGCAATATTTCAACAAGTCAATTGAAATTTTCTTGCACGATTAGGGACAGTGGATGCCTAGAAAGATGTTTTTTTAAAATTAGTTTTAGGTTCCAGAGAGTAGATTCCTGAAAAAAATGTGTTTGTTTTATGAAAAATGTGAGTGTGTTACTGCTAAAAAGTTGATTTAAATTTCATTTTTGGATAAGGGTGATTGCAATATTTCAACAAGTCAATTGAAATTTTCTTGCACGATTAGGGACAGTGGATGCCTAGAAAGATGTTTTTTTAAAATTAGTTTTAGGTTCCAGAGAGTAGATTCCTGAAAAAAATGTGTTTGTTTTATGAAAAATGTGAGTGTGTTACTGCTAAAAAGTTGATTTAAATATCGTTTTTGGATAAGGGTGATTGCAATATTTCAATAAGTTAATTGAAATTTTCTTGGAAGATTAGGGAGAGTGGATGCCTAGAAAGATGTTTTTTTTAATTAGTTTTAGGTTTCAGAGAGTAGATTCCTGAAAAAAATGTGTTTGTTTTATGAAAAATGTGAGGGTGTTACTGCTAAAAAGTTGATTTAAATTTTGTTTTTGAATAAGGGTGATTGCAATATTTCAACAAGTCAATTGAAATTTTCTTGCGTCGATTAGGGACAGTGGATGCCTAGAAAGATATTTTTTTAAAATTAGTTTTAGGTTTCAGAGAGTAGATTCCTGAAAAAAATGTGTTTGTTTTATGAAAAATGTGAGTGTGTTACTGCTAAAAAGTTGATTTAAATTTCGTTTTTGGATAAGGGTGATTGCAATATTTCAACAAGTCAATTGAAATTTTCTTGCACGATTAGGGACAGTGGATGCCTAGAAAGATCTTTTTTTAAAATTAGTTTTAGGTTCCAGAGAGTAGATTCCTGAAAAAAATGTGTTTGTTTTATGAAAAATGTGAGTGTGTTACTGCTAAAAAGTTGATTTAAATTTCGTTTTTGGATAAGGGTGATTGCAATACTTCAACAAGTCAATTGAAATTTTCTTGCACGATTAGGGACAGTGGATGCATAGAAAGATTTCTTTTTTAAATTAGTATTAGGTTTCAGAGAGTAGATTCCTGAAAAAAATGTGTTTGTTTTATGAAAAATGTGAGGGTGTTACTGCTAAAAAGTTGATTTAAATTTCGTTTTTGAATAAGGGTGATTGCAATATTTCAACAAGTCAATTGAAATTTTCTTGCACGATTAGGGACGGTGGATGCCTAGAAAGATGTTTTTTAAAAATTAGTTTTAGGTTCCAGAGAGTAGATTCCTGAAAAAAATGTGTTTGTTTTATGAAAAATGTGAGTGTGTTACTGCTAAAAAGTTAATTTAAATTTCATTTTTGGATAAGGGTGATTGCAATATTTCAACAAGTCAATTGAAATTTTTCTGCACGATTAGGGACGGTGGATGCCTAGAAAGATGTTTTTTAAAAATTAGTTTTAGGTTCCAGAGAGTAGATTCCTGAAAAAAATGTGTTTGTTTTATGAAAAATGTGAGTGTGTTACTGCAAAAAAGTTGATTTAAATATCGTTTTTGGATAAGGGTGATTGCAATATTTCAACAAGTTAATTGAAATTTCTTGCAAGATTAGGGAGAGTGGATGCCTAGAAAGATGTTTTTTACAAATTCGTTATAGGTTCCAGAGAGTGGATTCCTGAAAAAAAAATTCTTTGTTTCATGAAAAATGTGAGTGTGTTACTGCAAAAAAGTTGATTTAAATTTAGTTTCAGGATAAGCGTGAATGCATCATTTCAACAAGTTAATTCAAATTTTCTTGCACGATTAGGCAGAGTGGATGCATAGAAAGATTTTTTTTTTATATTTGTTTTAGGTTCCAGAGAGTTGATTCCTGAAAAAAATGTGTTTGTTTTATGAAAAATATGAGTGTGTTACTGCTAAAAAGTTTATTTAAATTTAGCTTCAGGATAGGCATGATTGCATTATTTCAACTAGTTAATTGAAATTTTCTTGCACGATTAGGGAGAGTGGATGCATAGAAAGATTTCTTTTTTAAATTAGTATTAGGTTTCACAGAGTAGATTCCTGAAAAAAATGTGTTTGTTTTATGAAAAATGTGAGGGTGTTACTGCTAAAAAGTTGATTTAAATTTCGTTTTTGAATAAGGGTGATTGCAATATTTCAATAAGTCAATTGAAATTTTGTTGCACGATTAGGGACAGTGGATGCCTAGAAAGATGTTTTTTTAAAATTAGTTTTAGGTTTCAGAGAGTAGATTCCTGAAAAAAATGTGTTTGTTTTATGAAAAATGTGAGTGTGTTACTGCTAAAAAGTTGATTTAAATTTCGTTTTTGGATAAGGGTGCTTGCAATATTTCAACTAGTCAATTGAAATTTTCTTGCACGATTAGGGACAGTGGATGCCTAGAAAGATCTTTTTTTTAAATTAGTTTTAGGTTCCAGAGAGTAGATTCCTGAAAAAAATTTGTTTGTTTTATGAAAAATGTGAGGGTGTTACTGCTAAAAAGTTGATTTAAATTTCATTTTTGAATAAGGGTGATTGCAATATTTCAACAAGTCAATTGAAATTTTCTTGCACGATTAGGGACAGTGGATGCCTAGAAAGATTTTTTTTAAAATTAGTTTTAGGTTCCAGAGAGTAGATTCCTGAAAAAAATGTGTTTGTTTTATGAAAAATGTGAGTGTGTTACTGCTAAAAAGTTGATTTAAATTTCATTTTTGGATAAGGGTGATTGCAATATTTCAACAAGTCAATTGAAATTTTCTTGCACGATTAGGGACAGTGGATGCCTAGAAAGATCTTTTTTTAAAATTAGTTTTAGGTTCCAGAGAGTAGATTCCTGAAAAAAATGTGTTTGTTTTATGAAAAATGTGAGTGTGTTACTGCTAAAAAGTTGATTTAAATATCGTTTTTGGATAAGGGTGATTGCAATATTTCAATAAGTTAATTGAAATTTTCTTGGAAGATTAGGGAGAGTGGATGCCTAGAAAGATGTTTTTTTTAATTAGTTTTAGGTTTCAGAGAGTAGATTCCTGAAAAAAATGTGTTTGTTTTATGAAAAATGTGAGGGTGTTACTGCTAAAAAGTTGATTTAAATTTCGTTTTTGAATAAGGGTGATTGCAATATTTCAACAAGTCAATTGAAATTTTCTTGCATGATTAGGGACAGTGGATGCCTAGAAAGATATTTTTTTAAAATTAGTTTTAGGTTTCAGAGAGTAGATTCCTGAAAAAAATGTGTTTGTTTTATGAAAAATGTGAGTGTGTTACTGCTAAAAAGTTGATTTAAATTTCGTTTTTGGATAAGGGTGATTGCAATATTTCAACAAGTCAATTGAAATTTTCTTGCACGATTAGGGACAGTGGATGCCTAGAAAGATCTTTTTTTAAAATTAGTTTTAGGTTCCAGAGAGTAGATTCCTGAAAAAATGTGTTTGTTTTATGAAAAATGTGAGTGTGTTACTGCTAAAAAGTTGATTTAAATTTCGTTTTTGGATAAGGGTGATTGCAATACTTCAACAAGTCAATTGAAATTTTCTTGCACGATTAGGGACAGTGGATGCATAGAAAGATTTCTTTTTTAAATTAGTATTAGGTTTCAGAGAGTAGATTCCTGAAAAAAATGTGTTTGTTTTATGAAAAATGTGAGGGTGTTACTGCTAAAAAGTTGATTTAAATTTCGTTTTTGAATAAGGGTGATTGCAATATTTCAACAAGTCAATTGAATTTTTCTTGCACGATTAGGGACAGTGGATGCCTAGAAAGATGTTTTTTTAAAATTAGTTTTAGGTTCCAGAGAGTAGATTCCTGAAAAAAATGTGTTTGTTTTATGAAAAATGTGAGTGTGTTACTGCTAAAAAGTTAATTTAAATTTCATTTTTGGATAAGGGTGATTGCAATATTTCAACAAGTCAATTGAAATTTTTTTGCACGATTAGGGACAGTGGATGCCTAGAAAGATGTTTTTTAAAAATTAGTTTTAGGTTCCAGAGAGTAGATTCCTGAAAAAAATGTGTTTGTTTTATGAAAAATGTGAGTGTGTTACTACAAAAAAGTTGATTTAAATATCGTTTTTGGATAAGGGTGATTGCAATATTTCAACAAGTTAATTGAAATTTCTTGCAAGATTAGGGAGAGTGGATGCCTAGAAAGATGTTTTTTACAAATTCGTTATAGGTTCCAGAGAGTGGATTCCTGAAAAAAAAATTATTTGTTTCATGAAAAATGTGAGTGTGTTACTGCAAAAAAGTTGATTTAAATTTAGTTTCAGGATAAGCGTGAATGCATCATTTCAACAAGTTAATTCAAATTTTCTTGCACGATTCGGGAGAGTGGATGCATAGAAAGATTTTTTTTTATATTTGTTTTAGGTACCAGAGAGTTGATTCCTGAGAAAAATGTGTTTGTTTTATGAAAAATATGAGTGTGTTACTGCTAAAAAGTTTATTTAAATTTAGCTTCAGGATAGGCATGATTGCATTATTTCAACTAGTTAATTGAAATTTTCTTGCACGATTAGGGAGAGTGGATGCATAGAAAGATGTTTTTTTTATATTTGTTTTAGGTTCCAGAGAGTTGATTCCTGAAAAAATGTGTTTGTTTTATGAAAAATGTGAGTGTGTTACTGCTAAAAAGTTGATTTAAATTTCGTTTTTGGATAAGGGTGATTGCAATATTTCAACAAGTCAATTGAAATTTTCTTGCACGATTAGGGACAGTGGATGCCTAGAGAGATGTTTTTTTAAAATTAGTTTTAGGTTTCAGAGAGTAGATTCCTGAAAAAAATGTGTTTGTTTTATGAAAAATGTGAGTGTGTTACTGCTAAAAAGTTGATTTAAATTTCGTTTTTGGATAAGGGTGATTGCAATATTTCAACAAGTCAATTGAAATTTTCTTGCACGATTAGGGACAGTGGATGCCTAGAAAGATGTTTTTTTAAAATTAGTTTTAGGTTCCAGAGAGTAGATTCCTGAAAAAAATGTGTTTGTTTTATGAAAAATGTGAGTGTGTTACTGCTAAAAAGTTGATTTAAATTTCGTTTTTGGATAAGGGTGATTGCAATACTTCAACAAGTTAATTGAAATTTTCTTGCACGATTAGGGAGAGTGGATGCATAGAAAGATATCTTTTTTAAATTAGTATTAGGTTTCACAGAGTAGATTCCTGAAAAAAATGTGTTTGTTTTATGAAAAATGTGAGGGTGTTACTGCTAAAAAGTTGATTTAAATTTCGTTTTTGAATAAGGGTGATTGCAATATTTCAATAAGTCAATTGAAATGTTGTTGCACGATTAGGGACAGTGGATGCCTAGAAAGATGTTTTTTTAAAATTAGTTTTAGGTTTCAGAGAGTAGATTCCTGAAAAAAATGTGTTTGTTTTATGAAAAATGTGAGTGTGTTACTGCTAAAAAGTTGATTTAAATTTCGTTTTTGGATAAGGGTGATTGCAATATTTCAACAAGTCAATTGAAATTTTCTTGCACGATTAGGGACAGTGGATGCCTAGAAAGATGTTTTTTTAAAATTAGTTTTAGGTTCCAGAGAGTAGATTCCTGAAAAAAAATTGTTTGTTTTATGAAAAATGTGAGTGTGTTACTGCTAAAAAATTGATTTAAATTTCAATTTTGGATAAGGGTGATTGCAATACTTCAACAAGTCAATTGAAATTTTCTTGCACGATTAGGGACAGTGGATGCCTAGAAAGATGTTTTTTTCAAATTAGTTTTAGGTTCCAGAGAGTAGATTCCTGAAAAAAATGTGTTTGTTTTATGAAAAATGTGAGGGTGTTACTGCTAAAAAGTTGATTTAAATTTCGTTTTTGAATAAGGGTGATTGCAATATTTCAACAAGTCAATTGAAATTTTCTTGCACGATTAGGGACAGTGGATGCCTAGAAAGATGTTTTTTTTAAAATTAGTTTTAGGTTCCAGAGAGTAGATTCCTGAAAAAAATGTGTTTGTTTTATGAAAAATGTGAGTGTGTTACTGCTAAAAAGTTGATTTAAATTTCATTTTTGGATAAGGGTGATTGCAATATTTCAACAAGTCAATTGAAATTTTCTTGCACGATTAGGGACAGTGGATGCCTAGAAAGATGTTTTTTTAAAATTAGTTTTAGGTTCCAGAGAGTAGATTCCTGAAAAAAATGTGTTTGTTTTATGAAAAATGTGAGTGTGTTACTGCTAAAAAGTTGATTTAAATATCGTTTTTGAATAAGGGTGATTGCAATATTTCAATAAGTTAATTGAAATTTTCTTGCACGATTAGGGACAGTGGATGCCTAGAAAGATGTTTTTTTTAAAATTAGTTTTAGGTTCCAGAGAGTAGATTCCTGAAAAAAATGTGTTTGTTTTATGAAAAATGTGAGTGTGTTACTGCTAAAAAGTTGATTTAAATTTCATTTTTGGATAAGGGTGATTGCAATATTTCAACAAGTCAATTGAAATTTTTCTGCACGATTAGGGACGGTGGATGCCTAGAAAGATGTTTTTTAAAAATTAGTTTTAGGTTCCAGAGAGTAGATTCCTGAAAAAAATGTGTTTGTTTTATGAAAAATGTGAGTGTGTTACTGCAAAAAAGTTGATTTAAATATCGTTTTTGGATAAGGGTGATTGCAATATTTCAACAAGTTAATTGAAATTTCTTGCAAGATTAGGGAGAGTGGATGCCTAGAAAGATGTTTTTTACAAATTCGTTATAGGTTCCAGAGAGTGGATTCCTGAAAAAAAAATTCTTTGTTTCATGAAAAATGTGAGTGTGTTACTGCAAAAAAGTTGATTTAAATTTAGTTTCAGGATAAGCGTGAATGCATCATTTCAACAAGTTAATTCAAATTTTCTTGCACGATTAGGCAGAGTGGATGCATAGAAAGATTTTTTTTTTATATTTGTTTTAGGTTCCAGAGAGTTGATTCCTGAAAAAAATGTGTTTGTTTTATGAAAAATATGAGTGTGTTACTGCTAAAAAGTTTATTTAAATTTAGCTTCAGGATAGGCATGATTGCATTATTTCAACTAGTTAATTGAAATTTTCTTGCACGATTAGGGAGAGTGGATGCATAGAAAGATTTCTTTTTTAAATTAGTATTAGGTTTCACAGAGTAGATTCCTGAAAAAAATGTGTTTGTTTTATGAAAAATGTGAGGGTGTTACTGCTAAAAAGTTGATTTAAATTTCGTTTTTGAATAAGGGTGATTGCAATATTTCAATAAGTCAATTGAAATTTTGTTGCACGATTAGGGACAGTGGATGCCTAGAAAGATGTTTTTTTAAAATTAGTTTTAGGTTTCAGAGAGTAGATTCCTGAAAAAAATGTGTTTGTTTTATGAAAAATGTGAGTGTGTTACTGCTAAAAAGTTGATTTAAATTTCGTTTTTGGATAAGGGTGCTTGCAATATTTCAACTAGTCAATTGAAATTTTCTTGCACGATTAGGGACAGTGGATGCCTAGAAAGATCTTTTTTTTAAATTAGTTTTAGGTTCCAGAGAGTAGATTCCTGAAAAAAATTTGTTTGTTTTATGAAAAATGTGAGGGTGTTACTGCTAAAAAGTTGATTTAAATTTCATTTTTGAATAAGGGTGATTGCAATATTTCAACAAGTCAATTGAAATTTTCTTGCACGATTAGGGACAGTGGATGCCTAGAAAGATTTTTTTTAAAATTAGTTTTAGGTTCCAGAGAGTAGATTCCTGAAAAAAATGTGTTTGTTTTATGAAAAATGTGAGTGTGTTACTGCTAAAAAGTTGATTTAAATTTCATTTTTGGATAAGGGTGATTGCAATATTTCAACAAGTCAATTGAAATTTTCTTGCACGATTAGGGACAGTGGATGCCTAGAAAGATCTTTTTTTAAAATTAGTTTTAGGTTCCAGAGAGTAGATTCCTGAAAAAAATGTGTTTGTTTTATGAAAAATGTGAGTGTGTTACTGCTAAAAAGTTGATTTAAATATCGTTTTTGGATAAGGGTGATTGCAATATTTCAATAAGTTAATTGAAATTTTCTTGGAAGATTAGGGAGAGTGGATGCCTAGAAAGATGTTTTTTTTAATTAGTTTTAGGTTTCAGAGAGTAGATTCCTGAAAAAAATGTGTTTGTTTTATGAAAAATGTGAGGGTGTTACTGCTAAAAAGTTGATTTAAATTTCGTTTTTGAATAAGGGTGATTGCAATATTTCAACAAGTCAATTGAAATTTTCTTGCATGATTAGGGACAGTGGATGCCTAGAAAGATATTTTTTTAAAATTAGTTTTAGGTTTCAGAGAGTAGATTCCTGAAAAAAATGTGTTTGTTTTATGAAAAATGTGAGTGTGTTACTGCTAAAAAGTTGATTTAAATTTCGTTTTTGGATAAGGGTGATTGCAATATTTCAACAAGTCAATTGAAATTTTCTTGCACGATTAGGGACAGTGGATGCCTAGAAAGATCTTTTTTTAAAATTAGTTTTAGGTTCCAGAGAGTAGATTCCTGAAAAAATGTGTTTGTTTTATGAAAAATGTGAGTGTGTTACTGCTAAAAAGTTGATTTAAATTTCGTTTTTGGATAAGGGTGATTGCAATACTTCAACAAGTCAATTGAAATTTTCTTGCACGATTAGGGACAGTGGATGCATAGAAAGATTTCTTTTTTAAATTAGTATTAGGTTTCAGAGAGTAGATTCCTGAAAAAAATGTGTTTGTTTTATGAAAAATGTGAGGGTGTTACTGCTAAAAAGTTGATTTAAATTTCGTTTTTGAATAAGGGTGATTGCAATATTTCAACAAGTCAATTGAATTTTTCTTGCACGATTAGGGACAGTGGATGCCTAGAAAGATGTTTTTTTAAAATTAGTTTTAGGTTCCAGAGAGTAGATTCCTGAAAAAAATGTGTTTGTTTTATGAAAAATGTGAGTGTGTTACTGCTAAAAAGTTAATTTAAATTTCATTTTTGGATAAGGGTGATTGCAATATTTCAACAAGTCAATTGAAATTTTTTTGCACGATTAGGGACAGTGGATGCCTAGAAAGATGTTTTTTAAAAATTAGTTTTAGGTTCCAGAGAGTAGATTCCTGAAAAAAATGTGTTTGTTTTATGAAAAATGTGAGTGTGTTACTACAAAAAAGTTGATTTAAATATCGTTTTTGGATAAGGGTGATTGCAATATTTCAACAAGTTAATTGAAATTTCTTGCAAGATTAGGGAGAGTGGATGCCTAGAAAGATGTTTTTTACAAATTCGTTATAGGTTCCAGAGAGTGGATTCCTGAAAAAAAAATTATTTGTTTCATGAAAAATGTGAGTGTGTTACTGCAAAAAAGTTGATTTAAATTTAGTTTCAGGATAAGCGTGAATGCATCATTTCAACAAGTTAATTCAAATTTTCTTGCACGATTCGGGAGAGTGGATGCATAGAAAGATTTTTTTTTATATTTGTTTTAGGTTCCAGAGAGTTGATTCCTGAGAAAAATGTGTTTGTTTTATGAAAAATATGAGTGTGTTACTGCTAAAAAGTTTATTTAAATTTAGCTTCAGGATAGGCATGATTGCATTATTTCAACTAGTTAATTGAAATTTTCTTGCACGATTAGGGAGAGTGGATGCATAGAAAGATGTTTTTTTTATATTTGTTTTAGGTTCCAGAGAGTTGATTCCTGAAAAAATGTGTTTGTTTTATGAAAAATGTGAGTGTGTTACTGCTAAAAAGTTGATTTAAATTTCGTTTTTGGATAAGGGTGATTGCAATATTTCAACAAGTCAATTGAAATTTTCTTGCACGATTAGGGACAGTGGATGCCTAGAGAGATGTTTTTTTAAAATTAGTTTTAGGTTTCAGAGAGTAGATTCCTGAAAAAAATGTGTTTGTTTTATGAAAAATGTGAGTGTGTTACTGCTAAAAAGTTGATTTAAATTTCGTTTTTGGATAAGGGTGATTGCAATATTTCAACAAGTCAATTGAAATTTTCTTGCACGATTAGGGACAGTGGATGCCTAGAAAGATGTTTTTTTAAAATTAGTTTTAGGTTCCAGAGAGTAGATTCCTGAAAAAAATGTGTTTGTTTTATGAAAAATGTGAGTGTGTTACTGCTAAAAAGTTGATTTAAATTTCGTTTTTGGATAAGGGTGATTGCAATACTTCAACAAGTTAATTGAAATTTTCTTGCACGATTAGGGAGAGTGGATGCATAGAAAGATATCTTTTTTAAATTAGTATTAGGTTTCACAGAGTAGATTCCTGAAAAAAATGTGTTTGTTTTATGAAAAATGTGAGGGTGTTACTGCTAAAAAGTTGATTTAAATTTCGTTTTTGAATAAGGGTGATTGCAATATTTCAATAAGTCAATTGAAATGTTGTTGCACGATTAGGGACAGTGGATGCCTAGAAAGATGTTTTTTTAAAATTAGTTTTAGGTTTCAGAGAGTAGATTCCTGAAAAAAATGTGTTTGTTTTATGAAAAATGTGAGTGTGTTACTGCTAAAAAGTTGATTTAAATTTCGTTTTTGGATAAGGGTGATTGCAATATTTCAACAAGTCAATTGAAATTTTCTTGCACGATTAGGGACAGTGGATGCCTAGAAAGATGTTTTTTTAAAATTAGTTTTAGGTTCCAGAGAGTAGATTCCTGAAAAAAAATTGTTTGTTTTATGAAAAATGTGAGTGTGTTACTGCTAAAAAGTTGATTTAAATTTCAATTTTGGATAAGGGTGATTGCAATACTTCAACAAGTCAATTGAAATTTTCTTGCACGATTAGGGACAGTGGATGCCTAGAAAGATGTTTTTTTCAAATTAGTTTTAGGTTCCAGAGAGTAGATTCCTGAAAAAAATGTGTTTGTTTTATGAAAAATGTGAGGGTGTTACTGCTAAAAAGTTGATTTAAATTTCGTTTTTGAATAAGGGTGATTGCAATATTTCAACAAGTCAATTGAAATTTTCTTGCACGATTAGGGACAGTGGATGCCTAGAAAGATGTTTTTTTTAAAATTAGTTTTAGGTTCCAGAGAGTAGATTCCTGAAAAAAATGTGTTTGTTTTATGAAAAATGTGAGTGTGTTACTGCTAAAAAGTTGATTTAAATTTCATTTTTGGATAAGGGTGATTGCAATATTTCAACAAGTCAATTGAAATTTTCTTGCACGATTAGGGACAGTGGATGCCTAGAAAGATGTTTTTTTAAAATTAGTTTTAGGTTCCAGAGAGTAGATTCCTGAAAAAAATGTGTTTGTTTTATGAAAAATGTGAGTGTGTTACTGCTAAAAAGTTGATTTAAATATCGTTTTTGGATAAGGGTGATTGCAATATTTCAATAAGTTAATTGAAATTTTCTTGGAAGATTAGGGAGAGTGGATGCCTAGAAAGATGTTTTTTTTTAATTAGTTTTAGGTTTCAGAGAGTAGATTCCTGAAAAAAATGTGTTTGTTTTATGAAAAATGTGAGGGTGATACTGCTAAAAAGTTGATTTAAATTTCGTTTTTGAATAAGGGTGATTGCAATATTTCAACAAGTCAATTGAAATTTTCTTGCACGATTAGGGACAGTGGATGCCTAAAAAGATATTTTTTTAAAATTAGTTTTAGGTTTCAGAGAGTAGATTCCTGAAAAAAATGTGTTTGTTTTATGAAAAATGTGAGTGTGTTACTGCTAAAAAGTTGATTTAAATTTCGTTTTTGGATAAGGGTGATTGCAATATTTCAACAAGTCAATTGAAATTTTCTTGCACGATTAGGGACAGTGGATGCCTAGAAAGATGTTTTTTTAAAATTAGTTTTAGGTTCCAGAGAGTAGATTCCTGAAAAAAATGTGTTTGTTTTATGAAAAATGTGAGTGTGTTACTGCTAAAAAGTTGATTTAAATTTCGTTTTTGGATAAGGGTGATTGCAATACTTCAACAAGTCAATTGAAATTTTCTTGCACGATTAGGGACAGTGGATGCATAGAAAGATTTCTTTTTTAAATTAGTATTAGGTTTCAGAGAGTAGATTCCTGAAAAAAATGTGTTTGTTTTATGAAAAATGTGAGGGTGTTACTGCTAAAAAGTTGATTTAAATTTCGTTTTTGAATAAGGGTGATTGCAATATTTCAACAAGTCAATTGAAATTTTCTTGCACGATTAGGGACAGTGGATGCCTAGAAAGATGTTTTTTTAAAATTAGTTTTAGGTTCCAGAGAGTAGATTCCTGAAAAAAATGTGTTTGTTTTATGAAAAATGTGAGTGTGTTACTGCTAAAAAGTTAATTTAAATTTCATTTTTGGATAAGGGTGATTGCAATATTTCAACAAGTCAATTGAAATTTTCTTGCACGATTAGGGACAGTGGATGCCTAGAAAGATGTTTTTTAAAAATTTGTTTTAGGTTCCAGAGAGTAGATTCCTGAAAAAAATGTGTTTGTTTTATGAAAAATGTGAGTGTGTTACTGCTAAAAAGTTAATTTAAATTTCATTTTTGGATAAGGGTGATTGCAATATTTCAACAAGTTAATTGAAATTTTCTTGCAAGATTAGGGAGAGTGGATGCCTAGAAAGATGTTTTTTACAAATTCGTTATAGGTTCCAGAGAGTGGATTCCTGAAAAAAAAATTATTTGTTTCATGAATAATGTGAGTGTGTTACTGCAAAAAAGTTGATTTAAATTTCGTTTTTGAATAAGGGTGATTGCAATATTTCAATAAGTCAATTGAAATTTTCTTGCACGATTAGGGACAGTGGATGCATAGAAAGATGTTTTTTTTAAATTAGTTTTAGGTTTCAGAGAGTAGATTCCTGAAAAAAATGTGTTTGTTTTATGAAAAATGTGAGTGTGTTACTGCTAAAAAGTTGATTTAAATTTCGTTTTTGGATAAGGGTGATTGCAATATTTCAACAAGTCCATTGAAATTTTCTTGCACGATTAGGGACAGTGGATGCCTAGAAAGATGTTTTTTTAAAATTAGTTTTAGGTTTCAGAGAGTAGATTCCTGAAAAAAATGTGTTTGTTTTATGAAAAATGTGAGTGTGTTACTGCTAAAAAGTTGATTTAAATTTCGTTTTTGGATAAGGGTGATTGCAATACTTCAACAAGTTAATTGAAATTTTCTTGCACGATTAGGGACAGTGGATGCATAGAAAGATTTCTTTTTTAAATTAGTATTAGTTTTCAGAGAGTAGATTCCTGAAAAAAATGTGTTTGTTTTATGAAAAATGTGAGGGTGTTACTGCTAAAAAGTTGATTTAAATTTCGTTTTTGAATAAGGGTGATTGCAATATTTCAACAAGTCAATTGAAATTTTCTTGCACGCTTAGGGACAATGGATGCCTAGAAAGATGTTTTTTTAAAATTAGTTTTAGGTTCCAGAGAGTAGATTCCTGAAAAAAATGTGTTTGTTTTATGAAAAATGTGAGTGTGTTACTGCTAAAAAGTTGATTTAAATTTCATTTTTGGATAAGGGTGATTGCAATATTTCAACAAGTCAATTGAAATTTTCTTGCACGATTAGGGACAGTGGATGCCTAGAAAGATGTTTTTTTAAAATTAGTTTTAGGTTCCAGAGAGTAGATTCCTGAAAAAAATGTGTTTGTTTTATGAAAAATGTGAGTGTGTTACTGCTAAAAAGTTGATTTAAATATCGTTTTTGGATAAGGGTGATTGCAATATTTCAATAAGTTAATTGAAATTTTCTTGGAAGATTAGGGAGAGTGGATGCCTAGAAAGATGTTTTTTTTTAATTAGTTTTAGGTTTCAGAGAGTAGATTCCTGAAAAAAATGTGTTTGTTTTATGAAAAATGTGAGGGTGATACTGCTAAAAAGTTGATTTAAATTTCGTTTTTGAATAAGGGTGATTGCAATATTTCAACAAGTCAATTGAAATTTTCTTGCACGATTAGGGACAGTGGATGCCTAAAAAGATATTTTTTTAAAATTAGTTTTAGGTTTCAGAGAGTAGATTCCTGAAAAAAATGTGTTTGTTTTATGAAAAATGTGAGTGTGTTACTGCTAAAAAGTTGATTTAAATTTCGTTTTTGGATAAGGGTGATTGCAATATTTCAACAAGTCAATTGAAATTTTCTTGCACGATTAGGGACAGTGGATGCCTAGAAAGATGTTTTTTTAAAATTAGTTTTAGGTTCCAGAGAGTAGATTCCTGAAAAAAATGTGTTTGTTTTATGAAAAATGTGAGTGTGTTACTGCTAAAAAGTTGATTTAAATTTCGTTTTTGGATAAGGGTGATTGCAATACTTCAACAAGTCAATTGAAATTTTCTTGCACGATTAGGGACAGTGGATGCCTAGAAAGATTTCTTTTTTAAATTAGTATTAGGTTTCAGAGAGTAGATTCCTGAAAAAAATGTGTTTGTTTTATGAAAAATGTGAGGGTGTTACTGCTAAAAAGTTGATTTAAATTTCGTTTTTGAATAAGGGTGATTGCAATATTTCAACAAGTCAATTGAAATTTTCTTGCACGATTAGGGACAGTGGATGCCTAGAAAGATGTTTTTTTAAAATTAGTTTTAGGTTCCAGAGAGTAGATTCCTGAAAAAAATGTGTTTGTTTTATGAAAAATGTGAGTGTGTTACTGCTAAAAAGTTAATTTAAATTTCATTTTTGGATAAGGGTGATTGCAATATTTCAACAAGTCAATTGAAATTTTCTTGCACGATTAGGGACAGTGGATGCCTAGAAAGATGTTTTTTAAAAATTTGTTTTAGGTTCCAGAGAGTAGATTCCTGAAAAAAATGTGTTTGTTTTATGAAAAATGTGAGTGTGTTACTGCTAAAAAGTTAATTTAAATTTCATTTTTGGATAAGGGTGATTGCAATATTTCAACAAGTTAATTGAAATTTTCTTGCAAGATTAGGGAGAGTGGATGCCTAGAAAGATGTTTTTTACAAATTCGTTATAGGTTCCAGAGAGTGGATTCCTGAAAAAAAAATTATTTGTTTCATGAATAATGTGAGTGTGTTACTGCAAAAAAGTTGATTTAAATTTCGTTTTTGAATAAGGGTGATTGCAATATTTCAATAAGTCAATTGAAATTTTCTTGCACGATTAGGGACAGTGGATGCATAGAAAGATGTTTTTTTTAAATTAGTTTTAGGTTTCAGAGAGTAGATTCCTGAAAAAAATGTGTTTGTTTTATGAAAAATGTGAGTGTGTTACTGCTAAAAAGTTGATTTAAATTTCGTTTTTGGATAAGGGTGATTGCAATATTTCAACAAGTCCATTGAAATTTTCTTGCACGATTAGGGACAGTGGATGCCTAGAAAGATGTTTTTTTAAAATTAGTTTTAGGTTTCAGAGAGTAGATTCCTGAAAAAAAATGTGTTTGTTTTATGAAAAATGTGAGTGTGTTACTGCTAAAAAGTTGATTTAAATTTCGTTTTTGGATAAGGGTGATTGCAATACTTCAACAAGTTAATTGAAATTTTCTTGCACGATTAGGGACAGTGGATGCATAGAAAGATTTCTTTTTTAAATTAGTATTAGTTTTCAGAGAGTAGATTCCTGAAAAAAATGTGTTTGTTTTATGAAAAATGTGAGGGTGTTACTGCTAAAAAGTTGATTTAAATTTCGTTTTTGAATAAGGGTGATTGCAATATTTCAACAAGTCAATTGAAATTTTCTTGCACGCTTAGGGACAATGGATGCCTAGAAAGATGTTTTTTTAAAATTAGTTTTAGGTTCCAGAGAGTAGATTCCTGAAAAAAATGTGTTTGTTTTATGAAAAATGTGAGTGTGTTACTGCTAAAAAGTTGATTTAAATTTCATTTTTGGATAAGGGTGATTGCAATATTTCAACAAGTCAATTGAAATTTTCTTGCACGATTAGGGACAGTGGATGCCTAGAAAGATGTTTTTTTAAAATTAGTTTTAGGTTCCAGAGAGTAGATTCCTGAAAAAAATGTGTTTGTTTTATGAAAAATGTGAGTGTGTTACTGCTAAAAAGTTGATTTAAATATCGTTTTTGGATAAGGGTGATTGCAATATTTCAATAAGTTAATTGAAATTTTCTTGGAAGATTAGGGAGAGTGGATGCCTAGAAAGATGTTTTTTTTAATTAGTTTTAGGTTTCAGAGAGTAGATTCCTGAAAAAAATGTGTTTGTTTTATGAAAAATGTGAGTGTGTTACTGCTAAAAAGTTGATTTAAATTTCATTTTTGGATAAGGGTGATTGCAATATTTCAACAAGTCAATTGAAATTTTCTTGCACGATTAGGGACAGTGGATGACTAGAAAGATGTTTTTTAAAAATTTGTTTTAGGTTCCAGAGAGTAGATTCCTGAAAAAAATGTGTTTGTTTTATGAAAAATGTGAGTGTGTTACTGCTAAAAAGTTAATTTAAATTTCATTTTTGGATAAGGGTGATTGCAATATTTCAACAAGTTAATTGAAATTTTCTTGCAAGATTAGGGAGAGTGGATGCCTAGAAAGATGTTTTTTACAAATTCGTTATAGGTTCCAGAGAGTGGATTCCTGAAAAAAAAATTATTTGTTTCATGAATAATGTGAGTGTGTTACTGCAAAAAAGTTGATTTAAATTTCGTTTTTGAATAAGGGTGATTGCAATATTTCAATAAGTCAATTGAAATTTTCTTGCACGATTAGGGACAGTGGATGCATAGAAAGATGTTTTTTTTAAATTAGTTTTAGGTTTCAGAGAGTAGATTCCTGAAAAAAATGTGTTTGTTTTATGAAAAATGTGAGTGTGTTACTGCTAAAAAGTTGATTTAAATTTCGTTTTTGGATAAGGGTGATTGCAATATTTCAACAAGTCCATTGAAATTTTCTTGCACGATTAGGGACAGTGGATGCCTAGAAAGATGTTTTTTTAAAATTAGTTTTAGGTTTCAGAGAGTAGATTCCTGAAAAAAAATGTGTTTGTTTTATGAAAAATGTGAGTGTGTTACTGCTAAAAAGTTGATTTAAATTTCGTTTTTGGATAAGGGTGATTGCAATACTTCAACAAGTCAATTGAAATTTTCTTGCACGATTAGGGACAGTGGATGCCTAGAAAGATGTTTTTTTTTAAATTAGTTTTAGGTTCCAGAGAGTAGATTCCTGAAAAAAATGTGTTTGTTTTATGAAAAATGTGAGGGTGTTACTGCTAAAAAGTTGATTTAAATTTCGTTTTTGAATAAGGGTGATTGCAATATTTCAACAAGTCAATTGAAATTTTCTTGCACGATTAGGGACAGTGGATGCCTAGAAAGATGTTTTTTTTAAATTAGTTTTAGGTTCCAGAGAGTAGATTCCTGAAAAAAATGTGTTTGTTTTATGAAAAATGTGAGTGTGTTACTGCTAAAAAGTTGATTTAAATTTCATTTTTGGATAAGGGTGATTGCAATATTTCAACAAGTCAATTGAAATTTTCTTGCACGATTAGGGACAGTGGATGCCTAGAAAGATGTTTTTTTTAAATTAGTTTTAGGTTCCAGAGAGTAGATTCCTGAAAAAAATGTGTTTGTTTTATGAAAAATGTGAGTGTGTTACTGCTAAAAAGTTGATTTAAATATCGTTTTTGGATAAGGGTGATTGCAATATTTCAATAAGTTAATTGAAATTTTCTTGGAAGATTAGGGAGAGTGGATGCCTAGAAAGATGTTTTTTTTAATTAGTTTTAGGTTTCAGAGAGTAGATTCCTGAAAAAAATGTGTTTGTTTTATGAAAAATGTGAGGGTGTTACTGCTAAAAAGTTGATTTAAATTTCGTTTTTGAATAAGGGTGATTGCAATATTTCAACAAGTCAATTGAAATTTTCTTGCACGATTAGGGACAGTGGATGCCTAGAAAGATATTTTTTTAAAATTAGTTTTAGGTTTCAGAGAGTAGATTCCTGAAAAAAATGTGTTTGTTTTATGAAAAATGTGAGTGTGTTACTGCTAAAAAGTTGATTTAAATTTCGTTTTTGGATAAGGGTGATTGCAATATTTCAACAAGTTAATTGAAATTTTCTTGCACGATTAGGGACAGTGGATGCCTAGAAAGATGTTTTTTTAAAATTAGTTTTAGGTTCCAGAGAATAGATTCCTGAAAAAAATGTGTTTGTTTTATGAAAAATGTGAGTGTGTTACTGCTAAAAAGTTGATTTAAATTTCGTTTTTGGATAAGGGTGATTGCAATACTTCAACAAGTCAATTGAAATTTTCTTGCACGATTAGGGACAGTGGATGCATAGAAAGATTTCTTTTTTAAATTAGTATTAGTTTTCAGAGAGTAGATTCCTGAAAAAAATGTGTTTGTTTTATGAAAAATGTGAGGGTGTTACTGCTAAAAAGTTGATTTAAATTTCGTTTTTGAATAAGGGTGATTGCAATATTTCAACAAGTCAATTGAAATTTTCTTGCACGATTAGGGACAGTGGATGCCTAGAAAGATGTTTTTTTTAAAATTAGTTTTAGGTTCCAGAGAGTAGATTCCTGAAAAAAATGTGTTTGTTTTATGAAAAATGTGAGTGTGTTACTGCTAAAAAGTTGATTTAAATTTCATTTTTGGATAAGGGTGATTGCAATATTTCAACAAGTCAATTGAAATTTTCTTGCACGATTAGGGACAGTGGATGCCTAGAAAGATGTTTTTTTAAAATTAGTTTTAGGTTCCAGAGAGTAGATTCCTGAAAAAAATGTGTTTGTTTTATGAAAAATGTGAGTGTGTTACTGCTAAAAAGTTGATTTAAATATCGTTTTTGGATAAGGGTGATTGCAATATTTCAATAAGTTAATTGAAATTTTCTTGGAAGATTAGGGAGAGTGGATGCCTAGAAAGATGTTTTTTTTTAATTAGTTTTAGGTTTCAGAGAGTAGATTCCTGAAAAAAATGTGTTTGTTTTATGAAAAATGTGAGGGTGATACTGCTAAAAAGTTGATTTAAATTTCGTTTTTGAATAAGGGTGATTGCAATATTTCAACAAGTCAATTGAAATTTTCTTGCACGATTAGGGACAGTGGATGCCTAAAAAGATATTTTTTTAAAATTAGTTTTAGGTTTCAGAGAGTAGATTCCTGAAAAAAATGTGTTTGTTTTATGAAAAATGTGAGTGTGTTACTGCTAAAAAGTTGATTTAAATTTCGTTTTTGGATAAGGGTGATTGCAATATTTCAACAAGTCAATTGAAATTTTCTTGCACGATTAGGGACAGTGGATGCCTAGAAAGATGTTTTTTTAAAATTAGTTTTAGGTTCCAGAGAGTAGATTCCTGAAAAAAATGTGTTTGTTTTATGAAAAATGTGAGTGTGTTACTGCTAAAAAGTTGATTTAAATTTCGTTTTTGGATAAGGGTGATTGCAATACTTCAACAAGTCAATTGAAATTTTCTTGCACGATTAGGGACAGTGGATGCATAGAAAGATTTCTTTTTTAAATTAGTATTAGGTTTCAGAGAGTAGATTCCTGAAAAAAATGTGTTTGTTTTATGAAAAATGTGAGGGTGTTACTGCTAAAAAGTTGATTTAAATTTCGTTTTTGAATAAGGGTGATTGCAATATTTCAACAAGTCAATTGAAATTTTCTTGCACGATTAGGGACAGTGGATGCCTAGAAAGATGTTTTTTTAAAATTAGTTTTAGGTTCCAGAGAGTAGATTCCTGAAAAAAATGTGTTTGTTTTATGAAAAATGTGAGTGTGTTACTGCTAAAAAGTTAATTTAAATTTCATTTTTGGATAAGGGTGATTGCAATATTTCAACAAGTCAATTGAAATTTTCTTGCACGATTAGGGACAGTGGATGCCTAGAAAGATGTTTTTTAAAAATTTGTTTTAGGTTCCAGAGAGTAGATTCCTGAAAAAAATGTGTTTGTTTTATGAAAAATGTGAGTGTGTTACTGCTAAAAAGTTAATTTAAATTTCATTTTTGGATAAGGGTGATTGCAATATTTCAACAAGTTAATTGAAATTTTCTTGCAAGATTAGGGAGAGTGGATGCCTAGAAAGATGTTTTTTACAAATTCGTTATAGGTTCCAGAGAGTGGATTCCTGAAAAAAAAATTATTTGTTTCATGAATAATGTGAGTGTGTTACTGCAAAAAAGTTGATTTAAATTTCGTTTTTGAATAAGGGTGATTGCAATATTTCAATAAGTCAATTGAAATTTTCTTGCACGATTAGGGACAGTGGATGCATAGAAAGATGTTTTTTTTAAATTAGTTTTAGGTTTCAGAGAGTAGATTCCTGAAAAAAATGTGTTTGTTTTATGAAAAATGTGAGTGTGTTACTGCTAAAAAGTTGATTTAAATTTCGTTTTTGGATAAGGGTGATTGCAATATTTCAACAAGTCCATTGAAATTTTCTTGCACGATTAGGGACAGTGGATGCCTAGAAAGATGTTTTTTTAAAATTAGTTTTAGGTTTCAGAGAGTAGATTCCTGAAAAAAATGTGTTTGTTTTATGAAAAATGTGAGTGTGTTACTGCTAAAAAGTTGATTTAAATTTCGTTTTTGGATAAGGGTGATTGCAATACTTCAACAAGTTAATTGAAATTTTCTTGCACGATTAGGGACAGTGGATGCATAGAAAGATTTCTTTTTTAAATTAGTATTAGTTTTCAGAGAGTAGATTCCTGAAAAAAATGTGTTTGTTTTATGAAAAATGTGAGGGTGTTACTGCTAAAAAGTTGATTTAAATTTCGTTTTTGAATAAGGGTGATTGCAATATTTCAACAAGTCAATTGAAATTTTCTTGCACGCTTAGGGACAATGGATGCCTAGAAAGATGTTTTTTTAAAATTAGTTTTAGGTTCCAGAGAGTAGATTCCTGAAAAAAATGTGTTTGTTTTATGAAAAATGTGAGTGTGTTACTGCTAAAAAGTTGATTTAAATTTCATTTTTGGATAAGGGTGATTGCAATATTTCAACAAGTCAATTGAAATTTTCTTGCACGATTAGGGACAGTGGATGCCTAGAAAGATGTTTTTTTAAAATTAGTTTTAGGTTCCAGAGAGTAGATTCCTGAAAAAAATGTGTTTGTTTTATGAAAAATGTGAGTGTGTTACTGCTAAAAAGTTGATTTAAATATCGTTTTTGGATAAGGGTGATTGCAATATTTCAATAAGTTAATTGAAATTTTCTTGGAAGATTAGGGAGAGTGGATGCCTAGAAAGATGTTTTTTTTTAATTAGTTTTAGGTTTCAGAGAGTAGATTCCTGAAAAAAATGTGTTTGTTTTATGAAAAATGTGAGGGTGATACTGCTAAAAAGTTGATTTAAATTTCGTTTTTGAATAAGGGTGATTGCAATATTTCAACAAGTCAATTGAAATTTTCTTGCACGATTAGGGACAGTGGATGCCTAAAAAGATATTTTTTTAAAATTAGTTTTAGGTTTCAGAGAGTAGATTCCTGAAAAAAATGTGTTTGTTTTATGAAAAATGTGAGTGTGTTACTGCTAAAAAGTTGATTTAAATTTCGTTTTTGGATAAGGGTGATTGCAATATTTCAACAAGTCAATTGAAATTTTCTTGCACGATTAGGGACAGTGGATGCCTAGAAAGATGTTTTTTTAAAATTAGTTTTAGGTTCCAGAGAGTAGATTCCTGAAAAAAATGTGTTTGTTTTATGAAAAATGTGAGTGTGTTACTGCTAAAAAGTTGATTTAAATTTCGTTTTTGGATAAGGGTGATTGCAATACTTCAACAAGTCAATTGAAATTTTCTTGCACGATTAGGGACAGTGGATGCCTAGAAAGATTTCTTTTTTAAATTAGTATTAGGTTTCAGAGAGTAGATTCCTGAAAAAAATGTGTTTGTTTTATGAAAAATGTGAGGGTGTTACTGCTAAAAAGTTGATTTAAATTTCGTTTTTGAATAAGGGTGATTGCAATATTTCAACAAGTCAATTGAAATTTTCTTGCACGATTAGGGACAGTGGATGCCTAGAAAGATGTTTTTTTAAAATTAGTTTTAGGTTCCAGAGAGTAGATTCCTGAAAAAAATGTGTTTGTTTTATGAAAAATGTGAGTGTGTTACTGCTAAAAAGTTAATTTAAATTTCATTTTTGGATAAGGGTGATTGCAATATTTCAACAAGTCAATTGAAATTTTCTTGCACGATTAGGGACAGTGGATGCCTAGAAAGATGTTTTTTAAAAATTTGTTTTAGGTTCCAGAGAGTAGATTCCTGAAAAAAATGTGTTTGTTTTATGAAAAATGTGAGTGTGTTACTGCTAAAAAGTTAATTTAAATTTCATTTTTGGATAAGGGTGATTGCAATATTTCAACAAGTTAATTGAAATTTTCTTGCAAGATTAGGGAGAGTGGATGCCTAGAAAGATGTTTTTTACAAATTCGTTATAGGTTCCAGAGAGTGGATTCCTGAAAAAAAAATTATTTGTTTCATGAATAATGTGAGTGTGTTACTGCAAAAAAGTTGATTTAAATTTCGTTTTTGAATAAGGGTGATTGCAATATTTCAATAAGTCAATTGAAATTTTCTTGCACGATTAGGGACAGTGGATGCATAGAAAGATGTTTTTTTTAAATTAGTTTTAGGTTTCAGAGAGTAGATTCCTGAAAAAAATGTGTTTGTTTTATGAAAAATGTGAGTGTGTTACTGCTAAAAAGTTGATTTAAATTTCGTTTTTGGATAAGGGTGATTGCAATATTTCAACAAGTCCATTGAAATTTTCTTGCACGATTAGGGACAGTGGATGCCTAGAAAGATGTTTTTTTAAAATTAGTTTTAGGTTTCAGAGAGTAGATTCCTGAAAAAAAATGTGTTTGTTTTATGAAAAATGTGAGTGTGTTACTGCTAAAAAGTTGATTTAAATTTCGTTTTTGGATAAGGGTGATTGCAATACTTCAACAAGTTAATTGAAATTTTCTTGCACGATTAGGGACAGTGGATGCATAGAAAGATTTCTTTTTTAAATTAGTATTAGTTTTCAGAGAGTAGATTCCTGAAAAAAATGTGTTTGTTTTATGAAAAATGTGAGGGTGTTACTGCTAAAAAGTTGATTTAAATTTCGTTTTTGAATAAGGGTGATTGCAATATTTCAACAAGTCAATTGAAATTTTCTTGCACGCTTAGGGACAATGGATGCCTAGAAAGATGTTTTTTTAAAATTAGTTTTAGGTTCCAGAGAGTAGATTCCTGAAAAAAATGTGTTTGTTTTATGAAAAATGTGAGTGTGTTACTGCTAAAAAGTTGATTTAAATTTCATTTTTGGATAAGGGTGATTGCAATATTTCAACAAGTCAATTGAAATTTTCTTGCACGATTAGGGACAGTGGATGCCTAGAAAGATGTTTTTTTAAAATTAGTTTTAGGTTCCAGAGAGTAGATTCCTGAAAAAAATGTGTTTGTTTTATGAAAAATGTGAGTGTGTTACTGCTAAAAAGTTGATTTAAATATCGTTTTTGGATAAGGGTGATTGCAATATTTCAATAAGTTAATTGAAATTTTCTTGGAAGATTAGGGAGAGTGGATGCCTAGAAAGATGTTTTTTTTAATTAGTTTTAGGTTTCAGAGAGTAGATTCCTGAAAAAAATGTGTTTGTTTTATGAAAAATGTGAGTGTGTTACTGCTAAAAAGTTGATTTAAATTTCATTTTTGGATAAGGGTGATTGCAATATTTCAACAAGTCAATTGAAATTTTCTTGCACGATTAGGGACAGTGGATGCCTAGAAAGATGTTTTTTAAAAATTTGTTTTAGGTTCCAGAGAGTAGATTCCTGAAAAAAATGTGTTTGTTTTATGAAAAATGTGAGTGTGTTACTGCTAAAAAGTTAATTTAAATTTCATTTTTGGATAAGGGTGATTGCAATATTTCAACAAGTTAATTGAAATTTTCTTGCAAGATTAGGGAGAGTGGATGCCTAGAAAGATGTTTTTTACAAATTCGTTATAGGTTCCAGAGAGTGGATTCCTGAAAAAAAAATTATTTGTTTCATGAATAATGTGAGTGTGTTACTGCAAAAAAGTTGATTTAAATTTCGTTTTTGAATAAGGGTGATTGCAATATTTCAATAAGTCAATTGAAATTTTCTTGCACGATTAGGGACAGTGGATGCATAGAAAGATGTTTTTTTTAAATTAGTTTTAGGTTTCAGAGAGTAGATTCCTGAAAAAAATGTGTTTGTTTTATGAAAAATGTGAGTGTGTTACTGCTAAAAAGTTGATTTAAATTTCGTTTTTGGATAAGGGTGATTGCAATATTTCAACAAGTCCATTGAAATTTTCTTGCACGATTAGGGACAGTGGATGCCTAGAAAGATGTTTTTTTAAAATTAGTTTTAGGTTTCAGAGAGTAGATTCCTGAAAAAAAATGTGTTTGTTTTATGAAAAATGTGAGTGTGTTACTGCTAAAAAGTTGATTTAAATTTCGTTTTTGGATAAGGGTGATTGCAATACTTCAACAAGTCAATTGAAATTTTCTTGCACGATTAGGGACAGTGGATGCCTAGAAAGATGTTTTTTTTTAAATTAGTTTTAGGTTCCAGAGAGTAGATTCCTGAAAAAAATGTGTTTGTTTTATGAAAAATGTGAGGGTGTTACTGCTAAAAAGTTGATTTAAATTTCGTTTTTGAATAAGGGTGATTGCAATATTTCAACAAGTCAATTGAAATTTTCTTGCACGATTAGGGACAGTGGATGCCTAGAAAGATGTTTTTTTTAAATTAGTTTTAGGTTCCAGAGAGTAGATTCCTGAAAAAAATGTGTTTGTTTTATGAAAAATGTGAGTGTGTTACTGCTAAAAAGTTGATTTAAATTTCATTTTTGGATAAGGGTGATTGCAATATTTCAACAAGTCAATTGAAATTTTCTTGCACGATTAGGGACAGTGGATGCCTAGAAAGATGTTTTTTTTAAATTAGTTTTAGGTTCCAGAGAGTAGATTCCTGAAAAAAATGTGTTTGTTTTATGAAAAATGTGAGTGTGTTACTGCTAAAAAGTTGATTTAAATATCGTTTTTGGATAAGGGTGATTGCAATATTTCAATAAGTTAATTGAAATTTTCTTGGAAGATTAGGGAGAGTGGATGCCTAGAAAGATGTTTTTTTTAATTAGTTTTAGGTTTCAGAGAGTAGATTCCTGAAAAAAATGTGTTTGTTTTATGAAAAATGTGAGGGTGTTACTGCTAAAAAGTTGATTTAAATTTCGTTTTTGAATAAGGGTGATTGCAATATTTCAACAAGTCAATTGAAATTTTCTTGCACGATTAGGGACAGTGGATGCCTAGAAAGATATTTTTTTAAAATTAGTTTTAGGTTTCAGAGAGTAGATTCCTGAAAAAAATGTGTTTGTTTTATGAAAAATGTGAGTGTGTTACTGCTAAAAAGTTGATTTAAATTTCGTTTTTGGATAAGGGTGATTGCAATATTTCAACAAGTTAATTGAAATTTTCTTGCACGATTAGGGACAGTGGATGCCTAGAAAGATGTTTTTTTAAAATTAGTTTTAGGTTCCAGAGAATAGATTCCTGAAAAAAATGTGTTTGTTTTATGAAAAATGTGAGTGTGTTACTGCTAAAAAGTTGATTTAAATTTCGTTTTTGGATAAGGGTGATTGCAATACTTCAACAAGTCAATTGAAATTTTCTTGCACGATTAGGGACAGTGGATGCATAGAAAGATTTCTTTTTTAAATTAGTATTAGTTTTCAGAGAGTAGATTCCTGAAAAAAATGTGTTTGTTTTATGAAAAATGTGAGGGTGTTACTGCTAAAAAGTTGATTTAAATTTCGTTTTTGAATAAGGGTGATTGCAATATTTCAACAAGTCAATTGAAATTTTCTTGCACGCTTAGGGACAATGGATGCCTAGAAAGATGTTTTTTTAAAATTAGTTTTAGGTTCCAGAGAGTAGATTCCTGAAAAAAATGTGTTTGTTTTATGAAAAATGTGAGTGTGTTACTGCTAAAAAGTTGATTTAAATTTCATTTTTGGATAAGGGTGATTGCAATATTTCAACAAGTCAATTGAAATTTTCTTGCACGATTAGGGACAGTGGATGCCTAGAAAGATGTTTTTTTAAAATTAGTTTTAGGTTCCAGAGAGTAGATTCCTGAAAAAAATGTGTTTGTTTTATGAAAAATGTGAGTGTGTTACTGCTAAAAAGTTGATTTAAATATCGTTTTTGGATAAGGGTGATTGCAATATTTCAATAAGTTAATTGAAATTTTCTTGGAAGATTAGGGAGAGTGGATGCCTAGAAAGATGTTTTTTTTAATTAGTTTTAGGTTTCAGAGAGTAGATTCCTGAAAAAAATGTGTTTGTTTTATGAAAAATGTGAGGGTGTTACTGCTAAAAAGTTGATTTAAATTTCGTTTTTGAATAAGGGTGATTGCAATATTTCAACAAGTCAATTGAAAATTTCTTGCACGATTAGGGACAGTGGATGCCTAGAAAGATTTCTTTTTTAAATTAGTATTAGGTTTCAGAGAGTAGATTCCTGAAAAAAATGTGTTTGTTTTAAGAAAAATGTGAGGGTGTTACTGCTAAAAAGTTGATTTAAATTTCGTTTTTGAATAAGGGTGATTGCAATATTTCAACAAGTCAATTGAAATTTTCTTGCACGATTAGGGACAGTGGATGCCTAGAAAGATGTTTTTTTAAAATTAGTTTTAGGTTCCAGAGAGTAGATTCCTGAAGAAAATGTGTTTGTTTTATGAAAAATGTGAGTGTGTTACTGCTAAAAAGTTGATTTAAATTTCATTTTTGGATTGGGGTGATTGCAATATTTCAACAAGTCAATTGAAATTTTCTTGCACGATTAGGGACAGTGGATGCCTAGAAAGATGTTTTTTTTAAATTAGTTTTAGGTTCCAGAGAGTAGATTCCTGAAAAAAATGTGTTTGTTTTATGAAAAATGTGAGTGTGTTACTGCTAAAAAGTTGATTTAAATTTAGTTTTTGGATAAGGGTGATTGCAATACTTCAACAAGTCAATTGAAATTTTCTTGCACGATTAGGGACAGTGGATGCATAGAAAGATTTCTTTTTTAAATTAGTATTAGGTTTCAGAGAGTAGATTCCTGAAAAAAATGTGTTTGTTTTATGAAAAATGTGAGGGTGTTACTGCTAAAAAGTTGATTTAAATTTCGTTTTTGAATAAGGGTGATTGCAATATTTCAACAAGTCAATTGAAATTTTCTTGCACGATTAGGGACAGTGGATGCCTAGAAAGATGTTTTTTTAAAATTAGTTTTAGGTTCCAGAGAGTAGATTCCTGAAAAAAATGTGTTTGTTTTATGAAAAATGTGAGTGTGTTACTGCTAAAAAGTTAATTTAAATTTCATTTTTGGATAAGGGTGATTGCAATATTTCAACAAGTCAATTGAAATTTTCTTGCACGATTAGGGACAGTGGATGCCTAGAAAGATGTTTTTTAAAAATTTGTTTTAGGTTCCAGAGAGTAGATTCCTGAAAAAAATGTGTTTGTTTTATGAAAAATGTGAGTGTGTTACTGCTAAAAAGTTAATTTAAATTTCATTTTTGGATAAGGGTGATTGCAATATTTCAACAAGTTAATTGAAATTTTCTTGCAAGATTAGGGAGAGTGGATGCCTAGAAAGATGTTTTTTACAAATTCGTTATAGGTTCCAGAGAGTGGATTCCTGAAAAAAAAATTATTTGTTTCATGAATAATGTGAGTGTGTTACTGCAAAAAAGTTGATTTAAATTTCGTTTTTGAATAAGGGTGATTGCAATATTTCAATAAGTCAATTGAAATTTTCTTGCACGATTAGGGACAGTGGATGCATAGAAAGATGTTTTTTTTAAATTAGTTTTAGGTTTCAGAGAGTAGATTCCTGAAAAAAATGTGTTTGTTTTATGAAAAATGTGAGTGTGTTACTGCTAAAAAGTTGATTTAAATTTCGTTTTTGGATAAGGGTGATTGCAATATTTCAACAAGTCAATTGAAATTTTCTTGCACGATTAGGGACAGTGGATGCCTAGAAAGATGTTTTTTTAAAATTAGTTTTAGGTTCCAGAGAGTAGATTCCTGAAAAAAAATTGTTTGTTTTATGAAAAATGTGAGTGTGTTACTGCTAAAAAGTTGATTTAAATTTCAATTTTGGATAAGGGTGATTGCAATACTTCAACAAGTCAATTGAAATTTTCTTGCACGATTAGGGACAGTGGATGCCTAGAAAGATGTTTTTTTCAAATTAGTTTTAGGTTCCAGAGAGTAGATTCCTGAAAAAAATGTGTTTGTTTTATGAAAAATGTGAGGGTGTTACTGCTAAAAAGTTGATTTAAATTTCGTTTTTGAATAAGGGTGATTGCAATATTTCAACAAGTCAATTGAAATTTTCTTGCACGATTAGGGACAGTGGATGCCTAGAAAGATGTTTTTTTTAAAATTAGTTTTAGGTTCCAGAGAGTAGATTCCTGAAAAAAATGTGTTTGTTTTATGAAAAATGTGAGTGTGTTACTGCTAAAAAGTTGATTTAAATTTCATTTTTGGATAAGGGTGATTGCAATATTTCAACAAGTCAATTGAAATTTTCTTGCACGATTAGGGACAGTGGATGCCTAGAAAGATGTTTTTTTAAAATTAGTTTTAGGTTCCAGAGAGTAGATTCCTGAAAAAAATGTGTTTGTTTTATGAAAAATGTGAGTGTGTTACTGCTAAAAAGTTGATTTAAATATCGTTTTTGGATAAGGGTGATTGCAATATTTCAATAAGTTAATTGAAATTTTCTTGGAAGATTAGGGAGAGTGGATGCCTAGAAAGATGTTTTTTTTTAATTAGTTTTAGGTTTCAGAGAGTAGATTCCTGAAAAAAATGTGTTTGTTTTATGAAAAATGTGAGGGTGATACTGCTAAAAAGTTGATTTAAATTTCGTTTTTGAATAAGGGTGATTGCAATATTTCAACAAGTCAATTGAAATTTTCTTGCACGATTAGGGACAGTGGATGCCTAAAAAGATATTTTTTTAAAATTAGTTTTAGGTTTCAGAGAGTAGATTCCTGAAAAAAATGTGTTTGTTTTATGAAAAATGTGAGTGTGTTACTGCTAAAAAGTTGATTTAAATTTCGTTTTTGGATAAGGGTGATTGCAATATTTCAACAAGTCAATTGAAATTTTCTTGCACGATTAGGGACAGTGGATGCCTAGAAAGATGTTTTTTTAAAATTAGTTTTAGGTTCCAGAGAGTAGATTCCTGAAAAAAATGTGTTTGTTTTATGAAAAATGTGAGTGTGTTACTGCTAAAAAGTTGATTTAAATTTCGTTTTTGGATAAGGGTGATTGCAATACTTCAACAAGTCAATTGAAATTTTCTTGCACGATTAGGGACAGTGGATGCATAGAAAGATTTTTTTTTTAAATTAGTTTTAGGTTTCAGAGAGTAGATTCCTGAAAAAAATGTGTTTGTTTTATGAAAAATGTGAGTGTGTTACTGCTAAAAAGTTGATTTAAATTTCGTTTTTGGATAAGGGTGATTGCAATATTTCAACAAGTCCATTGAAATTTTCTTGCACGATTAGGGACAGTGGATGCCTAGAAAGATGTTTTTTTAAAATTAGTTTTAGGTTTCAGAGAGTAGATTCCTGAAAAAAATGTGTTTGTTTTATGAAAAATGTGAGTGTGTTACTGCTAAAAAGTTGATTTAAATTTCGTTTTTGGATAAGGGTGATTGCAATACTTCAACAAGTTAATTGAAATTTTCTTGCACGATTAGGGACAGTGGATGCATAGAAAGATTTCTTTTTTAAATTAGTATTAGTTTTCAGAGAGTAGATTCCTGAAAAAAATGTGTTTGTTTTATGAAAAATGTGAGGGTGTTACTGCTAAAAAGTTGATTTAAATTTCGTTTTTGAATAAGGGTGATTGCAATATTTCAACAAGTCAATTGAAATTTTCTTGCACGCTTAGGGACAATGGATGCCTAGAAAGATGTTTTTTTAAAATTAGTTTTAGGTTCCAGAGAGTAGATTCCTGAAAAAAATGTGTTTTGGTTTTATGAAAAATGTGAGTGTGTTACTGCTAAAAAGTTGATTTAAATTTCATTTTTGGATAAGGGTGATTGCAATATTTCAACAAGTCAATTGAAATTTTCTTGCACGATTAGGGACAGTGGATGCCTAGAAAGATGTTTTTTTTAAATTAGTTTTAGGTTCCAGAGAGTAGATTCCTGAAAAAAATGTGTTTGTTTTATGAAAAATGTGAGTGTGTTACTGCTAAAAAGTTGATTTAAATATCGTTTTTGGATAAGGGTGATTGCAATATTTCAATAAGTTAATTGAAATTTTCTTGGAAGATTAGGGAGAGTGGATGCCTAGAAAGATGTTTTTTTTTAATTAGTTTTAGGTTTCAGAGAGTAGATTCCTGAAAAAAATGTGTTTGTTTTATGAAAAATGTGAGGGTGATACTGCTAAAAAGTTGATTTAAATTTCGTTTTTGAATAAGGGTGATTGCAATATTTCAACAAGTCAATTGAAATTTTCTTGCACGATTAGGGACAGTGGATGCCTAAAAAGATATTTTTTTAAAATTAGTTTTAGGTTTCAGAGAGTAGATTCCTGAAAAAAATGTGTTTGTTTTATGAAAAATGTGAGTGTGTTACTGCTAAAAAGTTGATTTAAATTTCGTTTTTGGATAAGGGTGATTGCAATATTTCAACAAGTCAATTGAAATTTTCTTGCACGATTAGGGACAGTGGATGCCTAGAAAGATGTTTTTTTAAAATTAGTTTTAGGTTCCAGAGAGTAGATTCCTGAAAAAAATGTGTTTGTTTTATGAAAAATGTGAGTGTGTTACTGCTAAAAAGTTGATTTAAATTTCGTTTTTGGATAAGGGTGATTGCAATACTTCAACAAGTCAATTGAAATTTTCTTGCACGATTAGGGACAGTGGATGCCTAGAAAGATTTCTTTTTTAAATTAGTATTAGGTTTCAGAGAGTAGATTCCTGAAAAAAATGTGTTTGTTTTATGAAAAATGTGAGGGTGTTACTGCTAAAAAGTTGATTTAAATTTCGTTTTTGAATAAGGGTGATTGCAATATTTCAACAAGTCAATTGAAATTTTCTTGCACGATTAGGGACAGTGGATGCCTAGAAAGATGTTTTTTTAAAATTAGTTTTAGGTTCCAGAGAGTAGATTCCTGAAAAAAATGTGTTTGTTTTATGAAAAATGTGAGTGTGTTACTGCTAAAAAGTTAATTTAAATTTCATTTTTGGATAAGGGTGATTGCAATATTTCAACAAGTCAATTGAAATTTTCTTGCACGATTAGGGACAGTGGATGCCTAGAAAGATGTTTTTTAAAAATTTGTTTTAGGTTCCAGAGAGTAGATTCCTGAAAAAAATGTGTTTGTTTTATGAAAAATGTGAGTGTGTTACTGCTAAAAAGTTAATTTAAATTTCATTTTTGGATAAGGGTGATTGCAATATTTCAACAAGTTAATTGAAATTTTCTTGCAAGATTAGGGAGAGTGGATGCCTAGAAAGATGTTTTTTACAAATTCGTTATAGGTTCCAGAGAGTGGATTCCTGAAAAAAAAATTATTTGTTTCATGAATAATGTGAGTGTGTTACTGCAAAAAAGTTGATTTAAATTTCGTTTTTGAATAAGGGTGATTGCAATATTTCAATAAGTCAATTGAAATTTTCTTGCACGATTAGGGACAGTGGATGCATAGAAAGATGTTTTTTTTAAATTAGTTTTAGGTTTCAGAGAGTAGATTCCTGAAAAAAATGTGTTTGTTTTATGAAAAATGTGAGTGTGTTACTGCTAAAAAGTTGATTTAAATTTCGTTTTTGGATAAGGGTGATTGCAATATTTCAACAAGTCCATTGAAATTTTCTTGCACGATTAGGGACAGTGGATGCCTAGAAAGATGTTTTTTTAAAATTAGTTTTAGGTTTCAGAGAGTAGATTCCTGAAAAAAAATGTGTTTGTTTTATGAAAAATGTGAGTGTGTTACTGCTAAAAAGTTGATTTAAATTTCGTTTTTGGATAAGGGTGATTGCAATACTTCAACAAGTTAATTGAAATTTTCTTGCACGATTAGGGACAGTGGATGCATAGAAAGATTTCTTTTTTAAATTAGTATTAGTTTTCAGAGAGTAGATTCCTGAAAAAAATGTGTTTGTTTTATGAAAAATGTGAGGGTGTTACTGCTAAAAAGTTGATTTAAATTTCGTTTTTGAATAAGGGTGATTGCAATATTTCAACAAGTCAATTGAAATTTTCTTGCACGCTTAGGGACAATGGATGCCTAGAAAGATGTTTTTTTAAAATTAGTTTTAGGTTCCAGAGAGTAGATTCCTGAAAAAAATGTGTTTGTTTTATGAAAAATGTGAGTGTGTTACTGCTAAAAAGTTGATTTAAATTTCATTTTTGGATAAGGGTGATTGCAATATTTCAACAAGTCAATTGAAATTTTCTTGCACGATTAGGGACAGTGGATGCCTAGAAAGATGTTTTTTTAAAATTAGTTTTAGGTTCCAGAGAGTAGATTCCTGAAAAAAATGTGTTTGTTTTATGAAAAATGTGAGTGTGTTACTGCTAAAAAGTTGATTTAAATATCGTTTTTGGATAAGGGTGATTGCAATATTTCAATAAGTTAATTGAAATTTTCTTGGAAGATTAGGGAGAGTGGATGCCTAGAAAGATGTTTTTTTTAATTAGTTTTAGGTTTCAGAGAGTAGATTCCTGAAAAAAATGTGTTTGTTTTATGAAAAATGTGAGGGTGTTACTGCTAAAAAGTTGATTTAAATTTTGTTTTTGAATAAGGGTGATTGCAATATTTCAACAAGTCAATTGAAAATTTCTTGCACGATTAGGGACAGTGGATGCCTAGAAAGATTTCTTTTTTAAATTAGTATTAGGTTTCAGAGAGTAGATTCCTGAAAAAAATGTGTTTGTTTTAAGAAAAATGTGAGGGTGTTACTGCTAAAAAGTTGATTTAAATTTCGTTTTTGAATAAGGGTGATTGCAATATTTCAACAAGTCAATTGAAATTTTCTTGCACGATTAGGGACAGTGGATGCCTAGAAAGATGTTTTTTTAAAATTAGTTTTAGGTTCCAGAGAGTAGATTCCTGAAGAAAATGTGTTTGTTTTATGAAAAATGTGAGTGTGTTACTGCTAAAAAGTTGAATCAAATTTCATTTTTGGATAGGGGTGATTGCAATATTTCAACAAGTCAATTGAAATTTTCTTGCACGATTAGGGACAGTGGATGCCTAGAAAGATGTTTTTTTTAAATTAGTTTTAGGTTCCAGAGAGTAGATTCCTGAAAAAAATGTGTTTGTTTTATGAAAAATGTGAGGGTGTTACTGCTAAAAAGTTGATTTAAATTTCGTTTTTGAATAAGGGTGATTGCAATATTTCAACAAGTCAATTGAAATTTTCTTGCACGATTAGGGACAGTGGATGCCTAGAAAGATGTTTTTTTAAAATTAGTTTTAGGTTCCAGAGAGTAGATTCCTGAAGAAAATGTGTTTGTTTTATGAAAAATGTGAGTGTGTTACTGCTAAAAAGTTGATTTAAATTTCGTTTTTGGATAAGGGTGATTGCAATACTTCAACAAGTCAATTGAAATTTTCTTGCACGATTAGGGACAGTGGATGCCTAGAAAGATTTCTTTTTTAAATTAGTATTAGGTTTCAGAGAGTAGATTCCTGAAAAAAATGTGTTTGTTTTATGAAAAATGTGAGGGTGTTACTGCTAAAAAGTTGATTTAAATTTCGTTTTTGAATAAGGGTGATTGCAATATTTCAACAAGTCAATTGAAATTTTCTTGCACGATTAGGGACAGTGGATGCCTAGAAAGATGTTTTTTTAAAATTAGTTTTAGGTTCCAGAGAGTAGATTCCTGAAAAAAATGTGTTTGTTTTATGAAAAATGTGAGTGTGTTACTGCTAAAAAGTTAATTTAAATTTCATTTTTGGATAAGGGTGATTGCAATATTTCAACAAGTCAATTGAAATTTTCTTGCACGATTAGGGACAGTGGATGCCTAGAAAGATGTTTTTTAAAAATTTGTTTTAGGTTCCAGAGAGTAGATTCCTGAAAAAAATGTGTTTGTTTTATGAAAAATGTGAGTGTGTTACTGCTAAAAAGTTAATTTAAATTTCATTTTTGGATAAGGGTGATTGCAATATTTCAACAAGTTAATTGAAATTTTCTTGCAAGATTAGGGAGAGTGGATGCCTAGAAAGATGTTTTTTACAAATTCGTTATAGGTTCCAGAGAGTGGATTCCTGAAAAAAAAATTATTTGTTTCATGAATAATGTGAGTGTCTTACTGCAAAAAAGTTGATTTAAATTTCGTTTTTGAATAAGGGTGATTGCAATATTTCAATAAGTCAATTGAAATTTTCTTGCACGATTAGGGACAGTGGATGCATAGAAAGATATTTTTTTTAAATTAGTTTTAGGTTTCAGAGAGTAGATTCCTGAAAAAAATGTGTTTGTTTTATGAAAAATGTGAGTGTGTTACTGCTAAAAAGTTGATTTAAATTTCGTTTTTGGATAAGGGTGATTGCAATATTTCAACAAGTCCATTGAAATTTTCTTGCACGATTAGGGACAGTGGATGCCTAGAAAGATGTTTTTTTAAAATTAGTTTTAGGTTTCAGAGAGTAGATTCCTGAAAAAAAATGTGTTTGTTTTATGAAAAATGTGAGTGTGTTACTGCTAAAAAGTTGATTTAAATTTCGTTTTTGGATAAGGGTGATTGCAATACTTCAACAAGTTAATTGAAATTTTCTTGCACGATTAGGGACAGTGGATGCATAGAAAGATTTCTTTTTTAAATTAGTATTAGTTTTCAGAGAGTAGATTCCTGAAAAAAATGTGTTTGTTTTATGAAAAATGTGAGGGTGTTACTGCTAAAAAGTTGATTTAAATTTCGTTTTTGAATAAGGGTGATTGCAATATTTCAACAAGTCAATTGAAATTTTCTTGCACGCTTAGGGACAATGGATGCCTAGAAAGATGTTTTTTTAAAATTAGTTTTAGGTTCCAGAGAGTAGATTCCTGAAAAAAATGTGTTTGTTTTATGAAAAATGTGAGTGTGTTACTGCTAAAAAGTTGATTTAAATTTCATTTTTGGATAAGGGTGATTGCAATATTTCAACAAGTCAATTGAAATTTTCTTGCACGATTAGGGACAGTGGATGCCTAGAAAGATGTTTTTTTAAAATTAGTTTTAGGTTCCAGAGAGTAGATTCCTGAAAAAAATGTGTTTGTTTTATGAAAAATGTGAGTGTGTTACTGCTAAAAAGTTGATTTAAATATCGTTTTTGGATAAGGGTGATTGCAATATTTCAATAAGTTAATTGAAATTTTCTTGGAAGATTAGGGAGAGTGGATGCCTAGAAAGATGTTTTTTTTAATTAGTTTTAGGTTTCAGAGAGTAGATTCCTGAAAAAAATGTGTTTGTTTTATGAAAAATGTGAGGGTGTTACTGCTAAAAAGTTGATTTAAATTTCGTTTTTGAATAAGGGTGATTGCAATATTTCAACAAGTCAATTGAAAATTTCTTGCACGATTAGGGACAGTGGATGCCTAGAAAGATTTCTTTTTTAAATTAGTATTAGGTTTCAGAGAGTAGATTCCTGAAAAAAATGTGTTTGTTTTAAGAAAAATGTGAGGGTGTTACTGCTAAAAAGTTGATTTAAATTTCGTTTTTGAATAAGGGTGATTGCAATATTTCAACAAGTCAATTGAAATTTTCTTGCACGATTAGGGACAGTGGATGCCTAGAAAGATGTTTTTTTAAAATTAGTTTTAGGTTCCAGAGAGTAGATTCCTGAAGAAAATGTGTTTGTTTTATGAAAAATGTGAGTGTGTTACTGCTAAAAAGTTGATTTAAATTTCATTTTTGGATAGGGGTGATTGCAATATTTCAACAAGTCAATTGAAATTTTCGTGCACGATTAGGGACAGTGGATGCCTAGAAAGATGTTTTTTTTAAATTAGTTTTAGGTTCCAGAGAGTAGATTCCTGAAAAAAATGTGTTTGTTTTATGAAAAATGTGAGGGTGTTACTGCTAAAAAGTTGATTTAAATTTCGTTTTTGAATAAGGGTGATTGCAATATTTCAACAAGTCAATTGAAATTTTCTTGCACGATTAGGGACAGTGGATGCCTAGAAAGATGTTTTTTTAAAATTAGTTTTAGGTTCCAGAGAGTAGATTCCTGAAGAAAATGTGTTTGTTTTATGAAAAATGTGAGTGTGTTACTGCTAAAAAGTTGATTTAAATTTCATTTTTGGATAAGGGTGATTGCAATATTTCAACAAGTCAATTGAAATTTTCTTGCACGATTAGGGACAGTGGATGCCTAGAAAGATGTTTTTTAAAAATTTGTTTTAGGTTCCAGAGAGTAGATTCCTGAAAAAAATGTGTTTGTTTTATGAAAAATGTGAGTGTGTTACTGCTAAAAAGTTAATTTAAATTTCATTTTTGGATAAGGGTGATTGCAATATTTCAACAAGTTAATTGAAATTTTCTTGCAAGATTAGGGAGAGTGGATGCCTAGAAAGATGTTTTTTACAAATTCGTTATAGGTTCCAGAGAGTGGATTCCTGAAAAAAAAATTATTTGTTTCATGAATAATGTGAGTGTGTTACTGCAAAAAAGTTGATTTAAATTTCGTTTTTGAATAAGGGTGATTGCAATATTTCAATAAGTCAATTGAAATTTTCTTGCACGATTAGGGACAGTGGATGCATAGAAAGATGTTTTTTTTAAATTAGTTTTAGGTTTCAGAGAGTAGATTCCTGAAAAAAATGTGTTTGTTTTATGAAAAATGTGAGTGTGTTACTGCTAAAAAGTTGATTTAAATTTCGTTTTTGGATAAGGGTGATTGCAATATTTCAACAAGTCCATTGAAATTTTCTTGCACGATTAGGGACAGTGGATGCCTAGAAAGATGTTTTTTTAAAATTAGTTTTAGGTTTCAGAGAGTAGATTCCTGAAAAAAAATGTGTTTGTTTTATGAAAAATGTGAGTGTGTTACTGCTAAAAAGTTGATTTAAATTTCGTTTTTGGATAAGGGTGATTGCAATACTTCAACAAGTCAATTGAAATTTTCTTGCACGATTAGGGACAGTGGATGCCTAGAAAGATGTTTTTTTAAAATTAGTTTTAGGCTCCAGAGAGTAGATTCCTGAAAAAAATGTGTTTGTTTTATGAAAAATGTGAGGGTGTTACTGCTAAAAAGTTGATTTAAATTTCGTTTTTGAATAAGGGTGATTGCAATATTTCAACAAGTCAATTGAAATTTTCTTGCACGATTAGGGACAGTGGATGCCTAGAAAGATGTTTTTTTTAAATTAGTTTTAGGTTCCAGAGAGTAGATTCCTGAAAAAAATGTGTTTGTTTTATGAAAAATGTGAGTGTGTTACTGCTAAAAAGTTGATTTAAATTTCATTTTTGGATAAGGGTGATTGCAATATTTCAACAAGTCAATTGAAATTTTCTTGCACGATTAGGGACAGTGGATGCCTAGAAAGATGTTTTTTTTAAATTAGTTTTAGGTTCCAGAGAGTAGATTCCTGAAAAAAATGTGTTTGTTTTATGAAAAATGTGAGTGTGTTACTGCTAAAAAGTTGATTTAAATATCGTTTTTGGATAAGGGTGATTGCAATATTTCAATAAGTTAATTGAAATTTTCTTGGAAGATTAGGGAGAGTGGATGCCTAGAAAGATGTTTTTTTTAATTAGTTTTAGGTTTCAGAGAGTAGATTCCTGAAAAAAATGTGTTTGTTTTATGAAAAATGTGAGGGTGTTACTGCTAAAAAGTTGATTTAAATTTCGTTTTTGAATAAGGGTGATTGCAATATTTCAACAAGTCAATTGAAATTTTCTTGCACGATTAGGGACAGTGGATGCCTAGAAAGATATTTTTTTAAAATTAGTTTTAGGTTTCAGAGAGTAGATTCCTGAAAAAAATGTGTTTGTTTTATGAAAAATGTGAGTGTGTTACTGCTAAAAAGTTGATTTAAATTTCGTTTTTGGATAAGGGTGATTGCAATATTTCAACAAGTTAATTGAAATTTTCTTGCACGATTAGGGACAGTGGATGCCTAGAAAGATGTTTTTTTAAAATTAGTTTTAGGTTCCAGAGAATAGATTCCTGAAAAAAATGTGTTTGTTTTATGAAAAATGTGAGTGTGTTACTGCTAAAAAGTTGATTTAAATTTCGTTTTTGGATAAGGGTGATTGCAATACTTCAACAAGTCAATTGAAATTTTCTTGCACGATTAGGGACAGTGGATGCATAGAAAGATTTCTTTTTTAAATTAGTATTAGTTTTCAGAGAGTAGATTCCTGAAAAAAATGTGTTTGTTTTATGAAAAATGTGAGGGTGTTACTGCTAAAAAGTTGATTTAAATTTCGTTTTTGAATAAGGGTGATTGCAATATTTCAACAAGTCAATTGAAATTTTCTTGCACGCTTAGGGACAATGGATGCCTAGAAAGATGTTTTTTTAAAATTAGTTTTAGGTTCCAGAGAGTAGATTCCTGAAAAAAATGTGTTTGTTTTATGAAAAATGTGAGTGTGTTACTGCTAAAAAGTTGATTTAAATTTCATTTTTGGATAAGGGTGATGGCAATATTTCAACAAGTCAATTGAAATTTTCTTGCACGATTAGGGACAGTGGATGCCTAGAAAGATGTTTTTTTAAAATTAGTTTTAGGTTCCAGAGAGTAGATTCCTGAAAAAAATGTGTTTGTTTTATGAAAAATGTGAGTGTGTTACTGCTAAAAAGTTGATTTAAATATCGTTTTTGGATAAGGGTGATTGCAATATTTCAATAAGTTAATTGAAATTTTCTTGGAAGATTAGGGAGAGTGGATGCCTAGAAAGATGTTTTTTTTAATTAGTTTTAGGTTTCAGAGAGTAGATTCCTGAAAAAAATGTGTTTGTTTTATGAAAAATGTGAGGGTGTTACTGCTAAAAAGTTGATTTAAATTTCGTTTTTGAATAAGGGTGATTGCAATATTTCAACAAGTCAATTGAAAATTTCTTGCACGATTAGGGACAGTGGATGCCTAGAAAGATTTCTTTTTTAAATTAGTATTAGGTTTCAGAGAGTAGATTCCTGAAAAAAATGTGTTTGTTTTAAGAAAAATGTGAGGGTGTTACTGCTAAAAAGTTGATTTAAATTTCGTTTTTGAATAAGGGTGATTGCAATATTTCAACAAGTCAATTGAAATTTTCTTGCACGATTAGGGACAGTGGATGCCTAGAAAGATGTTTTTTTAAAATTAGTTTTAGGTTCCAGAGAGTAGATTCCTGAAGAAAATGTGTTTGTTTTATGAAAAATGTGAGTGTGTTACTGTTAAAAAGTTGATTTAAATTTCATTTTTGGATTGGGGTGATTGCAATATTTCAACAAGTCAATTGAAATTTTCTTGCACGATTAGGGACAGTGGATGCCTAGAAAGATGTTTTTTTTAAATTAGTTTTAGGTTCCAGAGAGTAGATTCCTGAAAAAAATGTGTTTGTTTTATGAAAAATGTGAGTGTGTTACTGCTAAAAAGTTGATTTAAATTTCGTTTTTGGATAAGGGTGATTGCAATACTTCAACAAGTCAATTGAAATTTTCTTGCACGATTAGGGACAGTGGATGCATAGAAAGATTTCTTTTTTAAATTAGTATTAGGTTTCAGAGAGTAGATTCCTGAAAAAAATGTGTTTGTTTTATGAAAAATGTGAGGGTGTTACTGCTAAAAAGTTGATTTAAATTTCGTTTTTGAATAAGGGTGATTGCAATATTTCAACAAGTCAATTGAAATTTTCTTGCACAATTAGGGACAGTGGATGCCTAGAAAGATGTTTTTTTAAAATTAGTTTTAGGTTCCAGAGAGTAGATTCCTGAAAAAAATGTGTTTGTTTTATGAAAAATGTGAGTGTGTTACTGCTAAAAAGTTAATTTAAATTTCATTTTTGGATAAGGGTGATTGCAATATTTCAACAAGTCAATTGAAATTTTCTTGCACGATTAGGGACAGTGGATGCCTAGAAAGATGTTTTTTAAAAATTTGTTTTAGGTTCCAGAGAGTAGATTCCTGAAAAAAATGTGTTTGTTTTATGAAAAATGTGAGTGTGTTACTGCTAAAAAGTTAATTTAAATTTCATTTTTGGATAAGGGTGATTGCAATATTTCAACAAGTTAATTGAAATTTTCTTGCAAGATTAGGGAGAGTGGATGCCTAGAAAGATGTTTTTTACAAATTCGTTATAGGTTCCAGAGAGTGGATTCCTGAAAAAAAAATTATTTGTTTCATGAATAATGTGAGTGTGTTACTGCAAAAAAGTTGATTTAAATTTCGTTTTTGAATAAGGGTGATTGCAATATTTCAATAAGTCAATTGAAATTTTCTTGCACGATTAGGGACAGTGGATGCATAGAAAGATGTTTTTTTTAAATTAGTTTTAGGTTTCAGAGAGTAGATTCCTGAAAAAAATGTGTTTGTTTTATGAAAAATGTGAGTGTGATACTGCTAAAAAGTTGATTTAAATTTCGTTTTTGGATAAGGGTCATTGCAATATTTCAACAAGTCCATTGAAATTTTCTTGCACGATTAGGGACAGTGGATGCCTAGAAAGATGTTTTTTTAAAATTAGTTTTAGGTTTCAGAGAGTAGATTCCTGAAAAAAATGTGTTTGTTTTATGAAAAATGTGAGTGTGTTACTGCTAAAAAGTTGATTTAAATTTCGTTTTTGGATAAGGGTGATTGCAATACTTCAACAAGTTAATTGAAATTTTCTTGCACGATTAGGGACAGTGGATGCATAGAAAGATTTCTTTTTTAAATTAGTATTAGTTTTCAGAGAGTAGATTCCTGAAAAAAATGTGTTTGTTTTATGAAAAATGTGAGGGTGTTACTGCTAAAAAGTTGATTTAAATTTCGTTTTTGAATAAGGGTGATTGCAATATTTCAACAAGTCAATTGAAATTTTCTTGCACGCTTAGGGACAATGGATGCCTAGAAAGATGTTTTTTTAAAATTAGTTTTAGGTTCCAGAGAGTAGATTCCTGAAAAAAATGTGTTTGTTTTATGAAAAATGTGAGTGTGTTACTGCTAAAAAGTTGATTTAAATTTCATTTTTGGATAAGGGTGATTGCAATATTTCAACAAGTCAATTGAAATTTTCTTGCACGATTAGGGACAGTGGATGCCTAGAAAGATGTTTTTTTAAAATTAGTTTTAGGTTCCAGAGAGTAGATTCCTGAAAAAAATGTGTTTGTTTTATGAAAAATGTGAGTGTGTTACTGCTAAAAAGTTGATTTAAATATCGTTTTTGGATAAGGGTGATTGCAATATTTCAATAAGTTAATTGAAATTTTCTTGGAAGATTAGGGAGAGTGGATGCCTAGAAAGATGTTTTTTTTAATTAGTTTTAGGTTTCAGAGGGTAGATTCCTGAAAAAAATGTGTTTGTTTTATGAAAAATGTGAGGGTGTTACTGCTAAAAAGTTGATTTAAATTTCGTTTTTGAATAAGGGTGATTGCAATATTTCAACAAGTCAATTGAAAATTTCTTGCACGATTAGGGACAGTGGATGCCTAGAAAGATTTCTTTTTTAAATTAGTATTAGGTTTCAGAGAGTAGATTCCTGAAAAAAATGTGTTTGTTTTAAGAAAAATGTGAGGGTGTTACTGCTAAAAAGTTGATTTAAATTTCGTTTTTGAATAAGGGTGATTGCAATATTTCAACAAGTCAATTGAAATTTTCTTGCACGATTAGGGACAGTGGATGCCTAGAAAGATGTTTTTTTAAAATTAGTTTTAGGTTCCAGAGAGTAGATTCCTGAAGAAAATGTGTTTGTTTTATGAAAAATGTGAGTGTGTTACTGCTAAAAAGTTGATTTAAATTTCATTTTTGGATAGGGGTGATTGCAATATTTCAACAAGTCAATTGAAATTTTCTTGCACGATTAGGGACAGTGGATGCCTAGAAAGATGTTTTTTTTAAATTAGTTTTAGGTTCCAGAGAGTAGATTCCTGAAAAAAATGTGTTTGTTTTATGAAAAATGTGAGGGTGTTACTGCTAAAAAGTTGATTTAAATTTCGTTTTTGAACAAGGGTGATTGCAATATTTCAACAAGTCAATTGAAATTTTCTTGCACGATTAGGGACAGTGGATGCCTAGAAAGATGTTTTTTTAAAATTAGTTTTAGGTTCCAGAGAGTAGATTCCTGAAGAAAATGTGTTTGTTTTATGAAAAATGTGAGTGTGTTACTGCTAAAAAGTTGATTTAAATTTCATTTTTGGATAAGGGTGATTGCAATATTTCAACAAGTCAATTGAAATTTTCTTGCACGATTAGGGACAGTGGATGCCTAGAAAGATGTTTTTTAAAAATTTGTTTTAGGTTCCAGAGAGTAGATTCCTGAAAAAAATGTGTTTGTTTTATGAAAAATGTGAGTGTGTTACTGCTAAAAAGTTAATTTAAATTTCATTTTTGGATAAGGGTGATTGCAATATTTCAACAAGTTAATTGAAATTTTCTTGCAAGATTAGGGAGAGTGGATGCCTAGAAAGATGTTTTTTACAAATTCGTTATAGGTTCCAGAGAGTGGATTCCTGAAAAAAAAATTATTTGTTTCATGAATAATGTGAGTGTGTTACTGCAAAAAAGTTGATTTAAATTTCGTTTTTGAATAAGGGTGATTGCAATATTTCAATAAGTCAATTGAAATTTTCTTGCACGATTAGGGACAGTGGATGCATAGAAAGATGTTTTTTTTAAATTAGTTTTAGGTTTCAGAGAGTAGATTCCTGAAAAAAATGTGTTTGTTTTATGAAAAATGTGAGTGTGTTACTGCTAAAAAGTTGATTTAAATTTCGTTTTTGGATAAGGGTGATTGCAATATTTCAACAAGTCCATTGAAATTTTCTTGCACGATTAGGGACAGTGGATGCCTAGAAAGATGTTTTTTTAAAATTAGTTTTAGGTTTCAGAGAGTAGATTCCTGAAAAAAAATGTGTTTGTTTTATGAAAAATGTGAGTGTGTTACTGCTAAAAAGTTGATTTAAATTTCGTTTTTGGATAAGGGTGATTGCAATACTTCAACAAGTCAATTGAAATTTTCTTGCACGATTAGGGACAGTGGATGCCTAGAAAGATGTTTTTTTAAAATTAGTTTTAGGTTCCAGAGAGTAGATTCCTGAAAAAAATGTGTTTGTTTTATGAAAAATGTGAGGGTGTTACTGCTAAAAAGTTGATTTAAATTTCGTTTTTGAATAAGGGTGATTGCAATATTTCAACAAGTCAATTGAAATTTTCTTGCACGATTAGGGACAGTGGATGCCTAGAAAGATGTTTTTTTTAAATTAGTTTTAGGTTCCAGAGAGTAGATTCCTGAAAAAAATGTGTTTGTTTTATGAAAAATGTGAGGGTGTTACTGCTAAAAAGTTGATTTAAATTTCGTTTTTGAATAAGGGTGATTCCAATATTTCAACAAGTCAATTGAAATTTTCTTGCACGATTAGGGACAGTGGATGCCTAGAAAGATGTTTTTTTAAAATTAGTTTTAGGTTCCAGACAGTAGATTCCTGAAAAAAATGTGTTTGTTTTATGAAAAATGTGAGTGTGTTACTGCTAAAAAGTTAATTTAAATTTCATTTTTGGATAAGGGTGATTGCAATATTTCAACAAGTCAATTGAAATTTTCTTGCACGATTAGGGACAGTGGATGCCTAGAAAGATGTTTTTTTAAAATTAGTTTTAGGTTCCAGAGAGTAGATTCCTGAAAAAAATGTGTTTGTTTTATGAAAAATGTGAGTGTGTTACTGCTAAAAAGTTGATTTAAATTTCGTTTTTGGATAAGGGTGATTGCAATACTTCAACAAGTCAATTGAAATTTTCTTGCACGATTAGGGACAGGGGATGCCTAGAAAGATGTTTTTTTTAAATTAGTTTTAGGTTCCAGAGAGTAGATTCCTGAAAAAAATGTGTTTGTTTTATGAAAAATGTGAGTGTGTTACTGCTAAAAAGTTGATTTAAATATCGTTTTTGGATAAGGGTAATTGCAATATTTCAATAAGTTAATTGAAATTTTCTTGGAAGATTAGGGAGAGTGGATGCCTAGAAAGATGTTTTTTTTAATTAGTTTTAGGTTTCAGAGAGTAGATTCCTGAAAAAAATGTGTTTGTTTTATGAAAAATGTGAGGGTGTTACTGCTAAAAAGTTGATTTAAATTTCGTTTTTGAATAAGGGTGATTGCAATATTTCAACAAGTCAATTGAAATTTTCTTGCACGATTAGGGACAGTGGATGCCTAGAAAGATATTTTTTTAAAATTAGTTTTAGGTTTCAGAGAGTAGATTCCTGAAAAAAATGTGTTTGTTTTATGAAAAATGTGAGTGTGTTACTGCTAAAAAGTTGATTTAAATTTCGTTTTTGGATAAGGGTGATTGCAATATTTCAACAAGTTAATTGAAATTTTCTTGCACGATTAGGGACAGTGGATGCCTAGAAAGATGTTTTTTTAAAATTAGTTTTAGGTTCCAGAGAATAGATTCCTGAAAAAAATGTGTTTGTTTTATGAAAAATGTGAGTGTGTTACTGCTAAAAAGTTGATTTAAATTTCGTTTTTGGATAAGGGTGATTGCAATACTTCAACAAGTCAATTGAAATTTTCTTGCACGATTAGGGACAGTGGATGCATAGAAAGATTTCTTTTTTAAATTAGTATTAGTTTTCAGAGAGTAGATTCCTGAAAAAAATGTGTTTGTTTTATGAAAAATGTGAGGGTGTTACTGCTAAAAAGTTGATTTAAATTTCGTTTTTGAATAAGGGTGATTGCAATATTTCAACAAGTCAATTGAAATTTTCTTGCACGCTTAGGGACAATGGATGCCTAGAAAGATGTTTTTTTAAAATTAGTTTTAGGTTCCAGAGAGTGGATTCCTGAAAAAAATGTGTTTGTTTTATGAAAAATGTGAGTGTGTTACTGCTAAAAAGTTGATTTAAATTTCATTTTTGGATAAGGGTGATTGCAATATTTCAACAAGTCAATTGAAATTTTCTTGCACGATTAGGGATAGTGGATGCCTAGAAAGATGTTTTTTTTAAATTAGTTTTAGGTTCCAGAGAGTAGATTCCTGAAAAAAATGTGTTTGTTTTATGAAAAATGTGAGTGTGTTACTGCTAAAAAGTTGATTTAAATATCGTTTTTGGATAAGGGTGATTGCAATATTTCAATAAGTTAATTGAAATTTTCTTGGAAGATTAGGGAGAGTGGATGCCTAGAAAGATGTTTTTTTTAATTAGTTTTAGGTTTCAGAGAGTAGATTCCTGAAAAAAATGTGTTTGTTTTATGAAAAATGTGAGGGTGTTACTGCTAAAAAGTTGATTTAAATTTCGTTTTTGAATAAGGGTGATTGCAATATTTCAACAAGTCAATTGAAAATTTCTTGCACGATTAGGGACAGTGGATGCCTAGAAAGATTTCTTTTTTAAATTAGTATTAGGTTTCAGAGAGTAGATTCCTGAAAAAAATGTGTTTGTTTTAAGAAAAATGTGAGGGTGTTACTGCTAAAAAGTTGATTTAAATTTCGTTTTTGAATAAGGGTGATTGCAATATTTCAACAAGTCAATTGAAATTTTCTTGCACCATTAGGGACAGTGGATGCCTAGAAAGATGTTTTTTTAAAATTAGTTTTAGGTTTCAGAGAGTAGATTCCTGAAAAAAATGTGTTTGTTTTATGAAAAATGTGAGTGTGTTACTGCTAAAAAGTTGATTTAAATTTCGTTTTTGGATAAGGGTGATTGCAATACTTCAACAAGTTAATTGAAATTTTCTTGCACGATTAGGGACAGTGGATGCATAGAAAGATTTCTTTTTTAAATTAGTATTAGTTTTCAGAGAGTAGATTCCTGAAAAAAATGTGTTTGTTTTATGAAAAATGTGAGGGTGTTACTGCTAAAAAGTTGATTTAAATTTCGTTTTTGAATAAGGGTGATTGCAATATTTCAACAAGTCAATTGAAATTTTCTTGCACGCTTAGGGACAATGGATGCCTAGAAAGATGTTTTTTTAAAATTAGTTTTAGGTTCCAGAGAGTAGATTCCTGAAAAAAATGTGTTTGTTTTATGAAAAATGTGAGTGTGTTACTGCTAAAAAGTTGATTTAAATTTCATTTTTGGATATGGGTGATTGCAATATTTCAACAAGTCAATTGAAATTTTCTTGCACGATTAGGGACAGTGGATGCCTAGAAAGATGTTTTTTTAAAATTAGTTTTAGGTTCCAGAGAGTAGATTCCTGAAAAAAATGTGTTTGTTTTATGAAAAATGTGAGTGTGTTACTGCTAAAAAGTTGATTTAAATATCGTTTTTGGATAAGGGTGATTGCAATATTTCAATAAGTTAATTGAAATTTTCTTGGAAGATTAGGGAGAGTGGATGCCTAGAAAGATGTTTTTTTTAATTAGTTTTAGGTTTCAGAGGGTAGATTCCTGAAAAAAATGTGTTTGTTTTATGAAAAATGTGAGGGTGTTACTGCTAAAAAGTTGATTTAAATTTCGTTTTTGAATAAGGGTGATTGCAATATTTCAACAAGTCAATTGAAAATTTCTTGCACGATTAGGGACAGTGGATGCCTAGAAAGATTTCTTTTTTAAATTAGTATTAGGTTTCAGAGAGTAGATTCCTGAAAAAAATGTGTTTGTTTTAAGAAAAATGTGAGGGTGTTACTGCTAAAAAGTTGATTTAAATTTCGTTTTTGAATAAGGGTGATTGCAATATTTCAACAAGTCAATTGAAATTTTCTTGCACGATTAGGGACAGTGGATGCCTAGAAAGATGTTTTTTTAAAATTAGTTTTAGGTTCCAGAGAGTAGATTCCTGAAGAAAATGTGTTTGTTTTATGAAAAATGTGAGTGTGTTACTGCTAAAAAGTTGATTTAAATTTCATTTTTGGATAGGGGTGATTGCAATATTTCAACAAGTCAATTGAAATTTTCTTGCACGATTAGGGACAGTGGATGCCTAGAAAGATGTTTTTTTTAAATTAGTTTTAGGTTCCAGAGAGTAGATTCCTGAAAAAAATGTGTTTGTTTTATGAAAAATGTGAGGGTGTTACTGCTAAAAAGTTGATTTAAATTTCGTTTTTGAATAAGGGTGATTGCAATATTTCAACAAGTCAATTGAAATTTTCTTGCACGATTAGGGACAGTGGATGCCTAGAAAGATGTTTTTTTAAAATTAGTTTTAGGTTCCAGAGAGTAGATTCCTGAAGAAAATGTGTTTGTTTTATGAAAAATGTGAGTGTGTTACTGCTAAAAAGTTGATTTAAATTTCATTTTTGGATAAGGGTGATTGCAATATTTCAACAAGTCAATTGAAATTTTCTTGCACGATTAGGGACAGTGGATGCCTAGAAAGATGTTTTTTAAAAATTTGTTTTAGGTTCCAGAGAGTAGATTCCTGAAAAAAATGTGTTTGTTTTATGAAAAATGTGAGTGTGTTACTGCTAAAAAGTTAATTTAAATTTCATTTTTGGATAAGGGTGATTGCAATATTTCAACAAGTTAATTGAAATTTTCTTGCAAGATTAGGGAGAGTGGATGCCTAGAAAGATGTTTTTTACAAATTCGTTATAGGTTCCAGAGAGTGGATTCCTGAAAAAAAAATTATTTGTTTCATGAATAATGTGAGTGTGTTACTGCAAAAAAGTTGATTTAAATTTCGTTTTTGAATAAGGGTGATTGCAATATTTCAATAAGTCAATTGAAATTTTCTTGCACGATTAGGGACAGTGGATGCATAGAAAGATGTTTTTTTTAAATTAGTTTTAGGTTTCAGAGAGTAGATTCCTGAAAAAAATGTGTTTGTTTTATGAAAAATGTGAGTGTGTTACTGCTAAAAAGTTGATTTAAATTTCGTTTTTGGATAAGGGTGATTGCAATATTTCAACAAGTCCATTGAAATTTTCTTGCACGATTAGGGACAGTGGATGCCTAGAAAGATGTTTTTTTAAAATTAGTTTTAGGTTTCAGAGAGTAGATTCCTGAAAAAAAATGTGTTTGTTTTATGAAAAATGTAAGTGTGTTACTGCTAAAAAGTTGATTTAAATTTCGTTTTTGGATAAGGGTGATTGCAATACTTCAACAAGTCAATTGAAATTTTCTTGCACGATTAGGGACAGTGGATGCCTAGAAAGATGTTTTTTTAAAATTAGTTTTAGGTTCCAGAGAGTAGATTCCTGAAAAAAATGTGTTTGTTTTATGAAAAATGTGAGGGTGTTACTGCTAAAAAGTTGATTTAAATTTCGTTTTTGAATAAGGGTGATTGCAATATTTCAACAAGTCAATTGAAATTTTCTTGCACGATTAGGGACAGTGGATGCCTAGAAAGATGTTTTTTTTAAATTAGTTTTAGGTTCCAGAGAGTAGATTCCTGAAAAAAATGTGTTTGTTTTATGAAAAATGTGAGGGTGTTACTGCTAAAAAGTTGATTTAAATTTCGTTTTTGAATAAGGGTGATTCCAATATTTCAACAAGTCAATTGAAATTTTCTTGCACGATTAGGGACAGTGGATGCCTAGAAAGATGTTTTTTTAAAATTAGTTTTAGGTTCCAGACAGTAGATTCCTGAAAAAAATGTGTTTGTTTTATGAAAAATGTGAGTGTGTTACTGCTAAAAAGTTAATTTAAATTTCATTTTTGGATAAGGGTGATTGCAATATTTCAACAAGTCAATTGAAATTTTCTTGCACGATTAGGGACAGTGGATGCCTAGAAAGATGTTTTTTTAAAATTAGTTTTAGGTTCCAGAGAGTAGATTCCTGAAAAAAATGTGTTTGTTTTATGAAAAATGTGAGTGTGTTACTGCTAAAAAGTTGATTTAAATTTCGTTTTTGGATAAGGGTGATTGCAATACTTCAACAAGTCAATTGAAATTTTCTTGCACGATTAGGGACAGGGGATGCCTAGAAAGATGTTTTTTTTAAATTAGTTTTAGGTTCCAGAGAGTAGATTCCTGAAAAAAATGTGTTTGTTTTATGAAAAATGTGAGTGTGTTACTGCTAAAAAGTTGATTTAAATATCGTTTTTGGATAAGGGTAATTGCAATATTTCAATAAGTTAATTGAAATTTTCTTGGAAGATTAGGGAGAGTGGATGCCTAGAAAGATGTTTTTTTTAATTAGTTTTAGGTTTCAGAGAGTAGATTCCTGAAAAAAATGTGTTTGTTTTATGAAAAATGTGAGGGTGTTACTGCTAAAAAGTTGATTTAAATTTCGTTTTTGAATAAGGGTGATTGCAATATTTCAACAAGTCAATTGAAATTTTCTTGCACGATTAGGGACAGTGGATGCCTAGAAAGATATTTTTTTAAAATTAGTTTTAGGTTTCAGAGAGTAGATTCCTGAAAAAAATGTGTTTGTTTTATGAAAAATGTGAGTGTGTTACTGCTAAAAAGTTGATTTAAATTTCGTTTTTGGATAAGGGTGATTGCAATATTTCAACAAGTTAATTGAAATTTTCTTGCACGATTAGGGACAGTGGATGCCTAGAAAGATGTTTTTTTAAAATTAGTTTTAGGTTCCAGAGAATAGATTCCTGAAAAAAATGTGTTTGTTTTATGAAAAATGTGAGTGTGTTACTGCTAAAAAGTTGATTTAAATTTCGTTTTTGGATAAGGGTGATTGCAATACTTCAACAAGTCAATTGAAATTTTCTTGCACGATTAGGGACAGTGGATGCATAGAAAGATTTCTTTTTTAAATTAGTATTAGTTTTCAGAGAGTAGATTCCTGAAAAAAATGTGTTTGTTTTATGAAAAATGTGAGGGTGTTACTGCTAAAAAGTTGATTTAAATTTCGTTTTTGAATAAGGGTGATTGCAATATTTCAACAAGTCAATTGAAATTTTCTTGCACGCTTAGGGACAATGGATGCCTAGAAAGATGTTTTTTTAAAATTAGTTTTAGGTTCCAGAGAGTGGATTCCTGAAAAAAATGTGTTTGTTTTATGAAAAATGTGAGTGTGTTACTGCTAAAAAGTTGATTTAAATTTCATTTTTGGATAAGGGTGATTGCAATATTTCAACAAGTCAATTGAAATTTTCTTGCACGATTAGGGATAGTGGATGCCTAGAAAGATGTTTTTTTAAAATTAGTTTTAGGTTCCAGAGAGTAGATTCCTGAAAAAAATGTGTTTGTTTTATGAAAAATGTGAGTGTGTTACTGCTAAAAAGTTGATTTAAATATCGTTTTTGGATAAGGGTGATTGCAATATTTCAATAAGTTAATTGAAATTTTCTTGGAAGATTAGGGAGAGTGGATGCCTAGAAAGATGTTTTTTTTAATTAGTTTTAGGTTTCAGAGAGTAGATTCCTGAAAAAAATGTGTTTGTTTTATGAAAAATGTGAGGGTGTTACTGCTAAAAAGTTGATTTAAATTTCGTTTTTGAATAAGGGTGATTGCAATATTTCAACAAGTCAATTGAAAATTTCTTGCACGATTAGGGACAGTGGATGCCTAGAAAGATTTCTTTTTTAAATTAGTATTAGGTTTCAGAGAGTAGATTCCTGAAAAAAATGTGTTTGTTTTAAGAAAAATGTGAGGGTGTTACTGCTAAAAAGTTGATTTAAATTTCGTTTTTGAATAAGGGTGATTGCAATATTTCAACAAGTCAATTGAAATTTTCTTGCACCATTAGGGACAGTGGATGCCTAGAAAGATGTTTTTTTAAAATTAGTTTTAGGTTCCAGAGAGTAGATTCCTGAAGAAAATGTGTTTGTTTTATGAAAAATGTGAGTGTGTTACTGCTAAAAAGTTGATTTAAATTTCATTTTTGGATAGGGGTGATTGCAATATTTCAACAAGTCAATTGAAATTTTCTTGCACGATTAGGGAGAGTGGATGCCTAGAAAGATGTTTTTTTTAATTAGTTTTAGGTTTCAGAGAGTAGATTCCTGAAAAAAATGTGTTTGTTTTATGAAAAATGTGAGGGTGTTACTGCTAAAAAGTTGATTTAAATTTCGTTTTTGAATAAGGGTGATTGCAATATTTCAACAAGTCAATTGAAATTTTCTTGCACGATTAGGGACAATGGATGCCTAGAAAGATGTTTTTTTAAAATTAGTTTTAGGTTCCAGAGAGTAGATTCCTGAAAAAAATGTGTTTGTTTTATGAAAAATGTGAGGGTGTTACTGCTAAAAAGTTGATTTAAATTTCGTTTTTGAATAAGGGTGATTGCAATATTTCAATAAGTCAATTGAAATTTTGTTGCACGATTAGGGACAGTGGATGCCTAGAAAGATGTTTTTTTAAAATTAGTTTTAGGTTCCAGAGAGTAGATTCCTGAAACAAAATGTGTTTGTTTTATGAAAAATGTGAGTGTGTTACTGCTAAAAAGTTGATTTAAATTTCGTTTTTGGATAAGGGTGATTGCAATACTTCAACAAGTCAATTGAAATTTTCTTGCACGATTAGGGACAGTGGATGCCTAGAAAGATGTTTTTTTAAAATTAGTTTTAGGTTCCAGAGAGTAGATTCCTGAAAAAAATGTGTTTGTTTTATGAAAAATGTGAGGGTGTTACTGCTAAAAAGTTGATTTAAATTTCGTTTTTGAATAAGGGTGATTGCAATATTTCAACAAGTCAATTGAAATTTTCTTGCACGATTAGGGACAGTGGATGCCTAGAAAGATTTTTTTTTAAATTAGTTTTAGGTTCCAGAGAGTAGATTCCTGAAAAAAATGTGTTTGTTTTATGAAAAATGTGAGGGTGTTACTGCTAAAAAGTTGATTTAAATTTCGTTTTTGAATAAGGGTGATTGCAATATTTCAACAAGTCAATTGAAATTTTCTTGCACGATTAGGGACAGTGGATGCCTAGAAAGGTGTTTTTTTAAAATTAGTTTTAGGTTCCAGAGAGTAGATTCCTGAAAAAAATGTGTTTGTTTTATGAAAAATGTGAGTGTGTTACTGCTAAAAAGTTGATTTAAATATCGTTTTTGGATAAGGGTGATTGCAATATTTCAACAAGTCAATTGAAATTTTCTTGCACGATTAGGGACAGTGGATGCCTAGAAAGATATTTTTTTTAAATTAGTTTTAGGTTCCAGAGAGTAGATTCCTGAAAAAAATGTGTTTGTTTTATGAAAAATGTGAGTGTGTTACTGCTAAAAAGTTGATTTAAATATCGTTTTTGGATAAGGGTGATTGCAATATTTCAATAAGTTAATTGAAATTTTCTTGGAAGATTAGGGAGAGTGGATGCCTAGAAAGATGTTTTTTTTAAATTAGTTTTAGGTTTCAGAGAGTAGATTCCTGAAAAAAATGTGTTTGTTTTATGAAAAATGTGAGGGTGTTACTGCTAAAAAGTTGATTTAAATTTCGTTTTTGAATAAGGGTGATTGCAATATTTCAACAAGTCAATTGAAATTTTCTTGCACGATTACGGACAGTGGATGCCTAGAAAGATATTTTTTTAAATTAGTTTTAGGTTTCAGAGAGTAGATTCCTGAAAAAAATGTGTTTGTTTTATGAAAAATGTGAGTGTGTTACTGCTAAAAAGTTGATTTAAATTTCGTTTTTGGATAAGGGTGATTGCAATATTTCAACAAGTTAATTGAAATTTTCTTGCACGATTAGGGACAGTGGATGCCTAGAAAGATGTTTTTTTAAAATTAGTTTTAGGTTCCAGAGAGTAGATTCCTGAAAAAAATGAGTTTGTTTTATGAAAAATGTGAGTGTGTTACTGCTAAAAAGTTGATTTAAATTTCGTTTTTGGATAAGGGTGATTGCAATACTTCAACAAGTCAATTGAAATTTTCTTGCACGATTAGGGACAGTGGATGCATAGAAAGATTTCTTTTTTAAATTAGTATTAGGTTTCAGAGAGTAGATTCCTGAAAAAAATGTGTTTGTTTTATGAAAAATGTGAAGGTGTTACTGCTAAAAAGTTGATTTAAATTTCGTTTTTGAATAAGGGTGATTGCAATATTTCAACAAGTCAATTGAAATTTTCTTGCACGATTAGGGACAATGGATGCCTAGAAAGATGTTTTTTTAAAATTAGTTTTAGGTTCCAGAGAGTAGATTCCTGAAAAAAATGTGTTTGTTTTATGAAAAATGTGAGTGTGTTACTGCTAAAAAGTTGATTTAAATTTCGTTTTTGGATAAGGGTGATTGCAATACTTCAACAAGTCAATTGAAATTTTCTTGCACGATTAGGGACAGTGGATGCATAGAAAGATGTTTTTTTAAAATTAGTTTTAGGTTCCAGAGAGTAGATTCCTGAAAAAATGTGTTTCTTTTATGAAAAATGTGAGTGTGTTACTGCTAAAAAGTTGATTTAAATTTCATTTTTGGATAAGGGTGATTGCAATATTTCAACAAGTCAATTGAAATTTTCTTGCACGATTAGGGACAGTGGATGCCTAGAAAGATGTTTTTTTAAAATTAGTTTTAGGTTCCAGAGAGTAGATTCCTGAAAAAAATGTGTTTGTTTTATGAAAAATGTGAGTGTGTTACTGCTAAAAAGTTGATTTAAATATCGTTTTTGGATAAGGGCGATTGCAATATTTCAATAAGTTAATTGAAATTTTCTTGGAAGATTAGGGAGAGTGGATGCCTAGAAAGATGTTTTTTTTAATTAGTTTTAGGTTTCAGAGAGTAGATTCCTGAAAAAAATGTGTTTGTTTTATGAAAAATGTGAGGGTGTTACTGCTAAAAAGTTGATTTAAATTTCGTTTTTGAATAAGGGTGATTGCAATATTTCAACAAGTCAATTGAAATTTTCTTGCACGATTAGGGACAGTGGATGCCTAGAAAGATATTGTTTTTAAAATTAGTTTTAGGTTTCAGAGAGTAGATTCCTGAAAAAAATGTGTTTGTTTTATGAAAAATGTGAGTGTGTTACTGCTAAAAAGTTGATTTAAATTTCGTTTTTGGATAAGGGTGATTGCAATATTTCAACAAGTCAATAGAAATTTTCTTGCACGATTAGGGACAGTGGATGCCTAGAAAGATGTTTTTTAAAATTAGTTTTAGGTTCCAGAGAGTAGATTCCTGAAAAAAATGTGTTTGTTTTATGAAAAATGGTAGTGTGTTACTGCTAAAAAGTTGATTTAAATTTCGTTTTTGAATAAGGGTGATTGCAATACTTCAACAAGTCAATTGAAAATTTCTTGCACGATTAGGGACAGTGGATGCATAGAAAGATTTCTTTTTTAAATTAGTATTAGGTTTCAGAGAGTAGATTCCTGAAAAAAATGTGTATGTTTTATGAAAAATGTGAGGGTGTTACTGCTAAAAAGTTGATTTAAATTTCGTTTTTGAATAAGGGTGATTGCAATATTTCAACAAGTCAATTGAAATTTTCTTGCACGATTAGGGACAGTGGATGCCTAGAAAGATGTTTTTTTAAAATTAGTTTTAGGTTCCAGAGACTAGATTCCTGAAAAAAATGTGTTTCTTTTATGAAAAATGTGAGTGTGTTACTGCTAAAAAGTTGATTTAAATTTCATTTTTGGATAAGGGTGATTGCAATATTTCAACAAGTCAATTGAAATTTTCTTGCACGATTAGGGACAGTGGATGCCTAGAAAGATGTTTTTTTTAAATTAGTTTTAGGTTCCAGAGAGTAGATTCCTGAAAAAAATGTGTTTGTTTTATGAAAAATGTGAGTGTGTTACTGCAAAAAAGTTGATTTAAATATCGTTTTTGGATAAGGGTGATTGCAATATTTCAACAAGTTAATTGAAATTTTCTTGCAAGATTAGGGAGAGTGGATGCCTAGAAAGATGTTTTTTACAAATTCGTTATAGGTTCCAGAGAGTGGATTCCTGAAAAAAAAATTATTTGTTTCATGAAAAATGTGAGTGTGTTACTGCAAAAAAGTTGATTTAAATTTAGTTTCAGGATAAGCGTGAATGCATCATTTCAACAAGTTAATTCAAATTTTCTTGCACGATTAGGGAGAGTGGATGCATAGAAAGATGTTTTTTTTATATTTGTTTTAGGTTCCAGAGAGTTGATTCCTGAAAAAAATTGTGTTTGTTTTATGAAAAATATGAGTGTGTTACTGCTAAAAAGTTTATTTAAATTTAGCTTCAGGATAGGCATGATTGCATTATTTCAACTAGTTAATTGAAATTTTCTTGCACGATTAGGGAGAGTGGATGCATAGAAAGATTTCTTTTTTAAATTAGTATTAGGTTTCACAGAGTAGATTCCTGAAAAAAATGTGTTTGTTTTATGAAAAATGTGAGGGTGTTACTGCTAAAAAGTTGATTTAAATTTCGTTTTTGAATAAGGGTGATTGCAATATTTCAATAAGTCAATTGAAATTTTGTTGCACGATTAGGGACAGTGGATGCCTAGAAAGATGTTTTTTTAAAATTAGTTTTAGGTTTCAGAGAGTAGATTCCTGAAAAAAATGTGTTTGTTTTATGAAAAATGTGAGTGTGTTACTGCTAAAAAGTTGATTTAAATTTCGTTTTTGGATAAGGGTGATTGCAATATTTCAACAAGTCAATTGAAATTTTCTTGCACGATTAGGGACAGTGGAAGCCTAGAAAGATGTTTTTTTAAAATTAGTTTTAGGTTCCAGAGAGTAGATTCCTGAAAAAAATGTTTTTGTTTTATGAAAAATGTGAGGGTGTTACTGCTAAAAAGTTTATTTAAATTTCGTTTTTGAATAAGGGTGATTGCAATATTTCAACAAGTCAATTGAAATTTTCTTGCACGATTAGGGACAGTGGATGCCTAGAAAGATCTTTTTTTTAAATTAGTTTTAGGTTCCAGAGAGTAGATTCCTGAAAAAAATGTGTTTGTTTTATGAAAAATGTGAGGGTGTTACTGCTAAAAAGTTGATTTAAATTTCGTTTTTGAATAAGGGTGATTGCAATATTTCAACAAGTCAATTGAAATTTTCTTGCACGATTAGGGACAGTGGATGCCTAGAAAGATGTTTTTTTAAAATTAGTTTTAGGTTCCAGAGAGTAGATTCCTGAAAAAAATGAGTTTGTTTTATGAAAAATGTGAGTGTGTTACTGCTAAAAAGTTGATTTAAATTTCGTTTTTGGATAAGGGTGATTGCAATACTTCAACAAGTCAATTGAAATTTTCTTGCACGATTAGGGACAGTGGATGCATAGAAAGATTTCTTTTTTAAATTAGTATTAGGTTTCAGAGAGTAGATTCCTGAAAAAAATGTGTTTGTTTTATGAAAAATGTGAAGGTGTTACTGCTAAAAAGTTGATTTAAATTTCGTTTTTGAATAAGGATGATTGCAATATTTCAACAAGTCAATTGAAATTTTCTTGCACGATTAGGGACAATGGATGCCTAGAAAGATGTTTTTTTAAAATTAGTTTTAGGTTCCAGAGAGTAGATTCCTGAAAAAAATGTGTTTGTTTTATGAAAAATGTGAGTGTGTTACTGCTAAAAAGTTGATTTAAATTTCGTTTTTGGATAAGGGTGATTGCAATACTTCAACAAGTCAATTGAAATTTTCTTGCACGATTAGGGACAGTGGATGCATAGAAAGATGTTTTTTTAAAATTAGTTTTAGGTTCCAGAGAGTAGATTCCTGAAAAAAATGTGTTTCTTTTATGAAAAATGTGAGTGTGTTACTGCTAAAAAGTTGATTTAAATTTCATTTTTGGATAAGGGTGATTGCAATATTTCAACAAGTCAATTGAAATTTTCTTGCACGATTAGGGACAGTGGATGCCTAGAAAGATGTTTTTTTAAAATTAGTTTTAGGTTCCAGAGAGTAGATTCCTGAAAAAAATGTGTTTGTTTTATGAAAAATGTGAGTGTGTTACTGCTAAAAAGTTGATTTAAATATCGTTTTTGGATAAGGGCGATTGCAATATTTCAATAAGTTAATTGAAATTTTCTTGGAAGATTAGGGAGAGTGGATGCCTAGAAAGATGTTTTTTTTAATTAGTTTTAGGTTTCAGAGAGTAGATTCCTGAAAAAAATATCTTTGTTTTATGAAAAATGTGAGGGTGTTACTGCTAAAAAGTTGATTTAAATTTCGTTTTTGAATAAGGGTGATTGCAATATTTCAACAAGTCAATTGAAATTTTCTTGCACGATTAGGGACAGTGGATGCCTAGAAAGATATTGTTTTTAAAATTAGTTTTAGGTTTCAGAGAGTAGATTCCTGAAAAAAATGTGTTTGTTTTATGAAAAATGTGAGTGTGTTACTGCTAAAAAGTTGATTTAAATTTCGTTTTTGGATAAGGGTGATTGCAATATTTCAACAAGTCAATTGAAATTTTCTTGCACGATTAGGGACAGTGGATGCCTAGAAAGATGTTCTTTTAAAATTAGTTTTAGGTTCCAGAGAGTAGATTCCTGAAAAAAATGTGTTTGTTTTATGAAAAATGTGAGTGTGTTACTGCTAAAAAGTTGATTTAAATTTCGTTTTTGAATAAGGGTGATTGCAATACTTCAACAAGTCAATTGAAATTTTCTTGCACGATTAGGGACAGTGGATGCATAGAAAGATTTCTTTTTTAAATTAGTATTAGGTTTCAGAGAGTAGATTCCTGAAAAAAATGTGTATGTTTTATGAAAAATGTGAGGGTGTTACTGCTAAAAAGTTGATTTAAATTTCGTTTTTGAATAAGGGTGATTGCAATATTTCAACAAGTCAATTGAAATTTTCTTGCACGATTAGAGACAGTGGATGCCTAGAAAGATGTTTTTTTAAAATTAGTTTTACGTTCCAGAGAGTAGATTCCTGAAAAAAATGTGTTTCTTTTATGAAAAATGTGAGTGTGTTACTGCTAAAAAGTTGATTTAAATTTCATTTTTGGATAAGGGTGATTGCAATATTTCAACAAGTCAATTGAAATTTTCTTGCACGATTAGGGACAGTGGATGCCTAGAAAGATGTTTTTTTAAAATTAGTTTTAGGTTCCAGAGAGTGGATTCCTGAAAAAAAAATTATTTGTTTCATGAAAAATGTGAGTGTGTTACTGCAAAAAAGTTGATTTAAATTTAGTTTCAGGATAAGCGTGAATGCATCATTTCAACAAGTTAATTCAAATTTTCTTGCACGATTAGGGAGAGTGGATGCATAGAAAGATATTTTTTTTATATTTGTTTTAGGTTCCAGAGAGTTGATTCCTGAAAAAAATTGTGTTTGTTTTATGAAAAATATGAGTGTGTTACTGCTAAAAAGTTTATTTAAATTTAGCTTCAGGATAGGCATGATTGCATTATTTCAACTAGTTAATTGAAATTTTCTTGCACGATTAGGGAGAGTGGATGCATAGAAAGATTTCTTTTTTAAATTAGTATTAGGTTTCACAGAGTAGATTCCTGAAAAAAATGTGTTTGTTTTATGAAAAATGTGAGGGTGTTACTGCTAAAAAGTTGATTTAAATTTCGTTTTTGAATAAGGGTGATTGCAATATTTCAATAAGTCAATTGAAATTTTGTTGCACGATTAGGGACAGTGGATGCCTAGAAAGATTTTTTTTAAAATTAGTTTTAGGTTTCAGAGAGTAGATTCCTGAAAAAAATGTGTTTGTTTTATGAAAAATGTGAGTGTGTTACTGCTAAAAAGTTGATTTAAATTTCGTTTTTGGATAAGGGTGATTGCAATATTTCAACAAGTCAATTGAAATTTTCTTGCACGATTAGGGACAGTGGATGCCTAGAAAGATGTTTTTTTAAAATTAGTTTTAGGTTCCAGAGAGTAGATTCCTGAAAAAAAATGTGTTTGTTTTATGAAAAATGTGAGTGTGTTACTGCTAAAAAGTTGATTTAAATTTCGTTTTTGGATAAGGGTGATTGCAATACTTCAACAAGTCAATTGAAATTTTCTTGCACGATTAGGGACAGTGGATGCCTAGAAAGATGTTTTTTTAAAATTAGTTTTAGGTTCCAGAGAGTAGATTCCTGAAAAAAATGTTTTTGTTTTATGAAAAATGTGAGGGTGTTACTGCTAAAAAGTTGATTTAAATTTCGTTTTTGAATTAGGGTGATTGCAATATTTCAACAAGTCAATTGAAATTTTCTTGCACGATTAGGGACAGTGGATGCCTAGAAAGATGTTTTTTTAAATTAGTTTTAGGTTCCAGAGAGTAGATTCCTGAAAAAAATGTGTTTGTTTTATGAAAAATGTGAGGGTGTTACTGCTAAAAAGTTGATTTAAATTTCGTTTTTGAATAAGGGTGATTGCAATATTTCAACAAGTCAATTGAAATTTTCTTGCACGATTAGGGACAGTGGATGCCTAGAAAGATGTTTTTTTTTAAATTAGTTTTAGGTTCCAGAGAGTAGATTCCTGAAAAAAATGTGTTTGTTTTATGAAAAATGTGAGTGTGTTACTGCTAAAAAGTTGATTTAAATATCGTTTTTGGATAAGGGTGATTGCAATATTTCAACAAGTCAATTGAAATTTTCTTGCACGATTAGGGACAGTGGATGCCTAGAAAGATGTTTTTTTAAAATTAGTTTTAGGTTCCAGAGAGTAGATTCCTGAAAAAAATGTGTTTGTTTTATGAAAAATGTGAGTGTGTTACTGCTAAAAAGTTGATTTAAATATCGTTTTTGGATAAGGGTGATTGCAATATTTCAATAAGTTAATTGAAATTTTCTTGGAAGATTAGGGAGAGTGGATGCTTAGAAAGATGTTTTTTTTTAATTAGTTTTAGGTTTCAGAGAGTAGATTCCTGAAAAAAATGTGTTTGTTTTATGAAAAATGTGAGGGTGTTACTGCTAAAAAGTTGATTTAAATTTTGTTTTTGAATAAGGGTAATTGCAATATTTCAACAAGTCAATTGAAATTTTCTTGCACGATTAGGGACAGTGGATGCCTAGAAAGATATTTTTTTAAAATTAATTTTAGGTTTCAGAGAGTAGATTCCTGAAAAAAATGTGTTTGTTTTATGAAAAATGTGAGTGTGTTACTGCTAAAAAGTTGATTTAAATTTAGTTTCAGGATAAGCGTGAATGCATCATTTCAACAAGTTAATTCAAATTTTCTTGCACGATTAGGGAGAGTGGATGCATAGAAAGATGTTTTTTTTATATTTGTTTTAGGTTCCAGAGAGTTGATTCCTGAAAAAAATGTGTTTGTTTTATGAAAAATATGAGTGTGTTACTGCTAAAAAGTTTATTTAAATTTAGCTTCAGGATAGGCATGATTGCATTATTTCAACTAGTTAATTGAAATTTTCTTGCACGATTAGGGACAGTGGATGCATAGAAAGATTTCTTTTTTAAATTAGTATTAGGTTTCACAGAGTAGATTCCTGAAAAAAATGTGTTTGTTTTATGAAAAATGTGAGGGTGTTACTGCTAAAAAGTTGATTTAAATTTCGTTTTTGAATAAGGGTGATTGCAATATTTCAACAAGTCAATTGAAATTTTATTGCACGATTAGGGACAGTGGATGCCTAGAAAGATGTTTTTTTAAAATTAGTTTTAGGTTCCAGAGAGTAGATTCCTGAAAAAAATGTGTTTGTTTTATGAAAAATGTGAGTGTGTTACTGCTAAAAAGTTAATTTAAATTTCATTTTTGGATAAGGGTGATTGCAATATTTTAACAAGTCAATTGAAATTTTCTTGCACGATTAGGGACAGTGGATGCCTAGAAAGATGTTTTTTAAAAATTAGTTTTAGGTTCCAGAGAGTAGATTCCTGAAAAAAATGTGTTTGTTTTATGAAAAATGTGAGTGTGTTACTGCAAAAAAGTTGATTTAAATATCGTTTTTGGATAAGGGTGATTGCAATATTTCAACAAGTTAATTGAAATTTTCTTGCAAGATTAGGGAGAGTGGATGCCTAGAAAGATGTTTTTTACAAATTCGTTATGGGTTCCAGAGAGTGGATTCCTGAAAAAAAAATTATTTGTTTCATGAAAAATGTAAGTGTGTTACTGCAAAAAAGTTGATTTAAATTTAGTTTCAGGATAAGCGTGAATGCATCATTTCAACAAGTTAATTCAAATTTTCTTGCACGATTAGGGAGAGTGGATGCATAGAAAGATTTTTTTATATTTGTTTTAGGTTCCAGAGAGTTGATTCCTGAAAAAAATGTGTTTGTTTTATGAAAAATATGAGTGTGTTACTGCTAAAAAGTTTATTTAAATTTAGCTTCAGGATAGGCATGATTGCATTATTTCAACTAGTTAATTGAAATTTTCTTGCACGATTAGGGAGAGTGGATGCATAGAAAGATGTTTTTTTATATTTGTTTTAGGTTCCAGAGAGTTGATTCCTGAAAAAAATTTGTTTGTTTTATGAAAAATGTGAGTGTGTTACTGCTAAAAAGTTGATTTAAATTTCGTTTTTGGATAAGGGTGATTGCAATATTTCAACAAGTCAATTGAAATTTTCTTGCACGATTAGGGACAGTGGATGCCTAGAGAGATGTTTTTTTAAAATTAGTTTTAGGTTTCAGAGAGTAGATTCCTGAAAAAAATGTGTTTGTTTTATGAAAAATGTGAGTGTGTTACTGCTAAAAAGTTGATTTAAATTTCGTTTTTGGATAAGGGTGATTGCAATATTTCAACAAGTCAATTGAAATTTTCTTGCACGATTAGGGACAGTGGATGCCTAGAAAGATTTTTTTTTAAATTACTTTTAGGTTTCAGAGAGTAGATTCCTGAAAAAAATGTGTTTGTTTTATGAAAAATGTGAGTGTGTTACTGCTAAAAAGTTGATTTAAATTTCGTTTTTGGATAAGGGTGATTGCAATACTTCAACAAGTCAATTGAAATTTTCTTGCACGATTAGGGACAGTGGATGCATAGAAAGATTTCTTTTTTAAATTAGTATTAGGTTTCAGAGAGTAGATTCCTGAAAAAAATGTGTTTGTTTTATGAAAAATGTGAGTGTGTTACTGCTAAAAAGTTGATTTAAATTTCGTTTTTGGATAAGGGTGATTGCAATATTTCAACAAGTCAATTGAAATTTTCTTGCACGATTAGGGACAGTGGATACCTAGAAAGATGTTTTTTTAAAATTAGTTTTAGGTTCCAGAGAGTAGATTCCTGAAAAAAATGTGTTTCTTTTATGAAAAATGTGAGTGTGTTACTGCTAAAAAGTTGATTTAAATTTCATTTTTGGATAAGGGTGATTGCAATATTTCAACAAGTCAATTGAAATTTTCTTGCACGATTAGGGACAGTGGATGCCTAGAAAGATGTTTTTTTAAAATTAGTTTTAGGTTCCAGAGAGTAGATTCCTGAAAAAAATGTGTTTGTTTTATGAAAAATGTGAGTGTGTTACTGCAAAAAAGTTGATTTAAATATCGTTTTTGGATAAGGGTGATTGCAATATTTCAACAAGTTAATTGAAATTTTCTTGCAAGATTAGGGAGAGTGGATGCCTAGAAAGATGTTTTTTACAAATTCGTTATAGGTTCCAGAGAGTGGATTCCTGAAAAAAAAATTATTTGTTTCATGAAAAATGTGAGTGTGTTACTGCAAAAAAGTTGATTTAAATTTAGTTTCAGGATAAGCGTGAATGCATCATTTCAACAAGTTAATTCAAATTTTCTTGCACGATTAGGCAGAGTGGATGCATAGAAAGATTTTTTTTTATATTTGTTTTAGGTTCCAGAGAGTTGATTCCTGAAAAAAATGTGTTTGTTTTATGAAAAATATGAGTGTGTTACTGCTAAAAAGTTTATTTAAATTTATTTTCAGGATAGGCATGATTGCATTATTTCAACTAGTTAATTGAAATTTTCTTGCACGATTAGGGAGAGTGGATGCATAGAAAGATTTCTTTTTTAAATTAGTATTAGGTTTTACAGAGTAGATTCCTGAAAAAAATGTGTTTGTTTTATGAAAAATGTGAGGGTGTTACTGCTAAAAAGTTGATTTAAATTTCGTTTTTGAATAAGGGTGATTGCAATATTTCAATAAGTCAATTGAAATTTTGTTGCACGATTAGGGACAGTGGATGCCTAGAAAGATGTTTTTTTAAAATTAGTTTTAGGTTTCAGAGAGTAGATTCCTGAAAAAAATGTGTTTGTTTTATGAAAAATGTGAGTGTGTTACTGCTAAAAAGTTGATATAAATTTCGTTTTTGGATAAGGGTGCTTGCAATATTTCAACTAGTCAATTGAAATTTTCTTGCACGATTAGGGACAGTGGATGCCTAGAAAGATGTTTTTTTAAATTAGTTTTAGGTTCCAGAGAGTAGATTCCTGAAAAAAATGTGTTTGTTTTATGAAAAATGTGAGGGTGTTACTGCTAAAAAGTTGATTTAAATTTCGTTTTTGAATAAGGGTGATTGCAATATTTCAACAAGTCAATTGAAATTTTCTTGCACGATTAGGGACAGTGGATGCCTAGAAAGATGTTTTTTTAAAATTAGTTTTAGGTTCCAGAGAGTAGATTCCTGAAAAAAATGTGTTTGTTTTATGAAAAATGTGAGTGTGTTACTGCTAAAAAGTTGATTTAAATTTCATTTTTGGATAAGGGTGATTGCAATATTTCAACAAGTCAATTGACATTTTCTTGCACGATTAGGGACAGTGGATGCCTAGAAAGATGTTTTTTTAAAATTAGTTTTAGGTTCCAGAGAGTAGATTCCTGAAAAAAATGTGTTTGTTTTATGAAAAATGTGAGTGTGTTACTGCTAAAAAGTTGATTTAAATATCGTTTTTGGATAAGGGTGATTGCAATATTTCAATAAGTTAATTGAAATTTTCTTGGAAGATTAGGGAGAGTGGATGCCTAGAAAGATGTTTTTTTTAATTAGTTTTAGGTTTCAGAGAGTAGATTCCTGAAAAAAATGAGTTTGTTTTATGAAAAATGTGAGTGTGTTACTGCAATAAAGTTGATTGAAATATCGTTTTTGGATAAGGGTGATTGCAATATTTCAACAAGTTAATTGAAATTTTCTTGCAAGATTAGGGAGAGTGGATGCCTAGAAAGATGTTTTTTACAAATTCGTTATGGGTTCCAGAGAGTGGATTCCTGAAAAAAAAATTATTTGTTTCATGAAAAATGTGAGTGTGTTACTGCAAAAAAGTTGATTTAAATTTAGTTTCAGGATAAGCGTGAATGCATCATTTCAACAAGTTAATTCAAATTTTCTTGCACGATTAGGGAGAGTGGATGCATAGAAAGATTTTTTTTTATATTTGTTTTAGGTTCCAGAGAGTTGATTCCTGAAAAAAATGTGTTTGTTTTATGAAAAATATGAGTGTGTTACTGCTAAAAAGTTTATTTAAATTTAGCTTCAGGATAGGCATGATTGCATTATTTCAACTAGTTAATTGAAATTTTCTTGCACGATTAGGGAGAGTGGATGCATAGAAAGATTTCTTTTTTAAATTAGTATTAGGTTTCACAGAGTAGATTCCTGAAAAAAATGTGTTTGTTTTATGAAAAATGTGAGGGTGTTACTGCTAAAAAGTTGATTTAAATTTCGTTTTTGGATAAGGGTGCTTGCAATATTTCAACTAGTCAATTGAAATTTTCTTGCACGATTAGGGACAGTGGATGCCTAGAAAGATGTTTTTTTTAAATTAGTTTTAGGTTCCAGAGAGTAGAATCCTGAAAAAAATGTGTTTGTTTTATGAAAAATGTGAGGGTGTTACTGCTAAAAAGTTGATTTAAATTTCGTTTTTGAATAAGGGTGATTGCAATATTTCAACAAGTCAATTGAAATTTTCTTGCACGATTAGGGACAGTGGATGCCTAGAAAGATGTTTTTTTAAAATTAGTTTTAGGTTCCAGAGAGTAGATTCCTGAAAAAAATGTGTTTGTTTTATGAAAAATGTGAGTGTGTTACTGCTAAAAAGTTGATTTAAATTTCATTTTTGGATAAGGGTGATTGCAATATTTCAACAAGTCAATTGAAATTTTCTTGCACGATTAGGGACAGTGGATGCCTAGAAAGATGTTTTTTTAAAATTAGTTTTAGGTTCCAGAGAGTAGATTCCTGAAAAAAATGTGTTTGTTTTATGAAAAATGTGAGTGTGTTACTGCTAAAAAGTTGATTTAAATATCGTTTTTGGATAAGGGTGATTGCAATATTTCAATAAGTTAATTGAAATTTTCTTGGAAGATTAGGGAGAGTGGATGCCTAGAAAGATGTTTTTTTTAATTAGTTTTAGGTTTCAGAGAGTAGATTCCTGAAAAAAATGTGTTTGTTTTATGAAAAATGTGAGGGTGTTACTGCTAAAAAGTTGATTTAAATTTCGTTTTTGAATAAGGGTGATTGCAATATTTCAACAAGTCAATTGAAATTTTCTTGCACGATTAGGGACAGTGGATGCCTAGAAAGATATTTTTTTAAAATTAGTTTTAGGTTTCAGAGAGTAGATTCCTGAAAAAAATGTGTTTGTTTTATGAAAAATGTGAGTGTGTTACTGCTAAAAAGTTGATTTAAATTTCGTTTTTGGATAAGGGTGATTGCAATATTTCAACAAGTCAATTGAAATTTTCTTGCACGATTAGGGACAGTGGATGCATAGAAAGATCTTTTTTTAAAATTAGTTTTAGGTTCCAGAGAGTAGATTCCTGAAAAAAATGTGTTTGTTTTATGAAAAATGTGAGTGTGTTACTGCTAAAAAGTTGATTTAAATTTTGTTTTTGGATAAGGGTGATTGCAATACTTCAACAAGTCAATTGAAATTTTCTTGCACGATTAGGGACAGTGGATGCATAGAAAGATTTCTTTTTTAAATTAGTATTAGGTTTCAGAGAGTAGATTCCTGAAAAAAATGTGTTTGTTTTATGAAAAATGTGAGGGTGTTACTGCTAAAAAGTTGATTTAAATTTCGTTTTTGAATAAGGGTGATTGCAATATTTCAACAAGTCAATTGAAATTTTATTGCACGATTAGGGACAGTGGATGCCTAGAAAGATGTTTTTTAAAAATTAGTTTTAGGTTCAAGAGAGTAGATTCCTGAAAAAAATGTGTTTGTTTTATGAAAAATGTGAGTGTGTTACTGCAAAAAAGTTGATTTAAATATCGTTTTTGGATAAGGGTGATTGCAATATTTCAACAAGTTAATTGAAATTTTCTTGCAAGATTAGGGAGAGTGGATGCCTAGAAAGATGTTTTTTACAAATTCGTTATGGGTTCCAGAGAGTGGATTCCTGAAAAAAAAATAATTTGTTTCATGAAAAATGTGAGTGTGTTACTGCAAAAAAGTTGATTTAAATTTAGTTTCAGGATAAGCGTGAATGCATCATTTCAACAAGTTAATTCAAATTTTCTTGCACGATTAGGGAGAGTGGATGCATAGAAAGATTTTTTTTTATATTTCTTTTAGGTTCCAGAGAGTTGATTCCTGAAAAAAATGTGTTTGTTTTATGAAAAATGTGAGTGTGTTACTGCTAAAAAGTTGATTTAAATTTCGTTTTTGGATAAGGGTGATTGCAATATTTCAACAAGTCAATTGAAATTTTCTTGCACGATTAGGGACAGTGGATGCCTAGAGAGATGTTTTTTTAAAATTAGTTTTAGGTTTCAGAGAGTAGATTCCTGAAAAAAATGTGTTTGTTTTATGAAAAATGTGAGTGTGTTACTGCTAAAAAGTTGATTTAAATTTCGTTTTTGGATAAGGGTGAATGCAATATTTCAACAAGTCAATTGAAATTTTCTTGCACGATTAGGGACAGTGGATGCCTAGAAAGATGTTTTTTTTAAATTAGTTTTAGGTTCCAGAGAGTAGATTCCTGAAAAAAATGTGTTTGTTTTATGAAAAATGTGAGTGTGTTACTGCTAAAAAGTTGATTTAAATTTCGTTTTTGGATAAGGGTGATTGCAATACTTCAACAAGTCAATTGAAATTTTCTTGCACGATTAGGGACAGTGGATGCATAGAAAGATTTCTTTTTTAAATTAGTATTAGGTTTCAGAGAGTAGATTCCTGAAAAAAATGTGTTTGTTTTATGAAAAATGTGAGGGTGTTACTGCTAAAAAGTTGATTTAAATTTCGTTTTTGAATAAGGGTGATTGCAATATTTCAATAAGTCAATTGAAATTTTCTTGCACGATTAGGGACAGTGGATACATAGAAAGATGTTTTTTTTAAATTAGTTTTAGGTTTCAGAGAGTAGATTCCTGAAAAAAGTGTGTTTGTTTTATGAAAAATGTGAGTATGTTACTGCTAAAAAGTTGATTTAAATTTCGTTTTTGGATAAGGGTGATTGCAATATTTCAACAAGTCAATTGAAATTTTCTTGCACGATTAGGGACAGTGGATGCCTAGAAAGATGTTTTTTTAAAATTAGTTTTAGGTTCCATAGAGTAGATTCCTGAAAAAAATGTGTTTCTTTTATGAAAAATGTGAGTGTGTTACTGCTAAAAAGTTGATTTAAATTTCATTTTTGGATAAGGGTGATTGCAATATTTCAACAAGTCAATTGAAATTTTCTTGCAAGATTAGGGACAGTGGATGCCTAGAAAGATGTTTTTTACAAATTCGTTATGGGTTCCAGAGAGTGGATTCCTGAAAAAAAAATTATTTGTTTCATGAAAAATGTGAGTGTGTTACTGCAAAAAAGTTGATTTAAATTTAGTTTCAGGATAAGCGTGAATGCATCATTTCAACAAGTCAATTCAAATTTTCTTGCACGATTAGGGAGAGTGGATGCATAGAAAGATTTTTTTTTATATTTCTTTTAGGTTCCAGAGAGTTGATTCCTGAAAAAAATGTGTTTGTTTTATGAAAAATATGAGTGTGTTACTGCTAAAAAGTTTATTTAAATTTAGCTTCAGGATAGGCATGATTGCATTATTTCAACTAGTTAATTGAAATTTTCTTGCACGATTAGGGAGAGTGGATGCATAGAAAGATGTTTTTTTATATTTGTTTTAGGTTCCAGAGAGTTGATTCCTGAAAAAAATGTGTTTGTTTTATGAAAAATGTGAGTGTGTTACTGCTAAAAAGTTGATTTAAATTTCGTTTTTGGATAAGGGTGATTGCAATATTTCAACAAGTCAATTGAAATTTTCTTGCACGATTAAGGACAGTGGATGCCTAGAAATATGTTTTTTTAAATTAGTTTTAGGTTCCAGAGAGTAGATTCCTGAAAAAAATGTGTTTGTTTTATGAAAAATGTGAGTGTGTTACTGCTAAAAAGTTGATTTAAATTTCGTTTTTGGATAAGGGTGATTGCAATACTTCAACAAGTCAATTGAAATTTTCTTGCACGATTAAGGACAGTGGATGCCTAGAAATATGTTTTTTTAAATTAGTTTTAGGTTCCAGAGAGTAGATTCCTGAAAAAAATGTGTTTGTTTTATGAAAAATGTGAGTGTGTTACTGCTAAAAAGTTGATTTAAATTTCGTTTTTGGATAAGGGTGATTGCAATATTTCAACAAGTCAATTGAAATTTTCTTGCACGATTAAGGACAGTGGATGCCTAGAAATATGTTTTTTTAAATTAGTTTTAGGTTCCAGAGAGTAGATTCCTGAAAAAAATGTGTTTGTTTTATGAAAAATGTGAGTGTGTTACTGCTAAAAAGTTGATTTAAATTTCGTTTTTGGATAAGGGTGATTGCAATACTTCAACAAGTCAATTGAAATTTTCTTGCATGATTAGGGACAGTGGATGCATAGAAAGATTTCTTTTTTAAATAAGTATTAGGTTTCAGAGAGTAGATTCCTGAAAAAAATGTGTTTGTTTTATGAAAAATGTGAGGGTGTTACTGCTAAAAAGTTGATTTAAATTTCGTTTTTGAATAAGGGTGATTGCAATATTTCAATAAGTCAATTGAAATTTTCTTGCACGATTAGGGACAGTGGATGCATAGAAAGATGTTTTTTTTTAATTAGTTTTAGGTTTCAGAGAGTAGATTCCTGAAAAAAGTGTGTTTGTTTTATGAAAAATGTGAGTGTGTTACTGCTAAAAAGTTGATTTAAATTTCGTTTTTGGATAAGGGTGATTGCAATATTTCAACAAGTCAATTGAAATTTTCTTGCACGATTAGGGACAGTGGATGCCTAGAAAGATGTTTTTTTAAAATTAGTTTTAGGTTCCAGAGAGTAGATTCCTGAAAAAAATGTGTTTCTTTTATGAAAAATGTGAGTGTGTTACTGCTAAAAAGTTGATTTAAATTTCATTTTTGGATAAGGGTGATTGCAATATTTCAACAAGTCAATTGAAATTTTCTTGCACGATTAGGGACAGTGGATGCCTAGAAAGATGTTTTTTTAAAATTAGTTTTAGGTTCCAGAGAGTAGATTCCTGAAAAAAATGTGTTTGTTTTATGAAAAATGTGAGTGTGTTACTGCTAAAAAGTTAATTTAAATTTCATTTTTGGATAAGGGTGATTGCAATATTTCAACAAGTCAATTGAAATTTTCTTGCACGATTAGGGACAGTGGATGCCTAGAAAGATGTTTTTTAAAAATTAGTTTTAGGTTCCAGAGAGTAGATTCCTGAAAAAAATGTGTTTGTTTTATGAAAAATGTGAGTGTGTTACTGCAAAAAAGTTGATTTAAATATCGTTTTTGGATAAGGGTGATTGCAATATTTCAACAAGTTAATTGAAATTTTCTTGCAAGATTAGGGAGAGTGGATGCCTAGAAAGATGTTTTTTACAAATTCGTTATGGGTTCCAGAGAGTGGATTCCTGAAAAAAAAATTATTTGTTTCATGAAAAATGTGAGTGTGTTACTGCAAAAAAGTTGATTTAAATTTAGTTTCAGGATAAGCGTGAATGCATCATTTCAACAAGTTAATTCAAATTTTCTTGCACGATTAGGGAGAGTGGATGCATAGAAAGATTTTTTTTTATATTTGTTTTAGGTTCCAGAGAGTTGATTCCTGAAAAAAATGTGTTTGTTTTATGAAAAATATGAGTGTGTTACTGCTAAAAAGTTTATTTAAATTTAGCTTCAGGATAGGCATGATTGCATTATTTCAACTAGTTAATTGAAATTTTCTTGCACGATTAGGGAGAGTGGATGCATAGAAAGATTTCTTTTTTAAATTAGTATTAGGTTTCACAGAGTAGATTCCTGAAAAAAATGTGTTTGTTTTATGAAAAATGTGAGGGTGTTACTGCTAAAAAGTTGATTTAAATTTCGTTTTTGAATAAGGGTGATTGCAATATTTCAATAAGTCAATTGAAATTTTGTTGCACGATTAGGGACAGTGGATGCCTAGAAAGATGTTTTTTTTAAATTAGTTTTAGGTTTCAGAGAGTAGATTCCTGAAAAAAATGTGTTTGTTTTATGAAAAATGTGAGTGTGTTACTGCTAAAAAGTTGATTTAAATTTCGTTTTTGTATAAGGGTGCTTGCAATATTTCAACTAGTCAATTGAAATTTTCTTGCACGATTAGGGACAGTGGATGCCTAGAAAGATGTTTTTTTTAAATTAGTTTTAGGTTCCAGAGAGTAGAATCCTGAAAAAAATGTGTTTGTTTTATGAAAAATGTGAGGGTGTTACTGCTAAAAAGTTGATTTAAATTTCGTTTTTGAATAAGGGTGATTGCAATATTTCAACAAGTCAATTGAAATTTTCTTGCACGATTAGGGACAGTGGATGCCTAGAAAGATGTTTTTTTAAAATTAGTTTTAGGTTCCAGAGAGTAGATTCCTGAAAAAAATGTGTTTGTTTTATGAAAAATGTGAGTGTGTTACTGCTAAAAAGTTGATTTAAATTTCATTTTTGGATAAGGGTGATTGCAATATTTCAACAAGTCAATTGAAATTTTCTTGCACGATTAGGGACAGTGGATGCCTAGAAAGATGTTTTTTTAAAATTAGTTTTAGGTTCCAGAGAGTAGATTCCTGAAAAAAATGTGTTTGTTTTATGAAAAATGTGAGTGTGTTACTGCTAAAAAGTTGATTTAAATATCGTTTTTGGATAAGGGTGATTGCAATATTTCAATAAGTTAATTGAAATTTTCTTGGAAGATTAGGGAGAGTGGATGCCTAGAAAGATGTTTTTTTTAATTAGTTTTAGGTTTCAGAGAGTAGATTCCTGAAAAAAATGTGTTTGTTTTATGAAAAATGTGAGGGTGTTACTGCTAAAAAGTTGATTTAAATTTCGTTTTTGAATAAGGGTGATTGCAATATTTCAACAAGTCAATTGAAATTTTCTTGCACGATTAGGGACAGTGGATGCCTAGAAAGATATTTTTTTAAAATTAGTTTTAGGTTTCAGAGAGTAGATTCCTGAAAAAAATGTGTTTGTTTTATGAAAAATGTGAGTGTGTTACTGCTAAAAAGTTGATTTAAATTTTGTTTTTGGATAAGGGTGATTGCAATATTTCAACAAGTCAATTGAAATTTTCTTGCACGATTAGGGACAGTGGATGCCTAGAAAGATCTTTTTTTAAAATTAGTTTTAGGTTCCAGAGAGTAGATTCCTGAAAAAAATGTGTTTGTTTTATGAAAAATGTGAGGGTGTTACTGCTAAAAAGTTGATTTAAATTTCGTTTTTGGATAAGGGTGATTGCAATACTTCAACAAGTCAATTGAAATTTTCTTGCACGATTAGGGACAGTGGATGCATAGAAAGATTTCTTTTTAAAATTAGTTTTAGGTTCCAGAGAGTAGATTCCTGAAAAAAATGTGTTTGTTTTATGAAAAATGTGAGTGTGTTACTGCTAAAAAGTTAATTTAAATTTCATTTTTGGATAAGGGTGATTGCAATATTTCAACAAGTCAATTGAAATTTTCTTGCACGATTAGGGACAGTGGATGCCTAGAAAGATGTTTTTTAAAAATTAGTTTTAGGTTCCAGAGAGTAGATTCCTGAAAAAAATGTGTTTGTTTTATGAAAAATGTGAGTGTGTTACTGCAAAAAAGTTGATTTAAATATCGTTTTTGGATAAGGGTGATTGCAATATTTCAACAAGTTAATTGAAATTTTCTTGCAAGATTAGGGAGAGTGGATGCCTAGAAAGATGTTTTTTACAAATTCGTTATGGGTTCCAGAGAGTGGATTCCTGAAAAAAAAATTATTTGTTTCATGAAAAATGTGAGTGTGTTACTGCAAAAAAGTTGATTTAAATTTAGTTTCAGGATAAGCGTGAATGCATCATTTCAACAAGTTAATTCAAATTTTCTTGCACGATTAGGGAGAGTGGATGCATAGAAAGATTTTTTTTTATATTTCTTTTAGGTTCCAGAGAGTTGATTCCTGAAAAAAATGTGTTTGTTTTATGAAAAATATGAGTGTGTTACTGCTAAAAAGTTTATTTAAATTTAGCTTCAGGATAGGCATGATTGCATTATTTCAACTAGTTAATTGAAATTTTCTTGCACGATTAGGGAGAGTGGATGCATAGAAAGATGTTTTTTTATATTTGTTTTAGGTTCCAGAGAGTTGATTCCTGAAAAAAATGTGTTTGTTTTATGAAAAATGTGAGTGTTACTGCTAAAAAGTTGATTTAAATTTCGTTTTTGGATAAGGGTGATTGCAATACTTCAACAAGTCAATTGAAATTTTCTTGCACGATTAGGGACAGTGGATGCATAGAAAGATTTCTTTTTTAAATTAGTATTAGGTTTCAGAGAGTAGATTCCTGAAAAAAATGTGTTTGTTTTATGAAAAATGTGAGGGTGTTACTGCTAAAAAGTTGATTTAAATTTCGTTTTTGAATAAGGGTGATTGCAATATTTCAATAAGTCAATTGAAATTTTCTTGCACGATTAGGGACAGTGGATACATAGAAAGATGTTTTTTTTAAATTAGTTTTAGGTTTCAGAGAGTAGATTCCTGAAAAAAGTGTGTTTGTTTTATGAAAAATGTGAGTGTGTTACTGCTAAAAAGTTGATTTACATTTCGTTTTTGGATAAGGGTGATTGCAATATTTCAACAAGTCAATTGAAATTTTCTTGCAAGATTAGGGAGAGTGGATGCCTAGAAAGATGTTTTTTACAAATTCGTTATGGGTTCCAGAGAGTGGATTCCTGAAAAAAAAATTATTTGTTTCATGAAAAATATGAGTGTGTTACTGCAAAAAAGTTGATTTAAATTTAGTTTCAGGATAAGCGTGAATGCATCATTTCAACAAGTTAATTCAAATTTTCTTGCACGATTAGGGAGAGTGGATGCATAGAAAGATTTTTTTTTATATTTCTTTTAGGTTCCAGAGAGTTGATTCCTGAAAAAAATGTGTTTGTTTTATGAAAAATATGAGTGTGTTACTGCTAAAAAGTTTATTTAAATTTAGCTTGAGGATAGGCATGATTGCATTATTTCAACTAGTTAATTGAAATTTTCTTGCACGATTAGGGAGAGTGGATGCATAGAAAGATGTTTTTTTATATTTGTTTTAGGTTCCAGAGAGTTGATTCCTGAAAAAAATGTGTTTGTTTTATGAAAAATGTGAGTGTGTTACTGCTAAAAAGTTGATTTAAATTTCGTTTTTGGATAAGGGTGATTGCAATATTTCAACAAGTCAATTGAAATTTTCTTGTACGATTAGGGACAGTGGATGCCTAGAGAGATCTTTTTTTAAAATTAGTTTTAGGTTTCAGAGAGTAGATTCCTGAAAAAAATGTGTTTGTTTTATGAAAAATGTGAGTGTGTTACTGCTAAAAAGTTGATTTAAATTTCGTTTTTGGATAAGGGTGATTGCAATATTTCAACAAGTCAATTGAAATTTTCTTGCACGATTAAGGACAGTGGATGCCTAGAAATATGTTTTTTTAAATTAGTTTTAGGTTCCAGAGAGTAGATTCCTGAAAAAAATGTGTTTGTTTTATGAAAAATGTGAGTGTGTTACTGCTAAAAAGTTGATTTAAATTTCGTTTTTGGATAAGGGTGATTGCAATACTTCAACAAGTCAATTGAAATTTTCTTGCACGATTAGGGACAGTGGATGCATAGAAAGATTTCTTTTTTAAATTAGTATTAGGTTTCAGAGAGTAGATTCCTGAAAAAAATGTGTTTGTTTTATGAAAAATGTGAGGGTGTTACTGCTAAAAAGTTGATTTAAATTTCGTTTTTGAATAAGGGTGATTGCAATATTTCAATAAGTCAATTGAAATTTTCTTGCACGATTAGGGACAGTGGATGCATAGAAAGATGTTTTTTTTAAATTAGTTTTAGGTTTCAGAGAGTAGATTCCTGAAAAAAGTGTGTTTGTTTTATGAAAAATGTGAGTGTGTTACTGCTAAAAAGTTGATTTAAATTTCGTTTTTGGATAAGGGTGATTGCAATATTTCAACAAGTCAATTGAAATTTTCTTGCACGATTAGGGACAGTGGATGCCTAGAAAGATGTTTTTTTAAAATTAGTTTTAGGTTCCAGAGAGTAGATTCCTGAAAAAATGTGTTTCTTTTATGAAAAATGTGAGTGTGTTACTGCTAAAAAGTTGATTTAAATTTCATTTTTGGATAAGGGTGATTGCAATATTTCAACAAGTCAATTGAAATTTTCTTGCAAGATTAGGGACAGTGGATGCCTAGAAAGATGTTTTTTTAAAATTAGTTTTAGGTTCCAGAGAGTAGATTCCTGAAAAAAATGTGTTTGTTTTATGAAAAATGTGAGTGTGTTACTGCAAAAAAGTTGATTTAAATATCGTTTTTGGATAAGGGTGATTGCAATATTTCAACAAGTTAATTGAAATTTTCTTGCAAGATTAGGGAGAGTGGATGCCTAGAAAGATGTTTTTTACAAATTCGTTATAGGTTCCAGAGAGTGGATTCCTGAAAAAAAAAATATTTGTTTCATGAAAAATGTGAGTGTGTTACTGCAAAAAAGTTGATTTAAATTTAGTTTCAGGATAAGCGTGAATGCATCATTTCAACAAGTTAATTCAAATTTTCTTGCACGATTAGGCAGAGTGGATGCATAGAAAGATTTTTTTTTTATATTTGTTTTAGGTTCCAGAGAGTTGATTCCTGAAAAAAATGTGTTTGTTTTATGAAAAATATGAGTGTGTTACTGCTAAAAAGTTTATTTAAATTTAGCTTCAGGATAGGCATGATTGCATTATTTCAACTAGTTAATTGAAATTTTCTTGCACGATTAGGGAGAGTGGATGCCTAGAAAGATGTTTTTTTTAATTAGTTTTAGGTTTCAGAGAGTAGATTCCTGAAAAAAATGTGTTTGTTTTATGAAAAATGTGAGGGTGTTACTGCTAAAAAGTTGATTTAAATTTTGTTTTTGAATAAGGGTGATTGCAATATTTCAACAAGTCAATTGAAATTTTCTTGCGTCGATTAGGGACAGTGGATGCCTAGAAAGATATTTTTTTAAAATTAGTTTTAGGTTTCAGAGAGTAGATTCCTGAAAAAAATGTGTTTGTTTTATGAAAAATGTGAGTGTGTTACTGCTAAAAAGTTGATTTAAATTTCGTTTTTGGATAAGGGTGATTGCAATATTTCAACAAGTCAATTGAAATTTTCTTGCACGATTAGGGACAGTGGATGCCTAGAAAGATCTTTTTTTAAAATTAGTTTTAGGTTCCAGAGAGTAGATTCCTGAAAAAAATGTGTTTGTTTTATGAAAAATGTGAGTGTGTTACTGCTAAAAAGTTGATTTAAATTTCGTTTTTGGATAAGGGTGATTGCAATACTTCAACAAGTCAATTGAAATTTTCTTGCACGATTAGGGACAGTGGATGCATAGAAAGATTTCTTTTTTAAATTAGTATTAGGTTTCAGAGAGTAGATTCCTGAAAAAAATGTGTTTGTTTTATGAAAAATGTGAGGGTGTTACTGCTAAAAAGTTGATTTAAATTTCGTTTTTGAATAAGGGTGATTGCAATATTTCAACAAGTCAATTGAAATTTTCTTGCACGATTAGGGACGGTGGATGCCTAGAAAGATGTTTTTTAAAAATTAGTTTTAGGTTCCAGAGAGTAGATTCCTGAAAAAAATGTGTTTGTTTTATGAAAAATGTGAGTGTGTTACTGCTAAAAAGTTAATTTAAATTTCATTTTTGGATAAGGGTGATTGCAATATTTCAACAAGTCAATTGAAATTTTTCTGCACGATTAGGGACGGTGGATGCCTAGAAAGATGTTTTTTAAAAATTAGTTTTAGGTTCCAGAGAGTAGATTCCTGAAAAAAATGTGTTTGTTTTATGAAAAATGTGAGTGTGTTACTGCAAAAAAGTTGATTTAAATATCGTTTTTGGATAAGGGTGATTGCAATATTTCAACAAGTTAATTGAAATTTCTTGCAAGATTAGGGAGAGTGGATGCCTAGAAAGATGTTTTTTACAAATTCGTTATAGGTTCCAGAGAGTGGATTCCTGAAAAAAAAATTCTTTGTTTCATGAAAAATGTGAGTGTGTTACTGCAAAAAAGTTGATTTAAATTTAGTTTCAGGATAAGCGTGAATGCATCATTTCAACAAGTTAATTCAAATTTTCTTGCACGATTAGGCAGAGTGGATGCATAGAAAGATTTTTTTTATATATTTGTTTTAGGTTCCAGAGAGTTGATTCCTGAAAAAAATGTGTTTGTTTTATGAAAAATATGAGTGTGTTACTGCTAAAAAGTTTATTTAAATTTAGCTTCAGGATAGGCATGATTGCATTATTTCAACTAGTTAATTGAAATTTTCTTGCACGATTAGGGAGAGTGGATGCATAGAAAGATTTCTTTTTTAAATTAGTATTAGGTTTCACAGAGTAGATTCCTGAAAAAAATGTGTTTGTTTTATGAAAAATGTGAGGGTGTTACTGCTAAAAAGTTGATTTAAAAATTTCGTTTTTGAATAAGGGTGATTGCAATATTTCAATAAGTCAATTGAAATTTTGTTGCACGATTAGGGACAGTGGATGCCTAGAAAGATGTTTTTTTAAAATTAGTTTTAGGTTTCAGAGAGTAGATTCCTGAAAAAAATGTGTTTGTTTTATGAAAAATGTGAGTGTGTTACTGCTAAAAAGTTGATTTAAATTTCGTTTTTGGATAAGGGTGCTTGCAATATTTCAACTAGTCAATTGAAATTTTCTTGCACGATTAGGGACAGTGGATGCCTAGAAAGATCTTTTTTTTAAATTAGTTTTAGGTTCCAGAGAGTAGATTCCTGAAAAAAATTTGTTTGTTTTATGAAAAATCTGAGGGTGTTACTGCTAAAAAGTTGATTTAAATTTCATTTTTGAATAAGGGTGATTGCAATATTTCAACAAGTCAATTGAAATTTTCTTGCACGATAAGGGACAGTGGATGCCTAGAAAGATGTTTTTTTAAAATTAGTTTTAGGTTCCAGAGAGTAGATTCCTGAAAAAAATGTGTTTGTTTTATGAAAAATGTGAGTGTGTTACTGCTAAAAAGTTGATTTAAATTTCATTTTTGGATAAGGGGGATTGCAATATTTCAACAAGTCAATTGAAATTTTCTTGCACGATTAGGGACAGTGGATGCCTAGAAAGATGTTTTTTTAAAATTAGTTTTAGGTTCCAGAGAGTAGATTCCTGAAAAAAATGTGTTTGTTTTATGAAAAATGTGAGTGTGTTACTGCTAAAAAGTTGATTTAAATATCATTTTTGGATAAGGGTGATTGCAATATTTCAATAAGTTAATTGAAATTTTCTTGGAAGATTAGGGAGAGTGGATGCCTAGAAAGATGTTTTTTTAAATTAGTTTTAGGTTTCAGAGAGTAGATTCCTGAAAAAAATGTGTTTGTTTTATGAAAAATGTGAGGGTGTTACTGCTAAAAAGTTGATTTAAATTTCGTTTTTGAATAAGGGTGATTGCAATATTTCAACAAGTCAATTGAAATTTTCTTGCATGATTAGGGACAGTGGATGCCTAGAAAGATATTTTTTTAAAATTAGTTTTAGGTTTCAGAGAGTAGATTCCTGAAAAAAATGTGTTTGTTTTATGAAAAATGTGAGTGTGTTACTGCTAAAAAGTTGATTTAAATTTCGTTTTTGGATAAGGGTGATTGCAATATTTCAACAAGTCAATTGAAATTTTCTTGCACGATTAGGGACAGTGGATGCCTAGAAAGATCTTTTTTTAAAATTAGTTTTAGGTTCCAGAGAGTAGATTCCTGAAAAAAATGTGTTTGTTTTATGAAAAATGTGAGTGTGTTACTGCTAAAAAGTTGATTTAAATTTCGTTTTTGGATAAGGGTGATTGCAATACTTCAACAAGTCAATTGAAATTTTCTTGCACGATTAGGGACAGTGGATGCATAGAAAGATTTCTTTTATAAATTAGTATTAGGTTTCAGAGAGTAGATTCCTGAAAAAAATGTGTTTGTTTTATGAAAAATGTGAGGGTGTTACTGCTAAAAAGTTGATTTAAATTTCGTTTTTGAATAAGGGTGATTGCAATATTTCAATAAGTCAATTGAAATTTTCTTGCACGATTAGGGACAGTGGATGCATAGAAAGATGTTTTTTTTAAATTAGTTTTAGGTTTCAGAGAGTAGATTCCTGAAAAAAGTGTGTTTGTTTTATGAAAAATGTGAGTGTGTTACTGCTAAAAAGTTGATTTAAATTTCGTTTTTGGATAAGGGTGATTGCAATATTTCAACAAGTCAATTGAAATTTTCTTGCACGATTAGGGACAGTGGATGCCTAGAAAGATGTTTTTTTAAAATTAGTTTTAGGTTCCAGAGAGTAGATTCCTGAAAAAATGTGTTTCTTTTATGAAAAATGTGAGTGTGTTACTGCTAAAAAGTTGATTTAAATTTCATTTTTGGATAAGGGTGATTGCAATATTTCAACAAGTCAATTGAAATTTTCTTGCACGATTAGGGACAGTGGATGCCTAGAAAGATGTTTTTTTAAAATTAGTTTTAGGTTCCAGAGAGTAGATTCCTGAAAAAAATGTGTTTGTTTTATGAAAAATGTGAGTGTGTTACTGCAAAAAAGTTGATTTAAATATCGTTTTTGGATAAGGGTGATTGCAATATTTCAACAAGTTAATTGAAATTTTCTTGCAAGATTAGGGAGAGTGGATGCCTAGAAAGATGTTTTTTACAAATTCGTTATAGGTTCCAGAGAGTGGATTCCTGAAAAAAAAAATATTTGTTTCATGAAAAATGTGAGTGTGTTACTGCAAAAAAGTTGATTTAAATTTAGTTTCAGGATAAGCGTGAATGCATCATTTTAACAAGTTAATTCAAATTTTCTTGCACGATTAGGCAGAGTGGATGCATAGAAAGATTTTTTTTTTATATTTGTTTTAGGTTCCAGAGAGTTGATTCCTGAAAAAAATGTGTTTGTTTTATGAAAAATATGAGTGTGTTACTGCTAAAAAGTTTATTTAAATTTAGCTTCAGGATAGGCATGATTGCATTATTTCAACTAGTTAATTGAAATTTTCTTGCACGATTAGGGAGAGTGGATGCATAGAAAGATTTCTTTTTTAAATTAGTATTAGGTTTCACAGAGTAGATTCCTGAAAAAAATGTGTTTGTTTTATGAAAAATGTGAGGGTGTTACTGCTAAAAAGTTGATTTAAATTTCGTTTTTGAATAAGGGTGATTGCAATATTTCAATAAGTCAATTGAAATTTTGTTGCACGATTAGGGACAGTGGATGCCTAGAAAGATGTTTTTTTAAAATTAGTTTTAGGTTTCAGAGAGTAGATTCCTGAAAAAAATGTGTTTGTTTTATGAAAAATGTGAGTGTGTTACTGCTAAAAAGTTGATTTAAATTTCGTTTTTGGATAAGGGTGCTTGCAATATTTCAACTAGTCAATTGAAATTTTCTTGCACGATTAGGGACAGTGGATGCCTAGAAAGATCTTTTTTTAAAATTAGTTTTAGGTTCCAGAGAGTAGATTCCTGAAAAAAATTTGTTTGTTTTATGAAAAATGTGAGGGTGTTACTGCTAAAAAGTTGATTTAAATTTCGTTTTTGAATAAGGGTGATTGCAATATTTCAACAAGTCAATTGAAATTTTCTTGCACGATTAGGGACAGTGGATGCCTAGAAAGATGTTTTTTTAAAATTAGTTTTAGGTTCCAGAGAGTAGATTCCTGAAAAAAATGTGTTTGTTTTATGAAAAATGTGAGTGTGTTACTGCTAAAAAGTTGATTTAAATTTCATTTTTGGATAAGGGTGATTGCAATATTTCAACAAGTCAATTGAAATTTTCTTGCACGATTAGGGACAGTGGATGCCTAGAAAGATGTTTTTTTAAAATTAGTTTTAGGTTCCAGAGAGTAGATTCCTGAAAAAAATGTGTTTGTTTTATGAAAAATGTGAGTGTGTTACTGCTAAAAAGTTGATTTAAATATCGTTTTTGGATAAGGGTGATTGCAATATTTCAATAAGTTAATTGAAATTTTCTTGGAAGATTAGGGAGAGTGGATGCCTAGAAAGATGTTTTTTTTAATTAGTTTTAGGTTTCAGAGAGTAGATTCCTGAAAAAAATGTGTTTGTTTTATGAAAAATGTGAGGGTGTTACTGCTAAAAAGTTGATTTAAATTTTGTTTTTGAATAAGGGTGATTGCAATATTTCAACAAGTCAATTGAAATTTTCTTGCGTCGATTAGGGACGGTGGATGCCTAGAAAGATGTTTTTTAAAAATTAGTTTTAGGTTCCAGAGAGTAGATTCCTGAAAAAAATGTGTTTGTTTTATGAAAAATGTGAGTGTGTTACTGCAAAAAAGTTGATTTAAATATCGTTTTTGGATAAGGGTGATTGCAATATTTCAACAAGTTAATTGAAATTTCTTGCAAGATTAGGGAGAGTGGATGCCTAGAAAGATGTTTTTTACAAATTCGTTATAGGTTCCAGAGAGTGGATTCCTGAAAAAAAAATTCTTTGTTTCATGAAAAATGTGAGTGTGTTACTGCAAAAAAGTTGATTTAAATTTAGTTTCAGGATAAGCGTGAATGCATCATTTCAACAAGTTAATTCAAATTTTCTTGCACGATTAGGCAGAGTGGATGCATAGAAAGATTTTTTTTATATATTTGTTTTAGGTTCCAGAGAGTTGATTCCTGAAAAAAATGTGTTTGTTTTATGAAAAATATGAGTGTGTTACTGCTAAAAAGTTTATTTAAATTTAGCTTCAGGATAGGCATGATTGCATTATTTCAACTAGTTAATTGAAATTTTCTTGCACGATTAGGGAGAGTGGATGCATAGAAAGATTTCTTTTTTAAATTAGTATTAGGTTTCACAGAGTAGATTCCTGAAAAAAATGTGTTTGTTTTATGAAAAATGTGAGGGTGTTACTGCTAAAAAGTTGATTTAAAAATTTCGTTTTTGAATAAGGGTGATTGCAATATTTCAATAAGTCAATTGAAATTTTGTTGCACGATTAGGGACAGTGGATGCCTAGAAAGATGTTTTTTTAAAATTAGTTTTAGGTTTCAGAGAGTAGATTCCTGAAAAAAATGTGTTTGTTTTATGAAAAATGTGAGTGTGTTACTGCTAAAAAGTTGATTTAAATTTCGTTTTTGGATAAGGGTGCTTGCAATATTTCAACTAGTCAATTGAAATTTTCTTGCACGATTAGGGACAGTGGATGCCTAGAAAGATCTTTTTTTTAAATTAGTTTTAGGTTCCAGAGAGTAGATTCCTGAAAAAAATTTGTTTGTTTTATGAAAAATGTGAGGGTGTTACTGCTAAAAAGTTGATTTAAATTTCATTTTTGAATAAGGGTGATTGCAATATTTCAACAAGTCAATTGAAATTTTCTTGCACGATAAGGGACAGTGGATGCCTAGAAAGATGTTTTTTTAAAATTAGTTTTAGGTTCCAGAGAGTAGATTCCTGAAAAAAATGTGTTTGTTTTATGAAAAATGTGAGTGTGTTACTGCTAAAAAGTTGATTTAAATTTCATTTTTGGATAAGGGGGATTGCAATATTTCAACAAGTCAATTGAAATTTTCTTGCACGATTAGGGACAGTGGATGCCTAGAAAGATGTTTTTTTTAAATTAGTTTTAGGTTCCAGAGAGTAGATTCCTGAAAAAAATGTGTTTGTTTTATGAAAAATGTGAGTGTGTTACTGCTAAAAAGTTGATTTAAATATCATTTTTGGATAAGGGTGATTGCAATATTTCAATAAGTTAATTGAAATTTTCTTGGAAGATTAGGGAGAGTGGATGCCTAGAAAGATGTTTTTTTTAATTAGTTTTAGGTTTCAGAGAGTAGATTCCTGAAAAAAATGTGTTTGTTTTATGAAAAATGTGAGGGTGTTACTGCTAAAAAGTTGATTTAAATTTCGTTTTTGAATAAGGGTGATTGCAATATTTCAACAAGTCAATTGAAATTTTCTTGCATGATTAGGGACAGTGGATGCCTAGAAAGATATTTTTTTAAAATTAGTTTTAGGTTTCAGAGAGTAGATTCCTGAAAAAAATGTGTTTGTTTTATGAAAAATGTGAGTGTGTTACTGCTAAAAAGTTGATTTAAATTTCGTTTTTGGATAAGGGTGATTGCAATATTTCAACAAGTCAATTGAAATTTTCTTGCACGATTAGGGACAGTGGATGCCTAGAAAGATCTTTTTTTAAAATTAGTTTTAGGTTCCAGAGAGTAGATTCCTGAAAAAAATGTGTTTGTTTTATGAAAAATGTGAGTGTGTTACTGCTAAAAAGTTGATTTAAATTTCGTTTTTGGATAAGGGTGATTGCAATACTTCAACAAGTCAATTGAAATTTTCTTGCACGATTAGGGACAGTGGATGCATAGAAAGATTTCTTTTATAAATTAGTATTAGGTTTCAGAGAGTAGATTCCTGAAAAAAATGTGTTTGTTTTATGAAAAATGTGAGGGTGTTACTGCTAAAAAGTTGATTTAAATTTCGTTTTTGAATAAGGGTGATTGCAATATTTCAATAAGTCAATTGAAATTTTCTTGCACGATTAGGGACAGTGGATGCATAGAAAGATGTTTTTTTTAAATTAGTTTTAGGTTTCAGAGAGTAGATTCCTGAAAAAAGTGTGTTTGTTTTATGAAAAATGTGAGTGTGTTACTGCTAAAAAGTTGATTTAAATTTCGTTTTTGGATAAGGGTGATTGCAATATTTCAACAAGTCAATTGAAATTTTCTTGCACGATTAGGGACAGTGGATGCCTAGAAAGATGTTTTTTTAAAATTAGTTTTAGGTTCCAGAGAGTAGATTCCTGAAAAAATGTGTTTCTTTTATGAAAAATGTGAGTGTGTTACTGCTAAAAAGTTGATTTAAATTTCATTTTTGGATAAGGGTGATTGCAATATTTCAACAAGTCAATTGAAATTTTCTTGCACGATTAGGGACAGTGGATGCCTAGAAAGATGTTTTTTTAAAATTAGTTTTAGGTTCCAGAGAGTAGATTCCTGAAAAAAATGTGTTTGTTTTATGAAAAATGTGAGTGTGTTACTGCAAAAAAGTTGATTTAAATATCGTTTTTGGATAAGGGTGATTGCAATATTTCAACAAGTTAATTGAAATTTTCTTGCAAGATTAGGGAGAGTGGATGCCTAGAAAGATGTTTTTTACAAATTCGTTATAGGTTCCAGAGAGTGGATTCCTGAAAAAAAAAATATTTGTTTCATGAAAAATGTGAGTGTGTTACTGCAAAAAAGTTGATTTAAATTTAGTTTCAGGATAAGCGTGAATGCATCATTTTAACAAGTTAATTCAAATTTTCTTGCACGATTAGGCAGAGTGGATGCATAGAAAGATTTTTTTTTTATATTTGTTTTAGGTTCCAGAGAGTTGATTCCTGAAAAAAATGTGTTTGTTTTATGAAAAATATGAGTGTGTTACTGCTAAAAAGTTTATTTAAATTTAGCTTCAGGATAGGCATGATTGCATTATTTCAACTAGTTAATTGAAATTTTCTTGCACGATTAGGGAGAGTGGATGCATAGAAAGATTTCTTTTTTAAATTAGTATTAGGTTTCACAGAGTAGATTCCTGAAAAAAATGTGTTTGTTTTATGAAAAATGTGAGGGTGTTACTGCTAAAAAGTTGATTTAAATTTCGTTTTTGAATAAGGGTGATTGCAATATTTCAATAAGTCAATTGAAATTTTGTTGCACGATTAGGGACAGTGGATGCCTAGAAAGATGTTTTTTTAAAATTAGTTTTAGGTTTCAGAGAGTAGATTCCTGAAAAAAATGTGTTTGTTTTATGAAAAATGTGAGTGTGTTACTGCTAAAAAGTTGATTTAAATTTCGTTTTTGGATAAGGGTGCTTGCAATATTTCAACTAGTCAATTGAAATTTTCTTGCACGATTAGGGACAGTGGATGCCTAGAAAGATCTTTTTTTTAAATTAGTTTTAGGTTCCAGAGAGTAGATTCCTGAAAAAAATTTGTTTGTTTTATGAAAAATGTGAGGGTGTTACTGCTAAAAAGTTGATTTAAATTTCGTTTTTGAATAAGGGTGATTGCAATATTTCAACAAGTCAATTGAAATTTTCTTGCACGATTAGGGACAGTGGATGCCTAGAAAGATGTTTTTTTAAAATTAGTTTTAGGTTCCAGAGAGTAGATTCCTGAAAAAAATGTGTTTGTTTTATGAAAAATGTGAGTGTGTTACTGCTAAAAAGTTGATTTAAATTTCATTTTTGGATAAGGGTGATTGCAATATTTCAACAAGTCAATTGAAATTTTCTTGCACGATTAGGGACAGTGGATGCCTAGAAAGATGTTTTTTTAAAATTAGTTTTAGGTTCCAGAGAGTAGATTCCTGAAAAAAATGTGTTTGTTTTATGAAAAATGTGAGTGTGTTACTGCTAAAAAGTTGATTTAAATATCGTTTTTGGATAAGGGTGATTGCAATATTTCAATAAGTTAATTGAAATTTTCTTGGAAGATTAGGGAGAGTGGATGCCTAGAAAGATGTTTTTTTTAATTAGTTTTAGGTTTCAGAGAGTAGATTCCTGAAAAAAATGTGTTTGTTTTATGAAAAATGTGAGGGTGTTACTGCTAAAAAGTTGATTTAAATTTTGTTTTTGAATAAGGGTGATTGCAATATTTCAACAAGTCAATTGAAATTTTCTTGCGTCGATTAGGGACAGTGGATGCCTAGAAAGATATTTTTTTAAAATTAGTTTTAGGTTTCAGAGAGTAGATTCCTGAAAAAAATGTGTTTGTTTTATGAAAAATGTGAGTGTGTTACTGCTAAAAAGTTGATTTAAATTTCGTTTTTGGATAAGGGTGATTGCAATATTTCAACAAGTCAATTGAAATTTTCTTGCACGATTAGGGACAGTGGATGCCTAGAAAGATCTTTTTTTAAAATTAGTTTTAGGTTCCAGAGAGTAGATTCCTGAAAAAAATGTGTTTGTTTTATGAAAAATGTGAGTGTGTTACTGCTAAAAAGTTGATTTAAATTTCGTTTTTGGATAAGGGTGATTGCAATACTTCAACAAGTCAATTGAAATTTTCTTGCACGATTAGGGACAGTGGATGCATAGAAAGATTTCTTTTTTAAATTAGTATTAGGTTTCAGAGAGTAGATTCCTGAAAAAAATGTGTTTGTTTTATGAAAAATGTGAGGGTGTTACTGCTAAAAAGTTGATTTAAATTTCGTTTTTGAATAAGGGTGATTGCAATATTTCAACAAGTCAATTGAAATTTTCTTGCACGATTAGGGACGGTGGATGCCTAGAAAGATGTTTTTTAAAAATTAGTTTTAGGTTCCAGAGAGTAGATTCCTGAAAAAAATGTGTTTGTTTTATGAAAAATGTGAGTGTGTTACTGCTAAAAAGTTAATTTAAATTTCATTTTTGGATAAGGGTGATTGCAATATTTCAACAAGTCAATTGAAATTTTTCTGCACGATTAGGGACGGTGGATGCCTAGAAAGATGTTTTTTAAAAATTAGTTTTAGGTTCCAGAGAGTAGATTCCTGAAAAAAATGTGTTTGTTTTATGAAAAATGTGAGTGTGTTACTGCAAAAAAGTTGATTTAAATATCGTTTTTGGATAAGGGTGATTGCAATATTTCAACAAGTTAATTGAAATTTCTTGCAAGATTAGGGAGAGTGGATGCCTAGAAAGATGTTTTTTACAAATTCGTTATAGGTTCCAGAGAGTGGATTCCTGAAAAAAAAATTCTTTGTTTCATGAAAAATGTGAGTGTGTTACTGCAAAAAAGTTGATTTAAATTTAGTTTCAGGATAAGCGTGAATGCATCATTTCAACAAGTTAATTCAAATTTTCTTGCACGATTAGGCAGAGTGGATGCATAGAAAGATTTTTTTTTTATATTTGTTTTAGGTTCCAGAGAGTTGATTCCTGAAAAAAATGTGTTTGTTTTATGAAAAATATGAGTGTGTTACTGCTAAAAAGTTTATTTAAATTTAGCTTCAGGATAGGCATGATTGCATTATTTCAACTAGTTAATTGAAATTTTCTTGCACGATTAGGGAGAGTGGATGCATAGAAAGATTTCTTTTTTAAATTAGTATTAGGTTTCACAGAGTAGATTCCTGAAAAAAATGTGTTTGTTTTATGAAAAATGTGAGGGTGTTACTGCTAAAAAGTTGATTTAAATTTCGTTTTTGAATAAGGGTGATTGCAATATTTCAATAAGTCAATTGAAATTTTGTTGCACGATTAGGGACAGTGGATGCCTAGAAAGATGTTTTTTTAAAATTAGTTTTAGGTTTCAGAGAGTAGATTCCTGAAAAAAATGTGTTTGTTTTATGAAAAATGTGAGTGTGTTACTGCTAAAAAGTTGATTTAAATTTCGTTTTTGGATAAGGGTGCTTGCAATATTTCAACTAGTCAATTGAAATTTTCTTGCACGATTAGGGACAGTGGATGCCTAGAAAGATCTTTTTTTTAAATTAGTTTTAGGTTCCAGAGAGTAGATTCCTGAAAAAAATGTGTTTGTTTTATGAAAAATGTGAGGGTGTTACTGCTAAAAAGTTGATTTAAATTTCATTTTTGAATAAGGGTGATTGCAATATTTCAACAAGTCAATTGAAATTTTCTTGCACGATTAGGGACAGTGGATGCCTAGAAAGATGTTTTTTTAAAATTAGTTTTAGGTTCCAGAGAGTAGATTCCTGAAAAAAATGTGTTTGTTTTATGAAAAATGTGAGTGTGTTACTGCTAAAAAGTTGATTTAAATTTCATTTTTGGATAAGGGTGATTGCAATATTTCAACAAGTCAATTGAAATTTTCTTGCACGATTAGGGACAGTGGATGCCTAGAAAGATCTTTTTTTAAAATTAGTTTTAGGTTCCAGAGAGTAGATTCCTGAAAAAAATGTGTTTGTTTTATGAAAAATGTGAGTGTGTTACTGCTAAAAAGTTGATTTAAATATCGTTTTTGGATAAGGGTGATTGCAATATTTCAATAAGTTAATTGAAATTTTCTTGGAAGATTAGGGAGAGTGGATGCCTAGAAAGATGTTTTTTTTAATTAGTTTTAGGTTTCAAAGAGTAGATTCCTGAAAAAAATGTGTTTGTTTTATGAAAAATGTGAGGGTGTTACTGCTAAAAAGTTGATTTAAATTTCGTTTTTGAATAAGGGTGATTGCAATATTTCAACAAGTCAATTGAAATTTTCTTGCATGATTAGGGACAGTGGATGCCTAGAAAGATATTTTTTTAAAATTTGTTTTAGGTTTCAGAGAGTAGATTCCTGAAAAAAATGTGTTTGTTTTATGAAAAATGTGAGTGTGTTACTGCTAAAAAGTTGATTTAAATTTCGTTTTTGGATAAGGGTGATTGCAATATTTCAACAAGTCAATTGAAATTTTCTTGCACGATTAGGGACAGTGGATGCCTAGAAAGATCTTTTTTTAAAATTAGTTTTAGGTTCCAGAGAGTAGATTCCTGAAAAAATGTGTTTGTTTTATGAAAAATGTGAGTGTGTTACTGCTAAAAAGTTGATTTAAATTTCGTTTTTGGATAAGGGTGATTGCAATACTTCAACAAGTCAATTGAAATTTTCTTGCACGATTAGGGACAGTGGATGCATAGAAAGATTTCTTTTTTAAATTAGTATTAGGTTTCAGAGAGTAGATTCCTGAAAAAAATGTGTTTGTTTTATGAAAAATGTGAGGGTGTTACTGCTAAAAAGTTGATTTAAATTTCGTTTTTGAATAAGGGTGATTGCAATATTTCAACAAGTCAATTGAAATTTTCTTGCACGATTAGGGACAGTGGATGCCTAGAAAGATGTTTTTTTAAAATTAGTTTTAGGTTCCAGAGAGTAGATTCCTGAAAAAAATGTGTTTGTTTTATGAAAAATGTGAGTGTGTTACTGCTAAAAAGTTAATTTAAATTTCATTTTTGGATAAGGGTGATTGCAATATTTCAACAAGTCAATTGAAATTTTTTTGCACGATTAGGGACAGTGGATGCCTAGAAAGATGTTTTTTAAAAATTAGTTTTAGGTTCCAGAGAGTAGATTCCTGAAAAAAATGTGTTTGTTTTATGAAAAATGTGAGTGTGTTACTGCAAAAAAGTTGATTTAAATATCGTTTTTGGATAAGGGTGATTGCAATATTTCAACAAGTTAATTGAAATTTCTTGCAAGATTAGGGAGAGTGGATGCCTAGAAAGATGTTTTTTACAAATTCGTTATAGGTTCCAGAGAGTGGATTCCTGAAAAAAAAATTATTTGTTTCATGAAAAATGTGAGTGTGTTACTGCAAAAAAGTTGATTTAAATTTAGTTTCAGGATAAGCGTGAATGCATCATTTCAACAAGTTAATTCAAATTTTCTTGCACGATTCGGGAGAGTGGATGCATAGAAAGATTTTTTTTTATATTTGTTTTAGGTTCCAGAGAGTTGATTCCTGAGAAAAATGTGTTTGTTTTATGAAAAATATGAGTGTGTTACTGCTAAAAAGTTTATTTAAATTTAGCTTCAGGATAGGCATGATTGCATTATTTCAACTAGTTAATTGAAATTTTCTTGCACGATTAGGGAGAGTGGATGCATAGAAAGATGTTTTTTTTATATTTGTTTTAGGTTCCAGAGAGTTGATTCCTGAAAAAATGTGTTTGTTTTATGAAAAATGTGAGTGTGTTACTGCTAAAAAGTTGATTTAAATTTCGTTTTTGGATAAGGGTGATTGCAATATTTCAACAAGTCAATTGAAATTTTCTTGCACGATTAGGGACAGTGGATGCCTAGAGAGATGTTTTTTTAAAATTAGTTTTAGGTTTCAGAGAGTAGATTCCTGAAAAAAATGTGTTTGTTTTATGAAAAATGTGAGTGTGTTACTGCTAAAAAGTTGATTTAAATTTCGTTTTTGGATAAGGGTGATTGCAATATTTCAACAAGTCAATTGAAATTTTCTTGCACGATTAGGGACAGTGGATGCCTAGAAAGATGTTTTTTTAAAATTAGTTTTAGGTTCCAGAGAGTAGATTCCTGAAAAAAATGTGTTTGTTTTATGAAAAATGTGAGTGTGTTACTGCTAAAAAGTTGATTTAAATTTCGTTTTTGGATAAGGGTGATTGCAATACTTCAACAAGTTAATTGAAATTTTCTTGCACGATTAGGGAGAGTGGATGCATAGAAAGATATCTTTTTTAAATTAGTATTAGGTTTCACAGAGTAGATTCCTGAAAAAAATGTGTTTGTTTTATGAAAAATGTGAGGGTGTTACTGCTAAAAAGTTGATTTAAATTTCGTTTTTGAATAAGGGTGATTGCAATATTTCAATAAGTCAATTGAAATGTTGTTGCACGATTAGGGACAGTGGATGCCTAGAAAGATGTTTTTTTAAAATTAGTTTTAGGTTTCAGAGAGTAGATTCCTGAAAAAAATGTGTTTGTTTTATGAAAAATGTGAGTGTGTTACTGCTAAAAAGTTGATTTAAATTTCGTTTTTGGATAAGGGTGATTGCAATATTTCAACAAGTCAATTGAAATTTTCTTGCACGATTAGGGACAGTGGATGCCTAGAAAGATGTTTTTTTAAAATTAGTTTTAGGTTCCAGAGAGTAGATTCCTGAAAAAAATGTGTTTGTTTTATGAAAAATGTGAGGGTGTTACTGCTAAAAAGTTGATTTAAATTTCGTTTTTGAATAAGGGTGATTGCAATATTTCAACAAGTCAATTGAAATTTTCTTGCACGATTAGGGACAGTGGATGCCTAGAAAGATGTTTTTTTTAAAATTAGTTTTAGGTTCCAGAGAGTAGATTCCTGAAAAAAATGTGTTTGTTTTATGAAAAATGTGAGTGTGTTACTGCTAAAAAGTTGATTTAAATTTCATTTTTGGATAAGGGTGATTGCAATATTTCAACAAGTCAATTGAAATTTTCTTGCACGATTAGGGACAGTGGATGCCTAGAAAGATGTTTTTTTAAAATTAGTTTTAGGTTCCAGAGAGTAGATTCCTGAAAAAAATGTGTTTGTTTTATGAAAAATGTGAGTGTGTTACTGCTAAAAAGTTGATTTAAATATCGTTTTTGGATAAGGGTGATTGCAATATTTCAATAAGTTAATTGAAATTTTCTTGGAAGATTAGGGAGAGTGGATGCCTAGAAAGATGTTTTTTTTTAATTAGTTTTAGGTTTCAGAGAGTAGATTCCTGAAAAAAATGTGTTTGTTTTATGAAAAATGTGAGGGTGATACTGCTAAAAAGTTGATTTAAATTTCGTTTTTGAATAAGGGTGATTGCAATATTTCAACAAGTCAATTGAAATTTTCTTGCACGATTAGGGACAGTGGATGCCTAAAAAGATATTTTTTTAAAATTAGTTTTAGGTTTCAGAGAGTAGATTCCTGAAAAAAATGTGTTTGTTTTATGAAAAATGTGAGTGTGTTACTGCTAAAAAGTTGATTTAAATTTCGTTTTTGGATAAGGGTGATTGCAATATTTCAACAAGTCAATTGAAATTTTCTTGCACGATTAGGGACAGTGGATGCCTAGAAAGATGTTTTTTTAAAATTAGTTTTAGGTTCCAGAGAGTAGATTCCTGAAAAAAATGTGTTTGTTTTATGAAAAATGTGAGTGTGTTACTGCTAAAAAGTTGATTTAAATTTCGTTTTTGGATAAGGGTGATTGCAATACTTCAACAAGTCAATTGAAATTTTCTTGCACGATTAGGGACAGTGGATGCATAGAAAGATTTCTTTTTTAAATTAGTATTAGGTTTCAGAGAGTAGATTCCTGAAAAAAATGTGTTTGTTTTATGAAAAATGTGAGGGTGTTACTGCTAAAAAGTTGATTTAAATTTCGTTTTTGAATAAGGGTGATTGCAATATTTCAACAAGTCAATTGAAATTTTCTTGCACGATTAGGGACAGTGGATGCCTAGAAAGATGTTTTTTTAAAATTAGTTTTAGGTTCCAGAGAGTAGATTCCTGAAAAAAATGTGTTTGTTTTATGAAAAATGTGAGTGTGTTACTGCTAAAAAGTTAATTTAAATTTCATTTTTGGATAAGGGTGATTGCAATATTTCAACAAGTTAATTGAAATTTTCTTGCAAGATTAGGGAGAGTGGATGCCTAGAAAGATGTTTTTTACAAATTCGTTATAGGTTCCAGAGAGTGGATTCCTGAAAAAAAAATTATTTGTTTCATGAATAATGTGAGTGTGTTACTGCAAAAAAGTTGATTTAAATTTCGTTTTTGAATAAGGGTGATTGCAATATTTCAATAAGTCAATTGAAATTTTCTTGCACGATTAGGGACAGTGGATGCATAGAAAGATGTTTTTTTTAAATTAGTTTTAGGTTTCAGAGAGTAGATTCCTGAAAAAAATGTGTTTGTTTTATGAAAAATGTGAGTGTGTTACTGCTAAAAAGTTGATTTAAATTTCGTTTTTGGATAAGGGTGATTGCAATATTTCAACAAGTCAATTGAAATTTTCTTGCACGATTAGGGACAGTGGATGCCTAGAAAGATGTTTTTTTTAAAATTAGTTTTAGGTTCCAGAGAGTAGATTCCTGAAAAAAATGTGTTTGTTTTATGAAAAATGTGAGTGTGTTACTGCTAAAAAGTTGATTTAAATTTCATTTTTGGATAAGGGTGATTGCAATATTTCAACAAGTCAATTGAAATTTTCTTGCACGATTAGGGACAGTGGATGCCTAGAAAGATGTTTTTTTAAAATTAGTTTTAGGTTCCAGAGAGTAGATTCCTGAAAAAAATGTGTTTGTTTTATGAAAAATGTGAGTGTGTTACTGCTAAAAAGTTGATTTAAATATCGTTTTTGGATAAGGGTGATTGCAATATTTCAATAAGTTAATTGAAATTTTCTTGGAAGATTAGGGAGAGTGGATGCCTAGAAAGATGTTTTTTTTTAATTAGTTTTAGGTTTCAGAGAGTAGATTCCTGAAAAAAATGTGTTTGTTTTATGAAAAATGTGAGGGTGATACTGCTAAAAAGTTGATTTAAATTTCGTTTTTGAATAAGGGTGATTGCAATATTTCAACAAGTCAATTGAAATTTTCTTGCACGATTAGGGACAGTGGATGCCTAAAAAGATATTTTTTTAAAATTAGTTTTAGGTTTCAGAGAGTAGATTCCTGAAAAAAATGTGTTTGTTTTATGAAAAATGTGAGTGTGTTACTGCTAAAAAGTTGATTTAAATTTCGTTTTTGGATAAGGGTGATTGCAATATTTCAACAAGTCAATTGAAATTTTCTTGCACGATTAGGGACAGTGGATGCCTAGAAAGATGTTTTTTTAAAATTAGTTTTAGGTTCCAGAGAGTAGATTCCTGAAAAAAATGTGTTTGTTTTATGAAAAATGTGAGTGTGTTACTGCTAAAAAGTTGATTTAAATTTCGTTTTTGGATAAGGGTGATTGCAATACTTCAACAAGTCAATTGAAATTTTCTTGCACGATTAGGGACAGTGGATGCATAGAAAGATTTCTTTTTTAAATTAGTATTAGGTTTCAGAGAGTAGATTCCTGAAAAAAATGTGTTTGTTTTATGAAAAATGTGAGGGTGTTACTGCTAAAAAGTTGATTTAAATTTCGTTTTTGAATAAGGGTGATTGCAATATTTCAACAAGTCAATTGAAATTTTCTTGCACGATTAGGGACAGTGGATGCCTAGAAAGATGTTTTTTTAAAATTAGTTTTAGGTTCCAGAGAGTAGATTCCTGAAAAAAATGTGTTTGTTTTATGAAAAATGTGAGTGTGTTACTGCTAAAAAGTTAATTTAAATTTCATTTTTGGATAAGGGAGATTGCAATATTTCAACAAGTCAATTGAAATTTTCTTGCACGATTAGGGACAGTGGATGCCTAGAAAGATGTTTTTTAAAAATTTGTTTTAGGTTCCAGAGAGTAGATTCCTGAAAAAAATGTGTTTGTTTTATGAAAAATGTGAGTGTGTTACTGCTAAAAAGTTAATTTAAATTTCATTTTTGGATAAGGGTGATTGCAATATTTCAACAAGTTAATTGAAATTTTCTTGCAAGATTAGGGAGAGTGGATGCCTAGAAAGATGTTTTTTACAAATTCGTTATAGGTTCCAGAGAGTGGATTCCTGAAAAAAAATTATTTGTTTCATGAATAATGTGAGTGTGTTACTGCAAAAAAGTTGATTTAAATTTCGTTTTTGAATAAGGGTGATTGCAATATTTCAATAAGTCAATTGAAATTTTCTTGCACGATTAGGGACAGTGGATGCATAGAAAGATGTTTTTTTTAAATTAGTTTTAGGTTTCAGAGAGTAGATTCCTGAAAAAAATGTGTTTGTTTTATGAAAAATGTGAGTGTGTTACTGCTAAAAAGTTGATTTAAATTTCGTTTTTGGATAAGGGTGATTGCAATATTTCAACAAGTCCATTGAAATTTTCTTGCACGATTAGGGACAGTGGATGCCTAGAAAGATGTTTTTTTAAAATTAGTTTTAGGTTTCAGAGAGTAGATTCCTGAAAAAAATGTGTTTGTTTTATGAAAAATGTGAGTGTGTTACTGCTAAAAAGTTGATTTAAATTTCGTTTTTGGATAAGGGTGATTGCAATACTTCAACAAGTTAATTGAAATTTTCTTGCACGATTAGGGACAGTGGATGCATAGAAAGATTTCTTTTTTAAATTAGTATTAGTTTTCAGAGAGTAGATTCCTGAAAAAAATGTGTTTGTTTTATGAAAAATGTGAGGGTGTTACTGCTAAAAAGTTGATTTAAATTTCGTTTTTGAATAAGGGTGATTGCAATATTTCAACAAGTCAATTGAAATTTTCTTGCACGCTTAGGGACAATGGATGCCTAGAAAGATGTTTTTTTTAAATTAGTTTTAGGTTCCAGAGAGTAGATTCCTGAAAAAAATGTGTTTGTTTTATGAAAAATGTGAGTGTGTTACTGCTAAAAAGTTGATTTAAATTTCATTTTTGGATAAGGGTGATTGCAATATTTCAACAAGTCAATTGAAATTTTCTTGCACGATTAGGGACAGTGGATGCCTAGAAAGATGTTTTTTTAAAATTAGTTTTAGGTTCCAGAGAGTAGATTCCTGAAAAAATGTGTTTGTTTTATGAAAAATGTGAGTGTGTTACTGCTAAAAAGTTGATTTAAATATCGTTTTTGGATAAGGGTGATTGCAATATTTCAATAAGTTAATTGAAATTTTCTTGGAAGATTAGGGAGAGTGGATGCCTAGAAAGATGTTTTTTTTTAATTAGTTTTAGGTTTCAGAGAGTAGATTCCTGAAAAAAATGTGTTTGTTTTATGAAAAATGTGAGGGTGATACTGCTAAAAAGTTGATTTAAATTTCGTTTTTGAATAAGGGTGATTGCAATATTTCAACAAGTCAATTGAAATTTTCTTGCACGATTAGGGACAGTGGATGCCTAAAAAGATATTTTTTTAAAATTAGTTTTAGGTTTCAGAGAGTAGATTCCTGAAAAAAATGTGTTTGTTTTATGAAAAATGTGAGTGTGTTACTGCTAAAAAGTTGATTTAAATTTCGTTTTTGGATAAGGGTGATTGCAATATTTCAACAAGTCAATTGAAATTTTCTTGCACGATTAGGGACAGTGGATGCCTAGAAAGATGTTTTTTTAAAATTAGTTTTAGGTTCCAGAGAGTAGATTCCTGAAAAAAATGTGTTTGTTTTATGAAAAATGTGAGTGTGTTACTGCTAAAAAGTTGATTTAAATTTCGTTTTTGGATAAGGGTGATTGCAATACTTCAACAAGTCAATTGAAATTTTCTTGCACGATTAGGGACAGTGGATGCCTAGAAAGATTTCTTTTTTAAATTAGTATTAGGTTTCAGAGAGTAGATTCCTGAAAAAAATGTGTTTGTTTTATGAAAAATGTGAGGGTGTTACTGCTAAAAAGTTGATTTAAATTTCGTTTTTGAATAAGGGTGATTGCAATATTTCAACAAGTCAATTGAAATTTTCTTGCACGATTAGGGACAGTGGATGCCTAGAAAGATGTTTTTTTAAAATTAGTTTTAGGTTCCAGAGAGTAGATTCCTGAAAAAAATGTGTTTGTTTTATGAAAAATGTGAGTGTGTTACTGCTAAAAAGTTAATTTAAATTTCATTTTTGGATAAGGGTGATTGCAATATTTCAACAAGTCAATTGAAATTTTCTTGCACGATTAGGGACAGTGGATGCCTAGAAAGATGTTTTTTAAAAATTTGTTTTAGGTTCCAGAGAGTAGATTCCTGAAAAAAATGTGTTTGTTTTATGAAAAATGTGAGTGTGTTACTGCTAAAAAGTTAATTTAAATTTCATTTTTGGATAAGGGTGATTGCAATATTTCAACAAGTTAATTGAAATTTTCTTGCAAGATTAGGGAGAGTGGATGCCTAGAAAGATGTTTTTTACAAATTCGTTATAGGTTCCAGAGAGTGGATTCCTGAAAAAAAAATTATTTGTTTCATGAATAATGTGAGTGTGTTACTGCAAAAAAGTTGATTTAAATTTCGTTTTTGAATAAGGGTGATTGCAATATTTCAATAAGTCAATTGAAATTTTCTTGCACGATTAGGGACAGTGGATGCATAGAAAGATGTTTTTTTTAAATTAGTTTTAGGTTTCAGAGAGTAGATTCCTGAAAAAAATGTGTTTGTTTTATGAAAAATGTGAGTGTGTTACTGCTAAAAAGTTGATTTAAATTTCGTTTTTGGATAAGGGTGATTGCAATATTTCAACAAGTCCATTGAAATTTTCTTGCACGATTAGGGACAGTGGATGCCTAGAAAGATGTTTTTTTAAAATTAGTTTTAGGTTTCAGAGAGTAGATTCCTGAAAAAAAATGTGTTTGTTTTATGAAAAATGTGAGTGTGTTACTGCTAAAAAGTTGATTTAAATTTCGTTTTTGGATAAGGGTGATTGCAATACTTCAACAAGTTAATTGAAATTTTCTTGCACGATTAGGGACAGTGGATGCATAGAAAGATTTCTTTTTTAAATTAGTATTAGTTTTCAGAGAGTAGATTCCTGAAAAAAATGTGTTTGTTTTATGAAAAATGTGAGGGTGTTACTGCTAAAAAGTTGATTTAAATTTCGTTTTTGAATAAGGGTGATTGCAATATTTCAACAAGTCAATTGAAATTTTCTTGCACGCTTAGGGACAATGGATGCCTAGAAAGATGTTTTTTTAAAATTAGTTTTAGGTTCCAGAGAGTAGATTCCTGAAAAAAATGTGTTTGTTTTATGAAAAATGTGAGTGTGTTACTGCTAAAAAGTTGATTTAAATTTCATTTTTGGATAAGGGTGATTGCAATATTTCAACAAGTCAATTGAAATTTTCTTGCACGATTAGGGACAGTGGATGCCTAGAAAGATGTTTTTTTAAAATTAGTTTTAGGTTCCAGAGAGTAGATTCCTGAAAAAAATGTGTTTGTTTTATGAAAAATGTGAGTGTGTTACTGCTAAAAAGTTGATTTAAATATCGTTTTTGGATAAGGGTGATTGCAATATTTCAATAAGTTAATTGAAATTTTCTTGGAAGATTAGGGAGAGTGGATGCCTAGAAAGATGTTTTTTTTAATTAGTTTTAGGTTCAGAGAGTAGATTCCTGAAAAAAATGTGTTTGTTTTATGAAAAATGTGAGGGTGTTACTGCTAAAAAGTTGATTTAAATTTCGTTTTTGAATAAGGGTGATTGCAATATTTCAACAAGTCAATTGAAAATTTCTTGCACGATTAGGGACAGTGGATGCCTAGAAAGATTTCTTTTTTAAATTAGTATTAGGTTTCAGAGAGTAGATTCCTGAAAAAAATGTGTTTGTTTTAAGAAAAATGTGAGGGTGTTACTGCTAAAAAGTTGATTTAAATTTCGTTTTTGAATAAGGGTGATTGCAATATTTCAACAAGTCAATTGAAATTTTCTTGCACGATTAGGGACAGTGGATGCCTAGAAAGATGTTTTTTTAAAATTAGTTTTAGGTTCCAGAGAGTAGATTCCTGAAGAAAATGTGTTTGTTTTATGAAAAATGTGAGTGTGTTACTGCTAAAAAGTTGATTTAAATTTCATTTTTGGATAGGGGTGATTGCAATATTTCAACAAGTCAATTGAAATTTTCTTGCACGATTAGGGACAGTGGATGCCTAGAAAGATGTTTTTTTTAAATTAGTTTTAGGTTCCAGAGAGTAGATTCCTGAAAAAAATGTGTTTGTTTTATGAAAAATGTGAGGGTGTTACTGCTAAAAAGTTGATTTAAATTTCGTTTTTGAATAAGGGTGATTGCAATATTTCAACAAGTCAATTGAAATTTTCTTGCACGATTAGGGACAGTGGATGCCTAGAAAGATGTTTTTTTAAAATTAGTTTTAGGTTCCAGAGAGTAGATTCCTGAAGAAAATGTGTTTGTTTTATGAAAAATGTGAGTGTGTTACTGCTAAAAAGTTGATTTAAATTTCATTTTTGGATAAGGGTGATTGCAATATTTCAACAAGTCAATTGAAATTTTCTTGCACGATTAGGGACAGTGGATGCCTAGAAAGATGTTTTTTAAAAATTTGTTTTAGGTTCCAGAGAGTAGATTCCTGAAAAAAATGTGTTTGTTTTATGAAAAATGTGAGTGTGTTACTGCTAAAAAGTTAATTTAAATTTCATTTTTGGATAAGGGTGATTGCAATATTTCAACAAGTTAATTGAAATTTTCTTGCAAGATTAGGGAGAGTGGATGCCTAGAAAGATGTTTTTTACAAATTCGTTATAGGTTCCAGAGAGTGGATTCCTGAAAAAAAAATTATTTGTTTCATGAATAATGTGAGTGTGTTACTGCAAAAAAGTTGATTTAAATTTCGTTTTTGAATAAGGGTGATTGCAATATTTCAATAAGTCAATTGAAATTTTCTTGCACGATTAGGGACAGTGGATGCATAGAAAGATGTTTTTTTTAAATTAGTTTTAGGTTTCAGAGAGTAGATTCCTGAAAAAAATGTGTTTGTTTTATGAAAAATGTGAGTGTGTTACTGCTAAAAAGTTGATTTAAATTTCGTTTTTGGATAAGGGTGATTGCAATATTTCAACAAGTCCATTGAAATTTTCTTGCACGATTAGGGACAGTGGATGCCTAGAAAGATGTTTTTTTTAAATTAGTTTTAGGTTTCAGAGAGTAGATTCCTGAAAAAAAATGTGTTTGTTTTATGAAAAATGTGAGTGTGTTACTGCTAAAAAGTTGATTTAAATTTCGTTTTTGGATAAGGGTGATTGCAATACTTCAACAAGTCAATTGAAATTTTCTTGCACGATTAGGGACAGTGGATGCCTAGAAAGATGTTTTTTTAAAATTAGTTTTAGGTTCCAGAGAGTAGATTCCTGAAAAAAATGTGTTTGTTTTATGAAAAATGTGAGGGTGTTACTGCTAAAAAGTTGATTTAAATTTCGTTTTTGAATAAGGGTGATTGCAATATTTCAACAAGTCAATTGAAATTTTCTTGCACGATTAGGGACAGTGGATGCCTAGAAAGATTTTTTTTTAAATTAGTTTTAGGTTCCAGAGAGTAGATTCCTGAAAAAAATGTGTTTGTTTTATGAAAAATGTGAGTGTGTTACTGCTAAAAAGTTGATTTAAATTTCATTTTTGGATAAGGGTGATTGCAATATTTCAACAAGTCAATTGAAATTTTCTTGCACGATTAGGGACAGTGGATGCCTAGAAAGATGTTTTTTTAAAATTAGTTTTAGGTTCCAGAGAGTAGATTCCTGAAAAAAATGTGTTTGTTTTATGAAAAATGTGAGTGTGTTACTGCTAAAAAGTTGATTTAAATATCGTTTTTGGATAAGGGTGATTGCAATATTTCAATAAGTTAATTGAAATTTTCTTGGAAGATTAGGGAGAGTGGATGCCTAGAAAGATGTTTTTTTTAATTAGTTTTAGGTTTCAGAGAGTAGATTCCTGAAAAAAATGTGTTTGTTTTATGAAAAATGTGAGGGTGTTACTGCTAAAAAGTTGATTTAAATTTCGTTTTTGAATAAGGGTGATTGCAATATTTCAACAAGTCAATTGAAAATTTCTTGCACGATTAGGGACAGTGGATGCCTAGAAAGATTTCTTTTTTAAATTAGTATTAGGTTTCAGAGAGTAGATTCCTGAAAAAAATGTGTTTGTTTTAAGAAAAATGTGAGGGTGTTACTGCTAAAAAGTTGATTTAAATTTCGTTTTTGAATAAGGGTGATTGCAATATTTCAACAAGTCAATTGAAATTTTCTTGCACGATTAGGGACAGTGGATGCCTAGAAAGATGTTTTTTTAAAATTAGTATTAGGTTCCAGAGAGTAGATTCCTGAAGAAAATGTGTTTGTTTTATGAAAAATGTGAGTGTGTTACTGCTAAAAAGTTGATTTAAATTTCATTTTTGGATTGGGGTGATTGCAATATTTCAACAAGTCAATTGAAATTTTCTTGCACGATTAGGGACAGTGGATGCCTAGAAAGATGTTTTTTTTAAATTAGTTTTAGGTTCCAGAGAGTAGATTCCTGAAAAAAATGTGTTTGTTTTATGAAAAATGTGAGTGTGTTACTGCTAAAAAGTTGATTTAAATTTCGTTTTTGGATAAGGGTGATTGCAATACTTCAACAAGTCAATTGAAATTTTCTTGCACGATTAGGGACAGTGGATGCATAGAAAGATTTCTTTTTTAAATTAGTATTAGGTTTCAGAGAGTAGATTCCTGAAAAAAATGTGTTTGTTTTATGAAAAATGTGAGGGTGTTACTGCTAAAAAGTTGATTTAAATTTCGTTTTTGAATAAGGGTGATTGCAATATTTCAACAAGTCAATTGAAATTTTCTTGCACGATTAGGGACAGTGGATGCCTAGAAAGATGTTTTTTTAAAATTAGTTTTAGGTTCCAGAGAGTAGATTCCTGAAAAAAATGTGTTTGTTTTATGAAAAATGTGAGTGTGTTACTGCTAAAAAGTTAATTTAAATTTCATTTTTGGATAAGGGTGATTGCAATATTTCAACAAGTCAATTGAAATTTTCTTGCACGATTAGGGACAGTGGATGCCTAGAAAGATGTTTTTTAAAAATTTGTTTTAGGTTCCAGAGAGTAGATTCCTGAAAAAAATGTGTTTGTTTTATGAAAAATGTGAGTGTGTTACTGCTAAAAAGTTAATTTAAATTTCATTTTTGGATAAGGGTGATTGCAATATTTCAACAAGTTAATTGAAATTTTCTTGCAAGATTAGGGAGAGTGGATGCCTAGAAAGATGTTTTTTACAAATTCGTTATAGGTTCCAGAGAGTGGATTCCTGAAAAAAAAATTATTTGTTTCATGAATAATGTGAGTGTGTTACTGCAAAAAAGTTGATTTAAATTTCGTTTTTGAATAAGGGTGATTGCAATATTTCAATAAGTCAATTGAAATTTTCTTGCACGATTAGGGACAGTGGATGCATAGAAAGATGTTTTTTTTAAATTAGTTTTAGGTTTCAGAGAGTAGATTCCTGAAAAAAATGTGTTTGTTTTATGAAAAATGTGAGTGTGTTACTGCTAAAAAGTTGATTTAAATTTCGTTTTTGGATAAGGGTGATTGCAATATTTCAACAAGTCAATTGAAATTTTCTTGCACGATTAGGGACAGTGGATGCCTAGAAAGATGTTTTTTTAAAATTAGTTTTAGGTTCCAGAGAGTAGATTCCTGAAAAAAATTGTTTGTTTTATGAAAAATGTGAGTGTGTTACTGCTAAAAAGTTGATTTAAATTTCAATTTTGGATAAGGGTGATTGCAATACTTCAACAAGTCAATTGAAATTTTCTTGCACGATTAGGGACAGTGGATGCCTAGAAAGATGTTTTTTTCAAATTAGTTTTAGGTTCCAGAGAGTAGATTCCTGAAAAAAATGTGTTTGTTTTATGAAAAATGTGAGGGTGTTACTGCTAAAAAGTTGATTTAAATTTCGTTTTTGAATAAGGGTGATTGCAATATTTCAACAAGTCAATTGAAATTTTCTTGCACGATTAGGGACAGTGGATGCCTAGAAAGATGTTTTTTTTAAAATTAGTTTTAGGTTCCAGAGAGTAGATTCCTGAAAAAAATGTGTTTGTTTTATGAAAAATGTGAGTGTGTTACTGCTAAAAAGTTGATTTAAATTTCATTTTTGGATAAGGGTGATTGCAATATTTCAACAAGTCAATTGAAATTTTCTTGCACGATTAGGGACAGTGGATGCCTAGAAAGATGTTTTTTTAAAATTAGTTTTAGGTTCCAGAGAGTAGATTCCTGAAAAAAATGTGTTTGTTTTATGAAAAATGTGAGTGTGTTACTGCTAAAAAGTTGATTTAAATATCGTTTTTGGATAAGGGTGATTGCAATATTTCAATAAGTTAATTGAAATTTTCTTGGAAGATTAGGGAGAGTGGATGCCTAGAAAGATGTTTTTTTTTAATTAGTTTTAGGTTTCAGAGAGTAGATTCCTGAAAAAAATGTGTTTGTTTTATGAAAAATGTGAGGGTGATACTGCTAAAAAGTTGATTTAAATTTCGTTTTTGAATAAGGGTGATTGCAATATTTCAACAAGTCAATTGAAATTTTCTTGCACGATTAGGGACAGTGGATGCCTAAAAAGATATTTTTTTAAAATTAGTTTTAGGTTTCAGAGAGTAGATTCCTGAAAAAAATGTGTTTGTTTTATGAAAAATGTGAGTGTGTTACTGCTAAAAAGTTGATTTAAATTTCGTTTTTGGATAAGGGTGATTGCAATATTTCAACAAGTCAATTGAAATTTTCTTGCACGATTAGGGACAGTGGATGCCTAGAAAGATGTTTTTTTAAAATTAGTTTTAGGTTCCAGAGAGTAGATTCCTGAAAAAAATGTGTTTGTTTTATGAAAAATGTGAGTGTGTTACTGCTAAAAAGTTGATTTAAATTTCGTTTTTGGATAAGGGTGATTGCAATACTTCAACAAGTCAATTGAAATTTTCTTGCACGATTAGGGACAGTGGATGCATAGAAAGATTTTTTTTTTAAATTAGTTTTAGGTTTCAGAGAGTAGATTCCTGAAAAAAATGTGTTTGTTTTATGAAAAATGTGAGTGTGTTACTGCTAAAAAGTTGATTTAAATTTCGTTTTTGGATAAGGGTGATTGCAATATTTCAACAAGTCCATTGAAATTTTCTTGCACGATTAGGGACAGTGGATGCCTAGAAAGATGTTTTTTTAAAATTAGTTTTAGGTTTCAGAGAGTAGATTCCTGAAAAAAATGTGTTTGTTTTATGAAAAATGTGAGTGTGTTACTGCTAAAAAGTTGATTTAAATTTCGTTTTTGGATAAGGGTGATTGCAATACTTCAACAAGTTAATTGAAATTTTCTTGCACGATTAGGGACAGTGGATGCATAGAAAGATTTCTTTTTTAAATTAGTATTAGTTTTCAGAGAGTAGATTCCTGAAAAAAATGTGTTTGTTTTATGAAAAATGTGAGGGTGTTACTGCTAAAAAGTTGATTTAAATTTCGTTTTTGAATAAGGGTGATTGCAATATTTCAACAAGTCAATTGAAATTTTCTTGCACGCTTAGGGACAATGGATGCCTAGAAAGATGTTTTTTTAAAATTAGTTTTAGGTTCCAGAGAGTAGATTCCTGAAAAAAATGTGTTTGTTTTATGAAAAATGTGAGTGTGTTACTGCTAAAAAGTTGATTTAAATTTCATTTTTGGATAAGGGTGATTGCAATATTTCAACAAGTCAATTGAAATTTTCTTGCACGATTAGGGACAGTGGATGCCTAGAAAGATGTTTTTTTAAAATTAGTTTTAGGTTCCAGAGAGTAGATTCCTGAAAAAAATGTGTTTGTTTTATGAAAAATGTGAGTGTGTTACTGCTAAAAAGTTGATTTAAATATCGTTTTTGGATAAGGGTGATTGCAATATTTCAATAAGTTAATTGAAATTTTCTTGGAAGATTAGGGAGAGTGGATGCCTAGAAAGATGTTTTTTTTTAATTAGTTTTAGGTTTCAGAGAGTAGATTCCTGAAAAAAATGTGTTTGTTTTATGAAAAATGTGAGGGTGATACTGCTAAAAAGTTGATTTAAATTTCGTTTTTGAATAAGGGTGATTGCAATATTTCAACAAGTCAATTGAAATTTTCTTGCACGATTAGGGACAGTGGATGCCTAAAAAGATATTTTTTTAAAATTAGTTTTAGGTTTCAGAGAGTAGATTCCTGAAAAAAATGTGTTTGTTTTATGAAAAATGTGAGTGTGTTACTGCTAAAAAGTTGATTTAAATTTCGTTTTTGGATAAGGGTGATTGCAATATTTCAACAAGTCAATTGAAATTTTCTTGCACGATTAGGGACAGTGGATGCCTAGAAAGATGTTTTTTTAAAATTAGTTTTAGGTTCCAGAGAGTAGATTCCTGAAAAAAATGTGTTTGTTTTATGAAAAATGTGAGTGTGTTACTGCTAAAAAGTTGATTTAAATTTCGTTTTTGGATAAGGGTGATTGCAATACTTCAACAAGTCAATTGAAATTTTCTTGCACGATTAGGGACAGTGGATGCCTAGAAAGATTTCTTTTTTAAATTAGTATTAGGTTTCAGAGAGTAGATTCCTGAAAAAAATGTGTTTGTTTTATGAAAAATGTGAGGGTGTTACTGCTAAAAAGTTGATTTAAATTTCGTTTTTGAATAAGGGTGATTGCAATATTTCAACAAGTCAATTGAAATTTTCTTGCACGATTAGGGACAGTGGATGCCTAGAAAGATGTTTTTTTAAAATTAGTTTTAGGTTCCAGAGAGTAGATTCCTGAAAAAAATGTGTTTGTTTTATGAAAAATGTGAGTGTGTTACTGCTAAAAAGTTAATTTAAATTTCATTTTTGGATAAGGGTGATTGCAATATTTCAACAAGTCAATTGAAATTTTCTTGCACGATTAGGGACAGTGGATGCCTAGAAAGATGTTTTTTAAAAATTTGTTTTAGGTTCCAGAGAGTAGATTCCTGAAAAAAATGTGTTTGTTTTATGAAAAATGTGAGTGTGTTACTGCTAAAAAGTTAATTTAAATTTCATTTTTGGATAAGGGTGATTGCAATATTTCAACAAGTTAATTGAAATTTTCTTGCAAGATTAGGGAGAGTGGATGCCTAGAAAGATGTTTTTTACAAATTCGTTATAGGTTCCAGAGAGTGGATTCCTGAAAAAAAAATTATTTGTTTCATGAATAATGTGAGTGTGTTACTGCAAAAAAGTTGATTTAAATTTCGTTTTTGAATAAGGGTGATTGCAATATTTCAATAAGTCAATTGAAATTTTCTTGCACGATTAGGGACAGTGGATGCATAGAAAGATGTTTTTTTTAAATTAGTTTTAGGTTTCAGAGAGTAGATTCCTGAAAAAAATGTGTTTGTTTTATGAAAAATGTGAGTGTGTTACTGCTAAAAAGTTGATTTAAATTTCGTTTTTGGATAAGGGTGATTGCAATATTTCAACAAGTCCATTGAAATTTTCTTGCACGATTAGGGACAGTGGATGCCTAGAAAGATGTTTTTTTAAAATTAGTTTTAGGTTTCAGAGAGTAGATTCCTGAAAAAAAATGTGTTTGTTTTATGAAAAATGTGAGTGTGTTACTGCTAAAAAGTTGATTTAAATTTCGTTTTTGGATAAGGGTGATTGCAATACTTCAACAAGTTAATTGAAATTTTCTTGCACGATTAGGGACAGTGGATGCATAGAAAGATTTCTTTTTTAAATTAGTATTAGTTTTCAGAGAGTAGATTCCTGAAAAAAATGTGTTTGTTTTATGAAAAATGTGAGGGTGTTACTGCTAAAAAGTTGATTTAAATTTCGTTTTTGAATAAGGGTGATTGCAATATTTCAACAAGTCAATTGAAATTTTCTTGCACGCTTAGGGACAATGGATGCCTAGAAAGATGTTTTTTTAAAATTAGTTTTAGGTTCCAGAGAGTAGATTCCTGAAAAAAATGTGTTTGTTTTATGAAAAATGTGAGTGTGTTACTGCTAAAAAGTTGATTTAAATTTCATTTTTGGATAAGGGTGATTGCAATATTTCAACAAGTCAATTGAAATTTTCTTGCACGATTAGGGACAGTGGATGCCTAGAAAGATGTTTTTTTAAAATTAGTTTTAGGTTCCAGAGAGTAGATTCCTGAAAAAAATGTGTTTGTTTTATGAAAAATGTGAGTGTGTTACTGCTAAAAAGTTGATTTAAATATCGTTTTTGGATAAGGGTGATTGCAATATTTCAATAAGTTAATTGAAATTTTCTTGGAAGATTAGGGAGAGTGGATGCCTAGAAAGATGTTTTTTTTAATTAGTTTTAGGTTTCAGAGAGTAGATTCCTGAAAAAAATGTGTTTGTTTTATGAAAAATGTGAGGGTGTTACTGCTAAAAAGTTGATTTAAATTTCGTTTTTGAATAAGGGTGATTGCAATATTTCAACAAGTCAATTGAAAATTTCTTGCACGATTAGGGACAGTGGATGCCTAGAAAGATTTCTTTTTTAAATTAGTATTAGGTTTCAGAGAGTAGATTCCTGAAAAAAATGTGTTTGTTTTAAGAAAAATGTGAGGGTGTTACTGCTAAAAAGTTGATTTAAATTTCGTTTTTGAATAAGGGTGATTGCAATATTTCAACAAGTCAATTGAAATTTTCTTGCACGATTAGGGACAGTGGATGCCTAGAAAGATGTTTTTTTAAAATTAGTTTTAGGTTCCAGAGAGTAGATTCCTGAAGAAAATGTGTTTGTTTTATGAAAAATGTGAGTGTGTTACTGCTAAAAAGTTGATTTAAATTTCATTTTTGGATAGGGGTGATTGCAATATTTCAACAAGTCAATTGAAATTTTCTTGCACGATTAGGGACAGTGGATGCCTAGAAAGATGTTTTTTTTAAATTAGTTTTAGGTTCCAGAGAGTAGATTCCTGAAAAAAATGTGTTTGTTTTATGAAAAATGTGAGGGTGTTACTGCTAAAAAGTTGATTTAAATTTCGTTTTTGAATAAGGGTGATTGCAATATTTCAACAAGTCAATTGAAATTTTCTTGCACGATTAGGGACAGTGGATGCCTAGAAAGATGTTTTTTTAAAATTAGTTTTAGGTTCCAGAGAGTAGATTCCTGAAGAAAATGTGTTTGTTTTATGAAAAATGTGAGTGTGTTACTGCTAAAAAGTTGATTTAAATTTCATTTTTGGATAAGGGTGATTGCAATATTTCAACAAGTCAATTGAAATTTTCTTGCACGATTAGGGACAGTGGATGCCTAGAAAGATGTTTTTTAAAAATTTGTTTTAGGTTCCAGAGAGTAGATTCCTGAAAAAAATGTGTTTGTTTTATGAAAAATGTGAGTGTGTTACTGCTAAAAAGTTAATTTAAATTTCATTTTTGGATAAGGGTGATTGCAATATTTCAACAAGTTAATTGAAATTTTCTTGCAAGATTAGGGAGAGTGGATGCCTAGAAAGATGTTTTTTACAAATTCGTTATAGGTTCCAGAGAGTGGATTCCTGAAAAAAAAATTATTTGTTTCATGAATAATGTGAGTGTGTTACTGCAAAAAAGTTGATTTAAATTTCGTTTTTGAATAAGGGTGATTGCAATATTTCAATAAGTCAATTGAAATTTTCTTGCACGATTAGGGACAGTGGATGCATAGAAAGATGTTTTTTTTAAATTAGTTTTAGGTTTCAGAGAGTAGATTCCTGAAAAAAATGTGTTTGTTTTATGAAAAATGTGAGTGTGTTACTGCTAAAAAGTTGATTTAAATTTCGTTTTTGGATAAGGGTGATTGCAATATTTCAACAAGTCCATTGAAATTTTCTTGCACGATTAGGGACAGTGGATGCCTAGAAAGATGTTTTTTTAAAATTAGTTTTAGGTTTCAGAGAGTAGATTCCTGAAAAAAAATGTGTTTGTTTTATGAAAAATGTGAGTGTGTTACTGCTAAAAAAGTTGATTTAAATTTCGTTTTTGGATAAGGGTGATTGCAATACTTCAACAAGTCAATTGAAATTTTCTTGCACGATTAGGGACAGTGGATGCCTAGAAAGATGTTTTTTAAAATTAGTTTTAGGCTCCAGAGAGTAGATTCCTGAAAAAAATGTGTTTGTTTTATGAAAAATGTGAGGGTGTTACTGCTAAAAAGTTGATTTAAATTTCGTTTTTGAATAAGGGTGATTGCAATATTTCAACAAGTCAATTGAAATTTTCTTGCACGATTAGGGACAGTGGATGCCTAGAAAGATGTTTTTTTTAAATTAGTTTTAGGTTCCAGAGAGTAGATTCCTGAAAAAAATGTGTTTGTTTTATGAAAAATGTGAGTGTGTTACTGCTAAAAAGTTGATTTAAATTTCATTTTTGGATAAGGGTGATTGCAATATTTCAACAAGTCAATTGAAATTTTCTTGCACGATTAGGGACAGTGGATGCCTAGAAAGATGTTTTTTTTAAATTAGTTTTAGGTTCCAGAGAGTAGATTCCTGAAAAAAATGTGTTTGTTTTATGAAAAATGTGAGTGTGTTACTGCTAAAAAGTTGATTTAAATATCGTTTTTGGATAAGGGTGATTGCAATATTTCAATAAGTTAATTGAAATTTTCTTGGAAGATTAGGGAGAGTGGATGCCTAGAAAGATGTTTTTTTTAATTAGTTTTAGGTTTCAGAGAGTAGATTCCTGAAAAAAATGTGTTTGTTTTATGAAAAATGTGAGGGTGTTACTGCTAAAAAGTTGATTTAAATTTCGTTTTTGAATAAGGGTGATTGCAATATTTCAACAAGTCAATTGAAATTTTCTTGCACGATTAGGGACAGTGGATGCCTAGAAAGATATTTTTTTAAAATTAGTTTTAGGTTTCAGAGAGTAGATTCCTGAAAAAAATGTGTTTGTTTTATGAAAAATGTGAGTGTGTTACTGCTAAAAAGTTGATTTAAATTTCGTTTTTGGATAAGGGTGATTGCAATATTTCAACAAGTTAATTGAAATTTTCTTGCACGATTAGGGACAGTGGATGCCTAGAAAGATGTTTTTTTAAAATTAGTTTTAGGTTCCAGAGAATAGATTCCTGAAAAAAATGTGTTTGTTTTATGAAAAATGTGAGTGTGTTACTGCTAAAAATTTGATTTAAATTTCGTTTTTGGATAAGGGTGATTGCAATACTTCAACAAGTCAATTGAAATTTTCTTGCACGATTAGGGACAGTGGATGCATAGAAAGATTTCTTTTTTAAATTAGTATTAGTTTTCAGAGAGTAGATTCCTGAAAAAAATGTGTTTGTTTTATGAAAAATGTGAGGGTGTTACTGCTAAAAAGTTGATTTAAATTTCGTTTTTGAATAAGGGTGATTGCAATATTTCAACAAGTCAATTGAAATTTTCTTGCACGCTTAGGGACAATGGATGCCTAGAAAGATGTTTTTTTAAAATTAGTTTTAGGTTCCAGAGAGTAGATTCCTGAAAAAAATGTGTTTGTTTTATGAAAAATGTGAGTGTGTTACTGCTAAAAAGTTGATTTAAATTTCATTTTTGGATAAGGGTGATTGCAATATTTCAACAAGTCAATTGAAATTTTCTTGCACGATTAGGGACAGTGGATGCCTAGAAAGATGTTTTTTTAAAATTAGTTTTAGGTTCCAGAGAGTAGATTCCTGAAAAAAATGTGTTTGTTTTATGAAAAATGTGAGTGTGTTACTGCTAAAAAGTTGATTTAAATATCGTTTTTGGATAAGGGTGATTGCAATATTTCAATAAGTTAATTGAAATTTTCTTGGAAGATTAGGGAGAGTGGATGCCTAGAAAGATGTTTTTTTTAATTAGTTTTAGGTTTCAGAGAGTAGATTCCTGAAAAAAATGTGTTTGTTTTATGAAAAATGTGAGGGTGTTACTGCTAAAAAGTTGATTTAAATTTCGTTTTTGAATAAGGGTGATTGCAATATTTCAACAAGTCAATTGAAAATTTCTTGCACGATTAGGGACAGTGGATGCCTAGAAAGATTTCTTTTTTAAATTAGTATTAGGTTTCAGAGAGTAGATTCCTGAAAAAAATGTGTTTGTTTTAAGAAAAATGTGAGGGTGTTACTGCTAAAAAGTTGATTTAAATTTCGTTTTTGAATAAGGGTGATTGCAATATTTCAACAAGTCAATTGAAATTTTCTTGCACGATTAGGGACAGTGGATGCCTAGAAAGATGTTTTTTTAAAATTAGTTTTAGGTTCCAGAGAGTAGATTCCTGAAGAAAATGTGTTTGTTTTATGAAAAATGTGAGTGTGTTACTGCTAAAAAGTTGATTTAAATTTCATTTTTGGATTGGGGTGATTGCAATATTTCAACAAGTCAATTGAAATTTTCTTGCACGATTAGGGACAGTGGATGCCTAGAAAGATGTTTTTTTTAAATTAGTTTTAGGTTCCAGAGAGTAGATTCCTGAAAAAAATGTGTTTGTTTTATGAAAAATGTGAGTGTGTTACTGCTAAAAAGTTGATTTAAATTTCGTTTTTGGATAAGGGTGATTGCAATACTTCAACAAGTCAATTGAAATTTTCTTGCACGATTAGGGACAGTGGATGCATAGAAAGATTTCTTTTTTAAATTAGTATTAGGTTTCAGAGAGTAGATTCCTGAAAAAAATGTGTTTGTTTTATGAAAAATGTGAGGGTGTTACTGCTAAAAAGTTGATTTAAATTTCGTTTTTGAATAAGGGTGATTGCAATATTTCAACAAGTCAATTGAAATTTTCTTGCACGATTAGGGACAGTGGATGCCTAGAAAGATGTTTTTTTTAAATTAGTTTTAGGTTCCAGAGAGTAGATTCCTGAAAAAAATGTGTTTGTTTTATGAAAAATGTGAGTGTGTTACTGCTAAAAAGTTAATTTAAATTTCATTTTTGGATAAGGGTGATTGCAATATTTCAACAAGTCAATTGAAATTTTCTTGCACGATTAGGGACAGTGGATGCCTAGAAAGATGTTTTTTAAAAATTTGTTTTAGGTTCCAGAGAGTAGATTCCTGAAAAAAATGTGTTTGTTTTATGAAAAATGTGAGTGTGTTACTGCTAAAAAGTTAATTTAAATTTCATTTTTGGATAAGGGTGATTGCAATATTTCAACAAGTTAATTGAAATTTTCTTGCAAGATTAGGGAGAGTGGATGCCTAGAAAGATGTTTTTTACAAATTCGTTATAGGTTCCAGAGAGTGGATTCCTGAAAAAAAAATTATTTGTTTCATGAATAATGTGAGTGTGTTACTGCAAAAAAGTTGATTTAAATTTCGTTTTTGAATAAGGGTGATTGCAATATTTCAATAAGTCAATTGAAATTTTCTTGCACGATTAGGGACAGTGGATGCATAGAAAGATGTTTTTTTTAAATTAGTTTTAGGTTTCAGAGAGTAGATTCCTGAAAAAAATGTGTTTGTTTTATGAAAAATGTGAGTGTGTTACTGCTAAAAAGTTGATTTAAATTTCGTTTTTGGATAAGGGTGATTGCAATATTTCAACAAGTCCATTGAAATTTTCTTGCACGATTAGGGACAGTGGATGCCTAGAAAGATGTTTTTTTAAAATTAGTTTTAGGTTTCAGAGAGTAGATTCCTGAAAAAAAATGTGTTTGTTTTATGAAAAATGTGAGTGTGTTACTGCTAAAAAGTTGATTTAAATTTCGTTTTTGGATAAGGGTGATTGCAATACTTCAACAAGTTAATTGAAATTTTCTTGCACGATTAGGGACAGTGGATGCATAGAAAGATTTCTTTTTTAAATTAGTATTAGTTTTCAGAGAGTAGATTCCTGAAAAAAATGTGTTTGTTTTATGAAAAATGTGAGGGTGTTACTGCTAAAAAGTTGATTTAAATTTCGTTTTTGAATAAGGGTGATTGCAATATTTCAACAAGTCAATTGAAATTTTCTTGCACGCTTAGGGACAATGGATGCCTAGAAAGATGTTTTTTTAAAATTAGTTTTAGGTTCCAGAGAGTAGATTCCTGAAAAAAATGTGTTTGTTTTATGAAAAATGTGAGTGTGTTACTGCTAAAAAGTTGATTTAAATTTCATTTTTGGATAAGGGTGATTGCAATATTTCAACAAGTCAATTGAAATTTTCTTGCACGATTAGGGACAGTGGATGCCTAGAAAGATGTTTTTTTAAAATTAGTTTTAGGTTCCAGAGAGTAGATTCCTGAAAAAAATGTGTTTGTTTTATGAAAAATGTGAGTGTGTTACTGCTAAAAAGTTGATTTAAATATCGTTTTTGGATAAGGGTGATTGCAATATTTCAATAAGTTAATTGAAATTTTCTTGGAAGATTAGGGAGAGTGGATGCCTAGAAAGATGTTTTTTTTAATTAGTTTTAGGTTTCAGAGAGTAGATTCCTGAAAAAAATGTGTTTGTTTTATGAAAAATGTGAGGGTGTTACTGCTAAAAAGTTGATTTAAATTTCGTTTTTGAATAAGGGTGATTGCAATATTTCAACAAGTCAATTGAAAATTTCTTGCACGATTAGGGACAGTGGATGCCTAGAAAGATTTCTTTTTTAAATTAGTATTAGGTTTCAGAGAGTAGATTCCTGAAAAAAATGTGTTTGTTTTAAGAAAAATGTGAGGGTGTTACTGCTAAAAAGTTGATTTAAATTTCGTTTTTGAATAAGGGTGATTGCAATATTTCAACAAGTCAATTGAAATTTTCTTGCACGATTAGGGACAGTGGATGCCTAGAAAGATGTTTTTTTAAAATTAGTTTTAGGTTCCAGAGAGTAGATTCCTGAAGAAAATGTGTTTGTTTTATGAAAAATGTGAGTGTGTTACTGCTAAAAAGTTGATTTAAATTTCATTTTTGGATAGGGGTGATTGCAATATTTCAACAAGTCAATTGAAATTTTCTTGCACGATTAGGGACAGTGGATGCCTAGAAAGATGTTTTTTTTAAATTAGTTTTAGGTTCCAGAGAGTAGATTCCTGAAAAAAATGTGTTTGTTTTATGAAAAATGTGAGGGTGTTACTGCTAAAAAGTTGATTTAAATTTCGTTTTTGAATAAGGGTGATTGCAATATTTCAACAAGTCAATTGAAATTTTCTTGCACGATTAGGGACAGTGGATGCCTAGAAAGATGTTTTTTTAAAATTAGTTTTAGGTTCCAGAGAGTAGATTCCTGAAGAAAATGTGTTTGTTTTATGAAAAATGTGAGTGTGTTACTGCTAAAAAGTTGATTTAAATTTCATTTTTGGATAAGGGTGATTGCAATATTTCAACAAGTCAATTGAAATTTTCTTGCACGATTAGGGACAGTGGATGCCTAGAAAGATGTTTTTTAAAAATTTGTTTTAGGTTCCAGAGAGTAGATTCCTGAAAAAAATGTGTTTGTTTTATGAAAAATGTGAGTGTGTTACTGCTAAAAAGTTAATTTAAATTTCATTTTTGGATAAGGGTGATTGCAATATTTCAACAAGTTAATTGAAATTTTCTTGCAAGATTAGGGAGAGTGGATGCCTAGAAAGATGTTTTTTACAAATTCGTTATAGGTTCCAGAGAGTGGATTCCTGAAAAAAAAATTATTTGTTTCATGAATAATGTGAGTGTGTTACTGCAAAAAAGTTGATTTAAATTTCGTTTTTGAATAAGGGTGATTGCAATATTTCAATAAGTCAATTGAAATTTTCTTGCACGATTAGGGACAGTGGATGCATAGAAAGATGTTTTTTTTAAATTAGTTTTAGGTTTCAGAGAGTAGATTCCTGAAAAAAATGTGTTTGTTTTATGAAAAATGTGAGTGTGTTACTGCTAAAAAGTTGATTTAAATTTCGTTTTTGGATAAGGGTGATTGCAATATTTCAACAAGTCCATTGAAATTTTCTTGCACGATTAGGGACAGTGGATGCCTAGAAAGATGTTTTTTTAAAATTAGTTTTAGGTTTCAGAGAGTAGATTCCTGAAAAAAAATGTGTTTGTTTTATGAAAAATGTGAGTGTGTTACTGCTAAAAAGTTGATTTAAATTTCGTTTTTGGATAAGGGTGATTGCAATACTTCAACAAGTCAATTGAAATTTTCTTGCACGATTAGGGACAGTGGATGCCTAGAAAGATGTTTTTTTAAAATTAGTTTTAGGCTCCAGAGAGTAGATTCCTGAAAAAAATGTGTTTGTTTTATGAAAAATGTGAGGGTGTTACTGCTAAAAAGTTGATTTAAATTTCGTTTTTGAATAAGGGTGATTGCAATATTTCAACAAGTCAATTGAAATTTTCTTGCACGATTAGGGACAGTGGATGCCTAGAAAGATGTTTTTTTTAAATTAGTTTTAGGTTCCAGAGAGTAGATTCCTGAAAAAAATGTGTTTGTTTTATGAAAAATGTGAGTGTGTTACTGCTAAAAAGTTGATTTAAATTTCATTTTTGGATAAGGGTGATTGCAATATTTCAACAAGTCAATTGAAATTTTCTTGCACGATTAGGGACAGTGGATGCCTAGAAAGATGTTTTTTTTAAATTAGTTTTAGGTTCCAGAGAGTAGATTCCTGAAAAAAATGTGTTTGTTTTATGAAAAATGTGAGTGTGTTACTGCTAAAAAGTTGATTTAAATATCGTTTTTGGATAAGGGTGATTGCAATATTTCAATAAGTTAATTGAAATTTTCTTGGAAGATTAGGGAGAGTGGATGCCTAGAAAGATGTTTTTTTTAATTAGTTTTAGGTTTCAGAGAGTAGATTCCTGAAAAAAATGTGTTTGTTTTATGAAAAATGTGAGGGTGTTACTGCTAAAAAGTTGATTTAAATTTCGTTTTTGAATAAGGGTGATTGCAATATTTCAACAAGTCAATTGAAATTTTCTTGCACGATTAGGGACAGTGGATGCCTAGAAAGATATTTTTTTAAAATTAGTTTTAGGTTTCAGAGAGTAGATTCCTGAAAAAAATGTGTTTGTTTTATGAAAAATGTGAGTGTGTTACTGCTAAAAAGTTGATTTAAATTTCGTTTTTGGATAAGGGTGATTGCAATATTTCAACAAGTTAATTGAAATTTTCTTGCACGATTAGGGACAGTGGATGCCTAGAAAGATGTTTTTTTAAAATTAGTTTTAGGTTCCAGAGAATAGATTCCTGAAAAAAATGTGTTTGTTTTATGAAAAATGTGAGTGTGTTACTGCTAAAAATTTGATTTAAATTTCGTTTTTGGATAAGGGTGATTGCAATACTTCAACAAGTCAATTGAAATTTTCTTGCACGATTAGGGACAGTGGATGCATAGAAAGATTTCTTTTTTAAATTAGTATTAGTTTTCAGAGAGTAGATTCCTGAAAAAAATGTGTTTGTTTTATGAAAAATGTGAGGGTGTTACTGCTAAAAAGTTGATTTAAATTTCGTTTTTGAATAAGGGTGATTGCAATATTTCAACAAGTCAATTGAAATTTTCTTGCACGCTTAGGGACAATGGATGCCTAGAAAGATGTTTTTTTAAAATTAGTTTTAGGTTCCAGAGAGTAGATTCCTGAAAAAAATGTGTTTGTTTTATGAAAAATGTGAGTGTGTTACTGCTAAAAAGTTGATTTAAATTTCATTTTTGGATAAGGGTGATTGCAATATTTCAACAAGTCAATTGAAATTTTCTTGCACGATTAGGGACAGTGGATGCCTAGAAAGATGTTTTTTTAAAATTAGTTTTAGGTTCCAGAGAGTAGATTCCTGAAAAAAATGTGTTTGTTTTATGAAAAATGTGAGTGTGTTACTGCTAAAAAGTTGATTTAAATATCGTTTTTGGATAAGGGTGATTGCAATATTTCAATAAGTTAATTGAAATTTTCTTGGAAGATTAGGGAGAGTGGATGCCTAGAAAGATGTTTTTTTTAATTAGTTTTAGGTTTCAGAGAGTAGATTCCTGAAAAAAATGTGTTTGTTTTATGAAAAATGTGAGGGTGTTACTGCTAAAAAGTTGATTTAAATTTCGTTTTTGAATAAGGGTGATTGCAATATTTCAACAAGTCAATTGAAAATTTCTTGCACGATTAGGGACAGTGGATGCCTAGAAAGATTTCTTTTTTAAATTAGTATTAGGTTTCAGAGAGTAGATTCCTGAAAAAAATGTGTTTGTTTTAAGAAAAATGTGAGGGTGTTACTGCTAAAAAGTTGATTTAAATTTCGTTTTTGAATAAGGGTGATTGCAATATTTCAACAAGTCAATTGAAATTTTCTTGCACGATTAGGGACAGTGGATGCCTAGAAAGATGTTTTTTTAAAATTAGTTTTAGGTTCCAGAGAGTAGATTCCTGAAGAAAATGTGTTTGTTTTATGAAAAATGTGAGTGTGTTACTGCTAAAAAGTTGATTTAAATTTCATTTTTGGATTGGGGTGATTGCAATATTTCAACAAGTCAATTGAAATTTTCTTGCACGATTAGGGACAGTGGATGCCTAGAAAGATGTTTTTTTTAAATTAGTTTTAGGTTCCAGAGAGTAGATTCCTGAAAAAAATGTGTTTGTTTTATGAAAAATGTGAGTGTGTTACTGCTAAAAAGTTGATTTAAATTTCGTTTTTGGATAAGGGTGATTGCAATACTTCAACAAGTCAATTGAAATTTTCTTGCACGATTAGGGACAGTGGATGCATAGAAAGATTTCTTTTTTAAATTAGTATTAGGTTTCAGAGAGTAGATTCCTGAAAAAAATGTGTTTGTTTTATGAAAAATGTGAGGGTGTTACTGCTAAAAAGTTGATTTAAATTTCGTTTTTGAATAAGGGTGATTGCAATATTTCAACAAGTCAATTGAAATTTTCTTGCACGATTAGGGACAGTGGATGCCTAGAAAGATGTTTTTTTTAAATTAGTTTTAGGTTCCAGAGAGTAGATTCCTGAAAAAAATGTGTTTGTTTTATGAAAAATGTGAGTGTGTTACTGCTAAAAAGTTAATTTAAATTTCATTTTTGGATAAGGGTGATTGCAATATTTCAACAAGTCAATTGAAATTTTCTTGCACGATTAGGGACAGTGGATGCCTAGAAAGATGTTTTTTAAAAATTTGTTTTAGGTTCCAGAGAGTAGATTCCTGAAAAAAATGTGTTTGTTTTATGAAAAATGTGAGTGTGTTACTGCTAAAAAGTTAATTTAAATTTCATTTTTGGATAAGGGTGATTGCAATATTTCAACAAGTTAATTGAAATTTTCTTGCAAGATTAGGGAGAGTGGATGCCTAGAAAGATGTTTTTTACAAATTCGTTATAGGTTCCAGAGAGTGGATTCCTGAAAAAAAAATTATTTGTTTCATGAATAATGTGAGTGTGTTACTGCAAAAAAGTTGATTTAAATTTCGTTTTTGAATAAGGGTGATTGCAATATTTCAATAAGTCAATTGAAATTTTCTTGCACGATTAGGGACAGTGGATGCATAGAAAGATGTTTTTTTTAAATTAGTTTTAGGTTTCAGAGAGTAGATTCCTGAAAAAAATGTGTTTGTTTTATGAAAAATGTGAGTGTGTTACTGCTAAAAAGTTGATTTAAATTTCGTTTTTGGATAAGGGTGATTGCAATATTTCAACAAGTCCATTGAAATTTTCTTGCACGATTAGGGACAGTGGATGCCTAGAAAGATGTTTTTTTAAAATTAGTTTTAGGTTTCAGAGAGTAGATTCCTGAAAAAAATGTGTTTGTTTTATGAAAAATGTGAGTGTGTTACTGCTAAAAAGTTGATTTAAATTTCGTTTTTGGATAAGGGTGATTGCAATACTTCAACAAGTTAATTGAAATTTTCTTGCACGATTAGGGACAGTGGATGCATAGAAAGATTTCTTTTTTAAATTAGTATTAGTTTTCAGAGAGTAGATTCCTGAAAAAAATGTGTTTGTTTTATGAAAAATGTGAGGGTGTTACTGCTAAAAAGTTGATTTAAATTTCGTTTTTGAATAAGGGTGATTGCAATATTTCAACAAGTCAATTGAAATTTTCTTGCACGCTTAGGGACAATGGATGCCTAGAAAGATGTTTTTTTAAAATTAGTTTTAGGTTCCAGAGAGTAGATTCCTGAAAAAAATGTGTTTGTTTTATGAAAAATGTGAGTGTGTTACTGCTAAAAAGTTGATTTAAATTTCATTTTTGGATAAGGGTGATTGCAATATTTCAACAAGTCAATTGAAATTTTCTTGCACGATTAGGGACAGTGGATGCCTAGAAAGATGTTTTTTTAAAATTAGTTTTAGGTTCCAGAGAGTAGATTCCTGAAAAAAATGTGTTTGTTTTATGAAAAATGTGAGTGTGTTACTGCTAAAAAGTTGATTTAAATATCGTTTTTGGATAAGGGTGATTGCAATATTTCAATAAGTTAATTGAAATTTTCTTGGAAGATTAGGGAGAGTGGATGCCTAGAAAGATGTTTTTTTTAATTAGTTTTAGGTTTCAGAGAGTAGATTCCTGAAAAAAATGTGTTTGTTTTATGAAAAATGTGAGGGTGTTACTGCTAAAAAGTTGATTTAAATTTCGTTTTTGAATAAGGGTGATTGCAATATTTCAACAAGTCAATTGAAAATTTCTTGCACGATTAGGGACAGTGGATGCCTAGAAAGATTTCTTTTTTAAATTAGTATTAGGTTTCAGAGAGTAGATTCCTGAAAAAAATGTGTTTGTTTTAAGAAAAATGTGAGGGTGTTACTGCTAAAAAGTTGATTTAAATTTCGTTTTTGAATAAGGGTGATTGCAATATTTCAACAAGTCAATTGAAATTTTCTTGCACGATTAGGGACAGTGGATGCCTAGAAAGATGTTTTTTTAAAATTAGTTTTAGGTTCCAGAGAGTAGATTCCTGAAGAAAATGTGTTTGTTTTATGAAAAATGTGAGTGTGTTACTGCTAAAAAGTTGATTTAAATTTCATTTTTGGATAGGGGTGATTGCAATATTTCAACAAGTCAATTGAAATTTTCTTGCACGATTAGGGACAGTGGATGCCTAGAAAGATGTTTTTTTTAAATTAGTTTTAGGTTCCAGAGAGTAGATTCCTGAAAAAAATGTGTTTGTTTTATGAAAAATGTGAGGGTGTTACTGCTAAAAAGTTGATTTAAATTTCGTTTTTGAATAAGGGTGATTGCAATATTTCAACAAGTCAATTGAAATTTTCTTGCACGATTAGGGACAGTGGATGCCTAGAAAGATGTTTTTTTAAAATTAGTTTTAGGTTCCAGAGAGTAGATTCCTGAAGAAAATGTGTTTGTTTTATGAAAAATGTGAGTGTGTTACTGCTAAAAAGTTGATTTAAATTTCATTTTTGGATAAGGGTGATTGCAATATTTCAACAAGTCAATTGAAATTTTCTTGCACGATTAGGGACAGTGGATGCCTAGAAAGATGTTTTTTAAAAATTTGTTTTAGGTTCCAGAGAGTAGATTCCTGAAAAAAATGTGTTTGTTTTATGAAAAATGTGAGTGTGTTACTGCTAAAAAGTTAATTTAAATTTCATTTTTGGATAAGGGTGATTGCAATATTTCAACAAGTTAATTGAAATTTTCTTGCAAGATTAGGGAGAGTGGATGCCTAGAAAGATGTTTTTTACAAATTCGTTATAGGTTCCAGAGAGTGGATTCCTGAAAAAAAAATTATTTGTTTCATGAATAATGTGAGTGTGTTACTGCAAAAAAGTTGATTTAAATTTCGTTTTTGAATAAGGGTGATTGCAATATTTCAATAAGTCAATTGAAATTTTCTTGCACGATTAGGGACAGTGGATGCATAGAAAGATGTTTTTTTTAAATTAGTTTTAGGTTTCAGAGAGTAGATTCCTGAAAAAAATGTGTTTGTTTTATGAAAAATGTGAGTGTGTTACTGCTAAAAAGTTGATTTAAATTTCGTTTTTGGATAAGGGTGATTGCAATATTTCAACAAGTCCATTGAAATTTTCTTGCACGATTAGGGACAGTGGATGCCTAGAAAGATGTTTTTTTAAAATTAGTTTTAGGTTTCAGAGAGTAGATTCCTGAAAAAAAATGTGTTTGTTTTATGAAAAATGTGAGTGTGTTACTGCTAAAAAGTTGATTTAAATTTCGTTTTTGGATAAGGGTGATTGCAATACTTCAACAAGTCAATTGAAATTTTCTTGCACGATTAGGGACAGTGGATGCCTAGAAAGATGTTTTTTTAAAATTAGTTTTAGGTTCCAGAGAGTAGATTCCTGAAAAAAATGTGTTTGTTTTATGAAAAATGTGAGGGTGTTACTGCTAAAAAGTTGATTTAAATTTCGTTTTTGAATAAGGGTGATTGCAATATTTCAACAAGTCAATTGAAATTTTCTTGCACGATTAGGGACAGTGGATGCCTAGAAAGATGTTTTTTTTAAATTAGTTTTAGGTTCCAGAGAGTAGATTCCTGAAAAAAATGTGTTTGTTTTATGAAAAATGTGAGTGTGTTACTGCTAAAAAGTTGATTTAAATTTCATTTTTGGATAAGGGTGATTGCAATATTTCAACAAGTCAATTGAAATTTTCTTGCACGATTAGGGACAGTGGATGCCTAGAAAGATGTTTTTTTTAAATTAGTTTTAGGTTCCAGAGAGTAGATTCCTGAAAAAAATGTGTTTGTTTTATGAAAAATGTGAGTGTGTTACTGCTAAAAAGTTGATTTAAATATCGTTTTTGGATAAGGGTGATTGCAATATTTCAATAAGTTAATTGAAATTTTCTTGGAAGATTAGGGAGAGTGGATGCCTAGAAAGATGTTTTTTTTAATTAGTTTTAGGTTTCAGAGAGTAGATTCCTGAAAAAAATGTGTTTGTTTTATGAAAAATGTGAGGGTGTTACTGCTAAAAAGTTGATTTAAATTTCGTTTTTGAATAAGGGTGATTGCAATATTTCAACAAGTCAATTGAAATTTTCTTGCACGATTAGGGACAGTGGATGCCTAGAAAGATATTTTTTTAAAATTAGTTTTAGGTTTCAGAGAGTAGATTCCTGAAAAAAATGTGTTTGTTTTATGAAAAATGTGAGTGTGTTACTGCTAAAAAGTTGATTTAAATTTCGTTTTTGGATAAGGGTGATTGCAATATTTCAACAAGTTAATTGAAATTTTCTTGCACGATTAGGGACAGTGGATGCCTAGAAAGATGTTTTTTTAAAATTAGTTTTAGGTTCCAGAGAATAGATTCCTGAAAAAAATGTGTTTGTTTTATGAAAAATGTGAGTGTGTTACTGCTAAAAAGTTGATTTAAATTTCGTTTTTGGATAAGGGTGATTGCAATACTTCAACAAGTCAATTGAAATTTTCTTGCACGATTAGGGACAGTGGATGCATAGAAAGATTTCTTTTTTAAATTAGTATTAGTTTTCAGAGAGTAGATTCCTGAAAAAAATGTGTTTGTTTTATGAAAAATGTGAGGGTGTTACTGCTTAAAAGTTGATTTAAATTTCGTTTTTGAATAAGGGTGATTGCAATATTTCAACAAGTCAATTGAAATTTTCTTGCACGCTTAGGGACAATGGATGCCTAGAAAGATGTTTTTTTAAAATTAGTTTTAGGTTCCAGAGAGTAGATTCCTGAAAAAAATGTGTTTGTTTTATGAAAAATGTGAGTGTGTTACTGCTAAAAAGTTGATTTAAATTTCATTTTTGGATAAGGGTGATTGCAATATTTCAACAAGTCAATTGAAATTTTCTTGCACGATTAGGGACAGTGGATGCCTAGAAAGATGTTTTTTTAAAATTAGTTTTAGTTTCCAGAGAGTAGATTCCTGAAAAAAATGTGTTTGTTTTATGAAAAATGTGAGTGTGTTACTGCTAAAAAGTTGATTTAAATATCGTTTTTGGATAAGGGTGATTGCAATATTTCAATAAGTTAATTGAAATTTTCTTGGAAGATTAGGGAGAGTGGATGCCTAGAAAGATGTTTTTTTTAATTAGTTTTAGGTTTCAGAGAGTAGATTCCTGAAAAAAATGTGTTTGTTTTATGAAAAATGTGAGGGTGTTACTGCTAAAAAGTTGATTTAAATTTCGTTTTTGAATAAGGGTGATTGCAATATTTCAACAAGTCAATTGAAAATTTCTTGCACGATTAGGGACAGTGGATGCCTAGAAAGATTTCTTTTTTAAATTAGTATTAGGTTTCAGAGAGTAGATTCCTGAAAAAAATGTGTTTGTTTTAAGAAAAATGTGAGGGTGTTACTGCTAAAAAGTTGATTTAAATTTCGTTTTTGAATAAGGGTGATTGCAATATTTCAACAAGTCAATTGAAATTTTCTTGCACGATTAGGGACAGTGGATGCCTAGAAAGATGTTTTTTTAAAATTAGTTTTAGGTTCCAGAGAGTAGATTCCTGAAGAAAATGTGTTTGTTTTATGAAAAATGTGAGTGTGTTACTGCTAAAAAGTTGATTTAAATTTCATTTTTGGATTGGGGTGATTGCAATATTTCAACAAGTCAATTGAAATTTTCTTGCACGATTAGGGACAGTGGATGCCTAGAAAGATTTTTTTTTAAATTAGTTTTAGGTTCCAGAGAGTAGATTCCTGAAAAAAATGTGTTTGTTTTATGAAAAATGTGAGGGTGTTACTGCTAAAAAGTTGATTTAAATTTCGTTTTTGAATAAGGGTGATTGCAATATTTCAACAAGTCAATTGAAATTTTTTTGCACGATTAGGGACAGTGGATGCCTAGAAAGATGTTTTTTTAAAATTAGTTTTAGGTTCCAGAGAGTAGATTCCTGAAAAAAATGTGTTTGTTTTATGAAAAATGTGAGTGTGTTACTGCTAAAAAGTTGATTTAAATTTCGTTTTTGGATAAGGGTGATTGCAATATTTCAACAAGTCAATTGAAATTTTCTTGCACGATTAGGGACAGTGGATGCCTAGAAAGATGTTTTTTTTAAATTAGTTTTAGGTTCCAGAGAGTAGATTCCTGAAAAAAATGTGTTTGTTTTATGAAAAATGTGAGTTTGTTACTGCTAAAAAGTTGATTTAAATATCGTTTTTGGATAAGGGTGATTGCAATATTTCAATAAGTTAATTGAAATTTTCTTGGAGGATTAGGGAGAGTGGATGCCTAGAAAGATGTTTTTTTAATTAGTTTTAGGTTTCAGAGAGTAGATTCCTGAAAAAAATGTGTTTGTTTTATGAAAAATGTGAGGGTGTTACAGCTAAAAAGTTGATTTAAATTTCGTTTTTGAATAAGGGTGATTGCAATATTTCAACAAGTCAATTGAAATTTTCTTGCACGATTAGGGACAATGGATGCCTAAAAAGATGTTTTTTTAAAATTAGTTTTAGGTTCCAGAGAGTAGATTCCTGAAAAAAATGTGTTTGTTTTATGAAAAATGTGAGTGTGTTACTGCTAAAAAGTTGATTTAAATTTCATTTTTGGATAAGGGTGATTGCAATATTTCAACAAGTCAATTGAATTTTTTTTGCACGATTAGGGACAGTGGATGCCTAGAAAGATGTTTTTTTTAAATTTGTTTAAGGTTCCAGAGAGTAGATTCCTGAAAAAAATGTGTTTGTTTTATGAAAAATGTGAGTGTGTTACTGCTAAAAAGTTGATTTAAATTTCGTTTTTGGATAAGGGTGATTGCAATACTTCAACAAGTCAATTGAAATTTTCTTGCACGATTAGGGACAGTGGATGCCTAGAAAGATGTTTCTTTAAAATTAGTTTTAGGTTCCAGAGAGTAGATTCCTGAAAAAAATGTGTTTGTTTTATGAAAAATGTGAGGGTGTTACTGCTAAAAAGTTGATTTAAATTTCGTTTTTGAATAAGGGTGATTGCAATATTTCAACAAGTCAATTGAAATTTTCTTGCACGATTAGGGACAGTGGATGCCTAGAAAGATGTTTTTTTAAAATTAGTTTTAGGTTCCAGACAGTAGATTCCTGAAAAAAATGTGTTTGTTTTATGAAAAATGTGAGTGTGTTACTGCTAAAAAGTTAATTTAAATTTCATTTTTGGATAAGGGTGATTTCAATATTTCAACAAGTCAATTGAAATTTTCTTGCACGATTAGGGACAGTGGATGCCTAGAAAGATGTTTTTTTAAAATTAGTTTTAGGTTCCAGAGAGTAGATTCCTGAAAAAAATGTGTTTGTTTTATGAAAAATGTGAGTGTGTTACTGCTAAAAAGTTGATTTAAATTTCATTTTTGGATAAGGGTGATTGCAATATTTCAACAAGTCAATTGAAATTTTCTTGCACGATTAGGGACAGTGGATGCCTAGAAAGATGTTTTTTTAAAATTAGTTTTAGGTTCCAGAGAGTAGATTCCTGAAAAAAATGTGTTTGTTTTATGAAAAATGTGAGTGTGTTACTGCTAAAAAGTTGATTTAAATTTCGTTTTTGGATAAGGGTGATTGCAATACTTCAACAAGTTAATTGAAATTTACTTGCACGATTAGGGAGAGTGGATGCATAGAAAGATATCTTTTTTAAATTAGTATTAGGTTTCACAGAGTAGATTCCTGAAAAAAATGTGTTTGTTTTATGAAAAATGTGAGGGTGTTACTGCTAAAAAGTTGATTTAAATTTCGTTTTTGGATAAGGGTGATTGCAATATTTCAACAAGTCAATTGAAATTTTCTTGCACGATTAGGGACAGTGGATGCCTAGAAAGATGTTTTTTTAAAATTAGTTTTAGGTTCCAGAGAGTAGATTCCTGAAAAAAATGTGTTTGTTTTATGAAAAATGAGAGGGTGTTACTGCTAAAAAGTTGATTTAAATTTCGTTTTTGAATAAGGGTGATTGCAATATTTCAACAAGTCAATTGAAATTTTCTTGCACGATTAGGGACAGTGGATGCCTAGAAAGATGTTTTTTTAAAATTAGTTTTAGGTTCCAGAGAGTAGATTCCTGAAAAAAATGTGTTTGTTTTATGAAAAATGTGAGTGTGTTACTGCTAAAAAGTTGATTTAAATTTCATTTTTGGATAAGGGTGATTGCAATATTTCAACAAGTCAATTGAAATTTTCTTGCACGATTAGGGACAGTGGATGCCTAGAAAGATGTTTTTTTAAAATTAGTTTTAGGTTCCAGAGAGTAGATTCCTGAAAAAAATGTGTTTGTTTTATGAAAAATGTGAGTGTGTTACTGCTAAAAAGTTGATTTAAATATCGTTTTTGGATAAGGGTGATTGCAATATTTCAATAAGTTAATTGAAATTTTCTTGGAAGATTAGGGAGAGTGGATGCCTAGAAAGATGTTTTTTTAAATTAGTTTTAGGTTTCAGAGAGTAGATTCCTGAAAAAAATGTGTTTGTTTTATGAAAAATGTGAGGGTGTTACTGCTAAAAAGTTGATTTAAATTTCGTTTTTGAATAAGGGTGATTGCAATATTTCAACAAGTCAATTGAAATTTTCTTGCACGATTAGGGACAGTGGATGCCTAGAAAGATATTTTTTTAAAATTAGTTTTAGGTTTCAGAGAGTAGATTCCTGAAAAAAATGTGTTTGTTTTATGAAAAATGTGAGTGTGTTACTGCTAAAAAGTTGATTTAAATTTCGTTTTTGGATAAGGGTGATTGCAATATTTCAACAAGTCAATGAAAATTTTCTTGCACGATTAGGGACAGTGGATGCCTAGAAAGATGTTTTTTTAAAATTAGTTTTAGGTTCCAGAGAGTAGATTCCTGAAAAAAATGTGTTTGTTTTATGAAAAATGTGAGTGTGTTACTGCTAAAAAGTTGATTTAAATTTCGTTTTTGGATAAGGGTGATTGCAATACTTCAACAAGTCAATTGAAATTTTCTTGCACGATTAGGGACAGTGGATGCATAGAAAGATTTCTTTTTTAAATTAGTATTAGGTTTCAGAGAGTAGATTCCTGAAAAAAATGTGTTTGTTTTATGAAAAATGTGAGGGTGTTACTGCTAAAAAGTTGATTTAAATTTCGGGTGATTGCAATATTTCAACAAGTCAATTGAAATTTTCTTGCACGATTAGGGACAGTTCATGCCTAGAAAGATGTTTTTTTTAAATTAGTTTTAGGTTCCAGAGAGTAGATTCCTGAAAAAAATGTGTTTGTTTTATGAAAAATGTGAGTGTGTTACTGCTAAAAAGTTAATTTAAATTTCATTTTTGGATAAGGGTGATTGCAATATTTCAACAAGTCAATTGAAATTTTCTTGCACGATTAGGGACAGTGGATGCCTAGAAAGATGTTTTTTAAAAATTTGTTTTAGGTTCCAGAGAGTAGATTCCTGAAAAAAATGTGTTTGTTTTATGAAAAATGTGAGTGTGTTACTGCTAAAAAGTTGATTTAAATTTCATTTTTGGATAGGGGTGATTGCAATATTTCAACAAGTCAATTGAAATTTTCATGCACGATTAGGGACAGTGGATGCCTAGAAAGATGTTTTTTTTAATTAGTTTTAGGTTCCAGAGAGTAGATTCCTGAAAAAAATGTGTTTGTTTTATGAAAAATGTGAGGGTGTTACTGCTAAAAAGTTGATTTAAATTTTGTTTTTGAATAAGGGTGATTGCAATATTTCAACAAGTCAATTGAAATTTTCTTGCACGATTAGGGACAGTGGATGCCTAGAAAGATGTTTTTTTAAAATTAGTTTTAGGTTCCAGAGAGTAGATTCCTGAAGAAAATGTGTTTGTTTTATGAAAAATGTGAGTGTGTTACTGCTAAAAAGTTGATTTAAATTTCATTTTTGGATAAGGGTGATTGCAATATTTCAACAAGTCAATTGAAATTTTCTTGCACGATTAGGGACAGTGGATGCCTAGAAAGATGTTTTTTAAAAATTTGTTTTAGGTTCCAGAGAGTAGATTCCTGAAAAAAATGTGTTTGTTTTATGAAAAATGTGAGTGTGTTACTGCTAAAAAGTTAATTTAAATTTCATTTTTGGATAAGGGTGATTGCAATATTTCAACAAGTTAATTGAAATTTTCTTGCAAGATTAGGGAGAGTGGATGCCTAGAAAGATGTTTTTTACAAATTCGTTATAGGTTCCAGAGAGTGGATTCCTGAAAAAAAAATTATTTGTTTCATGAATAATGTGAGTGTGTTACTGCAAAAAAGTTGATTTAAATTTCGTTTTTGAATAAGGGTGATTGCAATATTTCAATAAGTCAATTGAAATTTTCTTGCACGATTAGGGACAGTGGATGCATAGAAAGATGTTTTTTTTAAATTAGTTTTAGGTTTCAGAGAGTAGATTCCTGAAAAAAATGTGTTTGTTTTATGAAAAATGTGAGTGTGTTACTGCTAAAAAGTTGATTTAAATTTCGTTTTTGGATAAGGGTGATTGCAATATTTCAACAAGTCCATTGAAATTTTCTTGCACGATTAGGGACAGTGGATGCCTAGAAAGATGTTTTTTTAAAATTAGTTTTAGGTTTCAGAGAGTAGATTCCTGAAAAAAAATGTGTTTGTTTTATGAAAAATGTGAGTGTGTTACTGCTAAAAAGTTGATTTAAATTTCGTTTTTGGATAAGGGTGATTGCAATACTTCAACAAGTCAATTGAAATTTTCTTGCACGATTAGGGACAGTGGATGCCTAGAAAGATGTTTTTTTTAAATTAGTTTTAGGTTCCAGAGAGTAGATTCCTGAAAAAAATGTGTTTGTTTTATGAAAAATGTGAGGGTGTTACTGCTAAAAAGTTGATTTAAATTTCGTTTTTGAATAAGGGTGATTGCAATATTTCAACAAGTCAATTGAAATTTTCTTGCACGATTAGGGACAGTGGATGCCTAGAAAGATGTTTTTTTTAAATTAGTTTTAGGTTCCAGAGAGTAGATTCCTGAAAAAAATGTGTTTGTTTTATGAAAAATGTGAGTGTGTTACTGCTAAAAAGTTGATTTAAATTTCATTTTTGGATAAGGGTGATTGCAATATTTCAACAAGTCAATTGAAATTTTCTTGCACGATTAGGGACAGTGGATGCCTAGAAAGATGTTTTTTTTAAATTAGTTTTAGGTTCCAGAGAGTAGATTCCTGAAAAAAATGTGTTTGTTTTATGAAAAATGTGAGTGTGTTACTGCTAAAAAGTTGATTTAAATATCGTTTTTGGATAAGGGTGATTGCAATATTTCAATAAGTTAATTGAAATTTTCTTGGAAGATTAGGGAGAGTGGATGCCTAGAAAGATGTTTTTTTTAATTAGTTTTAGGTTTCAGAGAGTAGATTCCTGAAAAAAATGTGTTTGTTTTATGAAAAATGTGAGGGTGTTACTGCTAAAAAGTTGATTTAAATTTCGTTTTTGAATAAGGGTGATTGCAATATTTCAACAAGTCAATTGAAATTTTCTTGCACGATTAGGGACAGTGGATGCCTAGAAAGATATTTTTTTTAAATTAGTTTTAGGTTTCAGAGAGTAGATTCCTGAAAAAAATGTGTTTGTTTTTAAGAAAAATGTGAGTGTGTTACTGCTAAAAAGTTGATTTAAATTTCGTTTTTGGATAAGGGTGATTGCAATATTTCAACAAGTTAATTGAAATTTTCTTGCACGATTAGGGACAGTGGATGCCTAGAAAGATGTTTTTTTAAAATTAGTTTTAGGTTCCAGAGAATAGATTCCTGAAAAAAATGTGTTTGTTTTATGAAAAATGTGAGTGTGTTACTGCTAAAAAGTTGATTTAAATTTCGTTTTTGGATAAGGGTGATTGCAATACTTCAACAAGTCAATTGAAATTTTCTTGCACGATTAGGGACAGTGGATGCATAGAAAGATTTCTTTTTTAAATTAGTATTAGTTTTCAGAGAGTAGATTCCTGAAAAAAATGTGTTTGTTTTATGAAAAATGTGAGGGTGTTACTGCTAAAAAGTTGATTTAAATTTCGTTTTTGAATAAGGGTGATTGCAATATTTCAACAAGTCAATTGAAATTTTCTTGCACGCTTAGGGACAATGGATGCCTAGAAAGATGTTTTTTTAAAATTAGTTTTAGGTTCCAGAGAGTAGATTCCTGAAAAAAATGTGTTTGTTTTATGAAAAATGTGAGTGTGTTACTGCTAAAAAGTTGATTTAAATTTCATTTTTGGATAAGGGTGATTGCAATATTTCAACAAGTCAATTGAAATTTTCTTGCACGATTAGAGACAGTGGATGCCTAGAAAGATGTTTTTTTAAAATTAGTTTTAGGTTCCAGAGAGTAGATTCCTGAAAAAAATGTGTTTGTTTTATGAAAAATGTGAGTGTGTTACTGCTAAAAAGTTGATTTAAATATCGTTTTTGGATAAGGGTGATTGCAATATTTCAATAAGTTAATTGAAATTTTCTTGGAAGATTAGGGAGAGTGGATGCCTAGAAAGATGTTTTTTTTTAATTAGTTTTAGGTTTCAGAGAGTAGATTCCTGAAAAAAATGTGTTTGTTTTATGAAAAATGTGAGGGTGTTACTGCTAAAAAGTTGATTTAAATTTCGTTTTTGAATAAGGGTGATTGCAATATTTCAACAAGTCAATTGAAAATTTCTTGCACGATTAGGGACAGTGGATGCCTAGAAAGATTTCTTTTTTAAATTAGTATTAGGTTTCAGAGAGTAGATTCCTGAAAAAAATGTGTTTGTTTTAAGAAAAATGTGAGGGTGTTACTGCTAAAAAGTTGATTTAAATTTCGTTTTTGAATAAGGGTGATTGCAATATTTCAACAAGTCAATTGAAATTTTCTTGCACGATTAGGGACAGTGGATGCCTAGAAAGATGTTTTTTTAAAATTAGTTTTAGGTTCCAGAGAGTAGATTCCTGAAGAAAATGTGTTTGTTTTATGAAAAATGTGAGTGTGTTACTGCTAAAAAGTTGATTTAAATTTCATTTTTGGATTGGGGTGATTGCAATATTTCAACAAGTCAATTGAAATTTTCTTGCACGATTAGGGACAGTGGATGCCTAGAAAGATGTTTTTTTTAAATTAGTTTTAGGTTCCAGAGAGTAGATTCCTGAAAAAAATGTGTTTGTTTTATGAAAAATGTGAGGGTGTTACTGCTAAAAAGTTGATTTAAATTTCGTTTTTGAATAAGGGTGATTGCAATATTTCAACAAGTCAATTGAAATTTTCTTGCACGATTAGGGACAGTGGATGCCTAGAAAGATGTTTTTTTAAAATTAGTTTTAGGTTCCAGAGAGTAGATTCCTGAAAAAAATGTGTTTGTTTTATGAAAAATGTGAGTGTGTTACTGCTAAAAAGTTGATTTAAATTTCGTTTTTGGATAAGGGTGATTGCAATACTTCAACAAGTTAATTGAAATTTTCTTGCACGATTAGGGAGAGTGGATGCATAGAAAGATATCTTTTTTAAATTAGTATTAGGTTTCACAGAGTAGATTCCTGAAAAAAATGTGTTTGTTTTATGAAAAATGTGAGGGTGTTACTGCTAAAAAGTTGATTTAAATTTCGTTTTTGGATAAGGGTGATTGCAATATTTCAACAAGTCAATTGAAATTTTCTTGCACGATTAGGGACAGTGGATGCCTAGAAAGATGTTTTTTTAAAATTAGTTTTAGGTTCCAGAGAGTAGATTCCTGAAAAAAATGTGTTTGTTTTATGAAAAATGTGAGGGTGTTACTTCTAAAAAGTTGATTTAAATTTCGTTTTTGAATAAGGGTGATTGCAATATTTCAACAAGTCAATTGAAATTTTCTTGCACGATTAGGGACAGTGGATGCCTAGAAAGATGTTTTTTTAAAATTAGTTTTAGGTTCCAGAGAGTAGATTCCTGAAAAAAATGTGTTTGTTTTATGAAAAATGTGAGTGTGTTACTGCTAAAAAGTTGATTTAAATTTCATTTTTGGATAAGGGTGATTGCAATATTTCAACAAGTCAATTGAAATTTTCTTGCACGATTAGGGACAGTGGATGCCTTGAAAAATGTTTTTTTAAAATTAGTTTTAGGTTCCAGAGAGTAGATTCCTGAAAAAAATGTGTTTGTTTTATGAAAAATGTGAGTGTGTTACTGCTAAAAAGTTGATTTAAATATCGTTTTTGGATAAGGGTGATTGCAATATTTCAATAAGTTAATTGAAATTTTCTTGGAAGATTAGGGAGAGTGGATGCCTAGAAAGATGTTTTTTTAAATTAGTTTTAGGTTTCAGAGAGTAGATTCCTGAAAAAAATGTGTTTGTTTTATGAAAAATGTGAGGGTGTTACTGCTAAAAAGTTGATTTAAATTTCGTTTTTGAATAAGGGTGATTGCAATATTTCAACAAGTCAATTGAAATTTTCTTGCACGATTAGGGACAGTGGATGCCTAGAAAGATATTTTTTTAAAATTAGTTTTAGGTTTCAGAGAGTAGATTCCTGAAAAAAATGTGTTTGTTTTATGAAAAATGTGAGTGTGTTACTGCTAAAAAGTTGATTTAAATTTCGTTTTTGGATAAGGGTGATTGCAATATTTCAACAAGTCAATTAAAATTTTCTTGCACGATTAGGGACAGTGGATGCCTAGAAAGATGTTTTTTAAAAATTAGTTTTAGGTTCCAGAGAGTAGATTCCTGAAAAAAATGTGTTTGTTTTATGAAAAATGTGAGTGTGTTACTGCTAAAAAGTTGATTTAAATTTCGTTTTTGGATAAGGGTGATTGCAATACTTCAACAAGTCAATTGAAATTTTCTTGCACGATTAGGGACAGTGGATGCATAGAAAGATTTCTTTTTTAAATTAGTATTAGGTTTCAGAGAGTAGATTCCTGAAAAAAATGTGTTTGTTTTATGAAAAATGTGAGGGTGTTACTGCTAAAAAGTTGATTTAAATTTCAGGTGATTGCAATATTTCAACAAGTCAATTGAAATTTTCTTGCACGATTAGGGACAGTTCATGCCTAGAAAGATGTTTTTTTAAAATTAGTTTTAGGTTCCAGAGAGTAGATTCCTGAAAGAAATGTGTTTGTTTTATGAAAAATGTGAGTGTGTTACTGCTAAAAAGTTAATTTAAATTTCATTTTTGGATAAGGGTGATTGCAATATTTCAACAAGTCAATTGAAATTTTCTTGCACGATTAGGGACAGTGGATGCCTAGAAAGATGTTTTTTAAAAATTTGTTTTAGGTTCCAGAGAGTAGATTCCTGAAAAAAATGTGTTTGTTTTATGAAAAATGTGAGTGTGTTACTGCTAAAAAGTTAATTTAAATTTCATTTTTGGATAAGGGTGATTGCAATATTTCAACAAGTTAATTGAAATTTTCTTGCAAGATTAGGGAGAGTGGATGCCTAGAAAGATGTTTTTTACAAATTCGTTATAGGTTCCAGAGAGTGGATTCCTGAAAAAAAAATTATTTGTTTCATGAATAATGTGAGTGTGTTACTGCAAAAAAGTTGATTTAAATTTTGTTTTTGAATAAGGGTTATTGCAATATTTCAATAAGTCAATTGAAATTTTCTTGCACGATTAGGGACAGTGGATGCATAGAAAGATGTTTTTTTTAAATTAGTTTTAGGTTTCAGAGAGTAGATTCCTGAAAAAAATGTGTTTGTTTTATGAAAAATGTGAGTGTGTTACTGCTAAAAAGTTGATTTAAATTTCGTTTTTGGATAAGGGTGATTGCAATATTTCAACAAGTCAATTGAAATTTTCTTGCACGATTAGGGACAGTGGATGCCTAGAAAGATGTTTTTTTAAAATTAGTTTTAGGTTCCAGAGAGTAGATTCCTGAAAAAAATGTGTTTGTTTTATGAAAAATGTGAGTGTGTTACTGCTAAAAAGTTGATTTAAATTTCGTTTTTGGATAAGGGTGATTGCAATACTTCAACAAGTCAATTGAAATTTTCTTGCACGATTAGGGACAGTGGATGCATAGAAAGATTTCTTTTTTAAATTAGTATTAGGTTTCAGAGAGTAGATTCCTGAAAAAAATGTGTTTGTTTTATGAAAAATGTGAGGGTGTTACTGCTAAAAAGTTGATTTAAATTTCGGGTGATTGCAATATTTCAACAAGTCAATTGAAATTTTCTTGCACGATTAGGGACAGTTCATGCCTAGAAAGATGTTTTTTTTAAATTAGTTTTAGGTTCCAGAGAGTAGATTCCTGAAAAAAATGTGTTTGTTTTATGAAAAATGTGAGTGTGTTACTGCTAAAAAGTTAATTTAAATTTCATTTTTGGATAAGGGTGATTGCAATATTTCAACAAGTCAATTGAAATTTTCTTGCACAATTAGGGACAGTGGATGCCTAGAAAGATGTTTTTTAAAAATTTGTTTTAGGTTCCAGAGAGTAGATTCCTGAAAAAAATGTGTTTGTTTTATGAAAAATGTGAGTGTGTTACTGCTAAAAAGTTAATTTAAATTTCATTTTTGGATAAGGGTGATTGCAATATTTCAACAAGTTAATTGAAATTTTCTTGCAAGATTAGGGAGAGTGGATGCCTAGAAAGATGTTTTTTACAAATTCGTTATAGGTTCCAGAGAGTGGATTCCTGAAAAAAAATTATTTGTTTCATGAATAATGTGAGTGTGTTACTGCAAAAAAGTTGATTTAAATTTCGTTTTTGAATAAGGGTTATTGCAATATTTCAATAAGTCAATTGAAATTTTCTTGCACGATTAGGGACAGTGGATGCATAGAAAGATGTTTTTTTTAAATTAGTTTTAGGTTTCAGAGAGTAGATTCCTGAAAAAAATGTGTTTGTTTTATGAAAAATGTGAGTGTGTTACTGCTAAAAAGTTGATTTAAATTTCGTTTTTGGATAAGGGTGATTGCAATATTTCAACAAGTCAATTGAAATTTTCTTGCACGATTAGGGACAGTGGATGCCTAGAAAGATGTTTTTTTTAAATTAGTTTTAGGTTTCAGAGAGTAGATTCCTGAAAAAAAATGTGTTTGTTTTATGAAAAATGTGAGTGTGTTACTGCTAAAAAGTTGATTTAAATTTCGTTTTTGGATAAGGGTGATTGCAATACTTCAACAAGTCAATTGAAATTTTCTTGCACGATTAGGGACAGTGGATGCCTAGAAAGATGTTTTTTTAAAATTAGTTTTAGGTTCCAGAGAGTAGATTCCTGAAAAAAATGTGTTTGTTTTATGAAAAATGTGAGGGTGTTACTGCTAAAAAGTTGATTTAAATTTCGTTTTTGAATAAGGGTGATTGCAATATTTAAACAAGTCAATTGAAATTTTCTTGCACGATTAGGGACAGTGGATGCCTAGAAAGATGGTTTTTTTAAATTAGTTTTAGGTTCCAGAGAGTAGATTCCTGAAAAAAATGTGTTTGTTTTATGAAAAATGTGAGTGTGTTACTGCTAAAAAGTTGATTTAAATTTCATTTTTGGATAAGGGTGATTGCAATATTTCAACAAGTCAATTGAAATTTTCTTGCACGATTAGGGACAGTGGATGCCTAGAAAGATGTTTTTTTTAAATTAGTTTTAGGTTCCAGAGAATAGATTCCTGAAAAAAATGTGTTTGTTTTATGAAAAATGTGAGTGTGTTACTGCTAAAAAGTTGATTTAAATATCGTTTTTGGATAAGGGTGATTGCAATATTTCAATAAGTTAATTGAAATTTTCTTGGAAGATTAGGGAGAGTGGATGCCTAGAAAGATGTTTTTTTTAAATTAGTTTTAGGTTTCAGAGAGTAGATTCCTGAAAAAAATGTGTTTGTTTTATGAAAAATGTGAGGGTGTTACTGCTAAAAAGTTGATTTAAATTTCGTTTTTGAATAAGGGTGATTGCAATATTTCAACAAGTCAATTGAAATTTTCTTGCACGATTAGGGACAGTGGATGCCTAGAAAGATATTTTTTTAAAATTAGTTTTAGGTTTCAGAGAGTAGATTCATGAAAAAAATGTGTTTGTTTTATGAAAAATGTGAGTGTGTTACTGCTAAAAAGTTGATTTAAATTTCGTTTTTGGATAAGGGTGATTGCAATATTTCAACAAGTCAATTGAAATTTTCTTGCACGATTAGGGACAGTGGATGCCTAGAAAGATGTTTTTTTAAAATTAGTTTTAGGTTCCAGAGAGTAGATTCCTGAAAAAAATGTGTTTGTTTTATGAAAAATGTGAGTGTGTTACTGCTAAAAAGTTGATTTAAATTTCGTTTTTGGATAAGGGTGATTGCAATACTTCAACAAGTCAATTGAAATTTTCTTGCACGATTAGGGACAGTGGATGCATAGAAAGATTTCTTTTTTAAATTAGTATTAGGTTTCAGAGAGTAGATTCCTGAAAAAAATGTGTTTGTTTTATGAAAAATGTGAGGGTGTTACTGCTAAAAAGTTGATTTAAATTTCGTTTTTGAATAAGGGTGATTGCAATATTTCAACAAGTCAATTGAAATTTTCTTGCACGATTAGGGACAGTTCATGCCTAGAAAGATGTTTTTTTAAAATTAGTTTTAGGTTCCAGAGAGTAGATTCCTGAAAAAAATGTGTTTGTTTTATGAAAAATGTGAGTGTGTTACTGCTAAAAAGTTAATTTAAATTTCATTTTTGGATAAGGGTGATTGCAATATTTCAACAAGTCAATTGAAATTTTCTTGCACGATTAGGGACAGTGGATGCCTAGAAAGATGTTTTTTAAAAATGTGTTTTAGATTCCAGAGAGTAGATTCCTGAAAAAAATGTGTTTGTTTTATGGAAAATGTGAGTGTGTTACTGCTAAAAAGTTAATTTAAATTTCATTTTTGGATAAGGGTGATTGCAATATTTCAATAAGTCAATTGAAATTTTCTTGCACGATTAGGGACAGTGGATGCATAGAAAGATGTTTTTTTTAAATTAGTTTTAGGTTTCAGAGAGTAGATTCCTGAAAAAAATGTGTTTGTTTTATGAAAAATGTGAGTGTGTTACTGCTAAAAAGTTGATTTAAATTTCGTTTTTGGATAAGGGTGATTGCAATATTTCAACAAGTCAATTGAAATTTTCTTGCACGATTAGGGACAGTGGATGCCTAGAAAGATGTTTTTTTAAAATTAGTTTTAGGTTTCAGAGAGTAGATTCCTGAAAAAAAATGTGTTTGTTTTATGAAAAATGTGAGTGTGTTACTGCTAAAGAGTTGATTTAAATTTCGTTTTTGGATAAGGGTGATTGCAATATTTCAATAAGTTAATTGAAATTTTCTTGGAAGATTAGGGAGAGTGGATGCCTAGAAAGATGTTTTTTTTAATTAGTTTTAGGTTTCAGAGAGTAGATTCCTGAAAAAAATGTGTTTGTTTTATGAAAAATGTGAGGGTGTTACTGCTAAAAAGTTGATTTAAATTTCGTTTTTGAATAAGGGTGATTGCAATATTTCAACAAGTCAATTGAAATTTTCTTGCACGATTAGGGACAGTGGATGCCTAGAAAGATATTTTTTTTAAATTAGTTTTAGGTTTCAGAGAGTAGATTCCTGAAAAAAATGTGTTTGTTTTATGAAAAATGTGAGTGTGTTACTGCTAAAAAGTTGATTTAAATTTCGTTTTTGGATAAGGGTGATTGCAATATTTCAACAAGTCAATTGAAATTTTCTTGCACGATTAGGGACAGTGGATGCCTAGAAAGATGTTTTTTTAAAATTAGTTTTAGGTTCCAGAGAGTAGATTCCTGAAAAAAATGTGTTTGTTTTATGAAAAATGTGAGGGTGTTACTGCTAAAAAGTTGATTTAAATTTCGTTTTTGAATAAGGGTGATTGCAATATTTCAACAAGTCAATTGAAATTTTCTTGCACGATTAGGGACAGTGGATGCCTAGAAAGATGTTTTTTTAAAATTAGTTTTAGGTTCCAGACAGTAGATTCCTGAAAAAAATGTGTTTGTTTTATGAAAAATGTGAGTGTGTTACTGCTAAAAAGTTAATTTAAATTTCATTTTTGGATAAGGGTGATTGCAATATTTCAACAAGTCAATTGAAATTTTCTTGCACGATTAGGGACAGTGGATGCCTAGAAAGATGTTTTTTTAAAATTAGTTTTAGGTTCCAGAGAGTAGATTCCTGAAAAAAATGTGTTTGTTTTATGAAAAATGTGAGTGTGTTACTGCTAAAAAGTTGATTTAAATTTCGTTTTTGGATAAGGGTGATTGCAATACTTCAACAAGTCAATTGAAATTTTCTTGCACGATTAGGGACAGTGGATGCCTAGAAAGATGTTTTTTTTAAATTAGTTTTAGGTTCCAGAGAGTAGATTCCTGAAAAAAATGTGTTTGTTTTATGAAAAATGTGAGTGTGTTACTGCTAAAAAGTTGATTTAAATATCGTTTTTGGATAAGGGTAATTGCAATATTTCAATAAGTTAATTGAAATTTTCTTGGAAGATTAGGGAGAGTGGATGCCTAGAAAGATGTTTTTTTAATTAGTTTTAGGTTTCAGAGAGTAGATTCCTGAAAAAAATGTGTTTGTTTTATGAAAAATGTGAGGGTGTTACTGCTAAAAAGTTGATTTAAATTTCGTTTTTGAATAAGGGTGATTGCAATATTTCAACAAGTCAATTGAAATTTTCTTGCACGATTAGGGACAGTGGATGCCTAGAAAGATATTTTTTTAAAATTAGTTTTAGGTTTCAGAGAGTAGATTCCTGAAAAAAATGTGTTTGTTTTATGAAAAATGTGAGTGTGTTACTGCTAAAAAGTTGATTTAAATTTCGTTTTTGGATAAGGGTGATTGCAATATTTCAACAAGTTAATTGAAATTTTCTTGCACGATTAGGGACAGTGGATGCCTAGAAAGATGTTTTTTTAAAATTAGTTTTAGGTTCCAGAGAATAGATTCCTGAAAAAAATGTGTTTGTTTTATGAAAAATGTGAGTGTGTTACTGCTAAAAAGTTGATTTAAATTTCGTTTTTGGATAAGGGTGATTGCAATACTTCAACAAGTCAATTGAAATTTTCTTGCACGATTAGGGACAGTGGATGCATAGAAAGATTTCTTTTTTAAATTAGTATTAGTTTTCAGAGAGTAGATTCCTGAAAAAAATGTGTTTGTTTTATGAAAAATGTGAGGGTGTTACTGCTAAAAAGTTGATTTAAATTTCGTTTTTGAATAAGGGTGATTGCAATATTTCAACAAGTCAATTGAAATTTTCTTGCACGCTTAGGGACAATGGATGCCTAGAAAGATGTTTTTTTAAAATTAGTTTTAGGTTCCAGAGAGTGGATTCCTGAAAAAAATGTGTTTGTTTTATGAAAAATGTGAGTGTGTTACTGCTAAAAAGTTGATTTAAATTTCATTTTTGGATAAGGGTGATTGCAATATTTCAACAAGTCAATTGAAATTTTCTTGCACGATTAGGGACAGTGGATGCCTAGAAAGATGTTTTTTTAAAATTAGTTTTAGGTTCCAGAGAGTAGATTCCTGAAAAAAATGTGTTTGTTTTATGAAAAATGTGAGTGTGTTACTGCTAAAAAGTTGATTTAAATATCGTTTTTGGATAAGGGTGATTGCAATATTTCAATAAGTTAATTGAAATTTTCTTGGAAGATTAGGGAGAGTGGATGCCTAGAAAGATGTTTTTTTTAATTAGTTTTAGGTTTCAGAGAGTAGATTCCTGAAAAAAATGTGTTTGTTTTATGAAAAATGTGAGGGTGTTACTGCTAAAAAGTTGATTTAAATTTCGTTTTTGAATAAGGGTGATTGCAATATTTCAACAAGTCAATTGAAAATTTCTTGCACGATTAGGGACAGTGGATGCCTAGAAAGATTTCTTTTTTAAATTAGTATTAGGTTTCAGAGAGTAGATTCCTGAAAAAAATGTGTTTGTTTTAAGAAAAATGTGAGGGTGTTACTGCTAAAAAGTTGATTTAAATTTCGTTTTTGAATAAGGGTGATTGCAATATTTCAACAAGTCAATTGAAATTTTCTTGCACCATTAGGGACAGTGGATGCCTAGAAAGATGTTTTTTTAAAATTGGTTTTAGGTTCCAGAGAGTAGATTCCTGAAGAAAATGTGTTTGTTTTATGAAAAATGTGAGTGTGTTACTGCTAAAAAGTTGATTTAAATTTCATTTTTGGATAGGGGTGATTGCAATATTTCAACAAGTCAATTGAAATTTTCTTGCACGATTAGGGAGAGTGGATGCCTAGAAAGATGTTTTTTTTAATTAGTTTTAGGTTTCAGAGAGTAGATTCCTGAAAAAAATGTGTTTGTTTTATGAAAAATGTGAGGGTGTTACTGCTAAAAAGTTGATTTAAATTTCGTTTTTGAATAAGGGTGATTGCAATATTTCAACAAGTCAATTGAAATTTTCTTGCACGATTAGGGACAATGGATGCCTAGAAAGATGTTTTTTTAAAATTAGTTTTAGGTTCCAGAGAGTAGATTCCTGAAAAAAATGTGTTTGTTTTATGAAAAATGTGAGTGTGTTACTGCTAAAAAGTTGATTTAAATTTCATTTTTGGATAAGGGTGATTGCAATATTTCAACAAGTCAATTGAAATTTTCTTGCACGATTAGGGACAGTGGATGCCTAGAAAGATGTTTTTTTAAAATTTGTTTAAGGTTCCAGAGAGTAGATTCCTGAAAAAAATGTGTTTGTTTTATGAAAAATGTGAGTGTGTTACTGCTAAAAAGTTGATTTAAATTTCGTTTTTGGATAAGGGTGATTGCAATACTTCAACAAGTCAATTGAAATTTTCTTGCACGATTAGGGACAGTGGATGCCTAGAAAGATGTTTTTTTAAAATTAGTTTTAGGTTCCAGAGAGTAGATTCCTGAAAAAAATGTGTTTGTTTTATGAAAAATGTGAGGGTGTTACTGCTAAAAAGTTGATTTAAATTTCGTTTTTGAATAAGGGTGATTGCAATATTTCAACAAGTCAATTGAAATTTTCTTGCACGATTAGGGACAGTGGATGCCTAGAAAGATGTTTTTTTAAAATTAGTTTTAGGTTCCAGACAGTAGATTCCTGAAAAAAATGTGTTTGTTTTATGAAAAATGTGAGTGTGTTACTGCTAAAAAGTTAATTTAAATTTCATTTTTGGACAAGGGTGATTGCAATATTTCAACAAGTCAATTGAAATTTTCTTGCACGATTAGGGACAGTGGATGCCTAGAAAGATGTTTTTTTAAAATTAGTTTTAGGTTCCAGAGAGTAGATTCCTGAAAAAAATGTGTTTGTTTTATGAAAAATGTGAGTGTGTTACTGCTAAAAAGTTGATTTAAATTTCATTTTTGGATAAGGGTGATTGCAATATTTCAACAAGTCAATTGAAATTTTCTTGCACGATTAGGGACAGTGGATGCCTAGAAAGATGTTTTTTTAAAATTAGTTTTAGGTTCCAGAGAGTAGATTCCTGAAAAAAATTTGTTTGTTTTATGAAAAATGTGAGTGTGTTACTGCTAAAAAGTTGATTTAAATTTCGTTTTTGGATAAGGGTGATTGCAATACTTCAACAAGTTAATTGAAATTTTCTTGCACGATTAGGGAGAGTGGATGCATAGAAAGATATCTTTTTTAAATTAGTATTAGGTTTCACAGAGTAGATTCCTGAAAAAAATGTGTTTGTTTTATGAAAAATGTGAGGGTGTTACTGCTAAAAAGTTGATTTAAATTTCGTTTTTGGATAAGGGTGATTGCAATATTTCAACAAGTCAATTGAAATTTTCTTGCACGATTAGGGACAGTGGATGCCTAGAAAGATGTTTTTTTAAAATTAGTTTTAGGTTCCAGAGAGTAGATTCCTGAAAAAAATGTGTTTGTTTTATGAAAAATGTGAGGGTGTTACTGCTAAAAAGTTGATTTAAATTTCGTTTTTGAATAAGGGTGATTGCAATATTTCAACAAGTCAATTGAAATTTTCTTGCACGATTAGGGACAGTGGATGCCTAGAAAGATGTTTTTTTAAAATTAGTTTTAGGTTCCAGAGAGTAGATTCCTGAAAAAAATGTGTTTGTTTTATGAAAAATGTGAGTGTGTTACTGCTAAAAAGTTGATTTAAATTTCATTTTTGGATAAGGGTGATTGCAATATTTCAACAAGTCAATTGAAATTTTCTTGCACGATTAGGGACAGTGGATGCCTAGAAAGATGTTTTTTTAAAATTAGTTTTAGGTTCCAGAGAGTAGATTCCTGAAAAAAATGTGTTTGTTTTATGAAAAATGTGAGTTTGTTACTGCTAAAAAGTTGATTTAAATATCGTTTTTGGATAAGGGTGATTGCAATATTTCAATAAGTTAATTGAAATTTTCTTGGAAGATTAGGGAGAGTGGATGCCTAGAAAGATGTTTTTTTAAATTAGTTTTAGGTTTCAGAGAGTAGATTCCTGAAAAAAATGTGTTTGTTTTATGAAAAATGTGAGGGTGTTACTGCTAAAAAGTTGATTTAAATTTCGTTTTTGAATAAGGGTGATTGCAATATTTCAACAAGTCAATTGAAATTTTCTTGCACGATTAGGGACAGTGGATGCCTAGAAAGATATTTTTTTAAAATTAGTTTTAGGTTTCAGAGAGTAGATTCCTGAAAAAAATGTGTTTGTTTTATGAAAAATGTGAGTGTGTTACTGCTAAAAAGTTGATTTAAATTTCGTTTTTGGATAAGGGTGATTGCAATATTTCAACAAGTCAATTGAAATTTTCTTGCACGATTAGGGACAGTGGATGCCTAGAAAGATGTTTTTTTAAAATTAGTTTTAGGTTCCAGAGAGTAGATTCCTGAAAAAAATGTGTTTGTTTTATGAAAAATGTGAGTGTGTTACTGCTAAAAAGTTGATTTAAATTTCGTTTTTGGATAAGGTTGATTGCAATATTTCAACAAGTCAATTGAAATTTTCTTGCACGATTAGGGACAGTGGATGCCTAGAAAGATGTTTTTTTAAAATTAGTTTTAGGTTTCAGAGAGTAGATTCCTGAAAAAAAATGTGTTTGTTTTATGAAAAATGTGAGTGTGTTACTGCTAAAAAGTTGATTTAAATTTCGTTTTTGGATAAGGGTGATTGCAATACTTCAACAAGTCAATTGAAATTTTCTTGCACGATTAGGGACAGTGGATGCCTAGAAAGATGTTTTTTTAAAATTAGTTTTAGGTTCCAGAGAGTAGATTCCTGAAAAAAATGTGTTTGTTTTATGAAAAATGTGAGGGTGTTACTGCTAAAAAGTTGATTTAAATTTCGTTTTTGAATAAGGGTGATTGCAATATTTCAACAAGTCAATTGAAATTTTCTTGCACGATTAGGGACAGTGGATGCCTAGAAAGATGGTTTTTTTAAATTAGTTTTAGGTTCCAGAGAGTAGATTCCTGAAAAAAATGTGTTTGTTTTATGAAAAATGTGAGTGTGTTACTGCTAAAAAGTTGATTTAAATTTCATTTTTGGATAAGGGTGATTGCAATATTTCAACAAGTCAATTGAAATTTTCTTGCACGATTAGGGACAGTGGATGCCTAGAAAGATGTTTTTTTAAAATTAGTTTTAGGTTCCAGAGAGTAGATTCCTGAAAAAAATGTGTTTGTTTTATGAAAAATGTGAGTGTGTTACTGCTAAAAAGTTGATTTAAATTTCGTTTTTGGATAAGGGTGATTGCAATACTTCAACAAGTTAATTGAAATTTTCTTGCACGATTAGGGAGAGTGGATGCATAGAAAGATATCTTTTTTAAATTAGTATTAGGTTTCACAGAGTAGATTCCTGAAAAAAATGTGTTTGTTTTATGAAAAATGTGAGGGTGTTACTGCTAAAAAGTTGATTTAAATTTCGTTTTTGGATAAGGGTGATTGCAATATTTCAACAAGTCAATTGAAATTTTCTTGCACGATTAGGGACAGTGGATGCCTAGAAAGATGTTTTTTTAAAATTAGTTTTAGGTTCCAGAGAGTAGATTCCTGAAAAAAATGTGTTTGTTTTATGAAAAATGTGAGGGTGTTACTGCTAAAAAGTTGATTTAAATTTCGTTTTTGAATAAGGGTGATTGCAATATTTCAACAAGTCAATTGAAATTTTCTTGCACGATTAGGGACAGTGGATGCCTAGAAAGATGTTTTTTTAAAATTAGTTTTAGGTTCCAGAGAGTAGATTCCTGAAAAAAATGTGTTTGTTTTATGAAAAATGTGAGTGTGTTACTGCTAAAAAGTTGATTTAAATTTCATTTTTGGATAAGGGTGATTGCAATATTTCAACAAGTCAATTGAAATTTTCTTGCACGATTAGGGACAGTGGATGCCTAGAAAGATGTTTTTTTAAAATTAGTTTTAGGTTCCAGAGAGTAGATTCCTGAAAAAAATGTGTTTGTTTTATGAAAAATGTGAGTTTGTTACTGCTAAAAAGTTGATTTAAATATCGTTTTTGGATAAGGGTGATTGCAATATTTCAATAAGTTAATTGAAATTTTCTTGGAAGATTAGGGAGAGTGGATGCCTAGAAAGATGTTTTTTTAAATTAGTTTTAGGTTTCAGAGAGTAGATTCCTGAAAAAAATGTGTTTGTTTTATGAAAAATGTGAGGGTGTTACTGCTAAAAAGTTGATTTAAATTTCGTTTTTGAATAAGGGTGATTGCAATATTTCAACAAGTCAATTGAAATTTTCTTGCACGATTAGGGACAGTGGATGCCTAGAAAGATATTTTTTTAAAATTAGTTTTAGGTTTCAGAGAGTAGATTCCTGAAAAAAATGTGTTTGTTTTATGAAAAATGTGAGTGTGTTACTGCTAAAAAGTTGATTTAAATTTCGTTTTTGGATAAGGGTGATTGCAATATTTCAACAAGTCAATTGAAATTTTCTTGCACGATTAGGGACAGTGGATGCCTAGAAAGATGTTTTTTTAAAATTAGTTTTAGGTTCCAGAGAGTAGATTCCTGAAAAAAATGTGTTTGTTTTATGAAAAATGTGAGTGTGTTACTGCTAAAAAGTTGATTTAAATTTCGTTTTTGGATAAGGTTGATTGCAATATTTCAACAAGTCAATTGAAATTTTCTTGCACGATTAGGGACAGTGGATGCCTAGAAAGATGTTTTTTTAAAATTAGTTTTAGGTTTCAGAGAGTAGATTCCTGAAAAAAAATGTGTTTGTTTTATGAAAAATGTGAGTGTGTTACTGCTAAAAAGTTGATTTAAATTTCGTTTTTGGATAAGGGTGATTGCAATACTTCAACAAGTCAATTGAAATTTTCTTGCACGATTAGGGACAGTGGATGCCTAGAAAGATGTTTTTTTAAAATTAGTTTTAGGTTCCAGAGAGTAGATTCCTGAAAAAAATGTGTTTGTTTTATGAAAAATGTGAGGGTGTTACTGCTAAAAAGTTGATTTAAATTTCGTTTTTGAATAAGGGTGATTGCAATATTTCAACAAGTCAATTGAAATTTTCTTGCACGATTAGGGACAGTGGATGCCTAGAAAGATGGTTTTTTTAAATTAGTTTTAGGTTCCAGAGAGTAGATTCCTGAAAAAAATGTGTTTGTTTTATGAAAAATGTGAGTGTGTTACTGCTAAAAAGTTGATTTAAATTTCATTTTTGGATAAGGGTGATTGCAATATTTCAACAAGTCAATTGAAATTTTCTTGCACGATTAGGGACAGTGGATGCCTAGAAAGATGTTTTTTTTAAATTAGTTTTAGGTTCCAGAGAATAGATTCCTGAAAAAAATGTGTTTGTTTTATGAAAAATGTGAGTGTGTTACTGCTAAAAAGTTGATTTAAATATCGTTTTTGGATAAGGGTGATTGCAATATTTCAATAAGTTAATTGAAATTTTCTTGGAAGATTAGGGAGAGTGGATGCCTAGAAAGATGTTTTTTTTAAATTAGTTTTAGGTTTCAGAGAGTAGATTCCTGAAAAAAATGTGTTTGTTTTATGAAAAATGTGAGGGTGTTACTGCTAAAAAGTTGATTTAAATTTCGTTTTTGAATAAGGGTGATTGCAATATTTCAACAAGTCAATTGAAATTTTCTTGCACGATTAGGGACAGTGGATGCCTAGAAAGATATTTTTTTAAAATTAGTTTTAGGTTTCAGAGAGTAGATTCCTGAAAAAAATGTGTTTGTTTTATGAAAAATGTGAGTGTGTTACTGCTAAAAAGTTGATTTAAATTTCGTTTTTGGATAAGGGTGATTGCAATATTTCAACAAGTCAATTGAAATTTTCTTGCACGATTAGGGACAGTGGATGCCTAGAAAGATGTTTTTTTAAAATTAGTTTTAGGTTCCAGAGAGTAGATTCCTGAAAAAAATGTGTTTGTTTTATGAAAAATGTGAGTGTGTTACTGCTAAAAAGTTGATTTAAATTTCGTTTTTGGATAAGGGTGATTGCAATACTTCAACAAGTCAATTGAAATTTTCTTGCACGATTAGGGACAGTGGATGCATAGAAAGATTTCTTTTTTAAATTAGTATTAGGTTTCAGAGAGTAGATTCCTGAAAAAAATGTGTTTGTTTTATGAAAAATGTGAGGGTGTTACTGCTAAAAAGTTGATTTAAATTTCGTTTTTGAATAAGGGTGATTGCAATATTTCAACAAGTCAATTGAAATTTTCTTGCACGATTAGGGACAGTTCATGCCTAGAAAGATGTTTTTTTAAAATTAGTTTTAGGTTCCAGAGAGTAGATTCCTGAAAAAAATGTGTTTGTTTTATGAAAAATGTGAGTGTGTTACTGCTAAAAAGTTAATTTAAATTTCATTTTTGGATAAGGGTGATTGCAATATTTCAACAAGTCAATTGAAATTTTCTTGCACGATTAGAGACAGTGGATGCCTAGAAAGATGTTTTTTTAAAATTTGTTTAAGGTTCCAGAGAGTAGATTCCTGAAAAAAATGTGTTTGTTTTATGAAAAATGTGAGTGTGTTACTGCTAAAAAGTTGATTTAAATTTCGTTTTTGGATAAGGGTGATTGCAATACTTCAACAAGTCAATTGAAATTTTCTTGCACGATTAGGGACAGTGGATGCCTAGAAAGATGTTTTTTTAAAATTAGTTTTAGGTTCCAGAGAGTAGATTCCTGAAAAAAATGTGTTTGTTTTATGAAAAATGTGAGGGTGTTACTGCTAAAAAGTTGATTTAAATTTCGTTTTTGAATAAGGGTGATTGCAATATTTCAACAAGTCAATTGAAATTTTCTTGCACGATTAGGGACAGTGGATGCCTAGAAAGATGTTTTTTTAAAATTAGTTTTAGGTTCCAGACAGTAGATTCCTGAAAAAAATGTGTTTGTTTTATGAAAAATGTGAGTGTGTTACTGCTAAAAAGTTAATTTAAATTTCATTTTTGGATAAGGGTGATTGCAATATTTCAACAAGTCAATTGAAATTTTCTTGCACGATTAGGGACAGTGGATGCCTAGAAAGATGTTTTTTTAAAATTAGTTTTAGGTTCCAGAGAGTAGATTCCTGAAAAAAATGTGTTTGTTTTATGAAAAATGTGAGTGTGTTACTGCTAAAAAGTTGATTTAAATTTCATTTTTGGATAAGGGTGATTGCAATATTTCAACAAGTCAATTGAAATTTTCTTGCACGATTAGGGACAGTGGATGCCTAGAAAGATGTTTTTTTAAAATTAGTTTTAGGTTCCAGAGAGTAGATTCCTGAAAAAAATGTGTTTGTTTTATGAAAAATGTGAGTGTGTTACTGCTAAAAAGTTGATTTAAATTTCGTTTTTGGATAAGGGTGATTGCAATACTTCAACAAGTTAATTGAAATTTTCTTGCACGATTAGGGAGAGTGGATGCATAGAAAGATATCTTTTTTAAATTAGTATTAGGTTTCACAGAGTAGATTCCTGAAAAAAATGTGTTTGTTTTATGAAAAATGTGAGGGTGTTACTGCTAAAAAGTTGATTTAAATTTCGTTTTTGGATAAGGGTGATTGCAATATTTCAACAAGTCAATTGAAATTTTCTTGCACGATTAGGGACAGTGGATGCCTAGAAAGATTTTTTTTTAAATTAGTTTTAGGTTCCAGAGAGTAGATTCCTGAAAAAAATGTGTTTGTTTTATGAAAAATGTGAGGGTGTTACTGCTAAAAAGTTGATTTAAATTTCGTTTTTGAATAAGGGTGATTGCAATATTTCAACAAGTCAATTGAAATTTTCTTGCACGATTAGGGACAGTGGATGCCTAGAAAGATGTTTTTTTTAAATTAGTTTTAGGTTCCAGAGAGTAGATTCCTGAAAAAAATGTGTTTGTTTTATGAAAAATGTGAGGGTGTTACTGCTAAAAAGTTGATTTAAATTTCGTTTTTGAATAAGGGTGATTGCAATATTTCAACAAGTCAATTGAAATTTTCTTGCACGATTAGGGACAGTGGATGCCTAGAAAGATATTTTTTTAAAATTAGTTTTAGGTTTCAGAGAGTAGATTCCTGAAAAAAATGTGTTTGTTTTATGAAAAATGTGAGTGTGTTACTGCTAAAAAGTTGATTTAAATTTCGTTTTTGGATAAGGGTGATTGCAATATTTCAACAAGTCAATTGAAATTTTCTTGCACGATTAGGGACAGTGGATGCCTAGAAAGATGTTTTTTTAAAATTAGTTTTAGGTTCCAGAAAGTAGATTCCTAAAAAAATGTGTTTGTTTTATGAAAAATGTGAGTGTGTTACTGCTAAAAAGTTGATTTAAATTTCGTTTTTGGATAAGGTTGATTGCAATATTTCAACAAGTCAATTGAAATTTTCTTGCACGATTAGGGACAGTGGATGCCTAGAAAGATGTTTTTTTAAAATTAGTTTTAGGTTTCAGAGAGTAGATTCCTGAAAAAAAATGTGTTTGTTTTATGAAAAATGTGAGTGTGTTACTGCTAAAAAGTTGATTTAAATTTCGTTTTTGGATAAGGGTGATTGCAATACTTCAACAAGTCAATTGAAATTTTCTTGCACGATTAGGGACAGTGGATGCCTAGAAAGATGTTTTTTTAAAATTAGTTTTAGGTTCCAGAGAGTAGATTCCTGAAAAAAATGTGTTTGTTTTATGAAAAATGTGAGGGTGTTACTGCTAAAAAGTTGATTTAAATTTCGTTTTTGAATAAGGGTGATTGCAATATTTCAACAAGTCAATTGAAATTTTCTTGCACGATTAGGGACAGTGGATGCCTAGAAAGATGGTTTTTTTAAATTAGTTTTAGGTTCCAGAGAGTAGATTCCTGAAAAAAATGTGTTTGTTTTATGAAAAATGTGAGTGTGTTACTGCTAAAAAGTTGATTTAAATTTCATTTTTGGATAAGGGTGATTGCAATATTTCAACAAGTCAATTGAAATTTTCTTGCACGATTAGGGACAGTGGATGCCTAGAAAGATGTTTTTTTAAAATTAGTTTTAGGTTCCAGAGAATAGATTCCTGAAAAAAATGTGTTTGTTTTATGAAAAATGTGAGTGTGTTACTGCTAAAAAGTTGATTTAAATATCGTTTTTGGATAAGGGTGATTGCAATATTTCAATAAGTTAATTGAAATTTTCTTGGAAGATTAGGGAGAGTGGATGCCTAGAAAGATGTTTTTTTTAAATTAGTTTTAGGTTTCAGAGAGTAGATTCCTGAAAAAAATGTGTTTGTTTTATGAAAAATGTGAGGGTGTTACTGCTAAAAAGTTGATTTAAATTTCGTTTTTGAATAAGGGTGATTGCAATATTTCAACAAGTCAATTGAAATTTTCTTGCACGATTAGGGACAGTGGATGCCTAGAAAGATATTTTTTTAAAATTAGTTTTAGGTTTCAGAGAGTAGATTCCTGAAAAAAATGTGTTTGTTTTATGAAAAATGTGAGTGTGTTACTGCTAAAAAGTTGATTTAAATTTCGTTTTTGGATAAGGGTGATTGCAATATTTCAACAAGTCAATTGAAATTTTCTTGCACGATTAGGGACAGTGGATGCCTAGAAAGATGTTTTTTTAAAATTAGTTTTAGGTTCCAGAGAGTAGATTCCTGAAAAAAATGTGTTTGTTTTATGAAAAATGTGAGTGTGTTACTGCTAAAAAGTTGATTTAAATTTCGTTTTTGGATAAGGGTGATTGCAATACTTCAACAAGTCAATTGAAATTTTCTTGCACGATTAGGGACAGTGGATGCATAGAAAGATTTCTTTTTTAAATTAGTATTAGGTTTCAGAGAGTAGATTCCTGAAAAAAATGTGTTTGTTTTATGAAAAATGTGAGGGTGTTACTGCTAAAAAGTTGATTTAAATTTCGTTTTTGAATAAGGGTGATTGCAATATTTCAACAAGTCAATTGAAATTTTCTTGCACGATTAGGGACAGTTCATGCCTAGAAAGATGTTTTTTTAAAATTAGTTTTAGGTTCCAGAGAGTAGATTCCTGAAAAAAATGTGTTTGTTTTATGAAAAATGTGAGTGTGTTACTGCTAAAAAGTTAATTTAAATTTCATTTTTGGATAAGGGTGATTGCAATATTTCAACAAGTCAATTGAAATTTTCTTGCACGATTAGAGACAGTGGATGCCTAGAAAGATGTTTTTTTAAAATTTGTTTAAGGTTCCAGAGAGTAGATTCCTGAAAAAAATGTGTTTGTTTTATGAAAAATGTGAGTGTGTTACTGCTAAAAAGTTGATTTAAATTTCGTTTTTGGATAAGGGTGATTGCAATACTTCAACAAGTCAATTGAAATTTTCTTGCACGATTAGGGACAGTGGATGCCTAGAAAGATGTTTTTTTTAAATTAGTTTTAGGTTCCAGAGAGTAGATTCCTGAAAAAAATGTGTTTGTTTTATGAAAAATGTGAGGGTGTTACTGCTAAAAAGTTGATTTAAATTTCGTTTTTGAATAAGGGTGATTGCAATATTTCAACAAGTCAATTGAAATTTTCTTGCACGATTAGGGACAGTGGATGCCTAGAAAGATGTTTTTTTTAAATTAGTTTTAGGTTCCAGACAGTAGATTCCTGAAAAAAATGTGTTTGTTTTATGAAAAATGTGAGTGTGTTACTGCTAAAAAGTTAATTTAAATTTCATTTTTGGATAAGGGTGATTGCAATATTTCAACAAGTCAATTGAAATTTTCTTGCACGATTAGGGACAGTGGATGCCTAGAAAGATGTTTTTTTAAAATTAGTTTTAGGTTCCAGAGAGTAGATTCCTGAAAAAAATGTGTTTGTTTTATGAAAAATGTGAGTGTGTTACTGCTAAAAAGTTGATTTAAATTTCATTTTTGGATAAGGGTGATTGCAATATTTCAACAAGTCAATTGAAATTTTCTTGCACGATTAGGGACAGTGGATGCCTAGAAAGATGTTTTTTTAAAATTAGTTTTAGGTTCCAGAGAGTAGATTCCTGAAAAAAATGTGTTTGTTTTATGAAAAATGTGAGTGTGTTACTGCTAAAAAGTTGATTTAAATTTCGTTTTTGGATAAGGGTGATTGCAATACTTCAACAAGTTAATTGAAATTTTCTTGCACGATTAGGGAGAGTGGATGCATAGAAAGATATCTTTTTTAAATTAGTATTAGGTTTCACAGAGTAGATTCCTGAAAAAAATGTGTTTGTTTTATGAAAAATGTGAGGGTGTTACTGCTAAAAAGTTGATTTAAATTTCGTTTTTGGATAAGGGTGATTGCAATATTTCAACAAGTCAATTGAAATTTTCTTGCACGATTAGGGACAGTGGATGCCTAGAAAGATTTTTTTTTAAATTAGTTTTAGGTTCCAGAGAGTAGATTCCTGAAAAAAATGTGTTTGTTTTATGAAAAATGTGAGGGTGTTACTGCTAAAAAGTTGATTTAAATTTCGTTTTTGAATAAGGGTGATTGCAATATTTCAACAAGTCAATTGAAATTTTCTTGCACGATTAGGGACAGTGGATGCCTAGAAAGATGTTTTTTTTAAATTAGTTTTAGGTTCCAGAGAGTAGATTCCTGAAAAAAATGTGTTTGTTTTATGAAAAATGTGAGTGTGTTACTGCTAAAAAGTTGATTTAAATTTCATTTTTGGATAAGGGTGATTGCAATATTTCAACAAGTCAATTGAAATTTTCTTGCACGATTAGGGACAGTGGATGCCTAGAAAGATGTTTTTTTAAAATTAGTTTTAGGTTCCAGAGAGTAGATTCCTGAAAAAAATGTGTTTGTTTTATGAAAAATGTGAGTGTGTTACTGCTAAAAAGTTGATTTAAATATCGTTTTTGGATAAGGGTGATTGCAATATTTCAATAAGTTAATTGAAATTTTCTTGGAAGATTAGGGAGAGTGGATGCCTAGAAAGATGTTTTTTTAAATTAGTTTTAGGTTTCAGAGAGTAGATTCCTGAAAAAAATGTGTTTGTTTTATGAAAAATGTGAGGGTGTTACTGCTAAAAAGTTGATTTAAATTTCGTTTTTGAATAAGGGTGATTGCAATATTTCAACAAGTCAATTGAAATTTTCTTGCACGATTAGGGACAGTGGATGCCTAGAAAGATATTTTTTTTAAATTAGTTTTAGGTTTCAGAGAGTAGATTCCTGAAAAAAATGTGTTTGTTTTATGAAAAATGTGAGTGTGTTACTGCTAAAAAGTTGATTTAAATTTCGTTTTTGGATAAGGGTGATTGCAATATTTCAACAAGTCAATTGAAATTTTCTTGCATGATTAGGGACAGTGGATGCCTAGAAAGATGTTTTTTTAAAATTAGTTTTAGGTTCCAGAGAGTAGATTCCTGAAAAAAATGTGTTTGTTTTATGAAAAATGTGAGTGTGTTACTGCTAAAAAGTTGATTTAAATTTCGTTTTTGGATAAGGGTGATTGCAATACTTCAACAAGTCAATTGAAATTTTCTTGCACGATTAGGGACAGTGGATGCATAGAAAGATTTCTTTTTTAAATTAGTATTAGGTTTCAGAGAGTAGATTCCTGAAAAAAATGTGTTTGTTTTATGAAAAATGTGAGGGTGTTACTGCTAAAAAGTTGATTTAAATTTCGGGTGATTGCAATATTTCAACAAGTCAATTGAAATTTTCTTGCACGATTAGGGACAGTTCATGCCTAGAAAGATGTTTTTTTAAAATTAGTTTTAGGTTCCAGAGAGTAGATTCCTGAAAAAAATGTGTTTGTTTTATGAAAAATGTGAGTGTGTTACTGCTAAAAAGTTAATTTAAATTTCATTTTTGGATAAGGGTGATTGCAATATTTCAACAAGTCAATTAAAATTTTCTTGCACGATTAGGGACAGTGGATGCCTAGAAAGATGTTTTTTAAAAATTTGTTTTAGGTTCCAGAGAGTAGATTCCTGAAAAAAATGTGTTTGTTTTATGAAAAATGTGAGTGTGTTACTGCTAAAAAGTTAATTTAAATTTCATTTTTGGATAAGGGTGATTGCAATATTTCAACAAGTTAATTGAAATTTTCTTGCAAGATTAGGGAGAGTGGATGCCTAGAAAGATGTTTTTTACAAATTCGTTATAGGTTCCAGAGAGTGGATTCCTGAAAAAAAAATTATTTGTTTCATGAATAATGTGAGTGTGTTACTGCAAAAAAGTTGATTTAAATTTCGTTTTTGAATAAGGGTTATTGCAATATTTCAATAAGTCAATTGAAATTTTCTTGCACGATTAGGGACAGTGGATGCATAGAAAGATGTTTTTTTAAAATTAGTTTTAGGTTTCAGAGAGTAGATTCCTGAAAAAAATGTGTTTGTTTTATGAAAAATGTGAGTGTGTTACTGCTAAAAAGTTGATTTAAATTTCGTTTTTGGATAAGGGTGATTGCAATATTTCAACAAGTCAATTGAAATTTTCTTGCACGATTAGGGACAGTGGATGCCTAGAAAGATGTTTTTTTAAAATTAGTTTTAGGTTTCAGAGAGTAGATTCCTGAAAAAAAATGTGTTTGTTTTATGAAAAATGTGAGTGTGTTACTGCTAAAAAGTTGATTTAAATTTCGTTTTTGGATAAGGGTGATTGCAATACTTCAACAAGTCAATTGAAATTTTCTTGCACGATTAGGGACAGTGGATGCCTAGAAAGATGTTTTTTTAAAATTCGTTTTAGGTTCCAGAGAGTAGATTCCTGAAAAAAATGTGTTTGTTTTATGAAAAATGTGAGGGTGTTACTGCTAAAAAGTTGATTTAAATTTCGTTTTTGAATAAGGGTGATTGCAATATTTCAACAAGTCAATTGAAATTTTCTTGCACGATTAGGGACAGTGGATGCCTAGAAAGATGGTTTTTTTAAATTAGTTTTAGGTTCCAGAGAGTAGATTCCTGAAAAAAATGTGTTTGTTTTATGAAAAATGTGAGTGTGTTACTGCTAAAAAGTTGATTTAAATTTCATTTTTTTATAAGGGTGATTGCAATATTTCAACAAGTCAATTGAAATTTTCTTGCACGATTAGGGACAGTGGATGCCTAGAAAGATGTTTTTTTTAAATTAGTTTTAGGTTCCAGAGAATAGATTCCTGAAAAAAATGTGTTTGTTTTATGAAAAATGTGAGTGTGTTACTGTTAAAAAGTTGATTTAAATATCGTTTTTGGATAAGGGTGATTGCAATATTTCAATAAGTTAATTGAAATTTTCTTGGAAGATTAGGGAAGGTGGATGCCTAGAAAGATGTTTTTTTTAAATTAGTTTTAGGTTTCAGAGAGTAGATTCCTGAAAAAAATGTGTTTGTTTTATGAAAAATGTGAGGGTGTTACTGCTAAAAAGTTGATTTAAATTTCGTTTTTGAATAAGGGTGATTGCAATATTTCAACAAGTCAATTGAAATTTTCTTGCACGATTAGGGACAGTGGATGCCTAGAAAGATATTTTTTTAAAATTAGTTTTAGGTTTCAGAGAGTAGATTCCTGAAAAAAATGTGTTTGTTTTATGAAAAATGTGAGTGTGTTACTGCTAAAAAGTTGATTTAAATTTCGTTTTTGGATAAGGGTGATTGCAATATTTCAACAAGTCAATTGAAATTTTCTTGCACGATTAGGGACAGTGGATGCCTAGAAAGATGTTTTTTTAAAATTAGTTTTAGGTTCCAGAGAGTAGATTCCTGAAAAAAATGTGTTTGTTTTATGAAAAATGTGAGTGTGTTACTGCTAAAAAGTTGATTTAAATTTCGTTTTTGGATAAGGGTGATTGCAATACTTCAACAAGTCAATTGAAATTTTCTTGCACGATTAGGGACAGTGGATGCATAGAAAGATTTCTTTTTTAAATTAGTATTAGGTTTCAGAGAGTAGATTCCTGAAAAAAATGTGTTTGTTTTATGAAAAATGTGAGGGTGTTACTGCTAAAAAGTTGATTTAAATTTCGTTTTTGAATAAGGGTGATTGCAATATTTCAACAAGTCAATTGAAATTTTCTTGCACGATTAGGGACAGTTCATGCCTAGAAAGATGTTTTTTTAAAATTAGTTTTAGGTTCCAGAGAGTAGATTCCTGAAAAAAATGTGTTTGTTTTATGAAAAATGTGAGTGTGTTACTGCTAAAAAGTTAATTTAAATTTCATTTTTGGATAAGGGTGATTGCAATATTTCAACAAGTCAATTGAAATTTTCTTGCACGATTAGGGACAGTGGATGCCTAGAAAGATGTTTTTTAAAAATGTGTTTTAGGTTCCAGAGAGTAGATTCCTGAAAAAAATGTGTTTGTTTTATGGAAAATGTGAGTGTGTTACTGCTAAAAAGTTAATTTAAATTTCATTTTTGGATAAGGGTGATTGCAATATTTCAACAAGTTAATTGAAATTTTCTTGCAAGATTAGGGAGAGTGGATGCCTAGAAAGATGTTTTTTACAAATTCGTTATAGGTTCCAGAGAGTGGATTCCTGAAAAAAAATTATTTGTTTCATGAATAATGTGAGTGTGTTACTGCAAAAAAGTTGATTTAAATTTCGTTTTTGAATAAGGGTGATTGCAATATTTCAATAAGTCAATTGAAATTTTCTTGCACGATTAGGGACAGTGGATGCATAGAAAGATGTTTTTTTTAAATTAGTTTTAGGTTTCAGAGAGTAGATTCCTGAAAAAAATGTGTTTGTTTTATGAAAAATGTGAGTGTGTTACTGCTAAAAAGTTGATTTAAATTTCGTTTTTGGATAAGGGTGATTGCAATATTTCAACAAGTCAATTGAAATTTTCTTGCACGATTAGGGACAGTGGATGCCTAGAAAGATGTTTTTTTAAAATTAGTTTTAGGTTTCAGAGAGTAGATTCCTGAAAAAAAATGTGTTTGTTTTATGAAAAATGTGAGTGTGTTACTGCTAAAAAGTTGATTTAAATTTCGTTTTTGGATAAGGGTGATTGCAATATTTCAATAAGTTAATTGAAATTTTCTTGGAAGATTAGGGAGAGTGGATGCCTAGAAAGATGTTTTTTTTAATTAGTTTTAGGTTTCAGAGAGTAGATTCCTGAAAAAAATGTGTTTGTTTTATGAAAAATGTGAGGGTGTTACTGCTAAAAAGTTGATTTAAATTTCGTTTTTGAATAAGGGTGATTGCAATATTTCAACAAGTCAATTGAAATTTTCTTGCACGATTAGGGACAGTGGATGCCTAGAAAGATATTTTTTTAAAATTAGTTTTAGGTTTCAGAGAGTAGATTCCTGAAAAAAATGTGTTTGTTTTATGAAAAATGTGAGTGTGTTACTGCTAAAAAGTTGATTTAAATTTCGTTTTTGGATAAGGGTGATTGCAATATTTCAACAAGTTAATTGAAATTTTCTTGCACGATTAGGGACAGTGGATGCCTAGAAAGATGTTTTTTTAAAATTAGTTTTAGGTTCCAGAGAATAGATTCCTGAAAAAAATGTGTTTGTTTTATGAAAAATGTGAGTGTGTTACTGCTAAAAAGTTGATTTAAATTTCGTTTTTGGATAAGGGTGATTGCAATACTTCAACAAGTCAATTGAAATTTTCTTGCACGATTAGGGACAGTGAATGCATAGAAAGATTTCTTTTTTAAATTAGTATTAGTTTTCAGAGAGTAGATTCCTGAAAAAAATGTGTTTGTTTTATGAAAAATGTGAGGGTGTTACTGCTAAAAAGTTGATTTAAATTTCGTTTTTGAATAAGGGTGATTGCAATATTTCAACAAGTCAATTGAAATTTTCTTGCACGATTAGGGACAGTGGATGCCTAGAAAGATGTTTTTTTAAAATTAGTTTTAGGTTCCAGACAGTAGATTCCTGAAAAAAATGTGTTTGTTTTATGAAAAATGTGAGTGTGTTACTGCTAAAAAGTTAATTTAAATTTCATTTTTGGATAAGGGTGATTGCAATATTTCAACAAGTCAATTGAAATTTTCTTGCACGATTAGGGACAGTGGATGCCTAGAAAGATGTTTTTTAAAATTAGTTTTAGGTTCCAGAGAGTAGATTCCTGAAAAAAATGTGTTTGTTTTATGAAAAATGTGAGTGTGTTACTGCTAAAAAGTTGATTTAAATTTCGTTTTTGGATAAGGGTGATTGCAATATTTCAACAAGTCAATTGAAATTTTCTTGCACGATTAGGGACAGTGGATGCCTAGAAAGATGTTTTTTTAAAATTAGTTTTAGGTTCCAGAGAGTAGATTCCTGAAAAAAATGTGTTTGTTTTATGAAAAATGTGAGTGTGTTACTGCTAAAAAGTTGATTTAAATTTCATTTTTGGATAAGGGTGATTGCAATATTTCAACAAGTCAATTTAAATTTTCTTGCACGATTAGGGACAGTGGATGCCTAGAAAGATGTTTTTTTAAAATTAGTTTTAGGTTCCAGAGAGTAGATTCCTGAAAAAAATGTGTTTGTTTTATGAAAAATGTGAGTGTGTTACTGCTAAAAAGTTGATTTAAATTTCGTTTTTGGATAAGGGTGATTGCAATACTTCAACAAGTTAATTGAAATTTTCTTGCACGATTAGGGAGAGTGGATGCATAGAAAGATATCTTTTTTAAATTAGTATTAGGTTTCACAGAGTAGATTCCTGAAAAAAATGTGTTTGTTTTATGAAAAATGTGAGGGTGTTACTGCTAAAAAGTTGATTTAAATTTCGTTTTTGAATAAGGGTGATTGCAATATTTCAATAAGTCAATTGAAATTTTGTTGCACGATTAGGGACAGTGGATGCCTAGAAAGATGTTTTTTTAAAATTAGTTTTAGGTTTCAGAGAGTAGATTCCTGAAAAAAATGTGTTTGTTTTATGAAAAATGTGAGTGTGTTACTGCTAAAAAGTTGATTTAAATTTCGTTTTTGGATAAGGGTGATTGCAATATTTCAACAAGTCAATTGAAATTTTCTTGCACGATTAGGGACAGTGGATGCCTAGAAAGATGTTTTTTTAAAATTAGTTTTAGGTTCCAGAGAGTAGATTCCTGAAAAAAAATGTTTGTTTTATGAAAAATGTGAGTGTGTTACTGCTAAAAAGTTGATTTAAATTTCGTTTTTGGATAAGGGTGATTGCAATACTTCAACAAGTCAATTGAAATTTTCTTGCACGATTAGGGACAGTGGATGCCTAGAAAGATGTTTTTTTAAAATTAGTTTTAGGTTCCAGAGAGTAGATTCCTGAAAAAAATGTGTTTGTTTTATGAAAAATGTGAGGGTGTTACTGCTAAAAAGTTGATTTAAATTTCATTTTTGGATAAGGGTGATTGCAATATTTCAACAAGTCAATTGAAATTTTCTTGCACGATTAGGGACAGTGGATGCCTAGAAAGATGTTTTTTTAAAATTAGTTTTAGGTTCCAGAGAGTAGATTCCTGAAAAAAATGTGTTTGTTTTATGAAAAATGTGAGTGTGTTACTGCTAAAAAGTTGATTTAAATATCGTTTTTGGATAAGGGTGATTGCAATATTTCAATAAGTTAATTGAAATTTTCTTGGGAGATTAGGGAGAGTGGATGCCTAGAAAGATGTTTTTTTTAAATTAGTTTTAGGTTTCAGAGAGTAGATTCCTGAAAAAAATGTGTTTGTTTTATGAAAAATGTGAGGGTGTTACTGCTAAAAAGTTGATTTAAATTTCGTTTTTGAATAAGGGTGATTGCAATATTTCAACAAGTCAATTGAAATTTTCTTGCACGATTAGGGACAGTGGATGCCTAGAAAGATATTTTTTTTAAATTAGTTTTAGGTTTCAGAGAGTAGATTCCTGAAAAAAATGTGTTTGTTTTATGAAAAATGTGAGTGTGTTACTGCTAAAAAGTTGATTTAAATTTCGTTTTTGGATAAGGGTGATTGCAATATTTCAACAAGTCAATTGAAATTTTCTTGCACGATTAGGGACAGTGGATGCCTAGAAAGATTTTTTTTAAAATTAGTTTTAGGTTCCAGAGAGTAGATTCCTGAAAAAAATGTGTTTGTTTTATGAAAAATGTGAGTGTGTTACTGCTAAAAAGTTGATTTAAATTTCGTTTTTGGATAAGGGTGATTGCAATACTTCAACAAGTCAATTGAAATTTTCTTGCACGATTAGGGACAGTGGATGCATAGAAAGATTTCTTTTTTAAATTAGTATTAGGTTTCAGAGAGTAGATTCCTGAAAAAAATGTGTTTGTTTTATGAAAAATGTGAGGGTGTTACTGCTAAAAAGTTGATTTAAATTTCGTTTTTGAATAAGGGGGATTGCAATATTTCAACAAGTCAATTGAAATTTTCTTGCACGATTAGGGACAGTTCATGCCTAGAAAGATGTTTTTTTAAAATTAGTTTTAGGTTCCAGAGAGTAGATTCCTGAAAAAAATGTGTTTGTTTTATGAAAAATGTGAGTGTGTTACTGCTAAAAAGTTAATTTAAATTTCATTTTTGGATAAGGGTGATTGCAATATTTCAACAAGTCAATTGAAATTTTCTTGCACGATTAGGGACAGTGGATGCCTAGAAAGATGTTTTTTAAAAATTTGTTTTAGGTTCCAGAGAGTAGATTCCTGAAAAAAATGTGTTTGTTTTATGAAAAATGTGAGTGTGTTACTGCTAAAAAGTTAATTTAAATTTCATTTTTGGATAAGGGTGATTGCAATATTTCAACAAGTTAATTGAAATTTTCTTGCAAGATTAGGGAGAGTGGATGCCTAGAAAGATGTTTTTTACAAATTCGTTATAGGTTCCAGAGAGTGGATTCCTGAAAAAAAAATTATTTGTTTCATGAATAATGTGAGTGTGTTACTGCAAAAAAGTTGATTTAAATTTCGTTTTTGAATAAGGGTGATTGCAATATTTCAATAAGTCAATTGAAATTTTCTTGCACGATTAGGGACAGTGGATGCATAGAAAGATGTTTTTTTTAAATTAGTTTTAGGTTTCAGAGAGTAGATTCCTGAAAAAAAATGTGTTTGTTTTATGAAAAATGTGAGTGTGTTACTGCTAAAAAGTTGATTTAAATTTCGTTTTTGGATAAGGGTGATTGCAATATTTCAACAAGTCAATTGAAATTTTCTTGCACGATTAGGGACAGTGGATGCCTAGAAAGATGTTTTTTTTAAATTAGTTTTAGGTTTCAGAGTAGATTCCTGAAAAAAATGTGTTTGTTTTATGAAAAATGTGAGTGTGTTACTGCTAAAAAGTTGATTTAAATTTCGTTTTTGCATAAGGGTGATTTCAATACTTCAACAAGTCAATTGAAATTTTCTTGCACGATTAGGGACAGTGGATGCCTAGAAAGATGTTTTTTAAAAATTAGTTTTAGGTTCCAGAGAGTAGATTCCTGAAAAAAATGTGTTTGTTTTATGAAAAATGTGAGTGTGTTACTGCTAAAAAGTTGATTTAAATTTCGTTTTTGGATAAGGGTGATTGCAATATTTCAACAAGTCAATTGAAATTTTCTTGCACGATTAGGGACAGTGGATGCCTAGAAAGATGTTTTTTTAAAATTAGTTTTAGGTTCCAGAGAGTAGATTCCTGAAAAAAATGTGTTTGTTTTATGAAAAATGTGAGTGTGTTACTGCTAAAAAGTTGATTTAAATTTCATTTTTGGATAAGGGTGATTGCAATATTTCAACAAGTCAATTGAAATTTTCTTGCACGATTAGGGACAGTGGATGCCTAGAAAGATGTTTTTTTAAAATTAGTTTTAGGTTCCAGAGAGTAGATTCCTGAAAAAAATGTGTTTGTTTTATGAAAAATGTGAGTGTGTTACTGCTAAAAAGTTGATTTAAATTTCGTTTTTGGATAAGGGTGATTGCAATACTTCAACAAGTTAATTGAAATTTTCTTGCACGATTAGGGAGAGTGGATGCATAGAAAGATATCTTTTTTAAATTAGTATTAGGTTTCACAGAGTAGATTCCTGAAAAAAATGTGTTTGTTTTATGAAAAATGTGAGGGTGTTACTGCTAAAAAGTTGATTTAAATTTCGTTTTTGAATAAGGGTGATTGCAATATTTCAATAAGTCAATTGAAATTTTGTTGCACGATTAGGGACAGTGGATGCCTAGAAAGATGTTTTTTTAAAATTAGTTTTAGGTTTCAGAGAGTAGATTCCTGAAAAAAATGTGTTTGTTTTATGAAAAATGTGAGTGTGTTACTGCTAAAAAGTTGATTTAAATTTCGTTTTTGGATAAGGGTGATTGCAATATTTCAACAAGTCAATTGAAATTTTCTTGCACGATTAGGGACAGTGGATGCCTAGAAAGATGTTTTTTTAAAATTAGTTTTAGGTTCCAGAGAGTAGATTCCTGAAAAAAAATGTTTGTTTTATGAAAAATGTGAGTGTGTTACTGCTAAAAAGTTGATTTAAATTTCGTTTTTGGATAAGGGTGATTGCAATACTTCAACAAGTCAATTGAAATGTTCTTGCACGATTAGGGACAGTGGATGCCTAGAAAGATGTTTTTTTAAAATTAGTTTTAGGTTCCAGAGAGTAGATTCCTGAAAAAAATGTGTTTGTTTTATGAAAAATGTGAGGGTGTTACTGCTAAAAAGTTGATTTAAATTTCATTTTTGGATAAGGGTGATTGCAATATTTCAACAAGTCAATTGAAATTTTCTTGCACGATTAGGGACAGTGGATGCCTAGAAAGATGTTTTTTTAAAATTAGTTTTAGGTTCCAGAGAGTAGATTCCTGAAAAAAATGTGTTTGTTTTATGAAAAATGTGAGTGTGTTACTGCTAAAAAGTTGATTTAAATATCGTTTTTGGATAAGGGTGATTGCAATATTTCAATAAGTTAATTGAAATTTTCTTGGGAGATTAGGGAGAGTGGATGCCTAGAAAGATGTTTTTTTTAAATTAGTTTTAGGTTTCAGAGAGTAGATTCCTGAAAAAAATGTGTTTGTTTTATGAAAAATGTGAGGGTGTTACTGCTAAAAAGTTGATTTAAATTTCGTTTTTGAATAAGGGTGATTGCAATATTTCAACAAGTCAATTGAAATTTTCTTGCACGATTAGGGACAGTGGATGCCTAGAAAGATATTTTTTTTAAATTAGTTTTAGGTTTCAGAGAGTAGATTCCTGAAAAAAATGTGTTTGTTTTATGAAAAATGTGAGTGTGTTACTGCTAAAAAGTTGATTTAAATTTCGTTTTTGGATAAGGGTGATTGCAATATTTCAACAAGTCAATTGAAATTTTCTTGCACGATTAGGGACAGTGGATGCCTAGAAAGATGTTTTTTTAAAATTAGTTTTAGGTTCCAGAGAGTAGATTCCTGAAAAAAATGTGTTTGTTTTATGAAAAATGTGAGTGTGTTACTGCTAAAAAGTTGATTTAAATTTCGTTTTTGGATAAGGGTGATTGCAATACTTCAACAAGTCAATTGAAATTTTCTTGCACGATTAGGGACAGTGGATGCATAGAAAGATTTCTTTTTTAAATTAGTATTAGGTTTCAGAGAGTAGATTCCTGAAAAAAATGTGTTTGTTTTATGAAAAATGTGAGGGTGTTACTGCTAAAAAGTTGATTTAAATTTCGTTTTTGAATAAGGGTGATTGCAATATTTCAATAAGTCAATTGAAATTTTCTTGCACGATTAGGGACAGTTCATGCCTAGAAAGATGTTTTTTTAAAATTAGTTTTAGGTTCCAGAGAGTAGATTCCTGAAAAAAATGTGTTTGTTTTATGAAAAATGTGAGTGTGTTACTGCTAAAAAGTTAATTTAAATTTCATTTTTGGATAAGGGTGATTGCAATATTTCAACAAGTCAATTGAAATTTTCTTGCACGATTAGGGACAGTGGATGCCTAGAAAGATGTTTTTTAAAAATTTGTTTTAGGTTCCAGAGAGTAGATTCCTGAAAAAAATGTGTTTGTTTTATGAAAAATGTGAGTGTGTTACTGCTAAAAAGTTAATTTAAATTTCATTTTTGGATAAGGGTGATTGCAATATTTCAACAAGTTAATTGAAATTTTCTTGCAAGATTAGGGAGAGTGGATGCCTAGAAAGATGTTTTTTACAAATTCGTTATAGGTTCCAGAGAGTGGATTCCTGAAAAAAAAATTATTTGTTTCATGAATAATGTGAGTGTGTTACTGCAAAAAAGTTGATTTAAATTTCGTTTTTGAATAAGGGTGATTGCAATATTTCAATAAGTCAATTGAAATTTTCTTGCACGATTAGGGACAGTGGATGCATAGAAAGATGTTTTTTTTAAATTAGTTTTAGGTTTCAGAGAGTAGATTCCTGAAAAAAAATGTGTTTGTTTTATGAAAAATGTGAGTGTGTTACTGCTAAAAAGTTGATTTAAATTTCGTTTTTGGATAAGGGTGATTGCAATATTTCAACAAGTCAATTGAAATTTTCTTGCACGATTAGGGACAGTGGATGCCTAGAAAGATGTTTTTTTTAAATTAGTTTTAGGTTTCAGAGTAGATTCCTGAAAAAAATGTGTTTGTTTTATGAAAAATGTGAGTGTGTTACTGCTAAAAAGTTGATTTAAATTTCGTTTTTGCATAAGGGTGATTGCAATACTTCAACAAGTCAATTGAAATTTTCTTGCACGATTAGGGACAGTGGATGCCTAGAAAGATGTTTTTTTAAAATTAGTTTTAGGTTCCAGAGAGTAGATTCCTGAAAAAAATTTGTTTGTTTTATGAAAAATGTGAGGGTGTTACTGCTAAAAAGTTGATTTAAATTTCGTTTTTGAATAAGGGTGATTGCAATATTTCAACAAGTCAATTGAAATTTTCTTGCACGATTAGGGACAGTGGATGCCTAGAAAGATGTTTTTTTAAAATTAGTTTTAGGTTCCAGAGAGTAGATTCCTGAAAAAAATGTGTTTGTTTTATGAAAAATGTGAGGGTGTTACTACTAAAAAGTTGATTTAAATTTCGTTTTTGAATAAGGGTGATTGCAATATTTCAACAAGTCAATTGAAATTTTCTTGCACGATTAGGGACAGTGGATGCCTAGAAAGATGGTTTTTTTAAATTAGTTTTAGGTTCCAGAGAGTAGATTCCTGAAAAAAAATGTGTTTGTTTTATGAAAAATGTGAGTGTGTCACTGCTAAAAAGTTGATTTAAATTTCATTTTTGGATAAGGGTGATTGCAATATTTCAACAAGTCAATTGAAATTTTCTTGCACGATTAGGGACAGTGGATGCCTAGAAAGATGTTTTTTTTTAAATTAGTTTTAGGTTCCAGAGAATAGATTCCTGAAAAAAATGTGTTTGTTTTATGAAAAATGTGAGTGTGTTACTGCTAAAAAGTTGATTTAAATATCGTTTTTGGATAAGGGTGATTGCAATATTTCAATAAGTTGATTGAAATTTTCTTGGAAGATTAGGGAGAGTGGATGCCTAGAAAGATGTTTTTTTTAAATTAGTTTTAGGTTTCAGAGAGTAGATTCCTGAAAAAAATGTGTTTGTTTTATGAAAAATGTGAGGGTGTTACTGCTAAAAAGTTGATTTAAATTTCGTTTTTGAATAAGGGTGATTGCAATATTTCAACAAGTCAATTGAAATTTTCTTGCACGATTAGGGACAGTGGATGCCTAGAAAGATATTTTTTTAAAATTAGTTTTAGGTTTCAGAGAGTAGATTCCTGAAAAAAATGTGTTTGTTTTATGAAAAATGTGAGTGTGTTACTGCTAAAAAGTTAATTTAAATTTCATTTTTGGATAAGGGTGAGTGCAATATTTCAACAAGTCAATTGAAATTTTCTTGCACGATTAGGGACAGTGGATGCCTAGAAAGATGTTTTTTTAAAATTAGTTTTAGGTTCCAGAGAGTAGATTCCTGAAAAAAATGTGTTTGTTTTATGAAAAATGTGAGTGTGTTACTGCTAAAAAGTTGATTTAAATTTCGTTTTTGGATAAGGGTGATTGCAATACTTCAACAAGTCAATTGAAATTTTCTTGCACGATTAGGGACAGTGGATGCATAGAAAGATTTCTTTTTTAAATTAGTATTAGTTTTCAGAGAGTAGATTCCTGAAAAAAATGTGTTTGTTTTATGAAAAATGTGAGGGTGTTACTGCTAAAAAGTTGATTTAAATTTCGTTTTTGAATAAGGGTGATTGCAATATTTCAACAAGTCAATTGAAATTTTCTTGCACGCTTAGGGACAATGGATGCCTAGAAAGATGTTTTTTTAAAATTAGTTTTAGGTTCCAGAGAGTAGATTCCTGAAAAAAATGTGTTTGTTTTATGAAAAATGTGAGTGTGTTACTGCTAAAAAGTTGATTTAAATTTCATTTTTGGATAAGGGTGATTGCAATATTTCAACAAGTCAATTGAAATTTTCTTGCACGATTAGGGACAGTGGATGCCTAGAAAGATGTTTTTTTAAAATTAGTTTTAGGTTCCAGAGAGTAGATTCCTGAAAAAAATGTGTTTGTTTTATGAAAAATGTGAGTGTGTTACTGCTAAAAAGTTGATTTAAATTTCATTTTTGGATAAGGGTGATTGCAATATTTCAACAAGTCAATTGAAATTTTCTTGCACGATTAGGGACAGTGGATGCCTAGAAAGATGTTTTTTTAAAATTAGTTTTAGGTTCCAGAGAGTAGATTCCTGAAAAAAATGTGTTTGTTTTATGAAAAATGTGAGTGTGTTACTGCTAAAAAGTTGATTTAAATTTCGTTTTTGGATAAGGGTGATTGCAATACTTCAACAAGTTAATTGAAATTTTCTTGCACGATTAGGGAGAGTGGATGCATAGAAAGATATCTTTTTTAAATTAGTATTAGGTTTCACAGAGTAGATTCCTGAAAAAAATGTGTTTGTTTTATGAAAAATGTGAGGGTGTTACTGCTAAAAAGTTGATTTAAATTTCGTTTTTGAATAAGGGTGATTGCAATATTTCAATAAGTCAATTGAAATTTTGTTGCACGATTAGGGACAGTGGATGCCTAGAAAGATGTTTTTTTAAAATTAGTTTTAGGTTTCAGAGAGTAGATTCCTGAAAAAAATGTGTTTGTTTTATGAAAAATGTGAGTGTGTTACTGCTAAAAAGTTGATTTAAATTTCGTTTTTGGATAAGGGTGATTGCAATATTTCAACAAGTCAATTGAAATTTTCTTGCACGATTAGGGACAGTGGATGCCTAGAAAGATGTTTTTTTAAAATTAGTTTTAGGTTCCAGAGAGTAGATTCCTGAAAAAAAATGTTTGTTTTATGAAAAATGTGAGTGTGTTACTGCTAAAAAGTTGATTTAAATTTCGTTTTTGGATAAGGGTGATTGCAATACTTCAACAAGTCAATTGAAATTTTCTTGCACGATTAGGGACAGTGGATGCCTAGAAAGATGTTTTTTTAAAATTAGTTTTAGGTTCCAGAGAGTAGATTCCTGAAAAAAATGTGTTTGTTTTATGAAAAATGTGAGGGTGTTACTGCTAAAAAGTTGATTTAAATTTCGTTTTTGAATAAGGGTGATTGCAATATTTCAACAAGTCAATTGAAATTTTCTTGCACGATTAGGGACAGTGGATGCCTAGAAAGATGTTTTTTTAAAATTAGTTTTAGGTTCCAAAGAGTAGATTCCTGAAAAAAATGTGTTTGTTTTATGAAAAATGTGAGTGTGTTACTGCTAAAAAGTTGATTTAAATTTCATTTTTGGATAAGGGTGATTGCAATATTTCAACAAGTCAATTGAAATTTTCTTGCACGATTAGGGACAGTGGATGCCTAGAAAGATGTTTTTTTAAAATTAGTTTTAGGTTCCAGAGAGTAGATTCCTGAAAAAAATGTGTTTGTTTTATGAAAAATGTGAGTGTGTTACTGCTAAAAAGTTGATTTAAATATCGTTTTTGGATAAGGGTGATTGCAATATTTCAATAAGTTAATTGAAATTTTCTTGGGAGATTAGGGAGAGTGGATGCCTAGAAAGATGTTTTTTTTAAATTAGTTTTAGGTTTCAGAGAGTAGATTCCTGAAAAAAATATGTTTGTTTTATGAAAAATGTGAGGGTGTTACTGCTAAAAAGTTGATTTAAATTTCGTTTTTGAATAAGGGTGATTGCAATATTTCAACAAGTCAATTGAAATTTTCTTGCACGATTAGGGACAGTGGATGCCTAGAAAGATATTTTTTTAAAATTAGTTTTAGGTTTCAGAGAGTAGATTCCTGAAAAAAATGTGTTTGTTTTATGAAAAATGTGAGTGTGTTACTGCTAAAAAGTTGATTTAAATTTCGTTTTTGGATAAGGGTGATTGCAATATTTCAACAAGTCAATTGAAATTTTCTTGCACGATTAGGGACAGTGGATGCCTAGAAAGATGTTTTTTTAAAATTAGTTTTAGGTTCCAGAGAGTAGATTCCTGAAAAAAATGTGTTTGTTTTATGAAAAATGTGAGGGTGTTACTGCTAAAAAGTTGATTTAAATTTCGTTTTTGAATAAGGGTGATTGCAATATTTCAACAAGTCAATTGAAATTTTCTTGCACGATTAGGGACAGTTCATGCCTAGAAAGATGTTTTTTTAAAATTAGTTTTAGGTTCCAGAGAGTAGATTCCTGAAAAAAATGTGTTTGTTTTATGAAAAATGTGAGTGTGTTACTGCTAAAAAGTTAATTTAAATTTCATTTTTGGATAAGGGTGATTGCAATATTTCAACAAGTCAATTGAAATTTTCTTGCACGATTAGGGACAGTGGATGCCTAGAAAGATGTTTTTTTAAAATTAGTTTTAGGTTCCAGAGAGTAGATTCCTGAAAAAAATGTGTTTGTTTTATGAAAAATGTGAGTGTGTTACTGCTAAAAAGTTGATTTAAATTTCATTTTTGGATAAGGGTGATTGCAATATTTCAACAAGTCAATTGAAATTTTCTTGCACGATTAGGGACAGTGGATGCCTAGAAAGATGTTTTTTTAAAATTAGTTTTAGGTTCCAGAGAGTAGATTCCTGAAAAAAATGTGTTTGTTTTATGAAAAATGTGAGTGTGTTACTGCTAAAAAGTTGATTTAAATTTCGTTTTTGGATAAGGGTGATTGCAATACTTCAACAAGTTAATTGAAATTTTCTTGCACGATTAGGGAGAGTGGATGCATAGAAAGATATCTTTTTTAAATTAGTATTAGGTTTCACAGAGTAGATTCCTGAAAAAAAATGTGTTTGTTTTATGAAAAATGTGAGGGTGTTACTGCTAAAAAGTTGATTTAAATTTCGTTTTTGAATAAGGGTGATTGCAATATTTCAATAAGTCAATTGAAATTTTGTTGCACGATTAGGGACAGTGGATGCCTAGAAAGATGTTTTTTTAAAATTAGTTTTAGGTTTCAGAGAGTAGATTCCTGAAAAAAATGTGTTTGTTTTATGAAAAATGTGAGTGTGTTACTGCTAAAAAGTTGATTTAAATTTCGTTTTTGGATAAGGGTGATTGCAATATTTCAACAAGTCAATTGAAATTTTCTTGCACGATTAGGGACAGTGGATGCCTAGAAAGATGTTTTTTTAAAATTAGTTTTAGGTTCCAGAGAGTAGATTCCTGAAAAAAAATGTTTGTTTTATGAAAAATGTGAGTGTGTTACTGCTAAAAAGTTGATTTAAATTTCGTTTTTGGATAAGGGTGATTGCAATACTTCAACAAGTCAATTGAAATTTTCTTGCACGATTAGGGACAGTGGATGCCTAGAAAGATGTTTTTTTAAAATTAGTTTTAGGTTCCAGAGAGTAGATTCCTGAAGAAAATGTGTTTGTTTTATGAAAAATGTGAGGGTGTTACTGCTAAAAAGTTGATTTAAATTTCGTTTTTGAATAAGGGTGATTGCAATATTTCAACAAGTCAATTGAAATTTTCTTGCACGATTAGGGACAGTGGATGCCTAGAAAGATGTTTTTTTTAAATTAGTTTTAGGTTCCAGAGAGTAGATTCCTGAAAAAAATGTGTTTGTTTTATGAAAAATGTGAGTGTGTTACTGCTAAAAAGTTGATTTAAATATCGTTTTTGGATAAGGGTGATTGCAATATTTCAATAAGTTAATTGAAATTTTCTTGGGAGATTAGGGAGAGTGGATGCCTAGAAAGATGTTTTTTTTAAATTAGTTTTAGGTTTCAGAGAGTAGATTCCTGAAAAAAATGTGTTTGTTTTATGAAAAATGTGAGGGTGTTACTGCTAAAAAGTTGATTTAAATTTCGTTTTTGGATAAGGGTGATTGCAATATTTCAACAAGTCAATTGAAATTTTCTTGCACGATTAGGGACAGTGGATGCCTAGAAAGATATTTTTTTAAAATTAGTTTTAGGTTTCAGAGAGTAGATTCCTGAAAAAAATGTGTTTGTTTTATGAAAAATGTGAGTGTGTTACTGCTAAAAAGTTGATTTAAATTTCGTTTTTGGATAAGGGTGATTGCAATACTTCAACAAGTCAATTGAAATTTTCTTGCACGATTAGGGACAGTGGATGCATAGAAAGATTTCTTTTTTAAATTAGTATTAGGTTTCAGAGAGTAGATTCCTGAAAAAAATTTGTTTGTTTTATGAAAAATGTGAGGGTGTTACTGCTAAAAAGTTGATTTAAATTTCGTTTTTGAATAAGGGTGATTGCAATATTTCAACAAGTCAATTGAAATTTTCTTGCACGATTAGGGACAGTTCATGCCTAGAAAGATGTTTTTTTAAAATTAGTTTTAGGTTCCAGAGAGTAGATTCCTGAAAAAAATGTGTTTGTTTTATGAAAAATGTGAGTGTGTTACTGCTAAAAAGTTAATTTAAATTTCATTTTTGGATAAGGGTGATTGCAATATTTCAACAAGTCAATTGAAATTTTCTTGCACGATTAGGGACAGTGGATGCCTAGAAAGATGTTTTTTAAAAATTTGTTTTAGGTTCCAGAGAGTAGATTCCTGAAAAAAATGTGTTTGTTTTATGAAAAATGTGAGTGTGTTACTGCTAAAAAGTTAATTTAAATTTCATTTTTGGATAAGGGTGATTGCAATATTTCAACAAGTTAATTGAAATTTTCTTGCAAGATTAGGGAGAGTGGATGCCTAGAAAGATGTTTTTTACAAATTCGTTATAGGTTCCAGAGAGTGGATTCCTGAAAAAAAAATTATTTGTTTCATGAATAATGTGAGTGTGTTACTGCAAAAAAGTTGATTTAAATTTCGTTTTTGAATAAGGGTGATTGCAATATTTCAATAAGTCAATTGAAATTTTCTTGCACGATTAGGGACAGTGGATGCATAGAAAGATTTTTTTTTTAAATTAGTTTTAGGTTTCAGAGAGTAGATTCCTGAAAAAAATGTGTTTGTTTTATGAAAAATGTGAGTGTGTTACTGCTAAAAAGTTGATTTAAATTTCGTTTTTGGATAAGGGTGATTGCAATATTTCAACAAGTCAATTGAAATTTTCTTGCACGATTAGGGACAGTGGATGCCTAGAAAGATGTTTTTTTAAAATTAGTTTTAGGTTTCAGAGAGTAGATTCCTGAAAAAAAATGTGTTTGTTTTATGAAAAATGTGAGTGTGTTACTGCTAAAAAGTTGATTTAAATTTCGTTTTTGGATAAGGGTGATTGCAATACTTCAACAAGTCAATTGAAATTTTCTTGCACGATTAGGGACAGTGGATGCCTAGAAAGATGTTTTTTTTAAAGTTAGTTTTAGGTTCCAGAGAGTAGATTCCTGAAAAAAATGTGTTTGTTTTATGAAAAATGTGAGGGTGTTACTGCTAAAAAGTTGATTTAAATTTCGTTTTTGAATAAGGGTGATTGCAATATTTCAACAAGTCAATTGAAATTTTCTTGCACGATTAGGGACAGTGGATGCCTAGAAAGATGGTTTTTTTAAATTAGTTTTAGGTTCCAGAGAGTAGATTCCTGAAAAAAATGTTTTTTGTTTTATGAAAAATGTGAGTGTGTCACTGCTAAAAAGTTGATTTAAATTTCATTTTTGGATAAGGGTGATTGCAATATTTCAACAAGTCAATTGAAATTTTCTTGCACGATTAGGGACAGTGGATGCCTAGAAAGATGTTTTTTTTAAATTAGTTTTAGGTTCCAGAGAATAGATTCCTGAAAAAATGTGTTTGTTTTATGAAAAATGTGAGTGTGTTACTGCTAAAAAGTTGATTTAAATATCGTTTTTGGATAAGGGTGATTGCAATATTTCAATAAGTTGATTGAAATTTTCTTGGAAGATTAGGGAGAGTGGATGCCTAGAAAGATGTTTTTTTTAAATTAGTTTTAGGTTTCAGAGAGTAGATTCCTGAAAAAAATGTGTTTGTTTTATGAAAAATGTGAGGGTGTTACTGCTAAAAAGTTAATTTAAATTTCGTTTTTGAATAAGGGTGATTGCAATATTTCAACAAGTCAATTGAAATTTTCTTGCACGATTAGGGACAGTGGATGCCTAGAAAGATATTTTTTTAAAATTAGTTTTAGGTTTCAGAGAGTAGATTCCTGAAAAAAATGTGTTTGTTTTATGAAAAATGTGAGTGTGTTACTGCTAAAAAGTTGATTTAAATTTCGTTTTTGGATAAGGGTGATTGCAATATTTCAACAAGTCAATTGAAATTTTCTTGCACGATTAGGGACAGTGGATGCCTAGAAAGATGTTTTTTTAAAATTAGTTTTAGGTTCCAGAGAGTAGATTCCTGAAAAAAATGTGTTTGTTTTATGAAAAATGTGAGTGTGTTACTTCTAAAAAGTTGATTTAAATTTCGTTTTTGGATAAGGGTGATTGCAATACTTCAACAAGTCAATTGAAATTTTCTTGCACGATTAGGGACAGTGGATGCATAGAAAGATTTCTTTTTTAAATTAGTATTAGGTTTCAGAGAGTAGATTCCTGAAAAAAATGTGTTTGTTTTATGAAAAATGTGAGGGTGTTACTGCTAAAAAGTTGATTTGAATTTCGTTTTTGAATAAGGGTGATTGCAATATTTCAACAAGTCAATTGAAATTTTCTTGCACGATTAGGGACAGTTCATGCCTAGAAAGATGTTTTTTTAAAATTAGTTTTAGGTTCCAGAGAGTAGATTCCTGAAAAAAATGTGTTTGTTTTATGAAAAATGTGAGTGTGTTACTGCTAAAAAGTTAATTTAAATTTCATTTTTGGATAAGGGTGATTGCAATATTTCAACAAGTCAATTGACATTTTCTTGCACGATTAGGGACAGTGGATGCCTAGAAAGATGTTTTTTAAAAATTTGTTTTAGGTTCCAGAGAGTAGATTCCTGAAAAAAAAATTATTTGTTTCATGAATAATGTGAGTGTGTTACTGCAAAAAAGTTGATTTAAATTTCGTTTTTGAATAAGGGTGATTGCAATATTTCAATAAGTCAATTGAAATTTTCTTGCACGATTAGGGACAGTGGATGCATAGAAAGATGTTTTTTTTAAATTAGTTTTAGGTTTCAGAGAGTAGATTCCTGAAAAAAATGTGTTTGTTTTATGAAAAATGTGAGTGTGTTACTGCTAAAAAGTTGATTTAAATTTCGTTTTTGGATAAGGGTGATTGCAATATTTCAACAAGTCAATTGAAATTTTCTTGCACGATTAGGGACAGTGGATGCCTAGAAAGATGTTTTTTTAAAATTAGTTTTAGGTTCCAGAGAGTAGATTCCTGAAAAAAATGTGTTTGTTTTATGAAAAATGTGAGTGTGTTACTGCTAAAAAGTTGATTTAAATTTCGTTTTTGGATAAGGGTGATTGCAATACTTCAACAAGTTAATTGAAATTTTCTTGCACGATTAGGGAGAGTGGATGCATAGAAAGATATCTTTTTTAAATTAGTATTAGGTTTCACAGAGTAGATTCCTGAAAAAAATGTGTTTGTTTTATGAAAAATGTGAGGGTGTTACTGCTAAAAAGTTGATTTAAATTTCGTTTTTGAATAAGGGTGATTGCAATATTTCAATAAGTCAATTGAAATTTTGTTGCACGATTAGGGACAGTGGATGCCTAGAAAGATGTTTTTTTAAAATTAGTTTTAGGTTTCAGAGAGTAGATTCCTGAAAAAAATGTGTTTGTTTTATGAAAAATGTGAGTGTGTTACTGCTAAAAAGTTGATTTAAATTTCGTTTTTGGATAAGGGTGATTGCAATATTTCAACAAGTCAATTGAAATTTTCTTGCACGATTAGGGACAGTGGATGCCTAGAAAGATGTTTTTTTAAAATTAGTTTTAGGTTCCAGAGAGTAGATTCCTGAAAAAAAATGTTTGTTTTATGAAAAATGTGAGTGTGTTACTGCTAAAAAGTTGATTTAAATTTCGTTTTTGGATAAGGGTGATTGCAATACTTCAACAAGTCAATTGAAATTTTCTTGCACGATTAGGGACAGTGGATGCCTAGAAAGATGTTTTTTTAAAATTAGTTTTAGGTTCCAGAGAGTAGATTCCTGAAGAAAATGTGTTTGTTTTATGAAAAATGTGAGGGTGTTACTGCTAAAAAGTTGATTTAAATTTCGTTTTTGAATAAGGGTGATTGCAATATTTCAACAAGTCAATTGAAATTTTCTTGCACGATTAGGGACAGTGGATGCCTAGAAAGATGTTTTTTTTAAATTAGTTTTAGGTTCCAGAGAGTAGATTCCTGAAAAAAATGTGTTTGTTTTATGAAAAATGTGAGTGTGTTACTGCTAAAAAGTTGATTTAAATATCGTTTTTGGATAAGGGTGATTGCAATATTTCAATAAGTTAATTGAAATTTTCTTGGGAGATTAGGGAGAGTGGATGCCTAGAAAGATGTTTTTTTTAAATTAGTTTTAGGTTTCAGAGAGTAGATTCCTGAAAAAAATGTGTTTGTTTTATGAAAAATGTGAGGGTGTTACTGCTAAAAAGTTGATTTAAATTTCGTTTTTGGATAAGGGTGATTGCAATATTTCAACAAGTCAATTGAAATTTTCTTGCACGATTAGGGACAGTGGATGCCTAGAAAGATATTTTTTTAAAATTAGTTTTAGGTTTCAGAGAGTAGATTCCTGAAAAAAATGTGTTTGTTTTATGAAAAATGTGAGTGTGTTACTGCTAAAAAGTTGATTTAAATTTCGTTTTTGGATAAGGGTGATTGCAATACTTCAACAAGTCAATTGAAATTTTCTTGCACGATTAGGGACAGTGGATGCATAGAAAGATTTCTTTTTTAAATTAGTATTAGGTTTCAGAGAGTAGATTCCTGAAAAAAATTTGTTTGTTTTATGAAAAATGTGAGGGTGTTACTGCTAAAAAGTTGATTTAAATTTCGTTTTTGAATAAGGGTGATTGCAATATTTCAACAAGTCAATTGAAATTTTCTTGCACGATTAGGGACAGTTCATGCCTAGAAAGATGTTTTTTTAAAATTAGTTTTAGGTTCCAGAGAGTAGATTCCTGAAAAAAATGTGTTTGTTTTATGAAAAATGTGAGTGTGTTACTGCTAAAAAGTTAATTTAAATTTCATTTTTGGATAAGGGTGATTGCAATATTTCAACAAGTCAATTGAAATTTTCTTGCACGATTAGGGACAGTGGATGCCTAGAAAGATGTTTTTTAAAAATTTGTTTTAGGTTCCAGAGAGTAGATTCCTGAAAAAAATGTGTTTGTTTTATGAAAAATGTGAGTGTGTTACTGCTAAAAAGTTAATTTAAATTTCATTTTTGGATAAGGGTGATTGCAATATTTCAACAAGTTAATTGAAATTTTCTTGCAAGATTAGGGAGAGTGGATGCCTAGAAAGATGTTTTTTACAAATTCGTTATAGGTTCCAGAGAGTGGATTCCTGAAAAAAAAATTATTTGTTTCATGAATAATGTGAGTGTGTTACTGCAAAAAAGTTGATTTAAATTTCGTTTTTGAATAAGGGTGATTGCAATATTTCAATAAGTCAATTGAAATTTTCTTGCACGATTAGGGACAGTGGATGCATAGAAAGATTTTTTTTTTAAATTAGTTTTAGGTTTCAGAGAGTAGATTCCTGAAAAAAATGTGTTTGTTTTATGAAAAATGTGAGTGTGTTACTGCTAAAAAGTTGATTTAAATTTCGTTTTTGGATAAGGGTGATTGCAATATTTCAACAAGTCAATTGAAATTTTCTTGCACGATTAGGGACAGTGGATGCCTAGAAAGATGTTTTTTTAAAATTAGTTTTAGGTTTCAGAGAGTAGATTCCTGAAAAAAAATGTGTTTGTTTTATGAAAAATGTGAGTGTGTTACTGCTAAAAAGTTGATTTAAATTTCGTTTTTGGATAAGGGTGATTGCAATACTTCAACAAGTCAATTGAAATTTTCTTGCACGATTAGGGACAGTGGATGCCTAGAAAGATGTTTTTTTTAAAGTTAGTTTTAGGTTCCAGAGAGTAGATTCCTGAAAAAAATGTGTTTGTTTTATGAAAAATGTGAGGGTGTTACTGCTAAAAAGTTGATTTAAATTTCGTTTTTGAATAAGGGTGATTGCAATATTTCAACAAGTCAATTGAAATTTTCTTGCACGATTAGGGACAGTGGATGCCTAGAAAGATGGTTTTTTTAAATTAGTTTTAGGTTCCAGAGAGTAGATTCCTGAAAAAAATGTTTTTTGTTTTATGAAAAATGTGAGTGTGTCACTGCTAAAAAGTTGATTTAAATTTCATTTTTGGATAAGGGTGATTGCAATATTTCAACAAGTCAATTGAAATTTTCTTGCACGATTAGGGACAGTGGATGCCTAGAAAGATGTTTTTTTTAAATTAGTTTTAGGTTCCAGAGAATAGATTCCTGAAAAAATGTGTTTGTTTTATGAAAAATGTGAGTGTGTTACTGCTAAAAAGTTGATTTAAATATCGTTTTTGGATAAGGGTGATTGCAATATTTCAATAAGTTGATTGAAATTTTCTTGAAAGATTAGGGAGAGTGGATGCCTAGAAAGATGTTTTTTTTAAATTAGTTTTAGGTTTCAGAGAGTAGATTCCTGAAAAAAATGTGTTTGTTTTATGAAAAATGTGAGGGTGTTACTGCTAAAAAGTTAATTTAAATTTCGTTTTTGAATAAGGGTGATTGCAATATTTCAACAAGTCAATTGAAATTTTCTTGCACGATTAGGGACAGTGGATGCCTAGAAAGATATTTTTTTAAAATTAGTTTTAGGTTTCAGAGAGTAGATTCCTGAAAAAAATGTGTTTGTTTTATGAAAAATGTGAGTGTGTTACTGCTAAAAAGTTGATTTAAATTTCGTTTTTGGATAAGGGTGATTGCAATATTTCAACAAGTCAATTGAAATTTTCTTGCACGATTAGGGACAGTGGATGCCTAGAAAGATGTTTTTTTAAAATTAGTTTTAGGTTCCAGAGAGTAGATTCCTGAAAAAAATGTGTTTGTTTTATGAAAAATGTGAGTGTGTTACTTCTAAAAAGTTGATTTAAATTTCGTTTTTGGATAAGGGTGATTGCAATACTTCAACAAGTCAATTGAAATTTTCTTGCACGATTAGGGACAGTGGATGCATAGAAAGATTTCTTTTTTAAATTAGTATTAGGTTTCAGAGAGTAGATTCCTGAAAAAAATGTGTTTGTTTTATGAAAAATGTGAGGGTGTTACTGCTAAAAAGTTGATTTGAATTTCGTTTTTGAATAAGGGTGATTGCAATATTTCAACAAGTCAATTGAAATTTTCTTGCACGATTAGGGACAGTTCATGCCTAGAAAGATGTTTTTTTAAAATTAGTTTTAGGTTCCAGAGAGTAGATTCCTGAAAAAAATGTGTTTGTTTTATGAAAAATGTGAGTGTGTTACTGCTAAAAAGTTAATTTAAATTTCATTTTTGGATAAGGGTGATTGCAATATTTCAACAAGTCAATTGACATTTTCTTGCACGATTAGGGACAGTGGATGCCTAGAAAGATGTTTTTTAAAAATTTGTTTTAGGTTCCAGAGAGTAGATTCCTGAAAAAAAAATTATTTGTTTCATGAATAATGTGAGTGTGTTACTGCAAAAAAGTTGATTTAAATTTCGTTTTTGAATAAGGGTGATTGCAATATTTCAATAAGTCAATTGAAATTTTCTTGCACGATTAGGGACAGTGGATGCATAGAAAGATGTTTTTTTTAAATTAGTTTTAGGTTTCAGAGAGTAGATTCCTGAAAAAAATGTGTTTGTTTTATGAAAAATGTGAGTGTGTTACTGCTAAAAAGTTGATTTAAATTTCGTTTTTGGATAAGGGTGATTGCAATATTTCAACAAGTCAATTGAAATTTTCTTGCACGATTAGGGACAGTGGATGCCTAGAAAGATGTTTTTTTAAAATTAGTTTTAGGTTTCAGAGAGTAGATTCCTGAAAAAAAATGTGTTTGTTTTATGAAAAATGTGAGTGTGTTACTGCTAAAAAGTTGATTTAAATTTCGTTTTTGGATAGGGGTGATTGCAATACTTCAACAAGTCAATTGAAATTTTCTTGCACGATTAGGGACAGTGGATGCCTAGAAAGATGTTTTTTTAAAATTAGTTTTAGGTTCCAGAGAGTAGATTCCTGAAAAAAATGTGTTTGTTTTATGAAAAATGTGAGGGTGTTACTGCTAAAAAGTTGATTTAAATTTCGTTTTTGAATAAGGGTGATTGCAATATTTCAACAAGTCAATTGAAATTTTCTTGCACGATTAGGGACAGTGGATGCCTAGAAAGATGTTTTTTTAAAATTAGTTTTAGGTTCCAGAGAGTAGATTCCTGAAAAAAATGTGTTTGTTTTATGAAAAATGTGAGTGTGTTACTGCTAAAAAGTTGAATAAAATTTCATTTTTGGATAAGGGTGATTGCAATATTTCAACAAGTCAATTGAAATTTTCTTGCACGATTAGGGACAGTGGATGCCTAGAAAGATCTTTTTTTTAAATTAGTTTTAGGTTCCAGAGAATAGATTCCTGAAAAAAATGTGTTTGTTTTATGAAAAATGTGAGTGTGTTACTGCTAAAAAGTTGATTTAAATATCGTTTTTGGATAAGGGTGATTGCAATATTTCAATAAGTTAATTGAAATTTTCTTGGAAGATTAGGGAGAGTGGATGCCTAGAAAGATGTTTTTTTAATTAGTTTTAGGTTTCAGAGAGTAGATTCCTGAAAAAAATGTGTTTGTTTTATGAAAAATGTGAGGGTGTTACTGCTAAAAAGTTGATTTAAATTTCGTTTTTGAATAAGGGTGATTGCAATATTTCAACAAGTCAATTGAAATTTTCTTGCACGATTAGGGACAGTGGATGCCTAGAAAGATATTTTTTTAAAATTAGTTTTAGGTTTCAGAGAGTAGATTCCTGAAAAAAAAGTGTTTGTTTTATGAAAAATGTGAGTGTGTTACTGCTAAAAAGTTGATTTAAATTTCGTTTTTGGATAAGGGTGATTGCAATATTTCAACAAGTTAATTGAAATTTTCTTGCACGATTAGGGACAGTGGATGCCTAGAAAGATGTTTTTTTAAAATTAGTTTTAGGTTCCAGAGAATAGATTCCTGAAAAAAATGTGTTTGTTTTATGAAAAATGTGAGTGTGTTACTGCTAAAAAGTTGATTTAAATTTCGTTTTTGGATAAGGGTGATTGCAATACTTCAACAAGTCAATTGAAATTTTCTTGCACGATTAGGGACAGTGAATGCATAGAAAGATTTCTTTTTTAAATTAGTATTAGTTTTCAGAGAGTAGATTCCTGAAAAAAATGTGTTTGTTTCATGAAAAATGTGAGGGTGTTACTGCTAAAAAGTTGATTTAAATTTCGTTTTTGAATAAGGGTGATTGCAATATTTCAACAAGTCAATTGAAATTTTCTTGCACGCTTAGGGACAATGGATGCCTAGAAAGATGTTTTTTTAAAATTAGTTTTAGGTTCCAGAGAGTAGATTCCTGAAAAAAATGTGTTTGTTTTATGAAAAATGTGAGTGTGTTACTGCTAAAAAGTTGATTTAAATTTCATTTTTGGATAAGGGTGATTGCAATATTTCAACAAGTCAATTGAAATTTTCTTGCACGATTAGGGACAGTGGATGCCTAGAAAGATGTTTTTTTAAAATTAGTTTTAGGTTCCAGAGAGTAGATTCCTGAAAAAAATGTGTTTGTTTTATGAAAAATGTGAGTGTGTTACTGCTAAAAAGTTGATTTAAATATCGTTTTTGGATGAGGGTGATTGCAATATTTCAATAAGTTAATTGAAATTTTCTTGGAAGATTAGGGAGAGTGGATGCCTAGAAAGATGTCTTTTTTTAATTAGTTTTAGGTTTCAGAGAGTAGATTCCTGAAAAAAATTTGTTTGTTTTATGAAAAATGTGAGGGTGTTACTGCTAAAAAGTTGATTTAAATTTCGTTTTTGAATAAGGGTGATTGCAATATTTCAACAAGTCAATTGAAAATTTCTTGCACGATTAGGGACAGTGGATGCCTAGAAAGATTTCTTTTTTAAATTAGTATTAGGTTTCAGAGAGTAGATTCCTGAAAAAAATGTGTTTGTTTTATGAAAAATGTGAGGGTGTTACTGCTAAAAAGTTGATTTAAATTTCGTTTTTGAATAAGGGTGATTGCAATATTTCAACAAGTCAATTGAAATTTTTTTGCACGATTAGGGACAGTGGATGCCTAGAAAGATGTTTTTTTAAAATTAGTTTTAGGTTCCAGAGAGTAGATTCCTGAAAAAAATTTGTTTGTTTTATGAAAAATGTGAGTGTGTTACTGCTAAAAAGTTGATTTAAATTTCATTTTTGGATAGGGGTGATTGCAATATTTCAACAAGTCAATTGAAATTTTCTTGCACGATTAGGGACAGTGGATGCCTAGAAAGATGTTTTTTTTAAATTAGTTTTAGGTTCCAGAGAGTAGATTCCTGAAAAAAATGTGTTTGTTTTATGAAAAATGTGAGGGTGTTACTGCTAAAAAGTTGATTTAAATTTCGTTTTTGAATAAGGGTGATTGCAATATTTCAACCAGTCAATTGAAATTTTCTTGCACGATTAGGGACAGTGGATGCCTAGAAAGATGTTTTTTTAAAATTAGTTTTAGGTTCCAGAGAGTAGATTCCTGAAAAAAATGTGTTTGTTTTATGAAAAATGTGAGTGTGTTACTGCTAAAAAGTTGATTTAAATTTCGTTTTTGGATAAGGGTGATTGCAATATTTCAACAAGTCAATTGAAATTTTCTTGCACGATTAGGGACAGTGGATGCCTAGAAAGATGTTTTTTTAAAATTTGTTTAAGGTTCCAGAGAGTAGATTCCTGAAAAAAATGTGTTTGTTTTATGAAAAATGTGAGTGTGTTACTGCTAAAAAGTTGATTTAAATTTCGTTTTTGGATAAGGGTGATTGCAATACTTCAACAAGTCAATTGAAATTTTCTTGCACGATTAGGGACAGTGGATGCCTAGAAAGATGTTTTTTTTAAATTAGTTTTAGGTTCCAGAGAGTAGATTCCTGAAAAAAATGTGTTTGTTTTATGAAAAATGTGAGGGTGTTACTGCTAAAAAGTTGATTTAAATTTCGTTTTTGAATAAGGGTGATTGCAATATTTCAACAAGTCAATTGAAATTTTCTTGCACGATTAGGGACAGTGGATGCCTAGAAAGATGTTTTTTTAAAATTAGTTTTAGGTTCCAGACAGTAGATTCCTGAAAAAAATGTGTTTGTTTTATGAAAAATGTGAGTGTGTTACTGCTAAAAAGTTGATTTAAATTTCATTTTTGGATAAGGGTGATTGCAATATTTCAACAAGTCAATTGAAATTTTCTTGCACGATTAGGGACAGTGGATGCCTAGAAAGATGTTTTTTTAAAATTAGTTTTAGGTTCCAGAGAGTAGATTCCTGAAAAAAATGTGTTTGTTTTATGAAAAATGTGAGTGTGTTACTGCTAAAAAGTTGATTTAAATTTCGTTTTTGGATAAGGGTGATTGCAATACTTCAACAAGTTAATTGAAATTTTCTTGCACGATTAGGGAGAGTGGATGCATAGAAAGATATCTTTTTTAAATTAGTATTAGGTTTCACAGAGTAGATTCCTGAAAAAAATGTGTTTGTTTTATGAAAAATGTGAGGGTGTTACTGCTAAAAAGTTGATTTAAATTTCGTTTTTGAATAAGGGTGATTGCAATATTTCAATAAGTCAATTGAAATTTTGTTGCACGATTAGGGACAGTGGATGCCTAGAAAGATGTTTTTTTAAAATTAGTTTTAGGTTTCAGAGAGTAGATTCCTGAAAAAAATGTGTTTGTTTTATGAAAAATGTGAGTGTGTTACTGCTAAAAAGTTGATTTAAATTTCGTTTTTGGATAAGGGTGATTGCAATATTTCAACAAGTCAATTGAAATTTTCTTGCACGATTAGGGACAGTGGATGCCTAGAAAGATGTTTTTTTAAAATTAGTTTTAGGTTCCAGAGAGTAGATTCCTGAAAAAAAATGTTTGTTTTATGAAAAATGTGAGTGTGTTACTGCCAAAAAGTTGATTTAAATTTCGTTTTTGGATAAGGGTGATTGCAATACTTCAACAAGTCAATTGAAATTTTCTTGCACGATTAGGGACAGTGGATGCCTAGAAAGATGTTTTTTTAAAATTAGTTTTAGGTTCCAGAGAGTAGATTCCTGAAGAAAATGTGTTTGTTTTATGAAAAATGTGAGGGTGTTACTGCTAAAAAGTTGATTTAAATTTCGTTTTTGAATAAGGGTGATTGCAATATTTCAACAAGTCAATTGAAATTTTCTTGCACGATTAGGGACAGTGGATGCCTAGAAAGATGTTTTTTTTAAATTAGTTTTAGGTTCCAGAGAGTAGATTCCTGAAAAAAATGTGTTTGTTTTATGAAAAATGTGAGTGTGTTACTGCTAAAAAGTTGATTTAAATATCGTTTTTGGATAAGGGTGATTGCAATATTTCAATAAGTTAATTGAAATTTTCTTGGGAGATTAGGGAGAGTGGATGCCTAGAAAGATGTTTTTTTTAAATTAGTTTTAGGTTTCAGAGAGTAGATTCCTGAAAAAAATGTGTTTGTTTTATGAAAAATGTGAGGGTGTTACTGCTAAAAAGTTGATTTAAATTTCGTTTTTGGATAAGGGTGATTGCAATATTTCAACAAGTCAATTGAAATTTTCTTGCACGATTAGGGACAGTGGATGCCTAGAAAGATATTTTTTTAAAATTAGTTTTAGGTTTCAGAGAGTAGATTCCTGAAAAAAATTTGTTTGTTTTATGAAAAATGTGAGTGTGTTACTGCTAAAAAGTTGATTTAAATTTCGTTTTTGGATAAGGGTGATTGCAATACTTCAACAAGTCAATTGAAATTTTCTTGCACGATTAGGGACAGTGGATGCATAGAAAGATTTCTTTTTTAAATTAGTATTAGGTTTCAGAGAGTAGATTCCTGAAAAAAATTTGTTTGTTTTATGAAAAATGTGAGTGTGTTACTTCTAAAAAGTTGATTTAAATTTCGTTTTTGGATAAGGGTGATTGCAATACTTCAACAAGTCAATTGAAATTTTCTTGCACGATTAGGGACAGTGGATGCATAGAAAGATTTCTTTTTTAAATTAGTATTAGGTTTCAGAGAGTAGATTCCTGAAAAAAATGTGTTTGTTTTATGAAAAATGTGAGGGTGTTACTGCTAAAAAGTTGATTTGAATTTCGTTTTTGAATAAGGGTGATTGCAATATTTCAACAAGTCAATTGAAATTTTCTTGCACGATTAGGGACAGTTCATGCCTAGAAAGATGTTTTTTTAAAATTAGTTTTAGGTTCCAGAGAGTAGATTCCTGAAAAAAATGTGTTTGTTTTATGAAAAATGTGAGTGTGTTACTGCTAAAAAGTTAATTTAAATTTCATTTTTGGATAAGGGTGATTGCAATATTTCAACAAGTCAATTGACATTTTCTTGCACGATTAGGGACAGTGGATGCCTAGAAAGATGTTTTTTAAAAATTTGTTTTAGGTTCCAGAGAGTAGATTCCTGAAAAAAAAATTATTTGTTTCATGAATAATGTGAGTGTGTTACTGCAAAAAAGTTGATTTAAATTTCGTTTTTGAATAAGGGTGATTGCAATATTTCAATAAGTCAATTGAAATTTTCTTGCACGATTAGGGACAGTGGATGCATAGAAAGATGTTTTTTTTAAATTAGTTTTAGGTTTCAGAGAGTAGATTCCTGAAAAAAATGTGTTTGTTTTATGAAAAATGTGAGTGTGTTACTGCTAAAAAGTTGATTTAAATTTCGTTTTTGGATAAGGGTGATTGCAATATTTCAACAAGTCAATTGAAATTTTCTTGCACGATTAGGGACAGTGGATGCCTAGAAAGATGTTTTTTTAAAATTAGTTTTAGGTTTCAGAGAGTAGATTCCTGAAAAAAAATGTGTTTGTTTTATGAAAAATGTGAGTGTGTTACTGCTAAAAAGTTGATTTAAATTTCGTTTTTGGATAGGGGTGATTGCAATACTTCAACAAGTCAATTGAAATTTTCTTGCACGATTAGGGACAGTGGATGCCTAGAAAGATGTTTTTTTAAAATTAGTTTTAGGTTCCAGAGAGTAGATTCCTGAAAAAAATGTGTTTGTTTTATGAAAAATGTGAGGGTGTTACTGCTAAAAAGTTGATTTAAATTTCGTTTTTGAATAAGGGTGATTGCAATATTTCAACAAGTCAATTGAAATTTTCTTGCACGATTAGGGACAGTGGATGCCTAGAAAGATATTTTTTTTAAATTAGTTTTAGGTTCCAGAGAGTAGATTCCTGAAAAAAATGTGTTTGTTTTATGAAAAATGTGAGTGTGTTACTGCTAAAAAGTTGAATAAAATTTCATTTTTGGATAAGGGTGATTGCAATATTTCAACAAGTCAATTGAAATTTTCTTGCACGATTAGGGACAGTGGATGCCTAGAAAGATCTTTTTTTTAAATTAGTTTTAGGTTCCAGAGAATAGATTCCTGAAAAAAATGTGTTTGTTTTATGAAAAATGTGAGTGTGTTACTGCTAAAAAGTTGATTTAAATATCGTTTTTGGATAAGGGTGATTGCAATATTTCAATAAGTTAATTGAAATTTTCTTGGAAGATTAGGGAGAGTGGATGCCTAGAAAGATGTTTTTTTAATTAGTTTTAGGTTTCAGAGAGTAGATTCCTGAAAAAAATGTGTTTGTTTTATGAAAAATGTGAGGGTGTTACTGCTAAAAAGTTGATTTAAATTTCGTTTTTGAATAAGGGTGATTGCAATATTTCAACAAGTCAATTGAAATTTTCTTGCACGATTAGGGACAGTGGATGCCTAGAAAGATATTTTTTTAAAATTAGTTTTAGGTTTCAGAGAGTAGATTCCTGAAAAAAAAGTGTTTGTTTTATGAAAAATGTGAGTGTGTTACTGCTAAAAAGTTGATTTAAATTTCGTTTTTGGATAAGGGTGATTGCAATATTTCAACAAGTTAATTGAAATTTTCTTGCACGATTAGGGACAGTGGATGCCTAGAAAGATGTTTTTTTAAAATTAGTTTTAGGTTCCAGAGAATAGATTCCTGAAAAAAATGTGTTTGTTTTATGAAAAATGTGAGTGTGTTACTGCTAAAAAGTTGATTTAAATTTCGTTTTTGGATAAGGGTGATTGCAATACTTCAACAAGTCAATTGAAATTTTCTTGCACGATTAGGGACAGTGAATGCATAGAAAGATTTCTTTTTTAAATTAGTATTAGTTTTCAGAGAGTAGATTCCTGAAAAAAATGTGTTTGTTTCATGAAAAATGTGAGGGTGTTACTGCTAAAAAGTTGATTTAAATTTCGTTTTTGAATAAGGGTGATTGCAATATTTCAACAAGTCAATTGAAATTTTCTTGCACGCTTAGGGACAATGGATGCCTAGAAAGATGTTTTTTTAAAATTAGTTTTAGGTTCCAGAGAGTAGATTCCTGAAAAAAATGTGTTTGTTTTATGAAAAATGTGAGTGTGTTACTGCTAAAAAGTTGATTTAAATTTCATTTTTGGATAAGGGTGATTGCAATATTTCAACAAGTCAATTGAAATTTTCTTGCACGATTAGGGACAGTGGATGCCTAGAAAGATGTTTTTTTAAAATTAGTTTTAGGTTCCAGAGAGTAGATTCCTGAAAAAAATGTGTTTGTTTTATGAAAAATGTGAGTGTGTTACTGCTAAAAAGTTGATTTAAATATCGTTTTTGGATGAGGGTGATTGCAATATTTCAATAAGTTAATTGAAATTTTCTTGGAAGATTAGGGAGAGTGGATGCCTAGAAAGATGTCTTTTTTTAATTAGTTTTAGGTTTCAGAGAGTAGATTCCTGAAAAAAATTTGTTTGTTTTATGAAAAATGTGAGGGTGTTACTGCTAAAAAGTTGATTTAAATTTCGTTTTTGAATAAGGGTGATTGCAATATTTCAACAAGTCAATTGAAAATTTCTTGCACGATTAGGGACAGTGGATGCCTAGAAAGATTTCTTTTTTAAATTAGTATTAGGTTTCAGAGAGTAGATTCCTGAAAAAAATGTGTTTGTTTTATGAAAAATGTGAGGGTGTTACTGCTAAAAAGTTGATTTAAATTTCGTTTTTGAATAAGGGTGATTGCAATATTTCAACAAGTCAATTGAAATTTTTTTGCACGATTAGGGACAGTGGATGCCTAGAAAGATGTTTTTTTAAAATTAGTTTTAGGTTCCAGAGAGTAGATTCCTGAAAAAAATTTGTTTGTTTTATGAAAAATGTGAGTGTGTTACTGCTAAAAAGTTGATTTAAATTTCATTTTTGGATAGGGGTGATTGCAATATTTCAACAAGTCAATTGAAATTTTCTTGCACGATTAGGGACAGTGGATGCCTAGAAAGATGTTTTTTTTAAATTAGTTTTAGGTTCCAGAGAGTAGATTCCTGAAAAAAATGTGTTTGTTTTATGAAAAATGTGAGGGTGTTACTGCTAAAAAGTTGATTTAAATTTCGTTTTTGAATAAGGGTGATTGCAATATTTCAACCAGTCAATTGAAATTTTCTTGCACGATTAGGGACAGTGGATGCCTAGAAAGATGTTTTTTTAAAATTAGTTTTAGGTTCCAGAGAGTAGATTCCTGAAAAAAATGTGTTTGTTTTATGAAAAATGTGAGTGTGTTACTGCTAAAAAGTTGATTTAAATTTCGTTTTTGGATAAGGGTGATTGCAATATTTCAACAAGTCAATTGAAATTTTCTTGCACGATTAGGGACAGTGGATGCCTAGAAAGATGTTTTTTTAAAATTTGTTTAAGGTTCCAGAGAGTAGATTCCTGAAAAAAATGTGTTTGTTTTATGAAAAATGTGAGTGTGTTACTGCTAAAAAGTTGATTTAAATTTCGTTTTTGGATAAGGGTGATTGCAATACTTCAACAAGTCAATTGAAATTTTCTTGCACGATTAGGGACAGTGGATGCCTAGAAAGATGTTTTTTTTAAATTAGTTTTAGGTTCCAGAGAGTAGATTCCTGAAAAAAATGTGTTTGTTTTATGAAAAATGTGAGGGTGTTACTGCTAAAAAGTTGATTTAAATTTCGTTTTTGAATAAGGGTGATTGCAATATTTCAACAAGTCAATTGAAATTTTCTTGCACGATTAGGGACAGTGGATGCCTAGAAAGATGTTTTTTTAAAATTAGTTTTAGGTTCCAGACAGTAGATTCCTGAAAAAAATGTGTTTGTTTTATGAAAAATGTGAGTGTGTTACTGCTAAAAAGTTGATTTAAATTTCATTTTTGGATAAGGGTGATTGCAATATTTCAACAAGTCAATTGAAATTTTCTTGCACGATTAGGGACAGTGGATGCCTAGAAAGATGTTTTTTTAAAATTAGTTTTAGGTTCCAGAGAGTAGATTCCTGAAAAAAATGTGTTTGTTTTATGAAAAATGTGAGTGTGTTACTGCTAAAAAGTTGATTTAAATTTCGTTTTTGGATAAGGGTGATTGCAATACTTCAACAAGTTAATTGAAATTTTCTTGCACGATTAGGGAGAGTGGATGCATAGAAAGATATCTTTTTTAAATTAGTATTAGGTTTCACAGAGTAGATTCCTGAAAAAAATGTGTTTGTTTTATGAAAAATGTGAGGGTGTTACTGCTAAAAAGTTGATTTAAATTTCGTTTTTGAATAAGGGTGATTGCAATATTTCAATAAGTCAATTGAAATTTTGTTGCACGATTAGGGACAGTGGATGCCTAGAAAGATGTTTTTTTAAAATTAGTTTTAGGTTTCAGAGAGTAGATTCCTGAAAAAAATGTGTTTGTTTTATGAAAAATGTGAGTGTGTTACTGCTAAAAAGTTGATTTAAATTTCGTTTTTGGATAAGGGTGATTGCAATATTTCAACAAGTCAATTGAAATTTTCTTGCACGATTAGGGACAGTGGATGCCTAGAAAGATGTTTTTTTAAAATTAGTTTTAGGTTCCAGAGAGTAGATTCCTGAAAAAAAATGTTTGTTTTATGAAAAATGTGAGTGTGTTACTGCCAAAAAGTTGATTTAAATTTCGTTTTTGGATAAGGGTGATTGCAATACTTCAACAAGTCAATTGAAATTTTCTTGCACGATTAGGGACAGTGGATGCCTAGAAAGATGTTTTTTTAAAATTAGTTTTAGGTTCCAGAGAGTAGATTCCTGAAGAAAATGTGTTTGTTTTATGAAAAATGTGAGGGTGTTACTGCTAAAAAGTTGATTTAAATTTCGTTTTTGAATAAGGGTGATTGCAATATTTCAACAAGTCAATTGAAATTTTCTTGCACGATTAGGGACAGTGGATGCCTAGAAAGATGTTTTTTTTAAATTAGTTTTAGGTTCCAGAGAGTAGATTCCTGAAAAAAATGTGTTTGTTTTATGAAAAATGTGAGTGTGTTACTGCTAAAAAGTTGATTTAAATATCGTTTTTGGATAAGGGTGATTGCAATATTTCAATAAGTTAATTGAAATTTTCTTGGGAGATTAGGGAGAGTGGATGCCTAGAAAGATGTTTTTTTTAAATTAGTTTTAGGTTTCAGAGAGTAGATTCCTGAAAAAAATGTGTTTGTTTTATGAAAAATGTGAGGGTGTTACTGCTAAAAAGTTGATTTAAATTTCGTTTTTGGATAAGGGTGATTGCAATATTTCAACAAGTCAATTGAAATTTTCTTGCACGATTAGGGACAGTGGATGCCTAGAAAGATATTTTTTTAAAATTAGTTTTAGGTTTCAGAGAGTAGATTCCTGAAAAAAATTTGTTTGTTTTATGAAAAATGTGAGTGTGTTACTGCTAAAAAGTTGATTTAAATTTCGTTTTTGGATAAGGGTGATTGCAATACTTCAACAAGTCAATTGAAATTTTCTTGCACGATTAGGGACAGTGGATGCATAGAAAGATTTCTTTTTTAAATTAGTATTAGGTTTCAGAGAGTAGATTCCTGAAAAAAATTTGTTTGTTTTATGAAAAATGTGAGGGTGTTACTGCTAAAAAGTTGATTTAAATTTCGTTTTTGAATAAGGGTGATTGCAATATTTCAACAAGTCAATTGAAATTTTCTTGCACGATTAGGGACAGTTCATGCCTAGAAAGATGTTTTTTTAAAATTAGTTTTAGGTTCCAGAGAGTAGATTCCTGAAAAAAATGTGTTTGTTTTATGAAAAATGTGAGTGTGTTACTGCTAAAAAGTTAATTTAAATTTCATTTTTGGATAAGGGTGATTGCAATATTTCAACAAGTCAATTGAAATTTTCTTGCACGATTAGGGCCAGTGGATGCCTAGAAAGATGTTTTTTAAAAATTTGTTTTAGGTTCCAGAGAGTAGATTCCTGAAAAAAATGTGTTTGTTTTATGAAAAATGTGAGTGTGTTACTGCTAAAAAGTTAATTTAAATTTCATTTTTGGATAAGGGTGATTGCAATATTTCAACAAGTTAATTGAAATTTTCTTGCAAGATTAGGGAGAGTGGATGCCTAGAAAGATGTTTTTTACAAATTCGTTATAGGTTCCAGAGAGTGGATTCCTGAAAAAAAAATTATTTGTTTCATGAATAATGTGAGTGTGTTACTGCAAAAAAGTTGATTTAAATTTCGTTTTTGAATAAGGGTGATTGCAATATTTCAATAAGTCAATTGAAATTTTCTTGCACGATTAGGGACAGTGGATGCATAGAAAGATGTTTTTTTAAAATTAGTTTTAGGTTTCAGAGAGTAGATTCCTGAAAAAAATGTGTTTGTTTTATGAAAAATGTGAGGGTGTTACTGCTAAAAAGTTGATTTAAATTTCGTTTTTGAATAAGGGTGATTGCAATATTTCAACAAGTCAATTGAAATTTTCTTGCACGATTAGGGACAGTGGATGCCTAGAAAGATGGTTTTTTTAAATTAGTTTTAGGTTCCAGAGAGTAGATTCCTGAAAAAAATGTGTTTGTTTTATGAAAAATGTGAGTGTGTTACTGCTAAAAAGTTGATTTAAATTTCATTTTTGGATAAGGGTGATTGCAATATTTCAACAAGTCAATTGAAATTTTCTTGCACGATTAGGGACAGTGGATGCCTAGAAAGATGTTTTTTTAAAATTAGTTTTAGGTTCCAGAGAGTAGATTCCTGAAAAAAATGTGTTTGTTTTATGAAAAATGTGAGTGTGTTACTGCTAAAAAGTTGATTTAAATTTCGTTTTTGGATAAGGGTGATTGCAATACTTCAACAAGTTAATTGAAATTTTCTTGCACGATTAGGGAGAGTGGATGCATAGAAAGATATCTTTTTTAAATTAGTATTAGGTTTCACAGAGTAGATTCCTGAAAAAAATGTGTTTGTTTTATGAAAAATGTGAGGGTGTTACTGCTAAAAAGTTGATTTAAATTTCGTTTTTGGATAAGGGTGATTGCAATATTTCAACAAGTCAATTGAAATTTTCTTGCACGATTAGGGACAGTGGATGCCTAGAAAGATGTTTTTTTAAAATTAGTTTTAGGTTCCAGAGAGTAGATTCCTGAAAAAAATGTGTTTGTTTTATGAAAAATGTGAGGGTGTTACTGCTAAAAAGTTGATTTAAATTTCGTTTTTGAATAAGGGTGATTGCAATATTTCAACAAGTCAATTGAAATTTTCTTGCACGATTAGGGACAGTGGATGCCTAGAAAGATGTTTTTTTAAAATTAGTTTTAGGTTCCAGAGAGTAGATTCCTGAAAAAAATGTGTTTGTTTTATGAAAAATGTGAGTGTGTTACTGCTAAAAAGTTGATTTAAATTTCATTTTTGGATAAGGGTGATTGCAATATTTCAACAAGTCAATTGAAATTTTCTTGCACGATTAGGGACAGTGGATGCCTAGAAAGATGTTTTTTTAAAATTAGTTTTAGGTTCCAGAGAGTAGATTCCTGAAAAAAATGTGTTTGTTTTATGAAAAATGTGAGTTTGTTACTGCTAAAAAGTTGATTTAAATATCGTTTTTGGATAAGGGTGATTGCAATATTTCAATAAGTTAATTGAAATTTTCTTGGAAGATTAGGGAGAGTGGATGCCTAGAAAGATGTTTTTTTAAATTAGTTTTAGGTTTCAGAGAGTAGATTCCTGAAAAAAATGTGTTTGTTTTATGAAAAATGTGAGGGTGTTACTGCTAAAAAGTTGATTTAAATTTCGTTTTTGAATAAGGGTGATTGCAATATTTCAACAAGTCAATTGAAATTTTCTTGCACGATTAGGGACAGTGGATGCCTAGAAAGATATTTTTTTAAAATTAGTTTTAGGTTTCAGAGAGTAGATTCCTGAAAAAAATGTGTTTGTTTTATGAAAAATGTGAGTGTGTTACTGCTAAAAAGTTGATTTAAATTTCGTTTTTGGATAAGGGTGATTGCAATATTTCAACAAGTCAATTGAAATTTTCTTGCACGATTAGGGACAGTGGATGCCTAGAAAGATGTTTTTTTAAAATTAGTTTTAGGTTCCAGAGAGTAGATTCCTGAAAAAAATGTGTTTGTTTTATGAAAAATGTGAGTGTGTTACTGCTAAAAAGTTGATTTAAATTTCGTTTTTGGATAAGGTTGATTGCAATATTTCAACAAGTCAATTGAAATTTTCTTGCACGATTAGGGACAGTGGATGCCTAGAAAGATGTTTTTTTAAAATTAGTTTTAGGTTTCAGAGAGTAGATTCCTGAAAAAAATGTGTTTGTTTTATGAAAAATGTGAGTGTGTTACTGCTAAAAAGTTGATTTAAATTTCGTTTTTGGATAAGGGTGATTGCAATACTTCAACAAGTCAATTGAAATTTTCTTGCACGATTAGGGACAGTGGATGCCTAGAAAGATGTTTTTTTAAAATTAGTTTTAGGTTCCAGAGAGTAGATTCCTGAAAAAAATGTGTTTGTTTTATGAAAAATGTGAGGGTGTTACTGCTAAAAAGTTGATTTAAATTTCGTTTTTGAATAAGGGTGATTGCAATATTTCAACAAGTCAATTGAAATTTTCTTGCACGATTAGGGACAGTGGATGCCTAGAAAGATGGTTTTTTTAAATTAGTTTTAGGTTCCAGAGAGTAGATTCCTGAAAAAAATGTGTTTGTTTTATGAAAAATGTGAGTGTGTTACTGCTAAAAAGTTGATTTAAATTTCATTTTTGGATAAGGGTGATTGCAATATTTCAACAAGTCAATTGAAATTTTCTTGCACGATTAGGGACAGTGGATGCCTAGAAAGATGTTTTTTTTAAATTAGTTTTAGGTTCCAGAGAATAGATTCCTGAAAAAAATGTGTTTGTTTTATGAAAAATGTGAGTGTGTTACTGCTAAAAAGTTGATTTAAATATCGTTTTTGGATAAGGGTGATTGCAATATTTCAATAAGTTAATTGAAATTTTCTTGGAAGATTAGGGAGAGTGGATGCCTAGAAAGATGTTTTTTTTAAATTAGTTTTAGGTTTCAGAGAGTAGATTCCTGAAAAAAATGTGTTTGTTTTATGAAAAATGTGAGGGTGTTACTGCTAAAAAGTTGATTTAAATTTCGTTTTTGAATAAGGGTGATTGCAATATTTCAACAAGTCAATTGAAATTTTCTTGCACGATTAGGGACAGTGGATGCCTAGAAAGATATTTTTTTAAAATTAGTTTTAGGTTTCAGAGAGTAGATTCCTGAAAAAAATGTGTTTGTTTTATGAAAAATGTGAGTGTGTTACTGCTAAAAAGTTGATTTAAATTTCGTTTTTGGATAAGGGTGATTGCAATATTTCAACAAGTCAATTGAAATTTTCTTGCACGATTAGGGACAGTGGATGCCTAGAAAGATGTTTTTTTAAAATTAGTTTTAGGTTCCAGAGAGTAGATTCCTGAAAAAAATGTGTTTGTTTTATGAAAAATGTGAGTGTGTTACTGCTAAAAAGTTGATTTAAATTTCGTTTTTGGATAAGGGTGATTGCAATACTTCAACAAGTCAATTGAAATTTTCTTGCACGATTAGGGACAGTGGATGCATAGAAAGATTTCTTTTTTAAATTAGTATTAGGTTTCAGAGAGTAGATTCCTGAAAAAAATGTGTTTGTTTCATGAAAAATGTGAGGGTGTTACTGCTAAAAAGTTGATTTAAATTTCGTTTTTGAATAAGGGTGATTGCAATATTTCAACAAGTCAATTGAAATTTTCTTGCACGATTAGGGACAGTTCATGCCTAGAAAGATGTTTTTTTAAAATTAGTTTTAGGTTCCAGAGAGTAGATTCCTGAAAAAAATGTGTTTGTTTTATGAAAAATGTGAGTGTGTTACTGCTAAAAAGTTAATTTAAATTTCATTTTTGGATAAGGGTGATTGCAATATTTCAACAAGTCAATTGAAATTTTCTTGCACGATTAGAGACAGTGGATGCCTAGAAAGATGTTTTTTTAAAATTTGTTTAAGGTTCCAGAGAGTAGATTCCTGAAAAAAATGTGTTTGTTTTATGAAAAATGTGAGTGTGTTACTGCTAAAAAGTTGATTTAAATTTCGTTTTTGGATAAGGGTGATTGCAATACTTCAACAAGTCAATTGAAATTTTCTTGCACGATTAGGGACAGTGGATGCCTAGAAAGATGTTTTTTTAAAATTAGTTTTAGGTTCCAGAGAGTAGATTCCTGAAAAAAATGTGTTTGTTTTATGAAAAATGTGAGGGTGTTACTGCTAAAAAGTTAATTTAAATTTCATTTTTGGATAAGGGTGATTGCAATATTTCAACAAGTCAATTGAAATTTTCTTGCACGATTAGGGACAGTGGATGCCTAGAAAGATGTTTTTTTAAAATTAGTTTTAGGTTCCAGAGAGTAGATTCCTGAAAAAAATGTGTTTGTTTTATGAAAAATGTGAGTGTGTTACTGCTAAAAAGTTGATTTAAATTTCATTTTTGGATAAGGGTGATTGCAATATTTCAACAAGTCAATTGAAATTTTCTTGCACGATTAGGGACAGTGGATGCCTAGAAAGATGTTTTTTTAAAATTAGTTTTAGGTTCCAGAGAGTAGATTCCTGAAAAAAATGTGTTTGTTTTATGAAAAATGTGAGTGTGTTACTGCTAAAAAGTTGATTTAAATTTCGTTTTTGGATAAGGGTGATTGCAATACTTCAACAAGTTAATTGAAATTTTCTTGCACGATTAGGGAGAGTGGATGCATAGAAAGATATCTTTTTTAAATTAGTATTAGGTTTCACAGAGTAGATTCCTGAAAAAAATGTGTTTGTTTTATGAAAAATGTGAGGGTGTTACTGCTAAAAAGTTGATTTAAATTTCGTTTTTGGATAAGGGTGATTGCAATATTTCAACAAGTCAATTGAAATTTTCTTGCACGATTAGGGACAGTGGATGCCTAGAAAGATTTTTTTTTAAATTAGTTTTAGGTTCCAGAGAGTAGATTCCTGAAAAAAATGTGTTTGTTTTATGAAAAATGTGAGGGTGTTACTGCTAAAAAGTTGATTTAAATTTCGTTTTTGAATAAGGGTGATTGCAATATTTCAACAAGTCAATTGAAATTTTCTTGCACGATTAGGGACAGTGGATGCCTAGAAAGATGTTTTTTTTAAATTAGTTTTAGGTTCCAGAGAGTAGATTCCTGAAAAAAATGTGTTTGTTTTATGAAAAATGTGAGGGTGTTACTGCTAAAAAGTTGATTTAAATTTCGTTTTTGAATAAGGGTGATTGCAATATTTCAACAAGTCAATTGAAATTTTCTTGCACGATTAGGGACAGTGGATGCCTAGAAAGATATTTTTTTAAAATTAGTTTTAGGTTTCAGAGAGTAGATTCCTGAAAAAAATGTGTTTGTTTTATGAAAAATGTGAGTGTGTTACTGCTAAAAAGTTGATTTAAATTTCGTTTTTGGATAAGGGTGATTGCAATATTTCAACAAGTCAATTGAAATTTTCTTGCACGATTAGGGACAGTGGATGCCTAGAAAGATGTTTTTTTAAAATTAGTTTTAGGTTCCAGAAAGTAGATTCCTAAAAAAATGTGTTTGTTTTATGAAAAATGTGAGTGTGTTACTGCTAAAAAGTTGATTTAAATTTCGTTTTTGGATAAGGTTGATTGCAATATTTCAACAAGTCAATTGAAATTTTCTTGCACGATTAGGGACAGTGGATGCCTAGAAAGATGTTTTTTTAAAATTAGTTTTAGGTTTCAGAGAGTAGATTCCTGAAAAAAAATGTGTTTGTTTTATGAAAAATGTGAGTGTGTTACTGCTAAAAAGTTGATTTAAATTTCGTTTTTGGATAAGGGTGATTGCAATACTTCAACAAGTCAATTGAAATTTTCTTGCACGATTAGGGACAGTGGATGCCTAGAAAGATGTTTTTTTAAAATTAGTTTTAGGTTCCAGAGAGTAGATTCCTGAAAAAAATGTGTTTGTTTTATGAAAAATGTGAGGGTGTTACTGCTAAAAAGTTGATTTAAATTTCGTTTTTGAATAAGGGTGATTGCAATATTTCAACAAGTCAATTGAAATTTTCTTGCACGATTAGGGACAGTGGATGCCTAGAAAGATGGTTTTTTTAAATTAGTTTTAGGTTCCAGAGAGTAGATTCCTGAAAAAAATGTGTTTGTTTTATGAAAAATGTGAGTGTGTTACTGCTAAAAAGTTGATTTAAATTTCATTTTTGGATAAGGGTGATTGCAATATTTCAACAAGTCAATTGAAATTTTCTTGCACGATTAGGGACAGTGGATGCCTAGAAAGATGTTTTTTTAAAATTAGTTTTAGGTTCCAGAGAATAGATTCCTGAAAAAAATGTGTTTGTTTTATGAAAAATGTGAGTGTGTTACTGCTAAAAAGTTGATTTAAATATCGTTTTTGGATAAGGGTGATTGCAATATTTCAATAAGTTAATTGAAATTTTCTTGGAAGATTAGGGAGAGTGGATGCCTAGAAAGATGTTTTTTTTAAATTAGTTTTAGGTTTCAGAGAGTAGATTCCTGAAAAAAATGTGTTTGTTTTATGAAAAATGTGAGGGTGTTACTGCTAAAAAGTTGATTTAAATTTCGTTTTTGAATAAGGGTGATTGCAATATTTCAACAAGTCAATTGAAATTTTCTTGCACGATTAGGGACAGTGGATGCCTAGAAAGATATTTTTTTAAAATTAGTTTTAGGTTTCAGAGAGTAGATTCCTGAAAAAAATGTGTTTGTTTTATGAAAAATGTGAGTGTGTTACTGCTAAAAAGTTGATTTAAATTTCGTTTTTGGATAAGGGTGATTGCAATATTTCAACAAGTCAATTGAAATTTTCTTGCACGATTAGGGACAGTGGATGCCTAGAAAGATGTTTTTTTAAAATTAGTTTTAGGTTCCAGAGAGTAGATTCCTGAAAAAAATGTGTTTGTTTTATGAAAAATGTGAGTGTGTTACTGCTAAAAAGTTGATTTAAATTTCGTTTTTGGATAAGGGTGATTGCAATACTTCAACAAGTCAATTGAAATTTTCTTGCACGATTAGGGACAGTGGATGCATAGAAAGATTTCTTTTTTAAATTAGTATTAGGTTTCAGAGAGTAGATTCCTGAAAAAAATGTGTTTGTTTTATGAAAAATGTGAGGGTGTTACTGCTAAAAAGTTGATTTAAATTTCGTTTTTGAATAAGGGTGATTGCAATATTTCAACAAGTCAATTGAAATTTTCTTGCACGATTAGGGACAGTTCATGCCTAGAAAGATGTTTTTTTAAAATTAGTTTTAGGTTCCAGAGAGTAGATTCCTGAAAAAAATGTGTTTGTTTTATGAAAAATGTGAGTGTGTTACTGCTAAAAAGTTAATTTAAATTTCATTTTTGGATAAGGGTGATTGCAATATTTCAACAAGTCAATTGAAATTTTCTTGCACGATTAGAGACAGTGGATGCCTAGAAAGATGTTTTTTTAAAATTTGTTTAAGGTTCCAGAGAGTAGATTCCTGAAAAAAATGTGTTTGTTTTATGAAAAATGTGAGTGTGTTACTGCTAAAAAGTTGATTTAAATTTCGTTTTTGGATAAGGGTGATTGCAATACTTCAACAAGTCAATTGAAATTTTCTTGCACGATTAGGGACAGTGGATGCCTAGAAAGATGTTTTTTTTAAATTAGTTTTAGGTTCCAGAGAGTAGATTCCTGAAAAAAATGTGTTTGTTTTATGAAAAATGTGAGGGTGTTACTGCTAAAAAGTTGATTTAAATTTCGTTTTTGAATAAGGGTGATTGCAATATTTCAACAAGTCAATTGAAATTTTCTTGCACGATTAGGGACAGTGGATGCCTAGAAAGATGTTTTTTTTAAATTAGTTTTAGGTTCCAGACAGTAGATTCCTGAAAAAAATGTGTTTGTTTTATGAAAAATGTGAGTGTGTTACTGCTAAAAAGTTAATTTAAATTTCATTTTTGGATAAGGGTGATTGCAATATTTCAACAAGTCAATTGAAATTTTCTTGCACGATTAGGGACAGTGGATGCCTAGAAAGATGTTTTTTTAAAATTAGTTTTAGGTTCCAGAGAGTAGATTCCTGAAAAAAATGTGTTTGTTTTATGAAAAATGTGAGTGTGTTACTGCTAAAAAGTTGATTTAAATTTCATTTTTGGATAAGGGTGATTGCAATATTTCAACAAGTCAATTGAAATTTTCTTGCACGATTAGGGACAGTGGATGCCTAGAAAGATGTTTTTTTAAAATTAGTTTTAGGTTCCAGAGAGTAGATTCCTGAAAAAAATGTGTTTGTTTTATGAAAAATGTGAGTGTGTTACTGCTAAAAAGTTGATTTAAATTTCGTTTTTGGATAAGGGTGATTGCAATACTTCAACAAGTTAATTGAAATTTTCTTGCACGATTAGGGAGAGTGGATGCATAGAAAGATATCTTTTTTAAATTAGTATTAGGTTTCACAGAGTAGATTCCTGAAAAAAATGTGTTTGTTTTATGAAAAATGTGAGGGTGTTACTGCTAAAAAGTTGATTTAAATTTCGTTTTTGGATAAGGGTGATTGCAATATTTCAACAAGTCAATTGAAATTTTCTTGCACGATTAGGGACAGTGGATGCCTAGAAAGATTTTTTTTTAAATTAGTTTTAGGTTCCAGAGAGTAGATTCCTGAAAAAAATGTGTTTGTTTTATGAAAAATGTGAGGGTGTTACTGCTAAAAAGTTGATTTAAATTTCGTTTTTGAATAAGGGTGATTGCAATATTTCAACAAGTCAATTGAAATTTTCTTGCACGATTAGGGACAGTGGATGCCTAGAAAGATGTTTTTTTTAAATTAGTTTTAGGTTCCAGAGAGTAGATTCCTGAAAAAAATGTGTTTGTTTTATGAAAAATGTGAGTGTGTTACTGCTAAAAAGTTGATTTAAATTTCATTTTTGGATAAGGGTGATTGCAATATTTCAACAAGTCAATTGAAATTTTCTTGCACGATTAGGGACAGTGGATGCCTAGAAAGATGTTTTTTTAAAATTAGTTTTAGGTTCCAGAGAGTAGATTCCTGAAAAAAATGTGTTTGTTTTATGAAAAATGTGAGTGTGTTACTGCTAAAAAGTTGATTTAAATATCGTTTTTGGATAAGGGTGATTGCAATATTTCAATAAGTTAATTGAAATTTTCTTGGAAGATTAGGGAGAGTGGATGCCTAGAAAGATGTTTTTTTAAATTAGTTTTAGGTTTCAGAGAGTAGATTCCTGAAAAAAATGTGTTTGTTTTATGAAAAATGTGAGGGTGTTACTGCTAAAAAGTTGATTTAAATTTCGTTTTTGAATAAGGGTGATTGCAATATTTCAACAAGTCAATTGAAATTTTCTTGCACGATTAGGGACAGTGGATGCCTAGAAAGATATTTTTTTTAAATTAGTTTTAGGTTTCAGAGAGTAGATTCCTGAAAAAAATGTGTTTGTTTTATGAAAAATGTGAGTGTGTTACTGCTAAAAAGTTGATTTAAATTTCGTTTTTGGATAAGGGTGATTGCAATATTTCAACAAGTCAATTGAAATTTTCTTGCATGATTAGGGACAGTGGATGCCTAGAAAGATGTTTTTTTAAAATTAGTTTTAGGTTCCAGAGAGTAGATTCCTGAAAAAAATGTGTTTGTTTTATGAAAAATGTGAGTGTGTTACTGCTAAAAAGTTGATTTAAATTTCGTTTTTGGATAAGGGTGATTGCAATACTTCAACAAGTCAATTGAAATTTTCTTGCACGATTAGGGACAGTGGATGCATAGAAAGATTTCTTTTTTAAATTAGTATTAGGTTTCAGAGAGTAGATTCCTGAAAAAAATGTGTTTGTTTTATGAAAAATGTGAGGGTGTTACTGCTAAAAAGTTGATTTAAATTTCGGGTGATTGCAATATTTCAACAAGTCAATTGAAATTTTCTTGCACGATTAGGGACAGTTCATGCCTAGAAAGATGTTTTTTTAAAATTAGTTTTAGGTTCCAGAGAGTAGATTCCTGAAAAAAATGTGTTTGTTTTATGAAAAATGTGAGTGTGTTACTGCTAAAAAGTTAATTTAAATTTCATTTTTGGATAAGGGTGATTGCAATATTTCAACAAGTCAATTAAAATTTTCTTGCACGATTAGGGACAGTGGATGCCTAGAAAGATGTTTTTTAAAAATTTGTTTTAGGTTCCAGAGAGTAGATTCCTGAAAAAAATGTGTTTGTTTTATGAAAAATGTGAGTGTGTTACTGCTAAAAAGTTAATTTAAATTTCATTTTTGGATAAGGGTGATTGCAATATTTCAACAAGTTAATTGAAATTTTCTTGCAAGATTAGGGAGAGTGGATGCCTAGAAAGATGTTTTTTACAAATTCGTTATAGGTTCCAGAGAGTGGATTCCTGAAAAAAAAATTATTTGTTTCATGAATAATGTGAGTGTGTTACTGCAAAAAAGTTGATTTAAATTTCGTTTTTGAATAAGGGTTATTGCAATATTTCAATAAGTCAATTGAAATTTTCTTGCACGATTAGGGACAGTGGATGCATAGAAAGATGTTTTTTTAAAATTAGTTTTAGGTTTCAGAGAGTAGATTCCTGAAAAAAATGTGTTTGTTTTATGAAAAATGTGAGTGTGTTACTGCTAAAAAGTTGATTTAAATTTCGTTTTTGGATAAGGGTGATTGCAATATTTCAACAAGTCAATTGAAATTTTCTTGCACGATTAGGGACAGTGGATGCCTAGAAAGATGTTTTTTTAAAATTAGTTTTAGGTTTCAGAGAGTAGATTCCTGAAAAAAAATGTGTTTGTTTTATGAAAAATGTGAGTGTGTTACTGCTAAAAAGTTGATTTAAATTTCGTTTTTGGATAAGGGTGATTGCAATACTTCAACAAGTCAATTGAAATTTTCTTGCACGATTAGGGACAGTGGATGCCTAGAAAGATGTTTTTTTAAAATTCGTTTTAGGTTCCAGAGAGTAGATTCCTGAAAAAAATGTGTTTGTTTTATGAAAAATGTGAGGGTGTTACTGCTAAAAAGTTGATTTAAATTTCGTTTTTGAATAAGGGTGATTGCAATATTTCAACAAGTCAATTGAAATTTTCTTGCACGATTAGGGACAGTGGATGCCTAGAAAGATGGTTTTTTTAAATTAGTTTTAGGTTCCAGAGAGTAGATTCCTGAAAAAAATGTGTTTGTTTTATGAAAAATGTGAGTGTGTTACTGCTAAAAAGTTGATTTAAATTTCATTTTTTTATAAGGGTGATTGCAATATTTCAACAAGTCAATTGAAATTTTCTTGCACGATTAGGGACAGTGGATGCCTAGAAAGATGTTTTTTTTAAATTAGTTTTAGGTTCCAGAGAATAGATTCCTGAAAAAAATGTGTTTGTTTTATGAAAAATGTGAGTGTGTTACTGTTAAAAAGTTGATTTAAATATCGTTTTTGGATAAGGGTGATTGCAATATTTCAATAAGTTAATTGAAATTTTCTTGGAAGATTAGGGAAGGTGGATGCCTAGAAAGATGTTTTTTTTAAATTAGTTTTAGGTTTCAGAGAGTAGATTCCTGAAAAAAATGTGTTTGTTTTATGAAAAATGTGAGGGTGTTACTGCTAAAAAGTTGATTTAAATTTCGTTTTTGAATAAGGGTGATTGCAATATTTCAACAAGTCAATTGAAATTTTCTTGCACGATTAGGGACAGTGGATGCCTAGAAAGATATTTTTTTAAAATTAGTTTTAGGTTTCAGAGAGTAGATTCCTGAAAAAAATGTGTTTGTTTTATGAAAAATGTGAGTGTGTTACTGCTAAAAAGTTGATTTAAATTTCGTTTTTGGATAAGGGTGATTGCAATATTTCAACAAGTCAATTGAAATTTTCTTGCACGATTAGGGACAGTGGATGCCTAGAAAGATGTTTTTTTAAAATTAGTTTTAGGTTCCAGAGAGTAGATTCCTGAAAAAAATGTGTTTGTTTTATGAAAAATGTGAGTGTGTTACTGCTAAAAAGTTGATTTAAATTTCGTTTTTGGATAAGGGTGATTGCAATACTTCAACAAGTCAATTGAAATTTTCTTGCACGATTAGGGACAGTGGATGCATAGAAAGATTTCTTTTTTAAATTAGTATTAGGTTTCAGAGAGTAGATTCCTGAAAAAAATGTGTTTGTTTTATGAAAAATGTGAGGGTGTTACTGCTAAAAAGTTGATTTAAATTTCGTTTTTGAATAAGGGTGATTGCAATATTTCAACAAGTCAATTGAAATTTTCTTGCACGATTAGGGACAGTTCATGCCTAGAAAGATGTTTTTTTAAAATTAGTTTTAGGTTCCAGAGAGTAGATTCCTGAAAAAAATGTGTTTGTTTTATGAAAAATGTGAGTGTGTTACTGCTAAAAAGTTAATTTAAATTTCATTTTTGGATAAGGGTGATTGCAATATTTCAACAAGTCAATTGAAATTTTCTTGCACGATTAGGGACAGTGGATGCCTAGAAAGATGTTTTTTAAAAATGTGTTTTAGGTTCCAGAGAGTAGATTCCTGAAAAAAATGTGTTTGTTTTATGGAAAATGTGAGTGTGTTACTGCTAAAAAGTTAATTTAAATTTCATTTTTGGATAAGGGTGATTGCAATATTTCAACAAGTTAATTGAAATTTTCTTGCAAGATTAGGGAGAGTGGATGCCTAGAAAGATGTTTTTTACAAATTCGTTATAGGTTCCAGAGAGTGGATTCCTGAAAAAAAATTATTTGTTTCATGAATAATGTGAGTGTGTTACTGCAAAAAAGTTGATTTAAATTTCGTTTTTGAATAAGGGTGATTGCAATATTTCAATAAGTCAATTGAAATTTTCTTGCACGATTAGGGACAGTGGATGCATAGAAAGATGTTTTTTTTAAATTAGTTTTAGGTTTCAGAGAGTAGATTCCTGAAAAAAATGTGTTTGTTTTATGAAAAATGTGAGTGTGTTACTGCTAAAAAGTTGATTTAAATTTCGTTTTTGGATAAGGGTGATTGCAATATTTCAACAAGTCAATTGAAATTTTCTTGCACGATTAGGGACAGTGGATGCCTAGAAAGATGTTTTTTTAAAATTAGTTTTAGGTTTCAGAGAGTAGATTCCTGAAAAAAAATGTGTTTGTTTTATGAAAAATGTGAGTGTGTTACTGCTAAAAAGTTGATTTAAATTTCGTTTTTGGATAAGGGTGATTGCAATATTTCAATAAGTTAATTGAAATTTTCTTGGAAGATTAGGGAGAGTGGATGCCTAGAAAGATGTTTTTTTTAATTAGTTTTAGGTTTCAGAGAGTAGATTCCTGAAAAAAATGTGTTTGTTTTATGAAAAATGTGAGGGTGTTACTGCTAAAAAGTTGATTTAAATTTCGTTTTTGAATAAGGGTGATTGCAATATTTCAACAAGTCAATTGAAATTTTCTTGCACGATTAGGGACAGTGGATGCCTAGAAAGATATTTTTTTAAAATTAGTTTTAGGTTTCAGAGAGTAGATTCCTGAAAAAAATGTGTTTGTTTTATGAAAAATGTGAGTGTGTTACTGCTAAAAAGTTGATTTAAATTTCGTTTTTGGATAAGGGTGATTGCAATATTTCAACAAGTTAATTGAAATTTTCTTGCACGCTTAGGGACAATGGATGCCTAGAAAGATGTTTTTTTAAAATTAGTTTTAGGTTCCAGAGAGTAGATTCCTGAAAAAAATGTGTTTGTTTTATGAAAAATGTGAGTGTGTTACTGCTAAAAAGTTGATTTAAATTTCATTTTTGGATAAGGGTGATTGCAATATTTCAACAAGTCAATTGAAATTTTCTTGCACGATTAGGGACAGTGGATGCCTAGAAAGATGTTTTTTTAAAATTAGTTTTAGGTTCCAGAGAGTAGATTCCTGAAAAAAATGTGTTTGTTTTATGAAAAATGTGAGTGTGTTACTGCTAAAAAGTTGATTTAAATTTCGTTTTTGGATAAGGGTGATTGCAATACTTCAACAAGTCAATTGAAATTTTCTTGCACGATTAGGGACAGTGGATGCCTAGAAAGATGTTTTTTTAAAATTAGTTTTAGGTTCCAGAGAGTAGATTCCTGAAAAAAATGTGTTTGTTTTATGAAAAATGTGAGGGTGTTACTGCTAAAAAGTTGATTTAAATTTCGTTTTTGAATAAGGGTGATTGCAATATTTCAACAAGTCAATTGAAATTTTCTTGCACGATTAGGGACAGTGGATGCCTAGAAAGATGTTTTTTTAAAATTAGTTTTAGGTTCCAGACAGTAGATTCCTGAAAAAAATGTGTTTGTTTTATGAAAAATGTGAGTGTGTTACTGCTAAAAAGTTAATTTAAATTTCATTTTTGGATAAGGGTGATTGCAATATTTCAACAAGTCAATTGAAATTTTCTTGCACGATTAGGGACAGTGGATGCCTAGAAAGATGTTTTTTAAAATTAGTTTTAGGTTCCAGAGAGTAGATTCCTGAAAAAAATGTGTTTGTTTTATGAAAAATGTGAGTGTGTTACTGCTAAAAAGTTGATTTAAATTTCGTTTTTGGATAAGGGTGATTGCAATATTTCAACAAGTCAATTGAAATTTTCTTGCACGATTAGGGACAGTGGATGCCTAGAAAGATGTTTTTTTAAAATTAGTTTTAGGTTCCAGAGAGTAGATTCCTGAAAAAAATGTGTTTGTTTTATGAAAAATGTGAGTGTGTTACTGCTAAAAAGTTGATTTAAATTTCATTTTTGGATAAGGGTGATTGCAATATTTCAACAAGTCAATTGAAATTTTCTTGCACGATTAGGGACAGTGGATGCCTAGAAAGATGTTTTTTTAAAATTAGTTTTAGGTTCCAGAGAGTAGATTCCTGAAAAAAATGTGTTTGTTTTATGAAAAATGTGAGTGTGTTACTGCTAAAAAGTTGATTTAAATTTCGTTTTTGGATAAGGGTGATTGCAATACTTCAACAAGTTAATTGAAATTTTCTTGCACGATTAGGGAGAGTGGATGCATAGAAAGATATCTTTTTTAAATTAGTATTAGGTTTCACAGAGTAGATTCCTGAAAAAAATGTGTTTGTTTTATGAAAAATGTGAGGGTGTTACTGCTAAAAAGTTGATTTAAATTTCGTTTTTGAATAAGGGTGATTGCAATATTTCAATAAGTCAATTGAAATTTTGTTGCACGATTAGGGACAGTGGATGCCTAGAAAGATGTTTTTTTAAAATTAGTTTTAGGTTTCAGAGAGTAGATTCCTGAAAAAAATGTGTTTGTTTTATGAAAAATGTGAGTGTGTTACTGCTAAAAAGTTGATTTAAATTTCGTTTTTGGATAAGGGTGATTGCAATATTTCAACAAGTCATTTGAAATTTTCTTGCACGATTAGGGACAGTGGATGCCTAGAAAGATGTTTTTTTAAAATTAGTTTTAGGTTCCAGAGAGTAGATTCCTGAAAAAAAATGTTTGTTTTATGAAAAATGTGAGTGTGTTACTGCTAAAAAGTTGATTTAAATTTCGTTTTTGGATAAGGGTGATTGCAATACTTCAACAAGTCAATTGAAATTTTCTTGCACGATTAGGGACAGTGGATGCCTAGAAAGATGTTTTTTTAAAATTAGTTTTAGGTTCCAGAGAGTAGATTCCTGAAAAAAATGTGTTTGTTTTATGAAAAATGTGAGGGTGTTACTGCTAAAAAGTTGATTTAAATTTCATTTTTGGATAAGGGTGATTGCAATATTTCAACAAGTCAATTGAAATTTTCTTGCACGATTAGGGACAGTGGATGCCTAGAAAGATGTTTTTTTAAAATTAGTTTTAGGTTCCAGAGAGTAGATTCCTGAAAAAAATGTGTTTGTTTTATGAAAAATGTGAGTGTGTTACTGCTAAAAAGTTGATTTAAATATCGTTTTTGGATAAGGGTGATTGCAATATTTCAATAAGTTAATTGAAATTTTCTTGGGAGATTAGGGAGAGTGGATGCCTAGAAAGATGTTTTTTTTAAATTAGTTTTAGGTTTCAGAGAGTAGATTCCTGAAAAAAATGTGTTTGTTTTATGAAAAATGTGAGGGTGTTACTGCTAAAAAGTTGATTTAAATTTCGTTTTTGAATAAGGGTGATTGCAATATTTCAACAAGTCAATTGAAATTTTCTTGCACGATTAGGGACAGTGGATGCCTAGAAAGATATTTTTTTTAAATTAGTTTTAGGTTTCAGAGAGTAGATTCCTGAAAAAAATGTGTTTGTTTTATGAAAAATGTGAGTGTGTTACTGCTAAAAAGTTGATTTAAATTTCGTTTTTGGATAAGGGTGATTGCAATATTTCAACAAGTCAATTGAAATTTTCTTGCACGATTAGGGACAGTGGATGCCTAGAAAGATGTTTTTTTAAAATTAGTTTTAGGTTCCAGAGAGTAGATTCCTGAAAAAAATGTGTTTGTTTTATGAAAAATGTGAGTGTGTTACTGCTAAAAAGTTGATTTAAATTTCGTTTTTGGATAAGGGTGATTGCAATACTTCAACAAGTCAATTGAAATTTTCTTGCACGATTAGGGACAGTGGATGCATAGAAAGATTTCTTTTTTAAATTAGTATTAGGTTTCAGAGAGTAGATTCCTGAAAAAAATGTGTTTGTTTTATGAAAAATGTGAGGGTGTTACTGCTAAAAAGTTGATTTAAATTTCGTTTTTGAATAAGGGTGATTGCAATATTTCAACAAGTCAATTGAAATTTTCTTGCACGATTAGGGACAGTTCATGCCTAGAAAGATGTTTTTTTAAAATTAGTTTTAGGTTCCAGAGAGTAGATTCCTGAAAAAAATGTGTTTGTTTTATGAAAAATGTGAGTGTGTTACTGCTAAAAAGTTAATTTAAATTTCATTTTTGGATAAGGGTGATTGCAATATTTCAACAAGTCAATTGAAATTTTCTTGCACGATTAGGGACAGTGGATGCCTAGAAAGATGTTTTTTAAAAATTTGTTTTAGGTTCCAGAGAGTAGATTCCTGAAAAAAATGTGTTTGTTTTATGAAAAATGTGAGTGTGTTACTGCTAAAAAGTTAATTTAAATTTCATTTTTGGATAAGGGTGATTGCAATATTTCAACAAGTTAATTGAAATTTTCTTGCAAGATTAGGGAGAGTGGATGCCTAGAAAGATGTTTTTTACAAATTCGTTATAGGTTCCAGAGAGTGGATTCCTGAAAAAAAAATTATTTGTTTCATGAATAATGTGAGTGTGTTACTGCAAAAAAGTTGATTTAAATTTCGTTTTTGAATAAGGGTGATTGCAATATTTCAATAAGTCAATTGAAATTTTCTTGCACGATTAGGGACAGTGGATGCATAGAAAGATGTTTTTTTTAAATTAGTTTTAGGTTTCAGAGAGTAGATTCCTGAAAAAAAATGTGTTTGTTTTATGAAAAATGTGAGTGTGTTACTGCTAAAAAGTTGATTTAAATTTCGTTTTTGGATAAGGGTGATTGCAATATTTCAACAAGTCAATTGAAATTTTCTTGCACGATTAGGGACAGTGGATGCCTAGAAAGATGTTTTTTTTAAATTAGTTTTAGGTTTCAGAGTAGATTCCTGAAAAAAATGTGTTTGTTTTATGAAAAATGTGAGTGTGTTACTGCTAAAAAGTTGATTTAAATTTCGTTTTTGCATAAGGGTGATTGCAATACTTCAACAAGTCAATTGAAATTTTCTTGCACGATTAGGGACAGTGGATGCCTAGAAAGATGTTTTTTAAAAATTAGTTTTAGGTTCCAGAGAGTAGATTCCTGAAAAAAATGTGTTTGTTTTATGAAAAATGTGAGTGTGTTACTGCTAAAAAGTTGATTTAAATTTCGTTTTTGGATAAGGGTGATTGCAATATTTCAACAAGTCAATTGAAATTTTCTTGCACGATTAGGGACAGTGGATGCCTAGAAAGATGTTTTTTTAAAATTAGTTTTAGGTTCCAGAGAGTAGATTCCTGAAAAAAATGTGTTTGTTTTATGAAAAATGTGAGTGTGTTACTGCTAAAAAGTTGATTTAAATTTCATTTTTGGATAAGGGTGATTGCAATATTTCAACAAGTCAATTGAAATTTTCTTGCACGATTAGGGACAGTGGATGCCTAGAAAGATGTTTTTTTAAAATTAGTTTTAGGTTCCAGAGAGTAGATTCCTGAAAAAAATGTGTTTGTTTTATGAAAAATGTGAGTGTGTTACTGCTAAAAAGTTGATTTAAATTTCGTTTTTGGATAAGGGTGATTGCAATACTTCAACAAGTTAATTGAAATTTTCTTGCACGATTAGGGAGAGTGGATGCATAGAAAGATATCTTTTTTAAATTAGTATTAGGTTTCACAGAGTAGATTCCTGAAAAAAATGTGTTTGTTTTATGAAAAATGTGAGGGTGTTACTGCTAAAAAGTTGATTTAAATTTCGTTTTTGAATAAGGGTGATTGCAATATTTCAATAAGTCAATTGAAATTTTGTTGCACGATTAGGGACAGTGGATGCCTAGAAAGATGTTTTTTTAAAATTAGTTTTAGGTTTCAGAGAGTAGATTCCTGAAAAAAATGTGTTTGTTTTATGAAAAATGTGAGTGTGTTACTGCTAAAAAGTTGATTTAAATTTCGTTTTTGGATAAGGGTGATTGCAATATTTCAACAAGTCAATTGAAATTTTCTTGCACGATTAGGGACAGTGGATGCCTAGAAAGATGTTTTTTTAAAATTAGTTTTAGGTTCCAGAGAGTAGATTCCTGAAAAAAATGTGTTTGTTTTATGAAAAATGTGAGTGTGTTACTGCTAAAAAGTTGATTTAAATTTCGTTTTTGGATAAGGGTGATTGCAATACTTCAACAAGTCAATTGAAATTTTCTTGCACGATTAGGGACAGTGGATGCATAGAAAGATTTCTTTTTTAAATTAGTATTAGGTTTCAGAGAGTAGATTCCTGAAAAAAATGTGTTTGCTTTATGAAAAATGTGAGGGTGTTACTGCTAAAAAGTTGATTTAAATTTCGTTTTTGAATAAGGGTGATTGCAATATTTCAACAAGTCAATTGAAATTTTCTTGCACGATTAGGGACAGTTCATGCCTAGAAAGATGTTTTTTTAAAATTAGTTTTAGGTTCCAGAGAGTAGATTCCTGAAAAAAATGTGTTTGTTTTATGAAAAATGTGAGTGTGTTACTGCTAAAAAGTTAATTTAAATTTCATTTTTGGATAAGGGTGATTGCAATATTTCAACAAGTCAATTGAAATTTTCTTGCACGATTAGGGACAGTGGATGCCTAGAAAGATGTTTTTTAAAAATGTGTTTTAGGTTCCAGAGAGTAGATTCCTGAAAAAAATGTGTTTGTTTTATGGAAAATGTGAGTGTGTTACTGCTAAAAAGTTAATTTAAATTTCATTTTTGGATAAGGGTGATTGCAATATTTCAACAAGTTAATTGAAATTTTCTTGCAAGATTAGGGAGAGTGGATGCCTAGAAAGATGTTTTTTACAAATTCGTTATAGGTTCCAGAGAGTGGATTCCTGAAAAAAAATTATTTGTTTCATGAATAATGTGAGTGTGTTACTGCAAAAAAGTTGATTTAAATTTCGTTTTTGAATAAGGGTGATTGCAATATTTCAATAAGTCAATTGAAATTTTCTTGCACGATTAGGGACAGTGGATGCATAGAAAGATTTTTTTTTTTTAAATTAGTTTTAGGTTTCAGAGAGTAGATTCCTGAAAAAAATGTGTTTGTTTTATGAAAAATGTGAGTGTGTTACTGCTAAAAAGTTGATTTAAATTTCGTTTTTGGATAAGGGTGATTGCAATATTTCAACAAGTCAATTGAAATTTTCTTGCACGATTAGGGACAGTGGATGCCTAGAAAGATGTTTTTTTAAAATTAGTTTTAGGTTTCAGAGAGTAGATTCCTGAAAAAAAATGTGTTTGTTTTATGAAAAATGTGAGTGTGTTACTGCTAAAAAGTTGATTTAAATTTCGTTTTTGGATAAGGGTGATTGCAATATTTCAATAAGTTAATTGAAATTTTCTTGGAAGATTAGGGAGAGTGGATGCCTAGAAAGATGTTTTTTTTAATTAGTTTTAGGTTTCAGAGAGTAGATTCCTGAAAAAAATGTGTTTGTTTTATGAAAAATGTGAGGGTGTTACTGCTAAAAAGTTGATTTAAATTTCGTTTTTGAATAAGGGTGATTGCAATATTTCAACAAGTCAATTGAAATTTTCTTGCACGATTAGGGACAGTGGATGCCTAGAAAGATATTTTTTTAAAATTAGTTTTAGGTTTCAGAGAGTAGATTCCTGAAAAAAATGTGTTTGTTTTATGAAAAATGTGAGTGTGTTACTGCTAAAAAGTTGATTTAAATTTCGTTTTTGGATAAGGGTGATTGCAATATTTCAACAAGTTAATTGAAATTTTCTTGCACGCTTAGGGACAATGGATGCCTAGAAAGATGTTTTTTTAAAATTAGTTTTAGGTTCCAGAGAGTAGATTCCTGAAAAAAATGTGTTTGTTTTATGAAAAATGTGAGTGTGTTACTGCTAAAAAGTTGATTTAAATTTCATTTTTGGATAAGGGTGATTGCAATATTTCAACAAGTCAATTGAAATTTTCTTGCACGATTAGGGACAGTGGATGCCTAGAAAGATGTTTTTTTAAAATTAGTTTTAGGTTCCAGAGAGTAGATTCCTGAAAAAAATGTGTTTGTTTTATGAAAAATGTGAGTGTGTTACTGCTAAAAAGTTGATTTAAATTTCGTTTTTGGATAAGGGTGATTGCAATACTTCAACAAGTCAATTGAAATTTTCTTGCACGATTAGGGACAGTGGATGCCTAGAAAGATGTTTTTTTAAAATTAGTTTTAGGTTCCAGAGAGTAGATTCCTGAAAAAAATGTGTTTGTTTTATGAAAAATGTGAGGGTGTTACTGCTAAAAAGTTGATTTAAATTTCGTTTTTGAATAAGGGTGATTGCAATATTTCAACAAGTCAATTGAAATTTTCTTGCACGATTAGGGACAGTGGATGCCTAGAAAGATGTTTTTTTAAAATTAGTTTTAGGTTCCAGACAGTAGATTCCTGAAAAAAATGTGTTTGTTTTATGAAAAATGTGAGTGTGTTACTGCTAAAAAGTTAATTTAAATTTCATTTTTGGATAAGGGTGATTGCAATATTTCAACAAGTCAATTGAAATTTTCTTGCACGATTAGGGACAGTGGATGCCTAGAAAGATGTTTTTTAAAATTAGTTTTAGGTTCCAGAGAGTAGATTCCTGAAAAAAATGTGTTTGTTTTATGAAAAATGTGAGTGTGTTACTGCTAAAAAGTTGATTTAAATTTCGTTTTTGGATAAGGGTGATTGCAATATTTCAACAAGTCAATTGAAATTTTCTTGCACGATTAGGGACAGTGGATGCCTAGAAAGATGTTTTTTTAAAATTAGTTTTAGGTTCCAGAGAGTAGATTCCTGAAAAAAATGTGTTTGTTTTATGAAAAATGTGAGTGTGTTACTGCTAAAAAGTTGATTTAAATTTCATTTTTGGATAAGGGTGATTGCAATATTTCAACAAGTCAATTGAAATTTTCTTGCACGATTAGGGACAGTGGATGCCTAGAAAGATGTTTTTTTAAAATTAGTTTTAGGTTCCAGAGAGTAGATTCCTGAAAAAAATGTGTTTGTTTTATGAAAAATGTGAGTGTGTTACTGCTAAAAAGTTGATTTAAATTTCGTTTTTGGATAAGGGTGATTGCAATACTTCAACAAGTTAATTGAAATTTTCTTGCACGATTAGGGAGAGTGGATGCATAGAAAGATATCTTTTTTAAATTAGTATTAGGTTTCACAGAGTAGATTCCTGAAAAAAATGTGTTTGTTTTATGAAAAATGTGAGGGTGTTACTGCTAAAAAGTTGATTTAAATTTCGTTTTTGAATAAGGGTGATTGCAATATTTCAATAAGTCAATTGAAATTTTGTTGCACGATTAGGGACAGTGGATGCCTAGAAAGATGTTTTTTTAAAATTAGTTTTAGGTTTCAGAGAGTAGATTCCTGAAAAAAATGTGTTTGTTTTATGAAAAATGTGAGTGTGTTACTGCTAAAAAGTTGATTTAAATTTCGTTTTTGGATAAGGGTGATTGCAATATTTCAACAAGTCATTTGAAATTTTCTTGCACGATTAGGGACAGTGGATGCCTAGAAAGATGTTTTTTTAAAATTAGTTTTAGGTTCCAGAGAGTAGATTCCTGAAAAAAAATGTTTGTTTTATGAAAAATGTGAGTGTGTTACTGCTAAAAAGTTGATTTAAATTTCGTTTTTGGATAAGGGTGATTGCAATACTTCAACAAGTCAATTGAAATTTTCTTGCACGATTAGGGACAGTGGATGCCTAGAAAGATGTTTTTTTAAAATTAGTTTTAGGTTCCAGAGAGTAGATTCCTGAAAAAAATGTGTTTGTTTTATGAAAAATGTGAGGGTGTTACTGCTAAAAAGTTGATTTAAATTTCATTTTTGGATAAGGGTGATTGCAATATTTCAACAAGTCAATTGAAATTTTCTTGCACGATTAGGGACAGTGGATGCCTAGAAAGATGTTTTTTTAAAATTAGTTTTAGGTTCCAGAGAGTAGATTCCTGAAAAAAATGTGTTTGTTTTATGAAAAATGTGAGTGTGTTACTGCTAAAAAGTTGATTTAAATATCGTTTTTGGATAAGGGTGATTGCAATATTTCAATAAGTTAATTGAAATTTTCTTGGGAGATTAGGGAGAGTGGATGCCTAGAAAGATGTTTTTTTTAAATTAGTTTTAGGTTTCAGAGAGTAGATTCCTGAAAAAAATGTGTTTGTTTTATGAAAAATGTGAGGGTGTTACTGCTAAAAAGTTGATTTAAATTTCGTTTTTGAATAAGGGTGATTGCAATATTTCAACAAGTCAATTGAAATTTTCTTGCACGATTAGGGACAGTGGATGCCTAGAAAGATATTTTTTTTAAATTAGTTTTAGGTTTCAGAGAGTAGATTCCTGAAAAAAATGTGTTTGTTTTATGAAAAATGTGAGTGTGTTACTGCTAAAAAGTTGATTTAAATTTCGTTTTTGGATAAGGGTGATTGCAATATTTCAACAAGTCAATTGAAATTTTCTTGCACGATTAGGGACAGTGGATGCCTAGAAAGATGTTTTTTTAAAATTAGTTTTAGGTTCCAGAGAGTAGATTCCTGAAAAAAATGTGTTTGTTTTATGAAAAATGTGAGTGTGTTACTGCTAAAAAGTTGATTTAAATTTCGTTTTTGGATAAGGGTGATTGCAATACTTCAACAAGTCAATTGAAATTTTCTTGCACGATTAGGGACAGTGGATGCATAGAAAGATTTCTTTTTTAAATTAGTATTAGGTTTCAGAGAGTAGATTCCTGAAAAAAATGTGTTTGTTTTATGAAAAATGTGAGGGTGTTACTGCTAAAAAGTTGATTTAAATTTCGTTTTTGAATAAGGGTGATTGCAATATTTCAACAAGTCAATTGAAATTTTCTTGCACGATTAGGGACAGTTCATGCCTAGAAAGATGTTTTTTTAAAATTAGTTTTAGGTTCCAGAGAGTAGATTCCTGAAAAAAATGTGTTTGTTTTATGAAAAATGTGAGTGTGTTACTGCTAAAAAGTTAATTTAAATTTCATTTTTGGATAAGGGTGATTGCAATATTTCAACAAGTCAATTGAAATTTTCTTGCACGATTAGGGACAGTGGATGCCTAGAAAGATGTTTTTTAAAAATTTGTTTTAGGTTCCAGAGAGTAGATTCCTGAAAAAAATGTGTTTGTTTTATGAAAAATGTGAGTGTGTTACTGCTAAAAAGTTAATTTAAATTTCATTTTTGGATAAGGGTGATTGCAATATTTCAACAAGTTAATTGAAATTTTCTTGCAAGATTAGGGAGAGTGGATGCCTAGAAAGATGTTTTTTACAAATTCGTTATAGGTTCCAGAGAGTGGATTCCTGAAAAAAAAATTATTTGTTTCATGAATAATGTGAGTGTGTTACTGCAAAAAAGTTGATTTAAATTTCGTTTTTGAATAAGGGTGATTGCAATATTTCAATAAGTCAATTGAAATTTTCTTGCACGATTAGGGACAGTGGATGCATAGAAAGATGTTTTTTTTAAATTAGTTTTAGGTTTCAGAGAGTAGATTCCTGAAAAAAAATGTGTTTGTTTTATGAAAAATGTGAGTGTGTTACTGCTAAAAAGTTGATTTAAATTTCGTTTTTGGATAAGGGTGATTGCAATATTTCAACAAGTCAATTGAAATTTTCTTGCACGATTAGGGACAGTGGATGCCTAGAAAGATGTTTTTTTTAAATTAGTTTTAGGTTTCAGAGTAGATTCCTGAAAAAAATGTGTTTGTTTTATGAAAAATGTGAGTGTGTTACTGCTAAAAAGTTGATTTAAATTTCGTTTTTGCATAAGGGTGATTGCAATACTTCAACAAGTCAATTGAAATTTTCTTGCACGATTAGGGACAGTGGATGCCTAGAAAGATGTTTTTTAAAAATTAGTTTTAGGTTCCAGAGAGTAGATTCCTGAAAAAAATGTGTTTGTTTTATGAAAAATGTGAGTGTGTTACTGCTAAAAAGTTGATTTAAATTTCGTTTTTGGATAAGGGTGATTGCAATATTTCAACAAGTCAATTGAAATTTTCTTGCACGATTAGGGACAGTGGATGCCTAGAAAGATGTTTTTTTAAAATTAGTTTTAGGTTCCAGAGAGTAGATTCCTGAAAAAAATGTGTTTGTTTTATGAAAAATGTGAGTGTGTTACTGCTAAAAAGTTGATTTAAATTTCATTTTTGGATAAGGGTGATTGCAATATTTCAACAAGTCAATTGAAATTTTCTTGCACGATTAGGGACAGTGGATGCCTAGAAAGATGTTTTTTTAAAATTAGTTTTAGGTTCCAGAGAGTAGATTCCTGAAAAAAATGTGTTTGTTTTATGAAAAATGTGAGTGTGTTACTGCTAAAAAGTTGATTTAAATTTCGTTTTTGGATAAGGGTGATTGCAATACTTCAACAAGTTAATTGAAATTTTCTTGCACGATTAGGGAGAGTGGATGCATAGAAAGATATCTTTTTTAAATTAGTATTAGGTTTCACAGAGTAGATTCCTGAAAAAAATGTGTTTGTTTTATGAAAAATGTGAGGGTGTTACTGCTAAAAAGTTGATTTAAATTTCGTTTTTGAATAAGGGTGATTGCAATATTTCAATAAGTCAATTGAAATTTTGTTGCACGATTAGGGACAGTGGATGCCTAGAAAGATGTTTTTTTAAAATTAGTTTTAGGTTTCAGAGAGTAGATTCCTGAAAAAAATGTGTTTGTTTTATGAAAAATGTGAGTGTGTTACTGCTAAAAAGTTGATTTAAATTTCGTTTTTGGATAAGGGTGATTGCAATATTTCAACAAGTCAATTGAAATTTTCTTGCACGATTAGGGACAGTGGATGCCTAGAAAGATGTTTTTTTAAAATTAGTTTTAGGTTCCAGAGAGTAGATTCCTGAAAAAAAATGTTTGTTTTATGAAAAATGTGAGTGTGTTACTGCTAAAAAGTTGATTTAAATTTCGTTTTTGGATAAGGGTGATTGCAATACTTCAACAAGTCAATTGAAATTTTCTTGCACGATTAGGGACAGTGGATGCCTAGAAAGATGTTTTTTTAAAATTAGTTTTAGGTTCCAGAGAGTAGATTCCTGAAAAAAATGTGTTTGTTTTATGAAAAATGTGAGGGTGTTACTGCTAAAAAGTTGATTTAAATTTCATTTTTGGATAAGGGTGATTGCAATATTTCAACAAGTCAATTGAAATTTTCTTGCACGATTAGGGACAGTGGATGCCTAGAAAGATGTTTTTTTAAAATTAGTTTTAGGTTCCAGAGAGTAGATTCCTGAAAAAAATGTGTTTGTTTTATGAAAAATGTGAGTGTGTTACTGCTAAAAAGTTGATTTAAATATCGTTTTTGGATAAGGGTGATTGCAATATTTCAATAAGTTAATTGAAATTTTCTTGGGAGATTAGGGAGAGTGGATGCCTAGAAAGATGTTTTTTTTAAATTAGTTTTAGGTTTCAGAGAGTAGATTCCTGAAAAAAATGTGTTTGTTTTATGAAAAATGTGAGGGTGTTACTGCTAAAAAGTTGATTTAAATTTCGTTTTTGAATAAGGGTGATTGCAATATTTCAACAAGTCAATTGAAATTTTCTTGCACGATTAGGGACAGTGGATGCCTAGAAAGATATTTTTTTTAAATTAGTTTTAGGTTTCAGAGAGTAGATTCCTGAAAAAAATGTGTTTGTTTTATGAAAAATGTGAGTGTGTTACTGCTAAAAAGTTGATTTAAATTTCGTTTTTGGATAAGGGTGATTGCAATATTTCAACAAGTCAATTTAAATTTTCTTGCACGATTAGGGACAGTGGATGCCTAGAAAGATGTTTTTTTAAAATTAGTTTTAGGTTCCAGAGAGTAGATTCCTGAAAAAAATGTGTTTGTTTTATGAAAAATGTGAGTGTGTTACTGCTAAAAAGTTGATTTAAATTTCGTTTTTGGATAAGGGTGATTGCAATACTTCAACAAGTCAATTGAAATTTTCTTGCACGATTAGGGACAGTGGATGCATAGAAAGATTTCTTTTTTAAATTAGTATTAGGTTTCAGAGAGTAGATTCCTGAAAAAAATGTGTTTGTTTTATGAAAAATGTGAGGGTGTTACTGCTAAAAAGTTGATTTAAATTTCGTTTTTGAATAAGGGTGATTGCAATATTTCAACAAGTCAATTGAAATTTTCTTGCACGATTAGGGACAGTTCATGCCTAGAAAGATGTTTTTTTAAAATTAGTTTTAGGTTCCAGAGAGTAGATTCCTGAAAAAAATGTGTTTGTTTTATGAAAAATGTGAGTGTGTTACTGCTAAAAAGTTAATTTAAATTTCATTTTTGGATAAGGGTGATTGCAATATTTCAACAAGTCAATTGAAATTTTCTTGCACGATTAGGGACAGTGGATGCCTAGAAAGATGTTTTTTAAAAATTTGTTTTAGGTTCCAGAGAGTAGATTCCTGAAAAAAATGTGTTTGTTTTATGAAAAATGTGAGTGTGTTACTGCTAAAAAGTTAATTTAAATTTCATTTTTGGATAAGGGTGATTGCAATATTTCAACAAGTTAATTGAAATTTTCTTGCAAGATTAGGGAGAGTGGATGCCTAGAAAGATGTTTTTTACAAATTCGTTATAGGTTCCAGAGAGTGGATTCCTGAAAAAAAAATTATTTGTTTCATGAATAATGTGAGTGTGTTACTGCAAAAAAGTTGATTTAAATTTCGTTTTTGAATAAGGGTGATTGCAATATTTCAATAAGTCAATTGAAATTTTCTTGCACGATTAGGGACAGTGGATGCATAGAAAGATGTTTTTTTTAAATTAGTTTTAGGTTTCAGAGAGTAGATTCCTGAAAAAAAATGTGTTTGTTTTATGAAAAATGTGAGTGTGTTACTGCTAAAAAGTTGATTTAAATTTCGTTTTTGGATAAGGGTGATTGCAATATTTCAACAAGTCAATTGAAATTTTCTTGCACGATTAGGGACAGTGGATGCCTAGAAAGATGTTTTTTTTAAATTAGTTTTAGGTTTCAGAGTAGATTCCTGAAAAAAATGTGTTTGTTTTATGAAAAATGTGAGTGTGTTACTGCTAAAAAGTTGATTTAAATTTCGTTTTTGCATAAGGGTGATTGCAATACTTCAACAAGTCAATTGAAATTTTCTTGCACGATTAGGGACAGTGGATGCCTAGAAAGATGTTTTTTAAAAATTAGTTTTAGGTTCCAGAGAGTAGATTCCTGAAAAAAATGTGTTTGTTTTATGAAAAATGTGAGTGTGTTACTGCTAAAAAGTTGATTTAAATTTCGTTTTTGGATAAGGGTGATTGCAATATTTCAACAAGTCAATTGAAATTTTCTTGCACGATTAGGGACAGTGGATGCCTAGAAAGATGTTTTTTTAAAATTAGTTTTAGGTTCCAGAGAGTAGATTCCTGAAAAAAATGTGTTTGTTTTATGAAAAATGTGAGTGTGTTACTGCTAAAAAGTTGATTTAAATTTCATTTTTGGATAAGGGTGATTGCAATATTTCAACAAGTCAATTGAAATTTTCTTGCACGATTAGGGACAGTGGATGCCTAGAAAGATGTTTTTTTAAAATTAGTTTTAGGTTCCAGAGAGTAGATTCCTGAAAAAAATGTGTTTGTTTTATGAAAAATGTGAGTGTGTTACTGCTAAAAAGTTGATTTAAATTTCGTTTTTGGATAAGGGTGATTGCAATACTTCAACAAGTTAATTGAAATTTTCTTGCACGATTAGGGAGAGTGGATGCATAGAAAGATATCTTTTTTAAATTAGTATTAGGTTTCACAGAGTAGATTCCTGAAAAAAATGTGTTTGTTTTATGAAAAATGTGAGGGTGTTACTGCTAAAAAGTTGATTTAAATTTCGTTTTTGAATAAGGGTGATTGCAATATTTCAATAAGTCAATTGAAATTTTGTTGCACGATTAGGGACAGTGGATGCCTAGAAAGATGTTTTTTTAAAATTAGTTTTAGGTTTCAGAGAGTAGATTCCTGAAAAAAATGTGTTTGTTTTATGAAAAATGTGAGTGTGTTACTGCTAAAAAGTTGATTTAAATTTCGTTTTTGGATAAGGGTGATTGCAATATTTCAACAAGTCAATTGAAATTTTCTTGCACGATTAGGGACAGTGGATGCCTAGAAAGATGTTTTTTTAAAATTAGTTTTAGGTTCCAGAGAGTAGATTCCTGAAAAAAAATGTTTGTTTTATGAAAAATGTGAGTGTGTTACTGCTAAAAAGTTGATTTAAATTTCGTTTTTGGATAAGGGTGATTGCAATACTTCAACAAGTCAATTGAAATTTTCTTGCACGATTAGGGACAGTGGATGCCTAGAAAGATGTTTTTTTAAAATTAGTTTTAGGTTCCAGAGAGTAGATTCCTGAAAAAAATGTGTTTGTTTTATGAAAAATGTGAGGGTGTTACTGCTAAAAAGTTGATTTAAATTTCATTTTTGGATAAGGGTGATTGCAATATTTCAACAAGTCAATTGAAATTTTCTTGCACGATTAGGGACAGTGGATGCCTAGAAAGATGTTTTTTTAAAATTAGTTTTAGGTTCCAGAGAGTAGATTCCTGAAAAAAATGTGTTTGTTTTATGAAAAATGTGAGTGTGTTACTGCTAAAAAGTTGATTTAAATATCGTTTTTGGATAAGGGTGATTGCAATATTTCAATAAGTTAATTGAAATTTTCTTGGGAGATTAGGGAGAGTGGATGCCTAGAAAGATGTTTTTTTTAAATTAGTTTTAGGTTTCAGAGAGTAGATTCCTGAAAAAAATGTGTTTGTTTTATGAAAAATGTGAGGGTGTTACTGCTAAAAAGTTGATTTAAATTTCGTTTTTGAATAAGGGTGATTGCAATATTTCAACAAGTCAATTGAAATTTTCTTGCACGATTAGGGACAGTGGATGCCTAGAAAGATATTTTTTTTAAATTAGTTTTAGGTTTCAGAGAGTAGATTCCTGAAAAAAATGTGTTTGTTTTATGAAAAATGTGAGTGTGTTACTGCTAAAAAGTTGATTTAAATTTCGTTTTTGGATAAGGGTGATTGCAATATTTCAACAAGTCAATTGAAATTTTCTTGCACGATTAGGGACAGTGGATGCCTAGAAAGATGTTTTTTTAAAATTAGTTTTAGGTTCCAGAGAGTAGATTCCTGAAAAAAATGTGTTTGTTTTATGAAAAATGTGAGTGTGTTACTGCTAAAAAGTTGATTTAAATTTCGTTTTTGGATAAGGGTGATTGCAATACTTCAACAAGTCAATTGAAATTTTCTTGCACGATTAGGGACAGTGGATGCATAGAAAGATTTCTTTTTTAAATTAGTATTAGGTTTCAGAGAGTAGATTCCTGAAAAAAATGTGTTTGTTTTATGAAAAATGTGAGGGTGTTACTGCTAAAAAGTTGATTTAAATTTCGTTTTTGAATAAGGGTGATTGCAATATTTCAACAAGTCAATTGAAATTTTCTTGCACGATTAGGGACAGTTCATGCCTAGAAAGATGTTTTTTTAAAATTAGTTTTAGGTTCCAGAGAGTAGATTCCTGAAAAAAATGTGTTTGTTTTATGAAAAATGTGAGTGTGTTACTGCTAAAAAGTTAATTTAAATTTCATTTTTGGATAAGGGTGATTGCAATATTTCAACAAGTCAATTGAAATTTTCTTGCACGATTAGGGACAGTGGATGCCTAGAAAGATGTTTTTTAAAAATTTGTTTTAGGTTCCAGAGAGTAGATTCCTGAAAAAAATGTGTTTGTTTTATGAAAAATGTGAGTGTGTTACTGCTAAAAAGTTAATTTAAATTTCATTTTTGGATAAGGGTGATTGCAATATTTCAACAAGTTAATTGAAATTTTCTTGCAAGATTAGGGAGAGTGGATGCCTAGAAAGATGTTTTTTACAAATTCGTTATAGGTTCCAGAGAGTGGATTCCTGAAAAAAAAATTATTTGTTTCATGAATAATGTGAGTGTGTTACTGCAAAAAAGTTGATTTAAATTTCGTTTTTGAATAAGGGTGATTGCAATATTTCAATAAGTCAATTGAAATTTTCTTGCACGATTAGGGACAGTGGATGCATAGAAAGATGTTTTTTTTAAATTAGTTTTAGGTTTCAGAGAGTAGATTCCTGAAAAAAAATGTGTTTGTTTTATGAAAAATGTGAGTGTGTTACTGCTAAAAAGTTGATTTAAATTTCGTTTTTGGATAAGGGTGATTGCAATATTTCAACAAGTCAATTGAAATTTTCTTGCACGATTAGGGACAGTGGATGCCTAGAAAGATGTTTTTTTTAAATTAGTTTTAGGTTTCAGAGTAGATTCCTGAAAAAAATGTGTTTGTTTTATGAAAAATGTGAGTGTGTTACTGCTAAAAAGTTGATTTAAATTTCGTTTTTGCATAAGGGTGATTGCAATACTTCAACAAGTCAATTGAAATTTTCTTGCACGATTAGGGACAGTGGATGCCTAGAAAGATGTTTTTTTAAAATTAGTTTTAGGTTCCAGAGAGTAGATTCCTGAAAAAAATTTGTTTGTTTTATGAAAAATGTGAGGGTGTTACTGCTAAAAAGTTGATTTAAATTTCGTTTTTGAATAAGGGTGATTGCAATATTTCAACAAGTCAATTGAAATTTTCTTGCACGATTAGGGACAGTGGATGCCTAGAAAGATGTTTTTTTAAAATTAGTTTTAGGTTCCAGAGAGTAGATTCCTGAAAAAAATGTGTTTGTTTTATGAAAAATGTGAGGGTGTTACTACTAAAAAGTTGATTTAAATTTCGTTTTTGAATAAGGGTGATTGCAATATTTCAACAAGTCAATTGAAATTTTCTTGCACGATTAGGGACAGTGGATGCCTAGAAAGATGGTTTTTTTAAATTAGTTTTAGGTTCCAGAGAGTAGATTCCTGAAAAAAAATGTGTTTGTTTTATGAAAAATGTGAGTGTGTCACTGCTAAAAAGTTGATTTAAATTTCATTTTTGGATAAGGGTGATTGCAATATTTCAACAAGTCAATTGAAATTTTCTTGCACGATTAGGGACAGTGGATGCCTAGAAAGATGTTTTTTTTTAAATTAGTTTTAGGTTCCAGAGAATAGATTCCTGAAAAAAATGTGTTTGTTTTATGAAAAATGTGAGTGTGTTACTGCTAAAAAGTTGATTTAAATATCGTTTTTGGATAAGGGTGATTGCAATATTTCAATAAGTTGATTGAAATTTTCTTGGAAGATTAGGGAGAGTGGATGCCTAGAAAGATGTTTTTTTTAAATTAGTTTTAGGTTTCAGAGAGTAGATTCCTGAAAAAAATGTGTTTGTTTTATGAAAAATGTGAGGGTGTTACTGCTAAAAAGTTGATTTAAATTTCGTTTTTGAATAAGGGTGATTGCAATATTTCAACAAGTCAATTGAAATTTTCTTGCACGATTAGGGACAGTGGATGCCTAGAAAGATATTTTTTTAAAATTAGTTTTAGGTTTCAGAGAGTAGATTCCTGAAAAAAATGTGTTTGTTTTATGAAAAATGTGAGTGTGTTACTGCTAAAAAGTTAATTTAAATTTCATTTTTGGATAAGGGTGAGTGCAATATTTCAACAAGTCAATTGAAATTTTCTTGCACGATTAGGGACAGTGGATGCCTAGAAAGATGTTTTTTTAAAATTAGTTTTAGGTTCCAGAGAGTAGATTCCTGAAAAAAATGTGTTTGTTTTATGAAAAATGTGAGTGTGTTACTGCTAAAAAGTTGATTTAAATTTCGTTTTTGGATAAGGGTGATTGCAATACTTCAACAAGTCAATTGAAATTTTCTTGCACGATTAGGGACAGTGGATGCATAGAAAGATTTCTTTTTTAAATTAGTATTAGTTTTCAGAGAGTAGATTCCTGAAAAAAATGTGTTTGTTTTATGAAAAATGTGAGTGTGTTACTGCTAAAAAGTTGATTTAAATTTCGTTTTTGGATAAGGGTGATTGCAATACTTCAACAAGTTAATTGAAATTTTCTTGCACGATTAGGGAGAGTGGATGCATAGAAAGATATCTTTTTTAAATTAGTATTAGGTTTCACAGAGTAGATTCCTGAAAAAAATGTGTTTGTTTTATGAAAAATGTGAGGGTGTTACTGCTAAAAAGTTGATTTAAATTTCGTTTTTGAATAAGGGTGATTGCAATATTTCAATAAGTCAATTGAAATTTTGTTGCACGATTAGGGACAGTGGATGCCTAGAAAGATGTTTTTTTAAAATTAGTTTTAGGTTTCAGAGAGTAGATTCCTGAAAAAAATGTGTTTGTTTTATGAAAAATGTGAGTGTGTTACTGCTAAAAAGTTGATTTAAATTTCGTTTTTGGATAAGGGTGATTGCAATATTTCAACAAGTCAATTGAAATTTTCTTGCACGATTAGGGACAGTGGATGCCTAGAAAGATGTTTTTTTAAAATTAGTTTTAGGTTCCAGAGAGTAGATTCCTGAAAAAAAAATGTTTGTTTTATGAAAAATGTGAGTGTGTTACTGCTAAAAAGTTGATTTAAATTTCGTTTTTGGATAAGGGTGATTGCAATACTTCAACAAGTCAATTGAAATTTTCTTGCACGATTAGGGACAGTGGATGCCTAGAAAGATGTTTTTTTAAAATTAGTTTTAGGTTCCAGAGAGTAGATTCCTGAAAAAAATGTGTTTGTTTTATGAAAAATGTGAGGGTGTTACTGCTAAAAAGTTGATTTAAATTTCGTTTTTGAATAAGGGTGATTGCAATATTTCAACAAGTCAATTGAAATTTTCTTGCACGATTAGGGACAGTGGATGCCTAGAAAGATGTTTTTTTAAAATTAGTTTTAGGTTCCAAAGAGTAGATTCCTGAAAAAAATGTGTTTGTTTTATGAAAAATGTGAGTGTGTTACTGCTAAAAAGTTGATTTAAATTTCATTTTTGGATAAGGGTGATTGCAATATTTCAACAAGTCAATTGAAATTTTCTTGCACGATTAGGGACAGTGGATGCCTAGAAAGATGTTTTTTTAAAATTAGTTTTAGGTTCCAGAGAGTAGATTCCTGAAAAAAATGTGTTTGTTTTATGAAAAATGTGAGTGTGTTACTGCTAAAAAGTTGATTTAAATATCGTTTTTGGATAAGGGTGATTGCAATATTTCAATAAGTTAATTGAAATTTTCTTGGGAGATTAGGGAGAGTGGATGCCTAGAAAGATGTTTTTTTTAAATTAGTTTTAGGTTTCAGAGAGTAGATTCCTGAAAAAAATATGTTTGTTTTATGAAAAATGTGAGGGTGTTACTGCTAAAAAGTTGATTTAAATTTCGTTTTTGAATAAGGGTGATTGCAATATTTCAACAAGTCAATTGAAATTTTCTTGCACGATTAGGGACAGTGGATGCCTAGAAAGATATTTTTTTAAAATTAGTTTTAGGTTTCAGAGAGTAGATTCCTGAAAAAAATGTGTTTGTTTTATGAAAAATGTGAGTGTGTTACTGCTAAAAAGTTGATTTAAATTTCGTTTTTGGATAAGGGTGATTGCAATATTTCAACAAGTCAATTGAAATTTTCTTGCACGATTAGGGACAGTGGATGCCTAGAAAGATGTTTTTTTAAAATTAGTTTTAGGTTCCAGAGAGTAGATTCCTGAAAAAAATGTGTTTGTTTTATGAAAAATGTGAGGGTGTTACTGCTAAAAAGTTGATTTAAATTTCGTTTTTGAATAAGGGTGATTGCAATATTTCAACAAGTCAATTGAAATTTTCTTGCACGATTAGGGACAGTTCATGCCTAGAAAGATGTTTTTTTAAAATTAGTTTTAGGTTCCAGAGAGTAGATTCCTGAAAAAAATGTGTTTGTTTTATGAAAAATGTGAGTGTGTTACTGCTAAAAAGTTAATTTAAATTTCATTTTTGGATAAGGGTGATTGCAATATTTCAACAAGTCAATTGAAATTTTCTTGCACGATTAGGGACAGTGGATGCCTAGAAAGATGTTTTTTTAAAATTAGTTTTAGGTTCCAGAGAGTAGATTCCTGAAAAAAATGTGTTTGTTTTATGAAAAATGTGAGTGTGTTACTGCTAAAAAGTTGATTTAAATTTCATTTTTGGATAAGGGTGATTGCAATATTTCAACAAGTCAATTGAAATTTTCTTGCACGATTAGGGACAGTGGATGCCTAGAAAGATGTTTTTTTAAAATTAGTTTTAGGTTCCAGAGAGTAGATTCCTGAAAAAAATGTGTTTGTTTTATGAAAAATGTGAGTGTGTTACTGCTAAAAAGTTGATTTAAATTTCGTTTTTGGATAAGGGTGATTGCAATACTTCAACAAGTTAATTGAAATTTTCTTGCACGATTAGGGAGAGTGGATGCATAGAAAGATATCTTTTTTAAATTAGTATTAGGTTTCACAGAGTAGATTCCTGAAAAAAATGTGTTTGTTTTATGAAAAATGTGAGGGTGTTACTGCTAAAAAGTTGATTTAAATTTCGTTTTTGAATAAGGGTGATTGCAATATTTCAATAAGTCAATTGAAATTTTGTTGCACGATTAGGGACAGTGGATGCCTAGAAAGATGTTTTTTTAAAATTAGTTTTAGGTTTCAGAGAGTAGATTCCTGAAAAAAATGTGTTTGTTTTATGAAAAATGTGAGTGTGTTACTGCTAAAAAGTTGATTTAAATTTCGTTTTTGGATAAGGGTGATTGCAATATTTCAACAAGTCAATTGAAATTTTCTTGCACGATTAGGGACAGTGGATGCCTAGAAAGATGTTTTTTTAAAATTAGTTTTAGGTTCCAGAGAGTAGATTCCTGAAAAAAAATGTTTGTTTTATGAAAAATGTGAGTGTGTTACTGCTAAAAAGTTGATTTAAATTTCGTTTTTGGATAAGGGTGATTGCAATACTTCAACAAGTCAATTGAAATTTTCTTGCACGATTAGGGACAGTGGATGCCTAGAAAGATGTTTTTTTAAAATTAGTTTTAGGTTCCAGAGAGTAGATTCCTGAAGAAAATGTGTTTGTTTTATGAAAAATGTGAGGGTGTTACTGCTAAAAAGTTGATTTAAATTTCGTTTTTGAATAAGGGTGATTGCAATATTTCAACAAGTCAATTGAAATTTTCTTGCACGATTAGGGACAGTGGATGCCTAGAAAGATGTTTTTTTTAAATTAGTTTTAGGTTCCAGAGAGTAGATTCCTGAAAAAAATGTGTTTGTTTTATGAAAAATGTGAGTGTGTTACTGCTAAAAAGTTGATTTAAATATCGTTTTTGGATAAGGGTGATTGCAATATTTCAATAAGTTAATTGAAATTTTCTTGGGAGATTAGGGAGAGTGGATGCCTAGAAAGATGTTTTTTTTAAATTAGTTTTAGGTTTCAGAGAGTAGATTCCTGAAAAAAATGTGTTTGTTTTATGAAAAATGTGAGGGTGTTACTGCTAAAAAGTTGATTTAAATTTCGTTTTTGGATAAGGGTGATTGCAATATTTCAACAAGTCAATTGAAATTTTCTTGCACGATTAGGGACAGTGGATGCCTAGAAAGATATTTTTTTAAAATTAGTTTTAGGTTTCAGAGAGTAGATTCCTGAAAAAAATGTGTTTGTTTTATGAAAAATGTGAGTGTGTTACTGCTAAAAAGTTGATTTAAATTTCGTTTTTGGATAAGGGTGATTGCAATACTTCAACAAGTCAATTGAAATTTTCTTGCACGATTAGGGACAGTGGATGCATAGAAAGATTTCTTTTTTAAATTAGTATTAGGTTTCAGAGAGTAGATTCCTGAAAAAAATTTGTTTGTTTTATGAAAAATGTGAGGGTGTTACTGCTAAAAAGTTGATTTAAATTTCGTTTTTGAATAAGGGTGATTGCAATATTTCAACAAGTCAATTGAAATTTTCTTGCACGATTAGGGACAGTTCATGCCTAGAAAGATGTTTTTTTAAAATTAGTTTTAGGTTCCAGAGAGTAGATTCCTGAAAAAAATGTGTTTGTTTTATGAAAAATGTGAGTGTGTTACTGCTAAAAAGTTAATTTAAATTTCATTTTTGGATAAGGGTGATTGCAATATTTCAACAAGTCAATTGAAATTTTCTTGCACGATTAGGGACAGTGGATGCCTAGAAAGATGTTTTTTAAAAATTTGTTTTAGGTTCCAGAGAGTAGATTCCTGAAAAAAATGTGTTTGTTTTATGAAAAATGTGAGTGTGTTACTGCTAAAAAGTTAATTTAAATTTCATTTTTGGATAAGGGTGATTGCAATATTTCAACAAGTTAATTGAAATTTTCTTGCAAGATTAGGGAGAGTGGATGCCTAGAAAGATGTTTTTTACAAATTCGTTATAGGTTCCAGAGAGTGGATTCCTGAAAAAAAAATTATTTGTTTCATGAATAATGTGAGTGTGTTACTGCAAAAAAGTTGATTTAAATTTCGTTTTTGAATAAGGGTGATTGCAATATTTCAATAAGTCAATTGAAATTTTCTTGCACGATTAGGGACAGTGGATGCATAGAAAGATTTTTTTTTTAAATTAGTTTTAGGTTTCAGAGAGTAGATTCCTGAAAAAAATGTGTTTGTTTTATGAAAAATGTGAGTGTGTTACTGCTAAAAAGTTGATTTAAATTTCGTTTTTGGATAAGGGTGATTGCAATATTTCAACAAGTCAATTGAAATTTTCTTGCACGATTAGGGACAGTGGATGCCTAGAAAGATGTTTTTTTAAAATTAGTTTTAGGTTTCAGAGAGTAGATTCCTGAAAAAAAATGTGTTTGTTTTATGAAAAATGTGAGTGTGTTACTGCTAAAAAGTTGATTTAAATTTCGTTTTTGGATAAGGGTGATTGCAATACTTCAACAAGTCAATTGAAATTTTCTTGCACGATTAGGGACAGTGGATGCCTAGAAAGATGTTTTTTTTAAAGTTAGTTTTAGGTTCCAGAGAGTAGATTCCTGAAAAAAATGTGTTTGTTTTATGAAAAATGTGAGGGTGTTACTGCTAAAAAGTTGATTTAAATTTCGTTTTTGAATAAGGGTGATTGCAATATTTCAACAAGTCAATTGAAATTTTCTTGCACGATTAGGGACAGTGGATGCCTAGAAAGATGGTTTTTTTAAATTAGTTTTAGGTTCCAGAGAGTAGATTCCTGAAAAAAATGTTTTTTGTTTTATGAAAAATGTGAGTGTGTCACTGCTAAAAAGTTGATTTAAATTTCATTTTTGGATAAGGGTGATTGCAATATTTCAACAAGTCAATTGAAATTTTCTTGCACGATTAGGGACAGTGGATGCCTAGAAAGATGTTTTTTTTAAATTAGTTTTAGGTTCCAGAGAATAGATTCCTGAAAAAATGTGTTTGTTTTATGAAAAATGTGAGTGTGTTACTGCTAAAAAGTTGATTTAAATATCGTTTTTGGATAAGGGTGATTGCAATATTTCAATAAGTTGATTGAAATTTTCTTGGAAGATTAGGGAGAGTGGATGCCTAGAAAGATATTTTTTTTAAATTAGTTTTAGGTTTCAGAGAGTAGATTCCTGAAAAAAATGTGTTTGTTTTATGAAAAATGTGAGGGTGTTACTGCTAAAAAGTTAATTTAAATTTCGTTTTTGAATAAGGGTGATTGCAATATTTCAACAAGTCAATTGAAATTTTCTTGCACGATTAGGGACAGTGGATGCCTAGAAAGATATTTTTTTAAAATTAGTTTTAGGTTTCAGAGAGTAGATTCCTGAAAAAAATGTGTTTGTTTTATGAAAAATGTGAGTGTGTTACTGCTAAAAAGTTGATTTAAATTTCGTTTTTGGATAAGGGTGATTGCAATATTTCAACAAGTCAATTGAAATTTTCTTGCACGATTAGGGACAGTGGATGCCTAGAAAGATGTTTTTTTAAAATTAGTTTTAGGTTCCAGAGAGTAGATTCCTGAAAAAAATGTGTTTGTTTTATGAAAAATGTGAGTGTGTTACTTCTAAAAAGTTGATTTAAATTTCGTTTTTGGATAAGGGTGATTGCAATACTTCAACAAGTCAATTGAAATTTTCTTGCACGATTAGGGACAGTGGATGCATAGAAAGATTTCTTTTTTAAATTAGTATTAGGTTTCAGAGAGTAGATTCCTGAAAAAAATGTGTTTGTTTTATGAAAAATGTGAGGGTGTTACTGCTAAAAAGTTGATTTGAATTTCGTTTTTGAATAAGGGTGATTGCAATATTTCAACAAGTCAATTGAAATTTTCTTGCACGATTAGGGACAGTTCATGCCTAGAAAGATGTTTTTTTAAAATTAGTTTTAGGTTCCAGAGAGTAGATTCCTGAAAAAAATGTGTTTGTTTTATGAAAAATGTGAGTGTGTTACTGCTAAAAAGTTAATTTAAATTTCATTTTTGGATAAGGGTGATTGCAATATTTCAACAAGTCAATTGACATTTTCTTGCACGATTAGGGACAGTGGATGCCTAGAAAGATGTTTTTTAAAAATTTGTTTTAGGTTCCAGAGAGTAGATTCCTGAAAAAAAAATTATTTGTTTCATGAATAATGTGAGTGTGTTACTGCAAAAAAGTTGATTTAAATTTCGTTTTTGAATAAGGGTGATTGCAATATTTCAATAAGTCAATTGAAATTTTCTTGCACGATTAGGGACAGTGGATGCATAGAAAGATGTTTTTTTTAAATTAGTTTTAGGTTTCAGAGAGTAGATTCCTGAAAAAAATGTGTTTGTTTTATGAAAAATGTGAGTGTGTTACTGCTAAAAAGTTGATTTAAATTTCGTTTTTGGATAAGGGTGATTGCAATATTTCAACAAGTCAATTGAAATTTTCTTGCACGATTAGGGACAGTGGATGCCTAGAAAGATGTTTTTTTAAAATTAGTTTTAGGTTTCAGAGAGTAGATTCCTGAAAAAAAATGTGTTTGTTTTATGAAAAATGTGAGTGTGTTACTGCTAAAAAGTTGATTTAAATTTCGTTTTTGGATAGGGGTGATTGCAATACTTCAACAAGTCAATTGAAATTTTCTTGCACGATTAGGGACAGTGGATGCCTAGAAAGATGTTTTTTTAAAATTAGTTTTAGGTTCCAGAGAGTAGATTCCTGAAAAAAATGTGTTTGTTTTATGAAAAATGTGAGGGTGTTACTGCTAAAAAGTTGATTTAAATTTCGTTTTTGAATAAGGGTGATTGCAATATTTCAACAAGTCAATTGAAATTTTCTTGCACGATTAGGGACAGTGGATGCCTAGAAAGATGTTTTTTTTAAATTAGTTTTAGGTTCCAGAGAGTAGATTCCTGAAAAAATGTGTTTGTTTTATGAAAAATGTGAGTGTGTTACTGCTAAAAAGTTGAATAAAATTTCATTTTTGGATAAGGGTGATTGCAATATTTCAACAAGTCAATTGAAATTTTCTTGCACGATTAGGGACAGTGGATGCCTAGAAAGATCTTTTTTTTAAATTAGTTTTAGGTTCCAGAGAATAGATTCCTGAAAAAAATGTGTTTGTTTTATGAAAAATGTGAGTGTGTTACTGCTAAAAAGTTGATTTAAATATCGTTTTTGGATAAGGGTGATTGCAATATTTCAATAAGTTAATTGAAATTTTCTTGGAAGATTAGGGAGAGTGGATGCCTAGAAAGATGTTTTTTTAATTAGTTTTAGGTTTCAGAGAGTAGATTCCTGAAAAAAATGTGTTTGTTTTATGAAAAATGTGAGGGTGTTACTGCTAAAAAGTTGATTTAAATTTCGTTTTTGAATAAGGGTGATTGCAATATTTCAACAAGTCAATTGAAATTTTCTTGCACGATTAGGGACAGTGGATGCCTAGAAAGATATTTTTTTAAAATTAGTTTTAGGTTTCAGAGAGTAGATTCCTGAAAAAAAAGTGTTTGTTTTATGAAAAATGTGAGTGTGTTACTGCTAAAAAGTTGATTTAAATTTCGTTTTTGGATAAGGGTGATTGCAATATTTCAACAAGTTAATTGAAATTTTCTTGCACGATTAGGGACAGTGGATGCCTAGAAAGATGTTTTTTTAAAATTAGTTTTAGGTTCCAGAGAATAGATTCCTGAAAAAAATGTGTTTGTTTTATGAAAAATGTGAGTGTGTTACTGCTAAAAAGTTGATTTAAATTTCGTTTTTGGATAAGGGTGATTGCAATACTTCAACAAGTCAATTGAAATTTTCTTGCACGATTAGGGACAGTGAATGCATAGAAAGATTTCTTTTTTAAATTAGTATTAGTTTTCAGAGAGTAGATTCCTGAAAAAAATGTGTTTGTTTCATGAAAAATGTGAGGGTGTTACTGCTAAAAAGTTGATTTAAATTTCGTTTTTGAATAAGGGTGATTGCAATATTTCAACAAGTCAATTGAAATTTTCTTGCACGCTTAGGGACAATGGATGCCTAGAAAGATGTTTTTTTAAAATTAGTTTTAGGTTCCAGAGAGTAGATTCCTGAAAAAAATGTGTTTGTTTTATGAAAAATGTGAGTGTGTTACTGCTAAAAAGTTGATTTAAATTTCATTTTTGGATAAGGGTGATTGCAATATTTCAACAAGTCAATTGAAATTTTCTTGCACGATTAGGGACAGTGGATGCCTAGAAAGATGTTTTTTTAAAATTAGTTTTAGGTTCCAGAGAGTAGATTCCTGAAAAAAATGTGTTTGTTTTATGAAAAATGTGAGTGTGTTACTGCTAAAAAGTTGATTTAAATATCGTTTTTGGATGAGGGTGATTGCAATATTTCAATAAGTTAATTGAAATTTTCTTGGAAGATTAGGGAGAGTGGATGCCTAGAAAGATGTCTTTTTTTAATTAGTTTTAGGTTTCAGAGAGTAGATTCCTGAAAAAAATTTGTTTGTTTTATGAAAAATGTGAGGGTGTTACTGCTAAAAAGTTGATTTAAATTTCGTTTTTGAATAAGGGTGATTGCAATATTTCAACAAGTCAATTGAAAATTTCTTGCACGATTAGGGACAGTGGATGCCTAGAAAGATTTCTTTTTTAAATTAGTATTAGGTTTCAGAGAGTAGATTCCTGAAAAAAATGTGTTTGTTTTATGAAAAATGTGAGGGTGTTACTGCTAAAAAGTTGATTTAAATTTCGTTTTTGAATAAGGGTGATTGCAATATTTCAACAAGTCAATTGAAATTTTTTTGCACGATTAGGGACAGTGGATGCCTAGAAAGATGTTTTTTTAAAATTAGTTTTAGGTTCCAGAGAGTAGATTCCTGAAAAAAATTTGTTTGTTTTATGAAAAATGTGAGTGTGTTACTGCTAAAAAGTTGATTTAAATTTCATTTTTGGATAGGGGTGATTGCAATATTTCAACAAGTCAATTGAAATTTTCTTGCACGATTAGGGACAGTGGATGCCTAGAAAGATGTTTTTTTTAAATTAGTTTTAGGTTCCAGAGAGTAGATTCCTGAAAAAAATGTGTTTGTTTTATGAAAAATGTGAGGGTGTTACTGCTAAAAAGTTGATTTAAATTTCGTTTTTGAATAAGGGTGATTGCAATATTTCAACCAGTCAATTGAAATTTTCTTGCACGATTAGGGACAGTGGATGCCTAGAAAGATGTTTTTTTAAAATTAGTTTTAGGTTCCAGAGAGTAGATTCCTGAAAAAAATGTGTTTGTTTTATGAAAAATGTGAGTGTGTTACTGCTAAAAAGTTGATTTAAATTTCGTTTTTGGATAAGGGTGATTGCAATATTTCAACAAGTCAATTGAAATTTTCTTGCACGATTAGGGACAGTGGATGCCTAGAAAGATGTTTTTTTAAAATTTGTTTAAGGTTCCAGAGAGTAGATTCCTGAAAAAAATGTGTTTGTTTTATGAAAAATGTGAGTGTGTTACTGCTAAAAAGTTGATTTAAATTTCGTTTTTGGATAAGGGTGATTGCAATACTTCAACAAGTCAATTGAAATTTTCTTGCACGATTAGGGACAGTGGATGCCTAGAAAGATGTTTTTTTTAAATTAGTTTTAGGTTCCAGAGAGTAGATTCCTGAAAAAAATGTGTTTGTTTTATGAAAAATGTGAGGGTGTTACTGCTAAAAAGTTGATTTAAATTTCGTTTTTGAATAAGGGTGATTGCAATATTTCAACAAGTCAATTGAAATTTTCTTGCACGATTAGGGACAGTGGATGCCTAGAAAGATGTTTTTTTAAAATTAGTTTTAGGTTCCAGACAGTAGATTCCTGAAAAAAATGTGTTTGTTTTATGAAAAATGTGAGTGTGTTACTGCTAAAAAGTTGATTTAAATTTCATTTTTGGATAAGGGTGATTGCAATATTTCAACAAGTCAATTGAAATTTTCTTGCACGATTAGGGACAGTGGATGCCTAGAAAGATGTTTTTTTAAAATTAGTTTTAGGTTCCAGAGAGTAGATTCCTGAAAAAAATGTGTTTGTTTTATGAAAAATGTGAGTGTGTTACTGCTAAAAAGTTGATTTAAATTTCGTTTTTGGATAAGGGTGATTGCAATACTTCAACAAGTTAATTGAAATTTTCTTGCACGATTAGGGAGAGTGGATGCATAGAAAGATATCTTTTTTAAATTAGTATTAGGTTTCACAGAGTAGATTCCTGAAAAAAATGTGTTTGTTTTATGAAAAATGTGAGGGTGTTACTGCTAAAAAGTTGATTTAAATTTCGTTTTTGAATAAGGGTGATTGCAATATTTCAATAAGTCAATTGAAATTTTGTTGCACGATTAGGGACAGTGGATGCCTAGAAAGATGTTTTTTAAAAATTAGTTTTAGGTTTCAGAGAGTAGATTCCTGAAAAAAATGTGTTTGTTTTATGAAAAATGTGAGTGTGTTACTGCTAAAAAGTTGATTTAAATTTCGTTTTTGGATAAGGGTGATTGCAATATTTCAACAAGTCAATTGAAATTTTCTTGCACGATTAGGGACAGTGGATGCCTAGAAAGATGTTTTTTTAAAATTAGTTTTAGGTTCCAGAGAGTAGATTCCTGAAAAAAAATGTTTGTTTTATGAAAAATGTGAGTGTGTTACTGCCAAAAAGTTGATTTAAATTTCGTTTTTGGATAAGGGTGATTGCAATACTTCAACAAGTCAATTGAAATTTTCTTGCACGATTAGGGACAGTGGATGCCTAGAAAGATGTTTTTTTAAAATTAGTTTTAGGTTCCAGAGAGTAGATTCCTGAAGAAAATGTGTTTGTTTTATGAAAAATGTGAGGGTGTTACTGCTAAAAAGTTGATTTAAATTTCGTTTTTGAATAAGGGTGATTGCAATATTTCAACAAGTCAATTGAAATTTTCTTGCACGATTAGGGACAGTGGATGCCTAGAAAGATGTTTTTTTTAAATTAGTTTTAGGTTCCAGAGAGTAGATTCCTGAAAAAAATGTGTTTGTTTTATGAAAAATGTGAGTGTGTTACTGCTAAAAAGTTGATTTAAATATCGTTTTTGGATAAGGGTGATTGCAATATTTCAATAAGTTAATTGAAATTTTCTTGGGAGATTAGGGAGAGTGGATGCCTAGAAAGATGTTTTTTTTAAATTAGTTTTAGGTTTCAGAGAGTAGATTCCTGAAAAAAATGTGTTTGTTTTATGAAAAATGTGAGGGTGTTACTGCTAAAAAGTTGATTTAAATTTCGTTTTTGGATAAGGGTGATTGCAATATTTCAACAAGTCAATTGAAATTTTCTTGCACGATTAGGGACAGTGGATGCCTAGAAAGATATTTTTTTAAAATTAGTTTTAGGTTTCAGAGAGTAGATTCCTGAAAAAAATTTGTTTGTTTTATGAAAAATGTGAGTGTGTTACTGCTAAAAAGTTGATTTAAATTTCGTTTTTGGATAAGGGTGATTGCAATACTTCAACAAGTCAATTGAAATTTTCTTGCACGATTAGGGACAGTGGATGCATAGAAAGATTTCTTTTTTAAATTAGTATTAGGTTTCAGAGAGTAGATTCCTGAAAAAAATTTGTTTGTTTTATGAAAAATGTGAGGGTGTTACTGCTAAAAAGTTGATTTAAATTTCGTTTTTGAATAAGGGTGATTGCAATATTTCAACAAGTCAATTGAAATTTTCTTGCACGATTAGGGACAGTTCATGCCTAGAAAGATGTTTTTTTAAAATTAGTTTTAGGTTCCAGAGAGTAGATTCCTGAAAAAAATGTGTTTGTTTTATGAAAAATGTGAGTGTGTTACTGCTAAAAAGTTAATTTAAATTTCATTTTTGGATAAGGGTGATTGCAATATTTCAACAAGTCAATTGAAATTTTCTTGCACGATTAGGGACAGTGGATGCCTAGAAAGATGTTTTTTAAAAATTTGTTTTAGGTTCCAGAGAGTAGATTCCTGAAAAAAATGTGTTTGTTTTATGAAAAATGTGAGTGTGTTACTGCTAAAAAGTTAATTTAAATTTCATTTTTGGATAAGGGTGATTGCAATATTTCAACAAGTTAATTGAAATTTTCTTGCAAGATTAGGGAGAGTGGATGCCTAGAAAGATGTTTTTTACAAATTCGTTATAGGTTCCAGAGAGTGGATTCCTGAAAAAAAAATTATTTGTTTCATGAATAATGTGAGTGTGTTACTGCAAAAAAGTTGATTTAAATTTCGTTTTTGAATAAGGGTGATTGCAATATTTCAATAAGTCAATTGAAATTTTCTTGCACGATTAGGGACAGTGGATGCATAGAAAGATTTTTTTTTTAAATTAGTTTTAGGTTTCAGAGAGTAGATTCCTGAAAAAAATGTGTTTGTTTTATGAAAAATGTGAGTGTGTTACTGCTAAAAAGTTGATTTAAATTTCGTTTTTGGATAAGGGTGATTGCAATATTTCAACAAGTCAATTGAAATTTTCTTGCACGATTAGGGACAGTGGATGCCTAGAAAGATGTTTTTTTAAAATTAGTTTTAGGTTTCAGAGAGTAGATTCCTGAAAAAAAATGTGTTTGTTTTATGAAAAATGTGAGTGTGTTACTGCTAAAAAGTTGATTTAAATTTCGTTTTTGGATAAGGGTGATTGCAATACTTCAACAAGTCAATTGAAATTTTCTTGCACGATTAGGGACAGTGGATGCCTAGAAAGATGTTTTTTTTAAAGTTAGTTTTAGGTTCCAGAGAGTAGATTCCTGAAAAAAATGTGTTTGTTTTATGAAAAATGTGAGGGTGTTACTGCTAAAAAGTTGATTTAAATTTCGTTTTTGAATAAGGGTGATTGCAATATTTCAACAAGTCAATTGAAATTTTCTTGCACGATTAGGGACAGTGGATGCCTAGAAAGATGGTTTTTTTAAATTAGTTTTAGGTTCCAGAGAGTAGATTCCTGAAAAAAATGTTTTTTGTTTTATGAAAAATGTGAGTGTGTCACTGCTAAAAAGTTGATTTAAATTTCATTTTTGGATAAGGGTGATTGCAATATTTCAACAAGTCAATTGAAATTTTCTTGCACGATTAGGGACAGTGGATGCCTAGAAAGATGTTTTTTTTAAATTAGTTTTAGGTTCCAGAGAATAGATTCCTGAAAAAATGTGTTTGTTTTATGAAAAATGTGAGTGTGTTACTGCTAAAAAGTTGATTTAAATATCGTTTTTGGATAAGGGTGATTGCAATATTTCAATAAGTTGATTGAAATTTTCTTGGAAGATTAGGGAGAGTGGATGCCTAGAAAGATGTTTTTTTTAAATTAGTTTTAGGTTTCAGAGAGTAGATTCCTGAAAAAAATGTGTTTGTTTTATGAAAAATGTGAGGGTGTTACTGCTAAAAAGTTAATTTAAATTTCGTTTTTGAATAAGGGTGATTGCAATATTTCAACAAGTCAATTGAAATTTTCTTGCACGATTAGGGACAGTGGATGCCTAGAAAGATATTTTTTTAAAATTAGTTTTAGGTTTCAGAGAGTAGATTCCTGAAAAAAATGTGTTTGTTTTATGAAAAATGTGAGTGTGTTACTGCTAAAAAGTTGATTTAAATTTCGTTTTTGGATAAGGGTGATTGCAATATTTCAACAAGTCAATTGAAATTTTCTTGCACGATTAGGGACAGTGGATGCCTAGAAAGATGTTTTTTTAAAATTAGTTTTAGGTTCCAGAGAGTAGATTCCTGAAAAAAATGTGTTTGTTTTATGAAAAATGTGAGTGTGTTACTTCTAAAAAGTTGATTTAAATTTCGTTTTTGGATAAGGGTGATTGCAATACTTCAACAAGTCAATTGAAATTTTCTTGCACGATTAGGGACAGTGGATGCATAGAAAGATTTCTTTTTTAAATTAGTATTAGGTTTCAGAGAGTAGATTCCTGAAAAAAATGTGTTTGTTTTATGAAAAATGTGAGGGTGTTACTGCTAAAAAGTTGATTTGAATTTCGTTTTTGAATAAGGGTGATTGCAATATTTCAACAAGTCAATTGAAATTTTCTTGCACGATTAGGGACAGTTCATGCCTAGAAAGATGTTTTTTTAAAATTAGTTTTAGGTTCCAGAGAGTAGATTCCTGAAAAAAATGTGTTTGTTTTATGAAAAATGTGAGTGTGTTACTGCTAAAAAGTTAATTTAAATTTCATTTTTGGATAAGGGTGATTGCAATATTTCAACAAGTCAATTGACATTTTCTTGCACGATTAGGGACAGTGGATGCCTAGAAAGATGTTTTTTAAAAATTTGTTTTAGGTTCCAGAGAGTAGATTCCTGAAAAAAAAATTATTTGTTTCATGAATAATGTGAGTGTGTTACTGCAAAAAAGTTGATTTAAATTTCGTTTTTGAATAAGGGTGATTGCAATATTTCAATAAGTCAATTGAAATTTTCTTGCACGATTAGGGACAGTGGATGCATAGAAAGATGTTTTTTTTAAATTAGTTTTAGGTTTCAGAGAGTAGATTCCTGAAAAAAATGTGTTTGTTTTATGAAAAATGTGAGTGTGTTACTGCTAAAAAGTTGATTTAAATTTCGTTTTTGGATAAGGGTGATTGCAATATTTCAACAAGTCAATTGAAATTTTCTTGCACGATTAGGGACAGTGGATGCCTAGAAAGATGTTTTTTTAAAATTAGTTTTAGGTTTCAGAGAGTAGATTCCTGAAAAAAAATGTGTTTGTTTTATGAAAAATGTGAGTGTGTTACTGCTAAAAAGTTGATTTAAATTTCGTTTTTGGATAGGGGTGATTGCAATACTTCAACAAGTCAATTGAAATTTTCTTGCACGATTAGGGACAGTGGATGCCTAGAAAGATGTTTTTTTAAAATTAGTTTTAGGTTCCAGAGAGTAGATTCCTGAAAAAAATTTGTTTGTTTTATGAAAAATGTGAGGGTGTTACTGCTAAAAAGTTGATTTAAATTTCGTTTTTGAATAAGGGTGATTGCAATATTTCAACAAGTCAATTGAAATTTTCTTGCACGATTAGGGACAGTGGATGCCTAGAAAGATGTTTTTTTTAAATTAGTTTTAGGTTCCAGAGAGTAGATTCCTGAAAAAAATGTGTTTGTTTTATGAAAAATGTGAGTGTGTTACTGCTAAAAAGTTGAATAAAATTTCATTTTTGGATAAGGGTGATTGCAATATTTCAACAAGTCAATTGAAATTTTCTTGCACGATTAGGGACAGTGGATGCCTAGAAAGATCTTTTTTTTAAATTAGTTTTAGGTTCCAGAGAATAGATTCCTGAAAAAAATGTGTTTGTTTTATGAAAAATGTGAGTGTGTTACTGCTAAAAAGTTGATTTAAATATCGTTTTTGGATAAGGGTGATTGCAATATTTCAATAAGTTAATTGAAATTTTCTTGGAAGATTAGGGAGAGTGGATGCCTAGAAAGATGTTTTTTTAATTAGTTTTAGGTTTCAGAGAGTAGATTCCTGAAAAAAATGTGTTTGTTTTATGAAAAATGTGAGGGTGTTACTGCTAAAAAGTTGATTTAAATTTCGTTTTTGAATAAGGGTGATTGCAATATTTCAACAAGTCAATTGAAATTTTCTTGCACGATTAGGGACAGTGGATGCCTAGAAAGATATTTTTTTAAAATTAGTTTTAGGTTTCAGAGAGTAGATTCCTGAAAAAAAAGTGTTTGTTTTATGAAAAATGTGAGTGTGTTACTGCTAAAAAGTTGATTTAAATTTCGTTTTTGGATAAGGGTGATTGCAATATTTCAACAAGTTAATTGAAATTTTCTTGCACGATTAGGGACAGTGGATGCCTAGAAAGATGTTTTTTTAAAATTAGTTTTAGGTTCCAGAGAATAGATTCCTGAAAAAAATGTGTTTGTTTTATGAAAAATGTGAGTGTGTTACTGCTAAAAAGTTGATTTAAATTTCGTTTTTGGATAAGGGTGATTGCAATACTTCAACAAGTCAATTGAAATTTTCTTGCACGATTAGGGACAGTGAATGCATAGAAAGATTTCTTTTTTAAATTAGTATTAGTTTTCAGAGAGTAGATTCCTGAAAAAAATGTGTTTGTTTCATGAAAAATGTGAGGGTGTTACTGCTAAAAAGTTGATTTAAATTTCGTTTTTGAATAAGGGTGATTGCAATATTTCAACAAGTCAATTGAAATTTTCTTGCACGCTTAGGGACAATGGATGCCTAGAAAGATGTTTTTTTAAAATTAGTTTTAGGTTCCAGAGAGTAGATTCCTGAAAAAAATGTGTTTGTTTTATGAAAAATGTGAGTGTGTTACTGCTAAAAAGTTGATTTAAATTTCATTTTTGGATAAGGGTGATTGCAATATTTCAACAAGTCAATTGAAATTTTCTTGCACGATTAGGGACAGTGGATGCCTAGAAAGATGTTTTTTTAAAATTAGTTTTAGGTTCCAGAGAGTAGATTCCTGAAAAAAATGTGTTTGTTTTATGAAAAATGTGAGTGTGTTACTGCTAAAAAGTTGATTTAAATATCGTTTTTGGATGAGGGTGATTGCAATATTTCAATAAGTTAATTGAAATTTTCTTGGAAGATTAGGGAGAGTGGATGCCTAGAAAGATGTCTTTTTTTAATTAGTTTTAGGTTTCAGAGAGTAGATTCCTGAAAAAAATTTGTTTGTTTTATGAAAAATGTGAGGGTGTTACTGCTAAAAAGTTGATTTAAATTTCGTTTTTGAATAAGGGTGATTGCAATATTTCAACAAGTCAATTGAAAATTTCTTGCACGATTAGGGACAGTGGATGCCTAGAAAGATTTCTTTTTTAAATTAGTATTAGGTTTCAGAGAGTAGATTCCTGAAAAAAATGTGTTTGTTTTATGAAAAATGTGAGGGTGTTACTGCTAAAAAGTTGATTTAAATTTCGTTTTTGAATAAGGGTGATTGCAATATTTCAACAAGTCAATTGAAATTTTTTTGCACGATTAGGGACAGTGGATGCCTAGAAAGATGTTTTTTTAAAATTAGTTTTAGGTTCCAGAGAGTAGATTCCTGAAAAAAATTTGTTTGTTTTATGAAAAATGTGAGTGTGTTACTGCTAAAAAGTTGATTTAAATTTCATTTTTGGATAGGGGTGATTGCAATATTTCAACAAGTCAATTGAAATTTTCTTGCACGATTAGGGACAGTGGATGCCTAGAAAGATGTTTTTTTTAAATTAGTTTTAGGTTCCAGAGAGTAGATTCCTGAAAAAAATGTGTTTGTTTTATGAAAAATGTGAGGGTGTTACTGCTAAAAAGTTGATTTAAATTTCGTTTTTGAATAAGGGTGATTGCAATATTTCAACCAGTCAATTGAAATTTTCTTGCACGATTAGGGACAGTGGATGCCTAGAAAGATGTTTTTTTAAAATTAGTTTTAGGTTCCAGAGAGTAGATTCCTGAAAAAAATGTGTTTGTTTTATGAAAAATGTGAGTGTGTTACTGCTAAAAAGTTGATTTAAATTTCGTTTTTGGATAAGGGTGATTGCAATATTTCAACAAGTCAATTGAAATTTTCTTGCACGATTAGGGACAGTGGATGCCTAGAAAGATGTTTTTTTAAAATTTGTTTAAGGTTCCAGAGAGTAGATTCCTGAAAAAAATGTGTTTGTTTTATGAAAAATGTGAGTGTGTTACTGCTAAAAAGTTGATTTAAATTTCGTTTTTGGATAAGGGTGATTGCAATACTTCAACAAGTCAATTGAAATTTTCTTGCACGATTAGGGACAGTGGATGCCTAGAAAGATGTTTTTTTTAAATTAGTTTTAGGTTCCAGAGAGTAGATTCCTGAAAAAAATGTGTTTGTTTTATGAAAAATGTGAGGGTGTTACTGCTAAAAAGTTGATTTAAATTTCGTTTTTGAATAAGGGTGATTGCAATATTTCAACAAGTCAATTGAAATTTTCTTGCACGATTAGGGACAGTGGATGCCTAGAAAGATGTTTTTTTAAAATTAGTTTTAGGTTCCAGACAGTAGATTCCTGAAAAAAATGTGTTTGTTTTATGAAAAATGTGAGTGTGTTACTGCTAAAAAGTTAATTTAAATTTCATTTTTGGATAAGGGTGATTGCAATATTTCAACAAGTCAATTGAAATTTTCTTGCACGATTAGGGACAGTGGATGCCTAGAAAGATGTTTTTTTTAAAATTAGTTTTAGGTTCCAGAGAGTAGATTCCTGAAAAAAATGTGTTTGTTTTATGAAAAATGTGAGTGTGTTACTGCTAAAAAGTTGATTTAAATTTCGTTTTTGGATAAGGGTGATTGCAATACTTCAACAAGTCAATTGAAATTTTCTTGCACGATTAGGGACAGTGGATGCATAGAAAGATTTCTTTTTTAAATTAGTATTAGTTTTCAGAGAGTAGATTCCTGAAAAAAATGTGTTTGTTTTATGAAAAATGTGAGGGTGTTACTGCTAAAAAGTTGATTTAAATTTCGTTTTTCAATAAGGGTGATTGCAATATTTCAACAAGTCAATTGAAATTTTTTTGCACGCTTAGGGACAATGGATGCCTAGAAAGATGTTTTTTTAAAATTAGTTTTAGGTTCCAGAGAGTAGATTCCTGAAAAAAATGTGTTTGTTTTATGAAAAATGTGAGTGTGTTACTGCTAAAAAGTTGATTTAAATTTCATTTTTGGATAAGGGTGATTGCAATATTTCAACAAGTCAATTGAAATTTTCTTGCACGATTAGGGACAGTGGATGCCTAGAAAGATGTTTTTTTAAAATTAGTTTTAGGTTCCAGAGAGTAGATTCCTGAAAAAAATGTGTTTGTTTTATGAAAAATGTGAGTGTGTTACTGCTAAAAAGTTGATTTAAATTTCATTTTTGGATAAGGGTGATTGCAATATTTCAACAAGTCAATTGAAATTTTCTTGCACGATTAGGGACAGTGGATGCCTAGAAAGATGTTTTTTTAAAATTAGTTTTAGGTTCCAGAGAGTAGATTCCTGAAAAAAATGTGTTTGTTTTATGAAAAATGTGAGTGTGTTACTGCTAAAAAGTTGATTTAAATATCGTTTTTGGATAAGGGTGATTGCAATATTTCAATAAGTTAATTGAAATTTTCTTGGAAGATTAGGGAGAGTGGATGCCTAGAAAGATGTTTTTTATTAATTAGTTTTAGGTTTCAGAGAGTAGATTCCTGAAAAAAATGTGTTTGTTTTATGAAAAATGTGAGGGTGTTACTGCTAAAAAGTTGATTTACATTTCGTTTTTGAATAAGGGTGATTGCAATATTTCAACAAGTCAATTGAAAATTTCTTGCACGATTAGGGAGAGTGGATGCATAGAAAGATATCTTTTTTAAATTAGTATTAGGTTTCACAGAGTAGATTCCTGAAAAAAATGTGTTTGTTTTATGAAAAATGTGAGGGTGTTACTGCTAAAAAGTTGATTTAAATTTCGTTTTTGAATAAGGGTGATTGCAATATTTCAATAAGTCAATTGAAATTTTCTTGCACGATTAGGGACAGTGGATGCCTAGAAATTTTTTTTTTTTAAATTAGTTTTAGGTTTCAGAGAGTAGATTCCTGAAAAAAATGTGTTTGTTTTATGAAAAATGTGAGTGTGTTACTGCTAAAAAGTTGATTTAAATTTCGTTTTTGGATAAGGGTGATTGCAATATTTCAACAAGTCAATTGAAATTTTCTTGCACGATTAGGGACAGTGGATGCCTAGAAAGATGTTTTTTTAAAATTAGTTTTAGGTTCCAGAGAGTAGATTCCTGAAAAAAAATGTGTTTGTTTTATGAAAAATGTGAGTGTGTTACTGCTAAAAAGTTGATTTAAATTTCGTTTTTGGATAAGGGTGATTGCAATACTTCAACAAGTCAATTGAAATTTTCTTGCACGATTAGGGACAGTGGATGCCTAGAAAGATGTTTTTTTCAAATTAGTTTTAGGTTCCAGAGAGTAGATTCCTGAAAAAAATGTGTTTGTTTTATGAAAAATGTGAGGGTGTTACTGCTAAAAAGTTGATTTAAATTTCGTTTTTGAATAAGGGTGATTGCAATATTTCAACAAGTCAATTTAAATTTTCTTGCACGATTAGGGACAGTGGATGCCTAGAAAGATGTTTTTTTTAAATTAGTTTTAGGTTCCAGAGAGTAGATTCCTGAAAAAAATGTGTTTGTTTTATGAAAAATGTGAGTGTGTTACTGCTAAAAAGTTGATTTAAATTTCATTTTTGGATAAGGGTGATTGCAATATTTCAACAAGTCAATTGAAATATTCTTGCACGATTAGGGACAGTGGATGCCTAGAAAGATGTTTTTTTTAAATTAGTTTTAGGTTCCAGAGAGTAGATTCCTGAAAAAAATGTGTTTGTTTTATGAAAAATGTGAGTGTGTTACTGCAAAAAAGTTGATTTAAATATCGTTTTTGGATAAGGGTGATTGCAATATTTCAACAAGTTAATTGAAATTTCTTGCAAGATTAGGGAGAGTGGATGCCTAGAAAGATGTTTTTTACAAATTCGTTATAGGTTCCAGAGAGTGGATTCCTGAAAAAAAAATTATTTGTTTCATGAAAAATGTGAGTGTGTTACTGCAAAAAAGTTGATTTAAATTTAGTTTCAGGATAAGCGTGAATGCATCATTTCAACAAGTTAATTCAAATTTTCTTGCATGATTCGGGAGAGTGGATGCATAGAAAGATTTTTTTTATATTTGTTTTAGGTTCCAGAGAGTTGATTCCTGAAAAAATGTGTTTGTTTTATGAAAAATGTGAGTGTGTTACTGCTAAAAAGTTTATTTAAATTTAGCTTCAGGATAGGCATGATTGCATTATTTCAACAAGTCAATTGAAATTTTCTTGCACGATTAGGGACAGTTGATGCCTAGAGAGATGTTTTTTTAAAATTAGTTTTAGGTTTCAGAGAGTAGATTCCTGAAAAAATTTGTTTGTTTTATGAAAAATGTGAGTGTGTTACTGCTAAAAAGTTGATTTAAATTTCGTTTTTGGATAAGGGTGATTGCAATATTTCAACAAGTCAATTGAAATTTTCTTGCACGATTAGGGACAGTGGATGCCTAGAAAGATGTTTTTTTAAAATTAGTTTTAGGTTCCAGAGAGTAGATTCCTGAAAAAAAATGTGTTTGTTTTATGAAAAATGTGAGTGTGTTACTGCTAAAAAGTTGATTTAAATTTCGTTTTTGGATAAGGGTGATTGCAATACTTCAACAAGTCAATTGAAATTTTCTTGCACGATTAGGGACAGTGGATGCCTAGAAAGATGTTTTTTTCAAATTAGTTTTAGGTTCCAGAGAGTAGATTCCTGAAAAAAATGTGTTAATTTTATGAAAAATGTGAGGGTGTTACTGCTAAAAAGTTGATTTAAATTTCGTTTTTGAATAAGGGTGATTGCAATATTTCAACAAGTCAATTGAAATTTTCTTGCACGATTAGGGACAGTGGATGCCTAGAAAGATGGTTTTTTTAAATTAGTTTTAGGTTCCAGAGAGTAGATTCCTGAAAAAAATGTTTTTTGTTTTATGAAAAATGTGAGTGTGTCACTGCTAAAAAGTTGATTTAAATTTCATTTTTGGATAAGGGTGATTGCAATATTTCAACAAGTCAATTGAAATTTTCTTGCACGATTAGGGACAGTGGATGCCTAGAAAGATGTTTTTTTTAAATTAGTTTTAGGTTCCAGAGAATAGATTCCTGAAAAAAATGTGTTTGTTTTATGAAAAATGTGAGTGTGTTACTGCTAAAAAGTTGATTTAAATATCGTTTTTGGATAAGGGTGATTGCAATATTTCAATAAGTTGATTGAAATTTTCTTGGAAGATTAGGGAGAGTGGATGCCTAGAAAGATGTTTTTTTTAAATTAGTTTTAGGTTTCAGAGAGTAGATTCCTGAAAAAAATGTGTTTGTTTTATGAAAAATGTGAGGGTGTTACTGCTAAAAAGTTGATTTAAATTTCGTTTTTGAATAAGGGTGATTGCAATATTTCAACAAGTCAATTGAAATTTTCTTGCACGATTAGGGACAGTTCATGCCTAGAAAGATGTTTTTTTAAAATTAGTTTTAGGTTCCAGAGAGTAGATTCCTGAAAAAAATGTGTTTGTTTTATGAAAAATGTGAGTGTGTTACTGCTAAAAAGTTAATTTAAATTTCATTTTTGGATAAGGGTGATTGCAATATTTCAACAAGTCAATTGACATTTTCTTGCACGATTAGGGACAGTGGATGCCTAGAAAGATGTTTTTTTTAAATTAGTTTTAGGTTCCAGAGAGTAGATTCCTGAAAGAAATGTGTTTGTTTTATGAAAAATGTGAGTGTGTTACTGCTAAAAAGTCGATTTAAATTTCGTTTTTGGATAGGGGTGATTGCAATACTTCAACAAGTCAATTGAAATTTTCTTGCACGATTAGGGACAGTGGATGCCTAGAAAGATGTTTTTTTAAAATTAGTTTTAGGTTCCAGAGAGTAGATTCCTGAAAAAAATGTGTTTGTTTTATGAAAAATGTGAGGGTGTTACTGCTAAAAAGTTGATTTAAATTTCGTTTTTGAATAAGGGTGATTGCAATATTTCAACAAGTCAATTGAAATTTTCTTGCACGATTAGGGACAGTGGATGCCTAGAAAGATGGTTTTTTTAAATTAGTTTTAGGTTCCAGAGAGTAGATTCCTGAAAAAAATGTGTTTGTTTTATGAAAAATGTGAGGGTGTTACTGCTAAAAAGTTGATTTAAATTTCGTTTTTGAATAAGGGTGATTGCAATATTTCAACAAGTCAATTGAAATTTTCTTGCACGATTAGGGACAGTGGATGCCTAGAAAGATATTTTTTTTAAATTAGTTTTAGGTTTCAGAGAGTAGATTCCTGAAAAAAAAGTGTTTGTTTTATGAAAAATGTGAGTGTGTTACTGCTAAAAAGTTGATTTAAATTTCGTTTTTGGATAAGGGTGATTGCAATATTTCAACAAGTTAATTGAAATTTTCTTGCACGATTAGGGACAGTGGATGCCTAGAAAGATGTTTTTTTAAAATTAGTTTTAGGTTCCAGAGAATAGATTCCTGAAAAAAATGTGTTTGTTTTATGAAAAATGTGAGTGTGTTACTGCTAAAAAGTTGATTTAAATTTCGTTTTTGGATAAGGGTGATTGCAATACTTCAACAAGTCAATTGAAATTTTCTTGCACGATTAGGGACAGTGAATGCATAGAAAGATTTCTTTTTTAAATTAGTATTAGTTTTCAGAGAGTAGATTCCTGAAAAAAATGTGTTTGTTTCATGAAAAATGTGAGGGTGTTACTGCTAAAAAGTTGATTTAAATTTCGTTTTTGAATAAGGGTGATTGCAATATTTCAACAAGTCAATTGAAATTTTCTTGCACGCTTAGGGACAATGGATGCCTAGAAAGATTTTTTTTAAAATTAGTTTTAGGTTCCAGAGAGTAGATTCCTGAAAAAAATGTGTTTGTTTTATGAAAAATGTGAGTGTGTTACTGCTAAAAAGTTGATTTAATTTTCATTTTTGGATAAGGGTGATTGCAATATTTCAACAAGTCAATTGAAATTTTCTTGCACGATTAGGGACAGTGGATGCCTAGAAAGATGTTTTTTTAAAATTAGTTGTAGGTTCCAGAGAGTAGATTCCTGAAAAAAATGTGTTTGTTTTATGAAAAATGTGAGTGTGTTACTGCTAAAAAGTTGATTTAAATATCGTTTTTGGATGAGGGTGATTGCAATATTTCAATAAGTTAATTGAAATTTTCTTGGAAGATTAGGGAGAGTGGATGCCTAGAAAGATGTTTTTTTTAATTAGTTTTAGGTTTCAGAGAGTAGATTCCTGAAAAAAATGTGTTTGTTTTATGAAAAATGTGAGGGTGTTACTGCTAAAAAGTTGATTTAAATTTCGTTTTTGAATAAGGGTGATTGCAATATTTCAACAAGTCAATTGAAAATTTCTTGCACGATTAGGGACAGTGGATGCCTAGAAAGATTTCTTTTTTAAATTAGTATTAGGTTTCAGAGAGTAGATTCCTGAAAAAAATGTGTTTGTTTTATGAAAAATGTGAGGGTGTTACTGCTAAAAGTTGATTTAAATTTCGTTTTTGAATAAGGGTGATTGCAATATTTCAACAAGTCAATTGAAATTTTCTTGCACGATTAGGGACAGTGGATGCCTAGAAAGATGTTTTTTTAAAATTAGTTTTAGGTTCCAGAGAGTAGATTCCTGAAAAAAATGTGTTTGTTTTATGAAAAATGTGAGTGTGTTACTGCTAAAAAGTTGATTTAAATTTCATTTTTGGATAGGGGTGATTGCAATATTTCAACAAGTCAATTGAAATTTTCTTGCACGATTAGGGACAGTGGATGCCTAGAAAGATGTTTTTTTTAAATTAGTTTTAGGTTCCAGAGAGTAGATTCCTGAAAAAAATGTGTTTGTTTTATGAAAAATGTGAGGGTGTTACTGCTAAAAAGTTGATTTAAATTTCGTTTTTGAATAAGGGTGATTGCAATATTTCAACAAGTCAATTGAAATTTTCTTGCACGATTAGGGACAGTGGATGCCTAGAAAGATGTTTTTTTAAAATTAGTTTTAGGTTCCAGAGAGTAGATTCCTGAAAAAAATGTGTTTGTTTTATGAAAAATGTGAGTGTGTTACTGCTAAAAAGTTGATTTAAATTTCGTTTTTGGATAAGGGTGATTGCAATATTTCAACAAGTCAATTGAAATTTTCTTGCACGATTAGGGACAGTGGATGCCTAGAAAGATGTTTTTTTAAAATTTGTTTAAGGTTCCAGAGAGTAGATTCCTGAAAAAAATGTGTTTGTTTTATGAAAAATGTGAGTGTGTTACTGCTAAAAAGTTGATTTAAATTTCGTTTTTGGATAAGGGTGATTGCAATACTTCAACAAGTCAATTGAAATTTTCTTGCACGATTAGGGACAGTGGATGCCTAGAAAGATGTTTTTTTTAAATTAGTTTTAGGTTCCAGAGAGTAGATTCCTGAAAAAAATGTGTTTGTTTTATGAAAAATGTGAGGGTGTTACTGCTAAAAAGTTGATTTAAATTTCGTTTTTGAATAAGGGTGATTGCAATATTTCAACAAGTCAATTGAAATTTTCTTGCACGATTAGGGACAGTGGATGCCTAGAAAGATGTTTTTTTAAAATTAGTTTTAGGTTCCAGACAGTAGATTCCTGAAAAAAATGTGTTTGTTTTATGAAAAATGTGAGTGTGTTACTGCTAAAAAGTTAATTTAAATTTCATTTTTGGATAAGGGTGATTGCAATATTTCAACAAGTCAATTGAAATTTTCTTGCACGATTAGGGACAGTGGATGCCTAGAAAGATGTTTTTTTAAAATTAGTTTTAGGTTCCAGAGAGTAGATTCCTGAAAAAAATGTGTTTGTTTTATGAAAAATGTGAGTGTGTTACTGCTAAAAAGTTGATTTAAATTTCGTTTTTGGATAAGGGTGATTGCAATACTTCAACAAGTCAATTGAAATTTTCTTGCACGATTAGGGACAGTGGATGCATAGAAAGATTTCTTTTTTAAATTAGTATTAGTTTTCAGAGAGTAGATTCCTGAAAAAAATGTGTTTGTTTTATGAAAAATGTGAGGGTGTTACTGCTAAAAAGTTGATTTAAATTTCGTTTTTGAATAAGGGTGATTGCAATATTTCAACAAGTCAATTGAAATTTTTTTGCACGCTTAGGGACAATGGATGCCTAGAAAGATGTTTTTTTAAAATTAGTTTTAGGTTCCAGAGAGTAGATTCCTGAAAAAAATGTGTTTGTTTTATGAAAAATGTGAGTGTGTTACTGCTAAAAAGTTGATTTAAATTTCATTTTTGGATAAGGGTGATTGCAATATTTCAACAAGTCAATTGAAATTTTCTTGCACGATTAGGGACAGTGGATGCCTAGAAAGATGTTTTTTTAAAATTAGTTTTAGGTTCCAGAGAGTAGATTCCTGAAAAAAATGTGTTTGTTTTATGAAAAATGTGAGTGTGTTACTGCTAAAAAGTTGATTTAAATTTCATTTTTGGATAAGGGTGATTGCAATATTTCAACAAGTCAATTGAAATTTTCTTGCACGATTAGGGACAGTGGATGCCTAGAAAGATGTTTTTTTAAAATTAGTTTTAGGTTCCAGAGAGTAGATTCCTGAAAAAAATGTGTTTGTTTTATGAAAAATGTGAGTGTGTTACTGCTAAAAAGTTGATTTAAATATCGTTTTTGGATAAGGGTGATTGCAATATTTCAATAAGTTAATTGAAATTTTCTTGGAAGATTAGGGAGAGTGGATGCCTAGAAAGATGTTTTTTATTAATTAGTTTTAGGTTTCAGAGAGTAGATTCCTGAAAAAAATGTGTTTGTTTTATGAAAAATGTGAGGGTGTTACTGCTAAAAAGTTGATTTAAATTTCGTTTTTGAATAAGGGTGATTGCAATATTTCAACAAGTCAATTGAAAATTTCTTGCACGATTAGGGAGAGTGGATGCATAGAAAGATATCTTTTTTAAATTAGTATTAGGTTTCACAGAGTAGATTCCTGAAAAAAATGTGTTTGTTTTATGAAAAATGTGAGGGTGTTACTGCTAAAAAGTTGATTTAAATTTCGTTTTTGAATAAGGGTGATTGCAATATTTCAATAAGTCAATTGAAATTTTGTTGCACGATTAGGGACAGTGGATGCCTAGAAAGATGTTTTTTTTAAATTAGTTTTAGGTTTCAGAGAGTAGATTCCTGAAAAAAATGTGTTTGTTTTATGAAAAATGTGAGTGTGTTACTGCTAAAAAGTTGATTTAAATTTCGTTTTTGGATAAGGGTGATTGCAATATTTCAACAAGTCAATTGAAATTTTCTTGCACGATTAGGGACAGTGGATGCCTAGAAAGATGTTTTTTTAAAATTAGTTTTAGGTTCCAGAGAGTAGATTCCTGAAAAAAAATGTGTTTGTTTTATGAAAAATGTGAGTGTGTTACTGCTAAAAAGTTGATTTAAATTTCGTTTTTGGATAAGGGTGATTGCAATACTTCAACAAGTCAATTGAAATTTTCTTGCACGATTAGGGACAGTGGATGCCTAGAAAGATGTTTTTTTCAAATTAGTTTTAGGTTCCAGAGAGTAGATTCCTGAAAAAAATGTGTTTGTTTTATGAAAAATGTGAGGGTGTTACTGCTAAAAAGTTGATTTAAATTTCGTTTTTGAATAAGGGTGATTGCAATATTTCAACAAGTCAATTTAAATTTTCTTGCACGATTAGGGACAGTGGATGCCTAGAAAGATGTTTTTTTAAAATTAGTTTTAGGTTCCAGAGAGTAGATTCCTGAAAAAAATGTGTTTGTTTTATGAAAAATGTGAGTGTGTTACTGCTAAAAAGTTGATTTAAATTTCATTTTTGGATAAGGGTGATTGCAATATTTCAACAAGTCAATTGAAATTTTCTTGCACGATTAGAGACAGTGGATGCCTAGAAAGATGTTTTTTTTAAATTAGTTTTAGGTTCCAGAGAGTAGATTCCTGAAAAAAATGTGTTTGTTTTATGAAAAATGTGAGTGTGTTACTGCAAAAAAGTTGATTTAAATATCGTTTTTGGATAAGGGTGATTGCAATATTTCAACAAGTTAATTGAAATTTCTTGCAAGATTAGGGAGAGTGGATGCCTAGAAAGATGTTTTTTACAAATTCGTTATAGGTTCCAGAGAGTGGATTCCTGAAAAAAAAATTATTTGTTTCATGAAAAATGTGAGTGTGTTACTGCAAAAAAGTTGATTTAAATTTAGTTTCAGGATAAGCGTGAATGCATCATTTCAACAAGTTAATTCAAATTTTCTTGCACGATTCGGGAGAGTGGATGCATAGAAAGATTTTTTTTTATATTTGTTTTAGGTTCCAGAGAGTTGATTCCTGAGAAAAATGTGTTTGTTTTATGAAAAATATGAGTGTGTTACTGCTAAAAAGTTTATTTAAATTTAGCTTCAGGATAGGCATGATTGCATTATTTCAACTAGTTAATTGAAATTTTCTTGCACGATTAGGGAGAGTGGATGCATAGAAAGATGTTTTTTTTATATTTGTTTTAGGTTCCAGAGAGTTGATTCCTGAAAAAATGTGTTTGTTTTATGAAAAATGTGAGTGTGTTACTGCTAAAAAGTTGATTTAAATTTCGTTTTTGGATAAGGGTGATTGCAATATTTCAACAAGTCAATTGAAATTTTCTTGCACGATTAGGGACAGTTGATGCCTAGAGAGATGTTTTTTTAAAATTAGTTTTAGGTTTCAGAGAGTAGATTCCTGAAAAAAATGTGTTTGTTTTATGAAAAATGTGAGTGTGTTACTGCTAAAAAGTTGATTTAAATTTCGTTTTTGGATAAGGGTGATTGCAATATTTCAACAAGTCAATTGAAATTTTCTTGCACGATTAGGGACAGTGGATGCCTAGAAAGATGTTTTTTTAAAATTAGTTTTAGGTTCCAGAGAGTAGATTCCTGAAAAAAATGTGTTTGTTTTATGAAAAATGTGAGTGTGTTACTGCTAAAAAGTTGATTTAAATTTCGTTTTTGGATAAGGGTGATTGCAATACTTCAACAAGTTAATTGAAATTTTCTTGCACGATTAGGGAGAGTGGATGCATAGAAAGATATCTTTTTTAAATTAGTATTAGGTTTCACAGAGTAGATTCCTGAAAAAAATGTGTTTGTTTTATGAAAAATGTGAGGGTGTTACTGCTAAAAAGTTGATTTAAATTTCGTTTTTGAATAAGGGTGATTGCAATATTTCAATAAGTCAATTGAAATTTTGTTGCACGATTAGGGACAGTGGATGCCTAGAAAGATGTTTTTTTAAAATTAGTTTTAGGTTTCAGAGAGTAGATTCCTGAAAAAATTTGTTTGTTTTATGAAAAATGTGAGTGTGTTACTGCTAAAAAGTTGATTTAAATTTCGTTTTTGGATAAGGGTGATTGCAATATTTCAACAAGTCAATTGAAATTTTCTTGCACGATTAGGGACAGTGGATGCCTAGAAAGATGTTTTTTTAAAATTAGTTTTAGGTTCCAGAGAGTAGATTCCTGAAAAAAAATGTGTTTGTTTTATGAAAAATGTGAGTGTGTTACTGCTAAAAAGTTGATTTAAATTTCGTTTTTGGATAAGGGTGATTGCAATACTTCAACAAGTCAATTGAAATTTTCTTGCACGATTAGGGACAGTGGATGCCTAGAAAGATGTTTTTTTCAAATTAGTTTTAGGTTCCAGAGAGTAGATTCCTGAAAAAAATGTGTTAATTTTATGAAAAATGTGAGGGTGTTACTGCTAAAAAGTTGATTTAAATTTCGTTTTTGAATAAGGGTGATTGCAATATTTCAACAAGTCAATTGAAATTTTCTTACACGATTAGGGACAGTGGATGCCTAGAAAGATGTTTTTTTTAAATTAGTTTTAGGTTCCAGAGAGTAGATTCCTGAAAAAAATGTGTTTGTTTTATGAAAAATGTGAGTGTGTTACTGCTAAAAAGTTGATTTAAATTTCATTTTTGGATAAGGGTGATTGCAATATTTCAACAAGTCAATTGAAATTTTCTTGCACGATTAGGGACAGTGGATGCCTAGAAAGATGTTTTTTTTAAATTAGTTTTAGGTTCCAGAGAGTAGATTCCTGAAAAAAATGTGTTTGTTTTATGAAAAATGTGAGTGTGTTACTGCTAAAAAGTTGATTTAAATATCGTTTTTGGATAAGGGTGATTGCAATATTTCAATAAGTTAATTGAAATTTTCTTGGAAGATTAGGGAGAGTGGATGCCTAGAAAGATGTTTTTTTTTAATTAGTTTTAGGTTTCAGAGAGTAGATTCCTGAAAAAAATGTGTTTGTTTTATGAAAAATGTGAGGGTGTTACTGCTAAAAAGTTGATTTAAATTTCGTTTTTGAATAAGGGTGATTGCAATATTTCAACAAGTCAATTGAAATTTTCTTGCACGATTAGGGACAGTGGATGCCTAGAAAGATATTTTTTTAAAATTAGTTTTAGGTTTCAGAGAGTAGATTCCTGAAAAAAATGTGTTTGTTTTATGAAAAATGTGAGTGTGTTACTGCTAAAAAGTTGATTTAAATTTCGTTTTTGGATAAGGGTGATTGCAATACTTCAACAAGTTAATTGAAATTTTCTTGCACGATTAGGGAGAGTGGATGCATAGAAAGATATCTTTTTTAAATTAGTATTAGGTTTCACAGAGTAGATTCCTGAAAAAAATGTGTTTGTTTTATGAAAAATGTGAGGGTGTTACTGCTAAAAAGTTGATTTAAATTTCGTTTTTGAATAAGGGTGATTGCAATATTTCAATAAGTCAATTGAAATTTTGTTGCACAATTAGGGACAGTGGATGCCTAGAAAGATGTTTTTTTAAAATTAGTTTTAGGTTTCAGAGAGTAGATTCCTGAAAAAAATGTGTTTGTTTTATGAAAAATGTGAGTGTGTTACTGCTAAAAAGTTGATTTAAATTTCGTTTTTGGATAAGGGTGATTGCAATATTTCAACAAGTCAATTGAAATTTTCTTGCACGATTAGGGACAGTGGATGCCTAGAAAGATGTTTTTTTAAAATTAGTTTTAGGTTCCAGAGAGTAGATTCCTGAAAAAAAATGTGTTTGTTTTATGAAAAATGTGAGTGTGTTACTGCTAAAAAGTTGATTTAAATTTCGTTTTTGGATAAGGGTGATTGCAATACTTCAACAAGTCAATTGAAATTTTCTTGCACGATTAGGGACAGTGGATGCCTAGAAAGATGTTTTTTTCAAATTAGTTTTAGGTTCCAGAGAGTAGATTCCTGAAAAAAATGTGTTTGTTTTATGAAAAATGTGAGGGTGTTACTGCTAAAAAGTTGATTTAAATTTCGTTTTTGAATAAGGGTGATTGCAATATTTCCACAAGTCAATTGAAATTTTCTTGCACGATTAGGGACAGTGGATGCCTAGAAAGATGTTTTTTTAAAATTAGTTTTAGGTTCCAGAGAGTAGATTCCTGAAAAAAATGTGTTTGTTTTATGAAAAATGTGAGTGTGTTACTGCTAAAAAGTTGATTTAAATTTCATTTTTGGATAAGGGTGATTGCAATATTTCAACAAGTCAATTGAAATTTTCTTGCACGATTAGGGACAGTGGATGCCTAGAAAGATGTTTTTTTAAAATTAGTTTTAGGTTCCAGAGAGTAGATTCCTGAAAAAAATGTGTTTGTTTTATGAAAAATGTGAGTGTGTTACTGCTAAAAAGTTGATTTAAATATCGTTTTTGGATAAGGGTGATTGCAATATTTCAATAAGTTAATTGAAATTTTCTTGGAAGATTAGGGAGAGTGGATGCCTAGAAAGATGTTTTTTTTTTATTAGTTTTAGGTTTCAGAGAGTAGATTCCTGAAAAAAATGTGTTTGTTTTATGAAAAATGTGAGGGTGTTACTGCTAAAAAGTTGATTTAAATTTCGTTTTTGAATAAGGGTGATTGCAATATTTCAACAAGTCAATTGAAATTTTCTTGCACGATTAGAGACAGTGGATGCCTAGAAAGATATTTTTTTAAAATTAGTTTTAGGTTTCAGAGAGTAGATTCCTGAAAAAAATGTGTTTGTTTTATGAAAAATGTGAGTGTGTTACTGCTAAAAAGTTGATTTAAATTTCGTTTTTGGATAAGGGTGATTGCAATATTTCAACAAGTCAATTGAAATTTTCTTGCACGATTAGGGACAGTGGATGCCTAGAAAGATGTTTTTTTAAAATTAGTTTTAGGTTCCAGAGAGTAGATTCCTGAAAAAAATGTGTTTGTTTTATGAAAAATGTGAGTGTGTTACTGCTAAAAAGTTGATTTAAATTTCGTTTTTGGATAAGGGTGATTGCAATACTTCAACAAGTCAATTGAAATTTTCTTGCACGATTAGGGACAGTGGATGCATAGAAAGATTTCTTTTTTAAATTAGTATTAGGTTTCAGAGAGTAGATTCCTGAAAAAAATGTGTTTGTTTTATGAAAAATGTGAGGGTGTTACTGCTAAAAAGTTGATTTAAATTTCGTTTTTGAATAAGGGTGATTGCAATATTTCAACAAGTCAATTGAAATTTTCTTGCACGATTAGGGACAGTGGATGCCTAGAAAGATGTTTTTTAAAAATTAGTTTTAGGTTCCAGAGAGTAGATTCCTAAAAAAAATGTGTTTGTTTTATGAAAAATGTGAGTGTGTTACTGCTAAAAAGTTAATTTAAATTTCATTTTTGGATAAGGGTGATTGCAATATTTCAACAAGTCAATTGAAATTTTCTTGCACGATTAGGGACAGTGGATGCCTAGAAAGATGTTTTTTAAAAATTTGTTTTAGGTTCCAGAGAGTAGATTCCTGAAAAAAATGTGTTTGTTTTATGAAAAATGTGAGTGTGTTACTGCTAAAAAGTTAATTTAAATTTCATTTTTGGATAAGGGTGATTGCAATATTTCAACAAGTTAATTGAAATTTTCTTGCAAGATTAGGGAGAGTGGATGCCTAGAAAGATGTTTTTTACAAATTCGTTATAGGTTCCAGAGAGTGGATTCCTGAAAAAAAAATTATTTGTTTCATGAATAATGTGAGTGTGTTACTGCAAAAAAGTTGATTTAAATTTCGTTTTTGAATAAGGGTGATTGCAATATTTCAATAAGTCAATTGAAATTTTCTTGCACGATTAGGGACAGTGGATGCATAAAAAGATGTTTTTTTTAAATTAGTTTTAGGTTTCAGAGAGTAGATTCCTGAAAAAAATGTGTTTGTTTTATGAAAAATGTGAGGGTGTTACTGCTAAAAAGTTGATTTAAATTTCGTTTTTGAATAAGGGTGATTGCAATATTTCAACAAGTCAATTGAAATTTTCTTGCACGATTAGGGACAGTGGATGCCTAGAAAGATGTTTTTTTTAAATTAGTTTTAGGTTCCAGAGAGTAGATTCCTGAAAAAAATGTGTTTGTTTTATGAAAAATGTGAGTGTGTTACTGCTAAAAAGTTGATTTAAATTTCATTTTTGGATAAGGGTGATTGCAATATTTCAACAAGTCAATTGAAATTTTCTTGCACGATTAGGGACAGTGGATGCCTAGAAAGATGTTTTTTTTAAATTAGTTTTAGGTTCCAGAGAGTAGATTCCTGAAAAAAATGTGTTTGTTTTATGAAAAATGTGAGTGTGTTACTGCTAAAAAGTTGATTTAAATATCGTTTTTGGATAAGGGTGATTGCAATATTTCAATAAGTTAATTGAAATTTTCTTGGAAGATTAGGGAGAGTGGATGCCTAGAAAGATGTTTTTTTTAATTAGTTTTAGGTTTCAGAGAGTAGATTCCTGAAAAAAATGTGTTTGTTTTATGAAAAATGTGAGGGTGTTACTGCTAAAAAGTTGATTTAAATTTCGTTTTTGAATAAGGGTGATTGCAATATTTCAACAAGTCAATTGAAATTTTCTTGCACGATTAGGGACAGTGGATGCCTAGAAAGATATTTTTTTAAAATTAGTTTTAGGTTTCAGAGAGTAGATTCCTGAAAAAAATGTGTTTGTTTTATGAAAAATGTGAGTGTGTTACTGCTAAAAAGTTGATTTAAATTTCGTTTTTGGATAAGGGTGATTGCAATATTTCAACAAGTTAATTGAAATTTTCTTGCACGATTAGGGACAGTGGATGCCTAGAAAGATGTTTTTTTAAAATTAGTTTTAGGTTCCAGAGAATAGATTCCTGAAAAAAATGTGTTTGTTTTATGAAAAATGTGAGTGTGTTACTGCTAAAAAGTTGATTTAAATTTCGTTTTTGGATAAGGGTGATTGCAATACTTCAACAAGTCAATTGAAATTTTCTTGCACGATTAGGGACAGTGGATGCATAGAAAGATTTCTTTTTTAAATTAGTATTAGTTTTCAGAGAGTAGATTCCTGAAAAAAATGTGTTTGTTTTATGAAAAATGTGAGGGTGTTACTGCTAAAAAATTGATTTAAATTTCGTTTTTGAATAAGGGTGATTGCAATATTTCAACAAGTCAATTGAAATTTTCTTGCACGCTTAGGGACAATGGATGCCTAGAAAGATGTTTTTTTAAAATTAGTTTTAGGTTCCAGAGAGTAGATTCCTGAAAAAAATGTGTTTGTTTTATGAAAAATGTGAGTGTGTTACTGCTAAAAAGTTGATTTAAATTTCATTTTTGGATAAGGGTGATTGCAATATTTCAACAAGTCAATTGAAATTTTCTTGCACGATTAGGGACAGTGGATGCCTAGAAAGATGTTTTTTTAAAATTAGTTTTAGGTTCCAGAGAGTAGATTCCTGAAAAAAATTTGTTTGTTTTATGAAAAATGTGAGTGTGTTACTGCTAAAAAGTTGATTTAAATATCGTTTTTGGATAAGGGTGATTGCAATATTTCAATAAGTTAATTGAAATTTTCTTGGAAGATTAGGGAGAGTGGATGCCTAGAAAGATGTTTTTTTTAATTAGTTTTAGGTTTCAGAGAGTAGATTCCTGAAAAAAATGTGTTTGTTTTATGAAAAATGTGAGGGTGTTACTGCTAAAAAGTTGATTTAAATTTCGTTTTTGAATAAGGGTGATTGCAATATTTCAACAAGTCAATTGAAAATTTCTTGCACGATTAGGGACAGTGGATGCCTAGAAAGATTACTTTTTTAAATTAGTATTAGGTTTCAGAGAGTAGATTCCTGAAAAAAATGTGTTTGTTTTATGAAAAATGTGAGGGTGTTACTGCTAAAAAGTTGATTTAAATTTCGTTTTTGAATAAGGGTGATTGCAATATTTCAACAAGTCAATTGAAATTTTCTTGCACGATTAGGGACAGTGGATGCCTAGAAAGATGTTTTTTTAAAATTAGTTTTAGGTTCCAGAGAGTAGATTCCTGAAAAAAATGTGTTTGTTTTATGAAAAATGTGAGTGTGTTACTGCTAAAAAGTTGATTTAAATTTCATTTTTGGATAGGGGTGATTGAAATATTTCAACAAGTCAATTGAAATTTTCTTGCACGATTAGGGACAGTGGATGCCTAGAAAGATTTTTTTTTAAATTAGTTTTAGGTTCCAGAGAGTAGATTCCTGAAAAAAATGTGTTTGTTTTATGAAAAATGTGAGGGTGTTACTGCTAAAAAGTTGATTTAAATTTCGTTTTTGAATAAGGGTGATTGCAATATTTCAACAAGTCAATTGAAATTTTCTTGCACGATTAGGGACAGTGGATGCCTAGAAAGATGTTTTTTTTAAATTAGTTTTAGGTTCCAGAGAGTAGATTCCTGAAAAAAATGTGTTTGTTTTATGAAAAATGTGAGTGTGTTACTGCTAAAAAGTTGATTTAAATTTCGTTTTTGGATAAGGGTGATTGCAATATTTCAACAAGTCAATTGAAATTTTCTTGCACGATTAGGGACAGTGGATGCCTAGAAAGATGTTTTTTTTAAATTAGTTTTAGGTTCCAGAGAGTAGATTCCTGAAAAAAATGTGTTTGTTTTATGAAAAATGTGAGTGTGTTACTGCTAAAAAGTTGATTTAAATATCGTTTTTGGATAAGGGTGATTGCAATATTTCAATAAGTTAATTGAAATTTTCTTGGAAGATTAGGGAGAGTGGATGCCTAGAAAGATGTTTTTTTTAATTAGTTTTAGGTTTCAGAGAGTAGATTCCTGAAAAAAATGTGTTTGTTTTATGAAAAATGTGAGGGTGTTACTGCTAAAAAGTTGATTTAAATTTCGTTTTTGAATAAGGGTGATTGCAATATTTCAACAAGTCAATTGAAATTTTCTTGCACGATTAGGGACAATGGATGCCTAGAAAGATATTTTTTTAAAATTAGTTTTAGGTTCCAGAGAGTAGATTCCTGAAAAAAATGTGTTTGTTTTATGAAAAATGTGAGTGTGTTAATGCTAAAAAGTTGATTTAAATTTCATTTTTGGATAAGGGTGATTGCAATATTTCAACAAGTCAATTGAAATTTTCTTGCACGATTAGGGACAGTGGATGCCTAGAAAGATGTTTTTTTAAAATTTGTTTAAGGTTCCAGAGAGTAGATTCCTGAAAAAAATGTGTTTGTTTTATGAAAAATGTGAGTGTGTTACTGCTAAAAAGTTGATTTAAATTTTGTTTTTGGATAAGGGTGATTGCAATACTTCAACAAGTCAATTGAAATTTTCTTGCACGATTAGGGACAGTGGATGCCTAGAAAGATGTTTTTTTAAAATTAGTTTTAGGTTCCAGAGAGTAGATTCCTGAAAAAAATGTGTTTGTTTTATGAAAAATGTGAGGGTGTTACTGCTAAAAAGTTGATTTAAATTTCGTTTTTGAATAAGGGTGATTGCAATATTTCAACAAGTCAATTGAAATTTTCTTGCACGATTAGGGACAGTGGATGCCTAGAAAGATGTTTTTTTTAAATTAGTTTTAGGTTCCAGACAGTAGATTCCTGAAAAAAATGTGTTTGTTTTATGAAAAATGTGAGTGTGTTACTGCTAAAAAGTTAATTTAAATTTCATTTTTGGATAAGGGTGATTGCAATATTTCAACAAGTCAATTGAAATTTTCTTGCACGATTAGGGACAGTGGATGCCTAGAAAGATGTTTTTTTGAAATTAGTTTTAAGTTCCAGAGAGTAGATTCCTGAAAAAAATGTGTTTGTTTTATGAAAAATGTGAGTGTGTTACTGCTAAAAAGTTGATTTAAATTTCGTTTTTGGATAAGGGTGATTGCAATACTTCAACAAGTCAATTGAAATTTTCTTGCACGATTAGGGACAGTGGATGCATAGAAAGATTTCTTTTTTAAATTAGTATTAGTTTTCAGAGAGTAGATTCCTGAAAAAAATGTGTTTGTTTTATGAAAAATGTGAGGGTGTTACTGCTAAAAAGTTGATTTAAATTTCGTTTTTGAATAAGGGTGATTGCAATATTTCAACAAGTCAATTGACATTTTCTTGCACGCTTAGGGACAATGGATGCCTAGAAAGATGTTTTTTTTAAATTAGTTTTAGGTTCCAGAGAGTAGATTCCTGAAAAAAATGTGTTTGTTTTATGAAAAATGTGAGTGTGTTACTAGTAAAAAGTTGATTTAAATTTCATTTTTGGATAAGGGTAATTGCAATATTTCAACAAGTCAATTGAAATTTTCTTGCACGATTAGGGACAGTGGATGCCTAGAAAGATGTTTTTTTAAAATTAGTTTTAGGTTCCAGAGAGTAGATTCCTGAAAAAAATGTGTTTGTTTTATGAAAAATGTGAGGGTGTTACTGCTAAAAAGTTGATTTAAATTTCGTTTTTGAATAAGGGTGATTGCAATATTTCAACAAGTCAATTGAAAATTTCTTGCACGATTAGGGAGAGTGGATGCATAGAAAGATATCTTTTTTAAATTAGTATTAGGTTTCACAGAGTAGATTCCTGAAAAAAATTTGTTTGTTTTATGAAAAATGTGAGTGTGTTACTGCTAAAAAGTTGATTTAAATTTCGTTTTTGGATAAGGGTGATTGCAATATTTCAACAAGTTAATTGAAATTTTCTTGCACGATTAGGGACAGTGGATGCCTAGAAAGATGTTTTTTTAAAATTAGTTTTAGGTTCCAGAGAATAGATTCCTGAAAAAAATGTGTTTGTTTTATGAAAAATGTGAGTGTGTTACTGCTAAAAAGTTGATTTAAATTTCGTTTTTGGATAAGGGTGATTGCAATACTTCAACAAGTCAATTGAAATTTTCTTGCACGATTAGGGACAGTGGATGCATAGAAAGATTTCTTTTTTAAATTAGTATTAGTTTTCAGAGAGTAGATTCCTGAAAAAAATGTGTTTGTTTTATGAAAAATGTGAGGGTGTTACTGCTAAAAAATTGATTTAAATTTCGTTTTTGAATAAGGGTGATTGCAATATTTCAACAAGTCAATTGAAATTTTCTTGCACGCTTAGGGACAATGGATGCCTAGAAAGATGTTTTTTTAAAATTAGTTTTAGGTTCCAGAGAGTAGATTCCTGAAAAAAATGTGTTTGTTTTATGAAAAATGTGAGTGTGTTACTGCTAAAAAGTTGATTTAAATTTCATTTTTGGATAAGGGTGATTGCAATATTTCAACAAGTCAATTGAAATTTTCTTGCACGATTAGGGACAGTGGATGCCTAGAAAGATGTTTTTTTAAAATTAGTTTTAGGTTCCAGAGAGTAGATTCCTGAAAAAAATGTGTTTGTTTTATGAAAAATGTGAGTGTGTTACTGCTAAAAAGTTGATTTAAATATTGTTTTTGGATAAGGGTGATTGCAATATTTCAATAAGTTAATTGAAATTTTCTTGGAAGATTAGGGAGAGTGGATGCCTAGAAAGATGTTTTTTTTAATTAGTTTTAGGTTTCAGAGAGTAGATTCCTGAAAAAAATGTGTTTGTTTTATGAAAAATGTGAGGGTGTTACTGCTAAAAAGTTGATTTAAATTTCGTTTTTGAATAAGGGTGATTGCAATATTTCAACAAGTCAATTGAAAATTTCTTGCACGATTAGGGACAGTGGATGCCTAGAAAGATTTCTTTTTTAAATTAGTATTAGGTTTCAGAGAGTAGATTCCTGAAAAAAATGTGTTTGTTTTATGAAAAATGTGAGGGTGTTACTGCTAAAAAGTTGATTTAAATTTCGTTTTTGAATAAGGGTGATTGCAATATTTCAACAAGTCAATTGAAATTTTCTTGCACGATTAGGGACAGTGGATGCCTAGAAAGATGTTTTTTTAAAATTAGTTTTAGGTTCCAGAGAGTAGATTCCTGAAAAAAATGTGTTTGTTTTATGAAAAATGTGAGTGTGTTACTGCTAAAAAGTTGATTTAAATTTCATTTTTGGATAGGGGTGATTGCAATATTTCAACAAGTCAATTGAAATTTTCTTGCACGATTAGGGACAGTGGATGCCTAGAAAGATGTTTTTTTTAAATTAGTTTTAGGTTCCAGAGAGTAGATTCCTGAAAAAAATGTGTTTGTTTTATGAAAAATGTGAGGGTGTTACTGCTAAAAAGTTGATTTAAATTTCGTTTTTGAATAAGGGTGATTGCAATATTTCAACAAGTCAATTGAAATTTTCTTGCACGATTAGGGACAGTGGATGCCTAGAAAGATGTTTTTTTAAAATTAGTTTTAGGTTCCAGAGAGTAGATTCCTGAAAAAAAATGTGTTTGTTTTATGAAAAATGTGAGTGTGTTACTGCTAAAAAGTTGATTTAAATTTCGTTTTTGGATAAGGGTGATTGCAATACTTCAACAAGTCAATTGAAATTTTCTTGCACGATTAGGGACAGTGGATGCCTAGAAAGATGTTTTTTTCAAATTAGTTTTAGGTTCCAGAGAGTAGATTCCTGAAAAAAATGTGTTTGTTTTATGAAAAATGTGAGGGTGTTACTGCTAAAAAGTTGATTTAAATTTCGTTTTTGAATAAGGGTGATTGCAATATTTCCACAAGTCAATTGAAATTTTCTTGCACGATTAGGGACAGTGGATGCCTAGAAAGATGTTTTTTTAAAATTAGTTTTAGGTTCCAGAGAGTAGATTCCTGAAAAAAATGTGTTTGTTTTATGAAAAATGTGAGTGTGTTACTGCTAAAAAGTTGATTTAAATTTCATTTTTGGATAAGGGTGATTGCAATATTTCAACAAGTCAATTGAAATTTTCTTGCACGATTAGGGACAGTGGATGCCTAGAAAGATGTTTTTTTAAAATTAGTTTTAGGTTCCAGAGAGTAGATTCCTGAAAAAAATGTGTTTGTTTTATGAAAAATGTGAGTGTGTTACTGCTAAAAAGTTGATTTAAATATCGTTTTTGGATAAGGGTGATTGCAATATTTCAATAAGTTAATTGAAATTTTCTTGGAAGATTAGGGAGAGTGGATGCCTAGAAAGATGTTTTTTTTTAATTAGTTTTAGGTTTCAGAGAGTAGATTCCTGAAAAAAATGTGTTTGTTTTATGAAAAATGTGAGGGTGTTACTGCTAAAAAGTTGATTTAAATTTCGTTTTTGAATAAGGGTGATTGCAATATTTCAACAAGTCAATTGAAATTTTCTTGCACGATTAGAGACAGTGGATGCCTAGAAAGATATTTTTTTAAAATTAGTTTTAGGTTTCAGAGAGTAGATTCCTGAAAAAAATGTGTTTGTTTTATGAAAAATGTGAGTGTGTTACTGCTAAAAAGTTGATTTAAATTTCGTTTTTGGATAAGGGTGATTGCAATATTTCAACAAGTCAATTGAAATTTTCTTGCACGATTAGGGACAGTGGATGCCTAGAAAGATGTTTTTTTAAAATTAGTTTTAGGTTCCAGAGAGTAGATTCCTGAAAAAAATGTGTTTGTTTTATGAAAAATGTGAGTGTGTTACTGCTAAAAAGTTGATTTAAATTTCGTTTTTGGATAAGGGTGATTGCAATACTTCAACAAGTCAATTGAAATTTTCTTGCACGATTAGGGACAGTGGATGCATAGAAAGATTTCTTTTTTAAATTAGTATTAGGTTTCAGAGAGTAGATTCCTGAAAAAAATGTGTTTGTTTTATGAAAAATGTGAGGGTGTTACTGCTAAAAAGTTGATTTAAATTTCGTTTTTGAATAAGGGTGATTGCAATATTTCAACAAGTCAATTGAAATTGTCTTGCACGATTAGGGACAGTGGATGCCTAGAAAGATGTTTTTTAAAAATTAGTTTTAGGTTCCAGAGAGTAGATTCCTGAAAAAAATGTGTTTGTTTTATGAAAAATGTGAGTGTGTTACTGCTAAAAAGTTAATTTAAATTTCATTTTTGGATAAGGGTGATTGCAATATTTCAACAAGTCAATTGAAATTTTCTTGCACGATTAGGGACAGTGGATGCCTAGAAAGATGTTTTTTAAAAATTTGTTTTAGGTTCCAGAGAGTAGATTCCTGAAAAAAATGTGTTTGTTTTATGAAAAATGTGAGTGTGTTACTGCTAAAATGTTAATTTAAATTTCATTTTTGGATAAGGGTGATTGCAATATTTCAACAAGTTAATTGAAATTTTCTTGCAAGATTAGGGAGAGTGGATGCCTAGAAAGATGTTTTTTACAAATTCGTTATAGGTTCCAGAGAGTGGATTCCTGAAAAAAAAATTATTTGTTTCATGAATAATGTGAGTGTGTTACTGCAAAAAAGTTGATTTAAATTTCGTTTTTGAATAAGGGTGATTGCAATATTTCAATAAGTCAATTGAAATTTTCTTGCACGATTAGGGACAGTGGATGCATAGAAAGATGTTTTTTTTAAATTAGTTTTAGGTTTCAGAGAGTAGATTCCTGAAAAAAATGTGTTTGTTTTATGAAAAATGTGAGGGTGTTACTGCTAAAAAGTTGATTTAAATTTCGTTTTTGAATAAGGGTGATTGCAATATTTCAACAAGTCAATTGAAATTTTCTTGCACGATTAGGGACAGTGGATGCCTAGAAAGATGTTTTTTTTAAATTAGTTTTAGGTTCCAGAGAGTAGATTCCTGAAAAAAATGTGTTTGTTTTATGAAAAATGTGAGTGTGTTACTGCTAAAAAGTTGATTTAAATTTCATTTTTGGATAAGGGTGATTGCAATATTTCAACAAGTCAATTGAAATTTTCTTGCACGATTAGGGACAGTGGATGCCTAGAAAGATGTTTTTTTTAAATTAGTTTTAGGTTCCAGAGAGTAGATTCCTGAAAAAAATGTGTTTGTTTTATGAAAAATGTGAGTGTGTTACTGCTAAAAAGTTGATTTAAATATCGTTTTTGGATAAGGGTGATTGCAATATTTCAATAAGTTAATTGAAATTTTCTTGGAAGATTAGGGAGAGTGGATGCCTAGAAAGATGTTTTTTTTAATTAGTTTTAGGTTTCAGAGAGTAGATTCCTGAAAAAAATGTGTTTGTTTTATGAAAAATGTGAGGGTGTTACTGCTAAAAAGTTGATTTAAATTTCGTTTTTGAATAAGGGTGATTGCAATATTTCAACAAGTCAATTGAAATTTTCTTGCACGATTAGGGACAATGGATGCCTAGAAAGATATTTTTTTAAAATTAGTTTTAGGTTCCAGAGAGTAGATTCCTGAAAAAAATGTGTTTGTTTTATGAAAAATGTGAGTGTGTTAATGCTAAAAAGTTGATTTAAATTTCATTTTTGGATAAGGGTGATTGCAATATTTCAACAAGTCAATTGAAATTTTCTTGCACGATTAGGGACAGTGGATGCCTAGAAAGATGTTTTTTTAAAATTTGTTTAAGGTTCCAGAGAGTAGATTCCTGAAAAAAATGTGTTTGTTTTATGAAAAATGTGAGTGTGTTACTGCTAAAAAGTTGATTTAAATTTTGTTTTTGGATAAGGGTGATTGCAATACTTCAACAAGTCAATTGAAATTTTCTTGCACGATTAGGGACAGTGGATGCCTAGAAAGATGTTTTTTTAAAATTAGTTTTAGGTTCCAGAGAGTAGATTCCTGAAAAAAATGTGTTTGTTTTATGAAAAATGTGAGGGTGTTACTGCTAAAAAGTTGATTTAAATTTCGTTTTTGAATAAGGGTGATTGCAATATTTCAACAAGTCAATTGAAATTTTCTTGCACGATTAGGGACAGTGGATGCCTAGAAAGATGTTTTTTTTAAATTAGTTTTAGGTTCCAGACAGTAGATTCCTGAAAAAAATGTGTTTGTTTTATGAAAAATGTGAGTGTGTTACTGCTAAAAAGTTAATTTAAATTTCATTTTTGGATAAGGGTGATTGCAATATTTCAACAAGTCAATTGAAATTTTCTTGCACGATTAGGGACAGTGGATGCCTAGAAAGATGTTTTTTTGAAATTAGTTTTAAGTTCCAGAGAGTAGATTCCTGAAAAAAATGTGTTTGTTTTATGAAAAATGTGAGTGTGTTACTGCTAAAAAGTTGATTTAAATTTCGTTTTTGGATAAGGGTGATTGCAATACTTCAACAAGTCAATTGAAATTTTCTTGCACGATTAGGGACAGTGGATGCATAGAAAGATTTCTTTTTTAAATTAGTATTAGTTTTCAGAGAGTAGATTCCTGAAAAAAATGTGTTTGTTTTATGAAAAATGTGAGGGTGTTACTGCTAAAAAGTTGATTTAAATTTCGTTTTTGAATAAGGGTGATTGCAATATTTCAACAAGTCAATTGACATTTTCTTGCACGCTTAGGGACAATGGATGCCTAGAAAGATGTTTTTTTAAAATTAGTTTTAGGTTCCAGAGAGTAGATTCCTGAAAAAAATGTGTTTGTTTTATGAAAAATGTGAGTGTGTTACTAGTAAAAAGTTGATTTAAATTTCATTTTTGGATAAGGTTAATTGCAATATTTCAACAAGTCAATTGAAATTTTCTTGCACGATTAGGGACAGTGGATGCCTAGAAAGATGTTTTTTTAAAATTAGTTTTAGGTTCCAGAGAGTAGATTCCTGAAAAAAATGTGTTTGTTTTATGAAAAATGTGAGGGTGTTACTGCTAAAAAGTTGATTTAAATTTCGTTTTTGAATAAGGGTGATTGCAATATTTCAACAAGTCAATTGAAAATTTCTTGCACGATTAGGGAGAGTGGATGCATAGAAAGATATCTTTTTTAAATTAGTATTAGGTTTCACAGAGTAGATTCCTGAAAAAAATTTGTTTGTTTTATGAAAAATGTGAGTGTGTTACTGCTAAAAAGTTGATTTAAATTTCGTTTTTGGATAAGGGTGATTGCAATATTTCAACAAGTTAATTGAAATTTTCTTGCACGATTAGGGACAGTGGATGCCTAGAAAGATGTTTTTTTAAAATTAGTTTTAGGTTCCAGAGAATAGATTCCTGAAAAAAATGTGTTTGTTTTATGAAAAATGTGAGTGTGTTACTGCTAAAAAGTTGATTTAAATTTCGTTTTTGGATAAGGGTGATTGCAATACTTCAACAAGTCAATTGAAATTTTCTTGCACGATTAGGGACAGTGGATGCATAGAAAGATTTCTTTTTTAAATTAGTATTAGTTTTCAGAGAGTAGATTCCTGAAAAAAATGTGTTTGTTTTATGAAAAATGTGAGGGTGTTACTGCTAAAAAATTGATTTAAATTTCGTTTTTGAATAAGGGTGATTGCAATATTTCAACAAGTCAATTGAAATTTTCTTGCACGCTTAGGGACAATGGATGCCTAGAAAGATGTTTTTTTAAAATTAGTTTTAGGTTCCAGAGAGTAGATTCCTGAAAAAAATGTGTTTGTTTTATGGAAAATGTGAGTGTGTTACTGCTAAAAAGTTGATTTAAATTTCATTTTTGGATAAGGGTGATTGCAATATTTCAACAAGTCAATTGAAATTTTCTTGCACGATTAGGGACAGTGGATGCCTAGAAAGATGTTTTTTTAAAATTAGTTTTAGGTTCCAGAGAGTAGATTCCTGAAAAAAATGTGTTTGTTTTATGAAAAATGTGAGTGTGTTACTGCTAAAAAGTTGATTTAAATATTGTTTTTGGATAAGGGTGATTGCAATATTTCAATAAGTTAATTGAAATTTTCTTGGAAGATTAGGGAGAGTGGATGCCTAGAAAGATGTTTTTTTTAATTAGTTTTAGGTTTCAGAGAGTAGATTCCTGAAAAAAATGTGTTTGTTTTATGAAAAATGTGAGGGTGTTACTGCTAAAAAGTTGATTTAAATTTCGTTTTTGAATAAGGGTGATTGCAATATTTCAACAAGTCAATTGAAAATTTCTTGCACGATTAGGGACAGTGGATGCCTAGAAAGATTTCTTTTTTAAATTAGTATTAGGTTTCAGAGAGTAGATTCCTGAAAAAAATGTGTTTGTTTTATGAAAAATGTGAGGGTGTTACTGCTAAAAAGTTGATTTAAATTTCGTTTTTGAATAAGGGTGATTGCAATATTTCAACAAGTCAATTGAAATTTTCTTGCACGATTAGGGACAGTGGATGCCTAGAAAGATGTTTTTTTAAAATTAGTTTTAGGTTCCAGAGAGTAGATTCCTGAAAAAAATGTGTTTGTTTTATGAAAAATGTGAGTGTGTTACTGCTAAAAAGTTGATTTAAATTTCATTTTTGGATAGGGGTGATTGCAATATTTCAACAAGTCAATTGAAATTTTCTTGCACGATTAGGGACAGTGGATGCCTAGAAAGATGTTTTTTTTAAATTAGTTTTAGGTTCCAGAGAGTAGATTCCTGAAAAAAATGTGTTTGTTTTATGAAAAATGTGAGGGTGTTACTGCTAAAAAGTTGATTTAAATTTCGTTTTTGAATAAGGGTGATTGCAATATTTCAACAAGTCAATTGAAATTTTCTTGCACGATTAGGGACAGTGGATGCCGAGAAAGATGTTTTTTTAAAATTAGTTTTAGGTTCCAGAGAGTAGATTCCTGAAAAAAAATGTGTTTGTTTTATGAAAAATGTGAGTGTGTTACTGCTAAAAAGTTGATTTAAATTTCGTTTTTGGATAAGGGTGATTGCAATACTTCAACAAGTCAATTGAAATTTTCTTGCACGATTAGGGACAGTGGATGCCTAGAAAGATGTTTTTTTCAAATTAGTTTTAGGTTCCAGAGAGTAGATTCCTGAAAAAAATGTGTTTGTTTTATGAAAAATGTGAGGGTGTTACTGCTAAAAAGTTGATTTAAATTTCGTTTTTGAATAAGGGTGATTGCAATATTTCCACAAGTCAATTGAAATTTTCTTGCACGATTAGGGACAGTGGATGCCTAGAAAGATGTTTTTTTAAAATTAGTTTTAGGTTCCAGAGAGTAGATTCCTGAAAAAAATGTGTTTGTTTTATGAAAAATGTGAGTGTGTTACTGCTAAAAAGTTGATTTAAATTTCATTTTTGGATAAGGGTGATTGCAATATTTCAACAAGTCAATTGAAATTTTCTTGCACGATTAGGGACAGTGGATGCCTAGAAAGATGTTTTTTTAAAATTAGTTTTAGGTTCCAGAGAGTAGATTCCTGAAAAAAATGTGTTTGTTTTATGAAAAATGTGAGTGTGTTACTGCTAAAAAGTTGATTTAAATATCGTTTTTGGATAAGGGTGATTGCAATATTTCAATAAGTTAATTGAAATTTTCTTGGAAGATTAGGGAGAGTGGATGCCTAGAAAGATGTTTTTTTTTAATTAGTTTTAGGTTTCAGAGAGTAGATTCCTGAAAAAAATGTGTTTGTTTTATGAAAAATGTGAGGGTGTTACTGCTAAAAAGTTGATTTAAATTTCGTTTTTGAATAAGGGTGATTGCAATATTTCAACAAGTCAATTGAAATTTTCTTGCACGATTAGAGACAGTGGATGCCTAGAAAGATATTTTTTTAAAATTAGTTTTAGGTTTCAGAGAGTAGATTCCTGAAAAAAATGTGTTTGTTTTATGAAAAATGTGAGTGTGTTACTGCTAAAAAGTTGATTTAAATTTCGTTTTTGGATAAGGGTGATTGCAATATTTCAACAAGTCAATTGAAATTTTCTTGCACGATTAGGGACAGTGGATGCCTAGAAAGATGTTTTTTTAAAATTAGTTTTAGGTTCCAGAGAGTAGATTCCTGAAAAAAATGTGTTTGTTTTATGAAAAATGTGAGTGTGTTACTGCTAAAAAGTTGATTTAAATTTCGTTTTTGGATAAGGGTGATTGCAATACTTCAACAAGTCAATTGAAATTTTCTTGCACGATTAGGGACAGTGGATGCATAGAAAGATTTCTTTTTTAAATTAGTATTAGGTTTCAGAGAGTAGATTCCTGAAAAAAATGTGTTTGTTTTATGAAAAATGTGAGGGTGTTACTGCTAAAAAGTTGATTTAAATTTCGTTTTTGAATAAGGGTGATTGCAATATTTCAACAAGTCAATTGAAATTGTCTTGCACGATTAGGGACAGTGGATGCCTAGAAAGATGTTTTTTAAAAATTAGTTTTAGGTTCCAGAGAGTAGATTCCTGAAAAAAATGTGTTTGTTTTATGAAAAATGTGAGTGTGTTACTGCTAAAAAGTTAATTTAAATTTCATTTTTGGATAAGGGTGATTGCAATATTTCAACAAGTCAATTGAAATTTTCTTGCACGATTAGGGACAGTGGATGCCTAGAAAGATGTTTTTTAAAAATTTGTTTTAGGTTCCAGAGAGTAGATTCCTGAAAAAAATGTGTTTGTTTTATGAAAAATGTGAGTGTGTTACTGCTAAAATGTTAATTTAAATTTCATTTTTGGATAAGGGTGATTGCAATATTTCAACAAGTTAATTGAAATTTTCTTGCAAGATTAGGGAGAGTGGATGCCTAGAAAGATGTTTTTTACAAATTCGTTATAGGTTCCAGAGAGTGGATTCCTGAAAAAAAAATTATTTGTTTCATGAATAATGTGAGTGTGTTACTGCAAAAAAGTTGATTTAAATTTCGTTTTTGAATAAGGGTGATTGCAATATTTCAATAAGTCAATTGAAATTTTCTTGCACGATTAGGGACAGTGGATGCATAGAAAGATGTTTTTTTTAAATTAGTTTTAGGTTTCAGAGAGTAGATTCCTGAAAAAAATGTGTTTGTTTTATGAAAAATGTGAGGGTGTTACTGCTAAAAAGTTGATTTAAATTTCGTTTTTGAATAAGGGTGATTGCAATATTTCAACAAGTCAATTGAAATTTTCTTGCACGATTAGGGACAGTGGATGCCTAGAAAGATGTTTTTTTTAAATTAGTTTTAGGTTCCAGAGAGTAGATTCCTGAAAAAAATGTGTTTGTTTTATGAAAAATGTGAGTGTGTTACTGCTAAAAAGTTGATTTAAATTTCATTTTTGGATAAGGGTGATTGCAATATTTCAACAAGTCAATTGAAATTTTCTTGCACGATTAGGGACAGTGGATGCCTAGAAAGATGTTTTTTTTAAATTAGTTTTAGGTTCCAGAGAGTAGATTCCTGAAAAAAATGTGTTTGTTTTATGAAAAATGTGAGTGTGTTACTGCTAAAAAGTTGATTTAAATATCGTTTTTGGATAAGGGTGATTGCAATATTTCAATAAGTTAATTGAAATTTTCTTGGAAGATTAGGGAGAGTGGATGCCTAGAAAGATGTTTTTTTTAATTAGTTTTAGGTTTCAGAGAGTAGATTCCTGAAAAAAATGTGTTTGTTTTATGAAAAATGTGAGGGTGTTACTGCTAAAAAGTTGATTTAAATTTCGTTTTTGAATAAGGGTGATTGCAATATTTCAACAAGTCAATTGAAATTTTCTTGCACGATTAGGGACAATGGATGCCTAGAAAGATATTTTTTTAAAATTAGTTTTAGGTTCCAGAGAGTAGATTCCTGAAAAAAATGTGTTTGTTTTATGAAAAATGTGAGTGTGTTAATGCTAAAAAGTTGATTTAAATTTCATTTTTGGATAAGGGTGATTGCAATATTTCAACAAGTCAATTGAAATTTTCTTGCACGATTAGGGACAGTGGATGCCTAGAAAGATGTTTTTTTAAAATTTGTTTAAGGTTCCAGAGAGTAGATTCCTGAAAAAAATGTGTTTGTTTTATGAAAAATGTGAGTGTGTTACTGCTAAAAAGTTGATTTAAATTTTGTTTTTGGATAAGGGTGATTGCAATACTTCAACAAGTCAATTGAAATTTTCTTGCACGATTAGGGACAGTGGATGCCTAGAAAGATGTTTTTTTAAAATTAGTTTTAGGTTCCAGAGAGTAGATTCCTGAAAAAAATGTGTTTGTTTTATGAAAAATGTGAGGGTGTTACTGCTAAAAAGTTGATTTAAATTTCGTTTTTGAATAAGGGTGATTGCAATATTTCAACAAGTCAATTGAAATTTTCTTGCACGATTAGGGACAGTGGATGCCTAGAAAGATGTTTTTTTTAAATTAGTTTTAGGTTCCAGACAGTAGATTCCTGAAAAAAATGTGTTTGTTTTATGAAAAATGTGAGTGTGTTACTGCTAAAAAGTTAATTTAAATTTCATTTTTGGATAAGGGTGATTGCAATATTTCAACAAGTCAATTGAAATTTTCTTGCACGATTAGGGACAGTGGATGCCTAGAAAGATGTTTTTTTGAAATTAGTTTTAAGTTCCAGAGAGTAGATTCCTGAAAAAAATGTGTTTGTTTTATGAAAAATGTGAGTGTGTTACTGCTAAAAAGTTGATTTAAATTTCGTTTTTGGATAAGGGTGATTGCAATACTTCAACAAGTCAATTGAAATTTTCTTGCACGATTAGGGACAGTGGATGCATAGAAAGATTTCTTTTTTAAATTAGTATTAGTTTTCAGAGAGTAGATTCCTGAAAAAAATGTGTTTGTTTTATGAAAAATGTGAGGGTGTTACTGCTAAAAAGTTGATTTAAATTTCGTTTTTGAATAAGGGTGATTGCAATATTTCAACAAGTCAATTGACATTTTCTTGCACGCTTAGGGACAATGGATGCCTAGAAAGATGTTTTTTTAAAATTAGTTTTAGGTTCCAGAGAGTAGATTCCTGAAAAAAATGTGTTTGTTTTATGAAAAATGTGAGTGTGTTACTAGTAAAAAGTTGATTTAAATTTCATTTTTGGATAAGGTTAATTGCAATATTTCAACAAGTCAATTGAAATTTTCTTGCACGATTAGGGACAGTGGATGCCTAGAAAGATGTTTTTTTAAAATTAGTTTTAGGTTCCAGAGAGTAGATTCCTGAAAAAAATGTGTTTGTTTTATGAAAAATGTGAGGGTGTTACTGCTAAAAAGTTGATTTAAATTTCGTTTTTGAATAAGGGTGATTGCAATATTTCAACAAGTCAATTGAAAATTTCTTGCACGATTAGGGAGAGTGGATGCATAGAAAGATATCTTTTTTAAATTAGTATTAGGTTTCACAGAGTAGATTCCTGAAAAAAATTTGTTTGTTTTATGAAAAATGTGAGTGTGTTACTGCTAAAAAGTTGATTTAAATTTCGTTTTTGGATAAGGGTGATTGCAATATTTCAACAAGTTAATTGAAATTTTCTTGCACGATTAGGGACAGTGGATGCCTAGAAAGATGTTTTTTTAAAATTAGTTTTAGGTTCCAGAGAATAGATTCCTGAAAAAAATGTGTTTGTTTTATGAAAAATGTGAGTGTGTTACTGCTAAAAAGTTGATTTAAATTTCGTTTTTGGATAAGGGTGATTGCAATACTTCAACAAGTCAATTGAAATTTTCTTGCACGATTAGGGACAGTGGATGCATAGAAAGATTTCTTTTTTAAATTAGTATTAGTTTTCAGAGAGTAGATTCCTGAAAAAAATGTGTTTGTTTTATGAAAAATGTGAGGGTGTTACTGCTAAAAAATTGATTTAAATTTCGTTTTTGAATAAGGGTGATTGCAATATTTCAACAAGTCAATTGAAATTTTCTTGCACGCTTAGGGACAATGGATGCCTAGAAAGATGTTTTTTTAAAATTAGTTTTAGGTTCCAGAGAGTAGATTCCTGAAAAAAATGTGTTTGTTTTATGAAAAATGTGAGTGTGTTACTGCTAAAAAGTTGATTTAAATTTCATTTTTGGATAAGGGTGATTGCAATATTTCAACAAGTCAATTGAAATTTTCTTGCACGATTAGGGACAGTGGATGCCTAGAAAGATGTTTTTTTAAAATTAGTTTTAGGTTCCAGAGAGTAGATTCCTGAAAAAAATGTGTTTGTTTTATGAAAAATGTGAGTGTGTTACTGCTAAAAAGTTGATTTAAATATTGTTTTTGGATAAGGGTGATTGCAATTTTTCAATAAGTTAATTGAAATTTTCTTGGAAGATTAGGGAGAGTGGATGCCTAGAAAGATGTTTTTTTTAATTAGTTTTAGGTTTCAGAGAGTAGATTCCTGAAAAAAATGTGTTTGTTTTATGAAAAATGTGAGGGTGTTACTGCTAAAAAGTTGATTTAAATTTCGTTTTTGAATAAGGGTGATTGCAATATTTCAACAAGTCAATTGAAAATTTCTTGCACGATTAGGGACAGTGGATGCCTAGAAAGATTTCTTTTTTAAATTAGTATTAGGTTTCAGAGAGTAGATTCCTGAAAAAAATGTGTTTGTTTTATGAAAAATGTGAGGGTGTTACTGCTAAAAAGTTGATTTAAATTTCGTTTTTGAATAAGGGTGATTGCAATATTTCAACAAGTCAATTGAAATTTTCTTGCACGATTAGGGACAGTGGATGCCTAGAAAGATGTTTTTTTAAAATTAGTTTTAGGTTCCAGAGAGTAGATTCCTGAAAAAAATGTGTTTGTTTTATGAAAAATGTGAGTGTGTTACTGCTAAAAAGTTGATTTAAATTTCATTTTTGGATAGGGGTGATTGCAATATTTCAACAAGTCAATTGAAATTTTCTTGCACGATTAGGGACAGTGGATGCCTAGAAAGATGTTTTTTTTAAATTAGTTTTAGGTTCCAGAGAGTAGATTCCTGAAAAAAATGTGTTTGTTTTATGAAAAATGTGAGGGTGTTACTGCTAAAAAGTTGATTTAAATTTCGTTTTTGAATAAGGGTGATTGCAATATTTCAACAAGTCAATTGAAATTTTCTTGCACGATTAGGGACAGTGGATGCCTAGAAAGATGTTTTTTTAAAATTAGTTTTAGGTTCCAGAGAGTAGATTCCTGAAAAAAAATGTGTTTGTTTTATGAAAAATGTGAGTGTGTTACTGCTAAAAAGTTGATTTAAATTTCGTTTTTGGATAAGGGTGATTGCAATACTTCAACAAGTCAATTGAAATTTTCTTGCACGATTAGGGACAGTGGATGCCTAGAAAGATGTTTTTTTCAAATTAGTTTTAGGTTCCAGAGAGTAGATTCCTGAAAAAAATGTGTTTGTTTTATGAAAAATGTGAGGGTGTTACTGCTAAAAAGTTGATTTAAATTTCGTTTTTGAATAAGGGTGATTGCAATATTTCCACAAGTCAATTGAAATTTTCTTGCACGATTAGGGACAGTGGATGCCTAGAAAGATGTTTTTTTAAAATTAGTTTTAGGTTCCAGAGAGTAGATTCCTGAAAAAAATGTGTTTGTTTTATGAAAAATGTGAGTGTGTTACTGCTAAAAAGTTGATTTAAATTTCATTTTTGGATAAGGGTGATTGCAATATTTCAACAAGTCAATTGAAATTTTCTTGCACGATTAGGGACAGTGGATGCCTAGAAAGATGTTTTTTTAAAATTAGTTTTAGGTTCCAGAGAGTAGATTCCTGAAAAAAATGTGTTTGTTTTATGAAAAATGTGAGTGTGTTACTGCTAAAAAGTTGATTTAAATATCGTTTTTGGATAAGGGTGATTGCAATATTTCAATAAGTTAATTGAAATTTTCTTGGAAGATTAGGGAGAGTGGATGCCTAGAAAGATGTTTTTTTTTAATTAGTTTTAGGTTTCAGAGAGTAGATTCCTGAAAAAAATGTGTTTGTTTTATGAAAAATGTGAGGGTGTTACTGCTAAAAAGTTGATTTAAATTTCGTTTTTGAATAAGGGTGATTGCAATATTTCAACAAGTCAATTGAAATTTTCTTGCACGATTAGAGACAGTGGATGCCTAGAAAGATATTTTTTTAAAATTAGTTTTAGGTTTCAGAGAGTAGATTCCTGAAAAAAATGTGTTTGTTTTATGAAAAATGTGAGTGTGTTACTGCTAAAAAGTTGATTTAAATTTCGTTTTTGGATAAGGGTGATTGCAATATTTCAACAAGTCAATTGAAATTTTCTTGCACGATTAGGGACAGTGGATGCCTAGAAAGATGTTTTTTTAAAATTAGTTTTAGGTTCCAGAGAGTAGATTCCTGAAAAAAATGTGTTTGTTTTATGAAAAATGTGAGTGTGTTACTGCTAAAAAGTTGATTTAAATTTCGTTTTTGGATAAGGGTGATTGCAATACTTCAACAAGTCAATTGAAATTTTCTTGCACGATTAGGGACAGTGGATGCATAGAAAGATTTCTTTTTTAAATTAGTATTAGGTTTCAGAGAGTAGATTCCTGAAAAAAATGTGTTTGTTTTATGAAAAATGTGAGGGTGTTACTGCTAAAAAGTTGATTTAAATTTCGTTTTTGAATAAGGGTGATTGCAATATTTCAACAAGTCAATTGAAATTGTCTTGCACGATTAGGGACAGTGGATGCCTAGAAAGATGTTTTTTAAAAATTAGTTTTAGGTTCCAGAGAGTAGATTCCTGAAAAAAATGTGTTTGTTTTATGAAAAATGTGAGTGTGTTACTGCTAAAAAGTTAATTTAAATTTCATTTTTGGATAAGGGTGATTGCAATATTTCAACAAGTCAATTGAAATTTTCTTGCACGATTAGGGACAGTGGATGCCTAGAAAGATGTTTTTTAAAAATTTGTTTTAGGTTCCAGAGAGTAGATTCCTGAAAAAAAATGTGTTTGTTTTATGAAAAATGTGAGTGTGTTACTGCTAAAAAGTTAATTTAAATTTCATTTTTGGATAAGGGTGATTGCAATATTTCAACAAGTTAATTGAAATTTTCTTGCAAGATTAGGGAGAGTGGATGCCTAGAAAGATGTTTTTTACAAATTCGTTATAGGTTCCAGAGAGTGGATTCCTGAAAAAAAAATTATTTGTTTCATGAATAATGTGAGTGTGTTACTGCAAAAAAGTTGATTTAAATTTCGTTTTTGAATAAGGGTGATTGCAATATTTCAATAAGTCAATTGAAATTTTCTTGCACGATTAGGGACAGTGGATGCATAGAAAGATGTTTTTTTTAAATTAGTTTTAGGTTTCAGAGAGTAGATTCCTGAAAAAAATGTGTTTGTTTTATGAAAAATGTGAGGGTGTTACTGCTAAAAAGTTGATTTAAATTTCGTTTTTGAATAAGGGTGATTGCAATATTTCAACAAGTCAATTGAAATTTTCTTGCACGATTAGGGACAGTGGATGCCTAGAAAGATGTTTTTTTTAAATTAGTTTTAGGTTCCAGAGAGTAGATTCCTGAAAAAAATGTGTTTGTTTTATGAAAAATGTGAGTGTGTTACTGCTAAAAAGTTGATTTAAATTTCATTTTTGGATAAGGGTGATTGCAATATTTCAACAAGTCAATTGAAATTTTCTTGCACGATTAGGGACAGTGGATGCCTAGAAAGATGTTTTTTTTAAATTAGTTTTAGGTTCCAGAGAGTAGATTCCTGAAAAAAATGTGTTTGTTTTATGAAAAATGTGAGTGTGTTACTGCTAAAAAGTTGATTTAAATATCGTTTTTGGATAAGGGTGATTGCAATATTTCAATAAGTTAATTGAAATTTTCTTGGAAGATTAGGGAGAGTGGATGCCTAGAAAGATGTTTTTTTTAATTAGTTTTAGGTTTCAGAGAGTAGATTCCTGAAAAAAATGTGTTTGTTTTATGAAAAATGTGAGGGTGTTACTGCTAAAAAGTTGATTTAAATTTCGTTTTTGAATAAGGGTGATTGCAATATTTCAACAAGTCAATTGAAATTTTCTTGCACGATTAGGGACAGTGGATGCCTAGAAAGATATTTTTTTAAAATTAGTTTTAGGTTTCAGAGAGTAGATTCCTGAAAAAAATGTGTTTGTTTTATGAAAAATGTGAGTGTGTTACTGCTAAAAAGTTGATTTAAATTTCGTTTTTGGATAAGGGTGATTGCAATATTTCAACAAGTTAATTGAAATTTTCTTGCACGATTAGGGACAGTGGATGCCTAGAAAGATGTTTTTTTAAAATTAGTTTTAGGTTCCAGAGAATAGATTCCTGAAAAAAATGTGTTTGTTTTATGAAAAATGTGAGTGTGTTACTGCTAAAAAGTTGATTTAAATTTCGTTTTTGGATAAGGGTGATTGCAATACTTCAACAAGTCAATTGAAATTTTCTTGCACGATTAGGGACAGTGGATGCATAGAAAGATTTCTTTTTTAAATTAGTATTAGTTTTCAGAGAGTAGATTCCTGAAAAAAATGTGTTTGTTTTATGAAAAATGTGAGGGTGTTACTGCTAAAAAATTGATTTAAATTTCGTTTTTGAATAAGGGTGATTGCAATATTTCAACAAGTCAATTGAAATTTTCTTGCACGCTTAGGGACAATGGATGCCTAGAAAGATGTTTTTTTAAAATTAGTTTTAGGTTCCAGAGAGTAGATTCCTGAAAAAAATGTGTTTGTTTTATGAAAAATGTGAGTGTGTTACTGCTAAAAAGTTGATTTAAATTTCATTTTTGGATAAGGGTGATTGCAATATTTCAACAAGTCAATTGAAATTTTCTTGCACGATTAGGGACAGTGGATGCCTAGAAAGATGTTTTTTTTAAATTAGTTTTAGGTTCCAGAGAGTAGATTCCTGAAAAAAATGTGTTTGTTTTATGAAAAATGTGAGTGTGTTACTGCTAAAAAGTTGATTTAAATATCGTTTTTGGATAAGGGTGATTGCAATATTTCAATAAGTTAATTGAAATTTCCTTGGAAGATTAGGGAGAGTGGATGCCTAGAAAGATGTTTTTTTTAAATTAGTTTTAGGTTCCAGAGAGTAGATTCCTGAAAAAAATGTGTTTGTTTTATGAAAAATGTGAGTGTGTTACTGCTAAAAAGTTGATTTAAATTTCATTTTTGGATAAGGGTGATTGCAATATTTCAACAAGTCAATTGAAATTTTCTTGCACGATTAGGGACAGTGGATGCCTAGAAAGATGTTTTTTTTTAATTAGTTTTAGGTTCCAGAGAGTAGATTCCTGAAAAAAATGTGTTTGTTTTATGAAAAATGTGAGTGTGTTACTGCTAAAAAGTTGATTTAAATATCGTTTTTGGATAAGGGTGATTGCAATATTTCAATAAGTTAATTGAAATTTTCTTGGAAGATTAGGGAGAGTGGATGCCTAGAAAGATGTTTTTTTTAATTAGTTTTAGGTTTCAGAGAGTAGATTCCTGAAAAAAATGTGTTTGTTTTATGAAAAATGTGAGGGTGTTACTGCTAAAAAGTTGATTTAAATTTCGTTTTTGAATAAGGGTGATTGCAATATTTCAACAAGTCAATTGAAATTTTCTTGCACGATTAGGGACAGTGGATGCCTAGAAAGATGTTTTTTTAAAATTAGTTTTAGGTTCCAGAGAATAGATTCCTGAAAAAAATGTGTTTGTTTTATGAAAAATGTGAGTGTGTTACTGCTAAAAAGTTGATTTAAATTTCGTTTTTGGATAAGGGTGATTGCAATACTTCAACAAGTCAATTGAAATTTTCTTGCACGATTAGGGACAGTGGATGCATAGAAAGATTTCTTTTTTAAATTAGTATTAGTTTTCAGAGAGTAGATTCCTGAAAAAAATGTGTTTGTTTTATGAAAAATGTGAGGGTGTTACTGCTAAAAAAGTGATTTAAATTTCGTTTTTGAATAAGGGTGATTGCAATATTTCAACAAGTCAATTGAAATTTTCTTGCACGCTTAGGGACAATGGATGCCTAGAAAGATGTTTTTTTAAAATTAGTTTTAGGTTCCAGAGAGTAGATTCCTGAAAAAAATGTGTTTGTTTTATGAAAAATGTGAGTGTGTTACTGCTAAAAAGTTGATTTAAATTTCATTTTTGGATAAGGGTGATTGCAATATTTCAACAAGTCAATTGAAATTTTCTTGCACGATTAGGGACAGTGGATGCCTAGAAAGATGTTTTTTTAAAATTAGTTTTAGGTTCCAGAGAGTAGATTCCTGAAAAAAATGTGTTTGTTTTATGAAAAATGTGAGTGTGTTACTGCTAAAAAGTTGATTTAAATATCGTTTTTGGATAAGGGTGATTGCAATATTTCAATAAGTTAATTGAAATTTTCTTGGAAGATTAGGGAGAGTGGATGCCTAGAAAGATGTTTTTTTTAATTAGTTTTAGGTTTCAGAGAGTAGATTCCTGAAAAAAATGTGTTCGTTTTATGAAAAATGTGAGGGTGTTACTGCTAAAAAGTTGATTTAAATTTCGTTTTTGAATAAGGGTGATTGCAATATTTCAACAAGTCAATTGAAAATTTCTTGCACGATTAGGGACAGTGGATGCCTAGAAAGATTACTTTTTTAAATTAGTATTAGGTTTCAGAGAGTAGATTCCTGAAAAAAATGTGTTTGTTTTATGAAAAATGTGAGGGTGTTACTGCTAAAAAGTTGATTTAAATTTCGTTTTTGAATAAGGGTGATTGCAATATTTCAACAAGTCAATTGAAATTTTCTTGCACGATTAGGGACAGTGGATGCCTAGAAAGATGTTTTTTTAAAATTAGTTTTAGGTTCCAGAGAGTAGATTCCTGAAAAAAATGTGTTTGTTTTATGAAAAATGTGAGTGTGTTACTGCTAAAAAGTTGATTTAAATTTCATTTTTGGATAGGGGTGATTGAAATATTTCAACAAGTCAATTGAAATTTTCTTGCACGATTAGGGACAGTGGATGCCTAGAAAGATGTTTTTTTTAAATTAGTTTTAGGTTCCAGAGAGTAGATTCCTGAAAAAAATGTGTTTGTTTTATGAAAAATGTGAGGGTGTTACTGCTAAAAAGTTGATTTAAATTTCGTTTTTGAATAAGGGTGATTGCAATATTTCAACAAGTCAATTGAAATTTTCTTGCACGATTAGGGACAGTGGATGCCTAGAAAGATGTTTTTTTTAAATTAGTTTTAGGTTCCAGAGAGTAGATTCCTGAAAAAAATGTGTTTGTTTTATGAAAAATGTGAGTGTGTTACTGCTAAAAAGTTGATTTAAATTTCGTTTTTGGATAAGGGTGATTGCAATATTTCAACAAGTCAATTGAAATTTTCTTGCACGATTAGGGACAGTGGATGCCTAGAAAGATGTTTTTTTTAAATTAGTTTTAGGTTCCAGAGAGTAGATTCCTGAAAAAAATGTGTTTGTTTTATGAAAAATGTGAGTGTGTTACTGCTAAAAAGTTGATTTAAATATCGTTTTTGGATAAGGGTGATTGCAATATTTCAATAAGTTAATTGAAATTTTCTTGGAAGATTAGGGAGAGTGGATGCCTAGAAAGATGTTTTTTTTAATTAGTTTTAGGTTTCAGAGAGTAGATTCCTGAAAAAAATGTGTTTGTTTTATGAAAAATGTGAGGGTGTTACTGCTAAAAAGTTGATTTAAATTTCGTTTTTGAATAAGGGTGATTGCAATATTTCAACAAGTCAATTGAAATTTTCTTGCACGATTAGGGACAATGGATGCCTAGAAAGATATTTTTTTAAAATTAGTTTTAGGTTCCAGAGAGTAGATTCCTGAAAAAAATGTGTTTGTTTTATGAAAAATGTGAGTGTGTTAATGCTAAAAAGTTGATTTAAATTTCATTTTTGGATAAGGGTGATTGCAATATTTCAACAAGTCAATTGAAATTTTCTTGCACGATTAGGGACAGTGGATGCCTAGAAAGATGTTTTTTTAAAATTTGTTTAAGGTTCCAGAGAGTAGATTCCTGAAAAAAATGTGTTTGTTTTATGAAAAATGTGAGTGTGTTACTGCTAAAAAGTTGATTTAAATTTTGTTTTTGGATAAGGGTGATTGCAATACTTCAACAAGTCAATTGAAATTTTCTTGCACGATTAGGGACAGTGGATGCCTAGAAAGATGTTTTTTTAAAATTAGTTTTAGGTTCCAGAGAGTAGATTCCTGAAAAAAATGTGTTTGTTTTATGAAAAATGTGAGGGTGTTACTGCTAAAAAGTTGACTTAAATTTCGTTTTTGAATAAGGGTGATTGCAATATTTCAACAAGTCAATTGAAATTTTCTTGCACGATTAGGGACAGTGGATGCCTAGAAAGATGTTTTTTTTAAATTAGTTTTAGGTTCCAGACAGTAGATTCCTGAAAAAAATGTGTTTGTTTTATGAAAAATGTGAGTGTGTTACTGCTAAAAAGTTAATTTAAATTTCATTTTTGGATAAGGGTGATTGCAATATTTCAACAAGTCAATTGAAATTTTCTTGCACGATTAGGGACAGTGGATGCCTAGAAAGATGTTTTTTTGAAATTAGTTTTAAGTTCCAGAGAGTAGATTCCTGAAAAAAATGTGTTTGTTTTATGAAAAATGTGAGTGTGTTACTGCTAAAAAGTTGATTTAAATTTCGTTTTTGGATAAGGGTGATTGCAATACTTCAACAAGTCAATTGAAATTTTCTTGCACGATTAGGGACAGTGGATGCATAGAAAGATTTCTTTTTTAAATTAGTATTAGTTTTCAGAGAGTAGATTCCTGAAAAAAATGTGTTTGTTTTATGAAAAATGTGAGGGTGTTACTGCTAAAAAGTTGATTTAAATTTCGTTTTTGAATAAGGGTGATTGCAATATTTCAACAAGTCAATTGACATTTTCTTGCACGCTTAGGGACAATGGATGCCTAGAAAGATGTTTTTTTAAAATTAGTTTTAGGTTCCAGAGAGTAGATTCCTGAAAAAAATGTGTTTGTTTTATGAAAAATGTGAGTGTGTTACTAGTAAAAAGTTGATTTAAATTTCATTTTTGGATAAGGGTAATTGCAATATTTCAACAAGTCAATTGAAATTTTCTTGCACGATTAGGGACAGTGGATGCCTAGAAAGATGTTTTTTTAAAATTAGTTTTAGGTTCCAGAGAGTAGATTCCTGAAAAAAATGTGTTTGTTTTATGAAAAATGTGAGGGTGTTACTGCTAAAAAGTTGATTTAAATTTCGTTTTTGAATAAGGGTGATTGCAATATTTCAACAAGTCAATTGAAAATTTCTTGCACGATTAGGGAGAGTGGATGCATAGAAAGATATCTTTTTTAAATTAGTATTAGGTTTCACAGAGTAGATTCCTGAAAAAAATGTGTTTGTTTTATGAAAAATGTGAGTGTGTTACTGCTAAAAAGTTGATTTAAATTTCGTTTTTGGATAAGGGTGATTGCAATATTTCAACAAGTTAATTGAAATTTTCTTGCACGATTAGGGACAGTGGATGCCTAGAAAGATGTTTTTTTAAAATTAGTTTTAGGTTCCAGAGAATAGATTCCTGAAAAAAATGTGTTTGTTTTATGAAAAATGTGAGTGTGTTACTGCTAAAAAGTTGATTTAAATTTCGTTTTTGGATAAGGGTGATTGCAATACTTCAACAAGTCAATTGAAATTTTCTTGCACGATTAGGGACAGTGGATGCATAGAAAGATTTCTTTTTTAAATTAGTATTAGTTTTCAGAGAGTAGATTCCTGAAAAAAATGTGTTTGTTTTATGAAAAATGTGAGGGTGTTACTGCTAAAAAGTTGATTTAAATTTCGTTTTTGAATAAGGGTGATTGCAATATTTCAACAAGTCAATTGAAATTTTCTTGCACGATTAGGGACAGTGGATGCCTAGAAAGATGTTTTTTTTAAATTAGTTTTAGGTTCCAGAGAGTAGATTCCTGAAAAAAATGTGTTTGTTTTATGAAAAATGTGAGTGTGTTACTGCTAAAAAGTTGATTTAAATTTCGTTTTTGGATAAGGGTGATTGCAATATTTCAACAAGTCAATTGAAATTTTCTTGCACGATTAGGGACAGTGGATGCCTAGAAAGATGTTTTTTTTAAATTAGTTTTAGGTTCCAGAGAGTAGATTCCTGAAAAAAATGTGTTTGTTTTATGAAAAATGTGAGTGTGTTACTGCTAAAAAGTTGATTTAAATATCGTTTTTGGATAAGGGTGATTGCAATATTTCAATAAGTTAATTGAAATTTTCTTGGAAGATTAGGGAGAGTGGATGCCTAGAAAGATGTTTTTTTTAATTAGTTTTAGGTTTCAGAGAGTAGATTCCTGAAAAAAATGTGTTTGTTTTATGAAAAATGTGAGGGTGTTACTGCTAAAAAGTTGATTTAAATTTCGTTTTTGAATAAGGGTGATTGCAATATTTCAACAAGTCAATTGAAATTTTCTTGCACGATTAGGGACAATGGATGCCTAGAAAGATATTTTTTTAAAATTAGTTTTAGGTTCCAGAGAGTAGATTCCTGAAAAAAATGTGTTTGTTTTATGAAAAATGTGAGTGTGTTAATGCTAAAAAGTTGATTTAAATTTCATTTTTGGATAAGGGTGATTGCAATATTTCAACAAGTCAATTGAAATTTTCTTGCACGATTAGGGACAGTGGATGCCTAGAAAGATGTTTTTTTAAAATTTGTTTAAGGTTCCAGAGAGTAGATTCCTGAAAAAAATGTGTTTGTTTTATGAAAAATGTGAGTGTGTTACTGCTAAAAAGTTGATTTAAATTTTGTTTTTGGATAAGGGTGATTGCAATACTTCAACAAGTCAATTGAAATTTTCTTGCACGATTAGGGACAGTGGATGCCTAGAAAGATGTTTTTTTAAAATTAGTTTTAGGTTCCAGAGAGTAGATTCCTGAAAAAAATGTGTTTGTTTTATGAAAAATGTGAGGGTGTTACTGCTAAAAAGTTGATTTAAATTTCGTTTTTGAATAAGGGTGATTGCAATATTTCAACAAGTCAATTGAAATTTTCTTGCACGATTAGGGACAGTGGATGCCTAGAAAGATGTTTTTTTTAAATTAGTTTTAGGTTCCAGACAGTAGATTCCTGAAAAAAATGTGTTTGTTTTATGAAAAATGTGAGTGTGTTACTGCTAAAAAGTTAATTTAAATTTCATTTTTGGATAAGGGTGATTGCAATATTTCAACAAGTCAATTGAAATTTTCTTGCACGATTAGGGACAGTGGATGCCTAGAAAGATGTTTTTTTGAAATTAGTTTTAAGTTCCAGAGAGTAGATTCCTGAAAAAAATGTGTTTGTTTTATGAAAAATGTGAGTGTGTTACTGCTAAAAAGTTGATTTAAATTTCGTTTTTGGATAAGGGTGATTGCAATACTTCAACAAGTCAATTGAAATTTTCTTGCACGATTAGGGACAGTGGATGCATAGAAAGATTTCTTTTTTAAATTAGTATTAGTTTTCAGAGAGTAGATTCCTGAAAAAAATGTGTTTGTTTTATGAAAAATGTGAGGGTGTTACTGCTAAAAAGTTGATTTAAATTTCGTTTTTGAATAAGGGTGATTGCAATATTTCAACAAGTCAATTGACATTTTCTTGCACGCTTAGGGACAATGGATGCCTAGAAAGATGTTTTTTTAAAATTAGTTTTAGGTTCCAGAGAGTAGATTCCTGAAAAAAATGTGTTTGTTTTATGAAAAATGTGAGTGTGTTACTAGTAAAAAGTTGATTTAAATTTCATTTTTGGATAAGGGTAATTGCAATATTTCAACAAGTCAATTGAAATTTTCTTGCACGATTAGGGACAGTGGATGCCTAGAAAGATGTTTTTTTAAAATTAGTTTTAGGTTCCAGAGAGTAGATTCCTGAAAAAAATGTGTTTGTTTTATGAAAAATGTGAGGGTGTTACTGCTAAAAAGTTGATTTAAATTTCGTTTTTGAATAAGGGTGATTGCAATATTTCAACAAGTCAATTGAAAATTTCTTGCACGATTAGGGAGAGTGGATGCATAGAAAGATATCTTTTTTAAATTAGTATTAGGTTTCACAGAGTAGATTCCTGAAAAAAATGTGTTTGTTTTATGAAAAATGTGAGTGTGTTACTGCTAAAAAGTTGATTTAAATTTCGTTTTTGGATAAGGGTGATTGCAATATTTCAACAAGTTAATTGAAATTTTCTTGCACGATTAGGGACAGTGGATGCCTAGAAAGATGTTTTTTTAAAATTAGTTTTAGGTTCCAGAGAATAGATTCCTGAAAAAAATGTGTTTGTTTTATGAAAAATGTGAGTGTGTTACTGCTAAAAAGTTGATTTAAATTTCGTTTTTGGATAAGGGTGATTGCAATACTTCAACAAGTCAATTGAAATTTTCTTGCACGATTAGGGACAGTGGATGCATAGAAAGATTTCTTTTTTAAATTAGTATTAGTTTTCAGAGAGTAGATTCCTGAAAAAAATGTGTTTGTTTTATGAAAAATGTGAGGGTGTTACTGCTAAAAAATTGATTTAAATTTCGTTTTCGAATAAGGGTGATTGCAATATTTCAACAAGTCAATTGAAATTTTCTTGCACGCTTAGGGACAATGGATGCCTAGAAAGATGTTTTTTTAAAATTAGTTTTAGGTTCCAGAGAGTAGATTCCTGAAAAAAATGTGTTTGTTTTATGAAAAATGTGAGTGTGTTACTGCTAAAAAGTTGATTTAAATTTCATTTTTGGATAAGGGTGATTGCAATATTTCAACAAGTCAATTGAAATTTTCTTGCACGATTAGGGACAGTGGATGCCTAGAAAGATGTTTTTTTAAAATTAGTTTTAGGTTCCAAAGAGTAGATTCCTGAAAAAAATGTGTTTGTTTTATGAAAAATGTGAGTGTGTTACTGCTAAAAAGTTGATTTAAATATTGTTTTTGGATAAGGGTGATTGCAATATTTCAATAAGTTAATTGAAATTTTCTTGGAAGATTAGGGAGAGTGGATGCCTAGAAAGATGTTTTTTTTAATTAGTTTTAGGTTTCAGAGAGTAGATTCCTGAAAAAAATTTGTTTGTTTTATGAAAAATGTGAGGGTGTTACTGCTAAAAAGTTGATTTAAATTTCGTTTTTGAATAAGGGTGATTGCAATATTTCAACAAGTCAATTGAAAATTTCTTGCACGATTAGGGACAGTGGATGCCTAGAAAGATTTCTTTTTTAAATTAGTATTAGGTTTCAGAGAGTAGATTCCTGAAAAAAATGTGTTTGTTTTATGAAAAATGTGAGGGTGTTACTGCTAAAAAGTTGATTTAAATTTCGTTTTTGAATAAGGGTGATTGCAATATTTCAACAAGTCAATTGAAATTTTCTTGCACGATTAGGGACAGTGGATGCCTAGAAAGATTTTTTTTAAAATTAGTTTTAGGTTCCAGAGAGTAGATTCCTGAAAAAAATGTGTTTGTTTTATGAAAAATGTGAGTGTGTTACTGCTAAAAAGTTGATTTAAATTTCATTTTTGGATAGGGGTGATTGCAATATTTCAACAAGTCAATTGAAATTTTCTTGCACGATTAGGGACAGTGGATGCCTAGAAAGATGTTTTTTTTAAATTAGTTTTAGGTTCCAGAGAGTAGATTCCTGAAAAAAATGTGTTTGTTTTATGAAAAATGTGAGGGTGTTACTGCTAAAAAGTTGATTTAAATTTCGTTTTTGAATAAGGGTGATTGCAATATTTCAACAAGTCAATTGAAATTTTCTTGCACGATTAGGGACAGTGGATGCCTAGAAAGATGTTTTTTTTAAATTAGTTTTAGGTTCCAGAGAGTAGATTCCTGAAAAAAATGTGTTTGTTTTATGAAAAATGTGAGTGTGTTACTGCTAAAAAGTTGATTTAAATTTCGTTTTTGGATAAGGGTGATTGCAATATTTCAACAAGTCAATTGAAATTTTCTTGCACGATTAGGGACAGTGGATGCCTAGAAAGATGTTTTTTTTAAATTAGTTTTAGGTTCCAGAGAGTAGATTCCTGAAAAAAATGTGTTTGTTTTATGAAAAATGTGAGTGTGTTACTGCTAAAAAGTTGATTTAAATATCGTTTTTGGATAAGGGTGATTGCAATATTTCAATAAGTTAATTGAAATTTTCTTGGAAGATTAGGGAGAGTGGATGCCTAGAAAGATGTTTTTTTTAATTAGTTTTAGGTTTCAGAGAGTAGATTCCTGAAAAAAATGTGTTTGTTTTATGAAAAATGTGAGGGTGTTACTGCTAAAAAGTTGATTTAAATTTCGTTTTTGAATAAGGGTGATTGCAATATTTCAACAAGTCAATTGAAATTTTCTTGCACGATTAGGGACAATGGATGCCTAGAAAGATGTTTTTTTTAAATTAGTTTTAGGTTCCAGAGAGTAGATTCCTGAAAAAAATGTGTTTGTTTTATGAAAAATGTGAGTGTGTTACTGCTAAAAAGTTGATTTAAATTTCATTTTTGGATAAGGGTGATTGCAATATTTCAACAAGTCAATTGAAATTTTCTTGCACGATTAGGGACAGTGGATGCCTAGAAAGATGTTTTTTTAAAATTTGTTTAAGGTTCCAGAGAGTAGATTCCTGAAAAAAATGTGTTTGTTTTATGAAAAATGTGAGTGTGTTACTGCTAAAAAGTTGATTTAAATTTCATTTTTGGATAAGGGTGATTGCAATACTTCAACAAGTCAATTGAAATTTTCTTGCACGATTAGGGACAGTGGATGCCTAGAAAGATGTTTTTTTAAAATTAGTTTTAGGTTCCAGAGAGTAGATTCCTGAAAAAAATGTGTTTGTTTTATGAAAAATGTGAGGGTGTTACTGCTAAAAAGTTGATTTAAATTTCGTTTTTGAATAAGGGTGATTGCAATACTTCAACAAGTCAATTGAAATTTTCTTGCACGATTAGGGACAGTGGATGCATAGAAAGATTTCTTTTTTTTTTTTTTTTTTTAAATTTTTGAAAACCTTTATTGTGCATGAAAAAGGAGGACAAATACGGGCCTACAACCTTCAGGCCGGCCACACAACAGTTGAGCACGAAAGCAAACAATTCAAGCCCCCCAGCGGTATCAGGCAGTATAGCAACAAGTAATAGCAGTAACACAAATTTGAATCACGCCGCCAAGGAGGAGGAGCAGTGAAGGTTAATTTTCAAAAGTTTTTTTTTTATATAAAACCTAAGTCGGTAGAAATTAAATCAAGGAGAACTGAGTCCATACAGTCCGCGTATAGAACATGCAGGCAGCAATAAGCATGGCAATAATGATAACACCCAAAAATATGGCGGAACAGTTCTAAACATCAGGAGAATCAGTTCACATTTAGACACCATCCATAGCGCCACCCACTCCTTACAAACCCCCGTTACAGACCCAGATCAAGGAAAGAGAAAATTATAAAGAGATCATAAATAAGTACCATAGAAAGTAACAAAACTAAAACGTACCCCCCCACCCTACACACATGCAGAGGCTATGGCCTGCCCCCCCCCCAGCAGAGTGTCTGTCGCCCCATAAACCCGAAATGTAGCAAGAAAGAGAAAAGAGGAGAAAAAAGGAAAAAGAAAGGAAAGTCTGAGATAGGAAGAAAAGCAGAAAAGAAGAAGCGTCACATATGACATATAGGGAGGAAGATAAGTGTGCAAACTAGTCTATAACCTCCCAAAAATAATGATGGTGGGGAGGAGCCCACGATTATCAAGCTACCCGGACTCACAATCACTTCAATGGTTCCCACGTCATAAATAGCACCAAAATTGGGAGACATCGCATCAGATAAGAACAAATCGGCCTATCTCCGGACCCCCCATCCCGCCCAGAACCGCCATCTCGGCAACAATGGCAAACAAAAGGACTCTATAATTCCGACCTCGAATGAGAAAAGCATCACACCCAGCGCAATAAGCATAGCAAAAATCGTTCCAGGCCAGGTCATCACCAGTCAATCAGGCAAGTCAATGTGTGGAGCATCCTCAGCCCTGGCCAGAGCGCCGAAATACCTCCAGCCATGTCCACCGCTGTACGCTCCCCTCCGGCCGGACAAAGAAGCAAGATGGCCTCCTCCAACAAAGGATACGAGGAGGAGGAAATGAGAACCACCAGTCGCCAACGCGGTCAGCGCCCAAGTGGCGGGGCGCCCCCCCCATCGCAAAATAACTCACACTTCGCAAACTCAGAGAAAAAGACACGAAGGCAGAGGCGGTGAGGGGGACCGGCGCCAGGAAAGACCCTGGGAGATGCCATGGTGACGAGGCAGTAGCAACTGTATCAGGCAGCAAAATGGAGGGCGATTCTGCAACAGTATCCTCATCAGAGGTGCAACATTCAGCATTGTAACCAAAGTCAGTCCGTTCCTCCTCGCTATCACGGCGTAGCACTGCCTCCGGGACAGGGGTAGTAAGCGGCAGTGGGGGGGCAGTCGACCGCAGTTGTTTCACAGACAGGGCATCCCCCTCCATCTTCTGTTCCAGCACACGGGCTTGACGCCGCCATGTCGCCCGCAAGTCGGACAGGGCAGCCATGATGTCGGCGCGGGTCGGTTCTCTCTGCGGTAGCGGCTGGCTCACAATACACCGGCTCTCCCCCAAGTCATTTACCGATTCAGGCAGAAGCAGGATCGAAGGCAAAGAGTCCGCCATCTTCCCTCTACAAAGGGGGGGCGTCATGACTACCCCAGCAGCAAGCTTGCAGTAGAGAGGGGGGCGACTGCGCAGGCAAGAACAAGAAGAGCGGGAGCCCCCGAGGGACAGGCGGCACGCAGGTCCAGAGCAGGGCAGAACAAGAGCCTCCTCTCCAGCCGGTGGTGCGGACGGACCGCGGTAGAGCAGGCACCCCAAAATGGACTCCGTTCAGCCATCAGGCAGCGCAGCAGTAGAAAGTCACTGGGGGACGGGCTCCCATTTCGCCCGTAAGCAGGTCGACCCAACAAGGAGCCTTACCGCTTCAGAAGGGGCGATGTCACTCGTCTCCGTGCTCAGCAGCGCTCCCGTCCCAGCCTGCGTGGTGTCAGCGTGTCCGGCTGACGGCGCCCAGCCGCGTTCAGTGGCGGTGATCGGCTCCAGGTCCCGGGTCGGCAAAACGGTGCAAGTTCACCACAAAAACAGTCGGCAGGGGTCCAGAAAGAACGCCGGTGACATCAGCGCTCGTGTGTCTCCGTTTAGACCGGGTACGATCAGGATCACTGGCAGGATTTCGGTGCTGGATCGGACGACTCACGGAGCTGGGAGCTCACACGTCCGTCCCGTTCGCCATCTTGGCTCCTCCCATCGAAAGATTTCTTTTTTAAATTAGTATTAGTTTTCAGAGAGTAGATTCCTGAAAAAAAATGTGTTTGTTTTATGAAAAAATGTGAGGGTGTTACTGCTAAAAAGTTGATTTAAATTTCGTTTTTGAATAAGGGTGATTGCAATATTTCAACAAGTCATTTGAAATTTTCTTGCACGCTTAGGGACAATGGATGCCTAGAAAGATGTTTTTTTAAAATTAGTTTTAGGTTCCAGCGAGTAGATTCCTGAAAAAAATGTGTTTGTTTTATGAAAAATGTGAGTGTGTTACTGCTAAAAAGTTGATTTAAATTTCATTTTTGGATAAGGGTGATTGCAATATTTCAACAAGTCAATTGAAATTTTCTTGCACGATTAGGGACAGTGGATGCCTAGAAAGATGTTTTTTTAAAATTAGTTTTAGGTTCCAGAGAGTAGATTCCTGAAAAAAATGTGTTTGTTTTATGAAAAATGTGAGTGTGTTACTGCTAAAAAGTTGATTTAAATTTCATTTTTGGATAAGGGTGATTGCAATATTTCAACAAGTCAATTGAAATTTTCTTGCACGATTAGGGACAGTGGATGCCTAGAAAGATGTTTTTTTAAAATTAGTTTTAGGTTCCAGAGAGTAGATTCCTGAAAAAAAAGTGTTTGTTCTATGAAAAATGTGAGTGTGTTACTGCTAAAAAGTTGATTTAAATATCGTTTTTGGATAAGGGTGATTGCAATATTTCAATAAGTTAATTGAAATTTTCTTGGAAGATTAGGGAGAGTGGATGCCTAGAAAGATGTTTTTTTTTAATTAGTTTTAGGTTTCAGAGAGTAGATTCCTGAAAAAAGTGTGTTTGTTTTATGAAAAATGTGAGGGTGTTACTGCTAAAAAGTTGATTTAAATTTCGTTTTTGAATAAGGGTGATTGCAATATTTCAACAAGTCAATTGAAAATTTCTTGCACGATTAGGGAGAGTGGATGCATAGAAAGATATCTTTTTTAAATTAGTATTAGGTTTCACAAAGTAGATTCCTGAAAAAAATGTGTTTGTTTTATGAAAAATGTGAGGGTGTTACTGCTAAAAAGTTGATTTAAATTTCGTTTTTGAATAAGGGTGATTGCAATATTTCAATAAGTCAATTGAAATTTTGTTGCACGATTAGGGACAGTGGATGCCTAGAAAGATGTTTTTTTAAAATTAGTTTTAGGTTTCAGAGAGTAGATTCCTGAAAAAAATGTGTTTGTTTTATGAAAAATGTGAGTGTGTTACTGCTAAAAAGTTGATTTAAATTTCGTTTTTGGATAAGGGTGATTGCAATATTTCAACAAGTCAATTGACATTTTCTTGCACGATTAGGGACAGTGGATGCCTAGAAAGATGTTTTTTTAAAATTAGTTTTAGGTTCCAGAGAGTAGATTCCTGAAAAAAAATGTGTTTGTTTTATGAAAAATGTGAGTGTGTTACTGCTAAAAAGTTGATTTAAATTTCGTTTTTGGATAAGGGTGATTGCAATACTTCAACAAGTCAATTGAAATTTTCTTGCACGATTAGGGACAGTGGATGCCTAGAAAGATGTTTTTTTCAAATTAGTTTTAGGTTCCAGAGAGTAGATTCCTGAAAAAAATGTGTTTGTTTTATGAAAAATGTGAGGGTGTTACTGCTAAAAAGTTGATTTAAATTTCGTTTTTGAATAAGGGTGATTGCAATATTTCAACAAGTCAATTGAAATTTTCTTGCACGATTAGGGACAGTGGATGCCTAGAAAGATGTTTTTTTAAAATTAGTTTTAGGTTCCAGAGAGTAGATTCCTGAAAAAAATGTGTTTGTTTTATGAAAAATGTGAGTGTGTTACTGCTAAAAAGTTGATTTAAATTTCGTTTTTGGATAAGGGTGATTGCAATATTTCAACAAGTCAATTGAAATTTTCTTGCACGATTAGGGACAGTGGATGCCTAGAAAGATCTTTTTTTTAAATTAGTTTTAGGTTCCAGAGAGTAGATTCCTGAAAAAAATGTGTTTGTTTTATGAAAAATGTGAGTGTGTTACTGCTAAAAAGTTGATTTAAATATCGTTTTTGGATAAGGGTGATTGCAATATTTCAATAAGTTAATTGAAATTTTCTCGGAAGATTAGGGAGAGTGGATGCCTAGAAAGATGTTTTTTTTAATTAGTTTTAGGTTTCAGAGAGTAGATTCCTGAAAAAAATGTGTTTGTTTTCTGAAAAATGTGAGGGTGTTACTGCTAAAAAGTTGATTTAAATTTCATTTTTGGATAAGGGTGATTGCAATATTTCAACAAGTCAATTGACATTTTCTTGCACGATTAGGGACAGTGGATGCATAGAAAGATTTCTTTTTTAAATTAGTATTAGTTTTCAGAGAGTAGATTCCTGAAAAAAATGTGTTTGTTTTATGAAAAATGTGAGGGTGTTACTGCTAAAAAGTTGATTTAAATTTCGTTTTTGGATAAGGGTGATTGCAATACTTCAACAAGTCAATTGAAATTTTCTTGCACGATTAGGGACAGTGGATGCCTAGAAAGATGTTTTTTTAAAATTAGTTTTAGGTTCCAGAGAGTAGATTCCTGAAAAAAATGTGTTTGTTTTATGAAAAATATGAGTGTGTTACTGCTAAAAAGTTGATTTAAATTTCATTTTTGGATAAGGGTGATTGCAATATTTCAACAAGTCAATTGAAATTTTCTTGCACGATTAGGGACAGTGGATGCCTAGAAAGATGTTTTTTTAAAATTTGTTTAAGGTTCCAGAGAGTAGATTCCTGAAAAAAATGTGTTTGTTTTATGAAAAATGTGAGTGTGTTACTGCTAAAAAGTTGATTTAAATTTCGTTTTTGGATAAGGGTGATTGCAATATTTCAACAAGTCAATTGAAATTTTCTTGCACGATTAGGGACAGTGGATGCCTAGAAAGATATTTTTTTAAAATTAGTTTTAGGTTTCAGAGAGTAGATTCCTGAAAAAAATGTGTTTGTTTTATGAAAAATGTGAGTGTGTTACTGCTAAAAAGTTGATTTAAATATCGTTTTTGGATAAGGGTGATTGCAATATTTCAATAAGTTAATTGAAATTTTCTTGGAAGATTAGGGAGAGTGGATGCCTAGAAAGATGTTTTTTTTAATTAGTTTTAGGTTTCAAAGAGTAGATTCCTGAAAAAAATGTGTTTGTTTTATGAAAAATGTGAGGGTGTTACTGCTAAAAAGTTGATTTAAATTTTGTTTTTGAATAAGGGTGATTGCAATATTTCAACAAGTCAATTGAAATTTTCTTGCACGATTAGGGACAGTGGATGCCTAGAAAGATATTTTTTTAAAATTAGTTTTAGGTTTCAGAGAGTAGATTCCTGAAAAAAATGTGTTTGTTTTATGAAAAATGTGAGTGTGTTACTGCTAAAAAGTTGATTTAAATTTCGTTTTTGGATAAGGGTGATTGCAATATTTCAACAAGTTAATTGAAATTTTCTTGCACGATTAGGGACAGTGGATGCCTAGAAAGATGTTTTTTTAAAATTAGTTTTAGGTTCCAGAGAGTAAATTCCTGAAAAAAATGTGTTTGTTTTATGAAAAATGTGAGTGTGTTACTGCTAAAAAGTTGATTTAAATTTCGTTTTTGGATAAGGGTGATTGCAATACTTCAACAAGTCAATTGAAATTTTCTTGCACGATTAGGGACAGTGGATGCATAGAAAGATTTCTTTTTTAAATTAGTATTAGTTTTCAGAGAGTAGATTCCTGAAAAAAATGTGTTTGTTTTATGAAAAATGTGAGGGTGTTACTGCTAAAAAGTTGATTTAAATTTCGTTTTTGAATAAGGGTGATTGCAATATTTCAACAAGTCAATTGAAATTTTCTTGCACGATTAGGGACAATGGATGCCTAGAAAGATGTTTTTTTAAAATTAGTTTTAGGTTCCAGAGAGTAGATTCCTGAAAAAAATGTGTTTGTTTTATGAAAAATGTGAGTGTGTTAATGCTAAAAAGTTGATTTAAATTTCATTTTTGGATAAGGGTGATTGCAATATTTCAACAAGTCAATTGAAATTTTCTTGCACGATTAGGGACAGTGGATGCCTAGAAAGATGTTTTTTTAAAATTTGTTTAAGGTTCCAGAGAGTAGATTCCTGAAAAAAATGTGTTTGTTTTATGAAAAATGTGAGTGTGTTACTGCTAAAAAGTTGATTTAAATTTCGTTTTTGGATAAGGGTGATTGCAATACTTCAACAAGTCAATTGAAATTTTCTTGCACGATTAGGGACAGTGGATGCCTAGAAAGATGTTTTTTTAAAATTAGTTTTAGGTTCCAGAGAGTAGATTCCTGAAAAAAATGTGTTTGTTTTATGAAAAATGTGAGGGTGTTACTGCTAAAAAGTTGATTTAAATTTCGTTTTTGAATAAGGGTGATTGCAATATTTCAACAAGTCAATTGAAATTTTCTTGCACGATTAGGGACAGTGGATGCCTAGAAAGATGTTTTTTTAAAATTAGTTTTAGGTTCCAGACAGTAGATTCCTGAAAAAAATGTGTTTGTTTTATGAAAAATGTGAGTGTGTTACTGCTAAAAAGTTAATTTAAATTTCATTTTTGGATAAGGGTGATTGCAATATTTCAACAAGTCAATTGAAATTTTCTTGCACGATTAGGGACAGTGGATGCCTAGAAAGATGTTTTTTTGAAATTAGTTTTAAGTTCCAGAGAGTAGATTCCTGAAAAAAATGTGTTTGTTTTATGAAAAATGTGAGTGTGTTACTGCTAAAAAGTTGATTTAAATTTCGTTTTTGGATAAGGGTGATTGCAATACTTCAACAAGTCAATTGAAATTTTCTTGCACGATTAGGGACAGTGGATGCATAGAAAGATTTCTTTTTTGAATTAGTATTAGTTTTCAGAGAGTAGATTCCTGAAAAAAATGTGTTTGTTTTATGAAAAATGTGAGGGTGTTACTGCTAAAAAGTTGATTTAAATTTCGTTTTTGAATAAGGGTGATTGCAATATTTCAACAAGTCAATTGACATTTTCTTGCACGCTTAGGGACAATGGATGCCTAGAAAGATGTTTTTTTAAAATTAGTTTTAGGTTCCAGAGAGTAGATTCCTGAAAAAAATGTGTTTGTTTTATGAAAAATGTGAGTGTGTTACTGCTAAAAAGTTGATTTAAATTTCATTTTTGGATAAGGGTGATTGCAATATTTCAACAAGTCAATTGAAATTTTCTTGCACGATTAGGGACAGTGGATGCCTAGAAAGATGTTTTTTTAAAATTAGTTTTAGGTTCCAGAGAGTAGATTCCTGAAAAAAATGTGTTTGTTTTATGAAAAATGTGAGTGTGTTACTGCTAAAAAGTTGATTTAAATTTCATTTTTGGATAAGGGTGATTGCAATATTTCAACAAGTCAATTGAAATTTTCTTGCACGATTAGGGACAGTGGATGCCTAGAAAGATGTTTTTTTAAAATTAGTTTTAGGTACCAGAGAGTAGATTCCTGAAAAAAATGTGTTTGTTTTATGAAAAATGTGAGTGTGTTACTGCTAAAAAGTTGATTTAAATATCGTTTTTGGATAAGGGTGATTGCAATATTTCAATAAGTTAATTGAAATTTTCTTGGAAGATTAGGGAGAGTGGATGCCTAGAAAGATCTTTTTTTTTTATTAGTTTTAGGTTTCAGAGAGTAGATTCCTGAAAAAAATGTGTTTGTTTTATGAAAAATGTGAGGGTGTTACTGCTAAAAAGTTGATTTAAATTTCGTTTTTGAATAAGGGTGATTGCAATATTTCAACAAGTCAATTGAAAATTTCTTGCACGATTAGGGAGAGTGGATGCATAGAAAGATATCTTTTTTAAATTAGTATTAGGTTTCACAGAGTAGATTCCTGAAAAAAATGTGTTTGTTTTATGAAAAATGTGAGTGTGTTACTGCTAAAAAGTTGATTTAAATTTCGTTTTTGGATAAGGGTGATTGCAATATTTCAACAAGTTAATTGAAATTTTCTTGCACGATTAGGGACAGTGGATGCCTAGAAAGATGTTTTTTTAAAATTAGTTTTAGGTTCCAGAGAATAGATTCCTGAAAAAAATGTGTTTGTTTTATGAAAAATGTGAGTGTGTTACTGCTAAAAAGTTGATTTAAATTTCGTTTTTGGATAAGGGTGATTGCAATACTTCAACAAGTCAATTGAAATTTTCTTGCACGATTAGGGACAGTGGATGCATAGAAAGATTTCTTTTTTAAATTAGTATTAGTTTTCAGAGAGTAGATTCCTGAAAAAAATGTGTTTGTTTTATGAAAAATGTGAGGGTGTTACTGCTAAAAAATTGATTTAAATTTCGTTTTTGAATAAGGGTGATTGCAATATTTCAACAAGTCAATTGAAATTTTCTTGCACGCTTAGGGACAATGGATGCCTAGAAAGATGTTTTTTTAAAATTAGTTTTAGGTTCCAGAGAGTAGATTCCTGAAAAAAATGTGTTTGTTTTATGAAAAATGTGAGTGTGTTACTGCTAAAAAGTTGATTTAAATTTCATTTTTGGATAAGGGTGATTGCAATATTTCAACAAGTCAATTGAAATTTTCTTGCACGATTAGGGACAGTGGATGCCTAGAAAGATGTTTTTTTAAAATTAGTTTTAGGTTCCAGAGAGTAGATTCCTGAAAAAAATGTGTTTGTTTTATGAAAAATGTGAGTGTGTTACTGCTAAAAAGTTGATTTAAATATCGTTTTTGGATAAGGGTGATTGCAATATTTCAATAAGTTAATTGAAATTTTCTTGGAAGATTAGGGAGAGTGGATGCCTAGAAAGATGTTTTTTTTAATTAGTTTTAGGTTTCAGAGAGTAGATTCCTGAAAAAAATTTGTTTGTTTTATGAAAAATGTGAGGGTGTTACTGCTAAAAAGTTGATTTAAATTTCGTTTTTGAATAAGGGTGATTGCAATATTTCAACAAGTCAATTGAAAATTTCTTGCACGATTAGGGACAGTGGATGCCTAGAAAGATTTCTTTTTTAAATTAGTATTAGGTTTCAGAGAGTAGATTCCTGAAAAAAATGTGTTTGTTTTATGAAAAATGTGAGGGTGTTACTGCTAAAAAGTTGATTTAAATTTCGTTTTTGAATAAGGGTGATTGCAATATTTCAACAAGTCAATTGAAATTTTCTTGCACGATTAGGGACAGTGGATGCCTAGAAAGATGTTTTTTTTAAATTAGTTTTAGGTTCCAGAGAGTAGATTCCTGAAAAAAATGTGTTTGTTTTATGAAAAATGTGAGTGTGTTACTGCTAAAAAGTTGATTTAAATTTCATTTTTGGATAGGGGTGATTGCAATATTTCAACAAGTCAATTGAAATTTTCTTGCACGATTAGGGACAGTGGATGCCTAGAAAGATGTTTTTTTTAAATTAGTTTTAGGTTCCAGAGAGTAGATTCCTGAAAAAAATGTGTTTGTTTTATGAAAAATGTGAGGGTGTTACTGCTAAAAAGTTGATTTAAATTTCGTTTTTGAATAAGGGTGATTGCAATATTTCAACAAGTCAATTGAAATTTTCTTGCACGATTAGGGACAGTGGATGCCTAGAAAGATGTTTTTTTAAATTAGTTTTAGGTTCCAGAGAGTAGATTCCTGAAAAAAATGTGTTTGTTTTATGAAAAATGTGAGTGTGTTACTGCTAAAAAGTTGATTTAAATTTCGTTTTTGGATAAGGGTGATTGCAATATTTCAACAAGTCAATTGAAATTTTCTTGCACGATTAGGGACAGTGGATGCCTAGAAAGATGTTTTTTTTAAATTAGTTTTAGGTTCCAGAGAGTAGATTCCTGAAAAAAATGTGTTTGTTTTATGAAAAATGTGAGTGTGTTACTGCTAAAAAGTTGATTTAAATATCGTTTTTGGATAAGGGTGATTGCAATATTTCAATAAGTTAATTGAAATTTTCTTGGAAGATTAGGGAGAGTGGATGCCTAGAAAGATGTTTTTTTTAATTAGTTTTAGGTTTCAGAGAGTAGATTCCTGAAAAAAATGTGTTTGTTTTATGAAAAATGTGAGGGTGTTACTGCTAAAAAGTTGATTTAAATTTCGTTTTTGAATAAGGGTGATTGCAATATTTCAACAAGTCAATTGAAATTTTCTTGCACGATTAGGGACAATGGATGCCTAGAAAGATGTTTTTTTAAAATTAGTTTTAGGTTCCAGAGAGTAGATTCCTGAAAAAAATGTGTTTGTTTTATGAAAAATGTGAGTGTGTTACTGCTAAAAAGTTGATTTAAATTTCATTTTTGGATAAGGGTGATTGCAATATTTCAACAAGTCAATTGAAATTTTCTTGCACGATTAGGGACAGTGGATGCCTAGAAAGATATTTTTTTAAAATTTGTTTAAGGTTCCAGAGAGTAGATTCCTGAAAAAAATGTGTTTGTTTTATGAAAAATGTGAGTGTGTTACTGCTAAAAAGTTGATTTAAATTTCATTTTTGGATATGGGTGATTGCAATACTTCAACAAGTCAATTGAAATTTTCTTGCACGATTAGGGGCAGTGGATGCCTAGAAAGATGTTTTTTTAAAATTAGTTTTAGGTTCCAGAGAGTAGATTCCTGAAAAAAATGTGTTTGTTTTATGAAAAATGTGAGGGTGTTACTGCTAAAAAGTTTATTTAAATTTCGTTTTTGAATAAGGGTGATTGCAATACTTCAACAAGTCAATTGAAATTTTCTTGCACGATTAGGGACAGTGGATGCATAGAAAGATTTCTTTTTTAAATTAGTATTAGTTTTCAGAGAGTAGATTCCTGAAAAAAATGTGTTTGTTTTATGAAAAATGTGAGGGTGTTACTGCTAAAAAGTTGATTTAAATTTCGTTTTTGAATAAGGGTGATTGCAATATTTCAACAAGTCATTTGAAATTTTCTTGCACGCTTAGGGACAATGGATGCCTAGAAAGATGTTTTTTTAAAATTAGTTTTAGGTTCCAGAGAGTAGATTCCTGAAAAAAATGTGTTTGTTTTATGAAAAATGTGAGTGTGTTACTGCTAAATAGTTGATTTAAATTTCATTTTTGGATAAGGGTGATTGCAATATTTCAACAAGTCAATTGAAATTTTCTTGCACGATTAGGGACAGTGGATGCCTAGAAAGATGTTTTTTTAAAATTAGTTTTAGGTTCCAGAGAGTAGATTCCTGAAAAAAATGTGTTTGTTTTATGAAAAATGTGAGTGTGTTACTGCTAAAAAGTTGATTTAAATTTCATTTTTGGATAAGGGTGATTGCAATATTTCAACAAGTCAGTTGAAATTTTCTTGCACGATTAGGGACAGTGGATGCCTAGAAAGATGTTTTTTTAAAATTAGTTTTAGGTTCCAGAGAGTAGATTCCTGAAAAAAAAGTGTTTGTTCTATGAAAAATGTGAGTGTGTTACTGCTAAAAAGTTGATTTAAATATCGTTTTTGGATAAGGGTGATTGCAATATTTCAATAAGTTAATTGAAATTTTCTTGGAAGATTAGGGAGAGTGGATGCCTAGAAAGATGTTTTTTTTTAATTAGTTTTAGGTTTCAGAGAGTAGATTCCTGAAAAAAATGTGTTTGTTTTATGAAAAATGTGAGGGTGTTACTGCTAAAAAGTTGATTTAAATTTCGTTTTTGAATAAGGGTGATTGCAATATTTCAACAAGTCAATTGAAAATTTCTTGCACGATTAGGGAGAGTGGATGCATAGAAAGATATCTTTTTTAAATTAGTATTAGGTTTCACAGAGTAGATTCCTGAAAAAAATGTGTTTGTTTTATGAAAAATGTGAGGGTGTTACTGCTAAAAAGTTGATTTAAATTTCGTTTTTGAATAAGGGTGATTGCAATATTTCAATAAGTCAATTGAAATTTTGTTGCACGATTAGGGACAGTGGATGCCTAGAAAGATGTTTTTTTAAAATTAGTTTTAGGTTTCAGAGAGTAGATTCCTGAAAAAAATGTGTTTGTTTTATGAAAAATGTGAGTGTGTTACTGCTAAAAAGTTGATTTAAATTTCGTTTTTGGATAAGGGTGATTGCAATATTTCAACAAGTCAATTGACATTTTCTTGCACGATTAGGGACAGTGGATGCCTAGAAAGATGTTTTTTTAAAATTAGTTTTAGGTTCCAGAGAGTAGATTCCTGAAAAAAAATGTGTTTGTTTTATGAAAAATGTGAGTGTGTTACTGCTAAAAAGTTGATTTAAATTTCGTTTTTGGATAAGGGTGATTGCAATACTTCAACAAGTCAATTGAAATTTTCTTGCAAGATTAGGGAGAGTGGATGCCTAGAAAGATGTTTTTTACAAATTCGTTATAGGTTCCAGAGAGTGGATTCCTGAAAAAAAAATTATTTGTTTCATGAATAATGTGAGTGTGTTACTGCAAAAAAGTTGATTTAAATTTCGTTTTTGAATAAGGGTGATTGCAATATTTCAATAAGTCAATTGAAATTTTCTTGCACGATTAGGGACAGTGGATGCATAGAAAGATGTTTTTTTTAAATTAGTTTTAGGTTTCAGAGAGTAGATTCCTGAAAAAAATGTGTTTGTTTTATGAAAAATGTGAGGGTGTTACTGCTAAAAAGTTGATTTAAATTTCGTTTTTGAATAAGGGTGATTGCAATATTTCAACAAGTCAATTGAAATTTTCTTGCACGATTAGGGACAGTGGATGCCTAGAAAGATGTTTTTTTTAAATTAGTTTTAGGTTCCAGAGAGTAGATTCCTGAAAAAAATGTGTTTGTTTTATGAAAAATGTGAGTGTGTTACTGCTAAAAAGTTGATTTAAATTTCATTTTTGGATAAGGGTGATTGCAATATTTCAACAAGTCAATTGAAATTTTCTTGCACGATTAGGGACAGTGGATGCCTAGAAAGATGTTTTTTTTAAATTAGTTTTAGGTTCCAGAGAGTAGATTCCTGAAAAAAATGTGTTTGTTTTATGAAAAATGTGAGTGTGTTACTGCTAAAAAGTTGATTTAAATATCGTTTTTGGATAAGGGTGATTGCAATATTTCAATAAGTTAATTGAAATTTTCTTGGAAGATTAGGGAGAGTGGATGCCTAGAAAGATGTTTTTTTTAATTAGTTTTAGGTTTCAGAGAGTAGATTCCTGAAAAAAATGTGTTTGTTTTATGAAAAATGTGAGGGTGTTACTGCTAAAAAGTTGATTTAAATTTCGTTTTTGAATAAGGGTGATTGCAATATTTCAACAAGTCAATTGAAATTTTCTTGCACGATTAGGGACAGTGGATGCCTAGAAATATATTTTTTTAAAATTAGTTTTAGGTTTCAGAGAGTAGATTCCTGAAAAAAATGTGTTTGTTTTATGAAAAATGTGAGTGTGTTACTGCTAAAAAGTTGATTTAAATTTCGTTTTTGGATAAGGGTGATTGCAATATTTCAACAAGTTAATTGAAATTTTCTTGCACGATTAGGGACAGTGGATGCCTAGAAAGATGTTTTTTTAAAATTAGTTTTAGGTTCCAGAGAATAGATTCCTGAAAAAAATGTGTTTGTTTTATGAAAAATGTGAGTGTGTTACTGCTAAAAAGTTGATTTAAATTTCGTTTTTGGATAAGGGTGATTGCAATACTTCAACAAGTCAATTGAAATTTTCTTGCACGATTAGGGACAGTGGATGCATAGAAAGATTTCTTTTTTAAATTAGTATTAGTTTTCAGAGAGTAGATTCCTGAAAAAAATGTGTTTGTTTTATGAAAAATGTGAGGGTGTTACTGCTAAAAAATTGATTTAAATTTCGTTTTTGAATAAGGGTGATTGCAATATTTCAACAAGTCAATTGAAATTTTCTTGCACGCTTAGGGACAATGGATGCCTAGAAAGATGTTTTTTTAAAATTAGTTTTAGGTTCCAGAGAGTAGATTCCTGAAAAAAATGTGTTTGTTTTATGAAAAATGTGAGTGTGTTACTGCTAAAAAGTTGATTTAAATTTCATTTTTGGATAAGGGTGATTGCAATATTTCAACAAGTCAATTGAAATTTTCTTGCACGATTAGGGACAGTGGATGCCTAGAAAGATGTTTTTTTAAAATTAGTTTTAGGTTCCAGAGAGTAGATTCCTGAAAAAAATGTGTTTGTTTTATGAAAAATGTGAGTGTGTTACTGCTAAAAAGTTGATTTAAATATCGTTTTTGGATAAGGGTGATTGCAATATTTCAATAAGTTAATTGAAATTTCCTTGGAAGATTAGGGAGAGTGGATGCCTAGAAAGATGTTTTTTTTAAATTAGTTTTAGGTTCCAGAGAGTAGATTCCTGAAAAAAATGTGTTTGTTTTATGAAAAATGTGAGTGTGTTACTGCTAAAAAGTTGATTTAAATTTCATTTTTGGATAAGGGTGATTGCAATATTTCAACAAGTCAATTGAAATTTTCTTGCACGATTAGGGACAGTGGATGCCTAGAAAGATGTTTTTTTTAAATTAGTTTTAGGTTCCAGAGAGTAGATTCCTGAAAAAAATGTGTTTGTTTTATGAAAAATGTGAGTGTGTTACTGCTAAAAAGTTGATTTAAATATCGTTTTTGGATAAGGGTGATTGCAATATTTCAATAAGTTAATTGAAATTTTCTTGGAAGATTAGGGAGAGTGGATGCCTAGAAAGATGTTTTTTTTAATTAGTTTTAGGTTTCAGAGAGTAGATTCCTGAAAAAAATGTGTTTGTTTTATGAAAAATGTGAGGGTGTTACTGCTAAAAAGTTGATTTAAATTTCGTTTTTGAATAAGGGTGATTGCAATATTTCAACAAGTCAATTGAAATTTTCTTGCACGATTAGGGACAGTGGATGCCTAGAAAGATATTTTTTTAAAATTAGTTTTAGGTTTCAGAGAGTAGATTCCTGAAAAAAATGTGTTTGTTTTATGAAAAATGTGAGTGTGTTACTGCTAAAAAGTTGATTTAAATTTCGTTTTTGGATAAGGGTGATTGCAATATTTCAACAAGTTAATTGAAATTTTCTTGCACGATTAGGGACAGTGGATGCGTAGAAAGATGTTTTTTTAAAATTAGTTTTAGGTTCCAGAGAATAGATTCCTGAAAAAAATGTGTTTGTTTTATGAAAAATGTGAGTGTGTTACTGCTAAAAAGTTGATTTAAATTTCGTTTTTGGATAAGGGTGATTGCAATACTTCAACAAGTCAATTGAAATTTTCTTGCACGATTAGGGACAGTGGATGCATAGAAAGATTTCTTTTTTAAATTAGTATTAGTTTTCAGAGAGTAGATTCCTGAAAAAAATGTGTTTGTTTTATGAAAAATGTGAGGGTGTTACTGCTAAAAAATTGATTTAAATTTCGTTTTTGAATAAGGGTGATTGCAATATTTCAACAAGTCAATTGAAATTTTCTTGCACGCTTAGGGACAATGGATGCCTAGAAAGATGTTTTTTTAAAATTAGTTTTAGGTTCCAGAGAGTAGATTCCTGAAAAAAATGTGTTTGTTTTATGAAAAATGTGAGTGTGTTACTGCTAAAAAGTTGATTTAAATTTCATTTTTGGATAAGGGTGATTGCAATATTTCAACAAGTCAATTGAAATTTTCTTGCACGATTAGGGACAGTGGATGCCTAGAAAGATGTTTTTTTAAAATTAGTTTTAGGTTCCAGAGAGTAGATTCCTGAAAAAAATGTGTTTGTTTTATGAAAAATGTGAGTGTGTTACTGCTAAAAAGTTGATTTAAATATCGTTTTTGGATAAGGGTGATTGCAATATTTCAATAAGTTAATTGAAATTTTCTTGGAAGATTAGGGAGAGTGGATGCCTAGAAAGATGTTTTTTTTAATTAGTTTTAGGTTTCAGAGAGTAGATTCCTGAAAAAAATGTGTTTGTTTTATGAAAAATGTGAGGGTGTTACTGCTAAAAAGTTGATTTAAATTTCGTTTTTGAATAAGGGTGATTGCAATATTTCAACAAGTCAATTGAAAATTTCTTGCACGATTAGGGACAGTGGATGCCTAGAAAGATTACTTTTTTAAATTAGTATTAGGTTTCAGAGAGTAGATTCCTGAAAAAAATGTGTTTGTTTTATGAAAAATGTGAGGGTGTTACTGCTAAAAAGTTGATTTAAATTTCGTTTTTGAATAAGGGTGATTGCAATATTTCAACAAGTCAATTGAAATTTTCTTGCACGATTAGGGACAGTGGATGCCTAGAAAGATGTTTTTTTAAAATTAGTTTTAGGTTCCAGAGAGTAGATTCCTGAAAAAAATGTGTTTGTTTTATGAAAAATGTGAGTGTGTTACTGCTAAAAAGTTGATTTAAATTTCATTTTTGGATAGGGGTGATTGAAATATTTCAACAAGTCAATTGAAATTTTCTTGCACGATTAGGGACAGTGGATGCCTAGAAAGATGTTTTTTTTAAATTAGTTTTAGGTTCCAGAGAGTAGATTCCTGAAAAAAATGTGTTTGTTTTATGAAAAATGTGAGGGTGTTACTGCTAAAAAGTTGATTTAAATTTCGTTTTTGAATAAGGGTGATTGCAATATTTCAACAAGTCAATTGAAATTTTCTTGCACGATTAGGGACAGTGGATGCCTAGAAAGATGTTTTTTTTAAATTAGTTTTAGGTTCCAGAGAGTAGATTCCTGAAAAAAATGTGTTTGTTTTATGAAAAATGTGAGTGTGTTACTGCTAAAAAGTTGAGTTAAATTTCGTTTTTGGATAAGGGTGATTGCAATATTTCAACAAGTCAATTGAAATTTTCTTGCACGATTAGGGACAGTGGATGCCTAGAAAGATGTTTTTTTTAAATTAGTTTTAGGTTCCAGAGAGTAGATTCCTGAAAAAAATGTGTTTGTTTTATGAAAAATGTGAGTGTGTTACTGCTAAAAAGTTGATTTAAATATCGTTTTTGGATAAGGGTGATTGCAATATTTCAATAAGTTAATTGAAATTTTCTTGGAAGATTAGGGAGAGTGGATGCCTAGAAAGATGTTTTTTTTAATTAGTTTTAGGTTTCAGAGAGTAGATTCCTGAAAAAAATGTGTTTGTTTTATGAAAAATGTGAGGGTGTTACTGCTAAAAAGTTGATTTAAATTTCGTTTTTGAATAAGGGTGATTGCAATATTTCAACAAGTCAATTGAAATTTTCTTGCACGATTAGGGACAATGGATGCCTAGAAAGATATTTTTTTAAAATTAGTTTTAGGTTCCAGAGAGTAGATTCCTGAAAAAAATGTGTTTGTTTTATGAAAAATGTGAGTGTGTTAATGCTAAAAAGTTGATTTAAATTTCATTTTTGGATAAGGGTGATTGCAATATTTCAACAAGTCAATTGAAATTTTCTTGCACGATTAGGGACAGTGGATGCCTAGAAAGATGTTTTTTTAAAATTTGTTTAAGGTTCCAGAGAGTAGATTCCTGAAAAAAATGTGTTTGTTTTATGAAAAATGTGAGTGTGTTACTGCTAAAAAGTTGATTTAAATTTTGTTTTTGGATAAGGGTGATTGCAATACTTCAACAAGTCAATTGAAATTTTCTTGCACGATTAGGGACAGTGGATGCCTAGAAAGATGTTTTTTTAAAATTAGTTTTAGGTTCCAGAGAGTAGATTCCTGAAAAAAATGTGTTTGTTTTATGAAAAATGTGAGGGTGTTACTGCTAAAAAGTTGATTTAAATTTCGTTTTTGAATAAGGGTGATTGCAATATTTCAACAAGTCAATTGAAATTTTCTTGCACGATTAGGGACAGTGGATGCCTAGAAAGATGTTTTTTTTAAATTAGTTTTAGGTTCCAGACAGTAGATTCCTGAAAAAAATGTGTTTGTTTTATGAAAAATGTGAGTGTGTTACTGCTAAAAAGTTAATTTAAATTTCATTTTTGGATAAGGGTGATTGCAATATTTCAACAAGTCAATTGAAATTTTCTTGCACGATTAGGGACAGTGGATGCCTAGAAAGATGTTTTTTTGAAATTAGTTTTAAGTTCCAGAGAGTAGATTCCTGAAAAAAATGTGTTTGTTTTATGAAAAATGTGAGTGTGTTACTGCTAAAAAGTTGATTTAAATTTCGTTTTTGGATAAGGGTGATTGCAATACTTCAACAAGTCAATTGAAATTTTCTTGCACGATTAGGGACAGTGGATGCATAGAAAGATTTCTTTTTTAAATTAGTATTAGTTTTCAGAGAGTAGATTCCTGAAAAAAATGTGTTTGTTTTATGAAAAATGTGAGGGTGTTACTGCTAAAAAGTTGATTTAAATTTCGTTTTTGAATAAGGGTGATTGCAATATTTCAACAAGTCAATTGACATTTTCTTGCACGCTTAGGGACAATGGATGCCTAGAAAGATGTTTTTTTAAAATTAGTTTTAGGTTCCAGAGAGTAGATTCCTGAAAAAAATGTGTTTGTTTTATGAAAAATGTGAGTGTGTTACTAGTAAAAAGTTGATTTAAATTTCATTTTTGGATAAGGGTAATTGCAATATTTCAACAAGTCAATTGAAATTTTCTTGCACGATTAGGGACAGTGGATGCCTAGAAAGATGTTTTTTTAAAATTAGTTTTAGGTTCCAGAGAGTAGATTCCTGAAAAAAATGTGTTTGTTTTATGAAAAATGTGAGGGTGTTACTGCTAAAAAGTTGATTTAAATTTCGTTTTTGAATAAGGGTGATTGCAATATTTCAACAAGTCAATTGAAAATTTCTTGCACGATTAGGGAGAGTGGATGCATAGAAAGATATCTTTTTTAAATTAGTATTAGGTTTCACAGAGTAGATTCCTGAAAAAAATGTGTTTGTTTTATGAAAAATGTGAGTGTGTTACTGCTAAAAAGTTGATTTAAATTTCGTTTTTGGATAAGGGTGATTGCAATATTTCAACAAGTTAATTGAAATTTTCTTGCACGATTAGGGACAGTGGATGCCTAGAAAGATGTTTTTTTAAAATTAGTTTTAGGTTCCAGAGAATAGATTCCTGAAAAAAATGTGTTTGTTTTATGAAAAATGTGAGTGTGTTACTGCTAAAAAGTTGATTTAAATTTCGTTTTTGGATAAGGGTGATTGCAATACTTCAACAAGTCAATTGAAATTTTCTTGCACGATTAGGGACAGTGGATGCATAGAAAGATTTCTTTTTTAAATTAGTATTAGTTTTCAGAGAGTAGATTCCTGAAAAAAATGTGTTTGTTTTATGAAAAATGTGAGGGTGTTACTGCTAAAAAATTGATTTAAATTTCGTTTTTGAATAAGGGTGATTGCAATATTTCAACAAGTCAATTGAAATTTTCTTGCACGCTTAGGGACAATGGATGCCTAGAAAGATGTTTTTTTAAAATTAGTTTTAGGTTCCAGAGAGTAGATTCCTGAAAAAAATGTGTTTGTTTTATGAAAAATGTGAGTGTGTTACTGCTAAAAAGTTGATTTAAATTTCATTTTTGGATAAGGGTGATTGCAATATTTCAACAAGTCAATTGAAATTTTCTTGCACGATTAGGGACAGTGGATGCCTAGAAAGATGTTTTTTTAAAATTAGTTTTAGGTTCCAGAGAGTAGATTCCTGAAAAAAATGTGTTTGTTTTATGAAAAATGTGAGTGTGTTACTGCTAAAAAGTTGATTTAAATATTGTTTTTGGATAAGGGTGATTGCAATATTTCAATAAGTTAATTGAAATTTTCTTGGAAGATTAGGGAGAGTGGATGCCTAGAAAGATGTTTTTTTTAATTAGTTTTAGGTTTCAGAGAGTAGATTCCTGAAAAAAATTTGTTTGTTTTATGAAAAATGTGAGGGTGTTACTGCTAAAAAGTTGATTTAAATTTCGTTTTTGAATAAGGGTGATTGCAATATTTCAACAAGTCAATTGAAAATTTCTTGCACGATTAGGGACAGTGGATGCCTAGAAAGATTTCTTTTTTAAATTAGTATTAGGTTTCAGAGAGTAGATTCCTGAAAAAAATGTGTTTGTTTTATGAAAAATGTGAGGGTGTTACTGCTAAAAAGTTGATTTAAATTTCGTTTTTGAATAAGGGTGATTGCAATATTTCAACAAGTCAATTGAAATTTTCTTGCACGATTAGGGACAGTGGATGCCTAGAAAGATTTTTTTTAAAATTAGTTTTAGGTTCCAGAGAGTAGATTCCTGAAAAAAATGTGTTTGTTTTATGAAAAATGTGAGTGTGTTACTGCTAAAAAGTTGATTTAAATTTCATTTTTGGATAGGGGTGATTGCAATATTTCAACAAGTCAATTGAAATTTTCTTGCACGATTAGGGACAGTGGATGCCTAGAAAGATGTTTTTTTTAAATTAGTTTTAGGTTCCAGAGAGTAGATTCCTGAAAAAAATGTGTTTGTTTTATGAAAAATGTGAGGGTGTTACTGCTAAAAAGTTGATTTAAATTTCGTTTTTGAATAAGGGTGATTGCAATATTTCAACAAGTCAATTGAAATTTTCTTGCACGATTAGGGACAGTGGATGCCTAGAAAGATGTTTTTTTTAAATTAGTTTTAGGTTCCAGAGAGTAGATTCCTGAAAAAAATGTGTTTGTTTTATGAAAAATGTGAGTGTGTTACTGCTAAAAAGTTGATTTAAATTTCGTTTTTGGATAAGGGTGATTGCAATATTTCAACAAGTCAATTGAAATTTTCTTGCACGATTAGGGACAGTGGATGCCTAGAAAGATGTTTTTTTTAAATTAGTTTTAGGTTCCAGAGAGTAGATTCCTGAAAAAAATGTGTTTGTTTTATGAAAAATGTGAGTGTGTTACTGCTAAAAAGTTGATTTAAATATCGTTTTTGGATAAGGGTGATTGCAATATTTCAATAAGTTAATTGAAATTTTCTTGGAAGATTAGGGAGAGTGGATGCCTAGAAAGATGTTTTTTTTAATTAGTTTTAGGTTTCAGAGAGTAGATTCCTGAAAAAAATGTGTTTGTTTTATGAAAAATGTGAGGGTGTTACTGCTAAAAAGTTGATTTAAATTTCGTTTTTGAATAAGGGTGATTGCAATATTTCAACAAGTCAATTGAAATTTTCTTGCACGATTAGGGACAATGGATGCCTAGAAAGATGTTTTTTTAAAATTAGTTTTAGGTTCCAGAGAGTAGATTCCTGAAAAAAATGTGTTTGTTTTATGAAAAATGTGAGTGTGTTACTGCTAAAAAGTTGATTTAAATTTCATTTTTGGATAAGGGTGATTGCAATATTTCAACAAGTCAATTGAAATTTTCTTGCACGATTAGGGACAGTGGATGCCTAGAAAGATGTTTTTTTAAAATTTGTTTAAGGTTCCAGAGAGTAGATTCCTGAAAAAAATGTGTTTGTTTTATGAAAAATGTGAGTGTGTTACTGCTAAAAAGTTGATTTAAATTTCATTTTTGGATAAGGGTGATTGCAATACTTCAACAAGTCAATTGAAATTTTCTTGCACGATTAGGGACAGTGGATGCCTAGAAAGATGTTTTTTTAAAATTAGTTTTAGGTTCCAGAGAGTAGATTCCTGAAAAAAATGTGTTTGTTTTATGAAAAATGTGAGGGTGTTACTGCTAAAAAGTTGATTTAAATTTCGTTTTTGAATAAGGGTGATTGCAATACTTCAACAAGTCAATTGAAATTTTCTTGCACGATTAGGGACAGTGGATGCATAGAAAGATTTCTTTTTTAAATTAGTATTAGTTTTCAGAGAGTAGATTCCTGAAAAAAATGTGTTTGTTTTATGAAAAAATGTGAGGGTGTTACTGCTAAAAAGTTGATTTAAATTTCGTTTTTGAATAAGGGTGATTGCAATATTTCAACAAGTCATTTGAAATTTTCTTGCACGCTTAGGGACAATGGATGCCTAGAAAGATGTTTTTTTAAAATTAGTTTTAGGTTCCAGCGAGTAGATTCCTGAAAAAAATGTGTTTGTTTTATGAAAAATGTGAGTGTGTTACTGCTAAAAAGTTGATTTAAATTTCATTTTTGGATAAGGGTGATTGCAATATTTCAACAAGTCAATTGAAATTTTCTTGCACGATTAGGGACAGTGGATGCCTAGAAAGATGTTTTTTTAAAATTAGTTTTAGGTTCCAGAGAGTAGATTCCTGAAAAAAATGTGTTTGTTTTATGAAAAATGTGAGTGTGTTACTGCTAAAAAGTTGATTTAAATTTCATTTTTGGATAAGGGTGATTGCAATATTTCAACAAGTCAATTGAAATTTTCTTGCACGATTAGGGACAGTGGATGCCTAGAAAGATGTTTTTTTAAAATTAGTTTTAGGTTCCAGAGAGTAGATTCCTGAAAAAAAAGTGTTTGTTCTATGAAAAATGTGAGTGTGTTACTGCTAAAAAGTTGATTTAAATATCGTTTTTGGATAAGGGTGATTGCAATATTTCAATAAGTTAATTGAAATTTTCTTGGAAGATTAGGGAGAGTGGATGCCTAGAAAGATGTTTTTTTTTAATTAGTTTTAGGTTTCAGAGAGTAGATTCCTGAAAAAAGTGTGTTTGTTTTATGAAAAATGTGAGGGTGTTACTGCTAAAAAGTTGATTTAAATTTCGTTTTTGAATAAGGGTGATTGCAATATTTCAACAAGTCAATTGAAATTTTCTTGCACGATTAGGGACAGTGGATGCCTAGAAAGATGTTTTTTTTAAATTAGTTTTAGGTTCCAGAGAGTAGATTCCTGAAAAAAATGTGTTTGTTTTATGAAAAATGTGAGTGTGTTACTGCTAAAAAGTTGAGTTAAATTTCGTTTTTGGATAAGGGTGATTGCAATATTTCAACAAGTCAATTGAAATTTTCTTGCACGATTAGGGACAGTGGATGCCTAGAAAGATGTTTTTTTTAAATTAGTTTTAGGTTCCAGAGAGTAGATTCCTGAAAAAAATGTGTTTGTTTTATGAAAAATGTGAGTGTGTTACTGCTAAAAAGTTGATTTAAATATCGTTTTTGGATAAGGGTGATTGCAATATTTCAATAAGTTAATTGAAATTTTCTTGGAAGATTAGGGAGAGTGGATGCCTAGAAAGATGTTTTTTTTAATTAGTTTTAGGTTTCAGAGAGTAGATTCCTGAAAAAAATGTGTTTGTTTTATGAAAAATGTGAGGGTGTTACTGCTAAAAAGTTGATTTAAATTTCGTTTTTGAATAAGGGTGATTGCAATATTTCAACAAGTCAATTGAAATTTTCTTGCACGATTAGGGACAATGGATGCCTAGAAAGATATTTTTTTAAAATTAGTTTTAGGTTCCAGAGAGTAGATTCCTGAAAAAAATGTGTTTGTTTTATGAAAAATGTGAGTGTGTTAATGCTAAAAAGTTGATTTAAATTTCATTTTTGGATAAGGGTGATTGCAATATTTCAACAAGTCAATTGAAATTTTCTTGCACGATTAGGGACAGTGGATGCCTAGAAAGATGTTTTTTTAAAATTTGTTTAAGGTTCCAGAGAGTAGATTCCTGAAAAAAATGTGTTTGTTTTATGAAAAATGTGAGTGTGTTACTGCTAAAAAGTTGATTTAAATTTTGTTTTTGGATAAGGGTGATTGCAATACTTCAACAAGTCAATTGAAATTTTCTTGCACGATTAGGGACAGTGGATGCCTAGAAAGATGTTTTTTTAAAATTAGTTTTAGGTTCCAGAGAGTAGATTCCTGAAAAAAATGTGTTTGTTTTATGAAAAATGTGAGGGTGTTACTGCTAAAAAGTTGATTTAAATTTCGTTTTTGAATAAGGGTGATTGCAATATTTCAACAAGTCAATTGAAATTTTCTTGCACGATTAGGGACAGTGGATGCCTAGAAAGATGTTTTTTTTAAATTAGTTTTAGGTTCCAGACAGTAGATTCCTGAAAAAAATGTGTTTGTTTTATGAAAAATGTGAGTGTGTTACTGCTAAAAAGTTAATTTAAATTTCATTTTTGGATAAGGGTGATTGCAATATTTCAACAAGTCAATTGAAATTTTCTTGCACGATTAGGGACAGTGGATGCCTAGAAAGATGTTTTTTTGAAATTAGTTTTAAGTTCCAGAGAGTAGATTCCTGAAAAAAATGTGTTTGTTTTATGAAAAATGTGAGTGTGTTACTGCTAAAAAGTTGATTTAAATTTCGTTTTTGGATAAGGGTGATTGCAATACTTCAACAAGTCAATTGAAATTTTCTTGCACGATTAGGGACAGTGGATGCATAGAAAGATTTCTTTTTTAAATTAGTATTAGTTTTCAGAGAGTAGATTCCTGAAAAAAATGTGTTTGTTTTATGAAAAATGTGAGGGTGTTACTGCTAAAAAGTTGATTTAAATTTCGTTTTTGAATAAGGGTGATTGCAATATTTCAACAAGTCAATTGACATTTTCTTGCACGCTTAGGGACAATGGATGCCTAGAAAGATGTTTTTTTAAAATTAGTTTTAGGTTCCAGAGAGTAGATTCCTGAAAAAAATGTGTTTGTTTTATGAAAAATGTGAGTGTGTTACTAGTAAAAAGTTGATTTAAATTTCATTTTTGGATAAGGGTAATTGCAATATTTCAACAAGTCAATTGAAATTTTCTTGCACGATTAGGGACAGTGGATGCCTAGAAAGATGTTTTTTTAAAATTAGTTTTAGGTTCCAGAGAGTAGATTCCTGAAAAAAATGTGTTTGTTTTATGAAAAATGTGAGGGTGTTACTGCTAAAAAGTTGATTTAAATTTCGTTTTTGAATAAGGGTGATTGCAATATTTCAACAAGTCAATTGAAAATTTCTTGCACGATTAGGGAGAGTGGATGCATAGAAAGATATCTTTTTTAAATTAGTATTAGGTTTCACAGAGTAGATTCCTGAAAAAAATGTGTTTGTTTTATGAAAAATGTGAGTGTGTTACTGCTAAAAAGTTGATTTAAATTTCGTTTTTGGATAAGGGTGATTGCAATATTTCAACAAGTTAATTGAAATTTTCTTGCACGATTAGGGACAGTGGATGCCTAGAAAGATGTTTTTTTAAAATTAGTTTTAGGTTCCAGAGAATAGATTCCTGAAAAAAATGTGTTTGTTTTATGAAAAATGTGAGTGTGTTACTGCTAAAAAGTTGATTTAAATTTCGTTTTTGGATAAGGGTGATTGCAATACTTCAACAAGTCAATTGAAATTTTCTTGCACGATTAGGGACAGTGGATGCATAGAAAGATTTCTTTTTTAAATTAGTATTAGTTTTCAGAGAGTAGATTCCTGAAAAAAATGTGTTTGTTTTATGAAAAATGTGAGGGTGTTACTGCTAAAAAATTGATTTAAATTTCGTTTTTGAATAAGGGTGATTGCAATATTTCAACAAGTCAATTGAAATTTTCTTGCACGCTTAGGGACAATGGATGCCTAGAAAGATGTTTTTTTAAAATTAGTTTTAGGTTCCAGAGAGTAGATTCCTGAAAAAAATGTGTTTGTTTTATGAAAAATGTGAGTGTGTTACTGCTAAAAAGTTGATTTAAATTTCATTTTTGGATAAGGGTGATTGCAATATTTCAACAAGTCAATTGAAATTTTCTTGCACGATTAGGGACAGTGGATGCCTAGAAAGATGTTTTTTTAAAATTAGTTTTAGGTTCCAGAGAGTAGATTCCTGAAAAAAATGTGTTTGTTTTATGAAAAATGTGAGTGTGTTACTGCTAAAAAGTTGATTTAAATATTGTTTTTGGATAAGGGTGATTGCAATATTTCAATAAGTTAATTGAAATTTTCTTGGAAGATTAGGGAGAGTGGATGCCTAGAAAGATGTTTTTTTTAATTAGTTTTAGGTTTCAGAGAGTAGATTCCTGAAAAAAATTTGTTTGTTTTATGAAAAATGTGAGGGTGTTACTGCTAAAAAGTTGATTTAAATTTCGTTTTTGAATAAGGGTGATTGCAATATTTCAACAAGTCAATTGAAAATTTCTTGCACGATTAGGGACAGTGGATGCCTAGAAAGATTTCTTTTTTAAATTAGTATTAGGTTTCAGAGAGTAGATTCCTGAAAAAAATGTGTTTGTTTTATGAAAAATGTGAGGGTGTTACTGCTAAAAAGTTGATTTAAATTTCGTTTTTGAATAAGGGTGATTGCAATATTTCAACAAGTCAATTGAAATTTTCTTGCACGATTAGGGACAGTGGATGCCTAGAAAGATTTTTTTTAAAATTAGTTTTAGGTTCCAGAGAGTAGATTCCTGAAAAAAATGTGTTTGTTTTATGAAAAATGTGAGTGTGTTACTGCTAAAAAGTTGATTTAAATTTCATTTTTGGATAGGGGTGATTGCAATATTTCAACAAGTCAATTGAAATTTTCTTGCACGATTAGGGACAGTGGATGCCTAGAAAGATGTTTTTTTTAAATTAGTTTTAGGTTCCAGAGAGTAGATTCCTGAAAAAAATGTGTTTGTTTTATGAAAAATGTGAGGGTGTTACTGCTAAAAAGTTGATTTAAATTTCGTTTTTGAATAAGGGTGATTGCAATATTTCAACAAGTCAATTGAAATTTTCTTGCACGATTAGGGACAGTGGATGCCTAGAAAGATGTTTTTTTTAAATTAGTTTTAGGTTCCAGAGAGTAGATTCCTGAAAAAAATGTGTTTGTTTTATGAAAAATGTGAGTGTGTTACTGCTAAAAAGTTGATTTAAATTTCGTTTTTGGATAAGGGTGATTGCAATATTTCAACAAGTCAATTGAAATTTTCTTGCACGATTAGGGACAGTGGATGCCTAGAAAGATGTTTTTTTTAAATTAGTTTTAGGTTCCAGAGAGTAGATTCCTGAAAAAAATGTGTTTGTTTTATGAAAAATGTGAGTGTGTTACTGCTAAAAAGTTGATTTAAATATCGTTTTTGGATAAGGGTGATTGCAATATTTCAATAAGTTAATTGAAATTTTCTTGGAAGATTAGGGAGAGTGGATGCCTAGAAAGATGTTTTTTTTAATTAGTTTTAGGTTTCAGAGAGTAGATTCCTGAAAAAAATGTGTTTGTTTTATGAAAAATGTGAGGGTGTTACTGCTAAAAAGTTGATTTAAATTTCGTTTTTGAATAAGGGTGATTGCAATATTTCAACAAGTCAATTGAAATTTTCTTGCACGATTAGGGACAATGGATGCCTAGAAAGATGTTTTTTTAAAATTAGTTTTAGGTTCCAGAGAGTAGATTCCTGAAAAAAATGTGTTTGTTTTATGAAAAATGTGAGTGTGTTACTGCTAAAAAGTTGATTTAAATTTCATTTTTGGATAAGGGTGATTGCAATATTTCAACAAGTCAATTGAAATTTTCTTGCACGATTAGGGACAGTGGATGCCTAGAAAGATGTTTTTTTAAAATTTGTTTAAGGTTCCAGAGAGTAGATTCCTGAAAAAAATGTGTTTGTTTTATGAAAAATGTGAGTGTGTTACTGCTAAAAAGTTGATTTAAATTTCATTTTTGGATAAGGGTGATTGCAATACTTCAACAAGTCAATTGAAATTTTCTTGCACGATTAGGGACAGTGGATGCCTAGAAAGATGTTTTTTTAAAATTAGTTTTAGGTTCCAGAGAGTAGATTCCTGAAAAAAATGTGTTTGTTTTATGAAAAATGTGAGGGTGTTACTGCTAAAAAGTTGATTTAAATTTCGTTTTTGAATAAGGGTGATTGCAATACTTCAACAAGTCAATTGAAATTTTCTTGCACGATTAGGGACAGTGGATGCATAGAAAGATTTCTTTTTTAAATTAGTATTAGTTTTCAGAGAGTAGATTCCTGAAAAAAATGTGTTTGTTTTATGAAAAAATGTGAGGGTGTTACTGCTAAAAAGTTGATTTAAATTTCGTTTTTGAATAAGGGTGATTGCAATATTTCAACAAGTCATTTGAAATTTTCTTGCACGCTTAGGGACAATGGATGCCTAGAAAGATGTTTTTTTAAAATTAGTTTTAGGTTCCAGCGAGTAGATTCCTGAAAAAAATGTGTTTGTTTTATGAAAAATGTGAGTGTGTTACTGCTAAAAAGTTGATTTAAATTTCATTTTTGGATAAGGGTGATTGCAATATTTCAACAAGTCAATTGAAATTTTCTTGCACGATTAGGGACAGTGGATGCCTAGAAAGATGTTTTTTTAAAATTAGTTTTAGGTTCCAGAGAGTAGATTCCTGAAAAAAATGTGTTTGTTTTATGAAAAATGTGAGTGTGTTACTGCTAAAAAGTTGATTTAAATTTCATTTTTGGATAAGGGTGATTGCAATATTTCAACAAGTCAATTGAAATTTTCTTGCACGATTAGGGACAGTGGATGCCTAGAAAGATGTTTTTTTAAAATTAGTTTTAGGTTCCAGAGAGTAGATTCCTGAAAAAAAAGTGTTTGTTCTATGAAAAATGTGAGTGTGTTACTGCTAAAAAGTTGATTTAAATATCGTTTTTGGATAAGGGTGATTGCAATATTTCAATAAGTTAATTGAAATTTTCTTGGAAGATTAGGGAGAGTGGATGCCTAGAAAGATGTTTTTTTTTAATTAGTTTTAGGTTTCAGAGAGTAGATTCCTGAAAAAAGTGTGTTTGTTTTATGAAAAATGTGAGGGTGTTACTGCTAAAAAGTTGATTTAAATTTCGTTTTTGAATAAGGGTGATTGCAATATTTCAACAAGTCAATTGAAAATTTCTTGCACGATTAGGGAGAGTGGATGCATAGAAAGATATCTTTTTTAAATTAGTATTAGGTTTCACAAAGTAGATTCCTGAAAAAAATGTGTTTGTTTTATGAAAAATGTGAGGGTGTTACTGCTAAAAAGTTGATTTAAATTTCGTTTTTGAATAAGGGTGATTGCAATATTTCAATAAGTCAATTGAAATTTTGTTGCACGATTAGGGACAGTGGATGCCTAGAAAGATGTTTTTTTAAAATTAGTTTTAGGTTTCAGAGAGTAGATTCCTGAAAAAAATGTGTTTGTTTTATGAAAAATGTGAGTGTGTTACTGCTAAAAAGTTGATTTAAATTTCGTTTTTGGATAAGGGTGATTGCAATATTTCAACAAGTCAATTGACATTTTCTTGCACGATTAGGGACAGTGGATGCCTAGAAAGATGTTTTTTTAAAATTAGTTTTAGGTTCCAGAGAGTAGATTCCTGAAAAAAAATGTGTTTGTTTTATGAAAAATGTGAGTGTGTTACTGCTAAAAAGTTGATTTAAATTTCGTTTTTGGATAAGGGTGATTGCAATACTTCAACAAGTCAATTGAAATTTTCTTGCACGATTAGGGACAGTGGATGCCTAGAAAGATGTTTTTTTCAAATTAGTTTTAGGTTCCAGAGAGTAGATTCCTGAAAAAAATGTGTTTGTTTTATGAAAAATGTGAGGGTGTTACTGCTAAAAAGTTGATTTAAATTTCGTTTTTGAATAAGGGTGATTGCAATATTTCAACAAGTCAATTGAAATTTTCTTGCACGATTAGGGACAGTGGATGCCTAGAAAGATGTTTTTTTAAAATTAGTTTTAGGTTCCAGAGAGTAGATTCCTGAAAAAAATGTGTTTGTTTTATGAAAAATGTGAGTGTGTTACTGCTAAAAAGTTGATTTAAATTTCGTTTTTGGATAAGGGTGATTGCAATATTTCAACAAGTCAATTGAAATTTTCTTGCACGATTAGGGACAGTGGATGCCTAGAAAGATGTTTTTTTTAAATTAGTTTTAGGTTCCAGAGAGTAGATTCCTGAAAAAAATGTGTTTGTTTTATGAAAAATGTGAGTGTGTTACTGCTAAAAAGTTGATTTAAATATCGTTTTTGGATAAGGGTGATTGCAATATTTCAATAAGTTAATTGAAATTTTCTCAGAAGATTAGGGAGAGTGGATGCCTAGAAAGATGTTTTTTTTAATTAGTTTTAGGTTTCAGAGAGTAGATTCCTGAAAAAAATGTGTTTGTTTTCTGAAAAATGTGAGGGTGTTACTGCTAAAAAGTTGATTTAAATTTCATTTTTGGATAAGGGTGATTGCAATATTTCAACAAGTCAATTGACATTTTCTTGCACGATTAGGGACAGTGGATGCATAGAAAGATTTCTTTTTTAAATTAGTATTAGTTTTCAGAGAGTAGATTCCTGAAAAAAATGTGTTTGTTTTATGAAAAATGTGAGGGTGTTACTGCTAAAAAGTTGATTTAAATTTCGTTTTTGGATAAGGGTGATTGCAATACTTCAACAAGTCAATTGAAATTTTCTTGCACGATTAGGGACAGTGGATGCCTAGAAAGATGTTTTTTTAAAATTAGTTTTAGGTTCCAGAGAGTAGATTCCTGAAAAAAATGTGTTTGTTTTATGAAAAATATGAGTGTGTTACTGCTAAAAAGTTGATTTAAATTTCATTTTTGGATAAGGGTGATTGCAATATTTCAACAAGTCAATTGAAATTTTCTTGCACGATTAGGGACAGTGGATGCCTAGAAAGATGTTTTTTTTAAATTAGTTTTAGGTTCCAGAGAGTAGATTCCTGAAAAAAATGTGTTTGTTTTATGAAAAATGTGAGTGTGTTACTGCTAAAAAGTTGATTTAAATATCGTTTTTGGATAAGGGTGATTGCAATATTTCAACAAGTCAATTGAAATTTTCTTGCACGATTAGGGACAGTGGATGCCTAGAAAGATATTTTTTTAAAATTAGTTTTAGGTTTCAGAGAGTAGATTCCTGAAAAAAATGTGTTTGTTTTATGAAAAATGTGAGTGTGTTACTGCTAAAAAGTTGATTTAAATATCGTTTTTGGATAAGGGTGATTGCAATATTTCAATAAGTTAATTGAAATTTTCTTGGAAGATTAGGGAGAGTGGATGCCTAGAAAGATGTTTTTTTTAATTAGTTTTAGGTTTCAAAGAGTAGATTCCTGAAAAAAATGTGTTTGTTTTATGAAAAATGTGAGGGTGTTACTGCTAAAAAGTTGATTTAAATTTTGTTTTTGAATAAGGGTGATTGCAATATTTCAACAAGTCAATTGAAATTTTCTTGCACGATTAGGGACAGTGGATGCCTAGAAAGATATTTTTTTAAAATTAGTTTTAGGTTTCAGAGAGTAGATTCCTGAAAAAAATGTGTTTGTTTTATGAAAAATGTGAGTGTGTTACTGCTAAAAAGTTGATTTAAATTTCGTTTTTGGATAAGGGTGATTGCAATATTTCAACAAGTTAATTGAAATTTTCTTGCACGATTAGGGACAGTGGATGCCTAGAAAGATGTTTTTTTAAAATTAGTTTTAGGTTCCAGAGAGTAAATTCCTGAAAAAAATGTGTTTGTTTTATGAAAAATGTGAGTGTGTTACTGCTAAAAAGTTGATTTAAATTTCATTTTTGGATAAGGGTGATTGCAATATTTCAACAAGTCAATTGACATTTTCTTGCACGATTAGGGACAGTGGATGCATAGAAAGATTTCTTTTTTAAATTAGTATTAGTTTTCAGAGAGTAGATTCCTGAAAAAAATGTGTTTGTTTTATGAAAAATGTGAGGGTGTTACTGCTAAAAAGTTGATTTAAATTTCGTTTTTGGATAAGGGTGATTGCAATACTTCAACAAGTCAATTGAAATTTTCTTGCACGATTAGGGACAGTGGATGCCTAGAAAGATGTTTTTTTAAAATTAGTTTTAGGTTCCAGAGAGTAGATTCCTGAAAAAAATGTGTTTGTTTTATGAAAAATATGAGTGTGTTACTGCTAAAAAGTTGATTTAAATTTCATTTTTGGATAAGGGTGATTGCAATATTTCAACAAGTCAATTGAAATTTTCTTGCACGATTAGGGACAGTGGATGCCTAGAAAGATGTTTTTTTAAAATTTGTTTAAGGTTCCAGAGAGTAGATTCCTGAAAAAAATGTGTTTGTTTTATGAAAAATGTGAGTGTGTTACTGCTAAAAAGTTGATTTAAATTTCGTTTTTGGATAAGGGTGATTGCAATATTTCAACAAGTCAATTGAAATTTTCTTGCACGATTAGGGACAGTGGATGCCTAGAAAGATATTTTTTTAAAATTAGTTTTAGGTTTCAGAGAGTAGATTCCTGAAAAAAATGTGTTTGTTTTATGAAAAATGTGAGTGTGTTACTGCTAAAAAGTTGATTTAAATATCGTTTTTGGATAAGGGTGATTGCAATATTTCAATAAGTTAATTGAAATTTTCTTGGAAGATTAGGGAGAGTGGATGCCTAGAAAGATGTTTTTTTTAATTAGTTTTAGGTTTCAAAGAGTAGATTCCTGAAAAAAATGTGTTTGTTTTATGAAAAATGTGAGGGTGTTACTGCTAAAAAGTTGATTTAAATTTTGTTTTTGAATAAGGGTGATTGCAATATTTCAACAAGTCAATTGAAATTTTCTTGCACGATTAGGGACAGTGGATGCCTAGAAAGATATTTTTTTAAAATTAGTTTTAGGTTTCAGAGAGTAGATTCCTGAAAAAAATGTGTTTGTTTTATGAAAAATGTGAGTGTGTTACTGCTAAAAAGTTGATTTAAATTTCGTTTTTGGATAAGGGTGATTGCAATATTTCAACAAGTTAATTGAAATTTTCTTGCACGATTAGGGACAGTGGATGCCTAGAAAGATGTTTTTTTAAAATTAGTTTTAGGTTCCAGAGAGTAAATTCCTGAAAAAAATGTGTTTGTTTTATGAAAAATGTGAGTGTGTTACTGCTAAAAAGTTGATTTAAATTTCGTTTTTGGATAAGGGTGATTGCAATACTTCAACAAGTCAATTGAAATTTTCTTGCACGATTAGGGACAGTGGATGCATAGAAAGATTTCTTTTTTAAATTAGTATTAGTTTTCAGAGAGTAGATTCCTGAAAAAAATGTGTTTGTTTTATGAAAAATGTGAGGGTGTTACTGCTAAAAAGTTGATTTAAATTTCGTTTTTGAATAAGGGTGATTGCAATATTTCAACAAGTCAATTGAAATTTTCTTGCACGATTAGGGACAATGGATGCCTAGAAAGATGTTTTTTTAAAATTAGTTTTAGGTTCCAGAGAGTAGATTCCTGAAAAAAATGTGTTTGTTTTATGAAAAATGTGAGTGTGTTAATGCTAAAAAGTTGATTTAAATTTCATTTTTGGATAAGGGTGATTGCAATATTTCAACAAGTCAATTGAAATTTTCTTGCACGATTAGGGACAGTGGATGCCTAGAAAGATGTTTTTTTTAAATTTGTTTAAGGTTCCAGAGAGTAGATTCCTGAAAAAAATGTGTTTGTTTTATGAAAAATGTGAGTGTGTTACTGCTAAAAAGTTGATTTAAATTTCGTTTTTGGATAAGGGTGATTGCAATACTTCAACAAGTCAATTGAAATTTTCTTGCACGATTAGGGACAGTGGATGCCTAGAAAGATGTTTTTTTAAAATTAGTTTTAGGTTCCAGAGAGTAGATTCCTGAAAAAAATGTGTTTGTTTTATGAAAAATGTGAGGGTGTTACTGCTAAAAAGTTGATTTAAATTTCGTTTTTGAATAAGGGTGATTGCAATATTTCAACAAGTCAATTGAAATTTTCTTGCACGATTAGGGACAGTGGATGCCTAGAAAGATGTTTTTTTAAAATTAGTTTTAGGTTCCAGACAGTAGATTCCTGAAAAAAATGTGTTTGTTTTATGAAAAATGTGAGTGTGTTACTGCTAAAAAGTTAATTTAAATTTCATTTTTGGATAAGGGTGATTGCAATATTTCAACAAGTCAATTGAAATTTTCTTGCACGATTAGGGACAGTGGATGCCTAGAAAGATGTTTTTTTGAAATTAGTTTTAAGTTCCAGAGAGTAGATTCCTGAAAAAAATGTGTTTGTTTTATGAAAAATGTGAGTGTGTTACTGCTAAAAAGTTGATTTAAATTTCGTTTTTGGATAAGGGTGATTGCAATACTTCAACAAGTCAATTGAAATTTTCTTGCACGATTAGGGACAGTGGATGCATAGAAAGATTTCTTTTTTGAATTAGTATTAGTTTTCAGAGAGTAGATTCCTGAAAAAAATGTGTTTGTTTTATGAAAAATGTGAGGGTGTTACTGCTAAAAAGTTGATTTAAATTTCGTTTTTGAATAAGGGTGATTGCAATATTTCAACAAGTCAATTGACATTTTCTTGCACGCTTAGGGACAATGGATGCCTAGAAAGATGTTTTTTTAAAATTAGTTTTAGGTTCCAGAGAGTAGATTCCTGAAAAAAATGTGTTTGTTTTATGAAAAATGTGAGTGTGTTACTGCTAAAAAGTTGATTTAAATTTCATTTTTGGATAAGGGTGATTGCAATATTTCAACAAGTCAATTGAAATTTTCTTGCACGATTAGGGACAGTGGATGCCTAGAAAGATGTTTTTTTAAAATTAGTTTTAGGTTCCAGAGAGTAGATTCCTGAAAAAAATTTGTTTGTTTTATGAAAAATGTGAGTGTGTTACTGCTAAAAAGTTGATTTAAATTTCATTTTTGGATAAGGGTGATTGCAATATTTCAACAAGTCAATTGAAATTTTCTTGCACGATTAGGGACAGTGGATGCCTAGAAAGATGTTTTTTTAAAATTAGTTTTAGGTTCCAGAGAGTAGATTCCTGAAAAAAAATGTGTTTGTTTTATGAAAAATGTGAGTGTGTTACTGCTAAAAAGTTGATTTAAATATCGTTTTTGGATAAGGGTGATTGCAATATTTCAATAAGTTAATTGAAATTTTCTTGGAAGATTAGGGAGAGTGGATGCCTAGAAAGATGTTTTTTTTTTATTAGTTTTAGGTTTCAGAGAGTAGATTCCTGAAAAAAATGTGTTTGTTTTATGAAAAATGTGAGGGTGTTACTGCTAAAAAGTTGATTTAAATTTCGTTTTTGAATAAGGGTGATTGCAATATTTCAACAAGTCAATTGAAAATTTCTTGCACGATTAGGGAGAGTGGATGCATAGAAAGATATCTTTTTTAAATTAGTATTAGGTTTCACAGAGTAGATTCCTGAAAAAAATGTGTTTGTTTTATGAAAAATGTGAGTGTGTTACTGCTAAAAAGTTGATTTAAATTTCGTTTTTGGATAAGGGTGATTGCAATATTTCAACAAGTTAATTGAAATTTTCTTGCACGATTAGGGACAGTGGATGCCTAGAAAGATGTTTTTTTAAAATTAGTTTTAGGTTCCAGAGAATAGATTCCTGAAAAAAATGTGTTTGTTTTATGAAAAATGTGAGTGTGTTACTGCTAAAAAGTTGATTTAAATTTCGTTTTTGGATAAGGGTGATTGCAATACTTCAACAAGTCAATTGAAATTTTCTTGCACGATTAGGGACAGTGGATGCATAGAAAGATTTCTTTTTTAAATTAGTATTAGTTTTCAGAGAGTAGATTCCTGAAAAAAATGTGTTTGTTTTATGAAAAATGTGAGGGTGTTACTGCTAAAAAATTGATTTAAATTTCGTTTTTGAATAAGGGTGATTGCAATATTTCAACAAGTCAATTGAAATTTTCTTGCACGCTTAGGGACAATGGATGCCTAGAAAGATGTTTTTTTAAAA